>NC_090650.1:136535046-137947546 GCF_040937935.1 Hyperolius riggenbachi | reverse complement strand
GGATCACTTAGGTCATGTGACAGGAGATAGCATTTCTTCTCCACTTACCCCGCCCCCCTGCAGGTCATTACTCCCATGCTGTTACGTCCCCCGCCACAAAGAGCAAAACGCCCGAGGGATTGGGTCCCGATCCCTGTCAGGTGACACTGATTGTGTGTACGGGCCTTTAGTAGTCAACTGAAAATACTAAGAATGGTTTAAACATAAAGACCTGAAGGGTTAATTGAAGTATACTTTCACCTTTCCCTGGAGGCTTAAGGTAGTCATAAACTTGTCAATTTTTCCTGGCAGACTCCCAGCAGAGTCAATCACTGTGTTCCAACATACCTGCCTGATCATAATGTTGATCAATTATTCATGCTGAAATCCATTTCCTTTCATGTAGAGAGAACAGAGGATAAGGTTGTTTGATAATTGAGCTTATCAGGATCAGCTGCACAGATCCTAAACGGCAAAAAAAAAATTTGTTTGTTTGTTTGTTTGTTTGTTTGTTTTTTTAAACACCAAATAATTTTAAGCCTAGTACAAACACCTGACTAAAGTCAGCTGAGGTGGCCGATAATGATCGCCTCAGCTAATAGTCAGGCATTTGAACAGAGGCCGACGGCCGCTCTGTATAAAGCGCTGTGTTTTCATGTATAAAGTTTAATCATTCACTGTATATTAACTGATAAAAGTTCCAGTTGTATTAAGTGAGGTTTAGTGATCATGATTTATTATACTTTGCATCTTGCTATATCTGTGTTGTCGTTAAAAGTCGGTATAGTGAATTCAAACACTCGAATATTCCCGACCTCAGATATTCATCACCAGGACAAGCGGACAGGAGGGGTACACTGCCTTCTAAACCAGATGGAGGAAGTATTGGGAGTCACATGAAATGCATTGTGATGCCGGGCAGTGAACTCTTCCTGCCCGTGTTTGGGTGCTAAACATCGGTGCTCAGGAGTATTCACATGTTTGAATTTACTATACTGAATTCGAACATCAACACTACTTAATAATGTGAAAAAACCTAAAACAACTAATCTGTATAGTAAATACATATATGTATGCTCCTGTCTTCTAGTGGCAATCATCAGAAACGCGTGTTTGAGACCGTGAAGAATGTGAACCAAGTGGTAAAGCAAAGGTCTTTGGCTCCCTCTCCAATGAACATCCCAGGTTCCAACCAATCATCTGCTATGAACTCTCTAATGTCAAGCTGTGTCAGCACACCACGGTCCAGCCTTTATGGAGGGGATATCTCTAACATCGTTATTGATAACAAAACCAATACCATCATTCTGGAGACAGAGTCGCCTGACAATCTGTGAGTTATTGATGGTTTGTTTTGTATGTTGTCATTAGGCAAATTTATGGTTTGTTTTGTATAGCGTGATTCAGCAAATTTAGGGGGCAGATATGTGAAACCAGGATAATTATAGTGGTAATTTACAACTGTAAATGATTGTGTTATCTATTTTCCTTGTACTTTGTAGTATTTATAAAACCATGATACATAGACGTGTAGCAATGAATAGCAGTGCTAATGGAGGTAATTCCATCGCATAATTGAATGGCTTGCCACAGTGATACCGCGGTGGTCACCCAGGGATGGTCAGTGAGATGCAAATCGTTCCAAGTTGATGCAGGATTACGCTAAGTTTGTATGCAAATATATGCAGCATGAAAATGGAGCAGTTGAGTCAAGCCAAGGTGGAATTCGATTGATCCATTGCATATGAAAATTGCATAAACGGTCATTAACTTGATGATTTGCATCTCTGACCATTCCTAATAGTGATATTTGGGGGGAGAAAAAGTGTGTCTTGTGGTCCAAAAAATAGGGTAATCCACTCAGAGAGGGATCTCTGTAATGATGTAGTAGAAAGATGGAACACTGCGGTAAAGCCTACAATGGCTCTGTTTTTGCTGTTTTATAAGTAGCGGTAACGGAACTAACTAATGAGTTTCTCCATTTCTACAAGAAATTACTATGCACTCATTCTTCTAGCAGCATTGTGCAGTTCTTCTCATTTGCTAATGTGTGGACGTGTACAAATACCTGTTACCAGTTTTGTTATTAATAGTTCTCTTCTGTCTTTAGGGATAAGAACAAAAAGCCTGGAACCCCAGGTACTCCAGGCTCCAATGACTTAGAAACGGCCTTGCGTCGGTTGTCCCTTCGGCGAGAGAACTATATCCTGGAGCGCAAGTTCTTTGAAGACGAGCAGGAGCGGAAGCTGCGTAGCCTGGCTGAGAAGGGAGAGCTCCGCAGTGGCTCTGTAACACCTACAGAAAGCATCATGTCCCTGGGCACCCACTCCTCCAGGTTTTCAGAGTTCACCGGCCTCTCAGGAATGTCTTTCAGCAGCCGATCTTATCTGCCAGAGAAGCTGCAGATTGTGAAGCCCCTAGAAGGTGACATGGGGCCCCGGCCCCTCTATGTTTTGCTTAGTGACTCCTTGTGGTCTTTGATACATAAACAGAAAGCAGGCACTTTACCTAACTCACACTCTTTTTATTTTCGGGATAGCCACCCTCGGTGCTGGTTTGAGATATTTTAGGGATGATATATGCATATCAGATATGAATGGGTTCGGGTGCACTGTGTCATGTTGCATTGCATTTATGGTGAGAGCGATACGGAGACTGATATATTATTTATTTCCTTTTAAACAATGCAAGTTGCCAAGCTGTCCTCCTTATGATGTGTCTCTTAAAGCTTTTAGCCAGAAACCCTGAACAAGCATGCATATCATAACTCAGGTTTTAGTGGATTAGCCACGTTGGTTTCAGGTGTCTGTTTCACAGATGACCGATGTCAAAAAGGTCAGCAGGATGCCAGGCAACTGGTATTGTTTGAAAGGAAATCAATATGTCAGCCTCCATATCTCTTTCACCTTTGGTTCCCTTTAAACAATTGGGGGGGACTGCAACTAAGCTCACCAAAATGTAAATTTCAACACAGTATTTTGATGTAAATCAGCACCATTAAATTTACTGGGTTTTTTAAATGGTTTTACCTTTGATATGTTTTGCTACCTTGGAAACCACAAGCCAATATGGTTAGTACAAATGAGCTATATAATTTCTGATTCACTGACGCAGCATTTGTTTGTAGGACGGGTACTCTGTTTTTTTTTTCCGACTCCTCTGAGAGAATGTTTATTCCAGGTTAGAGGCCTTTTTAATGATTGAAGAGATCAACATGAGAGGCTGGCAAGAGCAGAACAGTTTAATATGGGAGTTTATTTTCCTGTCAGCTATTACCAGGAAGTGAGACCTTTATAATTGATCTTGATTGTATATTCAGGCCCTGGTACTTTTCATGCTTCTTCAGTAGTACCAGGACCTGAAACACTAGCTAGAGAGGCTGTGGAAAGTGAAAACCTCAGTGGTTCCAGTTGTGATTGGAGCACTTTGAACTAAGCTAAGAGAGAGGCTCCAACAGATCACAGGAACAACATCAGCGCTTCCTGTCCACAAGAGTGCAGTTCTATGAATACAAATGATCAGTTGGATGCTGCTTTTCTGCAAATGTTGTCACAAAATGCATTCAGGTTGGAACTAGGCTCATTGAATACAGTGTCTTATGATTTTGGGTTGGCCCTGCTCCAAACTGCATGTAATTTGCAGCAAAATTTGAATCCTCTTTAGCTGAGAACAAATAGTATACCGAACAGAATTCTCAGAAAAGGACCAAATTGTCAAGTGATTGCTACTTTAATCAAATTTAAAAGGCACCTGAACACCAGAAAAGATGTTCTGTTTTGTTTTTGTTTTTAATAAAACCGCAGTTAGCATGTGTTGGAGATCTGTGAAGGTCCTCTAATGGATTGACCGCCTAATCAGTTATGGCCACCAACTGCTTACAGAAGGATGTTTTAGCCTTTTTTGTACAATCAAAGCAGCGATTAGAAACTGATGTTCTCTGTCACCTAAAGCACAACCCCAGAAAAGTTGTTTTGTACTCCAGTTGTAGGTACTGTGGATAGGGCTTAGAACTTCCACTTTTTATTCGTGAACGCTATCCTGTGAACTTTTTTCTTATGTTCTATACAAAGAGCAAGTATGTATTGTAGTTTACTGTCCCCATGATTACCTGATTTTGTACTGTAGTCATGAAGATCCATTAAGCTTCCAGGTACAGGAAGTGAGTGGAAATCTCTCCATTGGGGACACAGAAAATATCAATGATAAGAAAAATACATCTGGAGTTTGATTTAACTCACAGTGCTGAACTTTTGAGGTGATACACAGTTACTAAGGTTGCAAATGCTGTGACAGACAAATGCTGTGATCCTTGTTTTGTACATAATGCTGAGAGCCCCAGCAAAATGTCTGCACCAAGGCAGTCAGAAATACCCCCAAAACAGAATTAGAACCCTTACTAATAAAAACATACTGTGCAAAGCATGTGTTTTATTTCATGATGCTGATGTTACATGTATGTTAAAGTATGCCTTAAAGCCCAACTAAACCCAAACCAGAACAAGGCAAATTATCTGAGCAATTATGCGGAGTAGTGTATTGTATAGTACAAATATTATTTTTAGAACGGAACCTTTTTAATAAAAGCCATTGTGTAGTTGCAGTCCTGCAGCTATCCATGCAGATGTATATACCTCTAGTTCCAGGCTAGTTTCCAGTTAGATTGAGATCATACAGGTGCTCACAACCTACTTCATGTGCACTACAAATCCACTTTCTTACATTAAATGCACATGATTCCTACTGCAATGCTGGTATGCTACAAAATGTAATCTAGCACCCCTTCTTCATGCTTTTGATGTCATATGATCACTTCTGATTGACCTACTCACCAGCTGTAATCATAGAGAAGTGGAAGTGATCTATGGTGCAGCTTGCTAGTCACATTAGGCTCATCTCATTAAACATGCTTCTATACCTCGATTGTACTCCACCTGATTCACGTTAAAATTTGCCTTGTTTAGTTTTGTGTTTTTGTTTTGCTTTATGTAACAACTTTCTTTATGTAACCATTTATTTTAAAGTCTTGGGGTAAACGTGCAGATTCATCTTTATTAATATGCTAAAGTCTTATATTTGCACAGTAGAAGGGTATGACTGGTGTTTTTCTGAAGTACCATCAGTCAAATTTAGACTCAAATTTAGACTCAAAAAGTTTATTATTCATGTAAAATATGGAATCTCAGTCATTCTGAGCACTTTTTTTTTTGCTGTAATTGACCTGAGGAAGTGGGTGACCCCCACGAAATGCATTGTCCAGGTTTTCCATGTGCAGTCTATATTTTCTATGTACAATAAACTTTTTGAGTCCTTTTTGAGTCCTAATTTGACTTGTGGTTCTTAAGAATAGTTAAACCTTCCAATAACTTTCTTGTAAGCCGTTTTAAAGAGGATCTGTAACATGAAAAGATCCCCTGGGGGGTACTCACCTCGGGTGGGGGAAGCCTCCGGATCCTAATGAGGCTTCCCACGCTGTCCTCCATCCGTCAGGGGTCTCGCTGCAGCCCTCCTTCTACAGTTCTAGAGTCCGTGCAGCGGTGACGTCAATATTTACCTTCCTGGCTCCTGCGCAGGCGCTCTGATGGCTGTCGGCTCCGAACTACACGGAAATACCCGATCGCCGTCGGATCTGCTCTACTGCGCAGGCGCAAGTTTCCTGCGCCTGCGCAGTAGAGCGGACCCGAATGAGATCGGGTATTTCCGTGTAGTTCGGAACGGAAAGCCGTCACAGCGCCCCCGCTGGAGCCAGCAAAGGTAAATATTGAACTGACAGTCGGCACAGTCGCCGGCTGTTTGGAGGGCTGCAGCGAGACCCCCGTGGGACAGAGGACGGCGTGGGAAGCCTCATTAGGATCCGGAGGCTTCCCCCACCCGAGGTGAGTACCCCCCAGGGGATCTTTTTAATGTTACAGAATCTCTTTAAGTCATTTTAATCTGTTTGGGTGCCTCAAGACCTCTCAACCTTGTATCAAATTTTACACCTCTGAAAGTCTGTTGTAATTTTAGCTTTGTACAAAACTGCGAACCAAGGAGAGCGACCATTTGGGTAATTGCCCTATTCCAAGCAGGGGTGGCTAATCCCCCGTATGCTCTAAAGGTGGCAGGATTTAGCAACCATAAAAGTGGGAGTATTATTTCTTTATACTTGCGCTTGGTGCTTTAATCTACTACACCATTGGCTCGGTTCCTGGTATCTTCCTGTCCCAATTGTTTTTGCCTGGAGTTCTCCTTTAATAGAATATCCTAGAAAGTATAGAAAAAAGGAATTTATTTGGTGAAATGATTGAACTGAGAAATACAGTCTCTAGTTCTTCTTAGATGGTATTTGCTTTTCAGGTGCTGGTTGTAGTAATTATTGCATCATCTCCATATTACCTTTACCACAGTGACTCTTTGGGCTTATTGAGAGATGCTGTGCACTTATTTGGCAAGCACCTTGATTTTTTTTAAATATTTTTTCTCATAATTTCATTGCTGAAATGTAAAACTTCAAATAGAAAACAAAAAACATTGGCTTAAAATATATTCTCAGTAGATATACCCAGTGGGGTACAAGTATTTCTGGCTTGCATGCAAATGTAATGTGGATAATATACAGCTTTGAACTGGGCCAATTAATGCACTTCCTGTCAATTTTGTTTGGTTCAAATCCAAATGTCTACTATTTGTTTCACATTTACACACTCACTGGAACTGTCAGCATCCCACTAGCCATCTCTAATTCTCACATTTCATACAGGTGTTCTGTAAGCTATTTTCATAGATGCCATCAGAAAGTTGCTGTATGTCCCGATGGCTTGCTAGCTCCTATGATAATTATTTTGTTGCTGCTTTGGGAAAACCATTCACTTTCAAGCTTTTTTTCCCCTTCCAAGCACTTTATACATTTTCTGTAATTTTTTTTCTTGGGTATTTGTGCGTTTGTCCCACTGATTTACTGGGCCTCCTGTAATGTCTTGTGCTCTTGTATCTCTGCTGATCCTACAATAAAATATCCATTGTTTCTTCCATCTCCACTTTGTTTTCATCTTTTTGTTGTTTTTCTTTACAACATTATTTTGCTCTTTCATTTTGAATCCTTACAATATATTAAGGGTCATACTATTCATTACCGAACAGTTTTCCAAACCACATTTAAGATCTCATAGTATAGAAAGTAGACCACATCATAAAGTGTAAAGAATTCAGATATGGCCGATAAACTATGAACTAACTGGAATGTGTTCTAGTTAACCTGCCATTGAGTGAACTACATTTAGAGTGCTAATATTGGTGCTTGGTGACAAGAAAACAATTTTAGATTTGCAGAAGGTTTTTATATCACAGTATGTCCCTTTTGTATTGTACTTAAGGATTTGCAGTTATAATATACCCTGATCTTTTCATGTGCTTTTTTTTAATTCATTGCCTTTTTCCTACCTTTCCTTTTTTCATTATTTTTTTCTTCCTTTATTGCTTTCATTCTGATCACGCTTCCAGGTCAAAGAAAAACAATGTTCAGGGTATGTTCTAAGTGCTGTGTCACATGGTATGTATACCTTGCATTAAGCAGCAGGATGCGATACCTCAGTTTCCCTTTAATTCCTGTGTTGCTAAAGGTAGTATATATAGATGCACTGACCCTGTACCAGAACCCCTAGTCTCCAGTGTTCGTGTTTAAATCCTCAGCAATAAAACTGTAAAACACTTCTTGTATAAGGCAACACTGGCCTCAATTCACTAAAGACAGGTCAGTAAAATCACTTTGGTTGGTAAAATACACAGCGTTCGGTATTTTACACTTTTTTTCAAATTCACGAAATATTTTCCACATGAAGCAGAAGCTCGGTAATTTACCGAACAAACATGCCTCAATTCACTAAGCCCTGCTCGGTAAGTGTCACTTATCAGCTGTGTTGCAGGTCAGCGGTGAGGCAATGAGATGCGTGTAGGAGTTGGGGTTTTCTGTCCAGTGCATTTCTGACATCCCTTTAGATGTGCTGCAGCCACCAGGAGGAGCTCTTCTGCATGCCAAAATACAGATTTTCCCTTCTAAAGGGATGCAGAAGAGCCTAAAAAAAGTATTTTTCCTCTGCTCTGAGAGAGTGAAGACCCACCCGATATCCTGTTACATCAAATCTGCGTGAGAAACAGGCTGTGTGGCTCTCCCTATTGGCTGCCTGCTGTCTGTCAAATCTACTGCACAGAGAGAGAGCATGGAAAGAGTGAGTTATTGGCTGCTATGAGCTGGAGAAAAATATCAAACACTTTTGCCCAGTTTACAGAATGTGGAAATCTTTGTGAATTGCAATTTCTTGACATTTCATTACACATTTACCGCACAAGTCGGTAATTTACCTCACTAGTCGGTTATTCTTATGTTCTGTGTGGTAATACGTTTAGTGAATTGGAATTTGGGAAGGTGATCTGTAAAATCATCTGTTTTTCAGCATTGCCGAATGCGGTAATACTTAGTGAATTGAGGCCATTATAGAGCCACCTTTCCCTGTTTCAGAAGTTTGGAAACTGTTCTAGCATGCTGTGGGAGATGAAAACTTCCATGTTAGCGAAGTGAAGTTGTCCCAATCAGTTCCATGTTTCTTGAAATCCTCCCATTTTGCATAAGTAGCATATGTCTTAACCAGACATGTGATATTTGAATATTGACTCAAGGACAGTTAGGTTTTGCAAGATTGCTGCACTACAGACACAGTTTGGGCTGGTGCTCACCAATATCTGATGGGAAAAACATTGGCCTCAATTCACTAAGCAGTTTAGACTAGTCCACAGATGGTTTTTAGTCTACTGATGGTTTGGTGTAATGTTTATAGACCTGGTCTACATTCAGTAATTATACCATTCACAAAGGCAAACAAGGAGTAACCACGCCCACTTTTTCTGACAGAGATTAGACCAGCTGATTTCTGTTGGTTAAGTAATTCTGTGAGGTATTTTAGATGTGAGAATGGAACCTTTTGAATTAGTTATGCAGGAGTTTAATTATATGCAGAGGAGAGCTCATCAAAGGAGAAGGATGTCAGTCATAGCTACTTGTTTGTGAATTGCATCTTTTGATCATTTCCCCTGCTTTACCCACGTAATTACCAAATGGTTTAGACCAGGTCTAAAAACAGGTCTAAAACATTTGGTAATAGTGAATTCCCCTTTGATGCAACTGACCAAACCATCAGTAAACTAAAAACCATCAGTAGACTAGTCTACTCCTTGTCTTGTGTGGTAAGAGTGCTTCATCTTTGCTTATAGCACAGTTTTACAAGTTGTGTAGAAAGTTTCATGAAAAAGTCCCCCAACATAACTACGTTTTGAAATCCATTTTAGATTGATATATACAGTATCTTTCCAAAACACAAATATTTTACATTTCCCTGTGTTGTGACATCTTTGTGATCACTACGCATGGAGGGACAGTTGTTTGCTGTATTAAGTGTCAACATTATCAGATGCTAGAGTGGAAAGAACCACTTGTGCAGAATTTGCAAAAAAGCTTATCTGTACGGGAAGGTTTGTTATAACTCTGCACTAGTGCTGCAATAAACTGAATGTTCCCACCTGGCCATTCGAGCCACTCCCTGCTATTGTTGGTGGATCCATGTGAAGAAAGTTAGATTCCTGGCCTTTCATTACTCTCTTAGCAGGGGATGACTAGGATGAATTTGTTAATTGGCTTCTAAAGAGTCGACCTTAAAGGGGAACTGAAGAGAGAGGTATATGGAGGCTGTCATGTTTATTTCCTTTTAATCAATACCAGTTGCCTGGCAGCCCTGCTGGTCTATTTCTCTGCAGTAGTATCTGATTAAAACCAGAAACAAGCATGCAGCTAGTCTTGTCAGATCAGACTTATAAGTCTGAACCACTGAAACACCTGATCTGCTGCATGCTTGTTCAGGGGCTATGGCTAATAGTATAAGAGGCAGAGGATCAGCAGGGCTGCCAGGCAACTGGTATTGTCTAAAAGGAAATAAACATGACAGCCTCCATATACCTCTCTCTTCAGTTCCCCTTTAAACTTACTGAAGAAGTCATGCAAACTCAGCAAGAGGACTGATCACATCTTTATTCATTTGTATTACATGTTAAAGTATCTAAAACATTTTAGTATTTCTTCATGCTAGTTTATTCGGCATAATGTATATTAATTTAGTTTTAAGCAGCACCAGTTGCTCTTTCATTATGAAGTTGATACAATGGTTCTCCCATATAGAACGTACATTGGACTACCCCTAGTAAATACATGAGCGCTGTACTTCTAAGTATCCTGATAATTAAGGCTATTTTCACAGTGGTCAGTTACATTGCAGAATAATTCTGCATGCCAACTCACTGTTCACACGACAAGAACTTTCTGTAATCATTTTTTTTCTAGATGATTCTAGAACAACCTAGACTTATTTTAAGAAAAGTTCTTGTGATTGCAATCATACAACTGGTTATTTACTGGTCTTTTGAGCATCCCTTACTAAGCTAAAATACTTACCTCCCTTGATGGACATAGGACCATTCACAAGTAATTTCTTTATACAGCTGAAAAATATATGCAATACAGACTCTTGAGTAACAGAAGAAAAAATGATTCATAAGTCTATTCACTTACCTGCATACTTATACAAATCTACACGCATGCACACATTTCAATAAAAAAATGAATCCTAGATTATGTGTAATCATAATGGCTGTTTTACTTTCAAACTAATTGCATGTAAAAATTAGAATAAGTAAATGAATGCAAGATATATAATCAAAGCTCAAATGCATTAAGTTAAGTCGAATGGTAAATTGTGGATGCACTTACTAACTTGAGATATCTATCTATATCTATTGTGTGTTTATTTATATTAACACATAATCAAGATTAATTTGTTACAATCTTATGCAAAGGTGTATGGATGTACTCTTGTGTGTGAACTAATTCTATTCATATGTTAGTATTGTATACATTTTCTAGACTTTCTGTGACCCGAAGAAGTGGGTAATTTTGAAAAATGAGATGTCACCTGTCTGTTATTAATGCCACTTTGGTACACACTACTCCTGTATCTGTCAAGTGAGATAATTGTTCCCCCCCACAAGCATTTGTACTACATTGAGTGCTTCTTCTAGTACTCTATACATCTCTGATCATAATAATACTATCCATTTTTATATTACCCTTCTTACTTTTTACGTTTTTATGCCGGCTAAGTGTTTGAAATGTATTTGTAAAAAGTTGAAAAAGCACCTCCTGTGAGAAAACTTAAAGCGGAATATAACCCTGCATTTCAACTTTGCTCTAAAACATGATATACATCATATTATATGCACCCAGCAATTTTTTTTTACTAGACCAGCATTGGAAGGGTTACACACAGAGCTTTGAAGTTCCGTGGAGAGAAAAGCTGCAGCAGCCGAAGTTTAGATAGATACATTTAAGTAAACACAATGTAACAAGTGAGGAATGTGACTCACTCTCTCTCTGTGTCTGGGAGCTCCTGCACAGCCAGAGTGTGTGTCACATTCCACACTTGTTAGATACATTTAAGTAAACAATGTAACAAGTGTGGAATGTGACACACTCTGGCTGTGCAGGAGCTCCCAGACACAGAGAGTGAGTCACATTCCTCACTTGTTACATTGTGTTTACTTAAATGTATCTATCTAAACTTCGACTGCTGCAGCTTTTCTCTCCACGGAACTTTTAAGCTCTGTGTGTAACCCTTCCAATGCTGGTCTAGTTAAAAAAAAAAATGCTAGTTGCATATAAATCTGCTGTAAATAATGTTTTAGAGCAAAGTTGAAATGCAGGGTTATATTCCGCTTTAAGTGAAAAGTTAAGTGAATCAGGGCTGTAGTGCCTCCCCACCACCACCACATTACTTGCCTGTTACTGACCAGTAGTTGATGAGCTTATATTCTATGCTGTATTGATTCCTGACATACTACATTATAAAGCTTCCATTCCTTTGTTTCGTCTAAATTCCTCCTTCTGTTGAAGGGTTTTGTATCTCCTTTTTATCTAGCAGTAGATCTTGATCAGGCTGTTTAATGTGTATGTTTATCATTGCTATTGATAATTAATCTTGAGCCATGTCATAGGGGCCGTTTTGCTGTGAAGACCACACATATCCAATGACAGACAGTCCTTTAAAAACAGTAATTTCTCATGACTGAATGCTTAAGGTGATGCATCTTTTTACTATAGGTCTTTAGTGAATGACATATCTTATAAATATGTATCCTACAGCAGGACAGATTTAGAATGTTCTGAAAAAGCAATAGTTTTGCCTTAATAATGGAATTTTTAGAGTGGTTCTCGCAGGTTAAGGAGGTTTAAAAAAATCCAAAATACAGGTGATTACTGGTATCCTAAATGTTTAGAAATATGCTGCATTAAAGGCAATTATAAAACTAGCACCCATTTTCTTGTAGGTTCTGCAACGTTACATCATTGGCAGCAGCTGGCGCAGCCGCATCTTGGAGGAATCTTGGACCCAAGGCCTGGAGTGGTCACCAAAGGCTTCCGAAATCTAGATGTGGACCAGGAAGATGTGTACTGCTTCGCAGACTATGAGGAAGATGAGACAGGTGACATTCCTTACAAGAGCTTAACTACCTCAAGTCCCGTCCATCATTCAGAGACCTCAGGTGAGAGGTCTCAAGCACAAGTGACTGTGTCTGACAGCAAGAATTGTCCAAGCCATTCTCATGCTGCCCCCGAGGACTTGCAAGAGCCCGCGACAGACGATGATGAGGGGTCTGGTGAGGGATCCTCCTTACGTCCTGTAAAATGGACATCTTTACAGGATATTCCTTATTGGGCCATTTTCACTTCAACACCACAGCACATCCGCACATTCTGTACTGTATTAAAAAAGTGATCTCCTAGGCAACTAACTACTAATCTCTTATTTAGCAGATCACTTTGGTTGTATATATTTGCATTTTGCAGAACCACATTTTTGGTGTATAAAGGCTGCTAACAGAGGCTAGCAAATGGTGAACTTCCGTCCCCCTTGCTTTTTAACAAAATCTTTGCCATTGGTACGCTAGAATAATATGTTGACTGAGGAATATTTTCATTGAAAAAAGTCCCTCTTTTATTGTTCAATTTCTACAGAAATATCGGAGTACTTTTACTGTCTGTGTTTTATGTCTGGTTAACTCAGTGAGGCTAGGTCCACATTACACCGGATGCACATCGGAGCATTACCAGCTTATTCTGTGCAGATAAGCTGTGCCCCTCGCAGTGTCCATCAACTAATTCAGATTACACATCATTGTGCATGTGGTCCTCTGCTGCCACCGCCTTTTAGGACCACTGCCACTGCAGCCACCACTGCTCGGCTCCACTGCACAGGACCTGTGGTGATATATGGGTCGGAGTCCCGGCAGTAGGGTCAAGTTCCCATGGGATTGCAAAAGACTAATGGAAATCCTCCCTGAGGAACAGGGAGTATGGGCGCTTGCTCCATGCAGTGGAGCTTAGTGACTGTGGCAGTGGTGGTGGATCCAAGGCAGAAGATGATCAAAAACAAGGTAGAAGACAGGTGAGTAGAGCAAAAACATAGGCAGAAAACAGCCTAGTGAAAATGAACAGGGCCTGGTTTGTTGCATAGATTCCGTTGCCATCCTCTGCATCAGTTATGTCAGATCAGGATTGTGTGCTTGCGATTTTCTGAACGGGTCAAACAGATCAGTTCAATATGCCAAGTCTTAACGAATCATATTCCTTATATAGGAACCGTTGACACGTCCGTTCCTTCGTTCTGTGAAGCAAACAAAATGTGTCTGTTTTCGCAGCAAGTGTAAACTGGCCCTATCCTTTGCACCAATCCAGAACTTGGGGATCTGTCTCAATTTGGCATTGAATAGATGTTTGTAACAATAGGAATTCCTACTCTTAAATTTGTGTGGCAGCAAAGTTTTACCTATGGGGAAGGCATGTGCCTTATCTGATTGATGCATTACCTCATCCAGCCAAACATCATGACCGAAATGTAGAGATGTGTTAGGCTCCTGGCAGAAGGAAATATCTGTCAGCTGCACTGAAGTCTGTCATACATAGACCTTGCAGGCTGCAAGCCTGACACTAAACTGAGGTTTATAGAGACAGTACCATCACGTATTTAATTGGAAAGAAAAACAATGTAATCAGAGAATATCTCCCTGCAAAAGCAGTTTTTAAGTGGAATAGACAATTATTACAAAAGGCAGCTTGAGATTACTCCAAAGTAAACTTCCACCATTATTTAGAAATAAAAAAATGTCTTTAAAGTGGCTTTTTTTTATTCAAATGCTGAGCTGCTCTACTCTGATAAATCTCTTATAAATCTTTTTCTTTGTGCAATTGATCAGTGCAGACAGGAGAAGCGAAACTGGACTGTCTATTTTAAAAACTTGTGCAGTACTGCCATCTTGTGGAGAATAAGAAGAAAACCTCTTTTCTCCTACTGCTCAGGCTTTTACTAGTGAGCTACAGAGAAAGCGGTCTTGCTCCCCTTTGTTTATAGTAATGTTACACTGCATTTTAAGTCATGCATGATTTTTATACAGCATCAGTCACTTTTACTACTGATAGGAACACTGATTATGAGTATGATTTCACCACTGTTTTCCAATGGGTAATGTTTTGTGCTGATCAGTGTAAATATAGACTCTGATTTGGCTATCTTACATTAGCTACAGGTGGAATAAAGAAATACAGGTGTTGGATATAATTATATGCCTCTCTCATGTGGATCATTTGATTTGCTGAGTTAGTGACACATTAGTTTGTTTCCAGTGACCTTGGCCATCTGATGATCTCCTCTATTGGAAGCTGCCATTGCAGGCATCATTCTGAAAATAGTAGTATTCATATGCAGATCCTTTGTCTATAACGCCTGTGGAACACATATGCACATTTGCACATTTGGAGAGTCAAAGGAATGCTAAAAAGCACCTGATCTATAGTCTGCCTTAATTGGTTGATTTTTATTTAGCTAAAGGGTTTAAAATTTGAGCCAGGAACTGGCCTGCTCCCCTGAGATTTTGCTTCAAAAACATTTTGAAATGCTTGCCATTCTTCTACCTATCTTGTTTTTAGGCCTGATCAGTCATACTGTAGCTGTCTTCTTTACTGATGAACTTTCTTTCCTGAACTTTTTGCCATCAGAGGAAGCATTTAGATGAATAAACTCCTGTTATTGCATGGAGAGGCACCTAGTCTTGTATCCAGTGTTGTCCTATGGTGACTGAAGGATTGGGAGAAGATTTTCATATTTGAGGAAGCCAGCATTGAAAAACAATTGCAGAAGATCTGGATCTAGTGAAATGCTGAGCATTGATGAGCTCTCAGAGCAGGCATGCACATGTACATGTATTATAGTTACACTTTATCATCTTAATATTAAAGTAAAAGAACCACACATCAATGTCCTGTTCAAGTACCTACATTTAACCACCCTGGCGTTCTGATTAAATCGCCAGGGTGGCTGCGGGAGGGTTTTTTTTAAATAAAAAAAAAACTATTTCATGCAGCCAACTGAAAGTTGGCTGCATGAAAGCCCACTAGAGGGCGCTCCGGAGGCGATCTTCCGATCGCCTCCGGCGCCCAGAATAAACAAGGAAGGCCGCAATGAGCGGCCTTCCTTGTTTTGCTTATATCGTCGCCATAGCGACGAGCGGAGTGACGTCATCGACGTCAGCCAACGTCCTGACGTCAGCCGCCTCCGATCCAGCCCTTAGCGCTGGCCGGAACTTTTTGTTCCGGCTGCGCAGGGCTCAGGCGGCTAGGGGGGCCCTCTTTCGCCGCTGCTCGCGGCGAATCGCCGCAGAGCGGCGGCGATCAGGCAGCACACGCGGCTGGCAAAGTGCCGGCTGCGTGTGCTGCACTTTATTTGATAAAAATCGGCCCAGCAGGGCCTGAGCGGCAGCCTCCGGCGGTGATGGACGAGCTGAGCTCGTCCAGACCGCTCAGGAGGTTAATGTGGGATCCATATTACCATCCCCATTGTTCATTAAGAAGTTTTGAATCAGGATGATACCATTTATTGGCTAACTTAGAGATGGATAAACAGTGAGCTTTCGACTTATAAAAAGCCTTCGTCGGACTGGTTCCTGACCAGAACTGAAAAACACAGCTTATATACACTGACATACAGAGGAGAAACATTCTTTAGCAAACATAAATGTAATTAGATGCCTTAACTGTTACTGAGGAGGCTTTCCCAGGCATCCTATCTAAATTGATAAGATGGAATTCACTGTCACTATTCATTTTATTTGCTTTCAGGTGCTGGCTTTAAATGCCACAATTCTCTTAAGCTTAGAATTAATGGTGCTTGTAACCAGGCCAGTTACAATTTGAATTCGGAATTTACGATGTCTCTTCATCACCAGAGTCTGCTTTATGTCATGTTGAGGATTCTATTGATCTTATCAATTTAGATAGGATGCCTGGGAAAGCCTCCTCAGTAACAGTTAAGGCATCTAATTACATTTATGTTTGCTAAAGAATGTTTCTCCTCTGTATGTCAGTGTATATAAGCTGTGTTTTTCAGTTCTGGTCAGGAACCAGTCCGACGAAGGCTTTTTATAAGTCGAAAGCTCACTGTTTATCCATCTCTAAGTTAGCCAATAAATGGTATCATCCTGATTCAAAACTTCTTGCTTTTACTCATGGCTAACACGGTACAACACTTTACTGCTTCTACATTGTTCATTATGCATACAGATCTTTTCAGTTCAGGAAGGAACCTTTGAACATTGCATGTTGGTCACAATGGACACATCTAAGCGTTTATTTGATTTAACCATTTTCTTTGTTTTATGCCCTTTTTAAAATCTATTTGCCAGAAAGGTGGAGTTAGATATTGAAGAGGTGCGAAACTGTATCTAGGGTGCTGTTTCCTTTTAGCACTGAGGATGCTGCTATCCTCGTTATCAGGGATGAGATTATATTGCACTTGAATATGTTGTCCTAATATTCTGTACACTTTTGTACTGTGCACTTCTGTATATAGTTAAGCAAGTTAGTACCCAGCATACTACTTTCACCAAAATCCTGCCACTTTATTCTTCCCATGAATTATGTGTAAATATGCTGTAAATAAGATCCAGACAATTGGGGATATTTTTGCACTGCTAAATGATGTTTGCACTAATAGAAAGTATTTTTGTACAGATTTGCCAAAAAATGTAAACATAATTTTTATAGGGCAAATTTTCAGTGCTTTTATTAAATGGTTTTTCTGAATGTATGCATTATGTTTTACTTTTTGTTTATTTTCTGAATGTATGCATTATGTTTTACTTTTTTGTTTATTTGTGTTGCACCTGATTGTGGTGTTATACCGCAGCATTTCCTAGAACTGCCCACATTTTCCACCGTGCAAGTTACATAGGTAACCTCACATACACATGGACTACCGGTAATTATTTCTAGCTCTAGATTCCTGGGAGTGCGATGGGTATTCACATAAATGTAAACTGCATGCTGTCACTGGTTTCCCAAGATTGTGTTATCTTTATTTATTTATTTATTTATTGTATTTATAAAGTGCCAACATATTACGCAGCGCTGAACATTAATTTAGGTTACAGACAATATTTAGGGGTGACATACAGCAATATGACAATACAGGAATACAAGAAAACCAGATCACACAGCACAGTATGAATACCAGGTAATGCTTAGTCAGTCACTGGATGGAGCATGGATATTAGGCAAGTTAGGTTCACTCAGATGCATAGCATGGGTTCACAGTAATGGATGTGCATGATCAGGTAGGACACAAAAGGAGGAGGACCCTGCCCAAAGGCTTACAATCTAGAGGGAGAGGTAAGGACATGAACGGTAGGGGACCAGAGTTCAGCTGTGGGTTTAGAGCACTTGTGAGGGGTAGTAGGCCAGAGTGAAAAGGTGAGTTTTGAGGCCTTTCTTGAAGATGTTGGAGGGGGCTGCCCTAATGGGTGGAGGTAGGGAGTTCCATAGTGTTGGAGCAGCTCTTGAGAAGTCCTGGAGGCGTGCATGGGACTGGGTGATGCGGGGGGCGGTTAGGCGAAGTTCATTGGAAGAGCGGAGTGAGCGGCTATGTGTGTACCTCTGAGTAAGATCGGAAATGGAGGTTGGACAGGTTTTGTGAACAGATTTGTAGGTCAGACACAGTATTTTGAATCTGATTCTGGACTGGATAGGAAGCCAGTGGAGGGATTCTAGGAGGGGATCTGCCGTGGTGGAGCGATGGGAGCAGTGGATAATTCTGGCTGCCGCATTCATGATGGACTGCAGTGGGGCTGTTCGGGTCATAGGGAGATCAGACAGCAGGGCATTGCAGTAGTCAAGGCGGGAAATTATGAGGGCATGGATGAGGAGTTTGGTGGTGGCAGAGGTCTGGAAAGGGCGAATCTTACAGATGTTACGAAGGTGGAAGTTGCAGGACTTTGGGAGGTTTTGGATGTGGGAAGTGAAGAAGAGTGCGGAGTCCAGGGTGACACCCAGACAGCGGGCTTGAGAGGTAGGGCGAATGGTAGTGTGGTTAACAGTGACATGCACATCTGGAGGTTCGTGGATGGCCGGGATGGGAAGATCATAAATTTCGTTTTGTCTAGATTTAGTTTCAGGAACCTAGCGGACATCCAGGAGGAGATGGCTGATAGGCAGGAGGAGACCTTGTCCATGGTAGTGGTGGATATGTCAGGGGTGTGGAGGTAGATCTGGGTGTCATCTGCATACAAATGATAGTTAAAACCCATGGAGGAGATGACCTTGCCAATGGAAGATGTGTATAGGGTGAACAGTAGGGGGCCAAGGACCGAACCTTGGGGGACTCCCACCGAGAGGTAAATGGGGGTGGACGAGGACTCATTGAAGGCGGTCGTGAAGGAGCGGTTGGAGAGGTAGGATGAAAGCCAGGACAGGGCGAGATTGTGAATGCCCAAGGACTGGAGGGACTGGAGGAGTAGGGGATGATCTACTGTGTCAAAAGCTGCTGAAAGGTCAAGGAGGAGGAGAATGGAGTATTTACCTTCAGCTTTAGCTAAGGCAAGGTCGTTGACCACTTTGGTGAGAGCAGTTTCGGTTGAATGGGCAGGCCGAAATCCAGATTTCAGTGGGTCTAGCAGTGAGTTGGCATTAAGGTACTGGGTCAGGCGTTTGTGAACCAGACGCTCAAGGAGTTTTGAGGCAAAGGGGAGGAGGGAGATAGGACGGTAGTTGGAGGGTAGCGAGGGGTCAAGGGAGGGTTTCTTAAGCAGGGGAAGTACAGTGGCCTGCTTGAAGTCAGAGGGGAAGGTGCCTGTGGATAGGGAGAGGTTGAACAGGGTAGTGAGGGCTGGGGCCAATTCCGTGAAGTGAGGCTGGAGTAAATAAGAAGGGATGGGGTCAAGGGGGGGAAGTAGTGGTATGGGAAGTCTGCAGTAGGTGGTTGACTTCCTCGGTGGTAGTAGGAGTGAAGGATGTGAGGGGAGGGATAGGGTGGAGGAGGAGCTGGTTGGGAGGGGGTGGGAGGTGAAGATTGGAGATTGGATATTTCCTGGCGGATGGAGACAATTTTGTTGGTGAAGTGGGTGGCTAAATCTGTGGCAGAGAGGGAGGAAACGGAGGGTGTGGGGGGGGGGGTTTAAGCAGGGAGTTGAAAGTGGCAAAAAGACGCCGGGGGTTGGAAGCTTGTGATTGACATATATTGGGGGAAATGGGGAGTGCACCACACTAAACCGTAGTGGGAATTGAGGACAGATTTGGGAAATGTTATTTTCCCACCAATGACTTTCACGGCATACTCCTGGACTACAGACACGGTCCTCAGCCTTGAGCTGTTACATTGTGACATTTAGGTTAAAGTACCACAAACCCCTGGCAGACAGATTGCTCCTCCCCCCCCCCCCCCCCCCCCCCACACACACACACTATCGGTAAAGCAGGTCTTACCTGTAAAATGATTGTTCATTAAGAACATCTCTAATGCAATCAATGGAATGCCGCCAAAACCGTGATCACACCAGGCAGAAGCCACTGTCACACTTGCAGACTGCTCTGCTCCATAGACACTTCCACCAAGCTCACACGTTACTAGAAAATAAACATATTTTTAACACATAATTATCATCATGTATATATAAGACCTTTTTTTATTGTTCTCAGATTATAGCGTTTACCTTTAGTTAATGTGTTTGGGAGAAGTCAAAAAACAAAATAAATCCCTGTAGGTGCACCACAGACACCACATCAAGATCTAGATAATAATCAGGGATATACTGAAGACACAGGAAACCAAAAATTTGCAAAAATACTTTATCTTTTTCAAAAAAGTGCAGAATCTTGTATACAAAAACTTTAATCACGTAAATAAGTGCATATAACTGGTTGACAAAGGCAACAACATCGATTTGTTTCGGGTTGATGACCCTTTTTTCAGGCCTTTATATATACAATGAGCGTCTGCACAATTGAATTACACAATAGAATCTCATCTGGACAAGTACAAAGCCACGATAGACCACCACATGAGGATTCAAACGAAGAGCCGCATGGGAGCAGGACATCCAAACAGGGCTCATTGGATATATAAAGGCCTGAAGAAGGGTCATCAACCCGAAACAAATCAATGTTGTTGCCTTTGTCAACCAGTTATATGCACTTTTTTTACGTGATTAAAGTTTTTGTATACAAAATTCTGCACTTTTTTGAAAATTAAAAAGAAAGTATTTTTGCAAATTGTTGGTTTTCTTTGTCTTCAGTATATCCCTGATTATTATCTAGATATAGTGTTAACCTTGCGAGTAATATTGTTACCAGGATCAAATTGGGTTTTGAAGCACACCTGAAGTGGGGGATTTGGAGATTGACGTTTATTTCCTTTTTAAATAATACGTATGGCCTTGATGTCCTTCTGGTTCTTTTGCCTCTTATACTTTTAGCCATAGACTTTGAACAAGCATGCAGATCAGCTGCTCTGACTGAAGACATGCTGGTTTCAGGTGTGTGATTCAGACACTGCTGATGCATTAAAGTCCAGTAGGGCGCTAGTCAACTGATATTGTTTAAGAGGAAATAAATATAACAGCCACTATATCCCTCTCAGTTCAGGTGTACTTTAAAACTGTACTCCTGGCATAGAGTACAAACTAATGCAGTGGGGACAAAACATTACACTAACTTTATAGTTACACGTTTAGTTTGGTTGAAAAAAGACACCTATCCATAGAGTTCAAACAGAAGGAAAAAAACAAGTAACTAAGTAAAAATTAGGTTCTGCATTTTTGTTCTGCACCATTACATATCCCAATTGATCCAGAGGAATGCAAAAAATCCTTAATTCATCTTCCACTGGTCCATTGTCACCATCTTCCTTTTTGGGTCCTGTTTTCTCCCCTCAGCACTGGTTTAATGGAGAATATCTTTCCCCCTCCAAGATGACTGCCACATCCCACACCTTACAGCATGATACAGTAATGAAAACTGACTTGGTGCTGAGAGAGAGTCCCACAAAGAAGAGAGGTACCAGAGGGAGTTTTCCTAGGGAGTTCATTTGAGTTTCAGTCTCATACGGTATAGAGTAGAGTATTGTAACATATTAGCCATCAGTAAAATCAAGAAGTCTTAAATCAGGATAATTACCATTTATTGGCTAATACTGTATGTCTTAAAGAGAATCTGTACTCTAAAATTCTTACAATAAAAAGCATACCATTCTATTCATCATGTTCTCCTGGGCCCCTCTGTTCTGTTTCTGCCACTCCATGTGGCTATCCTGGCTTGTAATTGCCAGTTTTAGGCAGTGTTTACAAACAAAAGACATGGCTGCTAACCAGCATGTGATAGGCTGAGAGAAGCTCAGTCAGTGACTCATACAGAGCCTGGAGGGGGCGTGGAGAGGGTGTGTATAGCTTCTTCCTATCACAAGCAGAGCAGCACATTCCAGCCTGAGCCGACAAAGGAAAGAAGATTAGATTATATAACAGAGATAATACAGCCACTGTGCAACTAGGAAAGGCTGCAGTAAGACAGTTCACATTAGAACTGGTATAGCAACTTATAGGATAGAAGAAATAAGGCTGAACATTTTGTTACAGATTCTCTTTAAGGTGTGTACACACGTCGGACTGACACAAGCTACCAGTCGTCAGACCCGCCCGCGGGGCGGACGTTCTGACGGTAGTTTCCGCATGTGTACAGTCTGTCGGCCAGCTGATAAGGCTGTTTTTGACCAATCCGCCGAGCTAGCCTTTAGATATATTTGTTTACTGTCCAAATAGGAAACTAGGATTCCTGTTGCTGCTTTAATGACTCATTTTCAGTTTTAAGACGAGACAAATGTACATAACCAGATATTGGTCAAGTATTTTTTTTATGCTTGTTAGCAGCAGTGTTGAAACTGAATTTCTAAATATGGTTTAGCTTAGAAAATATCTCTAATTCCCCCCCCCCCCAAAAAAAAAATCCATCTATGTAATGATTTAGACTTATTTTTTCTTTTTTGTCCGCCTGTTGTTTTTTTGTCTGTTTGTCTTTTTTCTTTTCATTACTGCAAAATTAAAACTGGTGTGCTTCACATAATCTAAATCTACTGTATGCAACCTTCCTACTCCATGCAGTGTTCATTGCAAAGAAAGGAATAGGGATGGTAAGTGAGAGGCAAATAATTCCAAATTAGTGCAGGATTGTTAAAATGTTATAGGCAAATTTATGCAGCTTAAAAATGGACCAATCGAATCCTGCTAAGGGGTAATTGACTGGTCCATTTTCAAGCTGCAGCTCATAATTTTTGCATCCCGTTTACCACCCCTAGTAAGAGGGTGCAGAATACCAGTTGGTCCTGCTATACTTTGCCTGTAGCACTTCAGAGACATTCCTCCACCACCTGACCATTAATCAGCCTCTGCTTCAATGCATAGACTGGGGTATAAGTCAGGTAGGGCAGGGAGAAGCTCTGCTTTGGTTACTGTGTTTGGACTTGCATTACAGCAAGTCCAAATATAGCAGAACTTGTAGTTATTTTCAGTAGCCTCACACTGCAAAGTGGTCGTCAGTTATGCATATCGTGGAGCTGTCAGTTTGGTTTAGATAACCATTATTAGAAAATAATTATTAAAGAATAAAGAATAATTTAAAGTGAGTGCAGACCACAATATAGCAAAAGTGTTGGAGATGAAGTAATTTTCTTTAAACTGAAACCAATTCAAACATATAGGACCCCATTCACTTAGGCTGGAAGATGGGCAGAAGACAAGGGGATCCCCACCTTGGGTGTTTTCCTTGGATATTGGGTAAGTAGTTGGAAATTGGGTGGCAATCACAGGTTTTGAAGTAGCAACCAGTGTGTGATTGCATCGGGAGAGGGGTGTCCTTCAGTTCTGTGCATCCGTTTGCTCCACTTTTGTGGGATGGTGGGAAGGAAATTTTTATTTATGTATTTATTCTTATAATGACAGCACCCTATATTTGAGTGATATTTGAATGATAGTTCTAATGAGCTGGAGAACCTAAGTGATCCAGCAAACCTGGCTTGGATTTGTGAAAAATATGTCTGCTGTTAGCTGGCAACATTTGCATAGATCACTTGGACAAAAAATTAAAGTGCAGCTGGGATTGCTGTGAGTGCAGTTGTATGGAGAAACCCCCACTGCAAGAATTGGGGGGAAAAAAGGAAATCCAGACTTTACTAACAGCTGAAACCTGGTTGTTTACATTGAGAAACTGCTCTACATCTACCTCACTTTTGTTTGTACACCTTTTTGTAAATTAGCCAGTTAGAGGAGTATGAGCAGCAGCTTGTGGTGCATGTTGCAATAAGGAACTAGTATCTGTTTGATTGATGTGCTCTTATGACAAACACTTGGAGTATGGATTAGCTCTTGAAGCTACCGGTATAAGGTGATTCATTTAAGTTTTATTTTATCAACTTTAATCCACAATAATGTGTTGTGTAAGTCAAAAAAAGAATTCATAAGTGAACATTCTTTTACTCTATAGTGAGCATTGAACCTGCAGCTTCAGTTATGTGAAGTTGTGCTCCTCAGACAGCTTGAAAATGCTGGAAATGAAGGTTTGTTCAGGAACTGTGTTGAAATATACTGTGTATCTGTCTCTTTTACTGTCGCCTTTCAAACTCTGCTTTGTGAAGGACCAGGTTTTCTTGTCTCTCGGTTTCCAGTTCCTGTGCTCATAACTTTGCTTACCTCTACTTTTAGCAGCCTTTATACATAATCAATAATTGGTATACAATGTGGGTTGGTAGTTGTATTTTGGATTACTAGTGATCTGCAAAATAAAGAGATTGCTATTGACAGAGCTTAGCAGCATGTTTCTTTCCTGAGATCTGTAGGTCCATAGCTGCAGTAATACGTGTCGGCACTTAAGCAGAATGGCAGCCATTTTTAATACCTTTTAACATATCTTCACTTACATCGTTATGTAGCCATTGTTTTATAACAGCCTACTGTTGCTCCTCAGGAAAGAATATGGCTAATTTGCAATTCTGTTTCTTGCTAAACACTATCTGCCTTTCTTTTGACTTGTTTAAATGACATACACACACAGCAACTCCTCTTAACATGTTTCCCCAGAACCAGTGTGTCCTCTTCTGCTTTCTGGCTGTTAAAATATCCTTAAAGGACAACTGTAGTGAGAGGCATATGGAGGCTGCCAAATGTATTTCCTTTTAGGCTACTTGCACACTAAGACGTTGCATTAGGTGCCACGTTAAGGTCGCATAACGTGCACCTAACGCGACGCCTGGTGCTCTTCTATGTGGACGTCAGAGTGAGCCGCGTTGTGCAGCTCACTCTGGCGTCCGTGATGCGTACTCTTGTGCGCATGCGGCATCACGTGGTCCCGCCGGCCAATCACCGCACAGAGCGGCCGCTCCAGGAAGTAAACACTGTACGTCACAACGTGCAGTGAATATTAATTAGCCATGTGCCTGGCCACTCTCCGCTCCTCCCCAACATTACTGAGCATGTGCAGACAGTCTAACGCGGCTTAAGCCGCTCTAACACCGTAGCATGCTGCACTTTCGGGAGAACGTGCAGCGTTACATGTAACGCAACGTGGGCTGTGTGAACAGCCCACTTGTGTTACATTGCTGTGCGTTGGGGGAGCGTTACAGGCGCACTAACGTGCGCCTGTAATGTCCCTGTGTGTAAGCAGCCTCAAGCAATACCAATTCCCTGGCTGTCCTGCTAATCTCCTGCCTCTAATACTTTTAGCCATAGACCCTGAACAAGCATTTTTTTACATTGTCAGATATTACCAGATTAGCTGCATGCTTGTTTCTGGTGTTTTTGAGACACTTCTGCAGCCAAATAGATCAATAGGGCTGGCAGGCAACTGGTATTGTTTAAAAGGAAATAAATACGGCACCCTCCATATTCTTCTCACTTCAGCTGTCCTTTAAATGGGCTTTCATTATGTCTTTGTGTATGATGAATTTGCTTTAATCCACTTAACGCTAAAATGGCATCTCCCAACTGACTTGTGATAAATCTACACTTTTCAGCACTTCATTAGCACTTTATGGCTTTGGATACTGTACATATTTTAGATGACAGATGGTGCTTTTAGGCAGATGCACATAATCTATGCTTGGTAAATTACATTTGCATTGAGTGAGCTATGAGATACAACTCTATCAATATTTGTTCCTGACTTTATAAACGAATTGGATAAAATGCATCCTCCTTTTTTGCCATTGGTTTAAAGGGATACTGTAGGGGTGTAGGGGGGAAAATGAGTTGAACTTACCCGGGGCTTCTAACGGTCCCCCGCAGACATCCTGTGTTGGCGCAGCCACTCACCGATGCTCTGGCCCCGCCTCCGGTTCACTTCTGGAATTTCAGACTTTAAAGTCTGAAAATCACTGCGCCTGCGTTGCCGTGTCCTCGATTCCGCTGATGTCACCAAGAGCGCACAGCGCAGGCCCAGTATGGTCTGTGTCTGCGCAGTACACTCCTGGTAAAATCAGCGGGAGTGAGGACATGGCAACGCAGGCGCAGTGGTTTTCTGACTTTAAAGTCAGAAATTCCAGAAGTGAACTGGAGGCGGGGCCGGAGCATCGGTGAGTGGCTGCGCCAACACAGGATGTCTGCGGGGGACCATTAGAAGCCCCGGGTAAGTTCAACTCATTTTCCCCCGACCCCCTACAGTATCCCTTTAAGTGCAACTAGAAGTAGACACCGAGTACGCAATTTTAAAAAATATAACCAGTTGTTAGTTATGCTGAAACTGCATTTCAAAATGTTTAAAGAGTAACTGTTAGCCCCCAAATTGAAATTTAAATCTGTATTGCAATGTTTTATTTAGTATTTCAGTGAACCAAAAAGCCAATGCAGAACTTTAAAATCAATCTAATTTTTTTACAATGTAACCTTTTTCCCCGCTCCGGACGCAAAGCCGCATATCTGATACTGCTTAGCATGCAGAGCATGCCTATGTCTGGCCGACCCCCCCTCTCCCCACCAGGACCAGGTGCCAATATATTCTCCCCAACAAACAGCTGACCGCTCTGACACGGAGACAGAGCGGCAGCACTTCCAGCGCCGTCACCGCAGAGCTGCCGCCGCCGTGCATCTCTCACATGTGATTCTCGGCGGCGTCTGCTCTGCGGTGACGGTGCTGGAAGTGCTGCCGCTCTGTCTCCGTGTCAGAGCGGTCAGCTGTTTGTTGGGGAGAATATATTGGCACCTGGTCCTGGTGGGGAGAGGGGGGTCGGGCAGACATGGGCATGCTCTGCATGCTAAGCAGTATCAGATATGCGGCTTTGCGTCCGGAGCGGGGAAAAAGGTTACATTGTAAAAAAATTAGATTGATTTTAAAGTTCTGCATTGGCTTTTTGGTTCACTGAAATACTAAATAAAACATTGCAATACAGATTTAAATTTCAATTTGGGGGCTAACAGTTACTCTTTAACTGTTTTTAGAGATACAGGTTTCTGGAGTTGAAGTCAATGTGAAAGTAAATGGTGTGGAGCTGTGAAGTATTTTTGTGAACACGTTTTTTGTGTGTAAAGTCTTCTCGGTAGGAAATGAAGGAGGAACATTTGGAGAGCTATGCATGTGTCTGAGGGCCTGGTTGAACTTATGTGACCTGGTGTCATTTCTGCACACACGCTCTACTATCGCTGGAACGCTCGCTCAGCGGGAGGGTCTGATGGACCAGTCGTTCCTTATAGTAGTGCGTGTGTACGCACCTTTAGAAGCAGAGGGTTAGCAGGACTGCCAGGCAACTGCTATAAAGGGAAAAAAATTTCAGCCTCCATGTACCTCTCACTTCAGGTTCCCTTTTAAGGGGTTAAGGTTCATTACTAGGGGTTGCTCAATTTAAGCTGTTCCCACTGCATTAATTGCTCATAGTTTGAATGAAAGAGAACAGCAATTCAATTGCGAAGTGAAGTCCAGAAAAAGGTTGCAGAGATAAAGTACACTGGGTCTAAAATGATTATCCCACAGCCTGTGTAACCTAAATCATATAACCTTGTAAAAGTAATTTTTTTGAAGTTAAAAAGGCTTACTTTGATTTGTAGTGCAGACAGATCAATATTTATTAATAATGCATTTTGTAGTTGGGCAAATTAAAATGAAAGTTCCCCAGTTTCTTTGCCCATGCACCAATGGCAATTCCTTCTGGGTCAAAGGTCCTGACTAGTAGTAGTCGAGACCTGATAATGGAGCATATAGCGGGGGATCAGCGGGGAGCAGAGGATACAGACTGGCAAGGAGGCAATTATTAACGAAAGCAGGTTCTACATTTAACATGTTTTTTTGTTTTGTGTGTGGGGGGGGGGGGGGGGGGGGGGGCAGGGGGTTGGTGGGTTTGGATGAACTTAATGCACAGTATGTGACTGAAGTCTGTTTTAAAGTTAATAATCCAAATGGAGTTATAAATAAGACTCGAGTAAGTGGAAACTTTGACTTATTGTGGCTTAAAACAAAGGTAGTGATCCATTTAGACGAGGAGAGGGTCTTGCTAGATGGAAGTGAAGGAAATGAGCTCAGCTTTTAATTGGATGATAATGCACATTTGTGTAGCTTATATTTCTGCACTCAAGCTTTTTGACATGCAGTTTCATTTAAGATAACCTTCAAACTGTATATACTGTATACTCAGAATTTTGTTTGCTTCTGTTGTCCTTGTTTTCAACCATTTTGAAGACGTGAAAGGAGTGCATGGAAAAGTGCAGTATCCCATAGCATCATATTCATTTTATCTGACCCACATGAACTTATTTCGGATTACTGGTTTGCAGACAATGGCTGCTCTTTGCTGTTGTTTAAGTAGATAGGGAATCATTTCCCAAGCTGTTAGCACCCTGTGGTGAACAAACCACTTGGAGCAGGTGCATATATTGTGCTTATGAATCTGTAGAAGGAAAAGATGCAACTGCTTATGTTTAATATTATAAATAGTAAGTGGTTGCTTATTCATTAATTTCAGTGTTTATCTTGTATGCGGGAATCAAGGCTTCAATCTCAGTTCCCCCCTATCTTAGTTACTGTCAGGATATTACTTTAAAACTACATGCAGTAAGTCACTAATGGTCTTTGTTTTTTCCTTGTGTGTATAGTGCACCACCCTGGGAAATGCTTATCTCAGACCAACTCTACGTTCACCTTCACTACTTGTCGGATTCTGCATCCATCTGATGAACTCACACGAGTCACTCCAAGGTCAGT
Source organism: Hyperolius riggenbachi (assembly GCF_040937935.1). NCBI lineage: Eukaryota > Metazoa > Chordata > Amphibia > Anura > Hyperoliidae > Hyperolius > Hyperolius riggenbachi. The sequence goes on along the minus strand of NC_090650.1, from coordinate 137,918,946 downwards.
TATTGGTGCCTGTCTGGTTTGTCTATTGTTTTTTAACCTCTAGTTAAATCCCATCTCCAGCCATAATCCTTTTTTTCTAGTCCTGTGTAGGTGTTCAATAGTACAGCTTTTTCTCTACATATAAACTCCTTGTTTAGCTGATGTCAAATGATTTTTAACTTTTGACTACTAAGGATATTGGTACTTCATGACTGTATTTGTTTTTGCCAGTAACAAGCACTGCATTATCAGAGGACTGCTAAAGGTCTTTTTAAAAAAAAGCTTACGGGGACACTAGCCCTTTCTTTTCATGTTCAGCTTCCCCTCCTCTTACCCGATTGGCTTACATTCAGGATGATGAAACAGATGATGAGATCATGCTCTTAATGCTCTTAGAGGTGCTTACCTGAGCACTTCCTGGCCAGTGTGTCAGAAACTGCAGAAGAGTGAAAGGGGTCATCCGCTTTCTAAAGCGGCCCATACACCTAATGATTTTCCTGCCGAAATACGGCCGTTTCGATCACAGTGTTTGAAACGGCAGTGAAATCGCCGCGCACCGCTGACAGAACGATGGATTTCCGTCCAAAATCCATCATTCCCGTCGACTCCCGTCGATCCATCTGTGCGTCGATAGCGGTCGGGAGTGCGTCGATAGCGGCGTTCGAATGACCGACGACCAACGCAATACAGCGGAGATACATTACCTGCTCCGCCGGCGCGAGTCACCGCTGTCACCTCCCGGCTGGCATCTTCTCCCATCACCTTCCGCATCACGGCATCAGTGTATAACTTCCTGTGTCACTGCAGTGACAGCGGAAGTACAAATAGAGGGCGCTCTATTTGAACTTCCGCTGTCCTTGGAGTGACAGAAGGTTATACGCGGATGCCGGATGTGTGATGCGGAAGGTGATGGGAGAAGATGCCGGGACCAATCGGAGAAGAAGACAGTGGTCCTGATCTCCTGATCTCTTTCAGTAACAGGACAGCAAGGGTTCGATCAGAAACCTCTAACTTCTCTAAAGAGCACCTGTTACCAGTTCATTCTGTCACATAGAGGGCTCAGTCGTCCTTTTGTGGCAGACCATATAAAATCAACATATGGGAAATATTTAGAGGTTAAAGTGATGTTCGTTTATAGTGTATCTGTATTTAAAATATTATTTTGATAAATGATGGGATATAGTAAATTGACAGACACTTCAAGTGCTGCAGATTCCCATTATCACCCCACTGCAGTCTGAACAGCACACACACACACACACACACACACACACACACACACACACACACACACACACACACACACACACACACACCCCCACACACCCCCACACCCCCACACCCTCACACACACACACACCCACACCCACACACACACACACACACACACACACACACACACACACACACACACACACACACACACACACACACATATAATTGTTGGCTATACAATTGGTTATTCCGTTTGTGTGTATTGGAACAAAACAAAAAAAGGTAGGAGAAATAGCAAATTGGACATAATGGCCTCGATTCATAAAGCATTACCGCATTCAGTAATTCAGAAACAGCTGACTTTACCAAGCACTTAGTAAAATGTCAATTCACAAACCTGTTAGTCTTTGCATTGTGTGTCTGTGTGTGCCACACTAAGCATAGACACCAGAAAGAGGAGAAAAGAACTGTCTGAGGACTTGGGAACCAAAATTGTGGAAAAATATCAACAATCTCAAGGTTACAAGTCCATCTCCAGATATCTAGATATGCCTTTGTCCCCAGTGTGCAACATCAAAAAGTTTGTTACCCATGGCACTGTAGCTATTCTCCCTGGGTGTGGACAGAAGAGAAAAATTGACAAAAGTTTGCAATGCAGGATAGTCTGCATGGTGGATAAGCAGCCCCAAACAAGTTCTAAAGAAATTCAAGCTGTCCTATAGGCTCAGGGAGCATCAGTGTCAGCTTGAACTATCCGTCAAAATTTAAATGAAATGAAACGATATAACAAAAGACCCCACTGCTTACACAGAGACATAAAAAAGCAAGACTACAGTTTACCAAAATGTACTCGAGTAAGCCAAAATCCTTCTGGGAAAACGTTTTGTGGACATATGAGACCAAGATAGAGCTTTTTGGTAAAGCACATCATTCTGTTTACCGAAAAAGGAATTGGGCCTACAAAGAAAAGAACACAATACCTACAGTGAAATATGGTGGGGGTTCAATGATGTTTTGGGGGTTGTTTTGCTGCCTCTGGCACTAGGAGCCTTGAATGTGTGCAAGGCATAATGAAATCTGAGGATTACCAAAAGATTTTGGCTCGCACTGTAGAGCCCAGTTTGCTTTCCCGAGATCTTGGGTCTTCCAGCAGGACAATGACCCCAAACATACGTCAAAAAGCATCCAGAAATGGATGGCAACAAAGCGCTGGAGAGTTCTGAAGTGGCCAGCAATGAGTCCAGATCTAAATCCCATTGAACACCTGTGGAGAAAACATAAAATTTATGTAAAGAAAAGGCGCTCTTCCAATAAGAGAGACCTGAGTTTGCAAAGGAAGAGTGGTCCAAAATTCCAGGTGAGAGGTATAAGAATCGTATTGATGGTTATAGGAAGAGACTAATTTCGGTTATTTTTTTCCAAAGGACGTGCAACCAAATATTAAGTTAAGGGTGCCAATAATTTTGTTCTGCCCATTTTTGGAGTTTTGTGCTTTATTTCATCCCTTTTGTTTTGTTCCAATACACACAAAGGGAATAAACTTTTCTGTGAGAAATACTTGCTTTTCTGGAAAAATTTCTGGGGTGCCAACAATTTCGGCCATGACCGTAAATAAGGTACTGCAAAGAGCCAACTTTGTCGCACAAAAAAAAAATAACATTTGGACATAAGCTGTCAGATGGAATTTTTCATTGTATAATTGCCATCTCACTTTTGTCAAAAGGAGCCAGCTTTAAAGCCCTTAATATTCCCTTCTACTCTTGGTGCTTCAAATGGATTATAGACTTCTACATATAATTAGACAATAAAATCAAATACTGCTCCTTTAACCAAAAGTGCTTCCTTACAGGTCATTTGATGAAGAGGAAGAAAGCACTTTATACCAGCTGTTACTAAGAGGAGCTATAGGGCACTATGACTGAGCATTACAGGGGGTGAGCCTTATTGCTTAGTACAGCCCTTTTTAAGTGGAAATGTCAATGTTTGCAGCACAAAATATTAACAAAACTAAGAACTGCACATGCTGCTTTCCCAGATGAGGGTTTGAAGCAGTCTTATTTTGGTTTAGTGGCATGTTTTCTTGTTAGACTGTGGAATATTTTTCAGTATTAAAATTGCATTTTTACTACCAGCACGGGGTTTTTTGTTTTGTTTTGCTTTTTACTTTAAATGGTATCTGTATGATGATTGTTCTATGTATGAAAACTGCCACCTTGAGATCACACTGTCACTGTATGCTTTCTGCCATTGCTGCAGCTGTCACCAGCAAACACCTGGTGATGCTGCTTTTAACCCATAATTTATAGTAGGAAAAATAGCTTTCTCCCCCCCTTGCTTATAAAAGTTTTTTTTGTCATTTAAATGCAATGTTATTGAAATGAATGAATAAAACAGAAACAAGTGTGAGGTGGCCTGGTGTCAAGAGCCATAAATAGTGGAACGCCTGTACAGCTTTTTACATTGTATGGTTTCTTGTAAGAAAGTTTTGGCCAACAATAAGGAATTTTTTTCCTATCTCAAATGCCTAGTTGAAGGTAGGGATAAATCAATGCACGGGGCTTAAAGGGAAGGACCTAGGTGAATAACAATCAAAAATCTACTTACCTGGGGCTTTCTCTAGCCCCTGGCAGCCGTCCTGTGCCCTCTCTGCAGCTCCGAAATACTCGAACTACTGCGTCTGCGCAGTACAGTCTGGATGACGTCAGTGCGACTCCGTGAGCTGCACGCTGGAGCACAAGTAAGATGCATCTGCATCTGCACCGGAGGGGACCGGGATCCACTGGAGCTGCGGCGAGAGCACAGGATGGCTGCCTGGGGCTTGAGAAAGCCCCAGGTAAGTGGAGTCTTGATTTTTATTCACGTTGAACCTTCCCTTTAAGATTATAACTGGTCATGCCCTTAAAGCAAACCTGAACTGAAAATAATCCTAAGAAATAATTGTATTTGTTTACTAATGATAAGTAGGACATTAGTAACACGAACAGAGTCTTTTATAGTTTTATTTTTAGTTTACAGGATTCATTTTTAAGACTTTATTCTAAAACACAGCCAACAAGGACCTGTTTCCACTACACGCATTATGGATGCAGAAAAACTGACTCCAATGAATGCCTATGGGCCTGTTTCCACTAAATGCGATTTTTCTGATGCAAAAACATTATGGATGGCATGTTGCAGATTTCTGTATCAGATTCTGATTGCAGAAAATCTCCAATGAATGCCTATGGGCCTGTTTCCTCTATTGTTTTCATTGTATGGGAAACCATAAAGAAATCTGAAAATCGCGTTTAGTGGAAACAGACCCATAGGCATTCATTTTTTGGGGGAAACAGTCCTTAGATAGCCACATCTAAAAATCTGGATGCAGAAAAACTGATGCAGAACTGATACAGATCTAGTGAACATAGGCCCTAATAGTCTGATGTAACATCTACTTCATTCAGCAGCAAAATAATGACAAGTAATGGCCCTTTGAACTTTTTAGCTCTAAAAATGCTATCATTTTCTCAGCCAGATAAAATGGTTTTGCTTTATATTTACTTTTCAGGAAACTGAAATTGAATTTGGCAAGCCGTTCGATAAGCTCATTAGTACAGATAATAGCACTAGTTTTTTTTGTTTTTTTTTAATGCTTGCTGCACTGGAAAACAGAAATGGTCTTTAGACAATTTCTCACCAGGACTTATACTACTGTATATGTACCTATGTTTATCCCACCATGTAACATGTCACTTCAGGTATGCTTTATTAATGGCATGACCAAATATAGTGGGGGCCCAGACTTCTTCCTTCCTTCATCCACCAGGGCCCATGTCCCATTTTTGCCTGGCTGTTGCCCCCCTTTAACACATCCACAGGCGAACGCAGCAGTAGTGCTGGGACCAATCTAATCACAATAACCCATGCATAACCTCCAGTACAGGTGGACATGATAAATGCAACAGTTTAGGCAGAGAAAAACAACAATCCTGAATTCAAACCATGGCAAAAGAGTCACGGGAATTTGAACAGTAGCAGATGTAAAAGGAAAAAAAAGGAAAAATATTAACAAAGATAAAATATAAATGAAGAACAAAAATGTTCACATCCTGCCAGTAATTCAGACCAATGCTTCAGATGAATCCTGGTGGCAAAGCAAAGTTTACTTCTGTATGGTAAATGCATATGGGGGTCAGGAATGATCCCTTTATTGGGTAGTTCAGCAACCCCCAACAATGTGCTTCCCATTCTTAAAAGCTATGCTTGTTTCAACTGGCCACTTGAACATTTGATTGGTGTACCCAGTGTTTAAAAACACAAGTTCACAAGGCACCTCAGTGCATGGTTAAATGTCATTTTTCTGATAAATAAAGCAGGCCACCTGCAGCCGATGTAGTGTGATACTTACAATAAATAAGGATATATGCAAGCGTGGACAGTCTGCCCTATTCACTTCAATGGAGATGATTTTGTCTGCTTGTATGCAGAGAGCCACAGGAGTCTATTGCTCTCTACACTTCATCACTTAACTGAATACTTCCACAATATTTGAACTAGGCTGAGAGTATAATCTTTAATCCTGACCTTGATTGAGTTATTTGACAAATAAAAGATTTTGACTTGTTTTGAAAAGGAAAGTGATAGGTCTCAGGTATAATAGCAAAGTCTGTCCAAGAGACATTAAATGTCTTTATATTCTTTAAAAACACACACTTGGCACATATCAAACTCATTTTTTAAACACATATTTTTAAAGTCTCTGAAGTACTACCATAGCTTTCTGCTGAAAATTATGGAGCGGTCTCCACCTGTATGTTTACGTTGCTTCACAATGCGCCACATCTACAGTATTTCACACTGTGTGCTACATTGCCTCATGTTACCATATCCTGATGTACACATAGAGAATGCACTGAACACAACCAGGATGCTTGAGTTTTTGCAGCCATTTTTCAAGCTTCTGACAAACCGTTCAAATGGGATTTTCTTCTCATCAGGCTGGTATTTTATTTTATTTTTTTTTACCAATATGTGCAACGGTAGCACTACTGTGAGATTGTATCAGACAGGCTAGTCTTTGCTCTTCACACACTTTATTTAGCTTTAGATGCCAATGACCATATCATTGGTTCAGCGATTTTCATTCGTTGAACCACTTTTGATAAGTATTCAGCAACCACTGCCATTTTTGTGGTGCGTGACCCAGTCGTCTGACCATCACAATCTGACACTTGTGGGAGTCTCTTAGATCATCTGGCCCATTCACATTTACCTTCCTCCAATACATCACTTTCAAGAACTGTAATACATCTTTGACACTTTGTGGTGTAGGCCAGTCAGGATGAGTGGAGTACACAAAGCTTATAATGGTTAATGACAGCACCCCTTTTATATAAGTAAAGTCAATCAAAAAGTTGGCACCTCCTCAGCAACAGAAATCTTTATTTTTAAACAACATGGAGCCAATGTTTCAAGACAAGTCTGAATCAGACCTCTTCATCAGGGCATGTAAATAAGAAGCATGATTCCTTTACTCAAATGTAAAGGTAGCTCTACTGCACTCTTCCGCTCATTTTTCCCCTTAGCATTTAAGCTTGCCCATCCCCTACCCTATTCCCTAGCACTTACCCTCCTAAACGGTGCCTAACCCTAACCCCTCAAATTGTATCAGCTTGACTTCTGTTCTCTGGCCAAAATCGTGCATACTTCAGCATCAACTTTGTTATAACCAAGCCCTAAATTGCCTTGTTGTCTGATGAATTTCCTGGATGCCAGAATATGCAATGTTCTAGCCAAGCACTGGTATCCAAACCAACAACACTGGAATATGTGACCTCTGACATCCCTGTGTGATCAGCTTAGGTCAAGGGACTCATTGTCACCCTTTTCCTGTGCAACTTGTTCTACTACTAGTTTTTCAATCCCTTTTATTGTAATGACAATGATACCTCCTCCGTGTCAGTGAAAAGGTTTAAAGTGATTGTAGGTATGTTTGTAACCAATTACAAGGCTCTGGTCAAATAAAAGATTAACATTTGGCTTGTTTGTGTTTATACTTTCTTGTCTTCTGCATGCCTGTTTGTGATATCTAACCATAGAATGACTACATTGTCTCTTAACAAATTGCTACTATTGTTAATTTTGAGGAAGAATGATTCATGCATTGATTTCTCCTTCAAGGAAATGTCATTTAAAGAGAATCTGTATTGTTAAAATCGCACAAAAGTAAACATACCAGTGTGTTAGGGGACATCTCCTATTCCCCTCTGTCACAATTTCGCCGCTCCCCGCCGCATTAAAAGTAGTCAAAAACAGTTTTAAATAGTTTGTTTATAAACAAACAAAATGGCCACCAAAACAGGAAGTAGATTGATGTACAATATGTCCACACATAGAAAATACATCCATACACAAGCAGGCTGTATACAGCTTTCCTTTTGAATCTCAAAAGATCATTTGTGTGTTTACCTTCTGTCCCCTTCTTCTCTCATGCACTGAACATTACAGGCTTCCTGCAGACAGCTCTGCCTGTGTTTGTAATTCCTCAGTATGTGTCAGCCAGCTACTTTCACAGCCTAACAGAGGAGGATTTTTATCCAGCTCTCTTCTATCACTGATAAGATAGCAGAGAAGCTGCTGGCTTATGTAAATAAAACACACACTGGAGTGTGCATAGAGGAACAGACCAGCACGGAAGAGTTGGCAGCCTTCCAGACACAGGCCGACAAGTCTGACAGGGGAAAGATACATTGATTTATTACAGAGACCGTGATAGTACAAAGTGCTGCAGTGAGCCAGAACAGATTAGAATAGGTTTAGGAACTTGTAGGATGGTAGAAAAAACGTTGTAATTTTTTTTACAGAGTCACTTTAAGCTTTTGCCATAGTTTAAGATAAATTAGCTAGGGGTTTTGAACCTTAATTTAGTTAGGTGACTTCTCTATTTACAAATGCACTGTTGCCCATTCCTTGCAATGTATTCTAAGGATCTGCTTTCTAACCACTCTTTGGTGGAATTTGTCATTGGTCAGTTTCTTTATTTGCTGTATTTATTAACTCTGCCTTTAAATTATGTTCTCCAGCCTTAATGCAACACCGACTCCAGCTTCTGTCATCTTCAGCAATCTAAAATCTACGCCAGCAAGCACACCTTGCACACCTCGACGTCTGAGCTTGGCCGAATCTTTTACCAATCTTAGAGAATCAACAACCACTATGAGCACATCTCTTGGACTGGTGAAGCTACTGAAAGAGCGAGGCATTTCAGCAGCTGTGTACAACCCACAAAGTTGGGACCGGGCTGGAAATGTTACTTGTATGAGCCAATCTCTTCCAAAAATGGCTGTCATACCATCTACTCCTCCAAACTCGCCTATGCAGACACCAAGTTCTTCCCCTCCTTCCCTTGACTTTAAATGCACCAGTCCACCTTATGATAACTTCTTGGCTTCCAAGCCTGCCAGCTCTATTCTAAAAGAAGTGCGGGAAAAGAAGAACATACGAAGCAGTGAATGTCAGACTGATGTCTCTGTCTCCAATCTTAATCTAGTGGACAAAGTCAAGAAGTTTGGAATTGCCAAAGTCTCAGGAACAGCACAGGTATCTTCTGTAAGTGATAGCCAAGGGCCTATTATATGTGGTGCACAGGGACCCGTACCGGTATATGTTCCTGGCGGCCTCTTACCAGAAGGTCTTCCTTACCCTAGTGTAACAAGTACTATAGGTGGCATTCAGCTGAACAGTGGGATTCGAAGGAATCGAAGCTTTCCAACGATAGTAGGATCTAGTATGCAGATGAAAGCTCCATCAACACTTGAACCAAGCATACTTATGGGAGCCAAGTTACCAAAACAGACAAGCTTAAGGTGAAGAGCATCAAGCCATTGGCAACCATGTTTCTGGTGTCAGAGGCTGATTACAAAATCTTATATTCTGAACCTCCTGCACATTTTGGTTGTTTTTTGAGGATAGGACTTGCCTCCTCTCACTTCTTTCCTATGACTTTTACTGACAAATCATCGTTGTGCCTACATTAGAAGAGGAGACTGCACTTTGTATAAATATGTAGATAAGAATCATATTGTAACTAAATTTATTTCACCGACTGAACATGGTGACTTTCTGATGTTGCTGTAATATTGTAGATATTGTTCATGAATAATACTGTACATTAAATTAATGGGGTAAGTGGGATATTGTATGCACTGACTACAAATGACTTTTGCAGTAGAGAATGCAAATATAGTTTTAGTATTAAAATAACTTTTGGATCGAACAAGGTTTTAATTTCATTTAGAAGGAAATTTAGCCCAAAGAGGTCTGCTATATATACTTGGAGCATTTGATGATGTTGGTGATATTTGATGCAATATATTGATATCCTTTTTGTAGGTTTCTTAAATATTTCTCATCACTACATGGCATACCTTTCACAGTATCACTAACAAAACATTTCAACCAGAGCTAACAAGGAAGAACTTGCCTAAAGAGTATCTGTTGCTTAATCAGCTTAGGAAAGCCAGTCTGTTGACTGGTTCACTAGTCACCATCGATTCATCACAAATTTACTGCATCAGTATTGTTTCAGACCACAGAATGGCTGTTTTGTTTTTGTTTTCACTTTTTGAAGGTATCATGTATTAGAGCGATATACAATACATAACTTGACAGCTGCATTTGCTAATAGTATAGTGGTCTGTAAAGCTAAGTACCCATGTGAAGATGGATCGGGTGTCATGATCAGCGGTGACCAACGGCGTTCCCCAATCCATCTTCACGATTGTGGCAATGATGGCGCAAATGATCATGGGTAAAATGTCCGCAGCTGTCAATGGGGATCTGAAGGATGATCGTTTATTGATCTGACATGACATTTGTGACCACCATACATAGCTGAACATCGTTTAACAAATTTTTAGTAAACAAAGTTACACGTCACAAAGATAAAGCCGTTCTTCGCGGAAAAAAATGCAGCTACAATCTCGTCGTGGGTACAGACCTCAAGTGCAGTGGACTGCTGTGCAATCAGGTCACACAAGTTAAGCACATTTTTTTTTAATTGCTTCTATCACTGTGCACTGGGACCTTTTGAAAAAAGTCAGTAACAAAAAGGGAAACAGTAGGTACACACATTAATATAAAGTGACGCTATCATTAAATTTAAATACTTGAAGTTGAAAAGTGTAATAGCTATTTTTATGTTCTTTAAAGAAGGTCAATACTGTACAAAGTACCATTTTTTTTAAACTTTAGCACACAAATTATATTTTATTTTCTTCTAGGTTTCATTTTAAAGCGTTAGCCATTCAGTAAAATTTTAGTCCACTGTATCGCCATTGCTTAATTTTTGCTCTTATTACAGTAACCCTTTTACTTGAATGTTGTTTTTAATTGCACCAAAAAGTTTATTTTGACATCATATTTAACCTATATCTATGGTCTTTTAAGACTGGCATCTAGGATATCATATCAGAATTTATCAATTTTTCAGCATTACAGTTAGTGTGTTACAGTTAGTACGTTAACTCAAAGAAATTAAATTGTGAAAGAGGTGTGTATAACATTCTTAAACAGGTCAGCGGAACAACCCAAATCTATAACCAGATTTAAAAATAAGAATTGGCGGTGGGTTAACTGGTTGAGAAATCATCTGGGTTTGAACAATAGTTTAATCCTTCATCTCTGATAAGCTTCTTCAAAATGTTATATCTCCATCAGTGAATGTTATAAATGAAGAAATCTTGCAGAATGCTACTGGCAGTTTATATAGCAGTCATTTGTATTATGCTTTTGCCTTCATACAGTCATTTTTTGTTCTGTTGTACTCTGCTATATGTGCCAATCATTTGCACGCCTTCATTCTTTAATATTGTTAAGTGGAATGCAGAGTATATTAAAGGACCATCTTCTATAACTTGCTTGCCTCCCCGAAGTGCCACATGCCTTGGATTAATAGCAATGAGCAAAAAATATATTCCGGTTATGTACAATATACATCAAACATTGCGGAATGAACACTGCTGTAAGAAATGCTGCTCTTCAGTTCCTTTTTTGTTTCACCCTGGTTTAATATTAAAGGCTAATTTTAACTAACAGAGATAATTCAACATTAAGGTGCCCACCTTAAGGTGCCCACTAACGATCATTTGACTTTCCAGTCTGATAATTGCAATCGGAAATCATGGATTAAGCTCATAAATGGAATAAAATTATAACCAATCTTATCATTTCAGATCATTCATAAAAACGGATCAATAATCTGACTGATGATCAGATCATTTGTTGTTGACTAGTACCATCAACCGCATCCAATCTGATTAAGTAGATCGGAAGGTCAATTGGGAGGTAAAATTGGATCATTAGTGGACACCTAAGGTGTCCAATAGCGGTACTTTTTTTTAGCATATGATGAGATTTTGGTTAAGACTACTTAGATGGAAAGTAAAGGTTGCATTTAGACTATCCACACCACTAAAGAATCCAAGTTACTATCATATCTAAGCCAGTTATGATCATAGATATGAATAGATCCATCAAGCAGAATGATCATTTCTCTAACCCCCTTGGCGGTAATCCCGAGCTGAGCTCGGGGTATGCCGCCGGAGGTCGCCGCTCAGGCCCTGCTGGGCCGATTTTTAATCTGAAAAAAGCAGCACACGCAGGCGATCCGCCGCGTGCAGCGGCGAAAGAGGGTCCCCCCAGCCGCCCGAGCCCAGTGCAGCCGGAACAAACAGTTCCGGCCGGCGCTAGGGGCTGGATCGGGCGGCTCTGACGTCAGGACGTCGACTGACGTCCATGACGTCACTCCGCTCGTCGCCATGGCGACGAGGAAAGCGAAACAAGATAGGCCGCTCATTGCGGCCTATCTTGTTACTTTCGATTGCCGGAGGCGATCGAAAGTACGCTTCCGGAGCGCCCTCTAGTGGGCTTTCATGCAGCCAACTTTCAGTTGGCTGCATGAAATAGTTTTTTTTTAATTTAAAAAAAACCCTCCCGCAGCCTCCCTGGCGATTTTAATAGAACGCCAGGGAGGTTAAGGAAACAAGTGATGCTGCCATTGTTCCAGATTGATTGGGGCCCGAAAATAAGTGTATCCGCTAAAAACTGTACCGTTTAGGGCACAGATATAGTGTTAGCAGACAATCCAACCCAGTGCTGCTACCCAGAGTTGAAGCTTCGGGAACCACCCATCCCGTTCCTCTCTTGCAATCTTTGCCTTCCTGTTTAGCTACAGACCTGCTGCAGAAGGCAAGCACATCCTATTATCCTATTATCATCCTGTATCTATTAATTTGTTCAGCTACACAAAATATTTTGGTTTGATTACAATTACAGGGAGCACAGGCTGATTAAAGTTCTCAATAAGTAATACTTGTACCCCAGTGCCTGTTTCTTCCAATCAAGGCTAAGTACACCTGTGACAAGCATGGATAATACAAACTGAGCATGCAGTGAAAATAATACGTGCCCAGAGGTGGAAACAATACATGCCCATGGTGGAAACTGCGTATCAAAATGATCAGTTGCTCTGCAGATACTGGCAACAGATTGAAGATGCATAATCTGCTTTTCTTATGAAAGCTGACCTTCATCCCACCCCTTCCACTTCCCACTCCTTTTTAGAGGTTCTTAATGTGATTGATTTCTTTATCGACCAATAGGGAGTACTAAAGCCAAACTCACTTTTACTTTCACCTCGATGACCTTTTAGCACCTTTGTGACTAGAATTAGAGTTTTTCAGTCTTCAGTTTCATTAGCCTTTTTTTTTTCTCTGGAACCACTGAGTAAGATGGCATGAAGTTTTCACTCACTAGGTATTGTTCTAATCACATGATCACCTTTTGCTACCCAATTATTTTATTTATTTATTTATTTTGCTTTAATCCACTCTATCATTTGAAGGAATTATACATAGAATTTCGTAGTTTTTTTTTTATATAGTGACTTTGTAGGAGGTTATTTTAGCATAAGTAGGAGAAGCTATAAATGCCCAGTTGTCAAATGATCCTTGGGGTATTTATCACTGGGATTTACTTTCACTCAGAACTCAGTGCTCATTTAGCAGTAGGTTATACTGTATAATAGGGTAACAGTTTATTAAAACTAAGAAATTCTTCTTTAACACGTTTCACTTTTAATTATAGGTATTGCACAGAAGTATTTTTAATCTTTAACCACATTTTATTGTAGCTTATAATAAAACAATGTAAGCCCAAGACGTTTTGATTGGTGCTATCACATTAAACTAGGCATATATAACATTTTCAGACACTCTTTGTGAAGCCTCATTAACCACTTAAGGACCACAGTCTTAAACCCCCCTACTGACCAGGCTATTTTTTACAATTAAGGCCACTGCAGCTTTAAGGGCTCACTGCAGGGCCGCACAACTCGGCACACAAGTGATTCCCCCCTCGCTTTTCTGCCCACCAACTAAGCTATCTGTCGGTGGGCTATGATCACTCCCAGGGTGTTTATTTTTTTTTATATATATATATAAATATTTCTTTTTTTCTATAATAAATTTGCCTATTTTTTTTTTTTATCCCATACTCCCTCCCCCCGCCAGCCAATCAGCGCGATCGGCTGTCATAGGCTTCAGTCTATGACAGCGGACCGCTTCCCTGCCGCCCAGGGGGACAACTGTGTCACACGGCTGTCCCGAGTACAACGATGCCGTAGATCGCAGCGCTGTACAGCGTAAATAGACGGCATCTAATAGTCTCCTTGCGGCGAACGCTGCTGGGAGACTGATGGCGGAGCGCCGTCATTCAGGCGGAGATGTGTGCGCATCGGCGTGCACGATCTCCTGCAAAACCCCGCCCCAGGACTTAACGCCAATTGGCGTTTAGTGGTCCTGGGGCTGCTGCCGTGTTCACGCCAATCGGAGTGAATTGGTTGGCAAGAGGTTAAGGGCGACCGTGATTGACTCTGAGTATAAGGCTTTTAGGTCCTGAGCCCACTGACACAGTTCTATTCTATTCTATTTTTTTACACATCAATGTTAGAGATGCTGAAAAGCGTACAGAAGTGGACAACTGCCAGTGGGCTCAGGTCCTAAGGGCTCGTTTCCATTAGAGCAGCGCAGGAGCTGTGCATTGCACGTGACTCCCCGGTGGGCGGCGCTTGCGATCCCATTCATCATAATGAATGCAATCACCCCAAGATGCAGGCAATGTATGGAAACATCAGACAGTGCAGTCTATGCACTGTCTGATGTCCCTGTGATTGCATATCCATAAGTGCGGCTGAAAGCACGCATATGGAAACGAGCCCTAAGTCTATCTTTCTGGATGCTGCAGCACTGGGTTGGTCTTACTTGACTGCATTACAGGTACTCCCCATAGGAACTCCAGCAATAACAGCTGTTTTCCATTACTCTACTGCTTAAGAAGTTTTTTTTTTTACATTTTCTTTTTATGTGTACCTGTTGCAATCAAATATATTATTTTATCAGAATGTAGCTTAACAGTAGTTAGTTCAGTGAATCATTGACTGTATGACCTATTATGCTGCCCTTGTTGTGCCCTCCAATTTTTGGATATGCCCAATGAAACCGCTTTCACATATTGCGCCACAAATAAAAGCTATAACTAACAGTACTTGCGTGTGATAAGTCATTTTTTCCCATACAAATGATTGTCACTAAATATGACTAACCTGATCATCTTACTGTTTTTTTTTTTATTTATCGCTGATATTTTCCAAAGTGTTTCACAGAGATTCTTAAAGAATTAACATTGCAATCCACCACAGGGAGGCTCGCAGTCACAGCAAAAAGTCTGTCCCTACCATAGCTTATGGGTCATTTTTGCATAGAAGGTGGATTTAGCACACTACTGACTATGGCATCAATTCACTAAGATCATGCTGGAGAGAATAGTAGAGATAAGTTTTCATAGTGAGTGAGTTATCTTATCTCTTCAGTCCTTAAAGAGGAATGTAATGATCCGCTCAGCTGCCTGCACAGGCAGGTAGCTTTTTGACCACTGTTCAGGTCTGCACTCTGCAGGGCTCTAGAAAAGAGACCTTTTGTCAGTTTTGCAGCTTGCTGCTGCTGAGGAATTTGCATACGGTTGTCATGCAAATTGCCTAGCCACATCCTCTGTAGGCTTGCTCTATAAATACTATGTGATTCCACAGTACTTCGCTGGTCATAAGGGTTTGTCCTGTGTAACACTCCTGGAGTGTCAGCCATGCTTATTGTTTAAAGATTAGCTTAGAGTAATTCTGGGGACTGCACTAGGGATCCTTGCTAGAGCAGTCAGGATTGTATTATTTGTATTGCCTGTTCTGTCTGTGGGGTGCTAACCAGAGCAGCGGTTGTTACTGGTAGGCCCTTCTGTTCATCTGTCTGTCGTGCTTGGAGCGCACTAGCCTCTAGCGGTAGCGGCTGTGGATCCTTCTGATCTACTACCCTCTTGCTGTACTTGGACTGCACTTGCTCTGGCGGAAAGAGCAGTGGATCCAGCTTGCTCTGTTTCTATACTTGGATCACACTAACTCTGGCGGAAGGAGCAGTGGATCCTGCTAAGCTCTCTTGCTATACCTGGATCACACTAGCTCTGGCGGAAAGATCAGGGGATCCTGCTAGCTCTGTTGCCTTACTTGGATCGCACTCGCTCTGGTGGAAAGAGCAGTGGATCGTATCTCTCACTTATTCCTGTTTTCGTGTATCTGTCTTGTCTGATACGAACGTTTGCTGGAGGCTCGGTGAGGTAACCGTTAAGCAAGCCCTCGCGTCCTCTGTTTCATGTTTGTCTGTCGGTGGTTAGTTAGGCGTGCTTGTCTCTGTTGTGCTTAACACGCGGAGACCGCGCTGTAAACGCGTTCGCTGTTGCAAATGAGTGCGGTGTTCGCGTTTAGTTAGCGTTTGTTATTTTCCTTATCTTCTCATTGTATGATTTGCTGTGCCTTTGCTACTCTCGTGTCCTGTCTTGCTTTAGTCTTGTGTCACCTCTCGCAATCACCTCTCTCGCGATTGCGTTCCTACTTCGTATCTGCTGTTGTGTGTGTGCCGTCGTGGGTTGGCGACTGGATTGGTGCACACACATACAATCTGTCTCTGTGCTCATTCTCATTTGCAGTCGCTTCTCTTGCGATTGCGTTCTCACTTGGTTTCCTCTGTTGTGTGTCCACCGTCGCAGGTTGGCGGCTAGATTGGTGGACATACATACATTCCTCATCTGTGCTTATTCGGACTTGTGTTGCTGTTAGCAATCACCATCTCTTGCGATTGCCTTCTCACCTGATCTTCATGGTTGTGTGTTCATCGCAGGGTGGCGACTAGATTGGTGGACACACATACCCTCTGTCGCTTTGATCTCTCTCTTTCAGGGCTATCTTGCCCTGCGTTTCTTCCCTTAGTACAATTCCTGTCTGGCGTCTGTGGCAGGGAGGAGGATCTGTTCCTCTGCACTCCACAGCTCCATCTGCCGACAGGAATTTCCCTCTGCAGGTGCGTTGCACCTTTTGCTGTGTTCCCTCAAATTATACGCTTGTGGAGGATTTCCGCAGTGTCAGCGCACGTCCTGTGCGCTGATCACGGAGAGAATTCCACAATCGTTACAAGGAACTGTCGTGAAAATCTTAAAATTTAAAACCCATACAAAAAAGTAGTACATTTGTTCCACAGTAATATGAGCCATAAATTACTTTTCTCCAATGTTGCTGTCACTTACAGTAGGTAGTAGAAATCTGACATTACCGACCGGTTTTGGGTTAGTCCATCTCTTCATGCAGGATTCTCAGCATGGCTTTTATTCTTTATAAAGACATTCCCTGAAAAAATGTATACAATTATGCTGGACAGCCTCCCTGCACACCATACATTTTTTGGGCAGTTGGATGGAGCAACTGCCATTCACTGAGTGCTTTTATAAAGTAAACCCTGAGAAACCCCTATGATAAGATGGGCTTGTCCAAAATCTGTTGGTAATGTCAGATTTCTTCTACTTACTGTAAGTGACAGCAACATAGGAGAAAAGTAATTTATTGCTCATTTAACTCCGAAAGAAACGTACTTCTTATTTGTATATGTTAACATGTATTTTAAAATTTAAGATTTTCGCGAAAGGGGTCCTTTAAGTTACCTCCTCTGTATTTTTAATATTTTCCCATGCAATCAATTCACATTCTTTAACTTTCTTTAAATTTAGAATTCTGTAGTTATTTTAAGAATTGAAATTATAATTTAACCTTAATTTAAAGACAGAAGAGTTAACTTTAGGTTTGCCTGAGGTAAATTGTTTCCTGAATACTACATGCCTTATCACCATGGTGATAACTCTAGAAACGTTATTAAAGACAGGAGTTAAAGGGACCCTTAAGCCACCTTAAAAAAAAATGAGTTTTACTGACCTGGGCTTCTACCAGCCCCCTGCAGCTGTCCGGTGCCCACGTAGACTTGCTCCGATGCTCCTGGCCCCGCCAGCAGCCACTTCCGGTTTCGGCGACAGGAGCCGACAGGCCGGGAATGCGAGTGATTCTTCTCATTCCTGGCCGTAATAGTGCCCTCTATGCTGCTATAGCATATAGCAGCATAGAGGGCGCTATTACAGGCAGGAACGCAAAGAATCACTCGCGTTCCCGGCCTGTCGGCTCCTGTCATCGAAACCAGAAGTGGCTGCCGGCGGGGCCAGGTGCCTCGGAGCGAGTCTACGTGGGCACCGGACAGCTGCAGGGGGCTGGTAGAAGCCCAAGGTGACCCTTTAAGTTTAGTGAATTGAGGCCAATGTTGCTACAGGTTCAGTGATTAACCTCCTTGCCGGTTATCCTGAACACCGTTCGGGGTAACCTGCGCAGGAGGATTTCTCAGGCCCTGCTGGGCCGATTTGCATAATTTTTTTTTCCTACACGCAGCTAGCACTTTGCTAGCTGCGTGTAGTACGCGATCGCCGCCGCTCGCCGCCGATCCGCCGCGCCGCCCCCCCCCCCGCCCCAGACCCCTGCGCAGCCTGGCCAATCAGTGCCAGGCAGCGCTAAGGGGCGGATCGGGATTCCCTCTGACGTCACGACGTCCATGACGTCGGTGACGTCATCCCGCCCGGTCGCCATGGCGACCGGGGAAGCCCTGCAGGAAATCCCGTTCTCAACGGGATTCCCTGCATACTCTGATCGCCGAAGGCGATCGGAGTGGGTGGGGGGATGCCGCCGCTCAGCGGCTATCATGTAGCGAGCCCTGGGCTCGCTACATGATTTAAAAAAAAAAAATTAAAAAAAGTGCAGCGCTGCCTCCTTGCCGGATTTTTTAGACCGGCAAGGAGGTTAAACCTTACGCAGATCACAGAATGTGAGTTATCTGTATGATCAGTCAGGGACATTAGCATTTGGCAACAACAAACAATAAGGTATTTATTTTATGTAGACTAGAAACATTAGAGCCTTAGTTTTGTTTTGTTTTTTTCTTCTGATTATTATTATTTGATGGCTCTCCTGTTCTGTCCCTTGGATTGCCAGCTTTCATATTAAAGCTAGAGAGACTTAAAGGACTGGAAGCAGAGATTTTCACTGGTACATAATCCCAGACCATCTCTGTTCAATTTGGATCCATTCCAATGTCCATCTCAATTTGTGAAGGATTGGCATGATCTGAAATGGACAGTGTGACACAGAGATGGATAGTGTGTTCGGGGACAGGCACGGTATGAAGAAAATCTGGAAACCGGTTTTGTGATCCATCAACAGAAATGGGTAACTGTACATATACAACAACCTTGCTAATAGATAGGCTACTAACTGCAGCCTAAAGTGGAGAATGCTTTTTTTTTAAGGGAACATATCTATTTGTACTGAATCAAAGGGAAAAAGCAGTATTTTTGAGCACACATCTGGAATACAGTTTGTCAACCCAGCACACGCTAAATGCACTTCCCTGAGAGCTTACCTAATCAACTCTTTTATTCCTAATGCCTCCTCTCAGGAGAGAGGCAAATCCTGGAGTGGATCTGCTTCCTCACCTCAGCTTCTTTTTTTAAGGAGAACACAAAATCCTGGAGTGGATCTTAAATAAGCAGTGCAGAAGAAAGAACTCTGGGGCATTTATAAACATCAGTGATCACTTTCCTAAACTCCCTATCTCCCTGCAGCTGCCATAATGGGCATTGGTGCAGATGGCTGGAATTTTGTGTTCCTGCATATACCTGTAACAGGTGTGTGTGTGGGGGGGGGGGCTTTTCCTCACTCAGTTTCAGACTCTATCCCTCACTTACTTTCTGTCTCTGTCACCTAGCGGTACATCTCTGCTCTTTTCATCATTCACTTGTAGCCTCTCTTCACCTCTCTCCCCCACTTATCTCCAGCACTCTTCTTACTTTCAGACTCTCCAGTCTCTCTCTTATTTATCTTCAGTCTCTCCTTCTAAAGGTAAGTACACACTGACCAACCTGCTGCCCGATTATCATCTGACTTTAGTCTGTTGGATGACAATCAGGCATGTGTACATGTACAAACAACTTGACGAGCAACTGATAACAGACGGTTTGCCCAATCCAACTGTTGGATCTCTGATCTGATATCATGCAGTTGGTGCATGTGTACAAATTGTTTGAAAGAATGGTACTTGTTTTGAATGTGTAGTCCGTCATTCCTCCTCTTGCATGCGCCTAGACGGCTAAACAACCAACTTCATTGAGTTGGTTGTTTAGCCATCTAGGCATGTGGACATACAGGTTGTGTGTTTCGTCATGTGGTTGTGTGTATGTTGGACGTGTGTATGAGCCTTTACTTATCTCCAGCCTTTCTCTCTCTTTCACAATTACTGGCCCATATGCAATTAGCCTTTTCTGCTGAGTTTTCTCCTAGGTGATATTTTCAAACTTGTCAATAAAAGGAGTTTTAAACCACCAGCAAGCAACAAAATACTTAAAATAATTTTGAAGTATTTTTCCACCAACTTGTTGATACTTTTTCCATTGCAGAGTGCTGAAAAGTTTCTTTACATAGAAGATGAAAAAGTATTTCCTGGGAGAAAACTGAGGAGGAAAAGTTAATTGCACATGAGCCACAGTCTCTCTGCCTCACTTACAGAATATCCAGCTGCTCTCCCTCACTCACTTCCAATGTCTGTGCTTCACTTACCTCCAGTCTTTCTTCCTCTCTTACTTCCTGTCTCCCCCTCACTCACTTCCAGGCCGTTTCCCTAACTTATCTCCAGCCTCTCTCCCTCACTTATCCAGCATCTCTCCCTTACTCCATCACTATGTTTACAATTGTTTGATTCTCACTCCCTCCCACCATCTACTTACGGTCCTCACCCTGCTCACGTTTAGCTTTCCCTCTTGCTCACACTAAATTCTGCCTTCTATTCTTCCCCACACTCCATTTAAGCCTTACATCCTCCCCAAACACTTCTCCAACATCTCCTCCCCTCCATGCAGAGAAGCAACGCTGTGGTTGGCAAGAGAGCATAGCGTCCCAAGTCATTCTCACTGCTGCCACCCGAGTCCAAATATACAGAAAGCATGCTGCTTTACACAGTATAGACACCAGGTGGCAGCAGTGAGAGGCTGCAGGCGGCGCTCTCTATAAGTGAGGTTACACCAGCATTTGGAGCACCGACCCAGCTCAGCACAGGCTGTGGAATAGGTGTTGGGGACTCCTGGATTAGGGTAAAAATATAAAGACTATTTTTAAAATACACATGGTTTTCATAAATTAAAGTAAAACATGGAGTGAATTCATAAGTGTTATGTGGTGTTAACTTGAAAGCCTAGTATTGTTTATCACGCTTATCCTTTTCTTATTTTACATCACCTGTGAAGAGGAAGAAGTGTTACATGGAAATGATGCCTCTTGAGCATGTTTTGTACATTTAAAGAAAAAAAATAGCTACAGAGAAGGTGGTAGAGAAGAAGGGTTTGTGCATCGTTAACATGTACATTTCATCCAAGGACAGCCCTGAAAGTTTTTAGTGATGTTTAAATCCGAGGCGAAAAAAAAGACTGAGATAAACAATTGTATCTGTCCTCCTTCTAAAAATGACTTTTAAAGTTATCTCACAGTTTTATTTTATATTTAACCTCCCTAGCGTTCTGGACAAGCTGATAACAGCTCATAACAGCAGGCATCAGTGACACTTCAAACCAATTCCTGATACACCATCACTGTGGTGTGAGACACCTCTTACGTGTCCGTCAGGTGCAGGGTCTGCGGTGCTGGAGGTGGGTGTAGGCACTGAATGGTGGAGCGACAGCCGTTTTGCGTCCAGGGGCGGACTGACCATTAGGGCACTCGGGCACGGACCGAGGGCCCGTGGTCAGGGGAGCCCCGCCGCCCACCAGAGAACCCTGAGCAGGAGGGGAGACAGCCAGTGAAGGAAGGAAACACTGGTATGGGGGCCCCATGTGTCTAACTGACGCTTGGTCACATGTACCACTGAAGTGAGGAAGAGAACCTTCCAACGTATAACAGCTAGGCTCCGCCCCTTCCAGAAGCGTCACTTCCTATGGTGCAGAAACTAGTTGCCCTGGAGATGAGGACGCCTCCTGATGTCATCCGTGAGGGGATCCTAAGTGAAAGGAACCGTTGCTATGGGGAAAGTGGTTAAACAGCGCGATCGCACGCTACATCCACCAAACCCCAAATACCCCGAAACCCCGCACGACAAAAGGCCAGAACATATTTTAGCGCCAGGCAATATATTCCATGCGTATCGCTAATAAATGGGAGAAATAGCAAATATAAACTAAGACCAAACTTTGGCAGACGTCCGCATCCTGAGGGTCTAAGACTAAGTGGGGGAAAGTGACAGTGTTTCAAAACAAAGAGTTGCTAGGGGGCAAACCTAAAAGCCACCGTTAGTTGAAAAGTTCGGCATCTGGCTAGTGGGATAGGGTAAAACTATAATTGACTACCAACAAGATGTAAACCATGTACAAATGGTCACACCTTTGCCTTAAAGAGACTCCGTAACAAAAATTGCATCCTGTTTTTTATCATCCTACAAGTTCCTAAAGCTATTCTAATGTGTTCTGGCTTACTGCAGCACGTTCTACTATCACCATCTCTGTAATAAATCAACTTATCTCTCTCTTGTCAGACTTGTCAGGCTGTGTCTGGAAGGCTGCCAAGTTCTTCAGTGTTGTGGTTCTGTGATGCATCTCCCACCTCCAGGCCCCTCTCTGCACACTGCCTGTGTATTATTTAGATTAGTGCAGCTTCTCTCTGCTCTATTATCTTTTACAAGCTGGATAAATCGTCCTCTGAGCTGGCTGGGCTGTCACATACTGAGGAATTACATACAGGCACAGCTGTCTGCACTCTGCAGGAAGAAACAGCCTGACACTTCAGTGGAAGATAGCTGCAGGGGAAAAGAAACACACAAATGATCTCTTGAGATTAAAAAGGAAGGGTGTATACAGCCTGCTTGTGTATGGATGTATTTTCTATGTGTGGACATGCTGTACATCAACCTACTTCCTGTTTTGGTGGCCATTTTGTTTGTTTATAAACAAACTTTTTAAAACTGTTTTTAACCACTTTTAATGCGGCGGGGAGCGGCGAAATTGTGACAGAGGGTAATAGGAGATGTCCCCTAACGCACTGGTATGTTTACTTTTGTGCGATTTTAACAATACAGATTATCTTTAAGCAGCCGAAGGGACACAAAACGCAGTGGAAAACCCCCTTAAGGTGAATGTATAATTACAAGTCAATCCTGGTGTTTATTTACACCTAGAGTCTTAAAGAGAATCTGTATTGTTAAAATCACACAAAAGTAAACATACCAGTGTGTTAGGGGACATCTCCTATTCCCCTCTGTCACAATTTCGCCGCTCCCCGCCGCATTAAAAGTAGTCAAAAACAGTTTTAAAAAGTTTGTTTATAAACAAACAAAATGGCCACCAAAACAGGAAGTAGGTTGATGTACAGTATGTCCACACATAGAAAATACATCCATACACAAGCAGGCTGTATACAGTCTTACTTCTGAATCTCAAGAGATCACTTGTGTGTGTTTACCTTCTGTCCCCAGCTTCTCTCATGCACTGAACATTACAGGCTTCCTGCAGACAGCTCTGCCTGTGCCTGTGTTTGTAATTCCTCAGTATGTGTCAGCCAGCTACTTTCACAGCCTAACAGAGGAGGATTTTTATCCAGCTCTCTTCTATCACTGATAAGATAGCAGAGAAGCTGCTGGCTTATGTAAATAAAACACACACTGGAGTGTGCATAGAGGAACAGACCAGCACAGAAGAGTTGGCAGCCTTCCAGACACAGGCTGACAAGTCTGACAGGGGAAAGATACATTGATTTATTACAGAGACCGTGATAGTACAAAGTGCTGCAGTGAGCCAGAACAGATTAGAATAGGTTTAGGAACTTGTAGGATGGTAGAAAAAACTTTGTAATTTTTGTTACAGAGTCACTTTAATGTCCGCTCGGCTGATAAAATTCAAGGACCAAATCACAAAATCTACATTACAATAGATACAAAGACATTGTTACAAAGTGTATAAGGCAACAGTGCAGATAAAGGCACAAATCACTCCCACGGAGCTGGGGAAATCGTATTAAGGGTCCAGCATAAATAATTCTGTTTTATCGTTAAGACCAAGCGGGCCCATTGCTTCAGTCTTTAAGATCAATCGCGTTTCTCTCCTCAACAAAAGTCTTTCTCTGTCTGCTCCCCTTAGAGGAATGTCCTGCTTCTCCAAGCCTGCAAATCTTATAGAACCACCATTTCCATTGTGGAAGTCACTCATATGTGTTATGAAACAGGTACAACCTTTTCCTGATTTAACAGAGTTCATGTGTTCTCCCACTCTAACTTTCATAGGTCTAGTTGTCTGACTGATATAAAAATGATCACATGGGCAGAGTATTACATAGACCACAAAGTCTGTTTGAGATGTAAAAAAACCCTTTCAATTCCAGTGTTACTTCTTCGGTCAATGATTTGTGCAGCTTTGATATGTGATACCACACAGGTTGACGAGGGAAGAGTGGGAGAAAATCTATGGCCAATTTTTTGGGGAGAAACCCTCCTTCTACGCCTCTCCGTAGAAGTGTACGAAGGTTGTCCTGATATTGTGACGTGGGGTCTAGAAGAAGCGGGCGATAGGTTTCCCTATCCCCCAACTGTCTCAGTGCCTCGTCCCGGTATTGTGCCACTGACCTAATTACAAGGTTTCCCCCCTTTTCAGCTTTCCTCAATACAATCTCACGATTGTTTTTTAGCCATTTCAGACCTCTCCACTCCTCCACAGTGAGGTTGGACTCTGTGGGCTTGTAAAGCTCTGCCTTAACATCTCTTAGTGTACATTCAAAAAAAATGCTCTAAGGTTGATCCAGGGGTAGTAGGAAATGGTTGGACAGATCTACAGGCTCTAAATGAGCCAATATTCCCCAAGCTAAATCTCTCCATTTCCAAAACAGAATTTCCATTACTCAATTCCGATTCCTTCTCCAAATCTTGTAATACCTGTAAAATGTCTTCATCCATGGGATTCAACTGAACTTGTAGGAAAAACCCTAAGGTACTGGTATCATCATCCCCTGTCATTTGAAGAGTATTGGAAAAATCAAAGTTAGTTGTTAAACCCTCATTGGGTGTCGACAGAGGCGTCGGGCGGTGTCCTCATCTCCAGGACAATTAGTTTCTGCACCATAGGAAGTGACTTTTCCGGAAGGGGCGGGGCCTCGCTCCGTTATACTCCCGAAGATTCTCTTCCTCACTTCAGTGGTACGCGTGACCAAGCGGCAGACACGAAATGGCTGTCACTCCACCGTTCGGTGCCTACACCCACCTCCAGCACCACTGACCCTGCACCTGACGGACACGTAAGAGGTATCTCACACCACAGTGATGGTGTATCAGGAATTTGGTTTGAAGTGTCGCTGATGCCTGCTGTTATGAAATTTTGGCTGTCACTCTGAGCTATTAAATTTGCAAGACGGAAGGTGCACGATTAAGACTTGTTTCTTATTCTATCAAGGTGACTAAACTTGCACATGTGCAGTATGGCCGCACTTGTACACAACAGGAGAGAATATCCGGCAAGCCTTTGTCGCATATGTTCAGAAGGTCCCAGCGCTGGATCGGTGTGGTCGAGGATGATTGGGGTGGGGTGGGGATCCGTGTGAGCACAGATGAATTGAGCAAGTGCGAGTATGATCCATGTATGCCCAGTGTCATGAAGTCTTTTATTATAGAAGGAAAAAGTTGTGTGTGAGTGGCTTTGTGTGGTGAGCTTAATTGATCCTCATTGGCTTAATAAACCATGTGACACTCCCAACCTGATTGGTTCAGGTTAGATTGTGACGCACATAGTGTCGGATCTGTTCCAAGGACCTTTTTTGATTGGCCCATGGATTAGGAAAGTAAATCCTGCTTTTTGCAGTTGCGTGATGGGCATGTATAGTAAGGTAGCTGGAGCACTCTGTTGCAGACAGTATCCCCTGAACATCAAAAGTGGTTTTGGCAAGGTGACATTTTCCGGTGGGAGGAGCATTGAGTAACATATGAGCAGCTAATTACTATTCTTTACTATTTAAGAGTGTTCAGTCTAGGGGTACAGTTGTCCTGATGATGCGTTACAAGATAATCTAAAACAGCTGTCAACCCCTCTGCACCAGGATTGCCAACCGAATTTCTTATAGACAAACAGCCCCAACAATCTGGACCCCCAAACTTTGGACTAAGGAGGTAGTGGAGTCAGCAGCACACTTTTAAAGGGTGGTGGGTGAGGCTAATCAGTGGCCATGGTCACTTTAAAAAATAAATACAGGCTAAATTAATGGCTGCAGCAGACTATTTCATACCCATCTGGTATTTTCCCTCTTTATCCACCCAGTCAATCCTCCCTTTTAGTTGTTTTTTGTTTTCCCGTATCACACTGCGAGGTTCTCAATCCCGTTCTTCCTATCATTGATGGGGCAGTTCCAGGGGGTCATGACCTGATGGCCACTAGGGAGCAAAATAGTCCACCACCAACTAGGGAAGATGGACAATTATCCTTTGCAGGATGCACTGGGGAAGACCCATAGTAATTTAGACTCCAGATACTGGGAGTGCCAACACCAACCAGCTGTGCCAAGATCACCAGGGTCCTGACAGATGCATTTTCCTGACAAAGGCTCATGCATCACTTGTAAATGTACTGAACTGCACAGCTTTTACTATGAAAGCCACACACTTTGATTCTCTCTGAAGAAACTATTATAAACTGGCATTCTTGATCCTAGCAATAGGTACAGTAGCTCTAGTGGGAGGACTTCCATCCTACTTTAAATCTGCACTGACTTCAGAGACAAGTGCCTGACAAGAAATGTAGAATATAACTGTCTAGGATAACTTTGCTTTTTGTTCTTTACTTCCATTTTCACCTGAATAGTAGGTTTCCTTCCTTACACTGATTGTTCTTTTCTTTTCACCTCAGTCTTTGTGCATGTATGCATATGCACACATTTTACTGTGTCTAAGATTTTTGAAGGTTTTTTTTTTATAGTTGACCTCTTTGAAAGTGTGATTGTGGTTTGGATGGATGAATGCTCATCCCAGATATTGCTTGTTAAATATCAGGAATAAAGAAATAAAAATGACTGTACGATATAGTTTATATTGTTCCTGTAGTTAGCATCTTGTCCACAAGATGGCAGATGGGATTTTGTCGGCATTCCAGTAAAGTTACAGTGCTGTCAAGGTAGCTGCAACCAGCCAACAAGGAGAAAGCCATTCCTTCTATTTTCAGTAGAAACAGCCAAGATAAATTGGTCTGGGTTTCCATGCAAAATAGTAAATTATAGCTCAACTTAAAGATAAGTAGAAAGCATAGTATCGAGAGATTGCTGACCACGTTGCTGTTCTTAATATCAGAACTCTATTCTCAAGCTGTAAAGTGCACCTATATTTACTAATGTACACTATATTGAACTATAGTAATTTTGCAATGCTGCCTGTCCGGAGAGACAGGCAGTCCTCTACTCTTATCAGCGCTGCCAGGAGATCATGACTCCTGATTAGAGCACTGACCACCTGCTGGAGGAAAGAAACTATACAGTAACTACATGCATGCTGACAGTGGGGGGGAAGAGTGAGGGCTGAACTGTGCACACAAAGAATAATTATCTATTGGTTCCTTTGCTTTTTAAGGTGCCCATACACCTAGTGATGGGCACCACGATCAAGAGACCGATCTCTCTCTGATCAAATCTATCAGAGAAAAATCTGTTGCCTGCCCATAAACCACAGGCTGATTCCTGATCGATTTCGGCATGAAACGGTAGTGGGAATCAGTCTTGTGAAGCCACATTCACCTCCTTGCTGGCCCGATGCTGCCCTCCAATGTAAAGTGTGCCCCGTGTGTTTACGTTACCTGTAGGTGTAACCATGTGTGACGTCTCACAAGCGCCCATGTATATGCCGGCAACCACGTGGGGCGTGAGTAGGTGAGACATTGTGAAGACATAACCAGAGGCGGACACTGACTAATAATGTACACTGCACCGGGGGACATACATTACATTAGAGGGGGCAGTGCACCAGTTTTCCGTTGCGTTCGCCACTCATTCCATTAAAGCACGCCGTTACCGCCGCATATCCGACATCTTACAGCATGTCGACCAATTGCAGCACAAAATTAGTTGCATCATCAATTGGAGAATATAGGGGACTAAAAGAGACCAAAAAGCTTTGAGACATATTTTCTGATCCTTTAACCACTTTAGGACCGCAGTGTTAAACCCCTCTAAACACCAGGCTCATTATTGCTAAATTAGCCACTGCATCTTTAAGGCCAAGCTGCAGGACTGCACAACACAACACACGAGGGATCCCCCCTCCCCTTTTCCCCCCACCAACAGAGCTCTCTGTTGGTGGGGTCTGATCGCTCCACAGTTGTTTATTTATTCTTTTATAAATATTTCTTTTTAATAAATTTTGCTATTTTTTTTATTTATCCTCCCCTGCTCCCTCCCTCCCTCCCTCCCCCCGCCAACCAATCAGGGTGATCAGCTGTCATAGGCTTCAGCCTATGACAGCCGATCACTTCCCAGCCTCAGGAGGGGACAGCCGTGTCACACGGCTGTCCCTAGTACAGCGCTGCTGCCGATCGCAGCGATGTACATGTAAATAGACGACGATCATTCCGTCTAACAGTCTCCCGAGCGGCGATTGCCACTCGGAGACTGAAGAGGGGGCAGAGCTCTGCTCCCCGAGCAGGAGATGCGTGTGCAGCCTGTGCACGATCTCATGCAAATCAGAGCCCCAGGACTTGACGCCAATTGGCGTTAGGCGGTCCTGTGGCTGCCGCCGTGTCCACGCCCATTGGCGTGGGGCGGTCTTTAGGTAGTTAAATTAGGTACAATAAAGCTTTTTCACCAAGTCTTATAAACCTGTATCATAAGCTGGTGGTATGCTAATATAGATTATGATGCATAGCAAACACACACATAATGCTTGTTCCCTTAAGTAAGGCCACATTTCTGTGTGATAAGGCTTGATGCACCAAAAGATTGGTAGAAGAGGAGACAATTCATGTAGTTGAGACCATGATGTCATGGGTGCCTAGAAGGGTGCCTCAAAGGAAAACCCAAAAAAAGGAAGACCAAAAGTTCTAGAGCAGGCATGGGCAAACTCGGCCCTCCAGCTGTTACGGAACTACAAGTCCCACAATGCATTTGCCTTTATGAGTCATGACTGTGGCTGTCAGACTCCTGCAATGCATTGTGGAACTTGTAGTTCCTTAACAGCTGCAGGGCCAAGTTTGCCCTTACCTGTTCTAGAGCATAACTAGGAATCAATAAAAAAAGAAGGGAGGAAACTGACAATGGACATGCGTCTCATGGAGAAACTAACTCTGAGGTAACAAAAACCAGGTAAGTCGTACATATACATTCCACTCAAATTCCCTCTAAAGAAACCACTGCCTGTGATTATTTAACAAGGTCTAAGTGCATGAATCTATAGCACTTGTTATCACCTTAATGTACCAGGGCCCATATGCAATTAACTTTTTCTCTTGAGTTTTCTCCTAGGTGATATATTTTCACACCTTGCCAATAAAATGCCTTTTAAGCCACCAGCAAGCAAGAAAATACTCAAACGAATTTTGAAAGTACTTTTTTCATCTACTTTTTAGTACTTTTTCATTTACAAAATGCTAAAAAAATATTTAAAAAAAGTTGAAAAATTATCTCCTGGGAGAAAACTCAGGTGAGATAGTGAACGGCATATGGGCCCAGGTCCACATGCTCTATCAGTCTGGGCAGCCTTTTACGGTTCTAAAAAAACAAACTATAATTAAAAAAAAAAAAATGCTTATGCATCTTGCCTGTTGCCTCATCTGTTGTTTGGTTCTTCTATGCAGGGACATGGTATAGCGTAAACAAACAGTTTAGTATGGCCCATAAGGTAATCAAGTCCAGCATGACAACAACCCTGCCAGACTGGAGTTTTCCACAGCTTGTGTAATGCCCACACTGGTGTTTGACCCAATCCACTAAGAGGGTTTTGGAAGAATGCACTATTCACTGTGTACCAAATGACTGCTAACTGTGAGTGCTTTTCTGAGGGCAATCTTTGGTCTTACCAGGCCCCTCCACCCCCAAATGAGGATCATTCAATAGCATGTACCACTTCTTAATACTTTCTGTGCTTAAATTCAACATTGGTGAGGTTTGAAATGAAAATGTAATCTCTTCGTTTTTAAGCATTTTAAACATGATGTGGGCTACCCTTTATGAGCCGTGAACTCCAGTTGCATCATTTTTTTAGCCCTTTTTAATTTAAAACCCAATCCAGTTTAGAAGGATCACAGACTATATATAAAATGTTGTTTTTAAGAGCTTTGGCTTGTTAAAGAATTCTTGTCACAATGAAATGACCGTGACGAGGATTTTCTTCAAGAAGTTTAGAAAGCTTGAAAAAGAACAGGGGATTACCTTTTTCATTTCAACACTCGCCAGTCTCGAAATCGGTCAGCAAGAATTGTCTTTCCTGGCTTCCCTAGGAAAGTGTTCTGGTATGTCATAAGCACTTCCAGCGCCTAAGCTTTCTGTGTGGGACAAAGTTGTGGCCTGGGTTGAAGTTTAGGTCAGTTCCCAACTCCTGAGTGTCAGCTAACAAATATAGCAGGCTGACTGCAAACTGACATCACAAATGCTGTTCTCTCATTGTATGTTTTAAGTATGTTTACATGTAAGAAGTTCTGTATTCTATCTCCCAAGCTTACCACGTGTGGTAGCCTACATGAAACTTTGTGATTAGATATGTCCCTTGCCATGCTTCCTGCATTATCATACCAGCACTTTGTGACTGGATATGTTCCTTGCCATGCTTCCTGAAGTATCATACCGGCACTTTGTGACTGGACATGTCCCTTGCTATGCTTCCTGCAGTATCATGCCAGCACTTTGTGACTGGATATGTTCCTTGCCATGCTTCCTGAAGTATCATTCTACCTGCGATCTGGCCCCTGGCCCCACTAAGTTCATGTTGAAATGCCCTGAACTATTTACACCGGCATTCCACAAAATAGTCAACGGCTCCTTACAAGAAGGGTGGTTTCCCTCTACTCTGAAAGAAGCAATCGTCAGGCCTCTACTCAAGAAACCATCCTTAGACCCAGATGCTCTAAACAGCTACAGACCTGTCTCAAACCTCCCTTTCTGGGAAAAGTTATTGAAAAGGCTGTCTACCTCCAACTTGAAGCCAGGCTCTCCAGAAACAACATCCTTGACCCTCTTCAATCTGGTTTCAGGAAATATCACAGCTGTGAAACAGCCCTCACCCAGATTTGCAATGATCTGCTCATTGCAAGAGACAAGGGTCAATGTTCCATCCTGATTTTGCTCGACCTCTCAGCGGCTTTTGACACAGTCGATCATGAAATCTTACTCAACAGGCTACAAGAGTACTGTGGCATAGATGGCATTGTTCTCCGGTGGTTCAACTCCTTCCTGGCTGGCAGAACACAAAGGGTAGCCTTAGGGCCCTTACTCTCCAACCCTGTACCACTAAAATACGGTGTACCTCAGGGCGCAATATTATCCCCTTTACTGTTCACCATATACATGCTGCCACATGGAGAAATCATACAAAAACATGGCCTGACATATCATTGCTATGCTGATGACACCCAGCTATATTTGTCATTCAAACCTGATGTCACAGATCCTACTCCACAAATAAACGCATGCTTAGCTGAGCTTCAGGAGTGGATGAATAATAATTGGCTAAAACTTAATGCTGACAAAACTGAGGTTCTTGTTATCGAGGGCCAGGGCTCAACAGCAAAGCTGCTCCAGTCTCAACCAACACCGCTAAGGATAGGGAGCTCAGACCTGAACAACTCAGACTGTGTGCGCAGCCTGGGAGTACTGATTGATGGGAAATTAAGCTTCAGGAATCAAATCTCAGCTGTTGTGAAACATTCCTTCTTTCACCTAAGGAATATTGCAAGGATTAAACACCTAATTCCTTCAGAGGATCTTCCAACCCTAGTTCATGCCTTCGTCACATCAAGGTTAGACTACTGCAACCTCCTCTACACAGGCCTGCATAAGAAAGACTTACGCCGCCTGCAATTAGTACAGAATGCCGCCGCAAGGCTGTTAACGAGCCAACCCCGCCATTGCCACATAACACCAACCCTGAGCTCACTCCACTGGCTACCGATAAAATGGAGAATTCTGTTTAAGATTGGCTTACTGACATTCAAATCCTTGCACAATCTGGGCCCTGGATACCTGAAGGACTTGTTGCAACTACATCACACCCCCCACAATCTTAGATCAAAAGGACGTAACACCTTGGTCACCCCCAGAGTCCACCTCAAAACCTTTGGAGACAGAGCCTTTTGTCATGCTGCCCCTACACTTTGGAACTCCCTGCCACACCCAATCAGGACAGCCCCATCCCTGGAAGCATTTAAGTCTAAACTGAAAACCTACCTTTTCAGTCTGGCATTCATGAACATCTAACTATCTCCTCTGTAACACAACCCAGCCTGAAACCCTGTATTAATCTGAGACACAGCTATGCGCTTTGAGTCCTATGGGAGAAAAGCGCTTTACAAATGTTATTGTATTGTATTGTATTGTATTGTATTATTCTGGCACTTTGTGACTGGATATGGCCCTTGCCATGCTTCCTGCAGTATTATACCTGCACTTTTTGACTGGACATGTCACTTGCCATGCTTCCTGCAGTATCATACCGGCACTTTGTGACTGGACATGTCTCTTGCCATGCTTCCTGCAGTATCATACTGGCACTTTGTGACTGGATATGATCCTTTCCATGCTTCCTGCAGTATCATATAAGCACTTTAGTAACTGCATATGGCCTTAGCCATGCTTCCTTCAGTATCATAAAGGCACTTTGTTACTGGATATTGCCTCTTGTACAAGAGGGACAGTAGTATGGGGCCCCAGGAAGGGTCTGGGGCCCAAACAGTGGCAGTGCCACTCGAGCCTCTGCTGGCAATTATTCTACCGTAGCATAACAGCAGTTGTGTGGTCATCTCCCTCTTCCCTGCTGCGTGATTGGTGAACACGTATCAATGCAGGGGGGAGGGAGTTATTGGCGACAGGCAAGTTGCTTTGACTCCACCCCACATACCGTGGCTCTGCCCCCACACAATCTACCTATCAGATTGTTATTTGGCGTGAGGGGGCGCCTGTAGGTTTGCCAAGTATGGGGCCCAGAAAATTCTAATGGTGTCCCTGGGCTCTTGCCATACTGCCTGTAGTTTGTTCTGACTCACTGGCATTAGAACATACGCTTTCTGAGCCACACTGTACCTACACTTTTTGGAAGTGCAGTTTTGTTTGCTCAATGTTACACATTGCTTATATTTTTATTTATTTGTGTATTATGTTTGGTTCTAGTTTATATTAGTTATATTATTATGGCATCCTATTTTTATGGCATCCTATACCATCTATGTCTTCTTACCTTCCAAGGCTTCAATTCTTTTTATTGCTTGTATATGTTTTTTTTCCCAAAAAGGCATTGGTAAATGTGGTGCATCAAGTTCACTTCTTTTCCTTCCCCATATGATTTACTGAGCTGCACGCTTTATCTAAGGTCATAAACATTTCAGTTAAAACCGATTCTGTAATTTGTTTGAGCCTTCATGGACTCAGCTTATAGAGTAACTGTATTGACACATAGCAGAATGTTATCCGATTCCAGGTATCGGTTTTTGCCATTTTAATTATCCTGGTTTCAGTATCAGAAACACTTCTTATCTATACATTGCTACATATTGATATGCAACACTGCCATCCCAGTGATGTTTAGCTAAGGTTATTATATCATGCAGCGTTCTCTCCCAAAGCACTCTGGGAATTCAGGTGATGTTCTTGTCCACTTCACAGAAGGAAAACAAAAAACATAGCAGAGTAATTCGATTTGCCAGCAGCAGAGAAGAGACGCTGGCATCTCTGATACACTTAAGAATATACATCTTGGTGAGGAAATATTTTACAATGGGAAAATATTGACTAAATAATTTATAGTAGAATACTGTAAAATAAAGCATTTGTTTTTATTAAGTTATATACAGTAAAGCCAGGGGCATAACTAGAAATCTTTGGGCACCCCTGTGAAAATTTGGATGAGTCCCCTCCCCCCCCCCCCCCCCCCACTTTTCTGCACAGGTAAACTTAGAACGAATATTATTCAATTGGCTAGTGCACACTTGAATTTGTTTTCCCCATGCAGATAAAAACAGACAGCGGTGAAGCATTGCAATTACATCCGCTTCTGTGATAAAGTGTGCATGTTTTCACACGTACAGACACATTGGGGCTTGATTCACTAAACTGTGTTAACTCAAATATCACACCTTATCAAAGTTAACACGCCTTATCAGAGTAGCATAGCAATCGCTAGGAACCCGCAGGAGCTCAAGGCAGGGCAAGTACCATTGCCAATTAGCAGGCATAAGTTCGTAGAGCTTGCTATGCTACTCTGATAAGGCATGTTAACTTTGATAAGGTGTGATATCTTTGATAAGGTGTGATATTTGAGTTATCACGGTTTAGCAAATCAAGCCCATGGTGTGCAGAAAATGCATAAAGAAAACCGACAGATGAGTGTGCTCCCAGCCTCAGCTTATTACACTTACTGTGTCCATCTCTGATGGAGCAGAACTGGCACTGCAGCCTGCTTCAGCATCACTACAGTACACAGCACTTACGAAGGAGGTGAAGAGGATGGAAGCAGTGCATTGTACACAAGGCCCTATTGCACACTGAATAGGGACTGTCTACAAATCTTTGTCTACAAAACTGTGTATGATTCATTATCAGTGGCTGAGCAGATTAAGTCATTGAACAATTGTGTAGAGAACAGAAAGCTTTTTCTCTCCATGCCCTCCTCACACATCACTACAGTACACAGAACTTGGGGAAGGGTAGAGAGGCTGGGAGTAAAGAAGCGCTGTACACAAGACTCTGCTGAACACTGCACAGGGACGGACTACAAATCTTTATCTGCAAAACTTTGTATGATTTCTTATCGGATGCAGTCATTAGACCAATTGTGCAGAGAGCAGAACGTTTTTCTCTCCATGCCCTTTGTCATCAATCTCTCAAGACATCTACCCCCTGTGGCTTCTGAGCCCCCCTGCGTCTGCATCCCTTGCAGGGTCTATTGTTACGCCCTTGAGTAAAGCTTCTCTTTAACCACTTGAGATATGTTTTTTATTAAAAGAAAAAGTGCAGTGATGTTTATAGAAAAAGTAACAAAAAGAAGGCTCAAAGCCAAACACTTATAACATTATATAACATAAAATGGAAATAAAAATGAATCTTTCCTTAAAGCGGAATATAACCCTGCATTTCAACTTTGCTCTAAAACATTATTTACAGCATATTCTATGCAACCAGCATTTTTTTTTACTAGACCAGCATTGGAAGGGTTAAACACAGAGGTTTAAAGTTCCGTGGAGAGATGTGCATACGTTCAGATAGATCCATTTAACTACATATAATGTATCAAGTGATAAATGTTACACACTCTTTGGCAGTCCTCCATCTCCTTCTCAGTCAGAGAGATGAGTCACATGCCACACTTAGATACATTTATGTAAACAAAATGTATCTATGTCAGCTTCGGATGCGTCTGCAGTTCTGTCCAGGAACTTTAAAGCCCTGTGTAACCCTTCCAATGCTGGTCTAGTAAAAAAAAAAATGCTGGTTGCATATAATATACTGTAAATAATGTTTTAGAGCAAAGTTGAAATGCAGGGTTATATTCCGCTTTAATTCTGAGTCCACCTGATCTTAGCACATGGAAGACAACAGGGATCTAAAGTGAGAGTAATATGGAAGCTTCCACCTTCATTCGCTAATAAACCATCCCAGTTCCCTGACTTCTGTGCTGATGCCTTGAAGGATACCCGAGGTGACATGTGACATGAGGATATAGACATGTGTATGTACAGTGCCTAGCACACTAATAAGTATGTTGTGTTTCTTTTTTCTTTCTCTGCCTGAAAGAGTCAGGACTGGGTCAGACTACAGCGTGACCCTCACTGATA
The DNA here is from genome assembly GCF_040937935.1 of Hyperolius riggenbachi. Lineage (NCBI taxonomy): Eukaryota > Metazoa > Chordata > Amphibia > Anura > Hyperoliidae > Hyperolius > Hyperolius riggenbachi. The sequence goes on along the minus strand of NC_090650.1, from coordinate 137,883,282 downwards.
AGAAATTACAACTATAAAACGCTTTCCTAGCAGAAAATGGCCTCTGAAAGCAGGAAAGAGATAAAAAGGTTCAATATTTCACATGCTTTAGCTCTGGCATACTTCAATGAATGTCATTGAGCAAAAACAATACAATAGTAAAAACTTTATAAAATAAAACTGTGGAATATCTTAAAAAGTCATTTTTAGGGGGAGGATAGATACAATTGTTTATTTCATTAGTTTATTTTCACCTTTTCATCTTCTGTTTAAAATAACTTTTCAGAATTCTGCAATTGAAAAAGTACCGAAAAGTAGGGGAAAAGGTACTATCAAAGTATTTTCTTGCTTGCTGGTGGCTTAACCAGTTCAGCCTTCAGTATTTCACCTTATGCATCCAAGCAATTTTCACCTCCCATTCATTCTCCAATAACTTTATCACTACTTATCATAATTAATTGATCTATATGTTGTTTTTTCTGCCACCTATTAGGCTTTTTTTGGGTGGTACATTTTGCTAAGAATTATTTTTTTCTAAATGCATTTTAATGGGAATATTAAGAAAAAAATGGAAAAAATCATTATTACTCAGTTTTCGGCCATTATAGTGTTAAAACAATACATGCTACCATAATTAAAACATACGTATTTTATTTGCACATGTGTCCCGGTTATTACACCATTTAAATTATGTCCCTATCACAATGTATGGTGCCAATATTTTTGGCGGAAATAAAGGTGCATTTTTTCAGTTTTGTGTCCATCACTATTTACAAGCTTATAATTTAAAAAATAATAGTGACATACCCTCTTGACATGAATATTAAAACATTTCAGACCCTATGGTAACTATTTATGTTTTTGTTTTTTTTAATTGTAATTTTTTTCTTATAGTTACAAATTTTACTTCAGTATTTTTGGGAGAGTGGGAGGTAAACATTTAATTTTAAATGTAATTTATTGTGTGGATTAAAAAAAAATGTATGTAGATGTAGTTTTACTATTTGGCCACAAATTAAAAAAAAAAAAAAAGTTTCACGTCCTCCCTTCACTTCCTGTAAGCGAGAGAGTGACACGGCTGTCCCCAGTACAATGCTGCCGTAGTTTGCGATTGCCGCTGGTAGAGTGATGATGGAGCGGAGCTCCATCACTCAAGCAGGGATGCGCGTGCATTGGCACGTGTGATTCGCTGCAAACCACTCCCCCAGGATTTAACGCTAATTGGCATTATGCGGTCCTCGGGGAGCCACCTTGCGACCACCAATTGGCGTTAGGTGGTCGCAAGGAGGTTAATGTGCCGTAGTGGTCTCTAACCCATGCTTTACATGCTGCTATTTAGGAGTGTGCCTTCCCTTGGTTATGCGCATTGCTTCCTTAACAATGTGCGTAACTTTCAATGCGGGCGGTCCTGTGAACTATTGCTACCGCGATACCTCACTAACAGCCGCTACTATGCAATTCTCATTATAAACATCATGTATACAGGGCCCAACATGGGCTGCAGAAATCACATAAATCAAAACATTGTACAAAAAAACAAATATTAGAAACATACTAGATGAACATAATATGCTACTTATAAAGACAGCAAACAGCCAGCTTAATCTGATTAGATACATGCAATTAACCAGGTATAAAAATTGAAACAGAAGGGGTGAGGGTCCTGGCTATGAGTCAAGAACACAAGACAGGGTTCGCATTAAAGCCTTAATTAGAAGCGAGGTGAGGCACCAACTATAGATCCAGCTGATTTTGTATATCTCCTGAGAGGGCCCCGGAAATCCAAGGATCCCACACCTTGTAGAAGTGGAGGATCCGGTCATAGATTATGGTGTTAATGCTCTCAGCCTCTCACAAACTAAGGTATGGTAATTCTGTCAACCACTTGCAGGTAGGAGAGATTGGGGTATTCTTATTAGCTGCGATATGAGTCTTAACTGCCGTTACAATGAATTGGGTCAATTTGTCTTGAGCATGAGGAACGGAGTCCAGTTTAAGCCCCAGGAGGAAAATCTTGGGGTTGAGGGAGGGAAATATGTTTAGTAAATAGTTTGTTTATAAGAGTGCAGATCCTCCCTCAAAGTACAGGAATACCGTATGTGGAATATGATTCCTGGAACACTACACCAGTGTTTCTCAACTTTTTCGACCCAAGTACCCCCATCGCAATTCAGTTCCAGCCAAGTACCCCCTTAATTTAGAGTAATATATTTTGACGAAATTTTAGCAATCATTATTTGAGTATAGGTAGCCAGTATAGTTTCCCCCGGTGTAGGTTAGCTAGGTAGGTGCCTCTAGTATAGATAGCCAGTATAGTTGCCCCCAGTACAGGTTATCTAGGTAGGTGCCTCCAGTATAAGGTAGCTAGGCATAGGCAGGGGAGAGCGGGCATAGCTGAACAACTCACATTCCGGGATCCCCGCAGCCTCTATCTCTTCTTCTCCCAGGTGTCCGTCAGGTTGATACCAGCACCCCCTTTGATGACGTGGTTATGTCATCACAGGGGGCGCTGTTAACAACGCGACAGATGCCTAAGAGAGGAAGAAGAAAGAGGCCGCAGTGGATCCCGGAAGGGGAGTTGTTAAGCTATGGCCGCTATCCCCCACTGCTGTCCCCCTTCCAGTCCGCCCGCCTGTAGAAACAGGGCCGGTGCTGCATACCCCCAGCTGTGGTCTCGCGTGCCCCCTGGGGTACACGAACCAAGTCTTGAGAAACACTGCCCTACACCATCGGAAGCACAACGGGTCTCTCATAGAGACAATAAGATAAAGTCTATGGGGGACCAGGCAGGTTTGATGGAGAAGTCTGATAGAAACCTCCATTTTGGTGAAGTGTATGGTTAGATAGGGTCTCCAGACACTGAACCCATTGGTCATCCTCAAGGGTGGATCTTAGGTCTTGCTCCCATTGTTTTTGGTAAGGGTCAGTAAAGTGTGTGCGGGGTGGGGTATTAAAGGTAGAATATAATAGCTATGGGACACCCGTCTGCATAGGGTCCTGAGCACATATGCTCTCAAAGTGGTTGGGTTGGGAAAATGTACCAGGCTTAGCCAAGGTAAGACTAAAGTGGTACAGTTACCTGGATGTAAACCAAAGCTGCGTTAGCGTGTCATAGAGACACGAAGCTGCGTTAGCTCTATGAATGGAGTCCACGTAGGGATTATTCCCAGAATTACATAAGGATTGGAGAGTGGGCTCCTCCTGACTAGACCACAATGAAAAGTTCAGAGCCTGGAGACCTCCACTAAAATCAGAGTTCATTTTGATCTCCATCAAAGAGGAGGGTTTAGATTAGCGTGATTATTGATTTTTCTTTAATCTGCGCCAAATTGTTCATGTGTGACCACAAAAGGCCTTTCCTTGACCACAGAGCTACAAGTAGATTCAAAATTTTAAGCCATTTTGAGGTTGTGAGCTTCACCATAAATAGTTGGTAAAAGGACAAGCTGAGCTGCTTTATAGTACAACTGCACGTTTGGAACTGAAAGTCTGCCATCATGCTTGTGTCAATAGAGAACCTTTCTGGCTATAGGCAGTTTCCTTATAAATACTAATAATCGGGAGGAAAAATATTATATCCTTAATGATGTTCCACTACACCAATGTGAAGTTTTCCAATAAATACAAGGATATATAACTGCAAAGTCCAGAAACCAAGCAAGAAATGTACTTTTTTCTTCAATGCAAGGTATATGCAAATAGACACAATCAGTGCAAAAATCTTTCCATGTATATAGTGAACACACTAGAGGCAGTTTCCTCCCTTCCCAGATTTACCCATCATTTGCTTTTTTAAATAATAATGTATTACTTTTTTTAATGGAGACCGCAAGGACTGGGAAGAAGTAAAGAACTTTGGGTATGATGGTCATTTTGACGCTGGTAATCCGTCCCGTCCAAGATATCCTAAAGTTCGGAACTGAAAGACCGCCATCATGCTTGTGCCAATGGAGAACCTTTCTGGCTGTACATAGTTTCCTCCCTTCCCAGATTAACCCACCAATCTCTTTTTGAAATAATGATATATCAAGGTTTTTAATGGGAACCGGAAGGAAAAATTTGGGTAGGACGGTCGTTTGGACCCTGGTAATCCATCCCGTCCAAGATATCCTAAAAGAGTTCAAAGACCTGAGCAGGGCATGTAGGTCCTGATATAGGGGTTCCTAATTTCTTTTACATAGTTGGGTGTAGTCATTGGTGAGTTTAACTTCATATGGTGTATTTAACGGTTAAAATCGACCTTTAAACTTTTGACTGTTTTAGGGGTATGTATTGTTTTTCAATTTTTTTAAGCCATACATTGTTTCATCAGCTGTAAATAGTCATCGGTAGAAGTTACACTACTGTCCCACTGTAGAGAAACTGAGATTTGAAGCCCTGTATTCTTACAGTGAAGAAAAGGGGAAAATAAGGAACGGGGTTTGATTCTACAGTGGGATTGGGACTGTACATACATGTTTATCTTGTCATGTGGCATGTTAAAGGGACTCCGAGCACCTCTCATGGGCATGCCTTTAAAGGACTTACGAGCCCAAATAGGTAAAAAAAGAGAAGTCACCTAATCAATTTTAGCAGCCGCGATATTTAAAGGGACTCCGAGCTCACCCAAAAAAAGAAAGTTGTACTCACCAGGGGCTTTCTCCAGCCCAGTGCTGGTCGGGAGGTCCCACGCCGGCGTCCTGGCTCCTCTCCTTCTCCCCGCTCCGGAATGGCTGACAGGCCGCAGCCCGGGCGACACTCTGCAGAGTGTCGGGCTGCTCCTTCCGCGTATGACGCAGCTGACGTCACACGCCGGCCGCCTCGCGTCATCACGGCGGCCGGCGTGAAAGTACTGCGCATGCGCGATTAAAGCGTGCATGCGCAGTACTTTCACACCGGCCGCCATGATGACGCGAGGCGGCCGGCGTGTGACGTCAGCCGCGTCATATGCGGAAGGAGCAGCCCGACACTCTGCAGAGTGTCGCCCGGGCTGCGGCCTGTCAGCCATTCTGGAGCGGGAAGAAGGAGAGGAGCCAGGACGCTGGTGTGGGACCTCCCGACCAGCACTGGGATGGAGAAAGCCCCTGGTGAGTACAGCTTTCTTTTTTTGGGTGAGCTCGGAGTCCCTTTAAATTGAAATCGAATGAAAACTATTTGGTGTAGAACAGCAGGCATCAAATGAAAGAGGAGAGCGCAAGCTACAGAAAGGTATGCATCTTTAAGTACTTTGCAGTACAGGTCAGTGTCTTAAAGGACTTACGAGCCCAAATAGGTAAAAAAAAGAGAAGTACCTTAACCTTCCTGGCGGTAAGCCCGAGCTGAGCTCGGGCTATGCCGCTGGAAGGCACCGCTCAGGCCCCGCTGGGCCGATTTGCATGATTTTTTTTTTCTGCACGCAGCTAGCACTTTGCTAGCTGCGTGCAGTGCCCGATCGCCGCCGCTACCCGCCTATCCGTGTTGTCGCAGCCGCCCCCCCCAGACCCCGTGCGCTGCCTGGCCAATCAGTGCCAGGCAGCGCTGTGGGGTGGATCGGAATCCCCTTTGACATCACGACGTTAATCACTTTTAAATGCACGGAGGACGCCATCCGCGCCCTCCGTGCAGTTCCGCCGGGTCCCTGCAGTGTGATAGCCCCCCGTGCCGCTCCCGACCCCACAGACGGGGTCGGGCTCCCCTTCCTCTCCTAAGATGGCCGCCAGAGCTGGCCGCGGCTGCACAGTCCGCATACACGTTAGTGCGGCTGCGCAACTCTAGGGCCCTCCCCCCGATCCACGCACAGTAGCCGCACTAACGTGTATGCGGACTGCGCAGCCGCGACCAGCTCCGGTGGCCATCTTAGGAGAGGAAGGGGAGCCCGACCCTGTCTGTGGGGTCGGGAGCGGCACGGGGGGCTATCACACTGCGGGGACCCGGCAGAACTGCACGGAGGGCGCGGATGGCGTCCTCCATGCATTTAAAAGTGATTAAGGTACTTCTCTTTTTTTTTTTACCTATTTGGGCTCGTAAGTCCTTTAAGACACCGACCGGTACTGCAAAGTACTTAAAGATGCATACATGCCGTTTTACACCAAATAGTTTTCGTTCGATTTCAATTTAAATATCGCGGCTGCCATCTTGGCTTTGTTATAACTTCCGGGTCACCCCTGTCTTCTCAGTTAGAGAAGTGCATCACTGAATGAAGCAGGAAGAGGAAGTGACATACATGGCCATTGCAAGAGGCTCCTCCAGAAGGGTCATAGCACGACTTTGTTGGAAGTCGTCTGTCTTAAAGGCATGCCCAAGGTGCTCGGAGCCCCTTTAAAGCGGTTTAAAACTCTGACAAAATATTATTATTATTATTATTATTTATTGTATTTATAAAGTGCCAACATATTACGCAGCGCTGGACATTCATTTAGGTTACAGACAATATTTGGGGGTGACATACAGCAATATGACAATACAGGAATACAAGAAAACCAGATCACACAGCACAGTATGCGTACAAGGTAATACTTAGTCAGTCACTGGAGGGAAGCATGGAGATTAGGCAAGTTAGGTTCACTCAAATGCATAGCATGGGTTTACATTAATGGAGGTGCATGATCAGGTAGGACACAAAAGGAGGAGGACCCTGCCCAAAGGCTTACAATCTAGAGGGAGAGGTAGGGACACGAGAGGTAGGGGTACCAGAGTTTAGAGCAATTGTGAGGGGTGGTAGGCCAGAGTGAAAAGGTGAGTTTTCAACAAAAATGTGTTTTCCTACTTTTTATAACCCATACAATTATCATATTTGCTTTTGTGCACAAGTATTATAATTCATTTATAAATTATAACTTCCCAAAGTTCAGTTTATTTACTTTGAAAGCTGCTGGTGCATTTTATTCATAACTGTTGTAATTCTGTTTTAAATGCAGCTATCAGTGATTTCTGACCTGTGTTTCAGGGCCCGTTTCCACTTGTGCGGTGCGAATCACCGCAGTAAAAAATTTCGCATGCAGGCGTATGCGAATTTTCATGCAAATTCGCATGAATGATACTGTATGCGAATTTAACCATGGCAGTGCCTGTGTGCTTTTCCATTGATTCCATGCAAATTCGCATGAAAATTCGCATACACCCGCATAGCGGTATGCGAATTCTGATGGCTCTGCTATGCAGATTTTTCATGTGGACGAAAATGCTCAGAAATCCTGACAACTGGAAACATTCCCATCCACTTGTATAGGCTATGCGAATTCGCGATAGTGGAAACGGGCCTTTACTCAAGGACTCATTAGCATAAGCCAGAGAATGTTTACTTAATTGTATTAAGTAAAGAATGTATACAGAAGATTAGCTAATCACCAGTTCGGATGCGGCAGCTCCTGCAGAAGAAAAAGTCAGTCCTGTGATGTAACCCTTTAAATGCTGTTTTACAACAAAAAAATATTGTGTTAGTATATTATATGCTGTAAATAATCTTTTAGAGCAAAGAAGAAATACTGGGTTATATTCCACTTTAAGGGCGTCCACACGTCTGATTTTTCCAAACGACGGTCGTTCCGATCGGTCCATTGGATGTTACATAGTTACATAGTTATTTTGGTTGAAAAAAGACATACGTCCATTGAGTTCAAGCAGCACACGTCAGATTTAATTAAAAGGTCATTAAAAGGTCCTCGATTTTAAGGTGCGTACACACCACGTCTGATTTTTCCAATTTGGACGTCAAGTCAGACGTGTGTACAAATGATCGTTCAGCTGATAAGGCTGGTTTTGACTGATCCGCTGAACGATAGTTTGTACACACGTCTGACTTAATATCCAAATTGGAAAAATCAGACGTGTGTACGCACCTTAAATTTGAGGACCTTTTAATGAATAAACCCCTAGATTATCCGAGAAACCACCACATGGAAGAATGCAATTATAAATCTTTATAAAGGTATTCTTTTTTTTTTTTCTAACACAAGCAAACATTACTTCGACTTTTTAACCAGCAGGTGGCAAACAAGTACTTGAAAATTCAGCACTCTGCTTTATTTAGTATGAGGATCTTACATATGTGAGATTTGTGAAGCTTAAGGTGGCCACTAACGATCCAATTTCTAGTGAAAAATCGTTCGAACGTTCAGAAAATTCTGATCGGAAGAAAAATCGTTCACTACACCATCAACTAACCAATCTTTGCTTCTTATCTATCAAAAGCAACTAGGAAATCCAAATTTTGATTCAACGAAAATCCAATCGGATGACTATTTTTATAATCGTTTGTAATCGATTGTGCCCATCAACGAAGATTATTTACAACCAATCCGATCAGAATGTCTGATCGCTCAAACGATTTTTCGCTAGAAATTGAACAGTTAGTGGCCACCTTAAGTATAACCACTATGTATGAGTTATGTATTGGAAATAATAATATAGTTTAGTTTCATGGGTTTTGTAATTAATTAGCTTTATTCAGTGAAGCAAAAAAGGCTGAGAATAGTATAGTAAGCCCTGGCAGAAGATGCTTTTGCTCCCTATCCTCTATTGCAGCTTCGTGCAGTGCTTGGTGTGGCAGTGCTGCAGCTGGTGACTCTGCAAGCAGGATATAATCAGCAAAAAGCCAAAAGAAAGGAGAAGGAAGAGATTTACAGATGAAGATGGCATAAAAATATAGATGTCACAGCATACGAATATAGAAAAGAAGAAAGTTACATACAGAACAGGAGATAGATGTGCACAGATACACAAGGAAAACAACCACAGGAGGAGAAAAAGACTTTGTAAATTATTTTAATAAAGGTAATTACCGTATTTTTTGCTGTATAAGATGCTCCGGCATATAAGATGCACCCAGGTTTAGAGGGAAAAAATCGGGGGGAAAAAAACGAAACCTGCTCTGGAGCATCCATAGATCAGGAGCGTCTTGTACATGTCCTCCCCCAAATGGTGTCCTCCTATGTTCCTCATGTGTCCCCCATGTGTCCTCCTGTATGTCCCATGTCTCCCCCTGTAGGCCCCATGCCTCCCCCCTGTCTGTCCCATGTCTCCCCCTGTGTCCTCTGGTGTGACCCCCTTGTCCTCCCATGTCCTGGACTCCCCCCTGTGTCCTCCCATGTCCTGGACTCCCCCCAAAGGCAGGTAATCCCCGATGTCGGCGGTTCGTATCGGCGGGCGTTCGTAAGTCGGGGATTCCTTGCCTTTGCCGTATAAGACGCAGGGACTTTTTCTTCCCACTTTTTGGGGAGAATAAGTGTGTCTTGTACGGCAGAAAATACGGTACATCAACTTTTATTTCCAGTTAACATTTCTTTTTATTGAATTCTAGGTTCTAAATATGAAATATGAACACTTGTATAGCACTTTTCTCATGTTAGACTCAAAGCACTTGAGAGCTGCAGTCACTAAGGCAAAGTTCACACTCGCCAAATGTATGTGTTTGTTTCTTGCATTGTGAAATGCAGTTCAAGCACCCAGTGTTCATCAAGGGGTAAGAAACAACAATTGACACTTCATGGAAATCTTTATTCATGTTGTATACGAGGTGAACATCCAGACATTTCGCTGTATTTCATAATGCATGTGTGATTCTCATGTAATGATTGTCTATGGCAACACAAAGGAAATGTGCATGTTCTACATTTATGTCTCAAAAAAGTTAACATTTTTATGCAAATTAGGTCAAATAATGCTTTTCTCTTTTCTGTGTGTCCAGAATCCAATTTAGGAGTATGTCCTGTGTGTGAACAATTGCTATGAGTTCGTTCACTGTGGAGAATCTCCTAGTAAAGGTGCAGGGCCACCCCTGCATACATGACCAGTCATCTGGACCATACCAGGATGGTCTGGAAGGAGATGACTTCCTTAATGTTCCCCAATTGCGTGCACTCACTCACACTCGCTCTCTCTTTCTCTCACTCTGTCTGTGTGTGTATATACAATGCTGCCCATAATTATTCATACCCCCTGGCAAATTTTGACTTAGTTACTTTTATTGAACCAGCAAGTGATTTTTTGATGGGAAATGGCATTGGTGTCTCCCAAAAGATAATAAGACGATGTACAAAAGACATTATTATGGGAAAAAAAATTCTCCGTTTTTATTTATATCTAAGCAAAAAGTGTCCAGTACAAAATTATTCATACTCTTCACAAACTGTTACAGTCTGTGGGAAAATCCCAAATTCTATACCATTACAAATAGTCCAAGCTGTTGTAAAGCATCCTAATTACCCTGATTAATTGGGAACAGCTGTTTTAATCAATTCAACAGGTGAAAAACAGCAGCTCTCTTGAGTTGGTTTGTGGACAGTCATGGCTAATACAAAGGAGCTCAGTGAGGACCTGCAATTGCACATTGTGCCTACTCACAGGTCAGAAAAGGGCTACAAGTCCATTTCTAAATGTTTTCTAGTTCCAGTGGCTACAGTGCAAAGTATTATTAAAAATACAAGATGTTCTGCACTGTGGAAAATCTCAGAGGACGTGGTTGGAAGCCAAAAGTGACACCTGTTCTGGCCAAGAGGATAGTGAGAGAGGTGATAAGGAATCCAAGGATCACCACCAAGGTTATACTGGTGAATCTGGGATCTGCTGGTGGCAATGTCTCAAGGCAGACATTACAAATGGCACTGCACGCTGCTGGGTTCCACTGATACAGAACAAGGAGAACACCACTTCTCCAGATAAGGCACACAAAAAGTCGCTTGGCCTTTGCAAATGCTCATCTGGACAAAAAAGAAGACTTCTGGTCTTCTGTGAAACAAAAATTGAATTGTTTAGTCACAATGATGTTTCCTTCACTTGACGTTAAAAAGGAGAAGCCTTCAACCCAAAGAACATCATCCCCACTGTAAAACATGGTGGTAGGAACTTAATGCTTAGGGATTGTTTTTTTAGCCAATGGACCAGGGAACCTAATTACAGTAAACAGCATCATGAAAAAAGAGTAATACATGAGGATTCTCAATGACAACATCAGGTTGTCTGCAGAGAAACCAGGCCTTGGCCACTAATGGACATATTAGCATGACTATGACCCAAAACACACAGCAAAAGTGGTGAAGAAATGGTTAGCAGACAATAACATTAACGTTTTGGAGTGGCCCAGCCAAAGTCCTGACTTGAATCCAACTGAGAATCTGTGTAGGTGTCATACTCACGCTCGTAGCTCCCGGCAGCGGCGTCCTTCCTGTTTCGCGCGCGTCTGACGGCAGTTTGAATACTGTGGCTGGGGGCGTGCGTGCGCGTGACCGAACGCGGCTTTACGTACGCATGCGCGGAGCCTTGTGTTCGCGTCTGCGCACGCGTGGCGTGCATACGTTGGCGCCAATCTGCTGTGGCCACAGTATAAAAGGCCAGTCTTCCCCTGTAACAGGTGCTGTTCGTTCTGACAGCTAGTGTGGTTCCTGGTGACGCTCTGCCTGCTGACCAGCCCTGCTTCTATTACTGATACTCCTGATCTCGACCCGGCCTGCCTGACTACTCCTGTTCTGCTCCCCTTGATACTTACCTCTTGCCTGATACCGGACTCTGCTATTGCCTGCTGCCTGCCCTGACCTGGATTGTATACTGGACTCTGCTATTGCCTGCCGCCTGCCCTGACTCGGATTGTATACTGGACACTGCTATTGCCTGCTGCCTGCCCTGACTCGGATTGTATACTGGACTCTGCTATTGCCTGCTGCCTGCCCTGACTCGGATTGGATACTGGACTCTGCTACTACCTGCCGCCTACCCCGACTCGGTTAGTCCCGGATTCTGTCTCCTGAGAACTCCACAGTGAGGTGTCACCGTTCTCTCAACCACCAGCTGAGATTATCCCAGCAGTGACCTGGTGAACACTAAGCAGCGCAGTCTAGCATTCCCTTCGGGGGGTGTTAGTGAAGACCCGTGGGCGCTTAGACTCCACTGCTGGGCAACATCTCTTCCTTCGGTGGAAGGGTCAACGGTGTCTGAAGACGTAACAGTAGGGAGCTAAAGATCAGAGGGATGGCAAGAAGACCCTCCAACCTGAAAGATTTGGAGCTTATCGCTAAAGATGAATGGGCAAAAATACCCATGGAGACATGCAAAAAGCTGGTCTGCAATTATATAAAGCGTTTGATTGCTGTATTAGCTAATAAAGGCTTTTCTATTGATTATTGAGAAGGGTATGAATAATTTTGGACTGGACACTTTTTGCTCAAATGTAAATAAAAGATGAGAAATGTTTTTTTCCACAATAATTCCTCTTGTACATCGTCTTCTTATCTTTTGGGAGACACCTACGTCATTTCCCGTCAAAAAATTACTTGCTGGTTTAATAAAAGAATTTTAACCACTAGCCGACTGCACCACGGCAGCAGCCCCAGGAAGCCTAACGCAGATTGGCGTAAGGTACTGCGGGCCTGTTTTGCAGGAGATTGCGCACGCTGATGCGCACGCATCCCTGGTTGGATGGCGGAGCTCCACTCCGCCTTCAGTCTCCCAGCGGCAGCCTCAGGACCGCCTAACACAGATTGGTGTAAGGACCTGCGGGCCTGTTTTGCAGGAGATCAAGCTCGCTGATGCATGCGCATCCCTGCTTGGATGGCGGAGCTCCGCCTTCAGTCCTCCAGCGGCGAACACTGCTAGGAGACTGTTAGACGGCGAAACCACCGTCTATTAACATAGTACAGCGCTGCGATCTAAGGCAGCGCTGTACTGGGGACAGCCGGCTTTCCCCCGGGACACAGGAGAGAGATCAGCTCTCATAGGCTGAATCCTATGACAGCCGATCGCCGTGATTGGCTGGCTGGGGGTAGGGAGGGAGTTTGGAAAAAAAATAAGAAAATTTACTTAAAAATAAATGACATAAATATTTATAAAAAAAAAGAAGAAAAAAAAAAGAAAGCTCTGTTGGTGGGGAGAAAAGGGGAAGGGTGGGGGGGGAGGGAAATCGCTTGTGTGCTGAGTTGTGCGGCCCTGCAGCGAGGCCTTAAAGTTGCAGTGGCCAATTTAGCAAAAATGGTTTGGTCTTTAGGGGGGTTGAACACTGCGGTCCTCAAGTGGTTAAGTCAAAATTTGCCAGGGGTATGAATAATTATGGGCAGCACTGTGTGTGTATGTGTGTAAGTTTCTCTCTCTGCATACACATCCTGTATTTGGGTTAGGTTAGTGTTAGTAGAAAATATTGGTGAATTTTGTGTTGGGGGGGGGGGGGGGGTGGAGATCAGTTAGGGTTAGGCATCGGTAGAGAGGGCTAATATGAGGACAGGGTTATACTGTAAGTTAAAATACCTGTAACTTTACAGATATTCCACTAGCGTCTTTCTCTGCCACCCGAATTACTGTGGCCCCATTTTTAAATGTATGCTATCCAGGCACCTAGATAGGAGCATCAAAATTGCCCACCCCCTTGCCCATTTACCTGTGAAGGAATGGACAACTGGGGTCCTTCTAGATTCTACCCAGGCCGACCACCACATGTTTGGGGTAGTTTCGTAGACCAGGGGTTTTGAAAGAGGTCAGGAAGTTTTCTGACCCCATCTTGCAAAGCCACCCTCATTTGAGGGATCATGCAGGTTGGTATTGTTCAGGGTACAGAGCCCTACACTGGCAAAGTTAACCATTTTGGCAATACCAGCCTACATGGTGGAGAGGGGGTTTAAAGAGGAACTGTAACGCCAAAACGGCCCCTGGGGGGTACTCACCTCGGGTGGGGGAAGCCTCAGGATCCTAATGAGGCTTCCCACGCCGTCCTGCGTCCCTCGGGGGTCTCGCTGTAGCCCTCCGTGCAGTCCGGGCAGCGGTGACGTCATTATTTACCTTCCTGGCTCCTGCGCAGGCGCTCTGATGCCTCTCGGCGCCGAAGTAGGCGGAAATACCCGATCGCCGTCGGGTCTGCTCTACTGCGCAGGCGCAAGTTTCCGGCGCCTGCGCAGTAGAGCGGACCCGACGGAGATCGGGTATTTCCGTCTATTTCCGTGCCGAAAGTCGCCACAGCGCCCCCGCTGGTGCCAGCAAAGGTAAATATTGAACTGACAGTCGGCACAGTCGCCGGCTGTTCGGAGGGCTGCGGCGAGACCCCCGTGGGACAGAGGACGGCGTGGGAAGCCTCATTAGGATCCGGAGGCTTCCCCCACCCGAGGTGAGTACCCCCCAGGGGAGGTTTTTGTTGTTACAGAGTCTCTTTAAAGGGACACTTAAGTCAAACAAAAAAAATGAGTTTTACTCACCTAGGGCTTCCAATAGCCCCCTGCAGCTGTCTGGTGCCCTCACCGTCTTCCTCCGATCCTCCTGGCCTCACCGGCAGCCACTTCCTGTTTCGGTGACAGGAGCTGACAGGCTGGGGATGCGAGTGATTCTTCGCGTTCCCAGACACATTAGCACCCTCTATGCTGCTATATGGCATATGATATATGCTATAGCAGCATAGATGACGCTATTGTGGCCAGGAATGCGAAGAATCACTGGCGTCCCCAGCCTGTCAGCTCCTGTCACCGAAACAGGAAGTGGCTGCTGGCAGGGCCAGGAGGATCGGAGGGAGACGGCGAGGGCACCGGACAGCTGCAGGGGGCTATTGGAAGCCCCAGGTGAGTAAAACTCATTTTTTTTTCTGACTTAAGTGTCCCTTTAAGGCTTGGGGGTATATGTCATTTTTTTTATAATGTATTTAAAATAGGAAAAAATAATCAAAAAAACCCCACCTTTCTCAAATGGGTAAACAGGTGTTAAATTTAGTGCTCATCTGCCCTCATTTTTGCCATTTAAAATCACCTCCCCAAATCTAAACCACTAACTGAATAAGACGTAAAGAACTTGGGACATAGAGAGCTAATATTCTTCCATCAGTGCATGCTAATTAACATCATGTAATCTGCAAGTCCCATGAGTTAAACAATCGCCAGACCTAAACCCTGGTGATTTGTTGGGATTCAATCAGATATTGTCCCCGACAACATTGGACCTTTTGCTCTTGGATGTGGGTGCTAACCACTTAGCCAATGTGCTGCCTTGGAAATTATTCACTTATGCCTCACCTAAATGGATCCAGAACTGTTGGTATACAGCAAATATATTCATTTACAATATTCATTTATAAATTATTTATTTAGTGTTTGCCAATGTAAAATCTTCCCTTTCCCTGATTTACTAAATGTATCACAGGTAGCAACATCTTTAGTACTGAAAAGGGATCTCTGTTGAATGTTACTTTACTGAGACTTCCTAAGCCAGTGCAATCGATACCTGGTCGCCCAGAATACTCTGGGGGTGAGAATTCAGGATAATAAACAGCCTAGGCTTAGCCTCAGAAGGAAGGCGAGGCTACATATTAATGGACAGCAGTATATAGCTACAGTATAAGAAGTGTGTTTGATGCTGAAACCAGGATATAGCATACAAGTGGGTATCCTGAATAATTTACTGCATTCTATTATATTTGTAATAGAGGCGCTTAGTGTTACACTGATCTGCAGTTGTTGTTTACTCTGTTTTTTACTGCCCGATGAAGCAGGGTTACGCCTGTGAAACACTTTGCACAATTTATTGGAGAGTACAAATAAAACTATTCACTGTTGAAAGCGACAGTTAGTTTGTCTGCTTGAGGAGGTAAGTTCACCACTACCTCTTTTTTATTTATGTTTTTACACATTTTTAGTGGATTTTATTCTTTTGGCGCCTCTTTTCCCTTCATACAATATTATATTTTGTTGCAGTTCTTCGTTAATGCTGTTTTTAGAGCAACAAATTCTTAAGTGCATACAGCTGTAACAGGGTCAACAATATTTTAGGTATGAGAACCATGGCTGATAAAGCAGAGTTTAAGCAGCACCAATACAGTTGAGGCACTGAAAGCAAGTCAGACCTATACATTTCTGGAAAAAAAGAGGTCTATAATAATAGGTTGCATGTCTTTGGTTGCTGGTACTTTTGGTCCACCTCAGTGTAATGTACAGTTTATGCTGTTCATTTTTATGCATTTAAATGTGTCATTTTGTCCCTTTGGTTATCTGTAATGATATACTGCGTTGCTATAGCAGTAAACAATAAAAAAAGTTTAAATTGTACCTCAATGTACAGTTAAATTAATTGTTTACTGGTTTAGCATAATTATTCAAATATGCATGTTCGGATAAACCAAAACAAAATGTAGGTGGAAGATAATTGCTATGAAGATGGAGAATATTTTGCTGGTAATAGTAACATTCACACGTTTATGCTTCATTTCATTTGAAAACATTTTCCTACTGCTTTTATATAGGAACTTTAACTCTTTGTGTTCTGAAAACATGCTGCTTTGTGTGCTATGAAAGTATGCCCATGCTATTCTTGCTACAGAGAAGCCTGGGGATGAAAGCCTCTTATGCTTGCTCATATGGGCTAATTTTTATGGGTGTTTTATGCTTATCTAAATGTGAAGAAAGAGATAAAAAGCAAGGAAAGGAAAAAGATATCCATTAAGGGAGGAATACAGGGGAAAGGGTAAATATATGTTCAGCAAATAATCTTTGCTAATTCAGTCTTGAAAGATTTGATCTGGTGGTTACAGTTTGTCCACAACTTCTTGAATTTAGTTAATGAGTTGGGGGCAGGGCTGGGCCTAAATTGGAGCTGCCTGGCGGCAATATCTAGGGGTCGGCGCTGGCTGCATAATGTGAGGAGGGGGTTATTAGGTAACATAATGCTACACAATATGTTTGCTGGGGGGAGGAAACAACAATGTTCAGGAGGAGCACCAAAGGATCTCCCAAAAAATCAGTGTGCCACGGTCTAGATATCTGTGCCTCTAGAGATCTGCAGCATTCCAAAAACAAGTAGGACCGGCACCACTTCAGAAGTTGTATTAAAGCTCTTTTATTCAATCATGAATGGCTCAGCAATGACAGACGCTGTTTCGGGCATAGCCCTTTCTCAAACTGCAATAGCCTTAGCAAACACCAGTGCACAAATCTTTAAATAGCCCAACCCCTATAAAAACACCAATCGGTGTCCTGCTGGGCGTGGTGTGCAAAACGGACCTGATGGGGAACTATAGACATAGTATGCAAAATGATTATATGGTAATTAACCAATTTACCTGTCACCTGTATATAATGTCACGTATAGATATGAAGAGGCCAATCGCCGGCATGGAGGCAGGAGTTAATGACGTCTACCATCCTCTCCGTGCGCCGCTTCACCAATAGGCGGCCGCACGCTAACGAGGAAGTCCACTGCCGTCATCGGAGCGCAACACACTGCGCTCCACTTTCCTCCCCGAACTTCCGGTATACCCGGAAGTGACGCGCCCATAACACGCTGGATCCGGCGGTAACCAGGCAACAAGCCTGCACGTAAACAGCCGGACCTGGCAATGACAGTGATCATAGATGCCGATCTGCGGAGAGACCGCAGCGGGGAAAGATGCCCCGAACCTGAATAAATAAATGTATACCCAGCCTACCGGGCCACAAAATGACAATGTGGTATAACAGGAGACCAGAATCAGACAAAGATATCAGGGCAGCCCCCACCATGATGCCAGCGCAGGCAGGCATCCACAACAAAAATAAAAAATTGCAAAAGCAAAATTGAAATTCAAAAATAAAATTAAGAAAAAAAGAAAAGGAAAAAATTATTACAGACAGGCAAATGGATCCTCACCCACCACCAGGTCAGCATCCCACACAGCCCAGGGGTACCCTAAAAAAACACAAAAGAGCAAGGTTAAATAACCAAACAATAAATATATGTATACATATAAATATACAGATGTATAGATAAACAGGCAAGGTCCCTCCCCCCAAGTTACAACTACTGTTCAAACAAAGATGTAATGCTGTCCTATAACAGACAACACATCATTATGGGTGAATACAGAAACTCAAATCGTATTCCCGGTTCAGCCCCCCCAGTTCCAACGTCCCCAGTCTCCTAATCCAAGCTGCCTCCTTCTTTAACAGGGCCGTTTCCCTATTCCCTCCCCTCCAATTCACAGGGACAGTGGCAATTACCGTCACTCTAAGCTGTGATACTGAATGTCTCATATTAGTAAAATGTTCCGAGACCGACTGACCCCTTAATTTATTACGAATCGCCGATTTATGTGACGAAACCCGATCTTTTAATCGTTGAGTGGTCATACCTATATACTCAAGGCCACATGGGCACTTGAGCATATAGATCACAAAACTGGAGTCGCAGGTATAACGTCGGAAAATAGAAAAAGTAGTGCCCTGTGATGGGTGGGTGAATGTATTACCTTTCAACACCATTCCACACATATGGCACCCCAAACACGGAAACATACCAGCATTTCTAGCACCGACTACAACTCGTTCTCTTGGGGTCAATTTGTCGCGAATAGTTGGTGCTCTCTTAAACGTCACCAGCCGGGGAAAACGGAACTCCGGAACAAATGGAAAACCATCTGTGAGGTTGGCTGAAGCTGAAAGCTCTGCCCCTTCCAGGAAATGCCGGCAGATTGCCCCCCGGGTGATTTGGGGGCTTTGCAGCCCTCGTTTTGCGGCGGGGGCATAGCGGATTACTTGTAATGGGAGCACTGAAGCGAACTATAAGGTAAAGTAGGCTAAATGGTTCGCTTCAGTGTGAAGTTGATTTTGAAATAAAAATCAATGCAAGGGGTGGCGTGAGCTGCCGATTGACTTTTTTTGTGAAATCCCGTATGCGGCCCAGCCTTATCCTGACTTTGCCTCCTGCGGCCCCCAGGTAAATTGAGTTTGAGACCCCTGGTTTATACGCTTAACGTCTCACTGTGACCTGACATCAATCTCATTTTTGGATACTTTGATGATTAGAGTGGGGACAGGTCTTTCCACTGATCTATATGTTAAGGATACTGACCGTAACTCTCTGCTTCACTACAATAGTTTTCATCCTATTGGAACTAAGAACACAGTCAGATAGGGAGGGTCGAGAGGATAGTTAGTGACGAATTCCGACATACCTCACGCATAGAAGAAGTGACATCTAAGTTCAGGAAGAGGGGATACCCTTTGTCCACCTTGGTACCTCGTCCCAGGGAGAGACGTAGACCGATTGGCCCTCGTATGCCGTTTGTGTTGACTTTCAGTGCCTGCAGTGATGCCGTGTCTCGGGTCATTCGCAGGCACTGGAAGATCCTCACGGATGGTGTTCCGGAGTTCCGTTTCCCCCCGCTGTGTTTAAGAGAGCACCAACTATTCGCGACAAATTGACCCCAAGAGAACGAGTTGAAGTCGGTGCTAGAAATGCTGGTATGTTTCCGTGTTTGGGGTGCCATATGTGTGGAATGGTGTTGAAAGGTAATACATTCACCCACCCATCACAGGGCACTACTTTTTCTATTTTCCGACGTTATACCTGCGACTCCAGTTTTGTGGTCTATATGCTCAAGTGCCCATGTGGCCTTGAGTATATAGGTATGACCACTCAACGATTAAAAGATCGGGTTTCGTCACACAAATCGGCGATTCGTAATAAATTAAGGGGTCAGTCGGTCGCGGAACATTTTACTAATATGAGCCACTCAGTATCACAGCTTAGAGTGACGGTAATTGACTCTGTCCCTGTGAATTGGAGGGGAGGGAATAGGGAAATGGCCCTGTTAAAGAAGGAGGCAGCTTGGATTAGGAGACTGGGGACGTTGGAACCGGGGGGGCTGAACCGGGAATACGATTTGAGTTTCTGTATTCACCCATGATGTGTTGTCTGTTATAGGACAGCATTACATCTTTGTTTGAACAGTAGTTGTAACTTGGGGGGAGGGACCTTGCCTGTTTATCTATACATCTGTATATTTATATGTATACATATATTTATTGTTTGGTTATTTAACCTTGCTCTTTTGTGGTTTTTTAGGGTACCCCTGGGCCGTGTGGGATGCTGACCTGGTGATGGGTGAGGTGATGATCCATTTGCCTGTCTGTAATAATTTTTTCCTTTTCTTTTTTTCTTAATTTTATTTTTGAATTTCAATGTTGCTTTTGCAATTTTTTATTTTTGTTGTGGATGCCTGCCTGCGCTGGGATCATGGTGGGGGCTGCCCTGATAACTTTGTCTGATTCTGGTCTCCTGTTATACCACATTGTCATTTTGTAGCCCGGTGACATCACTTCCGCATATAGAGCGGGTGCGTCTGGAGCCCGCTCGTACTGGTCGGGTCGCCGATGATCCTGAGGTCTGACACTGCAAGGTAAGGGGGGAGCGGCGGCGGCTAGAGGGGGGCCTCCCTGTCACTCACTACCTAAAGGGGCTCCCTGTCACTCACTACCTAAAGGGCCTCCCTGTCACTCACTCACTACCTAAAGGGCCTCCCTGTCACTCACACACTACCTAAAGGGGCTCCCTGTCACTCACTCACTACCTAAAGGGGCTCCCTGTCACTCACGCACTACCTAAAGGGCCTCCCTGTCACTCACTCACTACCTAAAGAGTCTCCCTGTCACTCACTCACTACCTAAAGGGGCTCCCTGTCACTCACTCACTACCTAAAGGGCCTCCCTGTCACTCACTCACCTAAAGGGGCTCCCTGTCACTCACTCACCAAAAGGGGCTCCCTGTCACTCACTCACTACCTAAAGGGACTCCCTGTCACTCACTCACTACCTAAATGGGCTCCCTGTTACTCACTACCTAAAGGGGCTCCCTGTCACTCACTACCTAAAGGGGCTCCCTGTCACTGCCTCATGGGGCTCCCTGTCACTCACTGCCTAAAGGGGCTCCCTGTCACTCACTGCCTAAAGGGGCTCCCTGTCACTCACTCACTGCCTAAAGGGGCTCCCTGTCACTCACTCACTACCTTTAAGGGGCTCCCTGTCACTCACTCACTACCTAAAGGGGTTCCATGTCACTCACTCACTACCTAAAGGGGCTCCCTGTCACTCACTCACTACCCAAAGGGGCTCCCTGTCACTCACTCACTACCTAAAGGGCCTCCCTGTCACTCACTACCTAAAGGGCCTCCCTGTCACTCACTACCTAAAGGGGCTCCCTGTCACTCACTGCCTAAAGGGGCTCCCTGTCACTCACTGCCTAAAGGGGCTCCCTGTCACTCACTGCCTAAAGGGGCTCCCTGTCACTCACTGCCTAAAGGGCTCCCTGTCACTCACTGCCTAAAGGGCTCCCTGTCACTGCCTAAAGGGTTCCCTGTCACTCACTACCTAAAGGGCTCCCTGCCACTCACTGCCTAAAGGGCTTCCTGTCACTCACTGCCTAAAGGGCTCCCTGTCACTCACTACCTAAAGGGGGTCCAGGCTGGCTACATATACTGGGGACACTGGCTGTTTGTCATTATGTGCATTTACTGGTGAAAAGCTGTCTCTTGTTATGAGCATTTGCTGGTGAAAAGCTGTCTCTTATTATGTGCATTTACTGGTGAAAAGCGGTTTCTTATGATGTGCATTTACATGTTGAAAAGCATTTTTTTTTTAAAATTTGCATTTACTGGTGAAAAGCGGTTTCTTATGTGCATTTACTGGTGAAAAGCGATCTCTTATTATGTGCATTTACTGGTGAAAAGCAGTCTCTTATGTGCATTTACTGGTGAAAAGCGGTCTCTTATGTGCATTTACTGGTGAAAAGCGGTCTCTTATTATGTACATTTACTGGTGAAAAGCTGTCTCTTATTATGTGCATTTACTGGCGAAAAAGCTGTCTCTCATTATGTGCATTTACTGATGAAAGGCTGTCTGTCATTACGTGCATTTACTGATGAAAGGCTGTCTGTCATTATGTGCATTTACTGGTGAAACGCTGTCTCTTATGTGCATTTAGTGGGGAAATGTTGTCAGTAAAATCTTTTGTCAGTAAATTTTTAGGAATTTGTCAGTAAAAAATAACGTGAAAGGTTGGCAACACTGGCAGGCTGCGCGGCGCAACGGGAAAGAGACAGGCAGCCCACCTCACGCTTGGGCTTGGCGGGGGGAGGAGCCGACGTCAGCGAGCGAGAGTAGGGTGGCCGCAGGCAGCCATAAATACACAGTGTGTGACTGCGTCGCACTCGCAAAGTCTCTCAACCTGAGTCAGTCCAGAGACTAATATTCGCAGGCAGCCAAAGCCAGCCAGGAGCAAGCCTATGGATGAGGAGTAGGAATGGGGTATCACATGCATGCGTAAAGAGGTGGAAGGTGTGGGTGTGATTAGGCAGGACATGGGTGTGGTTATGTGGTTGGGCGCGGTTAATTTAACCACTCCCATAGGCGCCAGAGAAAATCTTGCACCCAGGTGCCAGGCACCCCAGGCTCACCCCTGGGTGTGGCAGCACTTATTGGGGGGGAGGAGGTGGGGGGATAGGTGGTACATACTTCAGAACTGGCCCTGGTTGGCATGAATGTGGGGAGGAAGAATGTGGAAGACATTTAACCAGACTGGAATTTCATGACCAATTGCTTTTGTTTTCATGTAAGATAAGTCTCCTTTTCCTCTTTCCCCTTCCTTCTCCAAAAGATTGTTGAGTGCCATGAGCATACAGATAAGTTATAGAGATCAATCTATATTAGCAGCATACTCTACAGGTGTGATTGCAGTTGCCTGTGTGTATCAGGCTAAATCCATTAAGGAGATCCTGTGTGGGGAAAAATAGGAAATAAAAACAAAAGTTAAAGACTAATACAAACCTTAGTCCAAAGGACATCTGTCTTGCAAAGTCAGTTAACTATCAGGCTGATGTCATATTTATTTTTGTCTACTTCTCACTGGAGATAATAATTTTCACCTAATCATGATCAGAGCTTTATGAATTTGGCTCAGCTAAAGTCCCCCGCATATTGACATTTGTGAGTCAGAGGTTGGCTGGTTATTATTATCTATTTATATAGTCCTTCCATTTTCTGAAATACTTTGCAGAGTACACGCAATAAATCATGTCAATAACTGTCCCTCAGATGAGCTTACAGTCCCTGGTATCGTCACAGTTTTCCATATCCATAGTCTAGGACCAATTAGGTAGAAGCCTGTATGTTTTTGGAATGTGGAAAAAACTAGAGTGCCTGAAGGAAGCCTGTACAAGCACAAGAGAGAGCAAAACACTCCATGCAGATGCTGACCTTGACGCATACATAAAAAACATCCCCGAGAAATTTGGGCAAAGGGTGAAGCAAATTGCATAGTTTTTTTTTTTGTAATTTGAGCTCTGTCTTTTGCCAGCGCCAAAATTACCCTCTGAGCGCCGCTATAGCCATAATTTACATTATAGGCTATGGCGGCACCAAAATGTTCCGTGCACTTTTGCCTATCTTGGTCTTTGGCTAAGATTTGAACCTGAGACTTTAGGGAGGTGAGTGTATTAGCCACCATCCTGCCCTATGCAATCATAGATGCACTCTACTGGCTGTTTAATCTTACACGATTTCTCCTTTAGGAGAACTTGATGATCTCTGATTAGCTCTCCTGACTTTATTACACATAGAAGCCCAAATCCTTCTATTTCTGTGCTGTCTTCAGGCTTTGTAGCATGCAGACTCTGCTGTTCTAGATTTTTTCTTATCATCCTATATGAAGTTTTCTCTCTCTCTCATTAAATAATGAATTGCAGAGCTGAATTAAAAAAAAATTGATATTGGAGGTACTAATTATTATTGTCTGACCTGCTGAACTTCCCAGTTACATGACGTGTAAGGACATCATTTAAGGCAGCTGCTAAGTCATCTCCCCCATCCTCTAGGCAGCGGGGAAAGGAAACCAGGAATTAACTATGCCCTCCTTTTGAATGCTAATACTGCACAATGTTGGATCTGGTTTTGAGATTTCAAAGCTTGCCGTTGTCAAGGGATGCGACTATGCCTCGTATGTAGGATGCTAGTTAAGGGATTTTAATGCGGAAATGTTCGATAAGGGACCAACTATTTTTATAGCATAAATATTCAGTGTGTGCCGGGCTTGTTCTTTTAAGTGTCATGTACGCGCTAATGAAGCTCTTGGGGTTATCTCAGTATACAAAGAAAATTATGTGGAACAAACTAGAAGCTATTAGACCTCACTTGATGTATGCAAAAGTCACAGCCCAGTTAAAATTCTGATTAGGTGTGTCAGTCAGGCAGGGTAAATAACCTACGTGTGTGTGGTTAGCATGCAGGCACCTCACCAGCTCTTTAATACTGAATGAAAATAGCTCACGGATGAATCTATTTGAACATTATACAGTAGTTCTAGCGAGGGTAGAGTCATTTGAGTCTTGGCTTATTTCATTGGTGTGGCACTATCATTCCATCAGCTAAAATCTGGCACTTTCGATTAACCTCACATAGGTTGATTTTTTCAATATTGATAGAGGAAAAGAACATGGACGCCTCGGAGGAAAGAAGTGATGCTGCAGTCTCAGCTGTCCTAATGTGCTTAATGTTAATTATGACCTTCAGATGTCTTTCTGTATTTGGGATTGGGGTGGGATGCCTACCAATTATACACAGCACGCTAATACGCACAGAGCATAGTTCATTGGCACTTAAAATCCATTCCAGGCATCAATTACTTCAGGCGGCTGAAGTCTTTATTGCTGTTCTGGAATCTCAAAATGTTTTTTATAAAGCCTTGAACAGACATTGAAACTTCTTTGATTGTTTCAGGTGAAAGTTTCTGGACTAGACTAGCACCCCCTGTTTTCTACCACTGCAACTTCTGAAATCTGCTGCTTTGTATCTCTTCAGTGTTATATTTCCCACAGGAAGAGTCCCTCTGCAGCCATCCCCTCTCCTTGCCTTTCATGGCACTTGGCAGAGAATCAAAATGTACATTCATACACCTAGGGCTTGATTCACAAAGTGGTGCTAACTGTTTAGCACGGATGCGAATGGCACTTCGAGCGATAACTGTTTAGCACACCTGTGCTAAACAGTTAGCACCGCTTTGTGAATCAAGCCCCAAGTGCCCAAATATAACCTAAGTAAGCATGGACACTCATCCTCCTCTCTCCCCTCCCCCAATCATTCTACATGGGGCAATTTATGCTGCTTGGGAAAGAATCATGCAGGTATTTCTGTATAGGGATTGCTGCCATACTATCACCCAAAAAGATGGAAGATCATTTTGGGTGGCAGAATACCCACGAGGCTCATGGTGATCCAGAACTCAGGGTGACAGCAACTGGAAGTCTGTGCAGAGCTCAATTCACAAAAAGTGCCCAGGACCTTCATCAAGGCTGTGCTCCTTTTCTGTCAGCGGCTCTGGATTACTGAGCAGGCGTGACCATACTTGTCTGGAATCTATGGAGTGTCCCCAGGTGGCAACAGAGGACCAGAAGATACAGTGGATAGCCTCATAAGTTTCCAGGGGCTTCTCTCTTCTTAGATAAGCATGTAATTTTGTACCTGAGTGCTCAGGTACTTTAACCTCCTGAGCGGTATGGACTTGCTCAGTTCGTCCATTACTGCCGGAGGGGATAGCATGGCCCAGGGAGAATTAAAAAACAAAACAAAAACTTTTTGTACATCATGTAGCTAGCACTTGGCTAGCTACATGTGTTGTCTGATTGCCTCCACTCCCCCCCCCCCCGATCGCAGCGATTGGTGGCGTTATATGTCCCCCCACTGGAGCCCGCGCTGGCGCAGCCTCTTCCATGGCCACCAGGCGTAGCTATGGCGAGAATCGGGACTGCGCATGACGTTGATGACGTCCTGTCCGATCGTCGCCATAGCGACGACCGAAGCTGAATGAAGAAGTTTACGGCTCTCGCGGGATATAGCAGATGGCGATCGGGGGCGGGACACAGCACCGGGGCAATCAGGGGACACATGTAGCTAGCCTAGTGCTAGCTACATGATTTAAAACAAGTTTTTTTTTTTTTTTAAAATAGCCCTCCAGCAGACGAAAGTCCGCAGCAATTGAACGCCAGGGAGGTTAACCACTTGAGGACCCACCCTTTACCCCCCCTTAAGGACCAGCGCTGTTTGTTGGGATCTGTGCTGGGTGGGCTCTGCAGCCCCCAGCACAGATCAGCGGGCACGCAGAGCGATCAGATCGCCCCCCTTTTTTCCCCCCTATGGGGATGATGTGCAGGGGGGGTCTGATTGCTCCGGTCTGCAGGCATGTTGCGGGGGGGGGGGCACCTCAAAGCCCCCCTCCGGGTCGAAATTCCCCCCCTCCCTCTTCTACCTGTCATGCCCAGTGATCCGGGCTGCACAGGACGCTATCCGTCCTGTGCAGCCAGTGACAGGACGTCCCCTGTCACATGGCGGCGATCCCCGGCCGCTGATTGGCCGGGGATCGCCGATCTGCCTTACGGCGCTGCTGCGCAGCAGCGCCGTAGAATGTAAACAAAGGAGACATGTGTCTCCTACGTTTACATTTAGTCTGCGAGCCGCGATCAGCGGCTCGCAGGCTATTCACGGAGACCCGCTCCGTGAACTAACAGGAAACTTTCCTGATTAATTAGGGAGGCACCTGGCGACGCAGAACTGCGTCGCTGGTCCTCCAGCTACCACTTTGCCGCCGCACGGTATGAGTGTGCGGTCGGCAAGTGGTTAAAGGATACCAGAGTTGAAATGTGACATGATGAGATAGACGTGTATGTACAGTCCTAAGCACACAAACAACTAGGCTGTGCGTTCCTTTTTTTCTTTCTCTGCCTGAAAAAATTAAATTTCAGGTATGCAAGTGATAGTTTCTGCCCGGGTCGGACTGGGTCAGACTATAGCATAACCTTCACTGATAAGTAATTACAGCCATAAAACATTTTACTGTCAGTAAATTGCAGGAAGCAGATAAAAAGGGTCAATAATTCATAGATCTGAGCTCTGACATACTTCAATGATTGTGTTATTGAGCAGAGACAATGAAACATTAAAAACTAGATTTAGGGCTGGTGCACACCGAGCGGGTTTTTTGGCGTTTTTGCAGCCGCTTGCAGCTGCAGATACGCTTGGTCAATGTATTTCAATGGGGTGGTTCACACCAGAGCAGGAGGCGTTTTGCTGAAACGCATACTCCCAGGGTGAGGCATTTTTTGGATTGCGGAGGCATTTCTGCCTCCAATGTAAAGTACAGAAAAACGCAAACCGCTCTGAAAAACTGCAGTTCAGAGCGGTTTTGCAGGCGTTTTTGTTACAGAAGCTGTTCAGTAACAGCTTTACTGTAACATTATATGAAATCTACTACACCAAAAACGCTTCACAAAACCGCAAAATGCTAGCTAAAACGCTACAGAAAAATAAGAAAAAACTTTTCAAAATCTGCTAGCATTTTGCGGATCTGCTAGCGGGTTTTGGTGTGCACCGGGCCCTAAAGAGAACCCGAGGTGGGTTTGAAGAACGTTATCTGCATACAGAGGCTGGATCTGCCTATACAGCCCAGCCTCTGTAGCTATCCCAAACCCCCCTAAGGTCCCCCTGCACTCTGCAATCAGACATAGATCACAGCCGCGCTGTGCATGCTGTGTTTACATCTGTAGTGTCAGTCTTGGCTGCTCCCCCGCCTCCTGCAGAGCTCCGGTCCCTGCCCCCCTCCCTTCCTTCTAATCAGCGGGGAGGGAAGGGAGGCACACACCGTGTAGCAGCGGGCTGTGTTTTTCTCTATAGTGTCAGTCTGCTGCTCTCCCCACCTCCTGCAGAACTCCGGTCCCCGCCTGCCTCCCTTCCCTCCCCGCTGATTAGAGGGAAGGGAGGGGGGCAGGGACCGGAGCTCTGCAGGAGGCGGGGGAGCAGCCAAGACTGACACTACAGATGTAAACACAGCATGCACAGCGCGGCTGTGATCTATGTCTGATTGCAGAGTGCAGGGGGACATTAGGGGGGTTTGGAATAGCAACAGAGGCTGGGCTGTATAGGCAGATCCAGCCTTTGTATGTAGATAACATTCTTCATACACACCTTGGGTTCTCTTTAAATCTAAAATAAAACTGTGGGATATCTAAAAAAGTCATTTTTAGGAGACTAAGGATTTATTTTCACCTCGGATGTTCTTTAAGGATACTACATCAATAACTGGATGTTTGCGAGTACTTAACTTCTAGCCGACCACGTCACACCGATGGGCGTGGCCGCGGCGGCAGCACCAGGACCGCCTAACACCAATCGGCGTAAAGTCCTGGGGCTCTGTTTTTCAGGAGATCGCGTGCAGGCTGCGCACGCATCTCCTGCTTGGTGAGCGGAGCCTTCAGTCTCTGAGCGGCGATTGCCGCTCGGGAGACTGTTAGATGGCGTAATCGCCGTCTAATTACTGGTACAGCGCTGCGATCTACAGCAGCGCTGTACTGGGGACAGCTGTGTGACACGGCTGTTCCCTCCTGAGCCACAGAGGTGATCGGCTGTCATAGGCTGAAGTCTATCACAGCTAATCACAGGGATTGGCTGGTGGGGGGAGGGAGGGGATTTACAACAACATAAAAAAACGCACTTTTTTTATAAAAACAAACAAACATATAAACAAAAACAAACAAACATCTGGGGGGCGATCAGACCCCACCAACAGAGAGCTCTGTTGGTGGGGAGAAAAGGGGGGGGGGGAATCACTTGTGTGCTGTGTCGTGTGGCCCTGCAGCTTAGCCTTAAAGCTGCAGTGGCCAATTTAATGAAAAATTGCCTGGTCTTTAAGGCAATTAAAAATTGCGGTCCTCAAGTGGTTGAAGGAATACGTAAGCCACTAAAAAAAATTTTTCACTTACCTGGGGCTTCTAACAGCCCCCTGCAGCCGTCCTGTGCCCATGCCGGTCCTCAACGATCCTCCGATCCCCCTCTGTGGTGCGCGGCTCTGGCCACGCGTATACTTGCTCGCATTCCTGTCCACAAAAGCATCCTGCATCTGCGCAGAGTCAAAGTGGGTCAAACATAATGCAAATTGGGGAAACCACCCGAGGGCCAAATCTGAAGTCTCAGAGGGCCAGATTTGGCCAATGGGCCGGAGTTTGACATGTATGCTTTAAATGAAGATCGACTTGATCAATGTGTCCAGGTTTTCTAATGATTTCAGACAAGTGTTTCTAGAACCGTGAATATGGCAGAAGGTACCATTTGTATGACCTGTTTTTGTATTTTTGCTGGCTATTACAGCTATCAACAAACATTCCAATTCCAATCTGCAAAGGTATTTGTAATACATATATCTGCAAATATTAGGTGGCCATATAGTTTTCAAGCACCTTAATAATACTATTTCACTGTATTTCATTTGAAATTGGAATACATTTCTTTAAAATTAAAACAGTATAGATGTGCTATAAATCAGTAGTTCTAGGTGTGTACCTGACTTACAAAGGCCTAATGGATCAATTTCCATGCTGCCTCCCATTGTCCTGAAGTGACAGTGATTATTTTTTTTCTGTTTTGTACACTAGGAATGGTCAAACAGATACAAATAATTTTGAGTTCATGCAGCATTATGCAACTTTTGTTGCAAATTTATGCAGCTTGAACCAATCAAATCCTGCTGTAAAATGTTATTGGCCCATTTGTAAGCTGCATACATTTGCATACTTAATTTGCATAATCCTGCATCAACTCAAAATGATTTGCATCTCATTGACCATCCCTATTTTTACTCATAGAAATGACCTACAAATAACTTTTTTTTTTAAATTAAACTGTGCTGAAGAACATTAGAGTTATGCTCTGACTACAATGCATTTTTTTCTTTAATTTTAGTTTATCTCTGCTCTCTAGAGCTTAAAAAAGCTTTTTGTGAATTGTATTGTTATCCTCATTTTTAGTGATCATTTAGAGATCTTGAAGAATCTATCTCTCCCAACTCCTTTGAGATTTAACCAAACCAGTTTTCGAAATTGCTAAATTTCCCAGTGGTAATACAGCCAATGTATCTTAAGTATCTTATAAATGATAATTCTGTAGAAGTGTCTCGTCTTACCCCATAGCTATTTTTCTTAATCAATATGCAAGACATTCCAAGGTAGCGAAAAAAATAAAATTGGAGTGATTTCTAATAAATACAGCATATTACACGATGCAAAACATTTCAAACTGCTGTAATTATTTCAAGATACTTTGGCTATACTTACTGGACTGCACTACTTGGGACAGGCTGTATCCATATGACTACCAGCACGACGTGTGCAAGGACTACTAGTAGACAAAGTACACACCCTGCATTCAAATGAGATGCACCGGACTACCACTGGAGGATGTTAGTTTACATAATAGCTTGTATGCAAATTATCAAGTACTCGACCCTCCCACCACAATAAGGTCATCCTCAGCTGGGAGGGTCCCTAGCTCTAACTACATTTAAAAAATGCCTATGCATAACCTGGGTGCGACATGAAATTAAATTCAAAATACAAAAATCAAAAGAAGGTAGATCTGCGCATCACCAGGCCGCCTCAGATTGGTATACTTACAGAGATGTGCTGAGCCCTCTCTGAGACAACAAAACGCGCCTTGTACCCAAAACAGAAGCTGTGCATATACATTAACATTACATGCAAAACTATTAAATGGGAGCAACTAGCCAAAAAAAACGTACAGTTTATGTATACAGCGAACAATGGACAGCGCTACTTGGGGCAGGCTGCATCAATTTGACTACCGGCATGAAGTGTGCAAGGACTACTAGTAGACAAAGTACACACACTGCATTCAAATAAAATGCACCTGGCTATCACTGAAGGATGCTAGTTTCCATAATAGCTTGCGTTCAAATTATCAAGTACTCTACCCTCCCACCACGATAAGGTCAACCTCGGCTGGGAGGGCCCCAAGCTCTAACTCAATTAAAACCATGCATATGCATAACCTGGGTGCGACATGAAATGAAATTCAAAAGTCAAAAGAAGGTAGATCAGCGCATCACAAGTGCTTGTTATACTGGTCTTCTGCATGCTGTTGTGATACAATTGCCCTGCCCTGGATAAATGCCTGTTCATAGCTTGATGGATGCCTATCTAATACTTTCTGGTTTTACTCATTGAGCATTAGTAAGTTGTTGAACTGTTAATCCAACTCCCCAAATTGCCATATTGTGCTTCCTCCCCCCTACACACACACACACACACACTTTCCTCCTTTTGGTACCTACTTTCCTGTTGTCATGGGGACCACACATCTGCTTCAAGTTTACAGTGCTGTCACACAACAATCCTTTCCTCAGTTTTGCTTCACTCATTACTGCATATGTTTCACACCAAATACTGTTATTGTTATTTTATTTTATATTTTTAGCATCAGGCAAAGCCATCCTAAATAAACACATGACAGCTCTTTCAGTCAAGTGAAAAAATGACCATCCTATTATCTTTAAAATCTGCTCACTCCACTTTTAGCAGAAATAACCAACTAATCTTTCACATCAGTTCTTCTTTGCAGAATGATTTTAGTTTGAATCTATGAAAAACTAGAGCACTCTCAATTCATTTTCAATTATATTTATCAATCAAGCATTGATTGGGAAACCTGTTCTTTAAAGAATACATCTGGTAATGTAAAAAAAAATCAGATTCTTACCTGGGGCTTCCCCCAGCCCCTGGAAGCCTATGTTTCCCTGTTGCAGTTCCGCTCTTAGGCAATCTCCCGGGGTCCTATCCATGGCAGCCACCGACCCGGCAAGCTCAGCAGCGGAGACGGGCTCATAGGCTTCCAAGGGCTGGAGGAAGCTCCAGGTAAGTAAATCTGATCTTTTTTTACATTGCCAAATGTATCCTTTAGGGCAGGAACACACTAGGTAGAATCGCACATGCTTTTTCCACTATGTGCCATGGAAAACGCATATGCAAATCTTCCTAGTGTGTTCCTACACTAAAGGGCACATTTCCACTTACCGTATGTGAATCTTCCAAACATTAAATCAATAGGTTGCTTCCAAATTCAATGCAGGGAAAAAAAAAGAACATGCGTCATTTTGCATCATATCTGATTCATGGCACGGGTAGAGGAAATCGAATGCAACTCTGATGCAAATTAACATCAGCATGGGTGTCGTATCCGATTTGGATATGAACACTGCACTCTAGTGGACAAGAGGTCTAACTAATCTAGAATGCAAGGGGCTGTGGGCACAAGTGACTGATCAATAGCTGCATAGTGCATCAAGCACTACAAAGCCAGCAGCAGTGGTATTTCAATCAATATAAGATCTAACATTGAGGAATTAATATGGTAGACGAAAGAAATAGCTGATATCAAGGATTGATCTATCCATTTCCTTATCTACTTTACCGGCAGTGTATGGTACTATGTTTAGTAAGGTTTAGATTTAGCATACCTGTCCACAATTCAGCCTGGATGGGTTCATAAGCTGATTCTAATTGGTTGGGTTCATTGTAGGGATTCCTGGCCACAATCCCCTTTTAATGTTAGGTGCAAAGAGGTCAGTTCACCAGGCAGGACTGTGATCAGCAATATAGAAGAAACCAGCGCACTCCGATTAATCTTGCAAAAATATCTTCTTGCTTTTACTACAAAAAAACTTAGTGTGATGCACTAGTGCAAGCCACAGGCAGTAGATAGGTAACCATAGGTCCCCAAAGTTCATCAAATCACCTGCTTGTCATTGATTTACAGGCTAAAGGAGAGCTAGAGTCCCAATCGCATAGCTTGTGTCTTCCATGCAACAAACACTGGCCTAGAGCTGTTTCAAGCCAAACAAACTCTATGCATACTGTTACACTGTGTATTGACCTGAGGAAGTGGGCTAGTACCTGTGAAACACGTTGTCTATCTGTGTTTTGAATAAAAATAATTCCAGTTGAACTGGTCTCTTATCTTCTAGAGAGGTAAGAAAATACCTCTTTTTTTATGATAGATAACTATTATTTAATATGCTGGGAGACTCCATCCCCACACATCCCCTGTTTCAGAAAAAATTTTGTCTACTTATCTCTCTTGCCCACCCTACTTAACCTAACACTCCCCCTCATTTGTGTGGTGACATCACCCCACTGTTAAAGGGAACCTAAACTGAGAAGGATATGGAGTTTTCCTTTAAAAAAAATTGCCAGTTGCCTGACTCTCTTGCTAATCCTGTGTCTCTAATACTTTTATCCACAGCCCTTGAACAAGCATTCAGATCAGGTACTCTGACTGACTTCAGACTGGATTAGCTGCATGCTTGTTTCAGTTTTGTGATTTAGCCACTATTGCAGCCAAAGAGATCAGCAGGACTGCCAGGCAACTGGTATTGCTTAACAGGAAACATCCATATCCCTCTCAGTTTAGGTTCCCTTTAAGGACATCCATGGTCCTCACAGCTACTTCAGCTCTCGTCATGCTATTCTGCTGTTCCAATACTGTTTGAATATCATCTCCTCCCACAATACCTGTGCACCACATTTCAGAAACCCTCATATACCAAGTTGACACAGCTATACCCTCTGCCACCTGTACAGCTCAATAAAGTTGATAACCTTTATTTACTGTAACAGCCATGTCTCGCCTCCAATCAGCTGTGGAGGGAGGGGTTGAGTGGTGCAAGTGCTATGTCCCCTCCTAGTAGTGACAGCAGGAGGCCATGCTAATATGACAAGGTGGTTTGTCTCCAGAAGACAAAGAAGACCCAGCTGGAAGCCCCAGTATGACATCTCAATTGTAACTCCACTGCTTTACTTGAACTCACTGCATGGGTATAAAGTGAGGGTTAACTTTTGTAGTGGTGGAGAGGATTAGTTTAAAGAAAAAAGGAAACTGTGGCTAGGCTTTAAGATGCACTTGTGCACACACGGCAATATTACCGGCAGTTCATGCTTCAGGCCCGTGGTCCTAATGTCTACAACCAATATACCAACCAATATAGATAACAGAAAAAAATTGCATACGGAGATCATATTTACTTTGATATCTGAGCCACTTAAAGACCTGTACACACAATGGTTGTTGACAGTGGCAATGGTGTCAGTTGTTGTCGGGGAACAGGTGGGAGTGGTGGCCACACTTGTGAGGGAAGGGGGAGAAAGGAGCAATGATGACAACACTTGGGGAGAATGGATGCACTTGCTAGGGGAAGAATACGGGGAATGAAAGTGGCCATTATTGTCGATATATGACCTGGTATTACAATGAGTGAAGGGTTGGTGGAGAAGAACCCTATTACATTTTGTAGTTATTACCCTGTGGGCTATTATATCAAAGATCTTCCTAGAAAGTCATGGCACATATCTCCTCATTCCTTCTTGTTCATGTACTGTATATAAGGGTTTGGGTATTATACTCATAGGGCTCGATTTACAAAACGGCGCTAACTTTAGCACTGGCCCTTAGCACGTCTAAACTCAGTTGAAATGTGAGATCTGATTGAGAAAACCGGTGCTAACCTACTTAGCACCCTGGTTAGCACGCCTAAAGACTTTAGACGTGCTAAGTAGGTTAGCACCGCTTAGTAAATCAAGCCCATTGTGTAACTCTGTCCTTTACTTTGCCAAAGAGAACTCATTACTGAAACTGGATTGAGTGTATGTGCAAAGTATTATAGGCTCTTTTTGCTTGAAGCCCTGTGAGTGGACCCTATTTTGGTTATTCTAAATATAAAAGAAGTGCACTGCAGTCAGCTGGGTGGAGGCAATGTGTGGAAGTAAGCAACAGCAACATTTATGGGCATGCTCTGGTGGCATCTTACAGTATATGCATGCACATGTCATTGTACACTTTATTTAGGATGCATTCAGCAAAGTGCCAAAGAAACTGGTGTTTGTGAAGTGGACTGGCAGGGATGACAGAACAACTTCCTGGTGAATTAAAGGGAGGGGGGTCCAGATATGGCTGTGTCTGACACAGTCATTTGCAGTAACTATGCAACATGTAGGGCTTTGCCGTTGCTGTACCTGGCCACAGAGAGGGATCCAAAACATACCGTATGTCCTCAGGTCAATTCTGTATGGTCTATGCCATGTTCACTACATTTATTCCATTTCATACTAATATACTATGCTCACCACAATTATCAGTCACTTATGAACATAACCACTGATTGGCCTTATTAATCTGAAATTACTCTTTTCTTTCTTATATTTCTAGCTATATATTCTTTAGCAAGCTTCGGTGTGTTATTGTTTTCGGCACTCTCTTCAACAGTCAGCACTTGATATTTTCTCTCTCTCTTCCTAATTGGTTTCAGTGTTCTTGTAGCACAGTATCACCTGGATCTAGGGGCCTCCTGGGGGATCTATCTTTGATCCTAACCGGAGTGTCCCAGTTTATAATATACCGGTAATTAGTACTTCAGAAAACTTTCAAGTATGGATTGTTTCTCTTAATGTTGGGATATATACTTTTTTATAGATATATCATTTTTTGTATTGGCATTTACAGGTTTAGAGGTAAGAAATAACGTTTTTATACACAGTATATGCAGATGATAAAATGTTTTGTAGGATTAATTTCTATTTTCGAGACTGTGCTACTAACCACCACTACTAACCTGTTTCTCTTCTCTAACTCAACTGTAATTGGGTAGTGAACTCCCGTCTTCCGTAAACTGTGTTATTGTTTGTTTTTGTTTTTTACATCTTTTTAACCTTTATGCTAAATAGACAAAAGGTCTACTAAAATACCTACTTACTTATTCTCTTGAATGAAGGTGGCTCTTTGATCAGCCCCTTATTAAAGTGGTATGAAGCTCGAAATTAAATGTTTATTCTAAAACACAAACACAAGAAATGAATAGAGAACTTAAAATGACTTGTTTGATGTCATTTCAAGGCATATCTACAGTTCCCTGAAGCTAACTGATTGTGGGCTGCAGGACAAATTATTAGATTGTCTTGTAATTAATTAATTGTTGTGCAAAAAAAGTGTAGAAAGTTCTCCGCTTACTCCCTGTATATAGAAGAAAATGCTCTGAATTATTTACACATCTTAGTATAGCTGAACGCAATCCGGTAATTTCAGCAATCTCATCATTTAGCTTATGAATTATGCAGTTTTAACAATTAAGTTTGAGTAATAACCCTAACAGTAGCTTCAAAACCATTTATATCTTTTCCCCCTAGTCGTTTTATGCTGTTTTTAATGTTTTTTTTAATGTTTTAGACCATGTATTAATGCTCCTCATTACTGTAAGTTTTTATACTATGCACAACATCAGTGGGTTATGAGACACTGCTGTAGAAGGCCATGGAGATGGAAGGACACCCTGAGAAAGAAAGGAGGATTGTGATAGCTGGACAGGTGAGCTAGGATGCTCTGCTGTGCACTCTGTATTAACCTTGAGTGTCACCCCACTGATGGTGACTCCCAAAGTGTGCTCTGCTTCCCTGAGTTGAGGGCCCCTTTAAGCTCTGGGGCACTGGGAAATTGCCCAGTTTGCTCCTATAGAAGCACTGACCCTGAATGTCTGCATGTGCAAGGTTTACCCTACATTGGTAAATACAACCTAATGTGTGCTGAAAGCACATCAGTGGTAAAACTGGAATTCTTTCCCATCTGAGCTAGGTCCTCATCTGTGTTCTATTTCTGTGTGTTTGTAGTATATCATAGATTATTAGCAACTAATCAGCACTTGGTGTGGTGATATATTGGGGTGTTTATGATGTGAGGATAATACAGGAACATATTTCTTTCATTTTTCTGACTGTATCATATGGGATTGTCTGTTAGCCAGTCTGGCTTTGAGGGATGGCAGCTAGCTTCCTGGAATTCCTTATATAATGTAAATCACCTCTATCATTGTCTGCTTCTAATTAGGAAACCCTTAATCAGACAGTTGCTGTGAAGCCTATACAGGTGGTCAGACCCTGTTGTCTGAATACTGCCTCAGAGGTGTATTGTGCTTAGGAGCAATTGCCACCTGGACTGGCTGCAGTATGCTTTGAAGCAGATCACACCAGCCTGAGCCAGGACTTTACATATGACATCCTGCTGCAATGTGAAAGCCTTAATCAATTGTCACCTTTAACCGGGAGTAAGGACGTCTTTTGTTGTGGGTGTGCTATAATACACTCTTTACATGTGGAAGTAGATCTCTGGAAATCAAATTATGTCTGAGGATGTAATTAAAACTAGTCCCCCCTCCCCCCGTCCAAACAGGCTTGCAGCCTCAAGGCAAATATTCCAGCATAAAAAGCTGGGGGCAGATACCTAAAATCAGTCCACTCCTGACGGTAGCTGCAGCTGGACTCCCGGCCCAAGCTAAGTTGGCTCCTGGTCCAACCAGAACTGTGTCCGCCCACAAAAGTCCAAGGTTCTTCTATCTTGATCCCTGTTATTTTGGTAAGCAAATCGCTTTGTGTGTAACTTTGTAACTTTTATCCTTGTAATTTTTACTGTTTTTGTAAATCTTTTGTATATATTATTTTCTACATTGTTCTATTTTTCCCTGGAATATTAAATTCTTATTTAATAAGTTTGACTTCTGCTGTACTAAACTAACACTCATAGCCTAGAAGAGATTGAAGTGTAACTAAGTTCATGCCTGATTGTATGATTGAGCGACACTACCGTATAAGATTGTAATTGCATTGTGTGTGGGGCATTTGTCATACGTTGGCCTAAAGCGCGCAGCTGACCCAACATACGAAAACGCCAGTGCGAGTAGCTCGACAGCAGAGTGGCTACAGTATCGTTCGGAACGACTGTTAGTGGTTTTGCTTCACTACAGTGTAAGATTGCAACTGTGTGTGTGCGTGGCGTTCCCGTATTCAGCCTAAAGCGCAAAGCTGACCCGAATACGAAAACGCAGATTGCGTGCTGAGCACTCGACAGCAGAGTGGAAGTGTCTAGCAGCAGCTAGTGGTGGCAGTGAGAAGTGTTCTGAGGGGTCACAGCCTTGTTTTAGCATGACTAAGGCTGCTTCCCCTCTCGATCTGGTCAAACCTGCAGTCAGGAACCGTATACGCAGGCGTGCCGCGGGCCGGTTCCTGACACTTGGTCCACAGTTTGTTTTTAAATTTTCATAATAAGGCCCTTAAAGGAAAGCTAAACATTTGTTAAACATTTATAGATTGTTTATAAGTGCCACACAATCTATTTTGTAATTTAATGTTTTGATGGTTGTGGTGGTTTTCCCCACACGAAAGGTGATTTAAAATATGCTTACTTGCTAACTGGACAGCTGTACCCTGTTTGGGAAATGGCACCCACCAAACTTCCTTTTGCATGTAGGCTACTAATTCATCTGTAGTGACAATCAGTCACTATTTTCTGTTCAGCTTCTCAGTCAGCTTCCTCATTCAGCACTAGGGATGGTCAATGTGATACAAATCATTTTCGAATTGATGCAGGACTATGCAAATTTTGTATGCAAATGTATGCAGCTTAAATATGGATTGATCACATTTTACCTCAGCAGAGTTTGATTGGTTCATGTTCAAGCTGCATAAACTTGCATACAAAATTTACACAATGCATAATGTGCATCAACTCGAAATTATTTGCATCTCATTGAAAGAATGAGAATGAGTGCCTTACAAAAGTTTTCACTCCCCCCCCCCCCCCCCCCCCCACATGGCATGTTTCATGTTTTGCTGCCTCACAACCTATAATTAAAATGCATTGTTTGAGAGTTTACACTATTTCATTGACAGAACATGCCCACAGTGTTGAAGTTGTAATATTTATTTTATCTAGTTTATATGCTAACTATCCTTGCTGATAAGGGAGATATCGCTTCAACTCTGAACTTAGCCTTACATATGTTTTTTTTTCTTAAATGGTGGCAGAAGACAATCTTCACTTTCACAGCCACAGGGCTCCAAGCTTTCTTTTTATTTTTTTCTTGTCCGAATTTCCATCTCTTTACCCCCTAGTCTCCCTGGGAGGATGCGGGGACATGGTGGTGCTAGCCAGTTAGCAGTCGCTGGGCTGCCAGCGGATTAGGCCCATGTGCTCTGATACGGAACTCACCACCGCCGCCTGGGGAACCAGGTTGTGTCGCTAACCTGCCGCTGCTGAAACTGGCATCTCTTCACTGCTGCTGCTTGCCACACTGCCAAAGGGGCTGCTCACCACCATTGCTTCCGGATCAGCACAGCATCATTTACCCGACAGACCAGCCACAAGGGTACCCCTTCTTCCAGAGCCCCTTTCTTTCTCACTTCCTCTCCTCTCTCTCCTGCTTTCCCTCTCCTTCTCTCAATTTCATACTCTCTCTCTCTTAAAATAACTGAAAACTTCAGCATGCCTAACTATTCACCTTCCCAAAGTTGTCAGTACATGTGGAGCCGACTTTTGCTGCAAGTCGCTTTGTATAAGTCTCTATAAGCTTGCCACATCTTGCCACTGGGATTGTTGCCCATTTCTGGAGGAAAAAATGCTCCAGCTTCTTCATGTTGGTTGCTTTTCGCTTATGAACAGCAATCTTCAAGTCTGATCACAGATTTTCAACTGATTTGACGTCTGGCCTTTGACTAGTCCATTCCAACACATTTAAATGTTTTCCCTTTAAACCACTTGAGTCTTGATTTAGCAGTATGTTAAGATGTGTAACAGAACTATGGCAAGTTTTCCCCAATTAGATATGCTCCAGTCTTAACCATCTTAATACAATACTCACTGCGCAGAGTCCCTAGAAAATATTGCAAAATGCCTTGTTTAATTTTGATATATCTTAGTTATATTGAACCAGATGTGCGTTTTTATTTCTTAAAGCTTCATAAGTGAAAATAAAATTGCTATAAATTTTTACTTTTTAAGTCAATCATTTCCACATGTTTTGTCCCTCAAAGTGTGGCCTCACTTCTGTGGGAAAAAACAGCCCAGATATATAGATAGACTGTTTATGCAGTGGATGTGATTATATAATATAATAGACAGGAAATGATCAGTAGGCGTGACTACTGGGATTAGTCATAGGGGCAGAGCTAATGTACAGAAAACTGCAGCATCCCTAGCAGATGTATACAGTGATCTCCTTTCTCTGTAAAGAGGAGTGTTTTCAATAAACACAGAGGCAAAGCTGTCTGAAATGTAATTTCCTTCTCTCTGCTATTCTACGTAAAAGGAGAAAACTAAGGAGTGCTAACCTTCCAAAGAAGATGCTGGTTTATTTCTACAGATGCACTATAGAAAGCGTTTTAACCAATTGCATGAGGGCCTGGTACAACAGCTGCACCAAAGCTGCTAGAGAAGTCCTGCAGCGAGTTGTTAAAACAGCAGAAGTAATTTATGGCACTGAATTACCATCACTGGAACTCTGTTGTTGTTATTATTATTATTTAGTATTTATATAGTGCCGACATCTTACGCAGTGCTGTACAGAGAGTATATTGTGTTGTCACTAACTGGTTTCATAGCAAGGTTACTTTGGATTTTTGACCAATATAATAAAATTACAGCCTTATTAAATACAGAATGTGCTTTTTGTAGTTCTGACGTGATTTACAATAAACCATGTTAACATTTACATTGCTTTTGTCTCATCAATCAACACAATATGTAGCTCTACTGTAGCTTTAGACAAGAAGTGGTAGCTTTCACTCCCCACGTGCATCAACCAGTCTTGGGCACCCATGAGCCTGTCACTGCTTCACAGGTTGTTCTTTCTTGTATCACTTTGAATACTTACTAGCTACTGTTCTTCTTCGACCAGCGCTGCAGTAATTGGTTGACCTTGGCTTGCTTGTGTGCTTCACAATATTATTCCACACTGACCTATCGGACAGCCTATGCTTCTCCTATCCCTCTCATATCCTCCAGCATATGATCCAAACGCCTCTTTCTAGGCCTTCCATTTTGTCTGGCCCTTTGGTTTCCATTGTACTATTGTATTTGTCATTTTGCTTTAAAAATTCTCTCCAGGAGCCTAATCCGTGCTATTCTTTGTGCTTCTATGAAGCTTATTATTGCCTCATCTATTAATTATTACAATGTATAGTTCCCTCTCGTTCTCCACATTCCATTTTGTCTTGCATAGGCCTATAAATCCTGCAAGATATATTCCTGTCAAATATTCTCCAGCTTTGAGGTACTTACTACTTTTTACCAGAATTACCCCCCCCCCCCCATACTTACTAACCTACCTACCTAATCATCTGATCTACAAATTACAATTTGGTCCTAGTCAAAGGACAAATCTTTATGCTTCATCATTCTTGTTTCTTTGAATACCTTACCTTCCATTTGTGTCTATTCACTTGCTGCTTTTTATGTACCATCCCTTGGCCAAATGTAACACGATAATACATGTTTTTCACTTCACCTGTCAGTGGTTTTAATATTGTGACTCCTCATTGGTTTCCAACATATTAGTGTAAATACATTCATAATCATACTTGGTCTATGTTATGTGCTGTAAGGGGAATTTGCAATAATTCGGCTATAAGTGAACATTTGTGGTTACCTGCAATGCACCACTACTAAATATGCAAATTATCTCTTTTCGCTACTGTAAGCCCGGCAAGCATCCAGAACGCTGGTGTATAGTAAGCCTTTAGCTTTAAATTTTACACAGCCACATCAACCCCACATGTAGACAGCCTGTTTCAGACTTTTGACCCTCATCAGTACATGGCAGGGAATGATATAGCTGTATGGCATAGGGCTTGGACCAGTACAACCAGTACAACAAGCAGCTCAGGATGATCCAAACCACTAGGAATGTATAGGGGGATAAAAGAGACCGAAAAACTCTCCTGTTAAAAGCAAATGCGTGGTGTAATTTGCCTTCTTAACCAATTGAGGACCCACCCTTTACCCCCCCTTAAGGACCAGCGCTGGTTTGATTGATCTGTGCTGGGTGGGCTCTGCAGCCCCCAGCACAGATCAGGGTGCAGGCAGGGAGATCAGATTGCCCCCCTTTTTTCCCCCCTATGGGGATGATGTGCTGGGGGGGTCTGATCTCTCCTGCCTGCTGTGGGTGGCGGGGGGGGCACCTCAAAGCCCCCCTCCGCGGCGAAATTCCCCCCTCCCTCTCCTACCTGCTGCCTCCCCCGGTGATCGGGGCTGCACAGGACGGCTATCCGTCCTATGCAGCCAGTGACAGGACGTCCCCTGTCACATGGCGGCGATCCCCGGCCGCTGATTGGCCGGGGATCGCCGATCTGCCTTACGGCGCTGCTGCGCAGCAGCGCCGTACAAATGTAAACAAAGCGGATTATTTCCGCTTGTGTTTACATCTAGCCTGCGAGCCGCCATCGGCGGCCCGCAGGCTATTCACGGAGCCCCCCGCCGTGATTTGACAGGAAGCAGCCGCTCATACGAGCGGCTGCTTCCTGATTAATTAGGCTGCAGCTGGCGACGCAGTACTGCGTCGCTGGTCCTGCAGCTGCCACTTTGCCG
This sequence comes from Hyperolius riggenbachi, assembly GCF_040937935.1. Taxonomy (NCBI): domain Eukaryota; kingdom Metazoa; phylum Chordata; class Amphibia; order Anura; family Hyperoliidae; genus Hyperolius; species Hyperolius riggenbachi. The sequence goes on along the minus strand of NC_090650.1, from coordinate 137,841,352 downwards.
ACGCACGTTATGAGTGTGCGGTCGGCAAGTGGTTAAAGCAGAAGGAAACTTGCAATAATTCAGCTATAAGTGAACATTTGTGGTTACCCACAATGCACCACTACTGAATATGCAAATTATCTCTTTTCGCCCCTGTAAGCCAGGCCAGCATCCAGAACTGCTGTCTACATGTGGGGCTGATGTGGCTGTGTAAAATTTAAAGCTATAGGCTTGCTATTCACACCAGCGGTTCTGGATGCTGGCCTGGCTTACAGGGGCAAAAAGAGATAATTTGCATATTCAGTAGTGGTGCATTGTGGGTAACCACAAATGTTCACTTATAGCTGAATTATTGCAAGTTTCCTTCTGTTTTAAAAAGGCACATTTCTCCAAGCATTGCTTTTTAATAGGGGGGCTTTTTGATCTCTTTTATCCCCCTATACATTCCTAGTGGTTTGGGTCACCCCGACCTGCTTGGTTACTCTGTTGTAAGGGGAGTTTGTGGTGTGTAGTTTTACAAGCATGGAAATAGTTTCATGAGGACATGCTGAATGTTTTGTACACATTTATTGTTGCATTTGAAAGTACACCACAGCCATGGTGCTCACACAAGTGTTGGTACTTTAAAGCGGACCTGAACTCAGAACCTTCTTTCTGCTCTTAAAGATAAACAATGGCATAATAACCTTTACAGAAAAAAAACATTTGTTTGTTCCAGCTTATGGAGCTCCTTCAGCGATGCTACAGTGAAGTTACTTCCTGGCTTGCTGGGAGCACAGAAAGAGTTAAACTCCTGTGTTTACATATTAGCTCTCAACAGACTCGGCAGACATTTGTGAGTTAAAATTACATTAGCTCTTTACTTGCTGAGAAGGGAGAATTAGACAGGATTTTCTCTATAAACACATGCAGGGTGGACGCACAGTGAATTTCTCTGTGTTCTCCTGTTCAAGAGTTCAAGTCTGCTTTAACCACCTCCCGACCGCCGTATATACAATTGGCGGCCGGGAAGTGGACCCCGCAAGGACCGCCGTATTGACAAATGGCGGCGGTCCTTGTAGGCGCATGGGCGGAGCGATCGCGTCATCAGTGACGCGATCCTCCGCCTGGCGCCGCTCACCCCGCCGCAACATCCCGCCGGCCATACGGAAGCGCCGGCGGGATGTTAACCCGACGATCGCCGCATACAAAGTGTATAATACACTTTGTAATGTTTACAAAGTGTATTATACAGGCTGCCTCCTACCCTGGTGGTCCCAGTGTCCGAGGGACCACCAGGGCAGGCTGCAGCCACCCTAGTCTGCACCAAGCACACTGATTTCCCCCCCCCCTGCCCCAGATCGCCCACAGCACCCATCAGACCCCCCCCCTGCCCACCCCCCAGACCCCTGTTTGCACCCAATCACCCCCCTAATCACCCATCAATCACTCCCTGTCACTATCTGTCAACGCTATTTTTTTTTATCCCCCCCCTGCCCCCTGCTCCCTCCTGATCACCCCCCCACCCCTCAGATTCTCCCCAGACCCCCCCCAGACCCCCCCACCCCATGTACTGTATGCATCTATCCCCCCTGATCACCTGTCAATCACCTGTCAATCACCTGTCAATCACCCATCAATCACCCATCAATCATCCCCTGTCACTGCCACCCATCAATCAGCCCCTAACCTGCCCCTTGCGGGCAATCTGATCACCCACCCACACCAATAGATCGCCCGCAGATCCGACATCAGATCACCACCCAAGCGCAGCGTTTACATCTATTCTCTCCTCTAAACACCCACTAATTACCCATCAATCACCCCCTATCACCACCTGTCACTGTTACCCATCAGATCAGACCCTAATCTGCCCCTTGCGGGCACCCAATCACCCGCCTACACGCTCAGATTGCCCTCAGACCCCCCCTTATCAATTCGCCAGGGCATTATTTACATCTGTCCTTCCCTGTAATAACCCACTGATCACCTGTCAATCACCCATCAATCACCCCCTGTCACTGCCACCCATCAATCACCCCCTGTCACTGCCACCCATCAATCAGCCCCTAACCTGCCCCTTGCGGGCAATCTGATCACCCACCCACACCAATAGATCGCCCGCAGATCCGACATCAGATCACCACCCAAGCGCAGCGTTTACATCTATTCTATCCTCTAAACACCCACTAATTATCCATCAATCACCCATCAATCACCCCCTATCACCACCTGTCACTGTTACCCATCAGATCAGACCCTAATCTGCCCCTTGCGGGCACCCAATCACCCGCCTACACGCTCAGATTGCCCTCAGACCCCCCCTTATCAATTACGCCAGTGCAATATTTACATCTGTTCTCCCCTGTAATAACCCACTGATTACCTGTCAATCACCTATCAATCACCCATCAATCACCCCCTGTCACTGCCACCCATCAATCACCCCCTGTCACTGCCACCCATCAATCACCCCCTGTCACTGCCACCCATCAATCACCCGCTGTCACTGCCACCCATCAATCACCCGCTGTCACTGCCACCCATCAATCAGCCCCTAACCTGCCCCTTGCGGGCAATCTGATCACCCACCCACACCAATAGATCGCCCGCAGATCCGACGTCCGATCACCTCCCAAGTGCAGTGTTTACATCTGTTCTCTACCCTAAACACCCACTAATTACCCATCAATCACCCCCTGTCACTGCTACCTATCAGATTAGACCCCTATCTGCCCCTAGGGCACTCAATCACCCGCCCACACCCTCAGAATGCTCTCAGACCCCAGCCCTGATCACCTCGCCAGTGCATTGCTTGCATCTATTCCCCCCTCTAATCACACCTTGAGACACCCATCAATCACCTCCTGTCACCCCCTAACACACCTACCCATCAGATCAGGCCCTAATTTGCCCCGTGTGGGCTCCTGATCACTCGGCCAAACCCTCAGATCCCCCTCAGACCCCCTTTTGATCACCTCCCCAGTGCATTGATTGCATCTATTTTCCCCTCTAACCACGCCCTGAGACACCCATCAATCACCTCCTGTCACCCCCCTAGCACTCCTATCCATCAGATCAGGCCCAATACAACCTGTCATCTAAAAGGCCACCCTGCTTATGACCGGTTCCACAAAATTTGCCCCCTCATAGACCACCTGTCATCAAAATTTGCAGATGCTTATACCCCTGAACAGTCATTTTGAGACATTTGGTTTCCAGACTACTCACGGTTTTGGGCCTGTAAAATGCCAGGGCGGTATAGGAACCCCACAAGTGACCCCATTTTAGAAAAAAAGACACCCCAAGGTATTCTGTTAGGTGTATGACGAGTTCATAAAAGATTTTATTTTTTGTCAAAAGTTAGCGGAAATTGATTTTTATTGGTTTTTTTTCACAAAGTGTCATTTTTCACTAACTTGTGACAAAAAATAAAATCTTCTATGAACTCGCCATACACCTAACAGAATACCTTGGGGTGTCTTCTTTCTAAAATGGGGTCACTTGTGGGGTTCCTATACTGCCCTGGCATTTTAGGGGCCCTAAACCGCGAGGAGTAGTCTAGAAAACAAATGCCTCAAAATGACCTGTGAATAGGACGTTGGGCCCCTTAGCGCACCTAGGCTGCAAAAAAGTGTCACACATGTGGTACCGCCGTACTCAGGAAAAGTAGTATAATGTGCTTTGGGGTGTATTTTTACACATACCCATGCTGGGTGGGAGAAATTTCTATGTAAATGGACAATTGTGTGTAAAAAACATCAAACAATTGTCATTTACAGAGATATTTCTCCCACTTAGCATGGGTATGTGTAAAAATACACCCCAAAACACATTATACTACTTCTCCTTTAGGATTTCACAGGTCATTTTGCAACATTTGGTTTCAAGACTACTCCTCACGGTTTAGGGCCCCTAAAATGCCAGGGCAGTATAGGAACCCCACAAATGACCCCATTCTAGAAAGAAGACACCCAAAGGTATTTCGTTAGGAGTATGGTGAGTTCATAGAACATTTTATTTTTTGTCCCAAGTTAGCGGAAAATGACAATTTGTGAAAAAAAAACAATTAATATCAATTTCCGCTAACTTGTGACAAAAAAATAAAAACTTCTATGAACTCACCATACTCCTAACGGAATACCTTGGGGTGTCTTCTTTCTAAAATGGGGTCATTCGTGGGGTTCCTATACTGCCCTGGCATTTTAGGGGCCCTAAACCGTGAGGAGTAGTCTTGAAACAAAAATGACCTGTGAAATCCTAAACGTACTCATTGGACTTTGGGCCCCTTAGCGCAGTTAGGGTGCAAAAAAGTGCCACACATGTGGTATCGCCATACTCGGGAGAAGTAGTACAATGTGTTTTGGGGTGTATTTTTCACATACCCATGCTGGGTGGGAGAAATACCGCTGTAAATGGACAATTGTGTGCAAAAAAATCAAAAGATTGTCATTTACAGAGGTATTTCTCCCACCCAGCATGGGTATGTGTAAAAATACACCCCAAAACACGTTGTACTACTTCTCCCGAGTATGGCGATACCACATGTGTGGCACTTTTTTGCACCCTAACTGCGCTAAAGGGCCCAAAGTCCAATGAGTACCTTTAGGATTTCACAGGTCATTTTGAGAAATTTCGTTTCAAGACTACTCCTCACGGTTTAGGGCCCCTAAAATGCCAGGGCAGTATAGGAACCCCACAAATGACCCCATTTTAGAAAGAAGACACCCCAAGGTATTCCGTTAGGAGTATGGCGAGTTCATAGAAGATTTTATTTTTTGTCACAAGTTAGCGGAAATTGATTTTAATTGTGTTTTTTCACAAAGTGTCATTTTCCGCTAACTTTTGACAAAAAATAAAATCTTCTATGAACTCACCATACTCCTAACGGAATACCTTGGGGTGTCTTCTTTCTAAAATGGGGTCATTTGTGGGGTTCCTATACTGCCCTGGCATTTTAGGGGCCCTAAACCGTGAGGAGTAGTCTTGAAACGAAATTTCGCAAAATGACCAGTGAAATCCTAAAGGTTTAGAAAGCCCTAGGTCCTCAAGTGGTTAATATATTTCAACAACAAAAGTCAGCTCAACCTTAATTTTACACACTTTTTTTTGTTTTGAATTGTTCAACTGATTCTCAAGTGCACCTATCTCAAGTTTAAATCCAGCTATTACCTTGAGATCTGCCACACTCTAATGAACGGATTTGCTGTGCCGTTTCTTTAAATACAAGCGATGGGATACGAAAGAAAATATTTTTTTTTCAGCATATAGCAAGCCTATCCTAAATACAGTTTCTATAAAATGACACATTTGTATGAAGTTTCGGTACTGTTAAGACCACTCATTTTTTGTTTCCATTAAAATGAGCCTTTTGAGAAATCTCCCAATAAGTGCAGAGCCTGCTAGCTGAACTTGCTTGTCAGTAAAAAAAGACTGCTCATATTTTTTCTATAGCTACATATGGCTACTTGTTGGAGGAATGTTCTGTTTGAATTGCCCAGGTTTCTCTTTTAGCAAGCCTTTACCAAAACTCCCTAAACAGATTCTGCTCTCTTCTACATGTGCATAAGGAAACAGACCACATCCAAAATTACAAACAAATTGAAATTTTATCATGATTACCAGAATACTGACTATGACTAAAACCACAACTGCATTATCTCAACAGAGTTCAGAAAAAAGCTATTTGACCCTGTCCTCTCATCTGACTCTTGCTCATGTCGATTCCCTGCAGATTCAATCACTCTGATCAAAGAGGTCCTGTCCTATAGAAGGGCAAAAAAACAACCTAAACAGGGAACTGAGAACTGCCAAAAAGAACTACGCAGACAAGCTGGAACAGAACCTCTTCTCAAATGACTCACGAGCTGTCTGGAAAGGGCTTAAGGCGATCACCAACTATAAGCCCCCCCCCCCCCCTCAACATGCAACTCCTAGCACTGAGCTTGCCGAGAACCTCAGTGACTTCTACTGCAGATCTGAGAACCAAGCAGCACCTGCAGGTCTTCCGAAGCCACCTGCTCCCTCCTCCACCATATCTGCTCCATGTCCAATCTCACCCTCTTTGGCTGTGAACAAGGATGATGTCCTGCGCCACCTATCAAGGCTAAATGCTAGGAAAGCCTCAGGCCCAGACGGAGTGTCACCAGCATGCCTAAAAGCATGTGCTCAACAGCTAGCTCCTATTCTCTCCTCCATCTTCACCAGATCCCTCCAGGAAGGTAAAGTCCCAGCATGCTTCAAGAGGTCGACCATCATTCCCGTCCCCAAAAAACAGGGTGTCACCGACCTCAACAACTACAGACCTGTGGCTCTCACATCCGTCATTATGAAAGCCTTTGAAAGCATGGTTATGCCTCTTCTAAAAGTCTCCACAGAGCCCCTGCTGGACCCACACCAGTGCGCGTACAGAGCAAACAGGTCCACTGATGACGCCATTAACATCTGCCTGGAGACAGTCAACGAGCACCTGGATAGACCAAACTCATTTGCCAGGATCCTCCTCCTTGACTTTAGCTCAGCGTTTAACACTATCAGCCCACAAATACTTCAGGAGAACCTTGCTGAGCTCAAAGTCCACCCCACCCTGCGCCTGTGGATAACTGACTTCCTCACAAACAGATCTCAGGTCGTCAAGCTGGGCACTACCTTCTCCCAAACAAGGACCACCAACACAGGGGCCCCACAAGGCTGCGTCCTGTCACCAGTCCTGTTCTCCCTGTACACAAACAACTGCAGATCCACTGAAAACTCTGTCAAAGTTATCAAATTTGCAGATGATACCACCATTGTGGGCCTCATCACCAATAACGATGAGCAGGCATACCGTCATCAGGTTGAAAAAATCTGCAACTGGTGCAAGGAGAACGGGCTGGTTCTCAACACCTCAAAAACCATTGAGATGATCATCGACTTTAGGAAGCGTGCACCCACACCACCCCCAATCCACATCGACGACACGGAAGTCGCACGAGTCCCCTGCGCCCGTCTCCTAGGCACAACCATCTCCAACGATCTGAGGTGGAAGGCCAACACCACCTACATCCAGAGGAAAGCCCAGCAGAGACTATTCTTCCTCCGACAACTGAGGAAGTTCGGCATGGACCAGAAACTGCTGACGAGCTTCTACTCAGCCACCATCGAATCCATCATCTGTTCTTCTATCCTTGTCTGGTACGCTGGCTCCTCTGCCAGCGACAGACACAAGCTACAGAGAGTCATCAGATCAGCAGAAAGGATCATCGGAAAACCACTTCCCCCACTGGACCTACTCTTCAACACCAGACTGCGCTCCAGAGCCTTGCGGATCGCAAATGATCCTTCGCACACCAGGCTCTCGCTTTTTCTGTCGTCTACGTTCAGGCCAGAGGTATCGGGCCATCTACACCAGGACCTCAAGGCACAGGAACAGCTTCTTCCCCTCAGCTGTCAAATCACTGAACTCTCTGGACTCACTCCCATCCTCCACCACCAAAAGAAGAGCGGCCCCTCCTTAGGCCGCTTGCTTCACTAGCTAGAATAGTCTTTTAAGCATGCCTGCACTGCAGAACTCTTTTTTGGAAATGGCTGTTATGTAATTACTGTACCGTACCGTATTGTATTTGATTTGTTTTGATGTATTGCTATCTCTGGTGTGTGTCATTTACTGTTTCTATGCCCTGCTCGTGCCAAGCCCAATTCCAGGCACGACCCAGTCGTGCTTCGCGGAAAATAAAATTCTGATTCTGATTCTATATATTTTTTTTTAAATTAGCCGGACAAAGCAGATGCTGACAAATCAATGGTAGCCTATGAGAACAGATGGAGTTACTTGTCATTAGGCTGGTTACTGCATATGTTTCGCAAATGTTTACCCACCTGTCCCCATCACATTCAGGTCCTCCATTGCTGCTGCCCCTGCTGCTTGGTCCACTGCACAGAAGTGCAGCTATGCAGATCTGAGAGCTACAGTACAAAAGAAACATCAGGCTACAAATTGGTTTGCAATGGACCAATGGGAATCCTCCCTGGCGTTCAGGGAGACTTCCTATTTGTCTTTTGCAAACCGTTTGGGGACTAATGCCTCTGATGGGCCCTCAGATATGTATACCGAAGTTTCTTCTTTACAGAAGACCTAAGCAATGGCACCAGCAGTGGTGGTGGAACGCGAGTGTGACAGCTACTGGTTCTCGGAAGGTGGCAACACCACAGTGGAACAAAAAAAAAAAAAAACAGATGCCAAATTGATGCCATTGTAACAAATTGATCCTGATGTACAACGAATCAGTTTTTTCAGGATCAGTTTTTCATCCGGTACAGTGTGAAAACAGCTTGAACGTTTGGATGCTGTGTAACATGTAAATAAAATTACAGTGTGATGATTTGTATCATCATATAATTCAAACCATTTAAATCTTATGTTGAAAATGAAAATGGTACAAAAATAACATAGAAATGTCTTGAACTGAGAAATGTTGTCTTTGAAAAATGAATACTAATTTAGACTTTTGTGCCAGCAATGATGGCCATGATTGGATAGCAAATTTGGAGGTTTACAAAAGATAGATCAGACAAAAAAGGTGGAAAGGTTGGCCTTAGGTAAAAATTATTTTCTCAGTGGCAATAACAGTTGCCAATTGCCTGTTGGAGTGTGCTATAAGCCACCACACATCAATGGTACTGGAGAACTGCAACTACTGGAAACAGACTGGAAAAGCTGCAAGTAAAATGAGGTCATAGTTGTGGGTGTCAACTATCCAGACATCAGCTGAGATATTGAAGCTAACTGTTCTAGTAAATTTTTCCAATTTCTATTAACACTACAAGATAATAACTTGACTCAAGTGATATTTGAACCTACTAGGGGCAAAGACTAGGTTTGGCCATTTCTAGATAATGTATCAAATGTGCTGGTTGAAGAGCAAATGGGGAATAGAGATCACAACATCATTATGCTTGACCTGGTTATTAACAAAACATGGAGCAATGGAACAACTAAAAGTATGAATTTTAGAAAAGCAAGGTTTAATCAACTTAGGGATACAGTAAGTTCAGTGGACTCAGATAGTATACTACAAGGGCAGATGCTGAAGGGAAATGGCAAACTTTTATACCAATATCCTCAATGAATATTGTAGTATACAAATCCCATGTGGAAACAAAACTTAGCAATCCATTGTTTACAGTAAGTCTTATCCCTTGCATAAGGAGACTTCTGATTCGCTACATCTTGAAATAATGTAATGCATTATAGATAATGAAATCATCAAGATTTCTCGAATGTTTACCTTCAAGAATGTTATTCTTAAATTGATATGCTGTTTGCCCACACATTGTTTCACAGAGTAGCTTCTTCAGCTTCACCCCTTAATCAGCTTCTCTGGGATGCTTTTTTATTCTCATTAAGTTTGCTGACCTCTTTCCAATCAACCTAACTGGTTGTAAGATGTGCCACTACAGTAGGTTTTTCATTGTACAACTTTTCCAATGTTCTTTTAACTCATCCCAGGAAAGCTCCATGAATCCATTCTAGATAAACTGTCCTGCAAGCTCCTTGAAACTCCCCCCACCCACCCACCACTCTGGTAGTCAGTTGTATCACCTGGTATAATGATGATGCAGCCTGTCCACATCATTTAGAAGGGTGAGGCCAAATGTAACCCCTGCTGCAGCTACACACCCCTAAGGCCTGACAGTCAATAGCTACACTGTCAGTCATCAGGCAGGCATGGCTGCACGGTAGACAAACAAACAAGTGTTCCACTGCGCTCTGTCAATGGACAATAGTAGTGGGGCCTTTGCTGCCAGACTCTACTGCTCCTAGACTTGTGGGAATGGCTGCATGGGGAATGTAGCCAGCACTGCCCATGATGTGGACCCCGTTTTTTCAGGTAGCATATGACTAATGGTAGGGGGTGTAGGCTGGAAGGAGGCTGTTGTTGAGGATCTAGTGACCTGTGTTCTCTCGTATACATTTATGTATTGCAAACATGAAGTGCATTTTTAATGTACCTTTTTTATAACTCCGTTTCTTTGAAATGCAATTTTAAAAGCCTAGGGTGAACTAAGGCTTTAACCTACAATGTGCTCTGGATATATCTTAATTTTTAACAAGCTCTACATATCCTTTGTTCAGCTTTAATATGCATGAACAATCCGCAGAAGGAAAATGACTGTACATTATTCAGTTGTTTCAGCCTAATTCATTTGGAAGCAATTTCTTTCTCAGTGGAAAACAAAACCGTTATAGGCGCTATCCTGTAATGTTATTATCTCTTAGTGCTGTTCTATGCTTCACTCCCGCACTGGTCTATGAAGATCAGTTAAATGTATGTCAGCTGTTTTTTTTCTGTGGAGATTAATACACTGTCTGTCAACTTTCATGACACATTCTCCAGCCATTGTCACTGTATATGAATCTCTCCAGTGGATAGGAAGGCATCTGTGAATGGAGATGGCTTTCAAGGAAATGACACTGGATAAAAATCATACTGACTGAACTGAAATTGTTCTGTGATGGACAAATGCAATTCTGCAGACAGCGCAAAGGCTATTATTCCTGTATAACTCATTGCTGCTGCAGGTTTACTTTTAGAATTTTACTCAGTCATTAGAGCACTATTTCTCTCAATGATTAATGTTGTCTAAATCTTTTTTTCCAATTAGCCTACATGCATTTCTGGTTTTAAAGTGAACCTAAAGTATACACTTGTAAAAAAATGAGTTGTCTGTATAATATGGGTGATAGAATATTAGTAGTATAGAAAAGTCTCATATGTTTTATTTCATTATTTATTATTGTGCTGTGTTAGCCATCAGTTTTGAATCAGGTTGATACCATTTATTGACCTACTCCTTTTCTTCTAAGTTAGCCAATAAATGGTATCAACCTGATTCAAAACTTCTTTCTTTTTACTTTTCAGGAAAAGACTGAATTTGACAAAGCTGTAAAACGAGCTCTTTTTTATAGATAACAATAGTTTTAACTTTTGTTGTACTAGAAAACAGAAAGAGATGTCAGATAATTTTTAGGAGGGATAGAACCATATGTGTATATGTTTAACTCATGTCACATGTCACTTAAGGTACGCTTTTATTATAATGAAATGACATCACCCAGAAGTTATTGACAGAGGCTGTTACATTCTGCTGTTTGGCTGCCGTAGATCGCCTGGGATCACTTTGCACTTTTAAGTTTCCATTGTGTTAAAATAAGACTGAAATAATCACTTCACTGATGCTGTACGTTTTGGTTTCTTCTAGCCTACAAAAGGTTACTAGTTGCAATTACTATTGCTGGCACCAGTGGCTGGATGAGATACATGGCGTGATGGCAAGAAAGGATAGCTTACTGTAGGTATGTTTTTATGCAGGGAACCTTTGTTGTGATAATTCAGGCAGCCACATTGGTGCTCGAGATATACGGTAATTTTCAGGGCAAGATTTGGGGTCAGGCAGAAATTTAGGCTTTAAGTTTAGTTTAAGAACAGAAGTAGCACTAGGCACTGGCCAACAGCTGTGTGTATGGGGGAGGGGGGGATGTCTATTTAAAAACTCCGAATAATAGTAGGCTCAAAGCAGGGATGTCCAACTCCCGTCCTCAAGGGCTGAGGATCTCACACATTTTTGGCACAGCTAAAATTAATGAATGGGACTGAATCAGGAAAGGTGCGAGTCATCAAGTAGAACACATTCTCTGTCCATCCAAAACACTGGCATAGATATCTATGGTCCTCGAGGACTGGAGATGGACATCTCAGGCTTAAAGCAAAATTATGAGTCAAAGTTAAGTGAAAAAAGAAAACGTATAATCAGAAGATAAGTACTAGTTTAGTCTAGATAAGATTTTCCGCTCGATATGGATTACTTCAGATACAAGTACTCAGTTAACCCAATACAAACTAATAGCGAGATGGTACCTCACCCCGGCAAGAATGGCAAGTAATGGCCTAACAGTAAATGATCTATGTTGGAAGTGCAATAACCAATGTGGTACCTTGGCACATATGATGTGGGAGTGCCCTGTAGTGAGAAGTTTTTGGGTGGTGGTGGAAAGTTTCTTAAGAGACAAATTTTGTATGAATCTAACCATAGACATTAAGGGGGCTCTGTTTGGTGTGCTGGACGGGGTTCAGGGATTGGGTCAGTCGCGAGAGTCATTGCTAATCCTGGGAACAGCGGTCGCGAGGAAACTTATTATAAAACTATGGAAAGCACAAGGGGCACCATCAGTTCAGGAATGGGTAACTGAAATGACAACAATTTTGGAGGATGAAATAGGAAGTGAGATGGCAGAAGAAGGAGACGATAGAATACAACCCATCCGTAGAATAGGGAAAGAAATATGTGCACTGTGGATTAGCAGGTTATAATCTCAATTTAATGGTGGGAAAGACCTGACCTGGAATAAATGGATGGGGCTTGATTCAGAAAAGGGTGCTAAGTGTTAGCAAGCCAGTGAAAAGCCACTTTGCATGTGCTAACATGCTTTGCATGTGCTAAGTAGTTAGCACATGTAAACTACTTAGCACCGTAGTTAGCACATGTAAACTACTTAGCACCCTAGTTTTAAAAAAAAATCTGTGTTTATTCAACAAAGAAAAGGAACATATGACAGAATATGCAGTGTAGCAGTGCGCCTCCTAACTTTTCCAACAGTAGCTACAGCATCAATTATCACTGTGGAAGATGAGAGGTATTGTTAACAATAATATAATGATCGTCACATAATATATAGAGCTCAGATTGAATTTACATTTCCAAATATTTTATCTTATACAAGATCATAATTAGCAAGACCAGGGGTATCTAACCATGGAGCTTAGCACCCTAGTTAGCACGGTGCTAAGTAGTAGTTTGCATGTCCTAACTATGGTGCTAAGTTTGCATGTGCTAACTACGGTGCTAAGTAGTTTGTATGTTTTAACTACTTAGCACCCTAGTTAGCACGCCCAAAGCCTTTAGGCGTGCTAACTGGGTTAGCACCGTTTACTGAATCGAGCCCATGGTGTGAACAAATGGATGGTGTGAATGTGTGGACTGAATGAAAGTTGTAAGGTGATTAATGTGAGGAGGAGTGGGAAGGGGAGGGAGTAGCCTACTGTTGAAATTTTGGTGTGGGAGCTTCTCTCTTTTCCTTTTTTGCCTTTTTTGTAGAGGAAGTAGTAGGCCTCGGTAGTTCGTAGTGGGGGGGTCGCAGAAGTATGACTCTGTTTGTGGTGGGGGGGTGTGTCGCTTATCCTTATTGGTTTTTTAAGGAGTTAGCTTTTGTTTTAGTTTTTCGTAGACTATTATGTAATAAATGTGTTTATAGTTTAACACAAACCATGATGCAAACCACCCCCAACCATGGGAGGGTCCTGATGAAGCCAAGCTAACAGTTGGGACATGGCTTTTTGTAAAGCTGCTGATTGTTTGCGAAAAAAAAAGAGAAAAGAATTAAAAAAAAAAAGATAACTACTAGTTTAACTTACCTATGTTTTGTATGTTCACAAAAAACAGTTTTTTGATCACTGTCCCTGACATTTCCTGTCTTTAGTGCCTCTGATTAAAGCCAATCCTGATGTAATTTCCTCCCTTACTCTGTATTTCACCTCTGCACCAATGATGTTTAATTTCATGGGGCTATAATGACAGCAATAATAGATTCCTGACTAAGCAGGGAAGCTTGCAGAACGTTTTTTAAACCATCTGCTACCATATCCCAATTTGTCTGGGCAGTCACTGCTTCTAATGTCCAGATGTTGAAATAAAGTAGTCTACCTTGAGTTAGAGCTGTTGCCTAGTACTTCTGCAGTGTAATTCATGTTCATGTGCTATGAAAAATAATTTGGCTACATTGATGTGCACAAGTACCTTTAAAATAAGATTTCCATGTTATCCTGGTTTATTGAATGTCATACAGCACATCTACGTACTGTAAATAGTCCCTAAACATGCAAGTTATTTGATATGTACTTTGCCATTAATTTTGTTAAGGGTATGAAATTCACTTATTGTTTAATCGCTTTTATGGCTCCTGGCCTGTGTTTATTTGCTCTCTGTAATGTTCTTCTGAACCTGCTTCTCAGAAGACCAGAAGCTGCCAAACTTTTTGAACAAGAGTGCTGAGATTGGATTGTCTCTGTAATGGAACTGGCTATTTGACAAACTACAAAAAGATTAGTTTCCTTTTATGTAGTACGCAGATTAGATTTCAAGCTTTACCCCCACTGTTCATTTTCCTTCTTTAGTCCCAGCTTCCATTTGCTCTCTTGCCAAAATTCTCTGCCTAATGCATAATCCTTTGCTTCAAATTCCGCCAAATAAATCAACATTAAAATATGTTGACTCCTAAATAAATCACGTACAAAACAAACTTTATGGCTTTAGGCCTAATTAGCCAAGATATACCTGTATAATTTGTCATTGTATCTCTCACATGTTTGCCCTTTGCCTTCACAACCTGGCAGATCCTTCAGAAAATGCACAGGAGATCCAACTTCTTCAGGCAGGTCAGTTCTAATCTTCCAAGTGAAGCTGCCACATCTCTTGCATCATTTTTAACATTCCAGTCAACACATTGCAGTCTTTGCTTACCTGCATATAAAATAACCCCATATACCGTATTTCCTGCCGTATAAGACACCCTGGAATAGGCGCACTTAGGTTTAGAGGGCAAAAACCAGAGAAAAAAACATATATACCAAACCTGGTGCATCCATAGTCCAGAAGAGTCTTGTAGATGTCCTTCCCCAATTTTGTGTCCTCCTGTGTACCCTTCTGGCCCCCATGTGTCCCCTTCTGTCCCCAGTGTGTCACTTTCTGTCCCCACTGTGGTCCCATCTGTCCCCCGTTTTGCCTCCTCTGTCCCCCGTGTAGCCTCTTCTGTCCCTTGTGTAGCCTCCTCCATACCCTGTGTGAAATATGAGAAGCAGCAGCGTGACTCACCTCATCCAGCAGCTCCCGTGGCGACAACAGACCTCTCCAGTTCTGCATGGCTCACCCTAGTGATGGCCTCTACTGATGATGCGATCACTAGGGGAGCCATGCAGGACAGGAGAGGTCTGTGTTCACCGCTGGTCTGCTGGATGAGGTGAGACATGCTACCACTTTTCAAACTTGCATACGGTGGGGAGGTAGAGAGGGCTATACTGGGGACAGAAGAGGCTACACGGGGGAGCAGGAGACACGGGGAGACAATACAGGGAGTCCTCGATGTCTTGGGGGGTTGGCGGCTCGTATCGACGGGCATTTTTATGCCGACAAATACAGTAAATGCATTTTATATACTGGCAAATACGGTAATTGTGCATGCAATTAAGAAGGATTAAAAGGAACCTAAACTGAGAGGGATATGAATGTTTCCTTTTAAACAATACCAACTGCCTGGCAATAGTGGTTGAATCACATACCTGAAACAAGCATGCAGCTAATCCAGTCTGACTTCAGTCAGAGCACCTGATCTGCATGCTTGTTGATTGGCTGTGGCTAAAAGTATTAGAGATACAGGATCAGCAGGAGAGTCAGGCAACTGGTATTATTTTCAAATTAAAAATCCATATCCTTCTCAGTTTAGGTTCCCTTTAAGGCATCTGTCATATATTTATTATTGGCTAATTTCTTTAAAAAGTTTTGTAATGCAAGTGCCATGGCGAAAGAGTAGGTTGTTAGCCACAAACGATACACCTTTTTTTAAGACCTCATTGATTCACTCTCAAGTGGCAGCTTTAGTCATCTTAAAAAGGTAGTAGGCATTGTAAGCATTTCCTATAGCTATATATTACTGCATATTTGTATGTAGCTCCCCTCTCCCATTTAGGTGTAGCCTGGGCTGTTTAATAATTCTCCCTCCCAAAGCATCTTGGGAGACCAGAGATATTTTGTGCTGGCATTAGGACACTCCATAAACGAACATTCTGCAGAGCTCTCCTGCCAGTACTAAAGATGTTGCCGCCTGTGATATTTTTCAGAAAGTAATTGAGGGGGAGAAAAAAGATTTGATGACGTGGGAACACTAACTAAATGATTTATAAATTAATAGTGTAGAAAAATTTAGCATCCGTGTGTGTGTGTGTGTGTGTGTGTGTGTGTGTGTGTGTGTGTGTGTGTGTGTGTGTGTGTGTGTGTGTGTATGTGCACGCGTGTTTGCTTTAATGTCCTCTATATGATAATGAAGTGCAAATGTACACATTTTAAGGTTGTTTTAATGAAGGAGATGCGGACTGAAGACCAATAAATTCACGAGCTTGCATATTTTTTTAGTTTATTTACTGTATTCCACAGTAACAGTAAATTAAATCTTCCTCTTTTTCATTGTTTGTTTATTAAGAATATACATCATATTACAAATCAACCTGTTTTAGTTTTTTTTTTGTTTCTTTGTCAGGTAAACTTTTGTGAACAGAAAATAACTTCACCTTCCTTTTCCAAGTCTCAAGGCTTGGTGACAGATAATTTGACTCTATTATTTTTTATGCAGTTAATATATCTTTACTACATAGCAGTAAAGCAAAATCTTTCTTAAAGGACAACTGAAGTGAGAGGCATATGGAGGCTGCCATATTTATTTCCTTTTAAGCAATTCACATTGCCTGGCTGTCCTGCTGATCCTCTGCCTCTAATACTTCCAGCCATAGACCCAGAACAAGCATGCAGCAGATCAGGTGTTTCTGACATTATTGTCAGATCTGACAAGATTAGCTGCATGCTTGTTTCTGGTGTGATTCAGACACTACTGCAGCCAAAAAGATCAGCAGGGCTGCCAGGCAACTGATATTGTTTAAAAGGAGATAAATATGGCAGCCTCCATATTATTCTCATTTCAGTTCTCCTTTAAACTTCTAATGCTTGCCAGTCAAATCAGCATGTGGTGCTAAAAATAATTTTGTGATCACTTGGCAGGTGCAGGATATACACCAAAATATATATATTTTGATTATTGTGATAATGGTGTAAACAGCATAGGCAACATAGGGTTTCTATGCAGTGAAGCTGTTTGGACACATTTAAAGCACACCTAAACAGGTTCAAAAATTGTGTTTTTACAAACCTAGGACTTCTTTCAGCCCCCCCCCCCCCCCCCCCATAGTGTGTCAGGTCCCCCTACATCTTCTAGGTCCCCTCCACTGCGTTACTGTCAGGTCCAAAATACCTGTGACTGGAGCTCTAGTCACGCCTACTGCACATGCATGGTTTCATTTGTGTGCATCCACTATTGTGCTCTCATAGTTGGGAGCCTTCTGTGCATGCGCAGTTCATACTTTTGAGAACTGCACATGTGCAGATTGCACTCTTGGAGACAGGACCATGCATGCACAGTAGTTGCTCTACTCACAGATATTTCAGAGCTGGCAGTAGAGCAATGGAAAAGGACCCAGAGGACGCAAAGGGTCCTGACACACTGGAGGGGGCTGGAAGAAGCCCTAAAGTAAGTAAAAGTCCAATTTTTAAGCCTGTTCAGGTGTGCTTAATATCCTTCAACCCTGCTAATGACCCAGTCTACAGGGCTCTACCTGATGGTGGCCTTAACTGACTTTTTCTATTGGTGACAGTCCTTGGTGGGAGCACAGTCTACACCAGGGGTCCCCAAACGTTTTGGGTCGAGAGCCGGGTCAACATACTTCATACTGCTGGGGGGCCAGAGTATACATAAAATGAAGTAGAAGTCTTTGCGGGCCAGACAGTGAAGCATACCCAGGTGACAACCTAAAGTCTAATTGGACAGCAGTGTCACCTGATGTGGAGTTTGATTGGAAACCAGCGAATTACTGCTTTCTGGCTTCCATGGGGATGGGTGGTGCCAGCACTGCTATTCTATATGTGGCCCACCAATATTTAAAGATGTAGCTGACCGCATATATAAGTAATACAATTTGTGTGTGTGGGGCCGGTAAAAAAGCCTCAAGGGGCCACATTCGGCCCGCGGGCCTTAGTTTAAGGACCACTGGTCTACACAGACAGTACTCCTGCCACTCAGTGCTTCTATAGATGAAGCTCATTTGAATTACAAATAGTGACTGTTTTATTATTTAGTAAAACATGGGCAGTTTTCCATCTACAGTTTATTGTGTAACACCCAGCAACTCGGATTGACAAGAGACGTTAAACAAAATAATTTTTTAATATAGTATATTGGCAGTGTGGAAAGAAATTGAAAAGGAAAAAAAAAACTTGAAAACAAAATTGAGAAGATAAAGAATGTTTTTTTGGAAAATTCTGCATATGTATATTTCATTGTTTAGTTTTACAAACAAATTTACAACAAGTACATAATAAATATATGTTTAAAACACTGATTTGTAAAGACAACAAATTAATTTATTTCATCTGTACAGAAATTGGAGCATTTTTAAAGGTAAGGGCATTTTAAGAAGAGTATTCATATTCTTCAGCACTACGACGGCCAAAATCCATCCATCCCATGTAGTCTCTGTCATTTATCCGGTGGGTGGGATCAATGATGGCCCTGTTTGGCAAAACTGCATAGCGTCCAGTAGAAGATCCTGCTGAAATGGCAAACAAGAGGCATACTGAATTTGCAAATAAATAAACTGAGAAGTGTATGGCATTCGCTCATTAATTATCTTAATGATTAAAAATGATCTTGGGTATCAACAGAAGATGATCGGTCAAGGCATCTACTGGTGATGGTGTTCAAATATGGGTTACTGAAATTCGTAAACCCGATTCCACCCATCAACACCCTTCAGCACCCAAAAATGTGGACAGGGTCAGGGGGTTTCACTAATTTGCGCTCCTGCCTACATTTCTGGATTCTAAAGTGTGGTGACAGGTGATATCGTGTTTCCGAATTTCAATAAACTGAATTCAAACACTAAAACTAGCCCCACTCATTTTTATAGCAAGCTTGTGCTTTATCTACTGTTAAGTCACCACCTAAATATATTTATTAACCATATAAAGATTCTACAGGTACACAACAACAACAAAATTGGGTAAATGAGGGCCAAAGCAAGCCACGTTATGCACATTGCATGTAATATGGGGAGGGGAATAAATTGTGTTTCATCCTAAATAAATCCTATGACTGCCAATTCTTATGCGCTCTCCAGTAGTGGAAAGGAGAACAAAGCTTCATTACATTTTCCCTGCATCTACTTATTTGCTTAACTGGGTAGAGGACTGATGAAAATCCCAGTGACATTGAAAGATAAACAAACAGATGTTTTAAGGCTGATTGTTCAAGATGCTCTGTGCAAATGGGTAGTATGGTACCCCCATTTGAACCACCATATATTTTCTTCTGTAATATTACAATTCTTATCAAACTGTTAAAATGATAAAGACAATGATCAACCTTCCCTGTCATCACACAGACTATATTTGACTCTCTCAGAGAAACACTCCTATCTGTAATCATCTTTCTGCAACAAAAATCTAGCAAGAATCTTGGCCTATGACTCCAGCTGCTATGCTAGCACTATGTTTAGCACTTTGTTATGGGCATCTTTGGGCCCTCAAGCAAGGCTTGGCCTATCTTTACTTTATTTTATCATATTGTGTTTCTTAAGGGGTAGGTGATTTTATCCCTAGCAGCATTCCAACTCTGTCTGTTTTTATTACGCACTGAATGTAGGTGTACAATAACACCATGTACCGTCATTATTTTTATGTGGGTGTAACATTGTGTTGCTCGGTATGTGTCTGAACTTATTTTGTCTTTTTTATATTTTGTGGCCTCCCTCCAGGAGTCTCTTCATCATTTTAAATACGGTAGCTATTTTGTCTTAAATATCTCGACCCCCTGTGTGGGGTACTGATTAGCTTTTCTGCTGTATTCTGTTGCTTTAAAAATTTGGAAAACTTAGATACTAAAACAATATTAATATGTGTAGTAATGATTGAAAAATACTGTGCATATAAACCGTTTACTGTAAGCTAAGGACCTGACACAAAAAACGATTTCCCAAGTGCACTGCAGTTTTAGGATGTTGAGATTAATTTGTCTGCTCCAACTACAGTGACATAAGAGTACTGCATTTTAAGTACTGCAACATTTTTTTAAATTTTTTTTTTAGAACAGTAGGCCTTTAAAGTATATCACCTCTAACACATGTCCAGAAAGCAAGGTGTTTCATTTTATGATTGTAGAGAAAACCATGCAGATCTTTACTATACTTAATTATTATATCTAGGTATTTATAGAGCAAAGGCATTTTCATAACCACAAGGCCCAGAAGAAGTAGGGGATTCTCAGTTCATTCCTAACATGCTCAGTAGCCCCTCTATCTAAAATCAACCAACTAGGGCAGTCTATAGATCATGGGCTTTTTTTTTATCCATTGACCAAAAGGTTGTTACTAACCTATTTTAGTTCCTGGACGTAGAAACTACGTCCAGGAACCATGCGCGCTCCCGCGGCCGATAGTGCGCGTGCACGTGCGCTCCCGGCCGCGGCTCGTTAGCCAGGCAATCAGTGAATCGGGCTATGGTGCCCGATCACTGATTCCTCTTCCCCGCTGAAAAAGTGACAGCTTCTCTCGGAAGCTGGGCTTTTTCTGGCTGTAGCGCCCCCCATGCGTCTCTCTAAGCGTATGTTACGCTTAGAGTGATGTCATGTAAACAAACTCATGGCCATCTTGTGGCCAAAAAGTAAAACTACAACTAAAAGTTAAAAAAATTAAACTCAAACACACATTTATATTATAAATCTATTGTTTACATCCCACCCTCACAAAACTACCCAAATAAAATGTTTAATATAAAAAAACAAAAAACATTACAATAAAAAAAAAAACATGTAAATATTTACCTAAGGGTCTAAACTTTTTAAATATCAATGTAAAGATGAAATATTTCTATATTTTTTTTATTTTAAACTTGTAAATAGTGATAGATGCAAAACGGAAAAAATGCACCTTTATTTCCAAATAAAATATTGTCGCCATAAATTGTGATAGGGACATAATTTTAACGGTGTAATAACCGGGACATATGGGCAAATACAATACGTGAGTTTTAATTATGGAGGCATGTATTATTTTAAAACTATAATGGCTGAAAACTGAGAAATAATGAATTTTTTCAGTTTTTTTCTTATTCTTTCTGTTAAAATGCATTTACAGTAAAGTGTCTCTTAGCAAAATGTACCCCCCAAAGAAAGCCTAATTGGTGGTGGAAAAAACAAGATATAGATCAGTTCATTGTGATAAGTAGTGATAAAGTTATAGGCTAATGAATGGGAGGTGAACATTTCTCAAGTGAAAACGACGGAACGCGAATGGGTTAAGGATAAAGAAGAATAGGTTCAAACAAAGAGAATGCAATACAGAAAGTGAACATAGAATTCACATAGTAAACCTAGTACAATTGAGTACAAGGTTATCCAGTGGAGTCCAAAAAAATACCATAGTAATAAAATAACTATCTGCGATATTTAACGTTGGAATGCAGAGGCAAAGGGAGGAGGCAAGGAGGCACAAAAAGCATACAATACAATAGAGTAAGAGGTATAACTATACAAAACCAGATCAGCTGGAATTAATATATTAAGCAAACGGTCCCAGATTTTATTAAATTTGGAGGCACAACCCCTGTGTTGGTAGACAAGTTTTTTTAAAGGGAAGTAGGTTCTTAACCTTGGATTTCCAGATCATGGGCTTTTTAGTGTTCCTCTGTAACTCCAAAGCAGCATCATTGTTCCAGAGGAGCAACTCAGAGTGCAATCGACAAAGGATCTGCATCATCACAGCCAGAATACTAAAAGGAGATCATCAGGTGGCCAAGGTTACTGGAAACGTGATCTAAAGTGTAACTTACTCAGCTAATCAAAAGATCTACATGAGAAAGGGAAATCATTATATCCAGCACCAATGAATAGAGCATGGGGATTGGAGAAATCATCATGGTGGGGATGAGGGCCTCAATGCTCAACAGTACCTGGAGCTGCAGTTCCCAATAAAATGTTACCATGGTGTTCTTTAGTTACTTCTTTTCTGGAAACCAACTTTTGTTTAGAGAAGAAGATGGGGCAGCTGCATGAAACTACATCTTGCCATCTCATTCCCACCAATTGATTTGATCACAGTTGAAATTACTCTCAATGCAGAGGCTGTGGAAGCACACACAGAAGCTCAAGACAGAAACAAAAAAGAGCCAAACTGCCAGCAAGCAGAAAGTAGCACAAGTGGCAGCCAAACATAAGCAGGTACACACAAAACAGAATCTACATACAACCCAGCAGGAGGTGCACACATAGACTTTCCAGTTTTAGTGAAACAAGACTAGTGACAATGCTTTATAGACACATATTTTGCCAGCAGGGATCACTGGAATATCATCAGATTCAATATTTCCTGAAACTAATTTCTTCCCATGATGCACACTTCAAGATCTTTACACACAAAACCTTTTTTTGTGGATTACACTTAGTGGCAACATTGTTTTCCTTACCAACAACTGAGCAGTGCATAATAGCAATTGTCCACCATTGTGATGGTTTAGGACCACCTGTGTAGACAGAAAGAAATCAAATGACAGACCTTTTCATGAATTTCATCTGTGAAGAGCTGCGGAATGTTGGAATCTTTGCATATATGGGGATTTTCCAGAGGACTGCAGGAGATGGTTAACTATATTAAAGGCTGAGATGAAGAAGCCATAAATAGAACCAATTGGAGAACTGCATCGTTCAGGTGTCCACCAGAGCAGGTGTTAAAAACTAAAACTATGCAGTTTCAAATCTCTGTCATTTGCGAGTAGCCGAGCCATACTTCCTTCAAAGACTATAAGTCATGGGATACTTATCAAGATGTCCACACACTAATCAATCGATTTCCCCTTGCAGATTAAATCACTGTGATCAAATTTGCTTGAAATAGATGTTCCAACATGGCCAATAAAGCATAATTTTGATCAATTTTTGGCCCAAAATATTAATTGGTCCGGATGGAAGATCTAGCTTGAAAGGAAGCAGGAGCATGGCAGTAGGCAGTAGTCAAGGGTTACATAGGCAGCGACGTCCCCAGGTCTCCCCCTTCCCCAGATAACTGCAGCCAGTTAAGAATTTCCAATAGTGACAGTAAGCGCAAATGGGTTTTTTTTTTTTTTTTTTTTTTTTTTGCAGCCTTAGCACATGGTACTTTTTTTTTTTTGCTAGGAATACAGTTGTTATGATACTTTCCAGAAACTCCTGCCTTGCTGCAGGAGTAAATCCCTGCACTTACTTTCAACACATGATAAAAGACTGCAACCCTCACCTCTATTATATTGGCAAAGCAAGAATTGCTGAATGTTTAGTAAATTGCCAGTTGTGAAATAGAAGTCGCCTGCAGACACCTGCAGCAAGAATTTTATTTTCAACTAAACCGTTTCTGTCCTGGATTTATTTAAAAAAATAGCCTCTTGTAGTCATGTCCCCACTACTTTATAAACCTCTCCCCAATTAAGAATAGCAAACCCTACCCTTACTGTATTATGCTGATCTATTCTGTCTTGTATGTCACTCTTTGACCCACAATTTGGGTGTATATGTAACCTAATAAATAAGTAGAGTATAAATCACTTGTTTCCATGTTTCAACAGAATTTTGTATACAATGAGGGTCTATGGGACTTTAAAGAAGATACATTCTAGGATACTAAATCAACTCAGTCATAGGCCATTAGTTTGGTTAATAAATTTGCCATTGGTGTAGATTGTGTGGCGTACACCCTGTAAGCAGGACTTATAGGACAGACACTCTCAGGGCACAAGTCTACATTACCTATTCCATTATTGGAGCATACATTCTACCACCTGGCTTTTAGCATCTATAGGTCTCTCTTCATTTGATCATGACCTTCATTTAATCATCTCCCTTCCCAATTGAACTTTCCCTTGTTCCTAAGGAGACCCTTTTATACACTACACAG
Source organism: Hyperolius riggenbachi (assembly GCF_040937935.1). Lineage (NCBI taxonomy): Eukaryota > Metazoa > Chordata > Amphibia > Anura > Hyperoliidae > Hyperolius > Hyperolius riggenbachi. The sequence continues at coordinate 137,817,563 of NC_090650.1, read as the reverse complement.
AATACCCATTAATTACAGTGGGATGCGAAGGTTTAGGCAATCTTGTTAATTTTCATGATTTTCCTGTATAAGAAGTTGGTTGTTACGATATAAAATGTCACTTTAATATATCATATAGGAGACACACACCGTGATATTTGAGAAGTGAAATAAAGTTTATTGGATTTACAGAAAGTGCGCAGTAATTGTTTTAATAAAATCAGGCTGGTGCATAAATGTGGGCACTGTTGTAATTGTATTGATTCCAAAACCTTTAGAACCAATTATTGGAACTCAAATTTGCTTGGTAAGCTCAGTGACCCCTGACCTACATACACAGATGAATCCAATTATGAGAAAGAGTATTTAAGGGGGTCAATTGCAAGTTTCCCTCCTCTTTTAAGTTTCTCTGAAGAGTAGCAACATGGTGGTCTCAAAGCAACTCTTAAATGACCTGAAGATAAAGATTGTTCACCATCATGGTTTAGGGGAAGGATACAGAAAGCTGTCTCAGAGATTTCAGCTGTCTGTTTCCACAGTTAGGAACATGCTGAGGAAATGGAAGACCACAGGCTCAGTTCAGGTTAAGGCTTAAAGTGGCAGACCAAGAAAAATCTCAGATAAACAGAAGCAACGAATAGTGAGAACAGTCAGAGTCAACCCACAGACCAGCACCAAAGACCTACAACATCATCTTGCTGCAGATGGAGTTGCTATATGCGAGAGTGGTGCAGAGGAAGACTTTTCTCCTCCCACAGCACAAACAAAGGTATACTACAGCGCATTTGGACAAGCCAGCTTCATTTTGGAATAAGCTGCCGTGGACTGATAAAACTAAAATTGAGTTATTTGGGCATAACAAGGGGTGTTATGCATGGAGGAAATACAACACAGCATTCCAAGAAAAACACCTGCTACCTACAGTAAAATATGGTGGTGGTTCCATCATGCTGTGGGGCTGCGTGGCCAGTGCAGGGACTGGGAATCTTGTCAAAGTTGAGGGACGCATGGATTCCACTCCATATCAGCAGATTCTGGAGACCAATGTCCAGGAATCAGTGACAAAGCTGAAGCTGCCCCAGGGCTGGATCTGTCAACAAGACAACAACCCTAAATACTGCTCAAAATCCACTAAGGCATTCATGCAGGGAACAAGTACAACCTTCTGGAATGGCCATCTCAGTCCCCAGACCTGAATATAATTGAAAATCTGTGGTGTGAGTTAAAGAGAACTGTCCATGCTCGGAAGCCATCAAACCTGAATGAACTAGAGATGTTTTGTAAAGAGGAATGGTCCAAAATACCTTCAACTAGAAACCAGACTATCATTGATACCTACAGGAAATGCTTAGAGGCTGTAATTTCTGCAAATGGAGGATCTACTAAATATTGGTTTCATTTCTTTTTTTTGGTACCCAAATTTATGCACCTGCCTAATTTTGTTTAAACAATTATTGCACACTTTCTGTAAATCCAATAAACTTAATTTCAAGTCTTAAATATCACTGTGAATGTCTCCTATGTGATATATTTAACCTTCCTGGCGGTAAGCCCGAGCTGAGCTCGGGGTAAGCCGCCGGAAGGCACCGCTCAGGCCCCGCTGGGCCGATTTGCATAATTTTTTTTTGCTGCACGCAGCTAGCACTTTGCTAGCTGCGTGCAGTGCCCGATCGCCGCCGCTACCCGCCGATCCGCCGCTATCCGTCGCGCCGCAGCCGCCCCCCCCCGGACCCCGTGCGCTGCCTGGCCAATCAGTGCCAGGCAGCTCTATGGGGTGGATCGGAATCCCCTTTGACGTCACGACGTCGATGACGTCATCCCGCCCCGTCGCCATGGCGACGGGGGAAGCCCTCCGGGAGATCCCGTTCTTTGAACGGGATCTCCGGATCTCCGATCGCCGGCGGCGATCGGAGGGGCTGGGGGGATGCCGCTGAGCAGCGGCTATCATGTAGCGAGACTTTAAAAAATAAAAAAAAAAGATTTGCTGCCCCCTGGCGATTTTTTTGCAAACCGCCAGGAGGGTTAAGTGACATTTTTTATCATAACAACCAACGATTTATACAGGGAAATCATGAAAATTAACAAGGTTGCCCAAACTTTTGCATCCCACTGTACCTGTGCTAAAAAACCCTACCAGAGTCTCATCCAGCTGTCAGTGCAGGGTATCTTTTAACCACTTCTGCCGTATTATGCTTTTGGGCTGGACACTTCTACTGAAGAAGTGAAATTTCACAAAACACGTCGAGCTAAGTGCCTGGCCCTATAGACCTATTGCTTCTCATTTTTTATGTATATTGTATTGCCACAGTGAAGTTAGGGAAGCATAATACTGTATTTTCTCCTACACACTCGAGGCTATGAATTGAATAAACCCCTATGGGGAATGTTATCATACCTGTTGATTATGTGATGTATAATATAAAATTATACTTATATTTATGGCATACGTATGTTGGTTTATGTTTTAAACTCTTGATTATAAACTTTTTTTGGTGTTTTGTTAATTGAAGAAATATGTTTTATTAACCAAAATAAAGACCTATAAATTGATTTACTCTATTTTATTATTATTATTTAGTATTTATATAGTGCCAACATCTTCCACAGCGCTGAACAGAGTGTATATTGTCTTTTCACTTAACTGTCCCTCAGAGGGGCTCACAATCTAATCCCTACCATAGGCATATGTCTAGTGTAGTGTATGTATCATAGTCTAGGACCAAATTAGGGGGAAGCCAATTAACTTATCTGTATGTTTTTGGAATGTGGGAGGAGTGCCCAGAGGAAACCCACGCTGACACGGGGACATCATACTAAATTCGTACAGATGGTGCCCTGGCGGAGATTGATCTGGAGACCCAGCGCTGCAAGGCAAGAGTGCTAACCACTACACCACCGTGCTGCCTATCTTATATTGTATTCCATTTAAAGTCCTGTAGACCCTCATTGTATTCAATATTCTTTGGATATCGAGAACGCATTGTGTAACTGATATTCACTGAAATGTTTCAATAACACAAAGCAGGGGCGTAACTAGAAGTCACCGGGTCCCCCTGTAAGAATTTGGATGCCCACACCCCCTGCCCCCCGGGTGACTGCTCAGGGCCATTTTGGGGGGGGGGGGGGGGCAGGAAGGGTCGCAGCATGAGGGGAGAGCATTGGACATCAGTGGCTCGGAGACCTCCGTGGTGCATGGAGGTATGTGTCCTGCCTGCCGCCGCTGCTTCCACTGATAGATGCTGGAAGGGGTCAGGGGGAGTGCTGAGAGGAGAGCCTGAGGTGAGGGAGGGGGGCTGTCCCCCCTCCCCGCTGATGTGCAATGCTCTCCCCTTATGCTGTGACCCCTCCTGCCCCCCTCAAAACAGCCCTGAGCGGGCCCCCCCGCGGGTGCAGGGGCTGCATCCCCTATTGTTACGCCCCTGACACTAAGTTAAAGAAAACCGTAGCAAACACTAACCACACACTAGTACATAGACAATTGTCAATAAATATAAAATATCATAAGTGATTCAATTTTGTTGTATTCATCACCTGGTGCAAATCCCTATTCAAAGTGTCACTCTCCACTATTTACTGTGAAACATACCTCCCAACATTTTGAGATAAGAAGGAGGGACACTTTTAGACACACCCCCGAACCAGGCCCCCACCACACGCCTAGTCACTGATACCAGAAAGAATTCAAAAGTAAAAGATGAAGTTTTATAATGCAGACCACACTGGTTCTCTCTATCATCATTAGTTCTCCTCCCTTTAAATATTTTCAAATAAGAAATACCGATATATCAATTTAAATTATGGAAACAACGTTTAGAGTCTATTAAACACATTTTTCTGTAGAAGAATCCATATACTAACACAGATCTGTGCATGAGTCCTGAAAGAGGGACAAATGAGGAAGAAAGATGGACAGAGGTATTTAGTGCCCAAAGAGGGACGATTGGGACATATTTTAAAATAATGGTGAGAGAATCCCCAGGGAGTATCCAATGCAAATGTAAATAGCAAAGATGTTCTTAGCCTTGACAGTGATTGTGAGGAAGTGTTGGAGGATTTTGTGAGGATCTCTGTCTCACATGAAGATGGGCTCATTCAGGTCAAATTTCTGCATACAACATATTTTCAGTCTCTGTGTAATGCCCTTTAGACCTCATTCACACCTAAAAACAAAAACGCAAATGCAAGCATTTAGCGTTTTTGTGTGCACTGTCTTTTTTCCCCCCTCTCGGGACTCCCCTACGCACTGCGTATTTAAAAAAAAAACACTTTTTTAAGCGCTTTGCCAGAGCGGTTTTGAGATTCACTCCCTGAACACTTTAACCCGGAAAATAATAAATTCAATGTATTTATTCTAAAAAACGCGAATGCAATCGCAGCATAAAGCAGTTTTGTGAGCGTTTAGCGCTCTTCCTATACCTTCCATCATAGCAAAAATGCCCCAAAAATGGTCCAGGCACCGCTTTGCTAAACGCACAGCGTCTGAACCACGCTGATATGAACCTTCTCATAGAAATTCATTGCACAAGCGTTTTGTGGGAGATTTTAAAAAATGCCTGCGCTTGAAAAAAGGCCAAAAACGCCCCTAGTGTGAACAAGCCCTGAACCTGGGAATTACATAACTGTGTATTCAACATGTTGAACCTATGATTATCAATGTCAGATAGTCTTTTTTTGTTTTGTATTCTGTTACAATTAATAACATACAATTAATAACAAGCAATTAAAAAAAGCTTGCTGTACTAATTATGATATCCCACATGAGATCCCTGGGGATGTCTTAGTAAATCAGGCATCCAGAGTCTTTTTAAGTAAATCCAGGATCGAGTATATGAGAAAATAAAATTTCTATCAACCTACTGGTGGTAGGCCTGCTCGTCATTATTAGTTACAATGCCAATGATGGTGGTGTCAGCAGGTAATTATAGTTGAATTCTTGAAACACGTGGGGACCTTGCCTTCTCATAGCTGCTTGAGTTGATGGAGGTTGGGCGCCAGCTGCCAAGTCTTCAGGCAGGCTGGTGACATGCTGTAAGGGCCTGAGGCTTTCCTAGTGCTCAGTGTTGACAGGTGGCATAGAACATTGGCCTTACTAATGCCCGGGGGGAGGGGTGGGGCTAGGGTCATTTCTATCAGAGGCAATAGGGGTTGCAGTGTTTTAAAGGTTTTCTGAATTAGTCAGGAGGACATCCCAAATTATGATGTTTACAAATGCCTTAGCAAATCAGGAGATGCTTGGAGATACCGTAGTAAATCAGGCTCCTTCCATCTCTTCTTTTCATTTTCCGCTTTCCTTTCTCCTTCTACTACTATTTATAATTTTTGGTGCAGATGTTTGGTTTTTGTTTTCGGCTATTTAAGCAATTTAAAAGTCGGAAGTTCTGTTTCTGTTATAAAGTCTAATTTCATTCAGCTCTTCAAAAAAAGAAGTCTATAACCCAGCTCAAATGAGTTATCAAATCTGCCAATGATCTGAACCTTGTGCCACGCCATGGTAAAGACATCACAGAATAACACATACACAAATCATATATATGGATAAAGTCATTGCAAAATTCACTGATCTAGATCATAGCTTGCCAAAGTTTTACACCCTGACCATGCTCAATGTATACAGCCCTGTACAACCCCCCCCCCCCCCCACACACACACACACACTATATTTCCTTCCTTCTACTGTACCAGGACCCAATTACATAGCCATCCCCTCTCTCCTTTCTACCACACCACCCACATCATTCATCCCTTACCATCCCTCCTCTCCTCCTACTCAAACCATGCATCCCCTTAATTCTGCAGAGCAGGAGTAACTCATCAGTGAGGGACATTTCTAGTAAGTGTAGAACTGCTCTAGTAGTTGTAGAGCTACTCAGAACCCTTAGTCACCCTACCGTTTTTACTGTGTTTTCCACCTTTGATTTACCTGCAAGTGACAACTCACCTGTGTTCTCTGTGGCATAGCCCTGACATAATATGGGCACACTAGGAACAGGATTGGATTTTGGGAGTTAAAAAAGGGAGGTCAATGCTCCTGGCAGCCTGGTTCACAGGCCCACCCTAGGCACAACATCAGTCACCATAGCCATGGTCCCAATGATGCTCTTGACATAGGTTGGGTAATTGAGGAAAATGTCTACATATTTAAAACTACATACTTCAGTATGCCTTATTTACAAATCCATCTTCAAGGAAGATTATTCAATGCCTTTTCCACTACTGTGTTGAAGAAACACTAAAGCCAACTGTGCAACATCCTTATTGTTTTTGAAATCACAGCCATATCTTGGCTGTCTAACTTATCATCAGTCTTGGAGAAACAGTGCTCAAAGGTTTACAGTGAACACCCCAAAACTGCACCTTTAACAGCAGACAATAAACTCACTGGCATTTTGACCAGGTGTAAACCAATTAAGGCGTTTTCAAACAAAACCTTGTAGGTTGATAGCACTAGTTTAACAGGGGTAGGGTTGTACATATGTCAGTGTGCAACTCTCAGGAAAGCAGATGGCATATGTCAGTGCAACTCTCAGGTAAGTAGGTGGAAAGAAAGAGCCACTGGATTATGAGTCGCCACCAGTGTCTACTCCATAGAAGTTGCATCTTCACATGTGTACGGACCTCCCCACACCTCTCCTCACCCAGGCACAGAAGCCAGATGTGTAGCTATAGCTGCCCAGCTCTGATAGTCCAAATTATAGCGGTAGAGTGTTTACTTATTGAAGAATAAACCTGGCCTCCTGTAACAACCATGTTGTACCTAGACCTGTTTTCTCTTATGAACTAGAGCAGTTTAGACATTTTAGTTATGTCCCTGTTTATTCAGCAATGGCTTGATCACAACTTATGACACCTTAGTGATACTGTACTGTATATACCTAATTTTTCTGGGAAAAGCGAGACTTTCTTTGGGTGCTTTCACCCCCCAGGAACTATATTATTTCCTATGCAGGGAAAATAAAGAAAAACAAGGAACAAATGCAGTCTCTCAATTTTCACCCATTTTGGTTTTAAAATAAAAAGTGCCATAGTAGATAAAAATGTATACAATTATAACATTACATATACAGTACATTTATACAATATTATCTACAAATAATTTTTTTCCCCAATTCATCATAAAACCCAAATTGTGTTGCTGCTACAATGTATGGCAACGATGTTAGATTCTGAGATAAAGGTAAGTTTTCTTGCATCATGTACTTTTAGGACTGAAATGATAATAAACACATAAAGGTAAAAAGGAGAAATAAAGGTTTCTAAAAATAGTAAATGGTTGTTTCATTATGCAGGGTGTGTGTACTCAAAAGTGGTCAGAGTTATAGGATGTGGCTAAACAGTATTTTCATTTTAATAGCCCCCCTCTTTTTTTATATTGTTCCCTGGAGTCTAGTGGTTCCCCTCCCCTTCCTATATTATTTCCTGGTAGTCTAATGCCCCCTCCCCATAACTCTCTCTTTCTCAGCCTAGACAAATATTGCATCCACTCTGCTTTTACCTAAACTTGTGAACTCAGAATTTACAACGCCTCTGTGACAGTCGCAGTCACAATTCTGTGAGGGATTGCGTAAACAAGAGGTCTAATCTAATAATCAGCAAACAACCTCTCAAGACCCCATTTAGATTTTCTGTTTCATTTAAGGCATTTTAATGACATATATTTATGCCTGCAAAAAAAACTATGTATCCCCTTTTGATGTGACATGTATATAGCTGTCTGTTCCAACAGCTTGTAAGCAAACAGGATTTAACCGCTTGCTGCCTGCGTCACGCCAATATGCGTGGCCGCGGCAGCAGGCCCAGGACCAGCTAACGCCAATTGGCGTAAAGTCCTGGGGCAGCAGTTTACGGGAGTGTGACACGGCTGCCCCCCTGGGGGACAAGAGAGCGATCGGCTCTCATAGGCAGAAGCCTATGACAGCCAATCACCGTGATTGGCCGGCTGGGGGGTGGGAGGGGATTTAGAAAAAAGAAGAAGAAAATAGCAAAAAATATTCAAAAAAAACCCCAAACAAATATTTATAAAAAAATTAAAATAAACACGGGGGGGGGGGGGGGGGGGGGTGTCAGACCTCACCAACAGAGAGCTCTGTTGGTGGGGAGAAAAAAAGGGGGGGGGGGGGAAATCACTTGTGTGCAAAATTATACGGCCCTGCAGCTTGGCCTTAAACCTGCAGTGGCCAATTAAGGTTAAATTAGGCTGGTCACTGGGGGGTTTAACACCATGGTCCTCAAGAGGTTAAAGAGAAACAGTAAGCAAGAATTGAACTTCATCGCAGTTTGTAGCCATTACCCCCTTTCTCATGAGAGATCTTTTCCTTTTCACAAACTGATCATCAGGGGGCTGTGCATGGCTGATATTGTGGTGAAACCTCTCCCACGGTGTGATGTCAGGACCATGGTTCTGACATCACACTGTGGGAGCCTTGTTGCATTGTGGGAAATAACAGCTATTTACAGCTGTTTCCAACTGCCAAAAAAAAGCAAGCAGCATCTCCTTCCACTGACATCACCTGCCAGCAGTAAAAATGTCACCATTTGAGAAATGTCAGAATGTTAATCAGGGAGAGGAAAGATTTTACAATGGGCAAACACTGGGCAAGTCATTTATTTATAATTATTGTAATAATGAAGCACTTTTTTATTACATTATTTTCACTGGCGTTTCTCTTTAGGTCTGGCGAAGGCTGCACAGCCAAAAGCTTGCTTACGCTTATTCTTTTAATAAGTGGTATCATCCTGACTCAAAACTTCTTCCTTTCCCCAACAGTTTGGCTGCAACACACTTTGCATGCCCTAGGCCCTCCCCACTCAAAAAAAAAAATATTGGGAGGGTGGTGGTGTCTGTAAATAATCAGCACCTGATGTCAAAAACTCCTAGATGCACCACTGTCTAAAAGGGACCTCCTAGTGAGCAAATGTGAGGACTGCCTTTTATTCTTTCAAACTATGCCAACTTCCTGCTGATCCTGTGTCTCTAATACTTTCAGCCACTTATCCAGGACAAGCATGAACGTCATGTGCTCTGAATAAAGCCTGGCCATATTAGCCACATGCTTGTTTCAGGTGTCTGAATCCTACACTACTACTGCCAAATGGATCAACCGGATTACAAAACAATTGGCATTGTTTAAAGGGAAATACATTTGGCAGCCTTCATATTCCTCTCACTATGGTGTCCCTTTAAGTGTACCTGACGCATGGCAAAGCTACCCTAAGGTAAGCATAGAAGTATTTTCATGCTGAATTCACATACCACTGTGCATTGTACGTTCCTCTCCTCGTTTACTCCTGACCCAGTAATCACTCCTTGAAAAATGTGACTTTCTACCAACATCAAATTTTCAGACAGGAAGAGGTAGGCTTGTTGCAATGTTCCCTTCTATCACCCTTCCATTCCTTCCTCTACCCTTAAAGACACTCTAAAGCGAATGTAAATTTACTTTTTTAACATGCAGTCATGTTAATCAGTATAACCGCTGCTAAAACGCTGTTATCCCGTGGCAAAACGAGGGGTTTATACCCCCAAATCCCCCCTGCAAAATCCACGACTTTCTTGGTCGTGGATTTTGCTGTTCATGGAGGCAGAGCTTACGGCTGCAGCTCTGCCTCCATGCACGTCAATCGGATCTCCGCCTCTCCCCGCCCATCTTTGTGAAGGCAGATTGAGAGGGGCGGGGAGAGGCGGCGATCAGTGGGGATTGACGCGCTGAGAGGCAGAGCTACAGCCATAAGCTCTGCCTCATCAGGAAGCGCTCCCCGGAGGTAGGAAAGGGGATTTGGGGGGGTATAAACCCTTCATTTTGCCGTGGGATAGCAGCGTTTTAGCAGGGGTTATACTGCTTAACATGACTACCTGTTAAAAAAGTAAATTTAGACTCGCTTCAGAGTCTCTTTAAAGGGAGTGAATGGGAGGGTGAGTAAATTTAATGTTTAAATTTTAATATATCTTTAGGAGGATACCCAAAATAATAATTATCCGCTTAAAGAGAGTCTGAAGTGAAAATAAATCTTGCTTTTTACCTGCTATTTAGTTAAAGCAGTATGAGGAGTGAGGAGACATGAAACACCGCATTCCCACAGCAAAACGAGGGCTTAATACACCCCCAACTCTGGGGGAAAAAACATCCACGACTTTCAAAGTTGTGGATTTTGCTGCCCAAGGAGGCAGAGCTTAGTGCTGTAGCTCTACCTTTACTGAAGTCAATCTGCTCACGGATCTCCACCTCTCCCCACCCCTCTCACTGAAGGAATACTGAGATTGGCGGGGAGAGGCGGAGATCAGCAGTGATTAACTCCAGTAGAGGCAGAGCTACAGCGCAAAGCTCTGCCTCTTTCAGGAAGCGCTGCCCACATGTGGGGGGTATAATGCCCTCCTTTTGCCACAGGAAAAAGCAAGAATTATTTTCGCTTAAGACTCTCTTTAAAATGTCCACACAAAAAAATTCTTTATTAACTTTCTTCACATACACCAAAGATAAATGTCAAATTGAACAAGGAGTGATTATAAGGACTAAGGAGAGAAATGGACAATGCAGAGAGGTATGTAGACCCAGTATGAACATTCTTCTGTACTTGCTTCGGATAGGTTTGCCTTGGGTATGGTGTATTTTAAGTTAAATTTTACTTACCATATACAAATTACCTTACATCTGAATGTGTTTTAGGTGGACAAGAGTGTGACTGAGGTCATCTGAGGATGTTTACTAAAAGATATGCTTGGCAGGTGATAATTATCCTTGCTAATAAATCAAGGTACAAGCATTTCCGTTGCAGAACCGTAAACAGTAAATAAGAAGTGAAGACGGGATCTCTGTTCTTTTCTTTCTGGCAAAGACTTTAGTAACTATTCATGTCAATGAATACAATATTGATTATGAAACAATCTTTACACACAGAGCTATCACTATGCACCTTATTCTCAACCCTCACTACTTCTCTGAGTGAATGAATAAACAATGTTTGCTGTCATGTCACTTCTACTAAATCTCATTGACATGTTTTATTCAGGGACCTGCACAATAAATAATCGCGGTGCAATATTGTTCTTTTGTATTTCTTTTACTTTACTGTGAATGCCTACCAGTTTCAAATCGCGCTACTAAAACATTTAGAAACACTGTGCAGTACTAAGCTTCCAGGTTTGAATCTTACCCAGGATACCATCTGCATGGGGTTTGTATATTACCTGTGTGTCTTTGTGGCTTTCTTCTTGGCTCTCTGGTTTCTCTGGTTTCCTCCCACATCTCATACTGCAGCGCCGGATCGGTTGAGTGCCAGGATAGTAAAATATCAGCACCTAGCCTGACCTTACTTACAGTGGCCATACATGGTACAATTTTTTCATACAATCTTACCATTTCTATGTAGTATAAGGGTAAATTAAGTGAATATTCTGAGGCTAATTTAGGCAGTTCCCTTATATTACATAGAAATGGTAAGATTGAATGAAAAAATTGTACCATGTATGGTCACCATTAAACTTGGGCACCCAAACTACCCAAAAGTTTTAGCCTATTATCTACAATTGGCTACAAACATTAAATTCCATGTAGTAGTTATTATTATTATTTTTATTTTTTTTTATATAGCGCCAACATATTCCGCAGCGCTTTACAAAGCACAATAAGACGACAAGGGAAACATAGATACAACTAACACATGTACAGCAGAGTTCCAAGCAGCACAAATATTGTTACAAAATTAAAAATTAGGAGGATGACCCTGCCCTTGTGAGCGTTGACCGGCTAACACTCGCACTGGGCGCCCAAATGACCGGCTGAGCACCTGATTGCCGAAATTTAACACAGGCGTCTATGAGTTGCCTGCCAGTTACGGCACCCAAACGACCTGACCTGCCAAAAAATTAGAAAATGGCTATAGCAGTAACAGCCCAACAACTAGAACTATTTTCTGGAGGGATGAAGAGGAGGTAAATCCACTTTCTATTCTGCAATCCTGGACTTGCTTTGAAATGTGCAAGATATTTCGATCTGGAGACTGAGTTTGCTAAGAACTGCCTTTGCATCGTATGATCCTGGAATATAGAATCATTAAAAAGGATCAATGTTTGCACTGTAGAGTAGACCTGATTAAATAAAATGGTCTTTTGTCTTCAAACTGTAGTACTTTATATTTGCTTCCTGTCATTTCCTGACAGCCAATCTGTGAAGGGATGTACCAGTTCCAATTACCCATAGCCTGGGGTTGCCTAGGAAAGCTAGTAAATCCCAGGTTTTAATGTATTCAACTAAAACGAGTTCAGAAACTAGTTTCTCCAAGCAGTGAGCTATACATGATACAAATATTTTATCTGACCTGCCAGCAAGTACAAATAGAAATCTGGTATAAGCTTGCTTGTGGCTTGGGGGCTTGTAATGTCCTCATCTCAACCCTTGCTCTATAACTGTTCCATATAAGGCTATTGATTCAGCTATTCGGTCCGCTGAAAATATTTATGGTCCATAAAGGGAGAATAAGAATGTTAATTAGGTTGATAAAAAGGTGCCTTATTACTTTAAATGGTAACTCCTTACAGCATCGGATCCACCATGCATTATAGGATCAGTAAGCATAGATGGCTTAGTTCTCCAGTGGTTCAACCCATTGTTGGCTGGCAGAACACAAAGCGTATCCATGGGCAAACATTAAAAATCACTGCAGATAAATTTCGACACAGAGTGAAGCTGAAAGACTGCTCACCCTACGCCTGCTGAAACTTCCAGGTGGCAGTAATGCTATTCCCCCTCTGAGTTGAGGCAACTCGGGGGGGGGGGGGGGGGGGGGCATGTAATTCGGGCACCGGCTATTGCCGGGGGCTGAAGTACCTCTGTTTTTCTAATTTGAGCTGCAGCACAAATTAGACACTGAGCGCCGCTATAGATGCAATTTTCATTGCGGCCTATGGCGGCTCCCAAATTATCAGCCCAGCTGTGCACCAAAATTAGCTGTCTTGATCCTTGGGGCCTTTACTGTCAATGCTGTACCTCTAACATACGGTGTGCCCCGGCACCAGAGGCAAAGCTTTCAAAGTGTTCCCCTGAATTGTGCTCACCTCAGTATATGTAGCAGATGTGTTGCCACTATTAAGTTGGTTCTCTACTTATTCACTATTCTCAGTATAGGTAGCCATATGTACCCCCAGTATTCGGTAGCCCCCTCCCCCCAGTATAGGTAACAGATGTACCCCCAGTATAAGGTAGTCCCCCTCCCCAGTACATGTAGCCAGATGTGTCCCTAGTGTTACTTTTCCCCCTCCCTAGTGAAGATGACTAGATGTGCCCCCAGTATTAAGCAGGTACCCCCACCCCCAGTATAGGTAGCTAGATGTTCCGTTCAGTTTTAGGTAGTTCCCCACTTCAGTAAAGACAGCCAGATGTGTCCCCAGTGTTCGTTTTCCACCCTACCAGTAAATAAACCAGTATTAGGCAGGTTTCCCTCATCCCCAGTATAGGTAGCCAGATGTACCTCAAGCAATAACCAGGCACCTTCAATTCCCCCCTCCTCAAGCAAACCCTGATGCCCACGCTCAATGTGTCCACATAGCCCCCCCCCCCCAATGCGTTGGTTAGAGGTCTCCTCAGAACTTCACTGCACTGCAGAATACTACAGATAATTTAAGTGCCTGATTGCCTCTATCAGCCCCCCTCTCCTCCATACCGTCATACTTGAAGTTTAGGGCTGGGTTACATTGTCCTGGTCCATCCACAATACATGTGACAACAATCGCCGTTGCTGAGACACAGAGAGGAAGCCAGGGTTATCAACATGGAGTCCCGCCATCCTGCTGTCCTGTTCCCCTGCCAGGGTCACTAGCGTCCAGTACTGCACAGAGAGCCAGTCAACAAATGGGGGGCCCCTCTCAGTTTTAGGCAATACTGCAGGAAGCCGGCACTGCTCTGTTGAAGCAGAAACTGACTTTCCTGCTGTTGCCCAGCAAAACTGACACCACAGCTATGCTCGTCATCTCTCTGATGACGGTGCAGCTTGATATGGCATAGAGCATGTGCCACCGGGTTCAGAGTGGCATAGAAAGATTAGCTGGCAGCTCCTTCCAGTCCGGACTCCGGACAGTCAGTGGAGGACACTATGTCCACTATCAAGAGGAACGGAGGTTAGTTCAGACTAAAGGAGGTGGTGGGAGGGTGGAGAGGAATGCGTCCACATAGAGCTGTGCCCTAAAGCCGCTGCCTTTTCTGCCTCTGCTTTGGCCCAGCCCTGCATGCTACAAAACTGAGCTTCTTGTCATTGGAGGTCTGCGGCTAAAAGCAAAGCAGCTCCAGTCTCAATCAGCACCTCTATGGATAAAAAGTTCTAGGAGGAGAATTCTTTTTAAAATTGGCTTGTTGACTTTCAAATCTTTGCACAATTCTGGCCCTAGACACCTAAAAATTTGTTACAACTGCATTACACCTCCCACAATCTTAGATCAAAAAGCTCTAATAACTTGGTCATCCCCAGAGTCTGTCACAAAACCTTTGGAGACAGAGCCTTCTGTCATGCTGCCCCTACACTTTAGAACCCCTTGGCACACCTAATCAGATCTCCATCACTGGAATCATTAAAATCCAAACTGAAAAGCCATCTGTTTGGTCTAGCATTTATAAACACATTTCCTCTGTAACACAGTCCACCCTGCAACTATGTATTGATCTGAGACATATCTATGTGCTTTGAGTCCTTTGGGAGAAACATTCCTTACAAATATTATTGAATTGTATAATATATAACTGAATCAATATTCTGTAGATCCTATGTACATCCTAGAAGTATGTACTGAAATCTATTTATCAGTAGAGTACCAGTGGGTTATTAGGAGTCAATACAATATATATCATATTTTTGCCAATCAATATGTAGGCTTGAGAATTTGGAATATTCTTCAGTTGTCATAAATATTTGCTGGACTGTGTGTGTAGTATCTTTGAAATAGAGCAGAATTTCATCAGGATATATTGCAATGATGTCATCATCTGGTCCTAGTTTCAGGCCATGTACCGTATATACAGGTCCTTCTAAAAAAATTTGCATATTGTGATAAAGTTCATTATTTTCTGTAATGTACTAATAAACATTAGACTTTCAGATATTTTAGATTCATTACACACAACTGAAGTAGTTCAGGCCTTTTATTGTTTTAATATTGATGATTTTGGCATACAGCTCATGAGAAACCCCAAATTCCTATCTCAAAAAATTAGCATATTTCATCCGACCAATAAAAGAAAAGTGTATTTAAAACAAAAAAAATACATGGTCGGGAATCCTTTTGCAGAAATGACTGCTTCAATGCGGCGTGGCATGGAGGCAATCAGCCTGTGGCACTGCTCAGGTGTTATGGAGGCCCAGGATGCTTCGATAGCAGCCTTAAGCTCATCCAGAGTGTTGGGTCTTGCGTCTCTCAACTTTCTCTTCACAATATCCCACAGATTCTCTATGGGGTTCAGGTCAGGAGAGTTGGCAGGCCAATTGAGCACAGTAATACCATGGTCAGTAAACCATTTACCAGTGGTTTTGGCACTGTGAGCAGGTGCCAGGTCGTGCTGAAAAATGAAATCTTCATCTCCATAAAGCTTTTCAGCAGATGGAAGCATGAAGCGCTCCAAAATCTCCTGATAGCTAGCTCCATTGACCCTGCCCTTGATAAAACACAGTGGACCAACACCAGCAGCTGACATGGAACCCCAGACCATCACTGACTGTGGGTACTTGACACTGGACTTCAGGCATTTTGGCATTACCCACTCCCCAGTCTTCCTCCAGACTCTGGCACCTTGATTTCCGAATGACATGCAAAAGTTGCTTTCATCCAAAAAAAGTACTTTGGACCACTGAGCAACAGTCCAGTGCTGCTTCTCTGTAGCCCAGGTCAGGCGCTTCTGCCGCTGTTTCTGGTTCAAAAGTGGCTTGACCTGGGGAATGCGGCACCTGTAGCCTATTTCCTGCACACGCCTGTACACGGTGGCTCTGGATGTTTCTACTCCAGACTCAGTCCTCTGTCTCCGCAGGTCCCCCAAGGTCTGGAATCGGTCCTTCTCCACAATCTTCCTCAGGGTCCGGTCACCTCTTTTCATTGTGCAGCGTTTTCTGCCACACTTTTTCCTTCCCACAGACTTCCCACTGAGGTGCTTTGATACAGCACTCTGGGAACAGCCTATTCGTTCTGAAATTTCTTTCTGTGTCTTACCCTCTTGCTTGAGGGTGTCAATGATGGCCTTCTGGACAGCAGTCAGGTCGGCAGTCTTACCCATGATTGCGGTTTTGAGTAATGAACCAGGCTGGGAGTTTTTAAAAGCCTCAGGAATCTTTTGCAGATGTTTAGAGTTAATTAGTTGATTCAGATGATTAGATTAATAGCTCTTTTAGAGAACCTTTTCATGATATGCTAATTTTTTGAGATAGGAATTTTGGGTTTTCATGAGCTGTATGCCAAAATCATCAATATTAAAACAATAAAAGGCTTGAACTACTTCAGTTGTGCGTAATGAATCTAAAAAATATGAAAGTCTAATGTTTATCAGTACATTACAGAAAATAATGAACTTTATCACAATATACTAATTTTTTGAGAAGGACTTGTACATGCTGGATTTTTGATAAGCATTGCAAAGTGAACAATGAAAATGGGGACATCCTTGGCATATATTATATTGTAGTGGTGAAGGGATTGAAATATGTCTAACATGGCAATATATCTACTGGCTATGTCACAGTTAGGCTCCCTGCACACTGCATGCGATTCCGATTCCGCTTTTTAATCGGTTTTTACATTCGATTCCGATTTTTCATCTTTACTGCATGCTGCGTTTTTTTATCCGTTTTTCTGTTGAATGTATTCAGGGAAAATCGGAATTGAAAATCGGAAACGGAATCGGAATTGGAAAACGGATTTGCAGTGTGCAGGGAGCCTTATACAGATCATTCACTGAACCAATGACTCCCATGAAAAGTAAACCCATACCATTAAAGATCTCCCATCATATGTAACAGTTAACAGGAGGAATTATGGGTCAAAAGTGTCCTCTGGCCTTTAAAACAGAATGCCAGTTGGATGAGGTAATTATGTTGAAAGATAAATTAACCTATCAGCACGTTTTTAAGATGTGAGTGGAAACTCACACTAACACAAAAAGTGCAGACAAAACCCATGTACATTCTAACCTAGTATAAACTATCACCTGTTCATTAATAAACTTGATTTAAATGTTGTAATTACTGTATTTGTACTGACAAAAGCCATATATGTATTTACTTTCTTTAACTGAGCAGAGTACTAATTGGAGAATAGGAACATGTGTTCTCGTGGTGAATGATCATCCACCATCAATGAGATGCTGATGGTCATTCACAAAATGAAAGTGAACGCTACAGTTTCCCACTACTTTCTGTGTACTGTTCAATGCACAGGATAGTGTGGGGACATCTGGTGGTCAAAAAGTAAAATTACACATACACATACATTTAAATCTTGTTTAAAAAAAAGTGCTGGCATTAAAAAAAAAAAAATCACAAATAGTTACCTTAGGGACTCAGATTTTTTAATATGTACGTCATAAGGGTATGCCACTATTATTTTTGCTAATTAACCACTTACTGCACCTATTGCTGTATGTCTATGCCCTGGGAAACTTAATCAGAGTTACATAGTTATTTGGGTTAAAAAAAGACATACGTCCTTCGAGTTCAACCAGATCCTCGTCTTCTGCTGCAGGTGACCGCTGCTCGCTACCGTGCGGTAACTCCTCACCGCTCATTAGAGGGGAGATGAATGAATGGGAATGTAGTTCCCGTTCATGAATCTAAGTCCCCATGTCAATGATGGCCAGCATCAATGAGTTTTTAATGGGAAATAACCCGTGGTAGGGGAAGTGCTTAATCATGTTTTATAGAAAAATGACATCAAAGCAGAACTGCAGTCAAAAATTCTCCTCTGCTCCTATACATTAGCCAAGCTATTATAACTTCTGAGAACAGACGTTTTTTTTGTTTTGAGGGACTGAAAGGGTTAATGATCAAAAACGTTTCTCCTAAGAGCCTTACTCATGTGCATCACTGAGTTTCTGCTTTTAAAAATTAGACACCTTTCTGTGTTTTGTTTTGGTTTTTTTGCTCACCCTGCATGTTTCCAAACACAATGGCCATATGCAATTACATTTTTCTCCTGCTTTTTGTCCCAAGAGATAATTTTTCATTTTGTATTTAAAATAATTTGTTAGGAATTTGCAATTGAAAATGTACCAAAAAGTACTATCAAAATTATTTTGAGTATTTTCTTGCTTACTGGGGGTGTAAAAGGCATTGTATTGAGAATATAACCTAGGAAAAAACTCAGGAGAAAAAGTTAATTGCATATGGGCCAATGTATTTCACCGCACTCCCCCAATAAACCAGAATGAATGCTGAAAATTGCAAAAAACGCATTAGAAAAATATGTACAAATTGCAAGAAGACGTATGCTCTCTCCTTGATAAAAACCTGTGTGGCCAGTAAAAAACCATCAGGTCCCATTCACACTTGAGCATTTGGCCGGCGATTGCGGCAAAACGCTCAAACGCTAGTGCTTTTGAAAGCGCTAGTGTAATTAAACCCTATGGGCCCGTTCTTGCTTGGGCAATTTGCGCTAATTGCCTCAAATCACCCAAAATCGCGAAACACAAACACGTCGCCTGCACCATTTTCAGGCGATTTCCCGGCGATCGCATTTAGTGCTATAGAACCACTAAATGCGATTGCGGAAAAATCGCAGCAGTGTTCAGTGATTTTTTCCGCTGAAAAATCACTCACGCAAAACGCCAACGGTGAGCGCCGGCGTTTTGCCCTTTAAGTGTGAATGGGCCCTCATTGTGCTTTCAGATTGAATGGTACATTACATTATTATGCAAGATGGCTGTTTATGGTGCTAGCTGCTGTAATGAGGAGCGCGCTTGTGATTTTCAAATAGATGGGATTACATTGGAGAAAAAGCAGGAAAGATAACTATATAGACAATAAGGAGTTGAGGGACTCTGCTATGTCAGACTGTAAGGGTGCATACACACATCCAATTTTGTTTGGCCAGTCACTGACTTCTTTTATCACATCCATATAGTATGAGGTGAGGACCAACGGATTTTGAAAACTATGAACAGATTGTGCAGGTAAGCTCCCAAATTACATGGAAGTATTAAATTGGCCAATCAAAATTTGATGTGTGTACACACGTTCAATTATGATTAGCCAATCACAGACCGATTTTACCACCTCCACGTAGTATGAGAGTTTACTTACACAATCTGCTTATAGTATTCAATATCTATAATCCACAAGACAAGAAAAAAATCGGCACAAGATAAAGCTCTGGCAGGTTGGGAGAGGCAGGTGCAGAGTGCCACTGTGCCTCCAGTAGATAATATATCAAATTACAGAGGAGAGAAGAAGCTTCCGGGCACCAGTGTGCATAGCCAAGTCACCTTTTATTCAAAGCTTCCAACACCTTCAAGACATATATGCATAAACCTGACAGCTGTTTCGCAGGATAACCTGCTTCTTCAGAGGCAGCAAATACATGTATTTGCTGTAACCTGCTTCTTCAGAGGCAGCAAATACACGTATTTGCTGCCTCTGAAGAAGCAGGTTATCCTGCGAAACAGCTGTCAGGTTTATGCATATATGTCTTGAAGGTGTTGGGAGCTTTGAATAAAAGGTGACTTGGCTATGCACACTGGTAACCTGCTTCTTCAGAGGCAGCAAATACACGTATTTGCTGCCTCTGAACAAGCAGGTTATCCTGCGAAACAGCTGTCAGGTTTATGCATATATGTCTTGAAGGTGTTGGGAGCTTTGAATAAAAGGTGACTTGGCTATGCACACTGGTGCCCGGAAGCTTCTTCTCTCCTCTGTAATTTAGTATTCAATATCTGTTGGCCCTCATACTATGTGAAGGAGGTAAAATTGGTAAGTGATTGGTCAATCATATTTGAAAATGTGTACCAACCTGGCTTTAAAGAGACACTGAAGCGAAAGAAATATATGATATAATGAATTGGTTGTGTACTATGAATAATTGCTAGAAGATTAGCAGCAAAGAAAATATTCTCATACTTTTATTTTCAGGTATATAGTGTTTTTTCTAACATTGCATCATTCTATAATATGTGCAGATTACACAACACTCAGCATTCAAAATGAGTCTTTCAGAGCAGTCTGTGAAGTAATGACCTCTCCTCTAGCAGAGGAAAAGTAAATAGTCCAGGAACAGTTGAGATAATAAAAGTCAGATAACAGCCCCCTCCACGACTAACTTAGTCGGAAAGCTTAATGGCTTGTTTGCATAGAGATAACAACTGGAGTTTCTCAACTCTTCCTGTACTGGAAACAATTACACTGATGTATCTGATCTTAATGTTTTATTTCTTAGCTGTGCTACACATACAAATCATAATATCATCATTTTTTTTTCGCTTCAGTGTCTCTTTAAATATTCCTTAGCATTACCGCTTTACTCTGTAAAATGACCCTTTATAATATTTAGCCTGTTATATGGCAGTAGGTTATCAGTCCATGCTATGACAAGAAATACACACTTTTAGAAGACAAGAAAAAAAAACAGTTCTTGACTACTGGGATAGCCAGCTTTGGAAGAAAGGTAGTAAGGATGGTAAGAACAAAGATGGCAAACTGAAAGTGGGATTGGTACTATACATCACACCTTCAGAAATCCACCCTAATTAGCAGCTTTACTTTAAACTGTCAGGTTGCTCCTCCACTCCTTCCTCCGCAATCTTTTATAATGTATTTTCACACTTTGAGTATAAGATGTATAAGAACTATAATAAAAAAAATAGTTTTAAGAGCTGGTATTAAAAATATTTCATAGTTACTTAATAGATTTAAGCAGCTCTTAGTATTATGCTAGTTGCACACATACAGATTTTAATGCAATTTACCATTTTTGTGACCACAACAGGGTTTTAATCAATGGAATGCTTAAAAATGATCTACTGCATTCAGCTGCATCTTCTGATTATTCTTATTCTGGTTGTCCTGTTCCAGAAAATTATAGCGTTTTATCAAAGTTATTCTTTATTAGTTATTGTTAACTGATCTTTGTTAACCTGCCACAGTTTTACAAAGATGAAATTAATTTATTGGATCAACAGTGCCATCAAACACTTGTGAAACTGCAAATTTGGGCACGATTGTAGCTGGGATATTTTGGTCCCAACATAGACGCCCATGTTAAATTTAGCAATTACTTGTGTTGTGTTTGAATTCGGCATAGCGAATTTGCAACACTCGGATACCCCTGACTGCTGCTGTTCAGCATTCGAACAAGTGAACAGGATCAAAAAGAGTTCATTTACTTGCATGTCAAGTTATGCTTCATGTGATTGTGATGCTTCCTCCTACCAAACCGGAAGTCACGTGAAACACAACGTGGCACGCAAGTCATGCCAAATTTGAACACCAACACTAGCAATTACAGCCACAAAAGTGAGCATCGGGAAAAAGAAGTGCCTGAGCAAAACAGCAGCGTTGGAGCTCCACTACTACCTAACGGAATTATGCAAAGACAGCAATGGGCATGTGGTTTTGAGTGACTATATAACCACTTACTTGGGGCAGTAGTACACCAGAGCAGCAGCAACTCTGTACTTTTTAATTACCTTCCTGCTGAAGGAGGCTACATTGCAGCCAAACTCCAGACTTTTTCATTACCAGCCTTACTTGGCTGGTTTAATTACTGGGTTTGGAGTTAGGAGTGTGGGGGAGGGGGGGGGGGGAGTTTAGTGTTCGGAGTAGATAGTGGAAGGTTAGTGTAGATATTAGGAGTTTGGTGTTGGGTATAGATAGAGGAGTATTAGTGAGAGAATAAGGGTGCAGAGGGCAGTAGTAGAATATTGGCATAATTACCGATATTCTCTATTGTTATTACCTGACGTTACACATTTCAGCTGTATAACAACTAAATAATTAGTGCAAATGACAGAACGAATTATATGTGTACAGTAGGCTTATTTACATGCATAAATCCTATTATGACATGATAGCTAACACAAATCTACCAATTAATTTACAATAAATAAATAAATAAAAAGATAAAGATCTGTGGTTGCACAGAAAATTTAGTGGTGGTGGTTAACTGCTATTTGACCTGTTGCATTCTTTCAGCCTTGCTGGTCATGTAAATTATTTCGTTCATAGTCATTAAAGAAGGTAAACTTTAAATTCATATAATTTATGTTGCTGTGGTAGCTTAAGCTCTGTGTCCAGCACTACTTATGAAAACAATACACTTTTTGGTACCCAAGTCTCACAAGTGGACACTATTCAGCTCATGGTAGCATCCCTGCTATGGCAAGCCATTGCTTGTGTGAGCTGTATTATAATCCCCAGGATGTCTCACTGTTTCATTATAGTAATTGTTACTGCACAGGGAGGATCTAAGCTAAACAAAAAAAAATAATTGAAGTTCAGTCACTTATTCAAACTGGTAAGCTGCATGGAGCAATCAACTGCATAGCCAAAACAATAGAATCGCAACTCACAGCAAGAGAAACCAGTAGATACGCATGATAGCTCCAATACAAACAGAGATTTATCAATTCTAGGGATGATCCTAGGGATGGTTAATGGGATGCAAATAATTACAAGTTGATGCAGTATTATGCACATTTAGTATGCAAATATATGCATCTTGAAAATAGATAAATTAGCACACACAGCATATGTGTCTAGGATGTCATAGCATTCACTGAGTACAAACCTCAAATTTCCCTTCATATTGGATCAGATAGATAGATAGATAGATAGATAGATAGATAGATAGATAGATAGATAGATAGATGTAGACCCGACAAATATGTGTATATAGTGGAGGTGCCATGCGTACAGATGATGAACATCAAATTCATCTTGGACTCCAAACTTCAAAGGAACAGAAGCTGAGCCTATCAAACCCAGTGGCTGATAAATAATCATTTAGCTTGTAATGGGTTAACTAACCAGTAGCAAGGTTTTACTGAATTACTTTCAAATCCAATGGCATTTGCATTCAAATCTGAATTTTGACCTCAGGTCTAGATATTTGTATCTGCTGGCTTCATGTATGTTGAGCCAGACATTTGTTTTATTTGTGAATCTGTCTGTGTGATACAGACTGCACTTATATTGAATTTGGACCTAGCGATCATTATGGACACAGATTTGCATGCCCAACACTTTGCTAGGCGCACAAATATACAGCTATGAAATATTGAAATTACCTCTGTTAGGTTACAGTGTCCCTTAATTATTCTGCAATGCTTGGATAGAAGACAAATAATATAGAGGATACAAATGTGTGACATTAATCAGTCACCCAACTGATGTTGTTTCATCATATCTGGATTGGCCACTGAAAGAAGAAAAACTAGTGGGGTGATTTGCATATTCAGTGACCCAAAAATGATATATTATGGGGGTAACTTCTTGCTCATTCTAAACTCTTGCAACTATCTTATGTTTTGGAAAGGCAGAGTTCCCCTTGCCAGTGACGGATGATAAGATGGAAACTTGGTTGCATGGCTTCATCTTACCTTTTCTGGTCTGTAGGTATTTAGCCAACATTGCTCCAAAAATGGCTTTTTGGTCACCGTTTCCATCAACACGCTGGAAGGGCTTTAGCTGGTTCGAAGAGGAGGCGCGAATATGTCGTGGGTGCTGTAATATACTCTGTTGTGCTCTTTCACCGACTCCAGGATCTTCATTTATAGAGCCCGCTGTTTGCTGTCCCATTGAAGTTGCCGACAGCACAGCGAGTAATATACAGATGCATATTCCACTGTACATAGCTGGGGAGACATGAATTCAATTCTTCATTACTGCACTTGTTTTCATCACAATTACACATGTTGACACAAATAGCCTTTCGCATCAATATTTTACCCCTGAGAATCAATGGAGCACACAATCAGCTTTCCATTCTATGGAATAGAGAAACATTAGATTATTTGTTCCTTAGGCTGTAAGTCACCTTAGGTTTATATTTCTCAGTAATTACAATATGACCCTCACCATTCATTATTGCACTTCTCCTAAACTGTGCAACCTGTTATTCAATTAGGATTTAGAGAAAATAATATGAACAATGAGAACATGAAAATACAGTAACCCAAACCATCAAAAAAGAAGTCACAGTACACTATTCTGGACACAATAAATTAATAGTTTATTGGTTGCTATATGTTCTAATGAACTGGTGATGCCTTAATGGACATACCATTGATTTCCAATGGGATGTTAGAAGGTGGTCCAGATTTACAGTTTTTACACCGGCATAAATGTATGTGTCCAACTCTTTCTATACATCCTGCACATCATGATTTTGTCTTGCCACAATAGGTTTTGTGATGCATGCAATTTTGCTTTTATTATTTCTTTAACATAGCCATATACTGCAGAGCTGTATAGACTGGTATATCACATATACAGTAACAGAACTTAATGCTTAGTGATAGTAGCTTCCCCCCCCCTCCCCCCCGTTCTCCAGCAATCCTGCCTGTTATATTACCATAAAATAAAACAAGCAACTTTTCAGACATTTACAGACAATAACAGTCGCATCATTTGTTCTAGATTATTTTTATCCAATTTTTACATGATAAGAGAGACTGTTTGCTGTAAAGGTACCCTGTAATTTGATATAGCAATTTCTGACATAAATGATACCCTAGGCTAATTTATAAAAACTGTCACAAAAGTCACAGTTGACTAATAGAGCTTTATTTTTCAAATACAGTACAGCAAGATTTTGATTGGTTGCTATAGGAAACTGTTCCACATTTGGTTCCTACTTTATGTGTTCCTATGACTTGATAAAGCAGCTGCATACTAGACATCCTAAAATGGGCTTACGTATTTATACACCACCGGTGAGTTTGGTGCCGTTTGAGCCAAATTGACGGCTCATCCTGCTGCTGATCTAATTCCCGGCAGCATAAAATACTATTCCCCCTCGGAGTCATAGCAACTCAGAGGGAGAAGTAATTCGGGGTCTTGCAATCGCCAGGACCCCCGAATTACCCATGCTGATCAGAGCTGTCTAGAAAGCCTCTGTAAATTGTCTGTCAGTCCAGGAAAAAAAAGTTTATTTTCCCTGTCCTGGGAGACTGACAACTAAGGGGGCAGAGAGAAAAAAAACTTTCTGCTTTCTGCATAATTGTTCTAATGAATGCATCTGCTCAGCCTCTGATAAGGAATCATACAAAGTTTTGTAGACAAAGATTTGTAGAGAGTCCCTACTCAGTGTGCAGCAGGTTCTTGTGTACAGTGCCCAGCACCCAGCCTCTCTACCCCCCTTCCCAAGTGTTGTGTACTGTAGTGATGCTGGAGGAGTCTGCACAGCCAATTCTGCTCCTTCAGAGGTGGACAGAGTGAGTGTAATGAGAAGTTGGGAATGGGAGCACACTCCTCTGTCATTTTTCTTTTTGTAGTGTGGGTGCTGTTTTTATATGAGGTGCATAGTGGCAGCATATGCTGTATGGCATACAGAGCTGGATCATCCACAAGGCAAACCTAGGCAGCTGCCTAGGGCCAGGAGAGAGTCTAGGAGCATGGTAGATGTAAGCCCCTACCAAATCTAACTAAATAAGCCAGGTGACCATCAGTGGAGGGCAAAAAGTGCTATCTTGCCTAGGGCCCCATTTCATAGGAATCCTTTTCTGATGGCTTATGGTTTATATCTTATGTGAAGTGTTCTATAGTGTGCGTAAATTTTATTTTTTTATTTTGTTTGTGTGTGTGTGTCATTCTGTGTGTGTGTGTCATTGTGTGTGTGTCATTGTGTGTGTTTGTGTGTCATTCTGTGTGTGTGTGTGTGTGTGTGTGTGTGTGTGTCATTCTGTGTGTGTGTGTGTGTGTGTGTCATTGTGTGTGTGTCATTCTGTGTGTGTGTGTCATTCTGTGTGTGTGTGTGTGTGTGTGTGTGTGTGTGTCATTCTGTGTGTGTGTGTGTCAATGTGTGTGTGTGAGCGCGTGTGTCATTCTGTGTGTGTGTGTGTGTGTGTGTGTGTGTGTGTGTGTGTGTCATTCTGTGTGTGTGTGTGTGTGTGTGTGTGTGTGTGTGTGTGTGTGTCATTCTGTGTGTGTGTGTGTCATTCTGTGTGTGTGTGTGTGTGTGTGTGTGTGTGTGTCATTCTGTGTGTGTGTGTGTGTCATTCTGTGTGTGTGTGTGTGTGTGTGTGTGTGTGTGTGTGTGTGTGTGTGTGTGTGTGTGTGTGTCAATGTGTGTGTGTGAGCGCGTGTATGTGTAAAGAGGTGATGGTGTGGTGACACCAGATTTCTTGCCTGGAGTTACAGAAAAAGCTTAAAACAAACCTGAATTGCCTGCTGTACATACTGCATCTTAGTTCTACAACTACATGAGAGCCCCTGCCTTTCATTTATACACAAAACGTTGTTTCCAGTAACTTAGAAATGTTGTTAAAAACACAGTACTGTAATATAGAGTGTAATGTAGGACCTCACTATGCCTCAGCTTGATAGTTCTGTCATTTAGTATACCTGTGTGCTGGCCAATCTCCTTGATTCAATTAGTTCTAAACTAAACTAGGTGGCCGGCCAGACACGTTAAAATGAAATGATCTGATTTTATGGCAATTCGATAAAAAAGATCAGATTTCCCGAAAAACATTTTTTTATTCAAGCAAGAAATCCGATCTGATTTCCGATTTTTATTTGTTAAACGTTGATCAGGAATGGTGGATTTTTCTAAACGATTTTTATGAAAATTGAATGGTGTGTGGTAGATAGTCAATTTATCAATATATACACCCAAGCAATTTTCTCAGAGTTTCCAATCATTTTTATTAATTGAGGAAAATTTGAACTTATGTGTGTGGTACATTGGTCAGATTTTTGAAATGATACAATCAGAAAAAATGATTGCAATTCTTGAATTGAACAGATATTTAAAAACTTGTATGGTGTGTGGCCACCTGGCTCTGTCATTCAACGCGCTTCACCCAAAACTATTACAAATGATTATTAAGTTATATCAGTTCCATTTCTCCATAGATGTGATCCTCTCATTAGAGATCGCTGCCGGAATGTCCATGGCTTGCATTGCTGAGCAGCAAGTATAAGACAGAGCGGCTGAAGTTTGCTCTCTTCTCTTTGTCTTAATACAAAGTGCAGAGCACCCTTTCACTGCTGGAGACAGCAACTTATGGAAGCAAGAAGTAGTCGTGATCCGCTAGCAGTGCAGACAATGCGCTTAGTAAAACACAAACCGATGAGGTAAAATAAACTATTGAAAGAGATGGTGTAATTTCTAGCAGCAGAGATCTTCCCAAATTTACTTGTAACCCCTTCTGCCCCTCTGTTCCCCAGCCTCCCCTTGCAGCTGTCTGCATTGTTCTCTCTATGCACTGTGTAGTTGTTTCAGAGACAATAGAGCTATCTGAATACTAATAGAGAGTAGACAGAGCGCAGCAGTGCTATGCATGAAAAGAGAGCGCTTACCTTTCCGACAGATCTGCTTTTCCCAGAGAGAAGCAGGAGAGGGCAGTGCTCAGTGCACAGGAATGACTGTGCTCCCTCTGCCTGCACAGCAGCTTATATAGTACCCCTCACTGTCATCTGTTTGCACAAGCTGACGCAAGCCAGGGATCGCCACATGTTCCACTGACTGGCATTGGGTCATAACATAATCATTTCACCCCAGGCCAAATGAAGTCTAAAGCTAGTGCTTCACGGTGCTATGTTATATTTTTATTTCAATTCTTACCTGTCTGTATGTATAACTTCTCTATTACTTGCCTCGGGTTGGTGGTCAGATTGAAATGCACTTACTGATAGTCCATGCCTGTAAATCACCTGCCACTTCAGAAACTTCAGGACCTTAGGATATTAAAATCCACTGGCTAATTAGTTGTTGCACACACAATCTTTACTGTAGAAATATCTAATCTACGAAATATTTAGCTGTTATCAGGGCTGTTTCTAGCCTTTTCGTCACTCCAAGCAGTGGTGTAACAATAGGGGCTTCAGCCCCTGCACCCGTGCTGTTTTTGGGGCAGGAGGGGTTGCAGCATGAGGGGAGAGCATTGGATCTGTTTATCAGGAAGTAGCGTGTGGCACTTAGAGATCGGACCTCAGTGGTGGAACACAGAGTTATGCCTGTGTTCCTGCCGCCTCTGCTGCCACCTATTTAAAAGACACATCCAAGTTTTTTTTTTTTTTTTTAAATCCACTTACCTGGGGCTTCCTCTAGCCCGTGGCAACCGTCCTGTGCCCACACATAGGGCACCACGGGATCAAGGGGTGGGTGGGCAGCAGGCTATATACTACGGAAGAGGGGAAGGGTCATCTGGCTACCTATCCTGGAGGGAGTGGTGTTCATCAGGCTAACTTTACAGAAGGGGGGAGCATCATCTGGCTTATTTTACTAGAGGGAAGGTGGAGGGGTCATCAGGCTATCTAAGCTGGAGGAGGGGGAGGGGTTATCTGGCTACCTATACTATAGGTGTGGGGGGGGGTCATCTGGCTGTCTATAACAGTGGGTGATAAAAAGCTTAAAATTCCTCAGGAGATGGTGGTGGACTCGCCTCCCCGAAGCAGACAGGATACTGGCAGGTTTTTATAACAACAGGTTTATTTATATACTCCAAACAAAACAGTGCAACGCGTTTCACGGGTATATTCCCGCTTCCTCAGGCCATAAACAGATAGGAGTACACAGTACAGTCTTTAGGTTAGACAGAGGAGCTTATCGTGACCTAAAGACTGTACTGTGTACTCTTATCTGTTTATGGCCTGAGGAAGCGGGAATATACCCGTGAAACGCGTTGCACTGTTTTGTTTGGAGTATATAAATAAACCTGTTGTTATAAAAACCTGACAGTACCCTGTCTGCTTCGGGTAGGCGAGTCCACCACCACCTCCTGAGGAATTTTAAGCTTTTTTATTACATTTTATCCTGCTGGCGCCTCTGTTCACCTTTACATTGCCAGTATCTACCCCTGGTGGAGGGGTTGATCCCCATCTTGTTTCCTTATCTACAGAGAGTGACTTTTAATCCTGAGTGAGGACAGGTCTAATCTCCTCACCTGCCTGTACAGTGTTTGCCTATGCGGTAACCCACACTTGTGAGTGTATACATTATATACTTTTCATACTACTTCGCTCATTTTGCATACTACACTATATTGGGCTCTCAGGGTTTCCTTTCTTTATCATAACAGCGGGAAGGGTCAACAGGCTACTTATACTGGAGGGAGGCGGAAGGGTCATCTGGATACCTAAATTGGGGGAGGGGTGGAGACATATGGTTACCTATACTTAAGGGGGCAGCTGCTGACGGTGGCCTTGGGCGGTAAAGAGTGCAAATACGGCCCTGCTTGTGGATGATCCAGTTCTGTATGCCATACAGCACATGCTGCCACCATGCACCCCGGCGTGGCTGCGGCGGCAGCCCCAGGACCGCCTAATGCCTGGGGCTCTGTTTTGTAGGAGATTGCATCTCCTGCTTGGTGGGCGGAGAGGAGCTCCACCTTCAGTCTCCGAGTGGCGATCACTGCTCGGGAGCAGCGTGTACAGGGGACAGCCGTGTGACACTGCTGTCTTATTTGAATGTTTTAGTTCAGGTTTTTCATAAGGTTACATACAGTAAGGTTAGGCCCTAGGCAAGGGTGACTAAAGTTTGGCTTCAGGAATAAATGTAGCCATTAGAAATGGTACGGGACACTGTACTTGGTTGCAGCTGAAGAGCACATCTGCAAGAACTAATTCATAAAACTGTTGCCCGGGGTCACCATATCTACAGGAAATAGTTATTTAAAGTATGTCTGCAGCTTTACACTAAACATGCATACACGTGCTCTTTCGGTGTTTCCTGAAGGATGGAGCTTAATCCTGCAAGTAACACTGCAAGACAGTAACACTGCAAGCTCTGTACAGAGGCGTTTTGGTATACAATAGCGAAGCGCACTGATCCTATATGGATAGGGGACCCCATGGTGCATAATGGAATGGCTTCTGGCAGATGAGGTAAGCGATCTAATAAAGTTTGCTGTGCTGGATCTTTAACCACTTGAGGACTGCAGGGCTAAACCCCCCTAGTGACCAGGCCATTTTTAGCAAAATTGGCCACTACAGCTTTAAGGCCAAGCTGCAGGGCCACACAACTCAGCACAGAAGTGATTCCCCCCCCCTTTTCTCCCCACCAACAGAGCTCTCTGTTGGTGGGGTCTGATCGCTCCCCCCATGTTTATTTTTTTTTAAATAAATATTATTGTTTGTTGTTTTTCTTTAAAAACCCCTGTTTCTTTAAATTTCTTCCTTCCCTCCCCCCCTCCCTCCCCACAGCCAGCCAATTATGGCGATCGGCTGTCATAGGCTTCTGCCTATGAGAGCCGATCGCTCTCTTGTCCCCCATGCGCTGCTGCTCATCGCATCGCTGCACCTAGTAAATAGACGGCGTGATCGCCGTCTAACAGTCTCCCGAGCGGCAATAGGCGTGCGATCTCATGCAAAACAGAGCCCCAGGACTTTACGCCACTTGGCGTTAGGCGGTCCTGGGGCTGCCGCCGCGGCCACGCCTACTGGCATGACGCGGGCGGCAGAAGGTTAAATAACCTCGGGTGGGGGGCACCTGCACTCACACTAGATTCTGAGCTGAGCCACCCACAAATGATTAAAATATACTATAGGGGAACAAAAAACAAGTTTTGGATACCTGTCTCTTCTTTACATCATCAGACATTTGGAGACTTGTGACTGACTCCTACTAGTCATGTGCAGTAAGGAAACATTTGTGACCACGCCCAATATGCTCCTGTCAGTGGTTGCTACACACAGCCATGCGGGAGTGTGCAGAAAGAGGACATGCGGAGTGGAAACAATGGCTGCTACAGTGGCAGCAGGACACGAAGGCCAGAGACAAGGAGTGGCCCCAAAATCCCTGATGATAAAAAGAATATACTCAATTCTCACATTTTACTTTAAAGGGACCCTAAGCAGTGAATATAAACCAACTTACCTGGTGAATCAGCTGATTTCTGCGTGCGTCTCTGAGAGCCTGAGCAGTGAAAATAAACAAAATCGGTACTTACCTGGGGCTTTCTCCAGCCCACCGTAGGTTGGGAGGTCCCCCGGCGTCCTCCTGGCTCCTCTCCCGGTCCTGCTGCACAATCCATCACCGGCAGCAGCCGGGCCAAGTGTCGGGCTGACACTTTGTTAACGGTGACGCTCGTTGTCATCACGCCGGCCGGCGTGACAGTATTGCGCATGCGCGGTTTAGAGTTAGAAAACCGCGCATGTGCAGTACTGTCACGCCGGCCAGTGTGATGACGCGTAGCGGCGGCGTGATGACACCGATAAGAAAGTGTCAGCCCGACACATGGCCCGGCTGTTGCCGTTGATGGATTGTGCAGCGGGACAGGGAGAGGAGCCAGGAGGACGCCGGGGGACCTCCCGACCTATGGTGGGCTGGAGAAAGCCCAGGTAAGTACCGATTTTGTTTATTTGCACTGCTCAGGGTCCCTTTAAGAGCTTTAGAAGATGCCTTCCACAAGTCACAGAGCCTCCATAAGAACACAGACCTGCCAGGGGCGTAACTAGACATCATTGGGCCCCCCTGCGAAACTTTGGATGGGGCCCCCCATCCCCCTCGCTTTCTGCACAGGTAAACTGAGGACCAATGTGTTTTTCCCATACAGATAAAAACACCTAGACTTAAAGGAAACGTCAGGCAATCTATGCTACCCCTAGATCTACTTACCCGGGGCTTCCTCCAGCCCCTTGCAGCCGACAAGTCCCTCGTTGCAGCTCTGCTCCCAGTACATTAATACACACACAATCGTATTATTTTACTACATGAGAGCACATGCTATATGGAGGAACAACAATGACATGCTGAACATAAGATATAGTATTTACTGTAACTTTGGCAAAACATTCAGAATGTCACTGATTGATACTGTTATTACAGGATCTTGGACTTCATTGAGACAACAAGCTCTCAATGAAGCAGCAACAGTAAGACATCAATCTCCACTCCATTGTGTTGTAAAAGTAAATAGAGGCCATAAGGTCTTTAGCCCTTGCGAGATAAGAATCTAGGAATCCTTTCAAAGTGATTGCAGAAAAGGGAAAGTCTACAACTTTTTTTCAAAATGTGACTCCTTTGTTTGTTAGGTTGTACATGGAGCCATCAGAACTTAGCTGCAGTGTGAGACAGATGTTTTTACAAACCCTAGGGAGCAGGGACAGTGTACAAATTCCAAAGTGTGTATGAGTCCTTATCTGTGTGGTGGACACATGAAGTCAATATAACAATGGTGCGAGAGCAGAATACGTTTTTTCACTCCATGCCCTTAGCTGTCAGTCTCTCAAACTTTTACCCCCACGAGCCCCCTGTGGCTTCTGGGCCCCCCTGCGGAGGCATTTCTTGCAGGGTCTGTTGTTACGCCCCTGAGACCTGCTGCTACACCCACAGCAAGTCACTATGCAGACAACAGAGACTCGCTGGGGCACATGTCTCTCCCAGATGCTACTCCTGGGTCCTGATCTCACTATGCTGTTCCGGTCCTCAGGCTGGGAGCACACTTGTCTGTTTGTATGTTTTCTCCCCAGGAAAACTGAACAACAATGTTATTCAATTAGCTAATGCACACTTGAATGTGTTTTGACATGCAGATAAAAACTGACAGCTGTGAAGTTCTGCACACATTTTCTCTATCAATTACATTAGCTTCTGTGATAAAACATGCATGGTTTCACACAGACAGACATACAGGGTGTGCAGAAAAACACACAAAAAACTGACAAAGGAATTTTCCTCCAGTCCCAGCTTCTTATTGAACTCACTCTGTCCACCTCTGATGCAGCAGAACTGGCTCTGCAGACTCCTCCAGCATTACTACACTATACAGCACTTGGAAAGGAGGTGGAGGGACATACACAAGACCCTGCTGCACACTGAATAGGGACTGTCTACAAATCTTTGTCTACAAAACTTTGTTTGATTCCTTATCAGGGCTGGGCTGAGGCAGAGGCAAGAGAGGCTCCAGCCTCAGGGCGCCGTGTAGGAGGAGGCGCACAACTCACTCGGCTATCATTCCCCTATTGTGTTTGAAGCCGAGAGAAATAAGAAAAGGGGATACATGGCAGTGACTGCAAGCCAGATAACAATAAATTAAGGTATTGGGGTCAGGCGCCTCTTAGTCTAATAGCAATCAGTGTGTGGCGGCTGGGCTGGGAGAGATGGAGAGGCGCACTTTGGTGTCTCAGCCTTGGGTGCTGGAGGACCTTGTCCCATCTCTGTTCCTTATCAGTGGTTGAGCAGATGAAGTCATTAGAATAATTGTGCAGAGAGCAGAATGCTTTTCTCTCCGCACACTTAGTTGTCAGTCTCTCAGGCAGGGTCAGTTTTCTCATGAAGCAAGGTGAAACATTTTCATCAGGTGCTGAGATTACAGGGGCAGCATGTTTGTACTGTGTTTACACAAACAGCATGCAGTCAAAGTAGGAGGAGAAGCAAGAGAAGAATGAGGTGGAAAGGTCATCATTAGGGAAAAGCATCTTGTTGTGCTGTGTGAGGAGTCTGACAATGAGTGAGGAGGGGGGAGGCAGGAGAGCAGCATGGTCATCCTCACAAGTTTGCCTCAGGCAGCAAAAAATCTAGAACTGGCCCTGCTCTCAGGACAGGGAAAATGAACTTCTCTTTTTTTCCTGGACTGTCAGCAAATTTACAGAGCCTTTCTAGACTGCTCTGCCCTGCAGGTGACCACCTGTAGTGCCTGTGGTTTGAAACGCCTCGGCTGGTAACCTAAGATGCAAGTTCCTGTGCGATTGATGGGTAATCTGACAGGAAGTTGCATTGTCTGTACATGTCCAAACTGCTCCCGATCGATAACGGGATCAATTTTTCCATGATCACTTCAGAAAAACGAGCTTGGTATCGAACAGGAGCAGATCGGAGTTGACGGAATTAATTGCTCGATTCCTGTCAATTGGAATCCAACCCAGCATTATATTATTAAATTGTTTAACATTTTCTTATATGCTGTGGCTGAAATCCATGCAGTCTATATACCTAGTTATTTGAAATATGCTATATACTTTTCTACAGATTCTTTCTGCAACATTTGTACATTACCTATCAATATATTTTGTAACATTTATCTTTATGCATAGTTTCACTGTGTGACACACGAAATCTGTCTATTGCTGAACAGTGCTCTGTAGGATCCATCTATTAAACTCATGTACCATGCCATAGCTCACACTATAAGTGCCTGCATATCTATCTATCTATCTATCTATCTATCTATCTATCTATCTATCTATCTATCTATCTATCTA
Organism: Hyperolius riggenbachi; assembly: GCF_040937935.1. Taxonomy (NCBI): domain Eukaryota; kingdom Metazoa; phylum Chordata; class Amphibia; order Anura; family Hyperoliidae; genus Hyperolius; species Hyperolius riggenbachi. The sequence goes on along the minus strand of NC_090650.1, from coordinate 137,783,267 downwards.
TCTATCTATCTCTCTATCTCTCTGTCTAGCAATCATCGGTGTATACCATTGTCTATATTATTTTGTACTCCATGTTTGTTTCTTACTTTGAATAGCGCTGTTAACGCTTTATAAATAAATAATATTAATATCCATCTAACCTCCCCTCACAATTCATCCTTACAATTTACCTACAGGATGCCTGGCTGCTCATCTACACTATACTGAGCCTATTTGCCTGCAGTATCATCCTGGTTAACCTCTGTGCCCAATTGCCTGTAGTAAAAAACTGCCACAAAATTTGGCTTAATTACAAAAAAACGAAAGCAAAGTAAGCTAAAGCTGCTTGTGTAGATGTCCATAGTGGTAGCAGATGAAGAAAATAACTTCACAAGTAGTTTTTGCTTCCCTTTTTTTGTTAATGAACTCCTTTGGTGTCCGGTCTGGCATCTATTCAAGCAGTCATGACATGGAGTTCAGGAACTTACATTCACAATTTAATAAGATATATATTATTATTCATGATAAGAGCACTGTGCTAGACTTGCTCATCATAGATGTTAAAGTGAACCTGAAGTGAAAATAAACTTATGACATAATTAACCTCTTGAGCTCCAGAGGTTTATACCCCTAATGACCAGGCAATTTTTTACAATATGGCAATTCACAACTTTAACAGTTTATTGCTCCGTCATACAATTTAGCACCCAAATTAATTTCACCTCCTTTTCTTCTCACGAATAGAGCTTTCTTTTGGTTGTATTTGATTGCTGCTGCTGCTGTTTTTAGGTTTTTTTTATTAATTAGAAATTACCCAAATTTTTGCATATATTTTTTTTATCCCCCCCCCCCCCCATTGGCACTAGACTAAGATACATACACTACACATACTGTACATAGACCGAGTGTGGTAGGGATTAAATTGTGAGCCCCTCCGAGGGACAGTTAAGTGACAAGATTATACTATGTACAGTGCTGCGTAAGATGTCAGTGCTATATAAATACTTAAATGTTTAATTCCCCCCCCCTCCCAAAAAAAAAAAACAAAACAGCCTAAAAAGATCTGATAAGTTGCTGGCAGGCTGATTGCTGGGGCCCGGTGCGTAGACTGACGGGAGCTCCCGTCAAATCTCGTTTCTCGTAAGATGACACATATATGCATCACGGAGGAACAAGAGTGCCGCTGTCCTGCTGCCAGTCAGTGTCCCCACTGGTCTGTTAAGGAACCAATGGGGAGCCTTGGAGGGAAATTGTTTCACTAAAAACTGTCATTTACGCATTTAAATGTATACTTTTTTCCTTCGATAATTTTAAAATAAATTTTCTCAAAAACTATAAGGTCTTTTTGAAAAAAAATAAAAAAAAAATTTCCTCTATAAATTGTAAATTTCAGCACCTGGAGGCACCCTATTAGCAGCAAGAGGGTGCAATATCGGCGGAAAGGCTTGTTGAAACCCAAATAAGAAAATTGCATTGCAGGCATGGAAACTTACCTTCTTAGCCCCCTGGTGGGGATAAGGCTTTAGGAAGGGGATTTAGGGTTAGGAACCCGGGGGGGGGGGGGGGGGAATGAGGTTGGCCTTAGTTACTACCAGGATGGGGGGGGGGGGGGGGGGGTCTTAGGGAAAATCATCGCCAAGGGGTGTTTTAGGGTTACGCCCCACCAGGGGGGAAGACTTAGGATTAGGCACCACCAGTGGGCTCTTAGGGTTAGGCACCAGCCAGGTAAGGGTTCTGTGTGAGACTAGGGTTAGGTTTAGCCATAGTAAAATAATAGTAAATATTACAGATATTTTATTATCTAAAACTAGCAGTATATATAACTAATTTTAGCGATATTTTACTAGTGACAATCCCCTGCAGCTTTTTTCTTGTATGTGAAGTAATAACCCTTTTAACCAGGGCCAGCCCGAGGCAGAGGGAAGAGAGGCTCAAGCCTCAGGGCACAGTGTAGGAGGGGACGCACAACTCACTCAGCTATCATTCCCCTATTGTGTTTGAAGCAGAGAGACATAAGAAAAGGGGATACATGGCAGTGACTGCAAGCCGGATAACTAGAGATTAAGGTGTTGGGGGGGGGGGGGGGGGAGCCCTGGGCCACCTCTTAGTCTAATAGCAATCAGTGTGTGACAGCTGGGAGGGATGGGGGGGGAGCACTTTGGTGGCTCAGCCTTGGGTGCTGGGGGACCTTGTCCCGGCTCTGCTTTGAACCCTCCTGCAGTAAAACCTAATTAGAAGCTTTATCCAACTGTTTCTCAGCTGTTTTTGATTATAATTACTTTTCAGAAAACTGGATTGAATTTGACTAGCTGCTCAACAAGCTTTTTTGCATAGACCAACTCAACAACTCAAGTTTTTTAACTCTTGCTGTATGAGGACTTCAGACAATTTCTTATTAGCACTAGTACTAAAGTAAATATTTTTATCTCATCATGTCAAATGTCACTTTAAGTAGGCTTTAAGACTTGAAAAAATGTGTCAGGCCCCGTTTCCACTTGCAATACTAGAGTTTGCGCTAAACGCTAGCGATTGCAATTCAGCAAGTTGCTAATTTTTTTTCGGTTATTGCAATTTTGCTATGCAGTGCACTGCATAGCAAAATTGTGGTATAAATCGCTCCGAGACACGACCGCGCTGAAGTAAGAATTGAAACGCGGTAGTGAAAATTACCTACCGCAATTCCTATATTATTTAGCAAACCCTAGTGATTTAAAAATCGATAGCGATTTGTGATTTTGCGATTCAGCATCGCAATTGCCGCAAGTGGAAAAGGGCCCTAAGAGAGTGGTAGTAACTAAGGTTATCATGTTAACATTATATACTATATGATTGTTGTGGGATCCAGGAACACAAGGGGCCCATAATGTTTGTCTATAAAAATTAATTATCCAGCCACTATAAATATACTGAACGTACCCTCTGCTGCTAACTAATAAACATGTAATTCTTAGGGGGGAAAATGAAAGCAGACATGGTCTATAATCTCAGTCAAATTTTTTTGCTGATGCTTTATCATGCTGGGTAGGCTAAGCCTGGTCATAACATCTTATTAGTCAGTGCACCTCTCCAATACACTTCTTTTCCCGGTGGATATAATTAAGAACATATGCCAATATCTTTCTCCTGGTGATGTGTCATTGATATGCTGGACAGGTTGAGTGAGGTGGACTGTGTACGTCAAGGAGAATCCTAACAAATATATATCTATACACATTACTGTAACCTCTCCTCACCAGTTCAACAAAAGTGCTTATGTTTAACCCCTTCACACCCTAACTTTATAAAGCTCCGAGTTACAGATTTCTACCATACTACTTACTAGTTAAATGTAGAGAGTCTGAGGTTTGTTCAGTGTTGAAGAGCCAAATGAAGTGCTGTGTGAAGGACAGTTAATCTGGAAATGGTTATGTTTATGTTGGTAAGATCAGTTAAGTCTTGATCAGTGATTAGTTCTTTTGGATTATTCCATTTTGCACATTATCACTGATGCTTTCATTCAGCCCCGGGCTGCCCATGAGGCAGGGTGAGGCGGGTTCCTCAGACGGCACAAGTGTGTGTGGGGGGGGAGGGGGCTGCGCCCGCCTGCTCTTGGGGGCCACGAGCTGGATGGGGGAGCAGCCAGGAAGGGGGAGCAGCGGGCACAGCAGTGGGAAAGGGGGTCAGAACTCCCTCCCTCACCTGGGGCTCCCCGTCCGCACTCCCCCCTCCAGCTATTTTTGCAAAATTTAGAGCCGGCAATGAGTGGGGAAGCAATTACTCACTTACTTCCTTGTGATCCACTGATCGCCGCGTCACTTCCTGCAATGCCGCACACTAAAGTACAGTGGGCAGCAGTGCAGGAAGTGATGCCACGAGCAGTGGAACGCAAGGAAGTAGGTGAGTAATTGCTTCCCTGCTTGCTGCCCGCTCTAAATTTAGCAAAAATAGCTGGAGGGGGAGCACAGATGGGGGAGCCCCAGGTGAGGGATGGGGGAGGGGGGTCTGACCCCCCTCCCCAACGCTGTGCCCACTGCTCTCCCTTCCTGGCTGCTACCTCCTCCAGGCTACCGGGGGGTGGGGGGGGGGGTGGCATCCTCACAAGTTTGCCTCAGGCAGCAAAAAGTCTAGAACCATCCCTGCTTTCATTGCTTTGCTGAATTAGTTGATAATACTGTAAGATATGAGAATCCTACATCAGATGCAAAACTGTATTAATTTAAAACCAGCATAGATGCTGAGAAAAAAAAATCATTCAACAATTAAAACCTAATTGGTTGCTCTGGTCAGCTTGTCTACTTTTGATCCAGTTTATTTGGCCCATATTGATAAATATGTCTCAATGTACATGCAAGGTCCAGATTTAGCATTACTTAAATTGTCCAGTCATATGTAGGAAATGAGTAGGTGAAATTTGTGAAATCTGTTTAAAGTAAAAACCAGTTGCACAGTTAGCTGAGGGGGAAAAAAGCATAAAGTATGTCTATCGAGTTCAACCAGAAAATAAGGTATAATGCTGTCCTGCACCCTCACGTATCTCAGTTGGTCTAGAGGAAGGTGAAAAACCCTTGAGGTGCGTACACACGCACTACATCCAGCAACGACAGGTCCGTCAGACCCTCCCGCTGGGCGGACATTCAGCGGATCGTTCAGAAACAGCCTTATCAGTCCGCCGACAGCGCGTACACACACACTACTGTCGGCTGAACATCCGCCCAGCGGGAAGGTCTGACAGACCCGTCGTTGCCGGATGTAGTGCGTGTGTAGTGTACACACCTTTACAAAGCTTGGACTAATCAGTCCTAAAAGGAAACAAAAATCCTTCCAGAATCCAGATGGCAATCATATAAAATCTCTGGATCAACACTGCTGGGAATTTCCTAGCGATTATAGCCATTAAAGAGACTCCGTAACAAAAATTACAACGTTTTTTCTACCATCCTTCAAGTTCCTAAACCTATTCTAATGTGCTCTGGCTTACTGCAGCACTTTCTACTTTCACTGTCTCTGTAATAAATCCGCTTATCTTTCCCCTATCGGACTTGTCGCCCTGTGTCTGGAAGGCTGCCAACTCTTCCGTGCTGGTCTGTTTATGCACACCCCTCCAGGCCACACTCCAGTGTGTGTGTTATTTACATAAGCCAGCAGGTCTCTGCTATCTTATCAGTGATAGAAGAGAGCTGGATAAAAATCCTCCTCTGTTAGGCTGTGAAAGGAGCTGGGCTGACACATACTGAGGAATTAGACAGAAAGAAAGCATCAGCCTTACAGCCTGTCACTAGTATTCAGTGCAGGAGAGCTGAAGGGGACAGAAGGTAAAAACACACAAGTGATCTCTTGAGATACAAAAGGAAGGGTGTATACAGCCTGCTTGTGTATGGATGTATTTTCTATGTGTGGACATGCTGTACATCAACCTACTTCCTGTTTTGGTGGCCATTTTGTTTGTTTACAAACAAACTTTTTAAAACTGTTTTTGACTACTTTTAATGCGGCGGGGAGCGGCAAAATTGTGACAGAGGGGAATAGGAGATGTCCCCTAACACACTGGTATGTTTACTTTTGTACGATTTTAACAATACAGATTCTCTTTAATGTCCTTCAATGCAAGGAAAGCACCCAAGCCCTCTTTAAAGTCAATGGAAATCGGTCTTATAAAAAAAAAGCCAGATACTTACTGGGTCTGGGTCCTATAGAGCCTTCCCACTCCTTTCTCAGTCCCCTTGTTGCAGCAGCAGCTTCTCCGTTCGAATCCCCCACTGTAGGAGACTTTGGACGTCTTCGGGAGTCGGGTCCTCCCGAAGAAAGATGGCTCCATATTGCGCACGTGCAAACGTGTGAAAGAGGGCGCTCATGCATGCGCAGTATGGAACGGCTTATCTTTGGGAGCACTCGGACCCCTGAAGCCTCCCTTCATCGCTGGAGACAGCAGTATTTGATCAAATTGGTTGCTACGGAGTAGCCAACGCTGACGGGGACCTAGAGAGCAGAGGGAAGGCTTTATAGGACCCAGTGCCTTCCCTCTCCTTAGGTAAGTATCTGTTTTTTTTTTTAATAAAACCGATTCCCATTGACTTTAAAAGCAGATATAACATTTACCTTAACTAGATGGCAAAAAACTATTTCCCCCATACGCAGATCATGTCCCCTATTATTATTATTATTATTATTTATTGTATTTATAAAGCGCCAACATATTACGCAGCGCCTTTGTACAAATTGAATACTCACCTCGCAACGAAGGATGGATCACAGCGACATCCCACGTTGGCAAACGCTCCCCGACTTCATGCAACATCACACGATAGGAGCTAAGTGATCGTGGTTCTTTGCGCGGAGTCGTCTGGGATCTTAAAGATCGTGACGCGTGATCCTGATCGTGAGATCGCGGAAAACCACTGCTCGCCTCTCTAAAAAATTGCCAGTCGTCTGGAAAAGTGTTGGAAAAATCGCAAGGTGGGTACAGGCCTTTAGGTGTCTTTTTTTCCAAGCTAAATAATCCCAGTTTCACTAACCATTACTAGTGGTAAGTGAGACCTTCCATCCCTCTGACCAATTTTGTTCTCGTCTCTGCACCTGCTCTAAAAATGCAATGTCCTCTCTGTAATGCAGTTCCCAGAATTCTAGATGCAGCCATACAAGAGAGTTAAACAGGGGCAGTTTTATGCTAGGATCCCAAGTTTTTTCACATTTACTGCATCCTAGCATTTATTTACTTTATCTGCAGCTGCTTGGCATTTAATATGATTGTTTCACTTGTTGTCAACCAGTACTCCTAAGTCCCTCTCCAAGTTTGATGTCCCCATCCATATCACGTACGGTGCTAGACCATTGGTACAATCAAGATGCATGACTTTACATTTTTCAAAATTGAATTTCAGAATCAGAATCAGAATCAGAATCATATTTATTTCGCCAAGTACAACGGGGGTTGTACCCGGAATTATTTTTGGCTCATACAGGGTTGGAGATGGTACAAACACTTACATGCGATCCACACATACAATCAGGTACAGTAGTATAAAGTAAGCATATACCTATATATACATACAGCCAGGGGCGTCGCTAGCCCTATTTTGGGGGGGCACGTGCCCCCAATCTGTCCTGGGGTGCCATGGACCTCTTCGCGCCACCCCTCCCCTCTGTCAGCGGCTCCCTCCAGCCGCCGCCGCCACGTCACTCAGACGTCAGGATCAGGCGGCGAGCCGGCGACCAATCGTGCGGGCGCTAGGACCCAGCGCCCGCACTGATATGCGGAAGTGACATCACTTCCGCATATTGAGCGGGTGCGTCCGGCACCCGCTTGTACTACTGGTCGGGTCGCCTCTGATCCTGAGGTCTGACTACACTGCCAGGTGAGGGGGGAGCGGCGGCGGCTAGAGGGGGGGCCTCCCTGTCACTCACTCACTACCTAAAGGGGCTCCCTGTCACTCACTCACTACCTAAAGGGGCTCCCTGTCACTCACTCACTTCCTAAAGGGCCTCCCTGTCACTCACTCACTACCTAAAGGGGCTCCCTGTCACTCACTCACTAGGTAAAGGGCCTCCCTGTCACTCACTCACTGCCTGAAGGGGCTCCCTGGCACTCACTCACTGCCTGAAGGGGCTCCCTGTCACTCACTCACTACCTAAAGGGGCTCCCTGTCACTCACTCACTACCTAAAGGGGCTCCCTGTCACTCACTCACTCCCTAATGGGGCTCCCTGTCACTCACTCACTCCCTAATGGGGCTCCCTGTCACTCACTACCTAAAGGGGCTCCTTGTCACTCACTCACTACCTCAAGGGGCCCCCTGTCACTCACTCACTACCTAAAGGGGCTCCCTGTCACTCACTCACTACCTAAAGGGGCTCCCTGTCACTCACTCACTACCTAAAGGGGCTCCCTGTCACTCACTCACTGCCTGAAGGGGCTCCCTGGCACTCACTCACTACCTAAAGGGCCTCCCTGTCACTCACTCACTGCCTGAAGGGGCTCCCTGGCACTCACTCACTGCCTGAAGGGGCTCCCTGGCACTCACTCACTACCTAAAGGGGCTCCCTGTCACTCACTCACTCACTACCTAAAGGGGCTCTCTGTCACTCACTCCCTAATGGGGCTCCCTGTCACTCGCTCACTACCTAAAGGGGCTCCCTGTCACTCACTCACTACCTAAAGGGGCTCCCTGTCGCTCACTCACTACCTAAAGGGGCCCCCTGTCACTCACTCACTACCTAAAGGGGCTCCCTGTCACTCACTCACTACAAGGGGCTCCCTGTCACTCACTCACTACCTAAAGGGCCTCCCTGTCACTCACTCACTACCTAAAGGGCCTCCCTGTCACTCACTCACTACCTAAAGGGGCTCCCTGTCACTCACTCACTACGTAAAGGGGCTCCCTGTCACTCACTCACTGCCTGAAGGGGCTCCCTGTCACTCACTCACTACCTAAAGGGGCTCCCTGTCACTCACTCACTCCCTAATGGGGCTCCCTGTCACTCACTCACTCCCTAATGGGGCTCCCTGTCACTCACTACCTAAAGGGGCTCCTTGTCACTCACTCACTACCTCAAGGGGCCCCCTGTCACTCACTCACTACCTAAAGGGGCTCCCTGTCACTCACTCACTACCTAAAGGGGCTCCCTGTCACTCACTCACTACCTAAAGGGGCTCCCTGTCACTCACTCACTGCCTGAAGGGGCTCCCTGGCACTCACTCACTACCTGAAGGGCCTCCCTGTCACTCACTCACTGCCTGAAGGGGCTCCCTGGCACTCACTCACTGCCTGAAGGGGCTCCCTGGCACTCACTCACTACCTAAAGGGGCTCCCTGTCACTCACTCACTACCTAAAGGGGCTCTCTGTCACTCACTCCCTAATGGGGCTCCCTGTCACTCACTCACTACCTAAAGGGCCTCCCTGTCACTCACTCACTACCTAAAGGGCCTCCCTGTCACTCACTCACTGCCTAAAGGGGCTCCCTGTCACTCACTCACTACGTAAAGGGGCTCCCTGTCACTCACTCACTGCCTGAAGGGGCTCCCTGGCACTCACTCACTGCCTGAAGGGGCTCCCTGTCACTCACTTACTACCTAAAGGGGCTCCCTGTCACTCACTCACTACCTAAAGGGGCTCCCTGTCACTCACTCACTCCCTAATGGGGCTCCCTGTCACTCACTCACTACCTAAAGGGGCTCCCTGTCACTCACTCACTACCTAAAGGGGCTCCTTGTCACTCACTCACTACCTCAAGGGGCCCCCTGTCACTCACTCACTACCTAAAGGGGCTCCCTGTCACTCACTCACTACCTAAAGGGGCTCCCTGTCACTCACTCACTACCTAAAGGGGCTCCCTGTCACTCACTCACTGCCTGAAGGGGCTCCCTGGCACTCACTCACTGCCTGAAGGGGTTCTCTGTCACTCACTCACTACCTAAAGGGGCTCCCTGTCACTCACTCACTACCTAAAGGGGCTCCCTGGCACTCACTACCTAAAGGGGCTCCCTGGCACTCACTCACTACCTAAAGGGGCTCCCTGTCACTCACTCACTACCTAAAGGGGCTCCCTGGCACTCACTCACTACCTAAAGGGGCTCCCTGGCACTCACTCACTACCTAAAGGGGCTCCCTGGCACTCACTCACTGCCTGAAGGGGCTCCCTGTCACTTACTAACTACCTAAAGGGCCTCCCTGTCACTCACTCACTACCTAAAGGGGCTCCCTGTCACTCACTCACTGCCTGAAGGGGCTCCCTGTCACTCACTACCTAAAGGGGCTCCCTGTCACTCACTCACTACCTAAAGGGGCTCCCTGGCACTCATTCACTACCTAAAGGGGCTCCCTGGCACTTACTCACTACCTAAAGGGGCTCCCTGTCACTCACTCACTACCTAAAGGGGCTCCCTGGCACTCACTCACTACCTAAAGGGGCTCCCTGGCACTCACTCACTGCCTGAAGGGGCTCCCTGTCACTTACTCACTACCTAAAGGGCCTCCCTGTCACTCACTCACTACCTAAAGGGGCTCCCTGGCACTCACTCATTGCCTGAAGGGGCTCCCTGGTACTCACTCACTGCCTGAAGGGGCTCCCTGTCACTCACTCACTGCCTAAAGGGGCTCCCTGGCACTCACTCACTGCCTGAAGGGGCTCCCTGGCACTCACTCACTGCCTGAAGGGGCTCCCTGGCACTCACTCACTGCCTAAAGGGGCTCCCTGGCACTCACTCACCACCTAAAGGGGCTCCCTGGCACTCACTCACTACCTAAAGGGCCTCCCTGTCACTCACTCTCTGCCTAAAGGGGCTCCCTGGCACTCACTCACTGCCTGAAGTGGCTCCCTGGCACTCACTCACTACCTAAAGGGCCTCCCTGTCACTCACTCACTGCCTAAAGGGCTCCCTGGCACTCACTCACTGCCTGAAGGGGCTCCCTGGCACTAACTCACTGCCTGAAGGGGCTCCCTGGCACTCACTCACAGCCTGAAGGGGCTCCCTGGCACTCACTGCCTGAAGGGGCTCCCTGGCACTCACTCACTACCTAAAGGGGCTCCCTGGCACTCACTCACTACCTAAAGGGCCTCCCTGTCACTCACTCACTGCCTAAAGGGGCTCCCTGGCACTCACTCACTGCCTGAAGGGGCTCCCTGGCACTCACTCACTACCTAAAGGGCCTCCCTGTCACTCACTCACTGCCTAAAGGGGCTCCCTGTCACTCACTCACTACCTAAAGGTGCTCCTTGTCACTCACTCACTACCTCAAGGGGCCCCCTGTCACTCACTCACTACCTAAAGGGGCTCCCTGTCACTCACTCACTACCTAAAGGGGCTCCCTGTCACTCACTCACTACCTAAAGGGGCTCCCTGTCACTCACTCACTGCCTGAAAGGGCTCCCTGGCACTCACTCACTGCCTGAAGGGGTTCCCTGTCGCTCACTTACTGCCTAATAGGGCTCCCTGTCACTCACTCACTGCCTAAAGGGGCTCCCTGTCACTTACTCACTACCTAAAGGGGCTCCCTGAAACTCACTCCGTACCTAAAGGGGCTCCCTGGCACTCACTCACTACCTAAAGGGCTCCCTGGCACTCACTCACTACCTAAAGGGGCTCCCTGGCACTCACTCACTACCTAAAGGGGCTCCCTGGCACTCACTCACTGCCTGAAGGGGCTCCCTGGCACTCACTCACTACCTAAAGGGCCTCCCTGTCACTCACTCACTACCTAAAGGGGCTCCCTGGCACTCACTCACTGCCTGAAGTGGCTCCCTGGTACTCACTCACTGCCTGAAGGGGCTCCCTGTCACTCACTCACTGCCTAAAGGGGCTCCCTGTCACTCACTCACTGCCTAAAGGGGCTCCCTGGCACTCACTCACTGCCTGAAGGGGCTCCCTGGCACTAACTCACTGCCTGAAGGGGCTCCCTGGCACTCACTCACTGCCTGAAGGGGCTCCCTGGCACTCACTCACTGCCTGAAGGGGCTCCCTGGCACTTACTCACTGCCTGAAGGGGCTCCCTGGCACTCACTCACTGCCTAAAGGGGCTCCCTGGCACTCACTCACTACCTAAAGGGGCTCCCTGGCACTCACTCACTACCTAAAGGGCCTCCCTGTCACTCACTATCGGGGTCCCTGTCACTCACTACCTAACTGGAGGTGCCTGTCACTCACTAGCTAACCTGGGGGTCCCTGTCACTCACTACCTAACTTGGGGGCTACCATATTAAGGGGGCATTCATACCTATATATACATACAGGCCATAACTATAGTGAAGGACGCGTGGGGAAGTCTGGAATGCTACGTGAGGGGAGCAGCCTGCCATCTACTGGCAGCGCTCGCTCAGCTCCGCAGCAGTTCCAGATGCCCCGCAGTGTGTCCTGGAAAAGAGTGAATAGAGAAAGAGACAAGTGATAGCTGAAGAGAGACTGAGGAAGAAAGAGAAAGAACCAAGGCAAGAGGAGAGAGACAGAGGCAGATACCTTTTTTGGCTGCAGATTAAAACCACCCCTGGGACCGACAATCAGTCCGAAAGAAGTGTCCATCCCCGTGGTCCGTTTCCCTGATGTAGGAAGGTGGGCAACTGATCCTTGGGGCTGGGTGGTGGTGCAGGCTGACACGGTCCTCAGCAGTGGCAGAGGAAGACACTGGGCACTGAGCAGGCTGGAGGCAGCGGCTGGTGGAGACCATCTCTGGAGCTCAGCCTGAGGAAGGATCTCTTCCACATGGGAGGCCCAGCAGGAAGCAGCGGTGGTCAGGCCTCCTGAGTGTCCCACATGCTCCGGGCTGGCAACCTGCAAAGGAGATGCTGTGAGGCCATGGCCAGAATGCGCCTTAGGCTGAGTTGGACCTAGGGGGCCACAGTGAATTTGTCCTTGCTGCTGAGGGGCAGACCTGGTGGCTGGAGCCAGGGACTGTGATGCTGGTGGCCATTTACAGGCTTAACAGGAATTTCTTCTGACATTTACTTGTTCATATAGCCATCCTATCCAGATCCTTATGCTACATGTCACTATTTTCCTGTGTATTGATAATTCTGCATAACTTTGTGTCATCTGCAAAATAGCAACATTACTTTATACTTCATCTACTAGGTCATTAATAAATAAATCAAAGAGTACTGGACCCAGTACTGATGTCCAGTGGGACCCCACTGCTAACAGTCACCCATTTTGCATAAGATCCAGTGACCAAAAACCTTTGCTTTCTGTCCATTAGCCAGTTCATTATCCTTGCACACAGATTCTTTCCCAGTCCTTGCATCTTCAACTTTGGCAGCAGACTATTTGTAACGATTGCGGAATTATTTCCGAGGTCAGCGCACAAGATGTGCGCTGACACTGCGGAAATCCTCCACAAGCGTACAAAATAACAGAACCCAGCTTTGGTGTAATGCACTTGTAGAGGGAAATTCCCACCGGCAGATGGAGCTGTGGAGTGCAGAGGAACAACCCCTCTGCACTGCCACAGATGCCAGATGGGAATTGTACGAATTGCAACAATGCAGGGCAAGATAGCCCTGAGAAAGAGAGAGTGAGCACAGTGACAGAATGTATATGTGTCCACCAATCTAGTCGCCACCCAGCGACGGTGAACACACAATAAGACAGAGCAAAGGAACAGACAGGACTAACTACACGCAGTCCCCACACGTTAAGTGCAATAGCGACAAAGCGTGTGCCCGGCACGGTCGCCACATGAGAGGCGCAATAGCGACAAAGCGTACCAACCCTGACTAACCAAAGAAACACGAAAACAAAAGAGAGCGTGAACGCTTGCTAAACTGTTCCCTCACCGAGACTACAGCAAGCGTTCGATCCAGACAAGCCAGACAGAAGGAGTAACCAGTAGCAACCGCAGCTATGGCCTACACTCTCAGACAGAGTACAGAAGGAACCACCGCCGCTACCGCTAGGGCGAATGCGATCCAGACAGACAGACAGATGGAGCAACCAGTAGCAACCGCTGCTCCGGCTTGCACCACTAAGACAGAGTACAGAAGGAACCACCGCCGCTACCGCTAGGGCGAATGCGATCCCAACAGACAGAACGATTTCCTGTCGACCGCCCCTGGCGACAAGACAATCGCAACAGACAAGACAGAACTAGGCAATACAGATAATCAACAACCTAACTATGCTAGAAGGAATGCTAGTGCACTCCCAAGGATTACTCTAAGATAATCTTAACAAACAATATGCAGAGGGCTGAGACTCAAGGTAAGTCTAGCAGGAACAAACCATCATGACCAGCAAGGGATTCTGGGAGGAAATGGTATCTATACTGCAAGCCATCAAAGGAAGCAGCTAAGCAATTTGCATGCCAAGCGGATGCAAATTCCTCACCAGAGCAGCAGCTCAGGAAGTTGCAGAGTGAAGACAGGTCTCCTTTCCAGGGACCTGCAGCACTCAGACTTACAAAATGGTCAAAAAGCTGTCTGCCTGTGCAGACAGCAGAGCACATCATTACATTATTGCAGGGAAAAGTATCAAAGGCCTTTGCAAAGTCCAGGTATATAAGATCTATGGCATTGCTAATATCCACATTAACATTCACAACCTTATAAAAGCAGAGCATGTTAGTCAAACAAAACTTGTCCTTGGTAAACCCATTTTAATACTGAAGAATATGATAATTCTCTGCCATGAAGTTGTATATAGCATCTCTTAGGGAATACTCAAATAGTTTGCACACAACTGATGTTAAGCTTACAGGTCTATAATTTCCTGGGCCTGTTTTTTGCTACTATGGTAATAACTGCAATAGTGGCTGCGCTAGTGGAGTACCATGGTTGCGCTAAGAGTGCATGACACAGCAGTTACGCGCACACGCTAGGCTGATATAACCTGGGTTGTTCGCATGCATTAATATTAACCCGCGCTGTGTGTGCAAGGTATGTTCAGTGCAGTTTCGTGCAATATGGCCAATATTATACATTTTACAATGATTATCTTATATAGCTACCTGCTTGTTTTTAGACACATGTATATATAGTATGAATATTTTATAACTGAGTTTATGGTTGTATATGCACATGCACACTTTGCAGTGATATGAGTACTGAGTTCCATGTTTTATCTTTAAAGGCACTATTTTACTGCCCTGAAGAAGCGACTCTAGGCCATGAAACGCATTGTCATTCATTGTGCAATACTGAATAAAAAGTATGATTCATTCTGTAAATTTACTGAATGTAAGCCCCCACTTATATACTTTTAACCAGTTTTTAATAATTTTATTCCATTTTGTGCACCTCTCTAGTTGTTTCTGTTTAGTAAACACAAAACTGTGCTAATGTCTTTTTTTGTTGGTGATTGGTAAGCAGAAACCTGAAAAATCCTTTAAAACAGGTACCAACGAGTTACAGGTTGTAAAATGTTTCCTGCATCAGACCCTTTTTTCCTAATGTCTTTCTAGTTATCCTACAATTGTCTGTTTATTACTTAATCTTCAAGCCCTTGAGCCATTCAAATCTTATATTTTTATTACAAAATAATTCTAATATAGTGCAGAAGGAAACAAACAGTTATAATTTAGAATACCTTACATTCTTTTTTGTTTTTAGTTTTACAGAACCCCTGCTCATATATGCAGAACTGTGTTTGCTGTTGGGCTTAATAATTTAATGTTAATACTCCCACTGCTCTCTTTCAAACATCTCTTTGAATATCCTAAGCACCGATCAATTAATTTCAGTAGAAGGGACCCGCAATATCACATTCTATATCTAGGATTGGTCAGTAAGAAATAAATATACAATAAATATTAGCAAAGGACTGGTTCACACCACAAGCGCTTTATAAGGGCTAGTGATTTTGAAAAGCTCTTGCTTTTTACAAAATCACATTGCTCCAGTGAAAACACATAAATAGGATAACATTAGCAAGAGCTTTTAAAGTACCCCTGACCTATACCCCCCTCCCCTATACACTCTTGATACTCCAGCGCCCCCATAGCCCCTGTTCTGTTCAGTCGTAACCTTCGACTGAGCAGAACATTGAATATGGGCGGAGGGGAAGTGGCAGTTCCTTCCTCCCTTTGCACGTTCATAATTCTGCCCCCTCCAATTGCCGCTATAGTTCCGTATTTGATACACTGCACACAGCGCGCAGGGGAGCTGCGCTGTGTGTGGCCTTGTGGCAATTGAGGGTGGATATCCTTCCAACCTCAATGAACACAAGACCACACACAGCGCAGCTTCCCTGCACGCTGTGTGCAGTGTATCAAATGCGGAACTATAGCGGCGAGTGGAGGGTGTGGAGTTAAGGATGCGCAGAGGGGAGGAAGAACTGCCACTCCTCCCCGACCATATTTGGGGGAGAGGGGGGCTTTAGCGGGGGGGGGGGGGGGGATTGATGTTGTGTGCTACTCACAGCACCAGTAATAAAACAATATTAAACGTATTGGAGGGGAGGGGGCTAGGTCAGGGGAACTTTAAAGTCACAAAGTGCTTAGAAAAGCTCTTGTAGTGTGAACCAGCCCTAAATATGAATATATGCCTTATAAGGATGTACTGTACATTTACTTACAGATCTAGTATCATACCAAAACATTTTTCTTGTTTCATACAACATCTCTTTGTTTTCAGCAAACAACACAAATGCCTGCCTGGCTTAGGTCAGTAAAATCTATACACCTTTGTACGTTCATGCCTGACTCTAATCGCTGGGCAGCAGTTATACCAGCAATAAGCCTCGTCATTGTTAGCAGTGATATTCCCTTGAGAGGCAGATGAAATCCCTTCTCCAAACATGACATTATCATTTAGCCCGCTCTATGAGATCTGTAATGTTGACACAGCAAGCATCCTCTTTCCTGATGTGTAATCTCTTTGAACCGTCTCTTCATGTCACCTCGTCTGAAGTCCGCCCATTGCTACTCATCAGTGTGCATGTCAGCACATCGATCAGGAAGAGCATCGTCATTAACAGGTGTCTTTTATAAGGCAATTGATGTAAGATCATTATCATAATAATAACACTCAAGTCATCAGGCCAATGTAGCTCGATGAGCATACATAGCTCTGACTAGTTTCCTCAGCCGAAGATCGTTTTCATGAATATTTATGATAAGTGGCAGTGCGAGCCTAAAAGAAAATTTCTTGTTGCATACAATACTATATCACTTAACTATTTCAAGAGTGAGGAACTCTGCCCTCAAACTGATTTGTCGCTCTATGAAATACAAATGCAGATCTCGATTACAGAAACACTTTGGGGAGTATAACTTATATAAACAGAGTACATACAGGCTACTGAGAGCTGTCTATGGTGCTGAAACAAGAGTAATGTTTGTTTGATCAATAATGCAGTGCAGTTTGAAACGCACTGTAACCCTTGGTAAATCATCAGCAATCTTACATAATTTTCTGATAGATGTAAACTCCTGAATGGTGAAACTTAAAGGAGTGATTTGTTATGGGATGCAGTGCTATTAATTATTGCTCTTACTGTCTAATTGATAACAATGATAGAAGAACACAACGTGCAAATTCCATTGATGGTTACTAGAATTTAGAAGGGGGGTGACCTGGAAATTTGCATATGATTTGGAAATTGGCAATCAATTACCCGGAAGCTGATTAATGAATTTGCTCCTGGTTAATTGATTTTAAGCTGAGCTGTTTATTCAGCTTGAAAGTTTTGTTTTTGACAAAAAAAATTCTGGTTTCTGTCAAACTGGGATTTGCATATTAAGGAAATGTTTAAAATTCACTGATAATCTGATGAGGATCACAAACTAAAAGGGGCTTCTTTCGGCAGGTTTTCAACAATAAAAGTATAAGTTCCGTACTAGTACAGTGTGCAATTTAATTAAAGGTACAGGTTTTCAAATAATTGATAAGCCACAGGAACCATTTTATGCCTCTAACTTCTGGTAACGGCCTAAAGTGCCCCTTTAACCACTTGAGGACTGCGGTGTTAACCCCCCCTAGTGACCAGGACATCTATTGCTTAAATGGCCACTGCAGCTTTAAGGCCAAGCTGCAGGGCCGGACAACTCAGCACATGAGTGATTCCCCCCTGTTTCTTCCTACCAACAGAGCTCTCAGTTGGTGGGGTCTGATCGCCCCCCAGGTGTTTTTTTTTTTTTGGGTAAATATTTATTTTATTACATTTTCAATAAAATGTACTATTTTTTTAAATTTATTCTATATTCCTCCCACCTTCCCTCCCCCCGCCAGCCAATCAGCGTGATCAGCTGTCATGACAGCCGATCACTGTTTAGCCTGCCAGGGGGACAGCCATGTCACACGGCTGTCCCCAGTACAGCCCTGCTGCAAATCTCAGTGCTGTACAAAGTAATTGGACGGCGGTTTCGCCGTCTAACAGTCTCCCGAGCGGCGATTGCCGCTCGGAGACTAAAGGCGGGGCGAAGCTCCGCCCCCAAGCAGGAGATGTGTGCGCAGCGTGTGCGCAATCTCCTGCTAGCCCCATAGACGGCCGTTCATGCCAATGGGCGTGGAGCGGTCCTGGGGCTGCCGCTCTGCTCACGCCAATTGCCGTGGAGCAGTCAGCAACAGGTTAACTAAAATGAGGTAGTCCATCTAAAACCTTGGGCTTGATTCACAAAGCGGTGCTAACAGTTAGCACGCTGGTGAAAAGCCCTTTATCACGCGTAAACTCAGTTTAGGCGTGATAAGTTTAGGCGTGATAACTATAGCACCAACTGGGTTAGCACCGCAGTACACAGCTGATCAAAAGTTTTGCGCTAGCAAAGTCTGGTGCACTTCACATAGAGTTTAATGGCGCTTCTTTGCGTGCGGGACTTTGCACGCGATCTAAACTTATCTAAACTTATCACGCCTAAACTTATCACGCCTAAACTGGCTTTTCACCAGCGTGGTGCAATGGTTATCACGCCTAAAGTCTCTAACTGGGTTAGCACGCCTAAAGTCTCTAACTGGGTGTGAATCTGAGGTCACTTTCAGTAGAGGTTATAGGCAACATAATTGCCCTCCTCTAGGAGTCACTCTAAGTAGAGGTTATGGGGAACCTAATTGCTCTTTTTCTGGGTGTCACCCTCAATAGAGGTTATAGGCAGCCTAATTGCATTTCTCTGGGTGTCACCCTCAGTAGAGGTTATGGGCATGCACAGGATATTGCTAGTTTTATCTTCTAATTGACTAAAGCCAGAGTTGTGTAGGATAGTAAAACCAAGGAGAGTGGAGAGATGCATACTGCCCAGTCAGCAGTCCACTGTTTTTATTGCTATAAATTAGTGGAACCTGATTTGACTTGAACACTTTTCAGATTATTGTTGGTCATAGCACTGATTTGTTAAATAAAAATAAAGCATGCTAAAATGCTGAAACTAGAGAGCTAGGGAAGCAATAAATTGTTAATAGTAATAGTGTCAACAAGGATCCCAGTGCAATGTTAATAAAGAGGAACTTAAACCACGACTGAATTTCATCCCAATCAGTAGCTGATACCAGCTTTACCATAAATCTTTACCTTTTCTCAAATAGATCATAAGGGATGTCTGTGTGGTTCATATTGAGGTGAAACTCCTCCTGCAGTGTGAAACGGCTGTTTCCAACTGCCAAGCAAGCAGAATCTCACTGTTACCTTTTAGCGTATCACATTGGTAGCGGATGTGTTTATAGATAAAGGCAGTTTGTGCTGTCTGGTTATTTTTTCATGTCTGCCAGAAGTAAAGATGCTGACACACAGGCACACAGGCTTGAATGAATCACACAGTGGGTATTATTCATTTCTTGAAACATCTTCTATGTTTTAAATCCTCACTTTGCAATGTTTTGATTTATTTTGTCCGACTACTATTATCTTTCGGCAAAGTTCCTCTTTAATTTCTTGACACTGGTCACCCAATCTTCCATAACCAACTGGTCAGATGAAAAACATCTATCTATCTATCTATCTATCTATCTACCCTGATTTTACTGGTACTAACGCCAAGGGAGCACTGCTTGTTACACTATTAGCGCCAAGCCTATAACTGGGTTAATGCATGCATTGCTATGGCTGCTTCAGTAATACACTTGGTGATAACAATAACAATAATATTTATTTAGCGCTTTTCTCCCTGGGGACTCAAAGCGCTGTGACCCTGCATTATGCAGTCTCAAAGGCTCGGGAAAAGAGGTGAGTTTTTTGCCTTTTTTTTAAAGCTGTCCAGAGAAGGAGCCTCTCGTACTGATTGTGGAAGTGAGTTCCATAGAGTAGGGGCTGCATAGGAAAAGGCCCGAGCACCAAATGTTAAGTGTATCCTGGGAATAACCAGCTTCATCTTGTTGGCAGAGTGGAGGGTGCGAGGAGGGGCATAAAGTTCCAATAGATCCGCTATGTATTTGGGTCCTATGTGGTGTAGAGCCTTGAATGTCAGCAGGCAGATCTTAAAATTGATTCTCCATTTTACTGGAAACCAGTGAAGAGTTTGCAGTACTGGGGTGATGTGCGAGCTGCGGGGGGGGGGGGGGGGTGGGGGCATTGGCTAGGAGTCTGGCTGCAGCATTCTGTACTAGCTGTAAGGGGCGCAGAACCTTATCTGTAGATCCGATGAACAGGGTGTTGCAGTAGTCTAGGCGGGAGGATACAAATGCATAAACCAGGACAGGTAGATCTTCAGCTGGGATAAGGTGTTTGATTTTCGCTATATTTCTTAGATGGAAGAAGGAAGACTTGACGACAGCTGATATCTGCTGTTTGAGTTTTAAATTTCCATCCAGGATCACCCCAAGGTTTCGCACAGAGTCTTTATACTGTACAGTATCTCCCCCAATTGCTAATTTGAGGTGGTGAGCGTTTTGAACTTTATCCATCATGTGTGGATCACCTACCACCAACACCTCTGTTTTGTCAGAGTTCAGCCTCAGCCAGCTGGTGTTCATCCAATTTTGTAAATCCACTAGACACGCATTTATGGATGCTGATGGGTCTTGGGTGCCAGGCTTGAAGGACAGATACAGTTGTGTGTGATCTGCATAACAATGGTATCCTAGGCCATAGTTCTGGATTATTTTGCCCAGTGGGAGCATGTAGACTGCAAAGAGTAATGGTGATAGTACAGAACCCTGTGGAACTCCGGAAGTGGCACTGGAATAGAGTAGTGTGTGCCCAGACATACTTGCTTTGTCCTGCCAGATAGGAAGGTCTGAAATCAACTAAGAATAGTACCCCTTAGGCCACAGTAATTCTTCAGTCGCTGGATTAGTATTTCATGATCCACAGTATCAAATGCTGCAGACAACTCAAGAAGAATCAGAATTGAGCAATCACCCTTGTCCCTTGCAGTAAGTAGATCATTCATTACTTGGACTAATGCCGTTTCAGTGCTGTGCCTTTTCCTGAATCCTGACTGAAAAGTATCAAAGATGTTGTTATCTGTAAGCCTGGCTTCTAGCTGGTTGGCGACTGCTTTCTCGATAACTTTTGATAGGAATGGTAAGTTCGCCACAGGTCTGTAGTTGGTTACAGAATCAGGATCTAGTGATGGTTTCTTCAAGAGGGGTTTTATGATTGCTTTCTTTAGTTCTTCTGGGAAAAGTCCACTTTGCAAGGAGCACTGAGTGATTTTGTGAAGTGCTGGCCTGATCAGCTCTGGGCACTGCATTGAAGATCCAGTTGGGCCAGGATCCAGGTCGCAGGTAGTGGGGCGGAGACTTTGAATGATAATTCCAAAATCTTCTTCACTCAGAGTGTCAAAGACTTGCCTTGGTGGCACGGTAGTAGGCAGATGCAAAGTCCAGTGGTCAATTGTTGTTGTTGGTGTAATGCTGGCACGGATGGTAGACACCTTGTTTGTGAAGAAGGCAGAGAATTCTTCACACCTTTCCCTGGAGAATGTGGTTGGGGCTTTTAGGCAGGAAGGGTTGCAGAGTGATTCCACTGTGTAGAAGAGTTGACCAGCTCTGTTGTTGGCTGTAGATATTTTATGCGAGATAAAGTCTGATTTTTTCTTGGTTATTGCTTGTTGGTATTGTCTGAGGTGTTGAACTAGGCTAGATTTGTGCTCCTCAGACCCTAATTTACGCCACTGTCTTTCTAGTCTGCGCCCTTTCTTTTTTAGATCCATGATGGTTTTGTCAAACCAATTAGCTTTCTGCTTTTTGGTTGCTGATTTGGCGCGCCATGGGGCAATACTGTCAAGTGTTTCATATGTCGTGTTGTTGTACTGGTTTACTAGAGTGTTTGGGTCCATTTGACTGTGGAGCAGATTTGTAAAATCCAGGTTGGCAGTTATCCTCCCCGTTGTTAATTTATTCAGGGGACGGATTTTGATTGTTTCTTTAGGGAGCTGCTTGATAGGGTGGTGTTCAATAGTAAACTGTATTATGTGATGGTCTGACCACACCACTGGGGTTACTGTTATGTTACTAATGTCCATTCCAAGGTGGAACAGTAAGTCTAGCGTATGTCCTCCTCTGTGGGTAGCAGATTTTACAACTTGTGTGAAGCCTATTCCACCCATGAGATTTATTAGTTCATTTGCATCTTGTGATTGAGTGTTATCAGCCCAGACGTTGAAGTCACCAAGGATGATCCATCTCTGATAAGACAGCATTGCCAGAAGTTCTGAGAATTCCTGTAGGAATGGGTCAGCATCTCCAGGGGGACGATAAACCACTAAAATTTTGAAGCCTTTACCAGCTGAGATCTGGGCACCTATACATTCAAAGGACTTTGTTGAGCCAACATTCAGGGCTCTGAGCTGCAGAGTTGTTTTGTCACAAATTGCTATACCCCCTCCTCTGCGGTCTCGTCTTCCCTCACTTAGGACTGAGTAATTGTATGGGATGGTTGCTTCCAATGTGGGGCCTGCATTGGCATCAATCCAGGTTTCAGTGATGCATGAAAAATCGCATGTCTGAACAGCAGGAGAAAACAACTGAAAACATACAAACTATGTGTAGGTCCTGCCTTTGGGGGATGCAGCCTTACATGTGCAGTGACAAGGCAAAAATACGTGACTGTCCATACATGTGAAGAGAAGGGAATTATACGTTGAATTTTGTCCAGATTTCTTAATAGATCTATAGATACTTACAATATATTACTATGAGCTGGTTAAATCAGAAGCAGAATGAAACATTTCCTTAGTCTTAGCTGTTGAACTTGATCACTCTATAAAGCTTGGCTTATACGGTGCCTGAGCGTTACTCTTCCCATTTTAATGGATGCATTGTGATCAT
The DNA here is from genome assembly GCF_040937935.1 of Hyperolius riggenbachi. Taxonomy (NCBI): domain Eukaryota; kingdom Metazoa; phylum Chordata; class Amphibia; order Anura; family Hyperoliidae; genus Hyperolius; species Hyperolius riggenbachi. Next base: position 137,760,689 of record NC_090650.1, on the reverse strand, counting down.
TGTGAGGTCTGTTGCACAGTGTGTACTGTTAATGGTGTGGTGTGTCATCCATTAAATGAATGGACAGCAGGATGGGCTTAGATCTGGTGAGCTACCCTCTACACTGCAGTAATTTGGGGGTGGGGCTTACAGTTGGAAGGGCGGGGCTTATCCCAGCAAGTTACACTCCTCTCCACTCTTTCCTATTTGGGGGGCAGGCTTTCTGTGTACTAGACATGGGGGTTTTGAGGTGTAGAAGGAGTCAAAGGGAAACTACTCTTTTAACCCTCCTGGCGGTTAATTGTTTTTGCCAAAAAGGCAAAAATCCTTTTTTATTAAATTTTTTGTTTTTGTTTCATGTAAAGCTTCCAGAGTGGTAGCTACATGAAACACCACTAGAGGGCGCATGTGTCCCTCTAGTGCGATCGTCGCCGGCATCAATAGCAAACAGGGGAACGCGTATATAACGCGCTCCCCTGTTTGGCTTCTCCTGTCGCCATGGCGACGATCGGAATGACGTCATGGACGTCAGCCGACGTCCTGACATCAGGCGCCTCCGATCCAGCCCATAGCGCTGCCCGGAACTCATTGGTCCGGGCAGCGCAGGGCTCTGGCGGGGGGGGGGGGCCCTCTTGCGCCGCTGTGTGCGGGCGATCGCCGCAGAGCGGCGGCGATCAAGCTGTACGCGCGGCTAGCAAAGTGCCCCACCAGGGGCTGAGATATCTTCCTGCGCGGCATAGCCCGAGCTCAGCTCGGGCTTACCGCCAGGAAGGTTAAGGTAGGCACACACACATGTACATACAGTAGACACACACATTCCACCTACAGTGATCCCCCCCTTGTACTGAATCATCTCGCTGTCCTCTGCTCTGTGACATCTCCTCTCTCCACACATTGCCAGCCGCTGCAGCCTGAAGTTAGCATTGGCCTCAGTCTGACGGCTCCAAGTCAGGGGGCGGAGTTTGATCATCATAGCCAGCAGCCAGTCAATAAGGCTATGGCTACCTGTAGGAAGGAGGAAGACCCTGTTCTGACTGGATGGCACAGCTGAGCGACAGCCAGGACTGCAGGGGGCTGGGCTGAGTGAGTGAATCAAGTTGCTGCTGCGCTGATAATTGCACACCTGAAGTAAGAGGAATATGGAGGCTGACATATTTATTTCCTTCTAAACAATGCAGATTGCTTGGCTTTCTGTCTGATCCTTTGTCTTTAATGCTTGTAGCTCTAGACCAGGCATGGACAAACTCGGCCCTCCAGCTGTTATGGAACTACAAGTCCCACAATGCCTTTGCCTTTATGAGTCATGACTGTGGCTGTCAGACTCCTGCAATGCATTGTAGGACTTGTAGTTCCTTAACAGCTGTAGGGCCAAGTTTGCCCATGCCTGCCCTAGACCCTAAACAAGCTTGCTGATCAGGTAACGGAAATATGATGAGGTTAGCCACATGCATGTTTCTTTTGTGTGATTCAGACATTACTGATGCCAGAAAGATAAGCAGGACTTCCAGAAATCTGGTATTGTTTAAAAGGAAATAAATATAGCAGCTTCCACATCCCTCTCACTTCAGGTGTCATTTCAGCATGTACATGAAAAACAGCATTTGCAAACAGTCCAGGGACAAAGCACAGGGACAGAAATCAGGAGGCAGAATAACAGGGAAATAGAACTAGGGGTTCATAAGGCACAGCGGAAAGAAGAAAACGAATGCAAGTGGAGCACTGGCAAAGGATTCAAGCTAAAATGGCTATACTCTGGAGCAAACAACCAGAAACCCATAAAGAATAGGAAGACCCGTGACCCAAACGCCACATGTAGCTATTCATAGACTAAAGTTCTTTAACCACTTGGCGACCGCACGCTTATACCGTGCGTCGGCAAAGTGGCAGCTGCAGGACCAGCGACGCAGTACTGCGTCGCCAGCTGCAGGCTGATTAATCAGGAAGCAGCCGCTCGCGCGAGCGGCTGCTTCCTGTCAATTCACGGCGGGGGGCTCCGTGAATAGCCTGCGGGCCGCCGATGGCGGCTCGCAGGCTAAATGTAAACACAAGCGGAAATAATCCGCTTTGTTTACATTGTACGGCGCTGCCATGTGACAGAGGACGTCCTGTCACTGGCTGCACAGGACGGATAGCGTCCTGTGCAGCCCGGATCACTGGGGGGACAGGTAGGAGAGGGAGGGGGAGGGAATGTCGCCGCGGAGGGGGGCTTTGAGGTGCCCCCCCCCCCGCAACTAGCCTGCACGCAGGAGCGATCAGACCCCCCCTGCACATCATCCCCATAGGGGGGAAAAAAGGGGGGCGATCTGATCGCTCTGCGTGCCCGCTGATCTGTGCTGGGGGCTGCAGAGCCCACCCAGCACAGATCCCATCAAACAGCGCTGGTCCTTAAGGGGGGGTAAAGGGTGGGTCCTCAAGTGGTTAAATGCACTGGTAACCTCATTGGAATCCTTGTGAGTAACTCCACCCAGAAGCGTGAGATTCATAGAACAGACTCCACTTAACCCTGAGAGGTCACTTAACATGACGACCATAATAGCATACATTATGAGCCTTTGCAACACCCCTTAAAAAAACAGTTACCAAGTGGACCATGTGAATGTGGATCAAGACTGGTAGACAGGCATTTTTAGGCATAGGCATTGCAGGCCACTGCCTGGAGTGCCATTGGTCCTGGGGGGCGCCATTCCCCTGATTAAAACACGCCCCCTGAACTAAGCCCTGCCCTGATCCAAGCCTCACCTTCTGAACTAAGCCTCCATGGGTGTTTGTACTTCCTTCTATCCCCTTGTGCCTCCTTCTCTCTTCTTATGCCACCTTCAGTCGCACTGTGCCACCTCAGCGACCCACCCCATGTGTCCTTCTGTCCCCCTGTGCCTCCTTCCGTCTCCCTTTGTGCCTTCTTCTGTCTCCCTTTGTGCCTCCTTCTGTCTCCCTTTGTGCCTCCTTCTGTCTCCCTTGTGCCACCTATAGTCTCCCTGTGCCACCTCTGCCCCCCTGTGCATCCAGAGATAAATTCAAGTGAAATGGTGCCCTAGGCAAGCAACGACTTTGGGCCCACACTTGATGTCCACCTACCTTTTTTGGCAAGATTTGTTGGGTGTTAGCATAAACCGGTTGGCAGGTTGTTTGTATCTCAGGGACTCCCTGTATTATGCATCCAACCTATGCAGCACATGGGGAAGTCATCTCGCATCCACCCTATGCAGCACAGAAGTCATCTCGCGATACTGGACAGGAGCAGCTGAAGTCATCTTGAGAGGCTGAGCAGAAGGATTAGAAATCATCTTGAGAGTTCAATATAGCATAGCAGTTTAGTAAAAATGTAGGAATATGAGATAATGAGAGAAGAGTTACTCATGAACCTAGATTACTAAAGGGCAACCACCATTAGCACATTGTGTTGGTCTTCATTCAAAAAAGTTATAACTGAATTTCACCAAAATAGGTGAATTTCACCATTTATTAAAGTGACACTGAAGTGGGAAAAAAAATATGATGTAGTGATTTGAGTGTGTAGTACTGATAATAAATAGAACATTAGTAGAAAAGAAAAGAGTCTCATATTTTTATTTTCAGTTATATAATTCTGTCATATTTGCAATTACAAGGCACAATCAGTATTTTAAACTATAAAACAAGCAGAGCTAATGACCCTTTCAACTTCCCTGCAATAACAATCTTATCTAAATCCTTCTCTGTTTCTTTGATGTATAAGTGCTCCAGAAAACAGTGACTCATGTTGAGTCGGAGAGTTTAGAGAGGCTCTTTTGCATAGATAACAACTGAATTTTCTTAACTCTTCCTGTACTGGAAACAATATTAGACTTATACCTGTATCTGTGCTACTGGTGTTCTATTTCTTAGCTGAATCCCTTTAAACACACAATAATGCACTTAGTGAGCCACACTTACGTCCTCAGGCCAGTAATTAGTGCCTTTGGGCCAGTAAAGTAGAGTAGGAGTGCCTCTAGAGACCCAGCGGCATTAGTTACTGACCTGTAATTGTGTCTAACAAAATGTGTTCTCTTGTGTACTTAATAAATAGACCCGTTTTGATGAATGCCAAATGTGACTTCACTGGAGGTAAGATCAACACTTTCGGATTTGTAGGAAAAGGATTCTGAATGGAGAGAGAGAGAGAGAGAGAGAGAGAGAGAGAGAGAGATGGAAAAGGTGGTAATACTGCCGTTCTAGGTGATACTCTATGGAGAAAATTCTGCATAAAATACATTCCCTTGTTGATTACAGTCAAAACTGAGCCCATACTATCTAATACTGACTCTCTAGGGTCTAGGCTGCTAAGGTTGAATATGAAACTAGATGACCAGGTAAATCTCGTCTAACAAAGGACCTGGTGCACTATACTGCAGTAAGACTGACACTCGCGCAGGCAACATATAGCAATATTACAGTTACTACCACTGACAGCATTGCTCAAGTCACCTAATTAGCACATCCCTAATTAGGCAACTCACAGGGGCAAACCCAGTATTTTAAAGGGGGGGGGGGAGGCTCCTGAAAGGTCTCCTTAGCCACGCACAATACAGTATAATAATATGGTAGGACATCATGCTGGGTACACATAATGCAATTTCCCATCCAACAGGATCTGACAATTATTTCCTAAATGTCCGATCTGCTCTCGACAACGGGATCGATCAGGAGCAGTTTGGATACAGATAATAATGAGTACAGCCGACATTGCTAATGAAGGGGAAAGTGAAGCATTCCCACAGCAGGGCACATGGCTGTGCTCATACCTGGCTCTGTTCAAGAGGAACTCAAGTGAAAATAATGTAATAAAAAATTGTATACAATGAACAGAGGCGCTAAAAGTATAAGATTAGATTAAATGAGCTTAAAAACCAACTTAAATGGCAAAATTGAAGGAGGAAGTGGTGGTCTTACCTCCCTCAAGCACACACGACAACGACTGCGATTCAGACAGTCAAACACATTTATTAGGAACTCCCAAAAGAAATGCAACGCGTTTCGCAGGTTCAACCCCGCTTCATCAGGCAATATAGGGAGGAGTATCAAACAATCTGCACAAGGATTCAAATTAAGCACTTCAGAGACGCTTAATTTGAATCCTTGTGCAGATTGTTTGATACTCCTCCCTATATTGCCTGATGAAGCGGGGTTGAACCTGCGAAACGCGTTGTATTTCTTTTGGGAGTTCCTAATAAATGTGTTTGACTGTCTGAATCGCAGTCGTTGTCGTGTCTGCTTGAGGGAGGTAAGACCACCACTTCCTCCTTCAATTTTGCCATTTAAGTTGGTTTCTAAGCTCATTTAATCTAATCTTATACTTTTGGCGCCTCTGTTCATTGTATACAATTTTGAGTCCACCCTTGGTGGAGGGTTGCTACCCTTTCTTCCTGTCTACAGAGAGCGACTTCTTAATCCTGAGTGGGGTCAGGACAATCTCCCCATCTGCCTTTACAGTGGTTGCCTGCTGGTGACCCTGACTTGTGAGTATCTAGCAATACAAACTTATTGCCACCTTGTCCAGTATGAATTACACTATTGGGGCTCTTAGTATTACCTGTTTTTATCTCTTTGTAATAAAAAAGTGCTTCATTTTTACAATAATTATGTATAAATAATTTAGTCAGTGTTTTCCCATTGTAAAATCTTTCCTCTCCCCGATTTACATTCTGGCATTTACCACATGGTGACATTTTTACTGCTGGAAGGTGAGTGATGTCAGTGGAAGGAGATGCTGCTTGCTTTTTTGGCAGTTGGACTCAGCTGTAAACAGCTGTTATTTCCCACAATGCAATGAGGTTCTGGGGCAGGAAACTGTCAGGACCATGGTCCTGACAACCCTCTGTGGGAGGGGTTTCAGTACAATATCAGCCATACAGAGCCCCCTGATGATCTGTTTGTGAAAAGGAGAAGTTTTCTCATGAGAAAGGGGGTATCAGCTACTGATTGGGATGAAGTTCTATTATTGGTCTGGTTTCTCTTTAAGTTCCCCAGAGCTGCTCCTTGCTCTGTACACACCCTGCTGCTCCATCCAAAGTCAACTGTAGCAGGGAAAGAAAGGGGGCAGCGCTGTAAGCTGCAGGATGCCTGCAGATATTCTGGTGTCTGTCTCCAGACACTGCACTGGCCCTGGTCTGAGGGGGGATTCTGGACAGCTGTAATCCCCCCTGCGTTTGCCTATGACTCACACTACACTGTCAGCGGTTGTAAAGGTACAATTGCCATGTGCTATACATAGAAACAGAATGTGGGCACCGCCACCATCCAATGCAAAATGATTGTTTATTGTAGTGTCTATCCAGCAAAATCCAGTTTAACCAGATAGTTGTACAGTTAACAACAGCGGTGTATGCTTTTGTGATTGTGTCTTAAACATTGGTGCGGAAGAGGGTGGTCTGGCACTAGGATGACCGGCGATGGCTATTTCACATAGGACTGCATGGCAATCTTACCACAGTTTAGTGCACCAGGGACAAACACTCCTTAATTTGGTCAGAATAATATCCTCAGCAGTTTTATTCATAATCCTCAGCCAGGAGTATATAGTAATATACAGGGGTGTCACAAAAACCCAGAGGGCCGCCTGCTGTGAATGGCATGGGCTGTCTCTGAACTATTTGGTAAAAAGGAAAGAAGCAGGGACACAGGAGAGAGGAAGAAAATAATGCAGATCAAATACTGACTGTATTGTATGCATCCCAATATCTTAAAGGGTACCTGTAATCAGGATAGTTACCTCAGTACAGTCTTTCCTTCACCTTTCCTGCGCTGGGACCCTCTAAAGAATCCTTGAAAATAAAGTCAATAATTGCTCATGGCTGCACTCCCCTCCATGTACTGTGCAGGCACATGGATGGCCTCTGTGCATGAGATGCTCCTTGCTACTGCGCAGGCACGGTCGTCCATGTGCTTGCACAGTGTGGCCATGCTCATACTGCTCATACACTGAGGGGATCATGGCCATGCTCATACTGCTCATACACTGAGGGGATCATAGCCGTGAAGAGGCAGAGGATCCCAAACAGCAGAAGAGAGGTCAGTATCTAACTTTGTTCCTTTAATATTACAGGTGTACTTTAAAAAAGGCAATTTCACAACTATTTTTGTGCCTCTTTAACTTTTTTCTTATCTATGTAAAAAGCCTAAAGGTTCAGCTTTGTTGTGGAATAAATGCATTTAACTGATAGGTGTAATGTCACATACAAGATTGCTGACACTCATATTGTGTTTATGTGGTCAATTAATACTGAGGAAGGGATCCAACCTAAATTTAGCTCTTAAGAATATTGCATTTTTTGTTGCATAAATTGGGTAATGTCACTATAACCATTACATACATGGTAGAAAGAACTTTCTGTCTTGTTGGTTAATTAGTTCCAACAGTTACATAAAATCACACGACAGCACTGTCCCCTAATATATTTTTTCTAAGAAGTACGATACAGTTTGTTCTCGGTCAATTGCTTGTGGAGCCCTCTGACACTGCACAACTAATTGATGTATGATCTCAAAATTGGGAGAAGAATCCAACTCCAAATACAATTTATTTTCTCTTTGACGTATAGTTGCAAATGTGAAAACCGAGATCACACTGTCCATCCAACAACAATGCTGCAATAGCTGTAGGCAGAAGAAGGAACTGGCAGCACCATGTCAGAATAATTATGCTCTTTATTGATAAAACATACTTATAACATACATGACATTATTTTGTCATTTTTTTTGCATTCTCTGTTTGGCTAAATACTTCTGGGTTGATTCAGAAGTATTGGACCAATCAGAATAGAAAATGAAGAATTACTGTGGTAATAGGAATACCATGGACATTTTAGGCCTCAGGAATACTCAGTAGTATCCAAGTCTTGTGATTGGTCTAAAATTACCACGGTAATCCAATTTTCCCAGAAAATTCTGCATTCTCTGATTGGTGCAATGCTTCTGAGTTCTCTGTTTGGGCTAAAATTACTGACTTGGGATAAATCTGATTTTTCCGATGTCTTAGTTCCAATTGGAAATGCCGATTTGACTAACAGGACAAACCCTGAATCAACGCTGACACAGGGGCGTAACAATAGGGGGAGCAGCGGTAGCAACCGCATCGGGGCCCTTGGGCCAGAGGGGCCCCGGAGGGCCCTCCCTCAACTACAGAATTAGCTCTATATTGGTCCTGTGCTCATAATAATCACTTCTATAGATACTTTGAATAGTGGTAATTATTAACAAACTGCTCCCCATCCGCTTCTTACACCCCTGACACTGTAGTTGCCATTGGCAGGTTTTGGTGCGCCATATCAATTGTTATGTATAGAGTGCTTGGGGGCCCCAATGTAAAACTTGCATCGGGGCCAACAGCTCCTTAGCTACGCCACTGCTGACAACTATGGGTTTCTCTGTGGCCGGCATGGATTCTTGTGAAATTTAGGTAAAGTATAGAAGTGGGGGGTTGTTATTTATGCTATTAGTGTTCACTGGCCCAGTTGAGTACTTTCTTATAGGGAAGTGGTCTTTTGACTTAACCTCTGCATTGTTGTGGTTGCCTGGATTATGTTGGTCAGGTCTAATACAGCATCCATCTGATTGATGGGTGCTTGTTTTGGGCTTCTCAACTCGTGCATCTTTTTCATTGTAGGTGGGATGGTGATGGGGCCTTCATGGTGTACCACATATACTTGTTTGCAAGTAGTGTAGCCCTTAATGCATACAGAGTGCCAATAGTGCAACTTTTTATGTGCACGGATTTATCAGCAGTGGGACCTTCTATTGATCGTTCATTTGCACGGAAGTTATTTCATTTTTTGTTAATCGTTTGTGCGATGGTTGTTAAGGGTGTGACATGTTGCATTATGGTTTGGGCCATACAATAGCACATATGACCCTTATCACTTCTGAGCATCATTGCTGATGACGACTCTATGGGTTGGGTTCTACTATGGCATGTGTGATTTATGGTGGTAGGCGTGTCTATATTTGTCGCCCAGTTCCCCATCAGGTCCTCTTCTGTTTGGGTAGTGATGTGATTGGTCGCTCTCCCATTGTAACATTTGATTGGTCCATGTGACCTTTGTAAATTTATTGAGCCGTTTTTGAACTGAACATTTAATAGAGAGCCAAAACAGCTTTTTTTTTTATGTTTTATCAATAAAGAGACTAATTACGCTAACATTGTGCTGCCAGTTCTTTCTGCACATTTTGACTTCGGAGGGTTATGTTTTTCTGGCATAACACACTTTTGTTGCTACTTGGTGCTTGTTAAGCTTTTTTGATAGCTGTAGTCAGTACCTTGAAGTAAAGTACTCAATATACTGTACAGATAGGGTTATAAACTGTACAGCATTTACTTAAAGTGGAACACCAAAAATTTTCAGGATACCAATTTTACATGAATTATCCTTGTTTCAGCATCATAAATATTTTGTATCTGTTATATACGTACATATTGTTGTATGCTGGTATATAATGTTAAACTGCCAGTGATGTTTAGCCTAGGATATGATGTCACAGCCTTTTGCCCAAGAGCACCCTGGAAAATCATGTGATGTTCCTGCTAACTACACAGAGTGGGAAAATAAATCTTGCAGTGATTCACCTTGCTAGCAGTAAAGATGTCAGCATCACTGATACATTTCAGAAAGTAAATCACAGCGAGGTAAGATTTTACAAAGGGCAAACATTGACACTTCTAAAATAATTTGTAAAAAATATTCAGTTTTGCTCATGAGCTTACGGTATATTCAGTAAAGTTACTCTTTAAAGCTGAGACTGGTTTCACAATGCAAACTGGCGGCAGCGATGTGGTGTGTTGCACCCACCACACTGCATCATACCGCCAAAAACAGGCCTTCAGGGAACACCGCATTAGTACGCGCTGTTCCCCATCTGTACTTCAGCCAAGCAGGAAGTGATGCACGCTTGCGGTCACTTCCTGCTTTGGGTATGCGAAAGCGTATTGTAAAAAATATGCTTCCGCGCATGCTCGCCGCAACGTCAACTTTGAAATAAAAACCTGCGTCGCAATATCTACCACAGTAAGTATAGTCTTATTCAGAACTCATCCCTGTTGCTCTAGGTTCAAAATAAAAGAAATAATTTTTAAAAGTCCTGTTTGACCCCATAGGTTCTAAATTTTATTCCTGGTGAAACTTATACATAGCGTAATACTGCCGGGAAAAAAAATAGATCTAATTAGGAACACAAATGGGCATATCCACTTTGCCAATCAGCGTATTGAATTATTAAATTGTTGGCCTAAAATGACCAACAAATTGTTCTTAAAGCAGACCTGAAGATGTTTAAATGGGGTTAGGTGGTGATGGGTGGGTAAGCTTTGAACCAGAGTTCTTTGTGTTTGGAATGAAATAATTATGAAATTTCTAGGGCATGAAAAAGGTATAGCATTTTGCTGTAAGGAAGGTTTATGCTAGAGGATTCCTGAGGCCTGATAGGAAAAATGTTTTGTTTTATTTTTAGTTTAGAATAATGGAGATGAGAGAAAACTAGTTGTCAATACACTGTATAGCACTGCACTATGATGGCATGCTAGAACTACCAGTGCCAAACTAACATTAGAACACATACACTTTCATATAACATCTCTAGTGGCTTAGGGCTCAAACCCACTAGCAGCATTTTCTAAGCGCTAGTGCTTTGAAAAAGCTCTTGCTAATGCAATGCTATGGGGAATTTTTATAAGATTACATCGCTCTAGTGGGATCACACCCATAGCGCTCAGAAAAGCGCTCCTAGTGGGTTCCAGGCCTAACTGTATGGTCAAGCCTTGACCTTAACTCAACCTCAAATTGCTCACACTCTTTCTCTCTAACCTTAATGTTTAACCTAATATAGTCTTAACATTAATGTTACCTTACAAACCAACTGGTCTTTTCTGCCTGACAAGTCTTCTAACTGCAAACAGTTGATGATTTCTCAATCGCCACAGACAGATAATTGCTTGTCAAGTGTGAGAAAGCAAGAAAACGGGGAAGGGAGGATCTTTATTTCTGACAACAGGATCTGTCATATGTTTAGTATTTTTAAGTAAGAATATTATTCTACTGCCCTTACATAATTTACTCGGAGGAGTGGCAGCAGGGGCATAGCAATAGCCAAAGCAGCCGTAGTAGCTGCTACGGGGGGCCCTGCAGCAAAGGGGGCCCAGTGGGTTATTAATGTATTCACCATTAACTTTCTTGTCTTTCTCCACTTTCTGACTTTGTCTCGGTTCCTACAACCGTTACAATCCTACAACTGTTAGTTTTTCAGTTTCAAAACAAAAATTAGCTTTGTGATGGTGACATTTTTATACTATAGGAAGTACAGTGTATTAATTTCATATGTAGTGTGGGTTTCACATGGACAATTGCACTGCATGCTCAGCATGCAATTCAGCATCCGATCTGCTATCCACTGAGCGCCTTTCAACTGCAGTTTAATAGGTACACGGCAGGGCATAACTAAAAGTCACTGGACCCCGCCCAGGAAATATTGGTACTTGGTAGTATGCATACCTCCCAACTTTTTGAGATAAGAAAGAGGGACACTTAAGCCACACCCCTGCCACACACCTAATCAGACCCCGGACACACCCCTAGTCACGCATAACATAAAGATTTCATAGGAAAAATATGTTGTTTTATAATTCAAACTACACTGGTCCTTTCTACCTGGTTCATTTTCCTTCACATTAACAATTTAAAAATAAGAAATATATCTATTTAAAGGATAGGAATAAAGTTTAGAATCAATTAAACACATTTTGTACTAGAAAAAAACACATATATTTACAAAGATCTTCAGACTGTTCTCTGAAAGGACAGGGCAAAAATAGAACTTTCTGAAAAGAGCACTTTTTTGACAAAAAACACTCTAAATAAGAACTTTATACGATCTTTAAACACAGTATTAGGAGAATCAGGTCGGTTTCACACACAGCGTTGTGAGAGCGCTGCGGTGCGATGAGCACCTCAGACTGAAACACTAAAAGTAGCCTTCAGAAATTCCCCCGGCAATACATTTTACTCTCCCTTCTGGCTGCCAGCCAAGCAGGAAGCAAGGCTCTCTAGCGTTTACTTCCTATGGCTGGAAATAGAATTGCGTGGAAGTGTACTGAAAAAATACACTTCTGCACATGTGCGCCGCAACACAAATGCAAAAAAAAAAAATGTCTGGCTATCATCCATGAACTGAAGCTCAAGAGTAACTCTTGCACCACAACAGCATCCCTAAAAACACAAATTGCTGTACCAAAAAATGGTTAAAGCAGAAGCTTTTTTGGAATTGGTTAGTTGTCTTCCTGTTCCCATTATCTAGTTTTAGGACTTGCATATAATGCAGATGAGATTACATTTAAAATCATATTTATAAAGAAATATGGAAACTTATATAAGATTCTCAAACTTTCCAGCATGACCGTATGAATTGGAGCAGCTTGTGTTTTCCTTTTATTTTATTTTTTTATTATGTATAATTTATATAAAATAGTGTTCTGTTAATTGTATTGAGAAAAGCCTGTGCCTGAACTGGAGCATTAATGCTCAGTCTCCCGCATCATTACCGTGTAAGTATTATACTGTGATATAAGGTTGCCTCCAGTGGTGTAGTTAACCTGACTTTATTGCGAAATTATAAGTGCATGCTGAAGAATGCTGCTGGCTTTATCTTTCATGTACTAAGTGAAATAGTTGCCGTGGTGCCCAGCTCTTGGTGAAATGAAATATGCATTATTGTCGGTTCCTCTGCGGCATCTTTATGTAAATGTGCTTGGTGCATGGTTCTAAAACAATTTAGACAGGGTAATTACTAACCGGGTTACAGAAACGATGTATATACAGAACTAAGCACCGTTTTGGGGCATCCCTGCCTTAACCAAAACAATAATATAATGATATAATGCTTAAATAAGAACCATTAAAACAATATGTTGTTATAGCATCACCTAGTCGCTAAGTGCACAGAGATGCGACAGAGATGCTTTGGAGCAAAGTCTGTTGAGCTGATATTTTAAACATGCACCACATTTATGAGTCAGCGGAATTCTATTATTGCTCACCTTGATTTATTCATATTGTTAATATGGAACAATTTTATTTTTTTTATTTACCTTCATTTATGTATAAAATGGGCAAGGGGTAGACTTCTCATTGTTTAAAGGTAATCCGAAATATGGTACAAATATGGTAACCATGTTTTTAAGTGGCGCCTTAGCACCAAAGCCCACTCTCATGCAGGGCCGGAGCTACCATAGGAAAAAATGGGCAATCGCCCCAGGGCCCCAGAGCCTGTAGGGGCCCCCAAGGTGTCCCTCCCCCATCTTAACTGTTGCTCCCCGGGGACTCTGCAGAGTCTGTTAAGTTTGGAGGTGATTGGGGGAGGGTCAGCAGCCAGCTCAGGGGCCCAGGAGGGAAATTTGGCTGCAACAAAGGGCCCTTAATGATGCTTTTTGGTCAGGGGGTGTCTGTTGGGGGGCCCCCCAGGCTTATTTTGCCCTAGGGCCCAATTAATACTTGAACCGGCCCTGCTCTCATGGGCAAACCCAGGATTTTCAAGGGAAGGGGGGGGGGGAGTAGATTCCTGAAAGGTCTCCCTCAGTCACGCACAATACAGTATAATAATATAGTAGGACATCATGCTGGGTACACATAATGCAATTTCCCGTCCGACTGACAGGATCTGACAATTATTTCCCAAATGTCCGATCTGCTCCCTGACATACCTGACTCTGTGCTCTGTTAAGTTCTCCAGAGCTTCTCCATGCTCTGTACACACGCTACTGTTCCATCCAAAGTCAACTGTAGCAGGGAAAAAAATGGGGGTGGAACATAGTGCAGGCTGCAGCATGGTGCTGGGAGCTGCAGGATACCTGCAGATATTCTGGCGTCTCAACTTGTGCCCGTCCCCAGACACGGCAACGGCCCTGGTCTGAGGGGGAATTGTGGGCAGCTGTAATCCCCCCCCCCCCCCTGCGTTTTACTATATCTCTTCCCCAATTTAAGTATCCTATCTCATTTTTAGGGACACAGAAAGCCCCTTAACCCAACATTGGGACAAGGGTGCTTTGCAGGGGGAGGCCTTGTCTCAAGGTACTCCCCAATCTTGAAATCCATGTGGGGTGGTTTTGGTCAGAGGGTTGGGCCTCAGCCCTCATGCTAACTGGCTTTGCTTACCTTGCCATCCAACCAGCATGGCTGGATAAAGGTTTGGTTATGATTTCTAATGGGATCTGTTTCTATACCTGTAAATTGTTTAAATCAGAAACGTTTAAAATGTATTTTATTGCTCATTAGAGTCTGCAGTTATCATTTATAAATATTCTTTTTGCAACAAAATGTATTGTTATGCAGTACTGACTGCTATTTCATGGTAAACCCAGCAGTCATCATGTAGAACTTATAAGTCCATAGCAGTGGCTATTGGTCAGTAAATAAATCTACAAAGTGACACTGGGGCCAGCATGTGAGCCTGCACATGTGATCAGTAGGGTTGATCACAGATATGCAAATTGTTCAGAGTTGATGCAAAGGTATGCACATATTTATGCAAATGTATGCAGCTTGGAAATGGACCAATCAATTTAAACCTGCTTTTAAATTGATTGGTCCATTTTCATACTGCATACATTTGCATACAAATTTGCATAATTTAAGAACAATTTGCATCTCATTGATTATCCCTAGTGATCAGTATTCTACCTGCCTACTTACCTTGATTTTAGGAAATTTCCTCCCCTGTATGTAAATGGAGGTTGACATATAGAATCTCTTTTTAATCATCAGCCATGGAGTTCAGCATTTTCCCTTCCTGGCAAAAATGTACATCATGAAAAGGATTGTTAAGGTAGCTGCATGTGATCTCATTCTCTAGTGATCACATGCACTGAATAAAGAGGTATCTTCTATAAGCTTAGCAGAATTGATAGATACAATGGGCTTGATTCACAAAGCAGTGCTAACCTACTTAGCACGTCTAAAGTCTTTAGTAAGTAGGTTAGCACCGAGTTTCTGAATCACATCGCGCGCTAAGTACTGCGTGCAAATTCCTATGCGCGCGCTAAGTCCCTTAGGCTTTAATGGGCACTTCGCGCGGAGCGCCCTGCGCTCTGTGCAGTGCGCGCGTAAAGTTTTACGCGCAAAAAGCTTGTTTAGACGTGCTGAGGGGGTTTTCACAGACGTGGTAACAGTTAGCACTGCTTTGTGAATCAAGCCCAATGTATGTTATATATTTTAAGCAACTTAATCTCCAAAGTATCTAGTCAGCGTCTGCAAAATATATAATTACTGCTGTCAGTGAGTACATTAACATGAGAAAATTCTTGGATAGCAATACTACAATTATAATTAAACTTTTTGAAATGATATTGGTAACAATTTAGCTTGAAGGTATTGCATTTTTCTTACATTCGCATTCCAGCTGGTCACTGCACAACCGGGGGCATAACACTCGCCCCTGCAAGGGATGCAGCCGTGGGGAGGGGGGGGCATGGGGGGACCCGTGGCTCTGGGGCCCTCCAGGGGCGTTTTTAGTGGCAGGAGGGGAGCGTAGAGCATGAGGGGAGAGCAGTGGGCACACACAGTAGCGGAGAAGGGGGGGGGGGGGGGGCGACTCCTCTTCCCTCACCTCAGTACAATCCAAAGTTTTGCAGGAGTCCCCAGTGATTTCTAGCTATGCCTCTGTACTCATATGAATTGGCAATACTGAGGCATCATCACCAGTACATCAGCTTTCCTTCAGCCTGGCAAGAGTGGCAGAAACAGAAGGAGAGGATTTTCCCATTTATGTAATGCATGTTCGACATTTGAAAATCGGGTGCTGGCCACGATAGGAACATAATGGCCTCGATTCATAAAGCATTCCCGCATTCGGAAATGCAAAAAAACGCTCACTTTACCGACCACACACCAAAATATGCATTCATAAAGGCTTTTTCCGCATGAAAAGCCGACATTTGCGAGCAGAGTGATCAATCACCGCCTTGCGCGGTGATTATCACAGCAACAGTAACAAATGTCAATTCATAAAGATTAGAGGTAGCGGTATGCGGACGGGTATTACCGCTACCTCTGATGTGGCGAGAAGCGTGCGGAATCCGTTGCAGTGAATGGGACAGACCTCCCAAGCAGCTGCAGAGAGAACACCGCACGGAGGGATTCCGCCTGCTTCCCCTGTTTCCGCACGTCTCCCGACAGCCTAACGCCTGCCTACAGCGGAGTATCTCCGCACGTATATCACAAGTAGCTAAATTTTTATGAATTACCACCCTGAAGGCGGAAATACCGACAGCGGTGTTTCCCCGCTCGACTTTCCCCGCTCGCAGGCAGTTTTATGAATCGAGGCCTATGTGGCCAGCATATATATATAGCTGAATACCAGTATCTGCTGCAACAGAGTGGTATCGGTATGGTTCTGGGGTATAGTTTTTGCTGTAGGTGAGTTAGTAGGGTTAGTGTTAGGTGTATAATTCCCACTTCTGTGGTACTATTCCTCTCGGTGTCCCAGCAAGGTTATAACAATCACTGAACACTCTCATCCTGACTAGTTTTGGCTTTTGTCTTCATCAGGGGTACGAGAGCAGGCGGGAAAGTGTAATTTTTATACTATTTGGTATTACTCCATCCATTCCGCCCATCTCGGTGTTCCGTAACTCACTTCCAGTGAGCACCATGTTACTTTCGGTTCGGAGGCTGCTTCTGTGCATGTCACCATGGTGCACGCCACGTGATAGGCTGTGCCTCCTATGGTATTTCACCTCCCTTCTTGAGCTTGCGATGCTTGAATACAGGTGGATACAACGAACACAATGGGATCCTCATTTTCTAACCAGTAGATGAATTTCAAGATTGTAAAAGAGTATATCACCGTAAGAGTCCACACAGCATTACAGCCATTGTTTTTAATTTCACCTGTATTTTAGTTTCACCTGTACTTTCAATATGTGCCACTTTGAGCGAGCCTTGGACCCATGGGTGAATTATACAGGAGGGCTCTGCATGCATGACCTGTTGAATGCTTGATGTTTTTGAATGCTTAATTGTACTTTCTCTTTGAGTATATTTGCATAGAGACCACTATATATTATGTCTATAATGTTGTGCCTTACTACATATTGCCATAACTATTCAAATATTCCTATTCAATTTTTTAGATTACACCTGGTTGTGATTACCTGTGCTCCATAATATTCTGTATTCATAAAGATAGTTTAGCTGCTATCAGCTACTTGTATTTTATCACTGTTCAGCCATTTTCTTGTTGTTGATTCTTCCGATAGTAGAATAAATACATTATCAGATAATTTACTTTATCATTTTACCATTAATAGAATATCAGTAACTTTACTGATCTTCTACTATAACTTCACCCTAACCAAACTCTCAGATTACCCTTACTCTGCCTAGGCTTAACACTAACCCCCCTCCCCCACCTACACCTAGCACTAACATTTGCCTCTTTAGCCGCAATCGACCCAGCACTCAAATAATCTTTCAAGCACTGGCTCCCGCCACTAAATTTGACAACCCTTTGTTTCCTTAGATTGCCAATAACACATATTTTAGCATTACTTTTTTTTATGTCTGATAACCACTTTCGTAATGCCACTTTAGCAGAATTATGGTACTAAATGTTCACCAGCTTTTCAGCAAAATCAACATCAGAAAAAAAAAATCCCAAACACAGTTTCATAAATCTTACTTTAAAAGAAAATAAAGATCAAGGTTCTAAAATTGGCAGACAGTAAAAATGGTGAACAATTGTTTGATCACTATTCTTTATAAATAGTCATGATGAAAGATAAATGCATGAACTACGATTTTGCTGGTTTCTTCATATTTTAGAGAGCATTGGCACATAGAAATAAATCTAGAAATTATCTGGATTTGGACAGTGAATGAGAGAGTCTTGAACACTATTAAGTCTACTCTTTTTTTAATTATTATATTAAAAAGTGTAAAATCATGAAGTGTAAAGTAAAAAACTGAGGTAAGTTATATGCTTTCCTCAGTAGTGAGATGCCTTAGGATGGTCCAGAGACTTCCTGGAGCCTCCTACAGCCCACTGTTCCAACACACGGCCCCTCTATACCGATTTGACTATGCAGCTTTGTTCTACTAGGCATGCTTACTTGCAAATGCCCAGTTTGGATGCACTCGCCCAAGGTCGGGAGCATGATCAGAAGATGAAGAGGGACACTGGGCTAGTTTGGTGGGCTTTATAAGTCAACAGGAATCCTCTGGACAATTCAGAGGCTTTCCACTACTGAGGCAAGTCAATTTTTATTTTCACTTCACGATTGTTGTAAGCCATTCGTATTCAAGCCAGCTATTACATTCATATAAATGTGTGTTTTTCTAGCTCTACTTTCTAATGCCCATCATAAGGATATTATATGAGAACTGAAACAATGTCCAAGAATTGTGAAACTTGTTTTTTTTTGTTTTGTTTTTTTAACTTCCAAGTCCTCTACAATTATCCAGAGTTCACATCTCTCCCTCTATCTTCAGCTCATAGTTATCAATAGAAACTTCATGTAGGTAGTATCCTCCTAGTACATTAATATTTTACGTTTTACCACAGGCTCTTACTATATTAGATCTAGCCAAGAAATTTACAATTAAAATCAGTCTTGCTTAGCCTCTGAGGAGTTGACCAGGAGGCTCGAAACGTACATCAGGCAACTACACAAGTTTGTGATATTTCTATAGAATATATGTTTTTGTCCTTCCTTAAAGGCATTTTGTACCTAATTTACATAGTTGGGAATCCTACATCGAGTAAGAATATTATAATAAAGGTGCATAGGTCGATGCCTGTATACATACAGCATGTTTACATAAGATGTTTGAAAAAGAACAATGCTAATCCCATCCTTATTAACCATGTGATTATAGAAAATTTTGAGAGGTGCTCAGAACTCTATGGCTTTATCAAATCGGCACTGTTATTGGCCTGAGGAAGTGCGCTTGCACCCATGAAACGCGTAGCCTGTGCGAAATAAAAACTACTTTTTTACCTTCATTTGTATCAGTTTTTT
This sequence comes from Hyperolius riggenbachi, assembly GCF_040937935.1. Classification (NCBI taxonomy): domain Eukaryota; kingdom Metazoa; phylum Chordata; class Amphibia; order Anura; family Hyperoliidae; genus Hyperolius; species Hyperolius riggenbachi. Next base: position 137,741,698 of record NC_090650.1, on the reverse strand, counting down.
GCTTTTATCGTGTTCTTAACCACTTGCCGACCGCACGCTTATACCGTGCGTCGGCAAAGTGGCAGCTGCAGGACCAGCGACGCACTACTGCGTCGCCAGCTGCAGGCTGATTAATCAGGAAGCAGCCGCTCGCGCGAGCGGCTGCTTCCTGTCAATTCACGGCGGGGGGCTCCGTGAATAGCCTGCGGGCCGCCGATGTAAACACAAATAATCCGCTTTGTTTACATTGTACGGCGCTGCTGCGCAGCAGCGCCGTAAGGCAGATCGGCGATCCCCGGCCAATCAGCGGCCGGGGATCGCCTCCATGTGACAGGGGACGTCCTGTCACTGGCTGCACAGGACGGATAGCGTCCTGTGCAGCCCGGATCACCGGGAGGGAGAAGTAGGAGAGGGAGGGGGGTGAATGTCGCCGCGGAGGGGGGCTTTGAGGTGCCCCCCCCCCGCAACTAGCCTGCACGCAGGAGCGATCAGACCCCCCCTGCACATCATCCCCATAGGGGGGAAAAAAGGGGGGCGATCTGATCGCTCTGCGTGCACCCTGATCTGTGCTGGGGGCTGCAGAGCCCACCCAGCACAGATCACAACAAACAGCGCTGGTCCTTAAGGGGGGGTAAAGGGTGGGTCCTCAAGTGGTTAATTAAGTTTCATTGCTGTTAGGAGCCTCTTCACCCCTGTTGTTGTTATTTTAGAAATGTTTACTCTAAACAAAAATGCTCTTTAAAAAGTCTCTTTAATTTTTTTTAGTCAATTTTGGGCATAATTAATAGGAAAAAATAATTGTTTTATTATATGTACCATGTTATATCTCAACAAATATATACTACCAAGGAATGACATTTTAATGAAAATATAATAAAGTATGGGATGTTCATTCAGGGGATATTAATCTGTAATAGTGAGACTAAACCCAAAATAAAACTGAGGATACTTTTTTGTTTCCTTTATGACTATGCAACCCAAATTCTAAAGGCGCATAAACATGTGCAATGACTGTCACATAGGAATTGTGACTTTATCGCTTGGGTAATAGTAATGGACCAAGAGCCAAACAGATGCATGACCAAGCTGCCGGTTGTTCATTTGCTATTGAGGGGTGGAAGGTATGCCACAGTAGCTTATGGCAGGTGGAGTAAGGAGGGGAGCAATAAGCTGGATGTTTGGGTGATGCTTCAGGGCAGCTGTACACGTAATAGATTCTTGGAAGAGGTGGATAGCCAGTTTAGTTGTTTGGTATAGCATATGTACAAGCTTTTACTCTTGTCCGTCTAATGTCCAAAAATGTTTTAGGAGGCCCAACAATTTTTTGGGTGACATTGGCAAAATTCTTCTTTGGACTTGGAGCATTGGAGAGGATTTGGAGCATTGGAGAGGACTTGTGAGTCTACAAGTCCTCTCCAATGCTGCTCCAGAATTAACACCTCCCCGACCTTACTGATAATTACCCATTTTACTGATACCTCTTTTTTTTTTTAAATCAGCCTTTATTAAGAACAACAGATAGGCAAGTAACAATTCAAGGAAAACATTGTATGATATTTTTCACATACAGAGCAGCAGCAGCATTTCAAACTACATTTTAAAGAATCAACTTAAACATTGACACATTGCAATCAATCCCCAGCCCATTTATAATGTATTACTGATTTTACATCCTTAGAGTGGCCCACCGAACAACCTGTCTTGGATCAATGAGCGATCCGGAAGCCCAGGAGTATCCAACCAGCCTGCCCAGATTAAATCAAATTTTTGAGGAGACCCTCTGTGAACATATATTAATTTTTCCATTTTGAGATACTCATTTACCTGTTTCACCCAGCTATCTGGCAATGGGGGATTGGAGTCTTTCCATAGTTTTAAGATTAGTAATTTGGCCTGAAATAGAAGTCTGAGAACCATCACCTGAGTATGTTCTGATATTGAAAAACCTGTTAATAGGCCTAAGATACAATGTTGCACCGTTCTAGGGACTTTTTGTTTTATGAGAGTGTCAATGGTATCTAGTACCGTACTCCAATATCTATGCAGCTTTGGACAATGCCAGAGCATATGTAATAAATCTCCATGATCTCTGCGACACCTAGGGCATATTGGGTCCTCTCTCAGGTGCATGGCATGAAGTCTTTTGGGAGTTAGTAAATTTCTATAAAGTATATTAAGTTGTGACATTTTTTGCGAAGCATTGGTGGATACCTGTGGCACTGATTGGAGAATTTCAACCCAGTCTTCATTTGTCAATGTGTCTATCTCTTCAACCCATCTACTGTAACACTTGAGGGGGAATTTCTCTAAAAACAAACCCAGCAGAAGAGCATAACAAGAAGAGATAAATCCAGTTCTTGCATTGGATTGATTTATCAAATTAAATAGCGGAGTCGGACGCAACCGCAAGGGAATTGTTCTACGCTGTTTACGGATCGCGTGTGATAATTGCATATATTGGAATCGAAAAAGTACCGAGTCTCGACATCGCCTCAGTTCCAATATTTGTTCTGTAGATTTTAGCTCTTCTCCTTCTATTATTTGCCCAAATAGAGAAACTCCCTCTCCTGCCCATTTTTTCAGAAAGTCTAGTTTAGACAATTCTGCAAATCTCAGAGTATATAATGGTGTATAGTTGGTATATCCTTCAACCTCCTGCATGGAGCGTAGTCTATTCCATACCTTCTGGATACCTCTTTAAAACACAGTTATTTTATAATAACACAACAGGGGTTGAAAACAGTGGGAATACCTCTAACATGTTCTCTCCAAGAAGTTTGGAATCAGTATGATTCCATTTATTGGCTAACTTAGGAAAAAAAAGGAGTACGCTTTTGGCTATGAATTCTTCTTCAGACCCATTTCCTGTATACTGGCAAGATGTTAGAACAGGCAACTTATATAAACTAGACACTCAAATGAGAAACATTGTTTTGCAAACATAAGTAAATGTCATTAGATGCCTTAATTACAACATCAGGAGGGTCTCACAGGGATGCTAGCTAATTTATGACAAATAGGTAAGACCATTTGTTTGCTTAAACATCACATACCACAGACTCAGGGTTATGAGGCGGCATCATAAATCCCATCGTGCCGGTACAAATTCTTGTTTAAGCCTTCATCTACATTTATGAACCAATGTATACATTTTGTCTCTTTTGTTAGTCTTTCTTTATGCAATTTGAAGCCACCCATAAATACAGTGACAAGAAGATCACTTAAAGGATACCCGAACTGACATGTGACATGATGAGTTAGACATGTATATGTACAGTGCCTAGCACACAAATAACTATGCTGTGTTCCTTTTTTTCTTTATCTGCCTGAAAGAGTTAAATATCAGGTATGTAAGTGGCTGACTCAGTCCTGACTCAGACAGGAAGTGACTACAGCGTGACCCTCACTGACAAGAAATTCCAACTATAAAACACTTTCCTAGAAGAAAATGGCTTCTGAGAGCAAGAAAGAGATAAAAAGAGGAATTTCTTATCAGTGAGGGTCACATTGTCAGGACTGAGTCAGCAAATTACATACCTTATATTTAACTCTTTCAGGCAGAGAAAGAAAAAAAGGAACACAGCATAGTTATCTGTGTGCTAGGCACTGTACATGCACATGTCTAACTCATCATGTCACATGTCAGTTCGGGTATCCTTTAAACTGTGTCCACCTAAGCAGAAATGTGTGGGCACTGGGAGATCAGTATATATACAGTGGTGTGAAAAACTATTTGCCCCCTTCCTGATTTCTTATTCTTTTGCATGTTTGTCACACTTACATGTTTCTGCTCATCAAAAACCGTTAACTATTAGTCAAAGATAACCTAATTGAACACAAAATGCAGTTTTAAATGATGGTTTTTATTATTTAGTGTGAAAAAAACCCTCCAAATCTACATTACCCTGTGTGAAAAAGTGATTTCCCCCCCTTGTTAAAAATAACTTAAAGGTGGTTTATTACACCTTAGTTCAATTTCTGTAGTCACCCCCAGGCCTGATTACTACCACACCTGTTTCAATCAAAAAATCACTTAAATATTAGCTATCTGACACAGAGAAGTAGACCAAAAGCACCTCAAAAGCTAGACTTCATGCCAAGATCCAAAGAAATTCAGGAACAAATGAGAACAAAAGTACTGTAATTGAAATCTATCAGTCTGGTAAAGGTTACAAAGCCATTTCTAAAGCTTTGGGACTCCAGCAAACCACAGTGAGAGCCATTATCCACAAATGGCAAACACATGGAACAGTGATGAACCTTCCCAGGAGTGGCCGGCCGACCAAAATTACCCCAAGAGCGCAGAGAAAACTCATCCGAGAGGCCACAAAAGACCCCAGGACAACATCTATAGAACTGCAGGCCTCACTTGCCTCAATTAAGGTCAGTGTTCACGACTCCACCATAAGAAAGAGACTGGGCAAAAACGGCCTGCATGGAAGATATCCAAAGCGCAAACCACTTTTAAGCAAAAAGAACATTAAGGCTCGTCTCAATTTTGCTAAAAAAACCATCTCAATGATTGCCAAGACTTTTGGGAAAATACCTTGTGGACCGACGAGACAAAAGTTGAACTTTTTGGAAGGTGCGTGTCCCGTTACATCTGGCGTAGAAGTAACACAGCATTTCAGCAGAAGAACATCATAACAACAGTAAAATATGGTGGTGGTAGTGTGATGGTCTGGGGTTGTTTTGCTGCTTCAGGACCTGGAAGGCATGCTGTGATAGATGGAACCATGAATTCTACTGTCTGCCAAAAAATCCTGAAGGAGAATGTCCGGCCATCTGTTCGTCAACTCAAGCTGCAGCGATCTTGGGTGCTGCAGCAGGACAATGACCCAAAACACACCAGCAAATTCACCTCTGAATGGCTGAAGAAAAACAAAATGAAGACTTTGGAGAGGCCTAGTCAAAGTCCTGACCTGAATCCTATTGAGATGTTGTGGCATGACCTTAAAAAGGCGGTTCATGCTAGAAAACCCTCAAATAAAGCAGAATTACAACAATTCTGCAAAGATGAGTGGGCCAAAATTCCTCCAGAGCGCTGTAAAAGACTCGTTGCAAGTTATCGCAAATGCTTGATTGCAGTTATTGCTGCTAAGGGTGGCCCAACCAGTTATTAGGTTCAGGAGGCAATTTCTTTTTCACACAGGGCCATGTAGGTTTTAAGGTTTTTTTCTCACTAAATAATAAAAAACATCATTTAAAACTGCATTTTGTGTTCAATTATGGTATCCTTGACTAATAGTTAACGGTTTTTGATGAGCAGAAACATTTAAGTGTGACAAACATGCAAAAAAATAAGAAATCAGGAAGGGGGCAAATAGTTTTTCACACCACTGTATGTATGTATGTATAGATATATATATATATATATATATATATATATATATATATATATATATGTATATGTATATATATATATATATATATATATATATATATATATATATATATATATATATATATATATATATATATATATATATATATATATTTGGGGTGTTTTGCTGTTTATAGTGAACCTGTGGTGGTGCATATGCTCATGTAGGGTTTGTCCTGTTACAAGTTTGAGAAATGGACTTATGATACATGTGCAGCATGAAACAGCTTGCTTTGCACACATGCTGTCCTGTATCTTTTCTACGGTTTGCTGAGCTGGTGGATTATAATCAAACTGGTTAAAGGGTGCCCGTATCTCTGGATGTTTCTGTTTGGATACATATATAAGATGTTGTAAAATAAAAATAGTATCTAGCTGATATTGGTAATTTACCACCTGGCTATAGCAGCCCAATAGACTGGATCTTAGAAGATAACATACTGTATAATATCTCTCTCTTTGCTGCAGCCACAAGCTTTGTACACTTTGCTGCAGGGTAAAGGAGTCTCACAGCTTTTACCAACAGCCCCCCATTGGTCCAGCCCTCTTACACAGAACATCCTTTCCTCAACATTGTTCAGTCGACAAAACTAATTGAACACTGCTTGGGGAGGTGGGCTCCTTTTTCAATAGAGTATCTGTAGAGCCAATGCTTGCATTGAATATAACATTTGATTATAAAAACAATATCTAACAACAGATTTTGGATTTCTACCTAGACAGACTGCGTTACAGTCATAATTCTATGGTCAGAGTTAAACTTGGAGGTTCATTTCACACATGGTACGTTGGCGTTGTCCTGCAGCAGGAGAGCCCACCATAAGACAATCGCACTGTACCATTAGGGCCCATTTCCATTACACACTGTACGATGTGGCTACATAGACGCATCGCACCGCGGCCGTACTAATGCACGGCAATGGAACTGTTTCCATTGCATCCTGGTTTGTGGAGTGGTGAGATCAGAGAATCAGAGAATCTGCAACAAGCTGCAGATTCGCGCACAGTCACATCCGCCCGCCGTCTCCTCCAATACACTTTGGCATCGGAAGATGTGAAAGTGACGCAAATGGGAGCGGAAGTGATGCGTAGCTGCATCGGAAGCGACGCGAATGTAAGCTGTAGCTGCATCGGTTTCAATTTGCAAGTGGAAACGGGCCCTTATAAGCTATTTCACACGCCCTGCAGCAGACTGTGCCGGCAGAGTAATTTTCGTAGCTCTGCCACCCGCTCAGTGATGTGCTTCCTGCTGGACAGGAAGTACATGACTGAATTTTGAATGCTCGCCACATTCATGTGTCACCGCTACTGCAACAATCTAATAGCAACAGAGAGCAGCGCAACGCCCCAGTGTGAAAGGGGCCTTACATTTAATAACATTACATTAGGAACTAATGTGTTTGGTTTAGCAGGTGCCCACTAAGGGTTATTGTTATGTACTAATCACATCTAGAAATGTTAATTAATTCAAGGAACAATAGTAAGAAAATAATTAGGTTGAAATGGAATGCAGGTTTTTGATTGACAATTCACGTTATATTATCTTTTACAAATAACAGTCTTAATTACAAGTGATAAAGTTAAATGACATTATCTTAGAACAAAAAGCATTGTTAGCATAACAAAATGTTATCAATCAAGCAAAGATGAGCGATCTACATAAAAATTATACGCAATTGATGTTACATCATGTTTCTTCATAAAGCATCTTTTAATACTGGTATTACAAATGAAAAGACATGTGGAATTGTGATTAAGCAAGTGCTTTTTTAAATCTAAGCCTTCTTGACATGTCACCCTTGTGATCTGTGATTACAGTGGCACATAGATAGCAATATACATGTAGTACCATTATGTTGTTACGTTGTTTTCTTTCCTATTACACCTAAATCTAACTTTAAAGCTGAAGCCAGTGAATTCAGCAAAAGTTTTTGATATAAAGAAAAATCACTTTTAAAGTACCCTCTTCTATCAACTTCCTGCAGTACAAACCAGTGTCTCTAATCTCCCCATACTGCCCCCTCCTGTCCCCCTGTGCAATCACCTGTCTCCCTGTGCTGCCTACTGTTCCCTTGTGTCCCCTCTGTGCCTTCTCTTGTCCTTATGTGACTTCTTATGTCCTTCTTCTCCCCTCTGTGTCTCCACTGCCTCCTTTGTGTTTCCTCTGCCCGCTTTCTGTCTCACCTCACCGCCCTGTGCCTCCTTTCTGTCCCAGCTAAAGAAAATCTGTCTATAGCTAACCCCGAATGAAGCCTGCAATTTCCAAAAACAATGGGTTAGATTTTTGAAGTGCTACTCTAAAGGCGGCCACACACCATACAATTTTTTTTATATATCTGTTCAATTCAAGAATTGCAGTCAATTTTTCTGACTGATTGTAACATTTTAAAAATATGACCAATGTACCACACACATATGTTAAATTTTTTCCTAATTATGATAAAAATAATTGGAAACTCTGAGAAAATTGCTATGGTGTATAAATTAATAAATTGACAATCTAACACGCACCATACAATCTTTAGAAAAATCAAAGACAAATTTCCAGCATTACGGATTGATGAAAATCGAAAAAACAGGAAATCCGATCGGATTTTTCAGTCGAATATATATATATATAAAAAAGGACCTTTCAATTTTTTGGGGAGACCCAATTATATTTATCGACTTGCCGTAAAATCGGATCATTTTCTTGTATCGTGTGTGGCCACTTTAAAGGTGCCCATTAATATTTTCCTTAGATGTGATCATTCAATCAGATTTTTACATCTGTTTAACTGTACAAAAAAACACGCAGTACTGTATGTGAAGAAAATCGATGTGAACAGATCCTATGGCCGTCGGCCGATTGGAATACAGAATTTTGTCAATCAGACCTGATAGATTTATAGTACTAAAGTTAAACTGACCAGGCACATAGGAGTTGTTATTATTAAAATGTTTTTATCCCTATTATGGAATCTTATTCTATTGTTTTTTGTTTGTTTTTTCTTACTTGAAATACTGTAGTTAGTTACATTTATCTTATTGGTATATTTGCCTTAATAATGTATGTAAGCGCCTCATCTTCTCTTACACTTATTGATGACAGAATGGTGCTATGTTAAATTTTATTATAGGGAAACACTGCATAACCGTCTGAAATCTTTTACATGCTTTGTTGACAAATTACTTAACTTATGGAACTAAAATGTTCTGCTATCTGAATAAAAAACTTCTGAAACTGGAACGTTGGATTTTATGATTCTATCATTGCACTTTTTGCCCAGCACTGGCAACCTGGCTTTTTCAGTTAGATTTGATGGGGGCTAGCACCCACCGGGGCCCTAGACACCCTCCAGGCCCTAGGCAGCTGCCTAGTATTGCAGATTGGGGATGATCCGTCTCTGATCTGAAGAAAAAAAAGGTGCTCTTTCAATTCACTTTTAGACTTTGTTCACATTGTTCTTTCACTTACTGGCGTCAGTCAGGAAGTGAACTCTTTAACCCGGAAATAAAAAAATACAATGTATTTATTCAACAAAGTGCTCAGGAAAACGCAATACAGAGCGCTTTTTCAAGGGCTTTGCAATTTCCCTATACCTTCCATTGAGCCAAAACGCTCAGAAAATGGTACATGTAGCGCTTTTGCTATTTTAAAAGAATCCAAATGCTCAAATGTGAACTCTCTCATAGAAAATCATTGCACAAGTGCTTTTAGAGTGATTTGCAAAATAGCCAGCGGTTAAAAAAATCAGCAACTGCTCATATTGTGAACAAGCCCTAACTCCTAAGTTTTCTCCTAGGAGATTTTTTTTCTTTAGTTTTTCATCTATTATTTACAATAACTTTTGTACTCTGCAATTGAAAAAGTACCAAAAAGGAGGTAAAAAAGTACTACCTAAATTATCCTGAGCATTCTCTTGCTGGTGGCTTAAATGGCATTTTTATTATAATGCGAAAATATCACCTAGGAGGAAACATAGGAGTAAAAATGAATTGGATCGGGCCCAAAGTGCTCTAATTGACCCATTTATGGAAACAATCGATAATGACCTAATTACTTACAATTCCGCAAATCTTATCAAATGATCATATCTGAGGAAAATAATGTACTGTTAATGGGCACTTTTAAGGTGTAAAACCTCCAGTACTTGACCCAATTAAATCACATCTTGCTGCTAAATGCTGTTTTTCTTCCATAAATGCTGTTTTTCTTCCATAAATCGCATGACTACAGAGAACACAGCAGTGGAAACAGCTAACAAGCAACACATAACTCCTGTGCACTAGCATTAGGATGCATGTGTATTTTCTTTCCAGTAAAATGTGTCAGGCATATACCTGTAGGCACTATTTACAAAAGGTAGAGAAAGTTTGTGAAGTATTTGAAATTCTACCAGGTTTTCTCATTGGAATTGCTTTACATTTGAATAGGCACCACAGAAATATCTGCTACTTAATTTATCGTGACCTAACAAGATTTTTAATTTTTGTGAAAACCTGTAAATTGTGCTGATGGAGAAAAGTAGTGAGGGTCATGTTGCCTAGGCGATAAGCGGCTGCAATAAGTAACAGCAACTCGCGTGACCCTCTCTAGAGATGCTGATTTACCCAGACATCTCAGAAGAAAGCTGTGGTAAAGGTAAAATAATAATCGCCTAAAACAGCTAGTCAGAATCCTGAAGCTACTACTACTCCACTTTTGCTCTAATTTATTTCTAGACTTGCACTGATAAAAGTAGACTATAATCCCAAATATTTGTGTATTTTGTGTATTAAAGAGAGCCCGAGGTAGACTCATATAGTAAAAAAAAACCCTAGGCTACCTGATGCGGGGTACTGGGCAGATAAGGAGGCCACCATCAACGCCCCTCTCCGACCGCTCCTGAGGTCCGCACTGGCATACCTTCGTTTTTGTGACCTCTGGGTCACAAGGCTGGAAGGAGAGAGATCTCTCTCTCCCAGCGTGCAAGGAGACAATGCCAATGGCAGCTCTGGAAAGCCTGCAGGAACGCCCCTAGTGGGCAGGGAATCCCTTTCCTCCCATTACCTTCCGAGAAAGCGACAAAAATTGTCGCTAATCTCCGGGGGGCGTAGCGCGGCGCTGCATGCAGCGTTTCCGAGGCGATTGCGCTGTTTTTCTTGTTCTATTGAATGGGAATCACAGGAGCAAATCAAACTGAATCATGAGATTTTGCCTGCAAATCGCAATCGCGTAGCCAAACGCGATCACGTGCAAGCGGTGCTACAAGTGTGAACTAGCCCTAAACATGTACATGAGTACATAATAGCCCCGAATTGCAGGGACCTATACAGAAGAATGAAAATAGGCTCCTTAAAATAAATAGCTCCTTGAGTATGCTATTCACTTTTCACTAAAGAGAAATTAGAGCACCTATATAACTACCGGTACTCATTACTCAAACCTCTTATCCACTGTAATTGCAGCAATACATTCAAAGATGCATTATCACTGAACACTGCTAGAGAGTGCTCACCTCTTACATCTATTCCTTATAGATACATACAGATGCATACAGTCTAACAAGTTCAGTGATGAATTAAAACTGGAGAATTGACAAATTTTGACATTTATAAATAGCAACATATTGGCCTCAATTTACTAAGATCATGCTGGCGATAATAAGGCAAGAGAAAACTTACCACCACAGTGAGAGAGTTATCTTATCTCTTCATTCCTTAAGTTACCTCCTCTCTAGTTAAGTTACCTCCTCTTTAGTTAAGTTACCTCCTCTGTAGTTAAGTTACCTCCTCTGTAGTTAAGTTACCTCCTCTGTAGTTAAGTTACCTCCTCTCTAGTTAAGTTACCTCCTCCTTAGTTAAGTTACCTCCTCTGTGTAACACACTCAGGGTGTTTCCGCAGCCGCCTTGCCTTCATGTTCAGAGACCTCGCCCGTGCCTCTGGCGTCTAGTACGCCGAGGACGGGTCTGTCGTTTGCACATAGAGTTGCCGTATCGCGCGCGCGCGCGCGCGGAGACAGGACCTTTATGCAGGGAGGAGGCGCGTCAGCTGACCGGCCGGTCGGCTGACGTCAGAGGAGGCTCACGGCGCTGCGGATTGGTTGATTGTTGTGGGCGTGGCGGTGGGGTCTCCTCTGCTTCATAAGCCTTCTCTGTTCACTCGCAACTTGTCTGCTGTTGCGAATACTTATGTGCTAGCGCTCAGACCTTAGATAGTATCCGGTGTGCTTTGATCTGGCAGGAAACCAGGGATTTCACACAAGACTAGGATTGTATACTGTTATTGATATTCTGTGTATGACTCTTGCTACCCTCTGACTCTGATCTTGCTTATCGTTCCTGTACATTCCTGTCCCTAACAAACCGTTGCCCCCGATCCAAAGAGGGGGAGGGGGACCCTATTACAATCCAATAGCTCCAACTCGGCCGCAGGGGGGAACCCCAAATAGGAAACCTAAATACTCAAAACATCCAGGTGGTGGTCCACCACCGCGGCCCTGTCATCCCAAGTATACCCAATATGGGTACCCTAGACCCGTGAACGCGGGCTATGGGTACCATAGGCCCCAAAGGCCTAATTTGAGGCCTCACTATGGGGAAACACCTGCACCTAATCAGCTAGGGTATGCTATCCCAGTGAATAACAGATTTGAACCTATTGGTGAACAAACAGATGACCCTTTTCCATGGGATTACCCGAGGCCCAGATATCGGGATGTACTAGAGGGGGGATTGGGGGACACCCCGAGGAACACCAACAAAAGAAGAGCCGAAGAGGATGCAGAGGGGGGAGAAGGGAAGTGAGAAAGAAGACAGTAGGGCAAGGGATCTTTAATCTGAGTGGGACCACCCTGACCTCGGAGCAGGTCAAATTAATTGACAGAGGATTAAAATATGCACCCACCCGTAATATGAACAAATTCAACGCTTACATTGATGTACATAGGTTTACCAGAAAGCTCAACATTAAAAAAAAAAATTCCTCAAAAAAGAGGGACCAACGACTAGACTTAACCCCCCAGAAGAATACAGGCATACCAACCTGAGAAATAGGTCCGTTTTCAATCCTCCTGATTATGATACGGCCAGCACAGTAGAAACCTTTAAAACCATGGTGTTGAGTGACCTTGAAGGGATTAGAATCCCTAAACATGATGACACCATTAACGCCATGGTTAAGGACATACTTAAGGATAAACAGCTAGTGGTGCGTCCAGCTGACAAGGGGGGAGGGTTAGTTATATTAAGTAGAGACCTATACTCCACCGAACTTAATTGGCTGGTTGGTGATGAGCAGACATATTCTAAATTAAGAGGGGACCCCACTAGAAAATATTATGAGGAATTAAGAGACCAGGGGAGGACTGGGACCTTTTGGCCTGGGGGGACAACACAAACTAGAGGCCCGTTTCACGGCATCCCCAGCCCAAAGCCATATCTTTCTTGTGTGCAAATCTTCAAATTGTGATGACTAACAGCCACACACACACACACACACACCCACGCACGCACGCACGCACGCACGCACGCACACACACACACACACACACACACACACACACACACACACACACACACACACACACACTATGTACCTGATGCCTAACCCCATTTCTCCGCACAATCTACCTGTCTGTCTCTGATGCCTAACCTTCAAGGAGTTATCAGGCTTTTTTTTTTTTTATGAAAATAAGTGCTACTTACCCAGGGCTCGTCCAACCCCAAGCTCCCAGCATGTCCCTTGCCGCAGCTCTGCAGTCAGCTGTTCGCTGCCGCTGCCTCCCAGCCCCAGGCGATGACGTCAGGCCGATTGCGCCTGTGCGAGCGGCGCTGTCAATCACCGCCACATGGACCAGAGCGTACTGTGCAGACGCAGAACTACTGCGCCTGCGCAGTACACTCCGGTCCACGTGGCGGTAATTGACAGTGCTGCTCGCACAGGCGCAGTACAGGCCGACATCCAGGTCGGACTGGTGTCATCGCCGGGGACTGGGAGGCAGCGGCAGCGAATGGCTGACTGCAGAGCTGCGGCGAGGGACATGCTGGGAGCGTGGGGCTGGAGGAAGCCCCGGGTAAGTAGCACTTATGTCATTAAAAATGCCTGATAACTCCTTTAAACAACCCCCCCCCCCCCCCACACACACACACACACAAACCTACCTACCTGGTGATGCCTAACCCCACTCCTGCCCACCCACCATACAAACTACTTGTCTGACACCTACCCCATCCCCCACCCCCCCTATAACTACCTCTTTGACAGTGCCTAACTGCCTGCCTCCCCCCTCCCCTGCCGCCAGTCACACCACAAGAAGAAAAAAGTTCCCCCTCAGGCCAGGGTCAGAATGGGGTAGATTATCACACAAAAAAAAAAACTCAGAGGGCACTGGCCTGGGCAGAGAATTGAATTTGACAGCAGTAGCAGGCATGCAGCAAAGTGTGAGTAACTCAGTGACAAGAAGGGAGAAGAAGTACAGAAACAAAATTTATAAAAACCACCTTCTCCTCTGGCAACCTGGACCAGACCTCCTCTATCCTCCTGTCTCCTCAGTCCTATCCTACACCTCCTCCTCCTCCACAGCAGCAAGCAGCTATAGGTGGCATCTCCGACTCCCAGCCCCCAGAGTGTCCGACTCCTCCAGCCAGGACAGCCAGCCAGCCACTCGTAGCCGCAGCTCTAGCCCCCCCAGCACAGAAAGCTGAAGAGTGAGACAGCTCACTCCGACGACACCTCAGGCACAGCAGCACAGGGGAGGACTGTGTCCGACTCCTCCAGCCAGCCACTCGTAGCCACAGCTCCAGGCCCCCAGCCCCCCCAGCACAGAAAGCTGAAGAGTGAGACAGCTCACTCTGATGACACCGCAGGCACAGCAGCACGTTGCGGGCGGCAATGGCTCCAGGCGGGGGGCGGAGTCAAGCAGGGTCAACCCACCGGGCCGGAGAGGACCTAAGCTATTTGTGTCCTTGTGCCGCTCACATCCACGCACAAGGGCACACCACGGCCGGCCGCCTCAGCCCCTTCTCTAATTGGATACTTCAACTTGCCGGGAAATATCGCGCGAGGTTGCGATTCCAACTGCGAACCTGTCACCTGTTGTATGTCTGCGGCCGCTGCGTATAGCAGCGGCTGGCCCTAATTACTTAAGATTCGGGCGGCCCGGGGGGCAATTGCCCCCCGTCCCCCTGGGCCAGTCCTCCCCTGTAAGAGACATACTTAAGAAAGGACTGGGGTAGGGGATACTTAAGGATAAAGAATATGAGTATTTGTTGCCTTCTGCCCCAAGAATCCCCGTGATCTACTATACCCCTAAGGTACATAAGGACCCACTGAACCCGCCAGGACCCCCCATCATTAGTGGGATGGGTTAGATCACTCACCGACTTGGACAGTATTTGGACGATATGTTACAAGTAGCAGTTAAAATCATACCGAACCTACTGAGAGACACTAAACACACTTTGCAAGTACTTGAGAGCCTACAGATCACTGAACAAACACTGCTGGGCACGGCAGATGTCTCGTCATTATACACTTGTATTCCACATGATCCAGGACTGTCGGCAGTTAGGAAATACTTGACTAGAACTGACATGAAAAATGAACAGTGCAACTTTATCCTGTGCTTGTTGGAATATGCACTTAAACACAACTATTTCTGGCATGAGGGAGAGTATTACTTGCAGATACGAGGCTGTGCCATGGGGGCAGGATATGCCCCCAGTTTCGCAAATATTTTCATGGCAGTATGGGAGGAGGAGATGCTACAAAGGACCGAATCATGCTATGTTACTAACTGGTCTAGGTACATTGACGACCTGTTGATTTTTTGGGGAAGGTACTGAACCTGAGTTTAATGCATACATACAAATGTTGAATGTAAATGATATCAACATAGAATTAAATGCTGTGTGTAGTCAAGATCAGGTGGTTTTCCTGGATCTGGAAATCATTAAGAGTGACACTAATCTCTGGACTAAAACGTATTTCAAAGGGACCGATAGGAATGGCTATATTCTGGTAGGAAGTTGCCACCATCCACAGTGGCTGAGGGCTGTCCCCAAAGGCCATTTCCTCCGCCTGAGATGAAATTGCTCCACCTTAGATGACTATCACCAGCAATCTAACATGCTGGCACAACGATTTTGTGACAAGGGGTATAGGCCCACGACAATTGAGCAAGTAAGAAAAGATATAGCCACAAGAGACAGAGCCAGCACCTTTGTGACACGAAGTAGAACGGGAGAAGGAATGGACTTCGGGTTCCTCACTGATTTCAGCAAACAATATAGGAAGCTGGAGATGGTTATGAGCAAACATTGGGCTATCCTAAAACAGGACCCTATACTCAAAACAGCCATCCCAGATAAACCCAAAGTTCATTACCGCAAAGCCCCTAACCTTAAAGATTATCTAGCCCCGAGTTGCGTTAATCCCCCAAGCAGGATGAGCAACCCTTGGCAGGAGGATGGTTTCCACCCTTGTAGATCATTTAGGGCCTGTGAAGAGGGACTTACGGTTAGGTGCAAGACAGTACAATCATACAGTACGGGAAGGACCCATAAAATTAAAGGGTTTATTACTTGCCGTACTAAGTATGCTGTATACTTGATTTCTTGTGGGTGCGGCAAGCAATATATAGGGCGTACAACCAGGGCCCTACACAAAAGGTGGGGTGAACACATCTGTAATTCAGCGAAAGGATTTCAAAAACATAATCTGTCTAAACATATCGGGGAAATGCACAACTGTAACATCAAAACTATGAAGATAAGTGGGATAGAGAAATTAAATACTAACTGGAGGGGGTGTAATAGAGAGAGATGTATATCCCAAAAAGAAACTGAGTGGATACACAGGATGAACACGTTGGTACCTTGGGGGCATAATGTGGATATAGACCTAAATTGCTTTATCTTTAACGGGTAGATTGTGGTGGGAGGTACAAATTCTGCTTGTGGCCTTAACAGTATTTATATTAACTATATTACCACTGTATTAGGCAACTTTATGATATATCTGTTTGTACTATACTAAGTTTTGTGAACCTGAGAGATATTGATGTAGAGGGATGGGCCTAGCTTGATGATTTAATGTGAAGGGCGTGCAGTGGTCTGCTGTGTGAGGCACGACATATTTACATCCATAAGAGCCCATACTGACAGGCATTCAATTGCTGGCTCTTTATCTCCAGCAACTGGGTTTTTCTATATATATTTTTTACCTATCTTTTATATATTTTTCTTATTTCTACACTTTTTTAATGGCAGTATCCGATAAAGTGGATGATCTGTCGAGTGCGCAGGCGCACTATTTAAACTAATACTTTTGCAGGCTCTAATATTGAAGATAATGCAGGCGCAGTGCTCTTCTCCCGAAAGCTGATGCAGAAGGGAGGACGCATGCGCAATAGCCATATAAGAGCGTCACTTGCCGTGGCTCCGTACTCCTGATGAGTTGCTAAGGCAACGAAACGTTGGACGGAGCTACGGAGTGACGTCATATGCACAGCGCCAGCCGGACGCGGCTGTTTGTATGTGCGAGGAGCCCTTTCCTTAACAGCATTAGCCAGCGGGGATCCCCGATTAGACACCGAGGGTGAGCAAGGCGGCAGAGGTGTACGCCTTGCCGCTAGCTAAGCATAGTCTGATCCCTGCACCCCCTATTCCGCTTTAGTGGTGGTTTTCCATGTAAGGGGATTGGCTGCTGGACGCTTTTTTATGTTTTATCTTGCCTGCCTATGTCGGTGGAGCTTTTAGACTTTTGAATAAATTCCTTACGCTTTTACACTATGTGGAGCACTTTATTTGCCCAAACAGATCCGGATTTACAGTAGGCGGATTTCCAGTGAGGCTGCGGGGTGGCCAATACCCCGGAAGTGAATACGGGCCCTGAAGGCCGCAACATCTGGTGAGTCTTTCCCCAAAGGGGGGGGCTATCTTTTTCTGCAACTTCACTGATTATTGATGTGTCAGCAAGTTTCTGAGCGCTTATCCATACACACTAAAGACTTTGATTGATGTTACACGCATCTGGGAAGAGCGCTCCCACTATCATAATCTTGTTCATAGTAGACTGATTAGTGGTGCTTCTGCTCACCAACTTGGACTTTTACATTTTTATATGAGCGCAGTATCGGGGTGTTCACTGCTTTTGATGTTCCTGTACATCTGCCTATCTGACTCTGTTGCAGAACCCTGCCTGATATCTTACTATTCTCTTGCCTGTCGATTCTGTACTGTGCCTGCTCGCTCGTTACTGATCATTGCCTGTCTGACCTCTCTACTCACCAGTGAGCCCTTGTCACTGGTGAGGTGCTCTACTGATAGTACCCAGCAGCTCCTCTGGTGAGGTGAAGCCAAACTATCAGTTATTGTGTCCTGATCGTACCCACCAGCTCCTCTGGTGAGGTTTAGTCAAACTATCAGTTGCTGTGTTCTAATAGTACCCACCAGCTCCTCTGGACAGGTTAAGCCAAACTATCAGTTACTGTGTTCTAATAGTACCCACCAGCTCCTCTGGTGAGGTTAAGCCAAACTAATCAGTTACTGTGTTCTAATAGTACCCACCAGCTCCTCTGGTGAGGTTAAGTCTAACTACATTTGGGGGTGATGGGGAGAATGACTACAGAAACGAGATTGAACGCATTTGCAATTGGTGTAAGGAACACAATCTGGTACTGAACGCAGGGAAAACAGTTGAACTGGTTATTGATTTTAGAAGGCGCCCTTCCACAATCAACCCTGTCTCCATTGAGGGCACTGAGGTTAACAGGGTGTCTAGCGTATGGTTCCTGGGCACCACCATCACAAATGACTTGAAATGGCTGGATAACACCACAAACACTCAAAGAAAAGCGCTACAAAGGATGTACTTCCTGAGACAACTTAGGAAGTTTGGAATGCCGAGGGAACTGTTGACTTGCTTCTATGCGGCCACCATTGAGTTGATCCTCTGTTCTTCGATTATCGTATGGTATGCTGGAGCAACTGCAAGGGACAGACTCAAACTTCAGAGGGTTATCCACTCTGCGGAGAAGATAATAGGGTCACCCCTGCCACCACTGGACCTCTTGTTCACCTCCAGACTATGGTCCAGGGCAAATAAGATAGTGAATGACCCTTCACACCCTGGCTGGCACCGCTTCAATCGGCTTCCCTTAGGCTGTCGCTTCCGCACCATCCCCACTAGAACCACCAGGCACAGGAATACCTTCTTCCCTCAAGCTGTACTGCACCTGAACTCTCGCTCCCTCTCATACGAGGTCCCCTAGCCTTCCACTCTCGCCACTCCTGCCTCGTGGCATTGCTGATTTTGTCTTTTTGTCTTTCTCTGTATCAATGTATCTGTATGACTAACAGCCGCTTGTAAACTGTTGTTCCTTGCCATGCCGTGTATGCCAGAAATAATTCCGGGTGTGACACCTGTTACACTCGGCGAATAAAAGAGATTCTGATTCTGATTCTGATTCTGAACTACTCAGTTACACTGTTCTATAAGGACCCACCAGCTCCTCTGGTGAGGTTTAGCTACTATTCTGTTACTGTTGCACCAAGCACTAAATACCTTGTTGCTTACCTGCTATACTTGTATTATTGGTGATACTGCAGATCACCACATAATCAGGTATAACGTCTGTATTATTGGTGATACTGCAGATCACACATAATCAGACATCTGTGTTGTTACACCAATCGTTACACTCTGTAGTTAAATTACCTCTTCTGTAGTTATTTTCAAATGCAGTTAATTCACAGCCTGTCTTTACCTTTAGAATTCTGGAATCATTTTAAGGTTTGAAGAGTTAATTTTAGAGATCTCACCTTAACTTAAAGACAGAAGAGTTAACTTTTGGTTTGCCTGAAGTAAAATGTTTCCTGAATACTACATGCCTTATCACCATGGTGACAACTCTAGAAACGTTATTAAAGACAGGAGATAAGCTTAGTGGATTGAGGCCATTGTGTGCCTTCCTTTGTCCTTTGTTTGTATAATTCACTTAAAGTGAACCTGAACTGAGTAAAAGTATTTAAAATAAACACATGATGTACCTGCAAATGAATATTATATACTCACCTCGCCATTATTATTTAGTATTTATATAGTGCCGACTCCTTACGCAGCTCTGTACAGAATATATATTGTCTTGTCACTTAACTGTCCCTCAAAGGGGCTCGCAATCTAATCCCTACCATAGTCTTATGTCTATGTATGTATTGTGGTCTAGGGCCAATTTAGGGGAATCCAATTAATTTATCTGTATGTTTTTGGGATGTGGGAGGAAACTGGAGTAGCCAGAGGAAACCCACGTAGACATAGGGACAACATGCGAACTCCTTGCAGATGTTGACCTGGCTGGGATTCGAACCAGGGACCCAGCGCTGCAAGGCGAGAGCGCTAAGCACTACCCTACCATACTGCCATCAGTTCCTCTAAGACAGGGCTCTCAAACTCGCGGCCCACGGGCCATTTGTGGCCCTCGATGCAATATTTTGTGGCCCGTGCTGGCAAAAGCTTCATTATAGTTTGCTTTAGTGCTCCCAAGTAATCCGCCGCATCCCTGCCGCTAAACGAGGGCTGCAGAGCCCCCAAATCGCCCGGGGGGCAATCCGCCGGCATTTCCTGGAATGGGCAGAGCTTTCAGCTTCAGCTCTGCCCCTCCTGATGTCAATCGCGGCGCATCGCCGCCTCTGCCCGCCCCTCTCTGTGAAGGAAGAGTGAGAGGAGCGGGCAGAGGCGGCGATGCGCCGCAATTGATGTCAGGAGGGGCAGAGCTGAAACTGAAAGCCCCTTCCAGGAAATGCCGGCGGATTGCCCCCCGGGCGATTTGGGGGCTCTGCAGCCCTTGTTTTGCGGCGGGGACACGGCGGATTACTTGTAATGGGAGCACTGAAGCGAACTATAAGGTAAAATAGGCAAAATAGTTCGCTTCAGTGTGAATTTGATTTTGAAATAAAAATCAATGCAAGGGACGGGAGCTGCTGATTGATTGATTTCCTTATGCGGCCCAGCCTCATCCTGCCTTTGCCTCCTGCGGCCTCCAGGTAAATTGAGTTTGAGACCTCTGCTCTAAGACTTGTTTCTCCTAGAAGCTAAAAACCCTTAGGGCCCTTTTCACCTTACCAACTGCTGTCAGAAATAAATGAATTGACAACTAATGTGCAAGGTATTGTCCTTGATTCCCTATGGTTCAAGTGATATAAATGGTTAATGGAGTGCTAACCAGGAAGTTTAAAAGGTAGAAAACCGAGAGCCCAATATAGTGTAGCTTGTATTGGAGGAGTGCGAATGATAATGATGAAACGTAAGTATTGTACTTACAAACCAGGGTTACCTCCAAGGCAACCACTGAAAAGGCAGGTGGGGAGACCAAGCCTGTCCCCACTCAGGATTAAGACGTCGCTCTCTGTGGATAGAGGAAAAAAAGAGGGTGTACCACCCTTCCACCAAGGGTGGATTCTTGATGTGTAGAGCTGTACAGAGGCGCCAGTAGGATAAAAGTCACTAAAACGTTTAAAACGTCCGGGAAGCGGTGGTGGACCAGCCAACCCAAAACAGACACAGTTACTATCGATTCAAGTAATAAATAATTTATTTATATACTCCAAAGACAAGTTGCAACGCGTTTCACGGGCAAAATCCCGCTTCCTCAGGCAATAAACAACTGGAGTGATACACAGCACGGAGTCCAAAATACGCTTGGCACCTCTGTGTCTAACCAGGAAGTTGTTCATTACCATTTTTAAAATGAGGGACAGAGAATTCCATTGATCACAGTGGACAAACAGGACTTTGGACAGGAGAAAGTGATTGATGAGCAGAGCAGGGCCGGTTCTATACTTTTTGCCTGAGGATGTTGGGAGGATGCCCCCCCCCCCGATAGGTAACTTGGAGGCGTAGCAGCCAGGAAGGGGGAGTAGCGGGCACAGCGGTGGGGGGAGGGGATTCAGATCCCCCCTCTAGCTAGTTTCGCTAAATTTAAATTAGCCAGCAACATCAGAAATCCCATCATGCTTTGCACAGCATCAGGAGGAAAATGCCCTGGCAGTTTTCTTGTGTGCAGCTAAAAATGAGCTTGGGTAAGAAAAACAAAGTTCTGATGCTGTGAAACTGTTAAAAAAAGGGTCCATCTGAAAATGGCGCAGGGAGAAAAATGACGCACCGTTCTGCCGATAAATGTATCATAAAACGATATTTACCATTTTAATGTAAATACATTAAAACGGTAAATAGCGTTTTATGATACATTTATTGCAGAGCGGTGCGGCATGAAAAAATACAGAGGGTTGCTAGTATAGGCAGCGGGGGTCGGGGCAGAGAGAGGCAGCGGGGGTCGGGGCAGAAAGAGAGAGGCAGCATGGGTCGGGGCAGAGAGAGGCAGCGTGGGTCGGGGCAGAGAGAGGTAGCGGGGTCGGGGCAGAGAGAGGCAGCGTGCCTCTCTCTGCCCCGAGCCCCGCTGCCCCGAGCCCCGCTGCCTCTCTCTGCCCCGAGCCCCGCTGCCTCTCTCTGCCCCGAGCCACGCTGCCTCTCTCTGCCCCGAGTCCCGCTGCCTCTCTCTGCCCCGATCCCCGCTGCCTCTCTCTGCCCCAAGCCCCGCTGCCTCTCTCCTCCCTCTGCATTTGTGAACACTTATAACGCTATTTAGCGTTATAAGTGTAAGGCACACTGCCTGCGCCATTTTTTTAACACTTAGAACACTAAATGTAAGTGTATGCGGCGTCCTTTTCATTCCCCTGGCGCTGTGCGCCATTTTTAATTGTCACGTAAAAAAACACCAAGCCTTTTCAGTGCTGCTGAGTAGATTTTTAGTCTGGAGGTTTACTTTAAGGACAGTTTTCCTGGGGTGGGGAATAAAATGTGCTGTAAGACTGAATTGCAGGATTGGAGAGCACTGCATTTATAATTAAAATGCATATATACTTCTCTGTTTTCACAAGTTACTTCACACCTCTTGGGAAATATGTTCCTGAAGATTTCACACTTCCATGTGATGTCTCTTAACAGGACAGCCTTAGAAAAGTGTCCTTGTTTAACACATTCAGTAGATGTGCAACCAATATTTATTTTTTAATATGCAACAGGAATGTTGTCTCTTGTTTATGCTGTGATTATGCTGGAGTACATTTCGACTTTCTTTGCCCTTAAAGGGGAACTGAAGAGAGAGGTATATGGAGGCTGTCATGTTTATTTCCTTTTAGACAATACCAGTTGCCTGGCAGCCCTGCTGATCCTCTGCCTCTAATACTATTAGCCATAGCCCCTGAACAAGCATGCAGCAGATCAGGTGTTTCAGTGGTTCAGACTTATAAGTCTGATCTGACAAGACTAGCTGCATGCTTGTTTCTGGTTTTAATCAGATACTACTGCAGAGAAATAGACCAGCAGGGCTGCCAGGCAACTGGTATTGATTAGAAGGAAATAAACATGACAGCCTCCATATACCTCTCTCTTCAGTTCCCCTTTAAATACCGGGTAACAGCCAGGTACTATTTGATTTAAATGATACCTGAAGTGAGAGGGTCGGGATATGGAGGATGCAATATTTATTTCCTTTTAAACAACATCAGTTGCCTGCCACCCCGCTGACCTTTCATGCACAAGCAGGCCCAGCCCTAGACTTTTTGCCGCCTGAGGCAAGCTTTCGAGAAATCGCCGCCCGACCCCCCAAGCCGTGGGTGTGAGGGGCCGCCCGAGCTGGAGGGGTTAGCAGGCAGGAAGGGGGTATTGGGCCTAGCGGCGGGGAGGGGGGTCGCCCCCCCCCTCCCTCACTTGGGTCCCCCGTCCTCCGCTCCCCTCCAGCTTTAAACAGTTACGTCGCTGGCTGCAGCTATAAGAGGCAACGGGCGGGGATCACTCACCTCTTCCTCGTTCCAGCCTGCGCTCCACTGACGTCACTTCCTGCTACGCCGCAGGATGTGACGTCAGTGGAGCGCATGCTGGAACGAGGAAGAGGTGAGTGATCCACGCCCGCCTGTTGCCTCCTATAGCTGCAGCCAGCGACGTAACTGTTTAAAGCTGGAGGGGAGCGGAGGACGGGGGACCTAGGCGAGGGAGGGGGGGGGGTCCGACCCCCCTCCCCGCCGCTAGGCCCAATACCCCCTTCCTGCCCGCTATCCCCTCCAGCTCGGGCGCCCCCCCACACCCACGGACGGGCGGGTGCTGCCCCCCCAGAAGTGACGCCTGAGGCAAAAGTTTCACCCCGCCTCATGGGCGGGCCGGTCCTGTGCACAAGCAGTGTCTGAGTCACGTTACTGAAAAAAGCATTCAGTTAATCCAGTTAAACTTCAGTCAGACATCTGATCTGCATGCTTGTTCTGGGTCTACGGCTAAAAGTATTAGAGGCAAAGGATCAGCAGGACAGCCAGGCAATTTACATTGTTTAAAAAGAAATACATATGGCAGCTGCCATACCTCTATAACTTCAGGTGTCCATCATATTTCAAATAATGTGTCCTTGTTTAAATATGATGGAAAGCTGCTTAAAGAGACACTGAAGCGAAAAAAAAAATGATGATATTATGATTTGTATGTGTAGCACAGCTAAGAAATAAAACATTAAGATCAGATACATCAGTGTAATTGTTTCCAGTACAGGAAGAGTTGAGAAACTCTAGTTGTTATCTCTATGCAAACAAGCCATTAAGCTCTCCGACTAAGTTAGTCGTGGAGAGGGCTGTTATCTGACTTTTATTATCTCAACTGTTCCTGGACTATTTACTTTTCCTCTGCTAGAGGAGAGGTCATTACTTCACAGACTGCTCTGAAAGACTCATTTGAATGCTGAGTGTTGTGTAATCTGCACATATTATAGAATGATGCAATGTTAGAAAAAACACTATATACCTGAAAATAAAAGTATGAGAATATTTTCTTTGCTGCTAATCTACTAGTAATTATTCATAGTACACAACCAATTCACTATATCATATTTATTTTTTCGCTTCAGTGTCTCTTTAAAGGACACAAAACTTTATTCAGCTTTTATAAGTATACAAAACACAGCTATTCCAAAGTTCTCCAAGCAATCTCTCATATGGGGTTGTCAAGTTCTGCTTTCAGTGACTCCATTAGGACAGGTGTGCAAAAAGATTAACGCCTTAAAAAAAGAGCGCACAGCGTGCCTGTTAATTTGGGCACCACCATAGCCCACAATGTAATTATTGACTAAACTATATCGGCACTAGGAGGGCACATAATTGGGGCTTTGCACTGTCTCTTTGCAGCGGTTCCCAGGTTCCTTCATTATTTTTCTCCAGCTCAGAGACCCCCAATTTTGGCTCTGCAGCAGCGTGTACCAGTACCTATCTATTTAAGCTGTGCTCCACTCTTTTGCTGTGCTCCACTCTTTTGCATATTGTAGTAGTTCTTACTAGTTTCCAGCTCCCAGCATCTTTTAGTTTAAGCACCAGGTGCCCAATTTCAGCAGGAAGTGTGACTACAGGTCAGCATGTCCTACTTAGTTCACCCTGACAGCAACTTAACTTTTTAACCATAACAGAGGACCCAGATGGCTGATTGGCACTGCTGCTCTGCAGTGGCTCCCAGCTTCCAATTTCAGCACAGTTCAACACGCTCCAACACAGACACAGCTGCTGTGGTTCTGCAGTGGCTCTCTGCAGAGGTTCCAAGCTTTCTTCATACAAGGACATAGTTGCTCCAACACAGATACAGCCCCTGCTCAGGGCCGGATTTGTACTCTTTACTGCCCAAGGCCACTGTCACCAGCCGCCCCCTTCAGTATAGGTAGCTAGATGACCCTTACCTCTAGTATAGGTAACCTGATGACCCCCCTCCAGTATATGTAGCCAGG
The DNA here is from genome assembly GCF_040937935.1 of Hyperolius riggenbachi. Taxonomy (NCBI): domain Eukaryota; kingdom Metazoa; phylum Chordata; class Amphibia; order Anura; family Hyperoliidae; genus Hyperolius; species Hyperolius riggenbachi. The sequence goes on along the minus strand of NC_090650.1, from coordinate 137,716,564 downwards.
TGACCCCTCCCCTCTTTCCTTCCAGTATAGGTAGCCAGATGACTCCCTTAATCCCTCCTTTTCCCAACCCCCCCCCCCCTTTCAGTATAGGTAGCCAGCTTGCCTTCACACCAAAGCAGCCATTAGTGTCATTCATTTCTCAGCTCGTCTCCAGTGCAGAAGCTTCCTCTTCCTCTCTGTCTCCAATGCTGCCCAAATCCATAGCCGCCAGCCACAATGCAAACGTGCACAGAGAGCAAGGTGGCTGGTAGCAGAGTACCGTGGTCAGGTGCTCGTCTGATCTTCCTGCATTGCAGTATTTGCAAGCTTGCAAATGCTACACCAGTTTAGCCTGCTGCTTTGTTGCCCTTGCTTCTGTGGTGCCCTAGGCCATAGCCTAGATGGCCTTGGCCTAAATCCGGCCCTGCCCCTGCTGAAAACAAGGACACAAGCACCAGGTTATTGTAGGTAAGGGGTGGTTAGTGTCAAATGGGGAGGGTAGTGTTAGTAGTAGGTGGGAGGAGGTTAGTGTTAGGCGTAGATAGGGGAGGGTAATTGTGAGAATAGGGTTACAGTACGGTATAATTACCATTATTTTACTATTGGGAATAAATTGGGATAGTAGAATAATGATAAAATTACCAATAATCTACTATCGTTATTACTAGGCGCCCAGTAAAACATTTATAAAAAAAAAGGAACTTTAACCAAGGTTTGAACTTCGTTCCAATCAGTAGCTTATACTCCCTTTCCCGTGAGAAATCTTTAACTTTTCTCAAATAGATCATCAGGGGGTCTGAATGACTGATATTGTGGTGAAACCCCTCCCACAGTGTGATGTCACAACCATGGTCCTGACAGTTTGCTGTCTGTAAACTTAGTTGCACTGTGGGAAATAACCGCTTTTTCCAAATGCCAAGCAAGTAATATCTCCCTCTGTGCATATAACTCACAGTAAAAACATTCCGTTCAAATCACCTGGCAGAACTAAAGAACACCAGTGACACATTTCAGAATGTAAATCAGAAAGGAAAGATTATACAATGAGCACTGACTAATTAATGTATAAATTAATATTGTAAAAAAATAAGCAATTTTATTCATTATGTTATTTTCACTACAGTTCCTCTTTAAATGTATACATCTGAGCTGCGCAGGTAATGGGCAGTTTGTACTTCAAATATAATTCTGTCACCAGAGCTACAAAGAAGTGCAATTTCAATAACATTAAATTACAAAAAGAATTGTGCTGCGCCAAACTGTTTGTAGCAATATTTTCGTAAAAACTGAATTTCTCTTCAATTGTTAAGGTTATGATTTTGATTTGAGAACTGTTATATGCTGATTTTACACATTTACTTTTTGTAAAACAATACTAAAAGAAGGAATACATCAAAACAAAGTAAGGAGCTGTTCACACCTATCGCTGAATAATTATATTAAAACGTTAAATAGCGTTAGGAAAAAGTTTGGCACCTTACCGCCTTGTTCGTATTTCCACACTGCCGCTATGTTGCTCTATAGCTGTTTCATCGCAGTGATTGCATAGTACAATTGTATAATTAAGGTGCTACACATCCACGTCGGCACTGAACAGTCTATATTCTGTTCCACTGCAGCAATGTTATTTTAACTTGTCACTATGGTGATTCACTGTATCAATTTAATTGACACCTGAAAGCATAGAGTAGCTTACCTATGGCCTCAATGGACTGCCGCAATTTTGATATTCCTTCTGCAATTTTATTGTGCCGTATGTATTGCGATCCAGCGTTGTAATTTTTTTTTTCACTTCAGCAATTTTAGCAGCACTTATCCACGTCCACACTGTACTGCTGCTATTTTTTCCTAAAAAAAGCCGCAGTGCACTGCCGCTATAGGATGTTTAAAATTCCATGTTATATGAATTGTATTTTTATAGTTTTGAGGGTTTTTTTATTTAAAAAAAATACAAAAAAGAAAAGAAAGCGTCTATAAAAAATAAAGTGTTGTTCATTTGACTCAAACCCAAAATCAACTTCTTACTAAGCAGCAGCTCTACCACTGTACTAAATCATTTGTCCCTGCGGATGAAATTCATACACCAAAACTAAGTATCAGATACTGTATACTCCATCTACTGATTGAAAATGATACTGCCTGTATTTAAAGCGGAATATAACCCTGCATTTCAACTTTGCTCTAAAACATTATTTACAGTATATTATATGCAACCAGCATTTTTTTTTAATAGACCAGCATTGGAAGGGTTACACAGGGCTTTAAAGTTCCTGGAGATTTCTGCAGACGCATCCGAAGCTCAGATAGTTACATTTTGTTTACATAAATGTATCTAAGTGTTGAATGTTACGCTCTTTGGCTGTCCTCCTGCTCAGTCAGAGAGATGAGTCACATTCAACACTTAGATACATTTATGTAAACAAAATGTAACTATCTGAGCTTCGGATGCGTCTGCAGAAATCTCCAGGAACTTTAAAGCCCTGTGTAACCCTTCCAATGCTGGTCTAGTAAAAAAAAAAATGCTGGTTGCATATAATATACTGTAAATAATGTTTTAGAGCAAAGTTGAAATGCAGGGTTATATTCCGCTTTAATGTAGCAGATGTGGATGAGCGGCAGTGTGATGAACCAAGGATGGTTGGTAATTAGCGGCAGTGCTACGGAAGAGCTGAGTGTTAAGTGCCATAATTTAAGCCTTGGAACCAGAGGAACCAGAGGTGGTCTGTGATTAAATAGCGGCAGTGCTGGGGCAGAAATCGGAAACTGAATGTGGTAATGGCAAGCTCCATAATTTAAGCCTTGAAGTCAGCATTACACTGCAGAAGTGCAGTAACAAAACTGAAGCTGAACGGGGATTATATAGCGGCAGAGGAGAGGCAAAATAACAAAAACGGGAATATCGGCAGTGCTGGAGGTAAGCGGGCATAGGGGCATAATGGCATAGTGCGGTCATGCTCCATAATTTGATCCTTCCAGCATTGCAGTGCGGGCATGCGCCATAATTAAGCCTTTCAGCTGGAAAAACAGTGTTTGCCATTGATTTGAATGTCAGCGCCATAATTATCTGGCCAAACTGTGCGCCATTTTCATCTGCTCTGCTCTGCATAGCTTCTATAGCAGCACCAGAGCATTGCAAAATGGATGTCAGGTTATCGGTTTCCTTGCACCCACCCACGCACCACTGCCACTTCCATGTAACAAAGATTTAAAGGGCAATTGAAGTGAGCAGTATATGGAGGCTGCCATATTTATTTCCTTTTAAAGTTCAAATTTCATAATTGTGCCCCTTACATATATTTTATAAGGCATTCCTCAAGCCAAATACTTTTTATTTTTTTTTGTTAATGCCCTGATTCCCTATAAACTAAACAAGCTGCACCCACAGCTCCTCCAGCGCTTAGGCATTCTGAGTCCCATGTAGCAAGTGCTCATGGGAGCTCAGTCTGGGGAGGAAGAGGCTTTTGTTGAAGAAGGAGGAGGCATTTCCAGCCAGGAGCTGCTGAGATTTCAGAGGCAAGGGGGCGGAGAGGGGATGAGAGAGGAGGAGAGGTGAGTGGCGTTTTCACAGGCTGAGAGGTGGAGATAGCTTGGCTGTGTAATTATGACAAGCAGAATATGGCCGCTCTCATTTGATCACAGGAAGAAATAATTATATATTGTTGAAGCTGTTTGCATCTAGATTTACTGTGTAAACTATCTAAACTTTAGATAAGATACGTAGACAAGTTACTTGCTATAGTTAGTTTTTCATCTCGGATCCGCTTTAAGCAATACCAGTTGCCTGGCTAGCCTGCTGATGAACTGCTTCAAATACTTTTAGCCATAGACCCTGAACAAGCATACAACAGATCAGGTGTTTCTGACATTTTTGTCAGATCTGCTTGATGCACTTTTAGTCCTATGAGAGAAAAGTGCTTTACAAATGTTAGTTGTTGTTGTTAGCTGACAAGATTAGTTGCATGCTGGTTTCATGTGTGTGTTTCAAACAATACTGCAGGCAAATAGATCAGAAGGACTGACAGTTATCTGGCATTGCTTAAAAGGTAATAAATATGGCAGCTTCCATATCACTCTCACTTCAGTTGTCCTTTAAAGATTTCAGTGAAGCCATAAAGCCTTTTATGCAAAGTTCTGTGACAGACTTACTGCTTTCTCTCACGGTTTCTAGTCAATGGGAGTTCTGCATGTGATTTTCTACAGGAAAACATAAATTGGAGTTTGTGATGTTGGGCTAATTTTTGTAATGAAACTTTTCCTTTGTGCCCGTTTATATAAGAATTTTCGGATTGTGATATTTCTGTGCATACCAATAAAGTTAATTTACATGCAAATGTACCTAATTAACTCCAAAACTGCATGCCATTTTTCACACATTGGGCTTGATACACTAAACCGTGATAACTCAAATATCACACCTTATTAACGATATCACATCTTATCAAAGTTAACACTCCTTATCAGAGTAGCATAGCGAGCGCTACGAACTTATGCCTGCTAATTGGCAATGGCACTCGTCCAGCCCTGAGCCCCTGCAGGTTCGTAGCGCTCGCTGTGCTACTCTGATAAGGCGTGCAAACTTTAACATGGTGTGATATCTTTCATAAGGTGTGATATCTTTCATAAGGCGTGATATCTTTGATAAGATTACGGTTTAGTGAATCAAGCCAATATGTATTTTTTTTTTGCATTGCCTTTGACTGGCATTAAACACCATTGAAATACACTAGATATGCGGGAACATGGTTTTGTAAAAGTGGATGTGAATTCGAATAACTTCCCCTATGTAAAAATTTTATCGCAAAATGAAAGAAACATTGCTTTTCCTAACCAAGATTTTGGTCTCTGCCTGAAGTTCCTTTTTATTATCTTGTAATAATTTAAACTATGCTCACCCCTTCTTATCATGAAGAGTGATGCATAATGAGTATCGGGTCATATCTTTCATGTTTTCCCTGGAGATCGGTGTTCTGCTGATGCTATTCACAATTTTGTTACACCCAGAATGTGCTCATATTAAAGGTGAACAGCAGTAGCACGCACAGACAATACACTGCAATCAACATCTTGAAAATCCCAGCAGACATGTTGCTTTTCAAACTCTCCAGCCCTGATAAGCTCTTCTGAGCTCCCCATCGAACACGTTCCTCAGATTCTACAGTTACAAGCGCACATACACTGCAAACGTAAAGGTCTCAGAATATCAAATCCCTTTTTGTTGCTTGGTTTACGCCTTGAGCTTAAACCTTTGAAGCTGAAATGTATTTATCAGAATCGTGGCTGCCTCTCTAATGAGAACAGGTAAAGATCAGAAAATACCCAGATCCCTCTCTACCTAAGTATGCGGCTAACAATAAAACGGAGTATTTTATGTGCAATTCAGATACAGAGATATGTATCGCTATAGCTATTTCTTACTCTTATCAGCTTGTAGAACGCCTTCATTTGTAGGAAAACTAATGGCACTTCATTTATATAAGCATGCATGTTGATGTATTCCTAGTGTTTCTGCAATTATGATGTGCATTTCTCAACTGCACTTTTAGGAAACCTACATGGGCAGCAAATCGTAACCTCTTTAACAGCAAACATGCATTGCAGTTCAATATGTTTAGTTACAGCTGTAAAGAATGGGCATGCTCTCTTGATCAAGCACATATCAAACATTCATACATTCTTATCTATAAGGCAAAGAGCACAAAAAAACTCCCAGTAAACATGAAAAGAACCATGGCTAAGTGAGTCTTAAAGGACTACTGTAGGGGCAAGGGGGTAAAAGAGTTGAACTTACCTGGGGCTTCTAATGGTCACCCACAAACTTTCTGTGCAGCCAGTCACCGATGCTCCGGTCCCCGCCGCCGGTTCACTTCCGGAATTTGTGACTTTAAACCGGGAACGGTTGCGCCGGCGCAGACTGCTCCCAGTGACATCAGCGGGAGCGAAGACACACCCGCGCAGGCTGACTTTAGGGGCCGCAAATTGCCGGAAGTGAACCTGTGGGGACCGGAACCGGTGACCGGCTGCGTGGGCAGGACTTAACATACTTCTAAGTTAATTGCCCGCTACCCAAAGAATAAATAAAAAAAATGTCCTTATGGTGCCCACTAATCATTAGAATCTTTTTTTGTCCAATCCTACTAAATCTGTGTAGTAGAAGGGTAAACTGAGTGGATATATTTTGGATGGATACTTTAGTCACTCATACTATATGGAAATGGTAAGATTGGGCAAAAAAGATAGTATCATTAGTGGGCACCTTTAGACTATAATAGAAGCTCAATGCTATGACTATGGATTCGATTCTGAGCTCCTTTAGCTCCTTTGAGAGACAGTTAGTGAAAGGACATAAAACATGGTTAGATAAATGTGCATGTATGGTACCATTGCTACTTAGAACTGAACTGTGTTTTTTTTCTTCCCTTTTTCTCACTCTAGGGGTTAATAATCCAGGGCTATAAATTACATTTTCACTGCAGTCCAGGATAACTAAGATCTAGTACACAATTTCAATTAGGACTGACCAATTTTAGCAGGGCAGGTGCTAAGGTTTTTGTGACCCCAAGCAACACATAATTTGTGGTCCCACCCCCACCACACATACACACCAGAGGCCTCTTCTCTAGGAATAATAGGTAGCTAAAGGTGTGTGTACCTCCAAAATAGATAGCCCTCCAGTATAAGTAGGTGATCAAACGTTCACACCCGCAGCAAAGGTAGTAGTCCCCCCACCCAGTATAGGTAGCCACCTCCAGTATAGGTAACAAAAGGTGTTACAGACAAAAAGATCAATAGTCAAAACTTCAATCTTTGATTTTTAATCTTTAATACAAATATTAGAACGTGAGATTCCAGGAGAGCTAAGCCTTAGATTAGGTTTGTAAATTATTTCTCATGTCAGTTTTTATTCACTTTCCTTTAAGCCATATGAAATTCAGTCAACAGCAGCAAAAAACATACAGCAGGTGACCCATGGCTTATGGGGATTTAAGATCAAGACAGAAGCCATTCTGGATTTCAAACAGCCTGCAAAAGATAGATATGTGTGGAACCTCTTCTATAAACATCAAACACATCAAACACCTTTGCACCATTGCATTGCAATAACGCTGGTACAATAATTACATTAACAAAGATGGCGCCGGTCAGGTAGCCACGGCCGCAAGGGCTCCGGGTAGTAACTCTTTTTTTTCCTACCTTTTCCCCCCAGGACCTCTGGTCAATTGCATCTGGGGTTGCCTTCTGGCCTCCCCAAAGGAATCCAGACGACAGTGATGCCCTTGCACCCAGGCAGCGGCCCCAGCGCCGCATGATGTTTTTGCCCAGACACCACGTGGCTCCAGCAGCGGCTAAGAAGAGGACGAGACCATACCACTGGTAGCGCATGCCGCCCCTCTCCTCCACTCTCTGCATCTCGTGGGGACACAGGAGCACCGCCTCAAGTTGCGGCTCTCCACCGCTACCACTCAGGCCGCTCCTCCTCTCTCTGCAGCACCTTGTGGGGACACAGTACTCCGGTTCTGGCGTCAGCTGCAAAGAAGGACGGGGTCCTCAACACCGAAGGTCGCTCCTCTGCTCTGCTGCTTTGAACAGACACCTCAGGTCAGTCCACCCGGCACCCTCCAATCCAGGCTCCATCCATCTCATGTTGGCCTCCATGCCTGGGAGGGGAGCCTGCTTCCCACGTGCAATAGCTGCTCCACCATGCTGCTGCACACTCTGGCTGCTGACGCTAAGCCTGTGCAGGGGAGTCGGGCACCACACACTGCCACAGCTGGGATCTTTGATCCACCACTGATGCTGGAGTCAACAAAAAGTCACCTGGCTATAACCATGCCGCTGCAACAAGCCAGGATCCCAGATCCCAAATCTCAGGCCACCACTGCAAGTTGCAGGGCCATCGCTGCCCTCCCTCCCTGGAAGATCTGCACTACAGCCCAAATCATTCAGACCAAGCACTAGGTAACAACTTTTTGCATGCATGGCCACAGGGGCAAGAGGCATCCAGACATGTCCTTTCCCACCAGCCGCACTGGAACAGGCGTCGTTTCCCATCACCCGCACTGGATCAATGCACCATTTTCCCACCATCCACACTGGATCAGGCTGCAGACCTACTGTTACATTTTTGCAATAAATGGTCAGGACTATCACCGATTGGGGACCCTTTGTCTATCTGTCTCTCTCCTATCGTTTCATCTCTCTCTCTTCTTCTCCATCTCCACCTGCACTTTCCAAGACATGTGATGGGGTGTCTGAAACTGCTGCAGAGTAGTGAGCACCACACGGATTGTGGCTGCTCCTCTCGACATAGCACTCAGACTGACCTCTCTGTGCAAATGTTATGTGTATTGTGCAATGTGAAATGTATGTAATGTATATGTTGAAAACTTACTTTTTCTACTGTTTACTATTACTGTATCATCACCGATCCTGTATGTGCCAAAAATAATTCCGGGTACAACCCCCGTTGTACTTGGCGAAATAAATGATTCTGATTAATGCATCAACAGAAATGCAATATATTTAGTATGTGAAACTGGCCTTGAAATATTTTGTTGCTGGAACGAGACATAAAAGTAAATGGACTGAAGGGGTGAAAATAAAGCCAAACATCTCCACTGGGTCACAAATTGTCTTTACTGTAAACCATGCAATCGATTACTGCAAAGCTTTTGTGCTGCTTCTGAGAAACCAGTAACCAAATTGGTTTCATTTCAACATTATCCGCTAATGGAAACATGCTTCTTGAATCAGCTTTATTTTATTAATTGTCTATTTTTCATTCTTTTATTCCGTAGGCAATCACTGACTGATGGGAGACATGAGTACACCCAAAGGAGGAATATCTATTTAATATAGCCTGACAAATTGCTCTTCAAAATTACAAGCTAACAACGTGTCATTTGCATGTTTCATTCTAGGTTATTCATTTTAGCATAATACAATTGTATTCTGAAATAGCACTGAAAAGGTTTGGATAAGGTGCATTTTCCATTAGTAGGGTTGATTTCAACTTAAAACCAGCAGAGGCCCTCTGCTTTGGACACTCCTTCCCAAAAAGCCACTCTTCTATGCTGACCAGCGTTGGGGCATTGGATTTATCTTGCAGCAATAGGATAGAACAAGCCAGGCCAGGCATTGGGATTTGTCTGTGCTGATGTAATGGGATTCCAGTCTTGCTGGCATATTGCTATAGATTGACTCAGCAAAGCCCATGTGATCAGTGGTGTAAAACGCTTTTACAGGAAACCAAAAGTGAGAGGAACACGGGTGACTGCACTGCTGACTTCCTTTAATAAAATTCTGTTTACGTAGCTGTTGTGCTAATTTCCTCATGTTTATTACTTTCTCCAGTCCTGCAGGTGCGTGACTCAAATTCTCAACCAAAAATGAGATCAGCATGGCAGCTAAGCTACTGAAAAAAAAAGGAGAGAGTAAAAATGGACCACTATCTTCAAATCATTACCAATGATTCTGCCCCTTATTTTTCTTTAGCCAGATTTCTGTTTTGTAAATAACAGACCAGTGTGCATTAAAAGGGGAAGGATTCTTGTTTTGAATTCTTTGGATTTGGGACCATATAACTCACCTGGCTTCAAGGATGTAGATGGCGACAACTATGTCACTGACTTGGATTTGTGGCCAGTCTCTCCCCGTCATCGTTCTTCTTTATGGGGTGGTGTACACAGTGAGATGCTCCATAGGACTGCATTTGGCATGCATACAGTAACCATCAGTACTAGTAAAGGTCACTTAAAGTATTTTTGTTGCTATTGGCTTTAATTTTTTTTTTTTACACTTTTATGCTTTTTACTGTCCTATTATGTCTCATTCATCTTTTGGCTGCAGCATATTACAAAGGACAGTAAAAAGCATTAAAAGGTGTAAAAACCCATAGCAAAAAAAGACTTCAGATAATCTCTTCTGCTACTGATGATTACTGACGAATGCAGTTTTATGGAGCAGCTCACTGTGAACACCCCCTTCCTGAGCCACAGCCGCATACTATCTTTATGATTCAGCAGCAGCATGTTCATGATTCCTGTCTCCTCAACAACAGTGCCTACTCACCATTTTAAAATATGCCTGCAGGCACCAGCAGGGTCCTGTCTCCCTCTGAGAGGGATGTTCAGGAGAAGGTTGGCAGAGATTGTCGACAGCAGCGTCAGCCAAGCATAGGCTACGGTGATGCACGCTGGCTCTCTCAGCACACATGCCCAGCTGGAGAGAGCAACTCTGCCTGACACGTGGGATCCCGTGCAGTGACATTGTATTATCACCATGGCAACTGCCTGTGCCGCTTACTCGGAACATTAGAAGTATACCGCACAGTGGCCGCAGGTGAAAACTGCAGCAGCTGGCAAACAGCGTGGCGGGCATATAGCGCCCATCCTGACCTGCACTCAGAGGCTTGAGCCTCCCCAGCCTCTGTGTCCATCTGGCCCTGCCATCCTGCACCCAAGCACAAAGGCACACACACAACCTGAACCCAAGCACACACACACACCTGTGTGCACACACAATCGTAGCCTAGCACAGACACACACACACACACACACACACACACACACACCCTGTACCGTAGCACAAACACATACACTCCTTTGTGCACACATACAATCTCTACCCTAGCACAAATAAGCACACACACACGTTTGTAAGCACACGCTCAACCTGTACCCTAGCTAAAGCTATTTCACACATACAGTTGTTAAAAAAAAATAAATCAACACTCCTTTAGGTCATCGATTTATACAGAAAAGAAAGAGTCTTTTTAACTATTTATGCATCTCTCACAAATGCTGGAACAATTGCTTAGAGGTGAATTTATCTAAATTATTGATGTGTGCAGTAAACTGAATATGATTAGCTAACAAAGAAGTAGATTTACATTCTGGATACAGCCCTTAAGGAATTTTGGTGTGTGATTTCAAATTCCCAAAGGAGAACCTTTTACACTGTGAGTTCTTCTACAAGTTGATAGTTTAAAGGGGAACTGAAGAGAGAGGTATATGGAGGCTGTCATGTTTATTTCCTTTTAATCAATACCAGTTGCCTGGCAGCCCTGCTGGTCTATTTCTCTACAGTAGTATCTGATTAAAACCAGAAACAAGCATGCAGCTAGTCTTGTCAGATCAGACTTATAAGTCTGAACCACTGAAACACCTGATCTGCTGCATGCTTGTTCAGGGGCTATGGCTAATAGTATTAGAGGCAGAGGATCAGCAGGGCTGCCAGGCAACTGGTATTGTCTAAAAGGAAATAAACATGACAGCCTCCATATACCTCTCTCTTCAGTTCCCCTTTAATAAATGATCTCTAACATGACAGAGACTGAGAAGACCTAGTAAATCAAGTCAATATTTGTTCACTGTTAGGTTGTTTTATTTTTTATTATGAACTGTCATTTTTGTAGCAACGCAGTTGCAGGGTCAGCAGGTACACAGAGTTAGGCTGGGTGCACACATAACATAACGTGAAAGGCTGCGTGTTATGTCATGTTTTAATGTAATGTGTGCATTTTTGCTACTTTGTACTGCGTTTTTGGTGCTTTTGAGTTCGGTTTAATGCATTTATGGTTTACATACACAAAATGTATATGCGTTTTTCATGCGTTTTTCTTTTGCGTTTTATGCAAATGATTAGGAAGACAACAGGAAGCGGAAATACATCATAAAACTTTTTTTTAAAAAAACGCATAGAAAAACGCATGGAAAACGCATGAAAAATGCATACCATTGCATTTCCATTGACTTTCATTATGTGCGTTTTTGATGCGTCTATGAATATTTTGCAACAAAACCAGCGTTTTCAAAAATGCAAGTTTGAAAACGCATTTAAAATGCATATGCATTTTTGCCTGCGGCCCATAGACTTCCATTAGCGGAAAAAACGCAGCGTTTTCCGCAACGCTAGCGTTTCTGTTATGTGTACATCTATCCTTAGGGCTGCATGGCTGTCTGTCTGATGTACCGCTGTAGGGGCCTGTCCACAATTGTCAGTTTTTCTGTGCATTTTCTGCATAGGAAAACTGAGATCCAATGTTAATCAATTAGCTAATTCACACTTGAATGCATTTTTCACATGCAGAAAAACAATTCAGAATCAGAATCATTTATTTTGTAAAGTACAAATGGGGGTTTGTACCTGGAATTGGTTTTGGCTCATACAGGTTCTGAAAGGATGGGGGGAATAATGTCCCAAAAAGTCGAGCCAAGGCTGCCATACTACGCCGCCACCAGTCTCACTTGGCAATCATCTCTCATCCCTAAGGAGCCGGGGGGGGGGGGGGGTTACAGAGGGAGGCGAAGGTTCAGCAGTGATGACCCAGTACCTCATGAAAGAAACTGGCGGTGATAGCTGAGGATCCTGATTAATGACATCTGGCATCTGGCAGTGCTGGCCAAGGTGTTCCAGTTCAAAAGGTGCAGTAGTGTTAATTTCTGTGGTGGGTCCCTCCCAACTCCTGGCCAGCATTCAGCAGGGCTGGTCAAGATAATCAAGCTGTCACAGAAGCATCCGGCTGCAGCGACCCTTACTTCCAGTTTAGTTACTGGCATCATGGAGGCATGAAAACAAAGGTGTCCTGCTACGGTGGAGCAACAGCAGTTAAAGGATGAATGGGGCTGGCATCCAGTGTGGCCAAAGGTTTCCCAATTAGTGCGGTGTCCTACCTCAGTGAAGCCCTGATCACCTGGGTAGCAGCGATGGACTCCACAAGGCCTGTACCTGCACAGACAATGGACCCAGGCAGTGGAAAGGTGAAAAAATCTCCAGGTCCCGAACTCCCCATGACCCGCACCAGCATCTCAGGCTACACCTTAAGGTGCCATTTTTTTCGCCATCAATTGACAGCAATGCAGCACTGTCAGACAACTAATGCAGAAAAACTGACGCAGAAAACTGATTGTGGATCCAGCCTCAAGCTATGTACCCACGTCGCGATTTTACCAACGATTTTCCCAATGACCGCGATTTTTTGAGCGTTGATTGGTCGTTTAAGAGACATGTAGGAACAGGTGCATGTTTATGCAAATGTCGTTTAGCGTCGCGCGGCAATAAAAGAACGTCACGGCAGATCAGATCTTAAAGGTCCCCATCGGCACAGCGCAAATTACCATGAACGTTGGAAGTCTTGATCGCGCCCGTGTAACGTGGCGTAACCCGCCGACAGGAAGATGAATCGCTGGACGCTCCTCGTGAGGAAGCCGTTGCTGGATCCATCTTCCTGGGTCCTTGCGGTGAGTATGAAGCTTTAGGGGATGGAGCAGCAGACCCCACCCCATCAACTCAAGACACACTCCAATGTATGTAGAAATCAAAAGAAAGAAACTGTCTGGCACTGTTGATAGTTATTGCTCATTAGCAAATTCAATGCATATGCATGAATGCATATTGTCCACAATCATTATAAGTGCAATGCATAATTCGCAATTTGTTAGTGAATGCAAAAGATATTTATCGTGCTTGCTCGGCAGAGTAGAGCTTTCGGATATGACAGTGGGTGCCGTTGGTGCACGACCTGATGATCGTTACGCAATCTAGCTTCTTTCAAGACCAGTGAGTGCTCAAGTGAGTGGCCATTAAGTGCGCTCTGGGCTGGGCCGCGCCGGTCTGCTCATGTAGTACCGCCCATCTCTCAGACAGCGCATATCAGAAACCTGAGGAGGATTGGTGTCATACCAATGATGGAAAATGGGTGGGTGTATAGCAGCGATCCTCCTATCATTTGTCAGGTATGGCAATGAAGGGGAGCATCGAAGGGGCTTATCCAACACAAGTGTATTCACTACTTGCTGCATATGCAATAGATGAAACGCTATGCACCCTGCTATTTCCAAAATGGAATCTAGCAATCCAAAAGTGCTGACTAATAGGTTGCTGAAAAAGAGAATTTAAGTTGTTAAGACTGATGCAAATATAATGCACTAATATTAAGACACCCTGCTCTATCACCATAAGTCACCACTTTTGGATTGCTAGATTCCATTTTGAAAATAGCCGGTTGCATAGCTTTGCATCTATTGCATATGTGTCAAGGTGAGAATACGCTTATGTTGGACAAACCCCTCTAGTACTCCCCTCTATTGCCATATCTGGCAAATGATAGGAGGATTGCTGCTATGCACCGAACCATTCCGCGTCATCTGCATGACACATATCCTCCCCAGGTTTTTGAAAGACTGTCTCTGAGAGATGGACGGTACTACATGAGCTGACCGGAAGTGCATCTCAGCCCTTGCTTCGGCACTCACTGTGCACCCTTGGAAGAAGCTAGATTGTGAAACGGTCATCAGGCCATGTACCGGCGGTGGCACCCCCTGTCACATGCCGCCCGACACCCCACTCTGCCCAGAAAGCACAATAAGTATATGTTGCATCCACTAACAGATTGCGAATCATTTTAATGATTACCTGCATTTGTGACTATGTATTGCTTTTGCTACTGAGCAATAAATATCAACAGTGCCAGACAGCTTATTTCTCTTGATTGCTACATTGCAATAGCGACAAAGGTTAATTAATTCACTCAATTGTACAGGCTAGATCTAAATCTCCAATTCTCCAACTTTGCTACAACAAGGAGACTAAACTTCATGAACATAAGAAATTAAAGCACATCTGGACTGAGAGGGATATGGAGGTTGCCATATTTATTTCCTATTAAACAATGCATATTGCCTGGCTGTCCTGCTGAGCCTCTGTCTCTAATATTCCTAGCCATTAGAACCTGAACCAGCATGCAGATTATGCACACTCTGCTACTGCCCTTGTTGTCCACCGCTCCATCTCAGGCCCACCTCCTCCTCCTCCTCCTCCTGGTGCTGCCACCTTTCAGGGCTCTACTGATTCTACTTGTATGTACACTTCTTGGCGGCTTTGCTGATCCACTCTACCCTGGTCATGCACAATTTGTGTAATAAAACCTTGAAATAAGTCGCCCATATGACTGACTCTTTCTTCAGGAAAGGCAAGCCAGCATCTTCCTCTCCTTGTTAACTGTTTTAATTGTTTTATCTTTTTTGGGACATGTCCATCCACCAGTAATTCATCATTGACTTCGAACTTCTCATAAAGGAAAACTGTAACTTGAAAAAGAGGGAAACTAACATCTTGTTAACTTCTAAAATAATGTTAATTAACTGGCTATGCTTTGCTTTTCTTTTCACTGCAGCAATGTCTCAAATTTACACCTGCAATAAATGTGGGTATCGGAGTCAGAGTGGAGTCATACTGCCTGATCTACATACTCCTTCTGGGTCAGTGAGTCATATATGCCTGATCTACATACTCCTTCTGGGTGAGTGAGTCATATTGCCTGATCTACATACTCCTTCTGGGTCAGTACCTGAACAAATTTCTTAAAGCAAATCTGAAGAGAAATAAAATTATGAGATAATGAATTGTATGTGTAGTACCAATAACAAATAGAACATAAATGGCAAAGAAAAACATCCTAGGTTGTTTTCTAGTACAGGAAGAGTTAAAACACTTGAGTTGTCATCTATGCAAAAGATCTTTTCTGAACTATTCGACCAACTTGGTCAAACTCAGTTTTAGCTTGAAATAAGGTTTTACTGCAGGAAGGTTGAAAGGGTCATTGGCTCTGCTCTGTTTTACAGCTTAAAATACAGAGTATAGTTTCTAAGCTGCAAATATGACAGAATGATGCAGTGTTATAAATAAAGCTTTATAATTAAAATGCAAGACTCTTTTCTATGCTACAAATGTTCTATTAATTATCTGTATTACGTATACAATTCATTATCTTATAAGTGTATTTTCGCTTCAGTGGCACATTTTAAGGAATAAAGTAAGCAGTTTTTGTATCTCTCTCACTGCACTTACTTAATAATGGTTGACATTTTTTTTATTATTTTTAACCCATTTAAAATCTAGATGACAAAAGAATATTCTGAATGTGAGTAACATAAAACTCCTGGGATTTTTGAATGACGTCTGTACGTTCTACTGCTGCTTTTTCCCAAAGGACACCAAACCCTTCAATTACCTCATTTAGTCTTTTTATAATGCCAGAACTCTTCTTAATCTGCATAAAATATTCCTTCTTTGCTTGGAAAACTCCAAAAAGAATTAACTGCAAATAATTCATACAACTGACTATTCATATCCTTCCACTGCAGCATAAAAGTCATTGAGGCATGATAAATGTGATCGTGCCTGTCTACATTTAATAATTCATTGCTGAACTTATAACCAATACAGTGTATTTTATGCATTAATGTTAAAACATACATGTGGTAATTAAATTATTGGAATCACAAATAATGTATGAATATTGCTAAACAAATATAAAGCAGGGCTGTCTTTTACCTTCAAAACATCTCTATAAATAGTTTTGATAAAGAGGTGAAAGTTAGAAGTTCTACATTACAATTCCAGCTGCCACCAGAATTCACTATGTATCTGTAACGATCGGTGTAACACAGAGAGGGTCTGATTACCGGTCAGGGCAGTTTCTAGGCTAAAATGCACCCAGGGCGAGGGTGTTAAAATTGCGCCCCCCCCCCCCCCCGCGGAGCCAGGTATACATGCCCGCAGTATAGGTTAGCCAGGTCTAGTTGCACTCAGTATAGGTAGCCAGCTATAGGTCCCCCCAGTATAGGTAGCCAGGCATAGGTGCCCCAGTATAGTTGCCCCAGTATAGGTTAGCCAGGTAGGTGCCTCCAGTATAGGTAGCCGGTATAGTTGCCCCCAGTATAGGTTAGATAGATAGGTGCCCCCAGTACAGGTTAGCTAGGTGGGTGCCTCTAATATAGGGAGTCAGAATAGTTGCCCCCAGCCTAGGTTAGATAGGTAGGTGCCCCCAGTATAGGTTAGTTAGGTAGGTGCCTCCAATATAGGTAGCCAGTATAGTTGCCACCAGTATAGGCTAGGTAGGTAGGTGCCCCCAATACAGGTTAGATAAGTAGGGGCCCTCCAGTATAGGTTAATTAGGTAGGTGCCCCCCAGTGTGGTTAGATTAGGTGGGTGCCCCCCAGTGTGGTTAGATTAGGTAGGTGCCCCCCAGTATAGGTTAGATTAGGTAGGTGCCCCCCAGTATAGGTTAGATTAGGTAGGTGCCCCCCAGTATAGGTTAGATTAGGTGGGTACCCCCCAGTGTGGTTATATTAGGTAGGTGCCCCCCAGTATAGGTTAGATTAGGTAGGTGCTCCCCAGTATAGATTAGGTAGGTGCCCCCCAGTATAGGTTAGATTAGGTAGGTGCCCCCCAGTATAGGTTAGATTAGGTAGGTGCCCCCCCCCCCAGTGTGGTTAGATTAGGTAGGTGCCCCCCAGTATAGGTTAGATTAGGTAGGTGCCCCCCAGTATAGCTTAGATTAGGTAGGTGCCCCCCCAGTATAGGTTAGATTAGGTAGGTGCCCCCCAGTGTGGTTAGATTAGGTAGGTGCCCCCCAGTATAGGTTAGATTAGGTAGGTGCCCCCCAGTATAGGTTAGATTAGGTAGGTGCCCCCCAGTATGGAGGGGGGAGCCGCGGGGAGGGCAGCCCGACCTCTCCCTCCCTTCCTCGCCGCGGGCGCCCTCCGTGCTCCCCCCTCCGAGTCTGACTGAAGATAAGCGCTGTCACCGCTGTGTAGGGAGGGGCAACTCACCTCCCTGGATCCAATCGCAGCTGGGAGGGCGCCCGCGGCGAGGAAGGGAGGGAGAGGTCGGGCTGCCCTCCCCGCGGCTCCCCCCTTCATTACTGCGCCCACAACTCCTTCGGCGCCCAGGGCGCCCGCACGGGCCGCACGGCCCTAAAAACGGGCCTGTTACCGGTGAACTGTAGTATCACCGAGAATACAGAATATACCCGATTATTGATGATCTGCAGTATCACTGATAATCAGATATATCTACTAACCTCTGGACACCTGAGATAACAAGTGAGTGTTAAGTGCAACAGCAATACTTTGAGTACTGCACTGAAGTATGTTCCTTCCGTTGGCCTAGACTCTCCCGGGGGAGGAGCTAGGCTAAGAGTAGGAAGGACAAAGTGTGAGCGCCACCAGTGAGAGGGTGTCACTAACAGGTCTGGGAACTGCACCTAACAGTAAGGCCAGTTCTCGAGGTCGGGCAAGCCAGGTCGTAAACACACAGACAGATACGGAATCCAATGAACAGGCAGGGTTTGGCAACGGAGTATCAGAATAGCAAGGTACAGAATCAGGAGGCAAATACAGAGTCCAGGAACGAGCAGAGTTTGGCAACAGGATATCAGAAATAGCAAGGTACAGAATCAGAGTTCAGGAGGACAGTCAGGCAGGCAGAAGGTCATAACAAATAATACAGTTCAATATTCCTAACGCTAAGGTGTGAGGTCCGTGATCGTCAACATCTTTGGAAACTATGCTAGAACACAGATACTGACAAGGTCTGAGTGCTACCACGTAGTGATCTCAAAGCCAGACACCAGAGGAATGACCAGCACCCAGTATATATACACCAGTGCTCTCCAGCACCTCCCTTAAGTGCTGGACCAATGAAAGTGGCTGCAATTGTCAGCTGACCTGTCGGGTCAGCTGACCCTCCTCTGACTGCCATAAAGGCCCTGCCTCTCTGCGCGCGCACGCGTCCTCCTAAACCAGTGTGGACTATCAGTCCCAGCCACACCAGTCATGTGTTGCAATGTTGTTGCTGTATGGGATGCGGAATCCGCCGCCACGCTGTCTGCGCGTGCGGCGTTTTCTCCGCATTCTGCCCCACTGAGAGAAGCAGGCCTATGCGTACAAACCGCCGCTTCAGACGCGGCGGTTTCTACGCATTCTGCTATGCCAGCCGCGGAAACAGCCGCCTCATCCTGCGTCCACGCGGCGGCTTTTCCGTGTTTCTTCACAGTACCCCCCCCCCCTGAGGAGTGGACTCCGGACAGCTCCTTCCAGGCTTCTCAGGATGTAAAGCGTGGAATTCACTTTTCAGTTTGTCAGCATGCATGCGACATTCAGGTACCCATGATCTCTCCTCAATACCATACCCTTTCCAATGAACCAGATATTGTACTGAGTTCTGAACTATGCGTGAGTCTAAAATCTTCTCTACCTCGTACTCAGGTTGGTCATCTATCATCACAGGAGGAGGAGGAGTGGGACCAACATGGACTGCTGGCTTAAGCAGAGACACGTGAAAGGATCTTACGCCACGCATACTGGCAGGAAGATCAATGGCATAAGTAACATTGTTGATCTTTCTAGTCACTGGAAATGGACTCACAAACCTGGGCCCCAACTTGGCTGAAGGCTGTTTTAAGGTTAAGTGACGTGTGGATACCCAGACTAAGTCTCCTGGTTGAAATTTCTACTCTAAGGAACATTTTTTGTCAGCTTGACCTTTCTGACTTTGAAACGCCTTCCCCAAATTATTTTCCATGATCCCCCACACGTCCTTAAATTACTTTTGCCAGGCCTCCAGTGCTGGAAACGGAGTGGAAGCGATTGGCAATGGGGAAAATTTGGGCAGCTTCCCAGTAACTATCTGAAAGGGACAGAATCTCGTGGACGAACTTTTCAAATTATTGTGCGCAAATTCTGCGAAGGGCAAAAACTTGACCCAATCGTTTTGCGCTTCTGCAACGTAACACCTCAAACATTGTTCTAACGATTGGTTGACCCTCTCAGTCTGACCATTGGTCTGTGGGTGGTAGCCTGATGAAAATGACAGTTCCATGCCCATTTGGTGACAGAATGCCCTCCAAAATCTCGAAACAAATTGGACTCCCCGATCTGACACAATGTTTTCCGGAATGCCATGCAAACGGAAAACATGGATGATGAATAAATCGGCCAACTCCTGGGCCGAGTGGAGTCCTTTTAAGGGCACAAAATGGGCCATTTTACTAAAGCGGTCGACTACCACCCAAATGACCGACATGCCCTCAGACCTGGGAAGCTCACCCACAAAATCCATGGACAGGTAGGTCCACGGCTCACTCGGGGTGGGTAAGGGCTGCAACGTTCCCACAGGTGCCAGCCGGGAGGTCTTACTTTTTGCACACACTGCACACTCTCTAACATACTCCTTGCAATCCGTTGCCAGAGAAGGCCACCAAGCGCACCTGGCAACCAGATCCTGTGTTCTGGAGGCCCCAGGGTGTCCCGCATTTTTGTGTGAATGGAACATTTGTAAGATCTGGAGACGGAATGGCAGTGGTACAAACATAACCCCTTCAGGCTTCCCCTCCGGGGCGTCCTGCTGAAAGGGCCCTAAGATCTCCGTCCAGTCTCTCCATGTCTCAGTTGTTGCTAGTATCAGTTTCTGCGGAACAATGGTCTCTGGGGTAGAGGGCTGTGCTGTCTCTGGCTCAAAACATCTGGACAGGGCATCTGCCTTAATTTTCTTGCTACCTGGAGTGTACGTTATTATAAATCTAAACCTCGAGAAAAACAAAGACCATCGAGCCTGACGGGTGCTTAATCTTTTATCTCCCTCGATGTATTCCAAATTTTTGTGATCAGTGAAAACTGTGATCGTATGTTCTGCTCCTTCCAACCAATGACGCCATTCCTCAAAGGCTAACTTGATGGCCAGGAGTTCCCTGTTGCCTATGTCGTAGTTTCTCTCTGCCGGAGAGAACCTACGAGAAAAATAGGCGCATGGGTGTAATCTACCCTGCAACCCTGATCGCTGCAACAGCACAGCCCCTACCCCGACCTCCGAGGCGTCCACCTCAACAATAAAGGGGTAGGAAGTGTCGACGTGTCTTAGGATGGGTGCAGAGCAAAACAAGTCTTTTAACGTGGAGAATGCTTGCAGAGCTTCTGGAGACCAGTGGGTAGTATCTGCCCCTTTTTTTGTGAGACTAGTGAGGGGTGCAATGACAGTAGAGTACCCCTTTATGAACCTTCTATAGTAATTGGCAAATCCCAAAAATCTCTGAAGAGATTTCAACCCCACAGGTTGAGGCCAATCCAGCACAGCAGAGACCTTGGCAGGGTCCATCGACAGGCCCGAGGTGGAAATTATGTACCCCAAAAAAGGTGACAGATGTTACCTCGAAGATGCATTTCTCCAATTTAGCGTAAAGCATGTTCTGCCTCAGTTTGTCCAATACAATTCGGACGTGTGTCCTGTGCTCAGAGAGGTTGTTGGAAAAAATAAGTATATCATCCAGGTATACTAATACGAATTTGCCCAACACCTCTCTGAATACCTCATTAACCACCCTGGCGTTCTGATTAAATCGCCAGGGTGGCTGCGGGAGGGTTTTTTTTGAATAAAAAAAAAACTATTTCATGCAGCCAACTGAAAGTTGGCTGCATGAAAGCCCACTAGAGGGCGCTCCGGAGGCGATCTTCCGATCGCCTCCGGCGCCCAGAATAAACAAGGAAGGCCGCAATGAGCGGCCTTCCTTGTTTTGCTTATATCGTCGCCATAGCGACGAGCGGAGTGACGTCATCGACGTCAGCCGACGTCGTGACGTCAGCCGCCTCCGATCCAGCCCTTAGCGCTGGCCGGAACTTTTTGTTCCGGCTACGCTGGGCTCAGGCGGCTGGGGGGACCCTCTTTCGCCGCTGCTCGCGGCGAATCGCCGCAGAGCGGCGGCGATCAGGCAGCACACGCGGCTGGCAAAGTGCCGGCTGCGTGTGCTGCTTTTTATTTCATTAAAATCGGCCCAGCAGGGCCTGAGCGGCAGCCGCTGGCGGTGTTGGACGAGCTGAGCTCGTCCAGACCGCTCAGCTGGTTAATTAGTTCTTGGAAGACGGCCGGGGCGTTACACAGCCCGAAGGGCATCACCAAGTACTCGTAGTGCCCGTTGGGTGTGTTAAAGGCCGTCTTCCATTCATCGCCCTTTCTAATCCGCACCAGGTTGTATGCACCCCGCAAATCTAACTTAGAAAAGACTTTAGCGTTGGTAACTTGTGTAAATAGGTCATCTATCAGGGGCAAGGGGTAGCGATTCTTTACAGTAATTTTATTCAGGCCCCGGTAATCTATGCATGGCCGCAGACCTCCGTCTTTCTTTTTAACAGAAAAGAACCCTGCACCAGCGGGCGACCGGGAAGGTCGAATGAACCCCTTGGCTAAATTCTCACGAATGTACTCTTGCATGGCCACTTTCTCTGGCCCGGACAAATTGTAAAGATGACCCCTTGTGGGCATACAACCAGATTGAAGATCGATGGGGCAATCAAACGGGCGATGTGGCGGTAACTTGTCAGCAGCCTTGGGACAGAACACATCAGAATACTTGGAATATTGTACTTGAACCCCCTCCAAATGAATCCTGGTCTGGCCTAATGTCACCTTCCCTAAACACTGCTGGAAACAATGAGGTGACCAGCTGGTTAACTGCCCAGTGGTCCAATCGATCTGTGGAGAGTGAAGGTGCAACCATGGCATGCCAAGGATGACAGTGGAGGTGGTCATGTGTAATACAAAAAACTGTAATCCTTCGCTGTGTAGTACCCCTATAGTGACTTCCACCTCTGGTGTCTGAGACAGTGGATGATTACTTTGCAGGGGGGAATCATCTACTGCCGTAACCTGAATGGGTGGTTTTACCGGGGTGAGCGGAATACCCAATTTCTGTGCAAATTCGAAATCCATGAAATTAGCTGCAGCACCTGAATCAATAAAGGCCTCAGAAACCTCAGTTTTATCTTCCCATGTAACAGTACAAGGAAGAAGTAACCGTTTCTCATCTAGGTAGTAGCGTTTCCACTCCACTTGAGAAAACTCTGACCGACCAATCTGCATTGGTTCAGGTGGAGGCAAATCGGGAGGAGGTGGAGTTTCAGGGGGCACAGAGTGGGACATTATTTTCACATGGTTTCCACTCCGGGTCTGTCTCTGATAGCGCAGCTGGCGATCTATCCTGATGGCTGATGAAATGGCCTCATCGATAGATTTGGGCTCAGGCTGGCTTAGCATGAGATCGGAGACCTCATCTGACAACCCTGATAGGAAACAATCCAAAAGGGCAAAGGTGTCCCACCTGGCTGACACTGACCACCTCCTAAATTCAGCAGCATACTGTTCAACCGGACTCTTGCCTTGACGTAACAACTTGAGCTTCTGCTCAGAAGTTGAGGCAATGTCTGGATCGTCATAAATTATGGCCATAGCCTTAAAAAATTCATCTACGGAGGTTAAGGCTAAATCTCTGGTGGGCAGACTGTATGCCCAGGTCTGAGAATCGCCTGATAACAAAGTTTTAATAAATGTAACCCTTTGGGCCATAGTTCCTGAAAAATTAGGTCTCAACTCAAAGTATGATAACACTCTACTCCTAAAATTTCGGAAGTCAGATCTGTGACCGGAAAATTTTTCAGGTACAGGCATATGTATGTCTGTGCTAAGAGGAGATCGCACTGTTTGAAGTTCCTGAATAGCCCCAAATATCTGACATGTCTGGGTCTGTTGGTTCAAAACTGCCGCGGAAAGTTGATTTACCGCGGTGATCAGGACTTCAACATGGCTATACAGTGCGTCCATTTGGGTTTTGGTCTGGCGTTCTGTAACGATCGGTGTAACACAGAGAGGGTCTGATTACCGGTGAACTGCAGTATCACCGAGAATACAGAATATACCCGATTATTAATGATCTGCAGTATCACCGATAATCAGATATATCTACTAACCTCTGGACACCTGAGATACCAAGTGAGTGCTAAGTGCAACAGCAATACTTTGAGTACTGCACTGAAGTATGTTCCTTCCGTTGGCCTAGACTCTCCCGGGGGAGGAGCTAGGCTAAGAGTAGGAAGGACAGAGTGTGAGTGCCACCAGTGAGAGGGTGTCACTAACAGGTCTGGGAACTGCCTCTAACAGTAAGGCCAGTTCTCGAGGTCGGGCAAGCCAGGTCGTAAACACACAGACAGATAAGGTACAGATTCAGGAGACAGATACGGAATCCAATGAACAGGCAGGGTTTGGCAACGGAGTATCAGAATAGCAAGGTACAGAATCAGGAGGCAAATACAGAGTCCAGGAACGATCAGAGTTTGGCAACAGGATATCAGAAATAGCAAGGTACAGAATCAGAGTTCAGGAGGACAGTCAGGCAGGCAGAAGGTCATAACAAATAATACAGTTCAATATTCCTAACGCTAAGGTGTGAGGTCCGTGATCGTCAACACCTTTGGAAACTATGCTAGAACACAGATACTGACAAGGTCTGAGTGCTACCACGTAGTGATCTCAACGCCAGACACCAGAGGAATGACCAGCACCCAGTATATATACACCAGTGCTCTTCAGCACCTCCCTTAAGTGCTGGACCAATGAAAGTGGCTGCAATTGTCAGCTGACCTGCCGGGTCAGCTGACCCTCCTCTGACTGCCATAAAGGCCCTGCCTCTCTGCGCACGCATGCGTCCTCCTAAACCAGTGTGGACTATCAGTCCCAGCCACACCAGTCATGTGTTGCAATGCTGTTGCTGTATGGGATGCGGAATCCGCCGCCACGTTGTCTGTGGCGTTTTCTCCGCATTCCGCCCCACTGAGAGAAGCAGGCCTATGCGTACAAACCGCCGTGTTCTGCTATGCCAGCCGCGGAAACAGCCACCTCATCCTGCGTCCATGCGGCGGCTTTTCCGCGTTTCTTCACAGTATCATTCATTTCTAAAACTGCTTCTGTGCTAGAAGCCGCTTACTGTAAAGGAAGTCATACATCAATATCTATGTTGTTCAGCTTATTCACATTAGAAAAAAAGCTTAAAAGCCCCTTTCACACTGTGACGGTGTGTCGTGGTTATTTACCGCACTGTAACCGCAGCGCAATGAAAGCCTATGGGTGCTTTCATATTACCTGCTGTGCGGTGGGCCAGAAGCACTCGATCTGACGTGGTTCCAAAACCGCATTACCATGCATACTTGTGTCAATGTGCGTCAGAATGGAAGTCTTGTAATTCTACAGCGACGCAGGGTTTTTAAAAATGTTGACAGCGGCAGTGCGATGATGTTATGACGCGCATGAACGGTAAGGTATTTTTACAATACATCAACGTGCACCTCCACATACTCAGAACAGGAAGTGATTGCAAGCGCGCATCACGTCCTCTTTGGCTGGATGCCAGAAGGGGAATACCGCATAGTAACGCGGTATTCCCTGAAGGCCTGCTTTTCTCTGCCGCCAATTTACAATGTGAAACCGGCCTCAGTGTGACTTGTTGGCTCATAGGGAAAGGATGTAATACTATTTCTTCTTTAACACTCCCCTACTCCATTCATATAAATAATTTTTAAATTACAAACAGATGGAATTATATTTAAAAAAAAGGTTTGCTTTTTTGTAATAGAAAGTTTACAGTGAAACATTGGTGGGAACTCCCAACTTCCTTATTCACCTGACATCCTGCTGCATCCCTCTCATCTCCCTGGCAGTCATCTGGTCACATGGTACATTGGTAATGTAATCCATGTCATGGCAGTAAGGCTAATTGTAATGCCCACCAACTCTGCCATACCTGTGAGGTTGATAGTCACAGAACGGACTGTTAATCTCTAGGCAGACATGTTGGATGTGGGGACTACAGTCAATGACACCCACATGACAAAAGGGGGGCAGTGCAGGTGCAGGAAGAATAGACATAAAAGAGTCTGCCTGCTGTGAAGAGCTGGTCAACTGTCATGCATTGCAGCGGTAAGTTTGGCTATTTACACAGCAAAAGCAAAGTATGTTTGCAATACAAATTTAAAGTGAACTTCTACTTCTATGACATGCAATTATAACAGATTAACTTGATCTATGGCTATTTAACTATAGTCTTATTTCCATGCTTATTTTTAAAGTATATGGTACCCAGGGGAGGACTGGGACCTTTTGGCCTGGGGGGACAACACAAACTAGAGGCCCGTTTCACGGCATCCCCAGCCCAAAGCCATATCTTTCTTGTGTGCAAATCTTCAAATTGTGATGACTAACAGCCACACACACACACACACACACACACACACACACACGCACGCACGCACGCACGCACGCACACACACACACACACACACACACACACACACACACACACACACACACACACACACACACACACACACACACACACTATGTACCTGATGCCTAACCCCATTTCTCCGCACAATCTACCTGTCTGTCTCTGATGCCTAACCTTCAAGGAGTTATCAGGCTTTTTTTTTTTTTATGAAAATAAGTGCTACTTACCCAGGGCTCGTCCAACCCCAAGCTCCCAGCATGTCCCTTGCCGCAGCTCTGCAGTCAGCTGTTCGCTGCCGCTGCCTCCCAGCCCCAGGCGATGACGTCAGGCCGATTGCGCCTGTGCGAGCGGCGCTGTCAATCACCGCCACATGGACCAGAGCGTACTGTGCAGACGCAGAACTACTGCGCCTGCGCAGTACACTCCGGTCCACGTGGCGGTAATTGACAGTGCTGCTCGCACAGGCGCAGTACAGGCCGACATCCAGGTCGGACTGGTGTCATCGCCGGGGACTGGGAGGCAGCGGCAGCGAATGGCTGACTGCAGAGCTGCGGCGAGGGACATGCTGGGAGCGTGGGGCTGGAGGAAGCCCCGGGTAAGTAGCACTTATGTCATTAAAAATGCCTGATAACTCCTTTAAACAACCCCCCCCCCCCCCCACACACACACACACACAAACCTACCTACCTGGTGATGCCTAACCCCACTCCTGCCCACCCACCATACAAACTACTTGTCTGACACCTACCCCATCCCCCACCCCCCCTATAACTACCTCTTTGACAGTGCCTAACTGCCTGCCTCCCCCCTCCCCTGCCGCCAGTCACACCACAAGAAGAAAAAAGTTCCCCCTCAGGCCAGGGTCAGAATGGGGTAGATTATCACACAAAAAAAAAAACTCAGAGGGCACTGGCCTGGGCAGAGAATTGAATTTGACAGCAGTAGCAGGCATGCAGCAAAGTGTGAGTAACTCAGTGACAAGAAGGGAGAAGAAGTACAGAAACAAAATTTATAAAAACCACCTTCTCCTCTGGCAACCTGGACCAGACCTCCTCTATCCTCCTGTCTCCTCAGTCCTATCCTACACCTCCTCCTCCTCCACAGCAGCAAGCAGCTATAGGTGGCATCTCCGACTCCCAGCCCCCAGAGTGTCCGACTCCTCCAGCCAGGACAGCCAGCCAGCCACTCGTAGCCGCAGCTCTAGCCCCCCCAGCACAGAAAGCTGAAGAGTGAGACAGCTCACTCCGACGACACCTCAGGCACAGCAGCACAGGGGAGGACTGTGTCCGACTCCTCCAGCCAGCCACTCGTAGCCACAGCTCCAGGCCCCCAGCCCCCCCAGCACAGAAAGCTGAAGAGTGAGACAGCTCACTCTGATGACACCGCAGGCACAGCAGCACGTTGCGGGCGGCAATGGCTCCAGGCGGGGGGCGGAGTCAAGCAGGGTCAACCCACCGGGCCGGAGAGGACCTAAGCTATTTGTGTCCTTGTGCCGCTCACATCCACGCACAAGGGCACACCACGGCCGGCCGCCTCAGCCCCTTCTCTAATTGGATACTTCAACTTGCCGGGAAATATCGCGCGAGGTTGCGATTCCAACTGCGAACCTGTCACCTGTTGTATGTCTGCGGCCGCTGCGTATAGCAGCGGCTGGCCCTAATTACTTAAGATTCGGGCGGCCCGGGGGGCAATTGCCCCCCGTCCCCCTGGGCCAGTCCTCCCCTGATGGTACCTTGTAGTTAATTGCAGCCCAATTTCAGCCACAACTTTATTATGTGTCTTGGGAATACAGGAGAATGGTTCAAATCTCTGCTAAGTTGTTAATGCTGCCTTTGTCCCAATTAAAGATAATTATGTCTACTTTCTGTCCTAATGACAGTAGAGGAACTAAGAAGTGGCCCATTGGTGTCAATGTAGGGGGTAACTATATACAGTATATATACAGGATCTTCTAAAAAAATTAGCATATTTTGATAAAGTTCATTATTTTCTGTAATATACTGATAAACATTAGACTTTCATATATTTTAGATCCAAATACACACAACTGCAGTAGTTCAAGCCTTTTCTTGTTTTAATATTGATGATTTTGGCATACAGCTCATGAAAACCCAAATTTCCTATCTCAAAAAATTAGCATATTTCATCCGACCAATAAAAGAAAAGTGTTTTTAAAACAAAAAAAGTCAACCTTCAAATAATTATGTTCAGTTATGCACTCAATACTTGGTCATGAATCCTTTTGCAGAAATGACTGCTTCAATGCGGCGTGGCATGGAGGCAATCAGCCTGTGGCACAGCTCAGGTGTTATGGAGGCCCAGGATGCTTCCATAGCGGCCTTAAGCTCATCCAGGGTGTTGGGTATTGCGTCTCACAACTTTCTCTTCACAATATCCCACAGATTCTCTATGGGTTTCAGTTCAGGAGAGTTGGCAGGCTAATTGAGCACAGTAATACCATGGTCAGTAAACCATTTACCAGTGGTTTTGGCACTGTGAGCAAGCATGAACCCACTTTTGAACCAGAAACAGCGGCAGAGGCGCCTGACCTGGGCTACAGAGAAGCAGCACTGGACTGTTGCTCAGTGGTCCAAAGTACTTTTTTCGGATGAAAGCAACTTTTACATGTCATTCGGAAATCAAGGTGCCAGAGTCTGGAGGAAGACTGGGGAGAGGGAAATGCCATAAGGCCTGAAGTCCAGTGTCAAGTACCCACAGTCAGTGATGGTCTGGGGTGCCATTTCAGCTGCTGGTGTTGGTCCACTGTGTTTTATCAAGGGCAGGGTCACTGCAGCTAGCTATCAGGAGCTTTTGGAGCACTTCATGCTTCTATCTGCTGAAAAACTTTATGGAGATGAAGATTTCATTTTTCAGCACGACCTGGCACCTGCTCACAGTGCCAAAACAAACTGGTAAATGGTTTACTGACTATGGTATTACTGTGCTCAATTGGCCTGCCAACTCTCCTGACCTGATCCCCATAGAGAATGTGTGGGATATTGTGAAGAGAAAGTTGAGAGACGCAAGACCCAACACTCTGGATGAGCTTAAGACCGCTATGGAAGCATCCTGGGCCTCCATAACACCTGAGCAGTGCCACAGGCTGATTGCCTCCATGCCACGCCGCATTGAAGCAGTCATTTCTGCAAAAGGATTCCCGACCAAGTATTGGGTGCATAACTGAACATAATTATTTGAAGGTTGACTTTTTTTGTTTTAAAAACACTTTTCTTTTATTGGTCGGATGAAATATGCTAATTTTTTGAGATAGGAAATTTGTGTTTTCATGAGCTGTATGCCAAAATCATCAATATTAAAACAATAAAAAGCTTGAACTTCTTCAGTTGTGTGTATTTGAATCTAAAATATATGAAAGTCTAATGTTTATCAGTACATTACAGAAAATAATGAACTTTATCACAATATGCTAATTTTTTGAGAAGATCCTGTATATATATATATATATATATATATTTACAAAACACTTAAAAATAGTCTATTTCTCTCTAGGGCCCGTTCAGATCACAAATGCGGATGGCCATGCGTGCGGAACGCATGCGGACCGCAACGCGTACGAATGCATGGCCATCCGCGTTTGTGTGCGTTGCGTGGCTAATCCCATCACTGAAAAGTGAATGGGACAGCCACGCGTTTTAGCAAAATCTGCGTGCAGCATGCGTTCCCGGACCGCACAGGTCCGGAATGCATGCAGTGTGAACATCAGACATTGCACTCTATGCAATGTCTGATGTTGTGCGTGTCGGCCACCTGCACGCGTTTCCAAAACGCGGCTGGAAACGCGTGCAGTGTGAACGGGCCCTAAGATATGTTATTGTTGTCTAATCTCCTGTTACAGAGATTTAGCTCACATTTTGTTTGAAGTTGAATCCAAATTTATTCTTCCACTTCAAAAATGTTTCAACGATCAGACACCTGGTACTTAAAGGGTACCTAAATTAAAAATTACAGTTTGCTTTAAACCTAATAAGTTGCCAAGATATATACAGTAAATGCACACATGATAAAGTGTGATTTTCTCACCCCCAGGGTCCGTATCCCACATATGGTCTTGAAATCCCGCACCACCCGTGTAAAATTGGGCCCGGGGCATTTCTTTCTTACCAAACCATAGGTGCAAAGGATGCTGGGGGATTGATGTCATAACTCCACCCCTCATGTCCATGTGATCTAATCTAGGCAGACAGATAGACATCTGAAATAAGAAATATTGCAGACAGACATAAGATAGGCTGCTGCAGTTTTCCTGCCTTTTCTCTGTACTACAGTTTGTGAAAAGAGAAGTCATTTTATCCAGGCAGGCAGATAGCAGGGGAGGGAGGGGCAGGGGAGTTAGTTAGGCTGGAAAGGTGGGCACAATGCTTTCAGCTTCAGGAGGAATAAGGAAGTGCTACTTACAGATACAGTACACACCTTCTCATTTAAAGAGTGTTGTTTATTTTCATGACTATGAACATTGTAGACATAAACCTCAAGCAAAGGGAAGGGAGACTATATGAAGAGAAATATAAAAAATCTTTACTTTTATTTCTCAATATCCAAAAATAAAATATACACACATATATAAAAAGACCAAATGCAAATGCACATATGGGGTTAGCATGTAGTAAGGTGTTACAACCTCAAAAGCACCAATCTTATATCAATCTTATTGGATAAACTGGCCAGTTATCTAGTTCCCTTTGCTTGAGGTTTAGAATTGGTTATGTGGGGTCTTAAGCTGGCCACTAACGGTCCAATTTCTAGCAAAAAATCGTTCGAGCGATCAGAAATTCTGATCGGACGAAAAATCGTTCACTACACCATCAACTAACCAATCATTGCTTCCTATCTATCACGATCACCAAGAAAATCCAAATTTTTGTTCGACGAAAATTCATTCGGGCGACATTTTTTTCACTTGTTCATAATTGATTGTGTCCACCAATGGAGGTTATTTACAACCAATCCAATCAGAATTTCTGATCGCTCGAACGATTTTTCGCTAGAAATTGGACCGTTAGTGGCCAGCTTTAGACCCAGGGAAGTATGTAATGCTCTGTGATCTATTGCCTAGGTTCTCAACATGCGGTACGCGTACCCCAGGGGGTACTTCTGATGGTTCCAGGGGGTACTCAGGCTTGATATACTTAACCAAGAATAACAAATTTAGAGATTTAGAAAATTATAATTCTTATTTAAACAACACCAAATTAGTATTTTAGCAAATCAAAAGCAATAATAAATGCTTGCACATTGTTTAGAACCAATTATCATGTACTACGATTAAATATATATTTGTCAAGGGGTACTTGGGATAATGTTTACTATGATAGGGGGTACTCGATGAGTACACGGTTTTAAAAGGGGTACACACTTATAAAATGTTGAGAAACACTGATCTATTGGACCTAGACGTGTGAATATGAACATTGTAGATTCACACTGAAGGCATCCAAACTATGAATTAACACATGTGAAAGTATAGTACATAACCAAAAAGTGGGAAACAACTGAAAATATGTCATATTCTAGGT
Organism: Hyperolius riggenbachi; assembly: GCF_040937935.1. Lineage (NCBI taxonomy): Eukaryota > Metazoa > Chordata > Amphibia > Anura > Hyperoliidae > Hyperolius > Hyperolius riggenbachi. The sequence continues at coordinate 137,685,166 of NC_090650.1, read as the reverse complement.
TCTTCAAAGTAGCCACCTTTTGCTTTGATTACTGCTTTGCACACTCTTGGCATTCTCTTGATGAGCTTCAAGAGGTAGTCACCTGAAATGGTTTTCACTTCACAGGTGTGCCCTGTCAGGTTTAATAAGTGGGATTTCTTGCCATATAAAAGGGGTTGGGAACATCAGTTGTGTTGTGGAGAAGTCAGGTGGATACACAGCTGATAGTCCTACTGAATAGACTGTTAGAATGTGTATTATGCCAAGAAAAAAGCTGCTAAGTAAAGAAAAACGAGTGGCCATCATTACTTTAAGAAATGAAGGTCAGTCAGTCCGAAAAATTGGGAAAACTTTCAAAGTGTCCCCAAGTGCAGTCTCAAAAACCATCAAACACTACAAAGAAACTGGCTCACATGTGGACCGCCCCAGGAAAGGAAGACCAAGAGTCACCTCTGCTGCGGAGGATAAGGTTAACAGCAGTTAAGATTAGAGACCAGGTCAATGCCACACAAAGTTCTAGCAGCAGACATATCTCTAGAACAACTGTTAAGAGGAGACTGTGTGAATCAGGCCTTCATGGTAGAATATCTGCTAGAAAACCACTGCTAAGGACGGGCAACAAGCAGAAGAGACTTGTTTGGGCTAAGGAACACAAGGAATGGACATTAGACCAGTGGAAATCTGTGCTTTGGTCTGATGAGTCCAAATTTGAGATTTTTGGTTCCAACCACCGTGTCTTTGTGCGACGCAGAAAGGTGAACGGATGGTCTCTACATGCCTGGTTCCCACCATGAAGCATGGAGGAGGTGGTGTGATGGTGTGGGGGTGCTTTGCTGGTGACACTGTTGGGGATTTATTTAAAATTGAAGGCATACTGAACCAGCATGGCTACCACAGCATCTTTCAGCGGCACGCTATTATTATTATTATTATTTAGTATTTATATAGCGCCGACATATTACGCAGCGCTGTACAGTGTATATACTGTATATATATCTTGTCACTAACTGTCCCTCAAAGGAGCTCACAATCTAATCCCTACCATTGCCATATGTCTATATTATGTAGTGTAAGTACTGAAGTCTGGGGCCAATTTTAGGGGAGCCAATTAACTTATCCGTATGTTTTTGGAATGTGGGAGGAAACCGGAGTGCCCGGAGGAAACCCACGCAGACACGGAGAGAACATACAAACTCTTTGCAGATAGTGCCCTGGCTGGGATTCGAACCAGGGACCCAGCGCTGCAAGGCAAGAGAGCTAACCACTACGGCACCGTGCTGTCCAACTAAACGCTATTCCATCCGGTTTGCGTTTAGTTGGACCATCATTTATTTTTCAACAGAACAATGACCTTAAACACACCTCCAGGCTGTGTAAGGGCTATTTGACCAGGAAGGAGAGTGATGGGTTGCTGCGCCAGATGACCTGGCCTCCAAAGTCACCAGACCTGAACCCAATCGAGATGGTTTGGGGTGAGCTGGACCGCAGAGTGAAGACAAAAGGGCCAACAAGTACTAAGCATCTCTGGGAACTCCTTCAAGACTGTTGAAAGATCATTTCAGGTGACTACCTCTTGAAGCTCATTAAGAGAATGCCAAGAGTGTGCAAAGCAGTAATCAAAGCAAAAGGTAGCTACTTTGAAGAACCTAGAATATGACATATTTTCAGTTTTTTCACACTTTTTGGTTATGTACTATACTTCCACATGTGTTAATTCATAGTTTGGATGCCTTCAGTGTTAATCTACAATGTTCATAGTCATGAAAATAAAGAAAACTCTTTGAATGAGAAGGTGTGTCCAAACTTTTGGTCTGTACTGTAAATGTAAGTCTGTTCTATCCAATATGATGTACCAGATGTAAACTTTTTATATTCATCTAACTGTACACAGTGCCTAGGCTACCTACAATGGTATGCGAAAGTTTGAGCAACCTTGTTAATTGTCGATGAGTTTCCTGTATAAATCGTTGGTTGTTACGATAAAAAATGTCAGGTAAATATATTATATAGGAGACACACACAGTGATATTTGAGAAGTGAAATTAAGTTTATTGGATTTACAGAAAGTGTGTAATAATTGTTTAAATAAAATTGGGCAGGTGCATAAATGTGTCATTTTATTAATTCCAAACCCTTTAGAACTAATTATTGGAACTGAAATTGGCTTAGTAAGCTCAGTGACTCCTTACCTACATACACAGGTAAATCCAATTATGAGAAAGAGTATTTAAGAGGGTCAATTGAAAGTTTCGCTCCTCTTTTAATTTTCTCTGAAGAGTAGAAACATGGGGGTCTCAAAACAACTCTCAAATGACCTGAAGGCAAAGATTGTTCACCATCATGGTTTAGGAGAAGGATACAGAAAGGTGTCTCAGAGATTTCAGCTGTCTGTTTCCACAGTTAGGAACATATTGAGGAAATGGAAGACCACAGGCTCAGTTCAAGTTAAGGCTCGAAGTGCCAGACCAAGAAAAATCTTGTATAGACAGAAGCGACTAATGGTGACAACAGTCAGAGTCAACCTTCAGACCAGCACCAAAGACCTACAACATTATCTTGCTGCAGATGAGTCACTGTGCATCGTTCAACCATTCGGCACACTTTACACAAGGAGATGCTATATGCGAGAGTGATGCAGAGGAAGCCTTTTCTCTGCCCACAGCACAATCAGAGCCACTTGAGGTCTGCTTAAGCACATTTGGACAAGCCAGCTTCAGTTTGGAATAAGGTGTTGTGGACTGATGAAAATAAAATTGAGTTATTTGGGCATAACAAGGGGCGCTATGCATGGAGGAAAAACAACACAGAATTTCAAGAAAAACACCTGCTACCTACAGTAAAATATGGTGGTGGTTCCATCATGCTGTGGGGCTGTGTGGCCAGTGCAGGGACTGGGAATCTTGTCAAAGTTGAGGGATGCATGGGTTCCACTCAGTATCAGCAGATTCTGGAGATCAATGTCCAGGAATCAGTGACAAACCTAAAGCTGTGACAAACCCACTGCTCAAAATACACTAAGACATTCATGTAGAGGAAAAAGTACAATGTTCTGGAATGGCCATCTCAGTCCCCAGACCTGAGTATAATTGAAAATCTGTGGTGTGAGTTAAAGAGAGCTGTCCATGCTTGGAAGCCATCAAACCTGAATAAACTAGAGATGTTGTATAAAGAGGAATGGTCCAAAATACCTTCAATCTGAATCCAGACTATCATTGGAACCTACAGGAAGAGTTTAGAGCCTGTAATTTCTGCAAAAGGAGGATATACTAAATATTGATTTCATTTCTTTTTTTGTAGTGCCCAAATTTATGCACCTGCCTAATTTTGTTTAAACAATCATTGCACACTTTCTGTAAATCCAATAAACTTCATTTCACTTCTCAAATATCACAGTGTGTGTCTCCTGACCTATATGATATATTTAACTGACATTTTGTATCGTAACAACCAACGAATTATACAGGGAAATCATGATGATTAACAAGGTTGCCCAAACTTTCGCATCCCACCGTATATGTATTGCCATTCAGGCCTTGTTTGAGCTGGAGGTGGTTTTTAATACAATTTAAAACATACCAATGTATTCTTGCTGGGCAGAAAATATGACCTGTGTTGCTGTTCTGTAAGTATGTGGTTTTTTTTCAGAAAATAAAAAACAATACTAGAAGTTGAACATGCATACCATAAAGAATGTGTTGAAATAGTATGGTCATAATATTTCTGCTGAATTTAAAGGAAATGAACAAAGCAGAGCAACATCCCAGCCTCAGGCAATATATGAAGCCAATTCAAAGACTTGACAATACAAAGTGCAGGAGAAATGCAAAAAGAAAAAACATGATAGTAAGGAGGAAGGAATGGACATGGACAAGGAAAGCTTTCTCTCTTACGTCAGCTGCTCTGAAGATCAAAGGCAAGACAGGCATAGGATAGGCATAGGAATTATGATTGAATAAAAGCAAAAAACATAGAAACACAAACATTCCAAGTAACCAAACTAAAAATGACAGTGATCCTGCAGTTTTACATACACCGTTCGCATGATTATTAGACAAGTTAATATTCTGACTTTATTATTTTAGGCAGATTTTCCAACCACTGGCCAGTCCAACAAAAAGCACATGGAGATGAAAAGTGCAATTTATGTGTAAGAGACTGGAAAAGAACTTCTGGGACTGTCACTTGCTTCCTACCTGGAGTATCCAAATGTTCTCGGTATAAATACCCAAAGACATGGCTAAGGTAAATAAGACCACCATTGCATAAGATTCAAATTTACACGCCTTACATTTAGATTTTTAAAAAATATTTTATTGACTAATGAAATTAAAGTGACTCTTAAGGGGCCCTAAGTGTATGTTCCTTGATTACTGTTTTAAGAAGGCAATTACACCAAGCTTTGCTTTTTTAGTAGGAGGGCTTTTTGGTTCCTTTTATCCCCCTATACATTCCTAGTAGTTTGGGTCACCCTGAGCTGCTTGGTTACTCTGTTGAACTCGTCCAAGCCCTATTTCATACAGCCTTATCAATCCCTGCCATGTACTGATGAGGACCAAAAGTCCGAAACAGGCTGTCTACATGTGGGTTTGATATGGCTGTGTAAAACTTAAAGCTATAGGCTTGCTATACACCAGCGGTTCTGGATGCTTGCTTGGCTTAACAAGGGCGAAAAGGGATAATTTGCATATTTAGCAGTAGTGCATTGTGGGTAACCACAAATGTTAATTTATAACTAAATTATTGCAAATTTCCTTCTGTTTTAAGAAGGCAATTACACCAAGCTTTGCTTTTTTAGTAGGAGAGCTTTTTGGTTCCTTTTATCCCCCTATACATTCCTAGTAGTTTGGGTCACCCTGAGCTGCTTGGTTACTCTGTTGTTCCTTGATTACTAATAGACACAGGAGGGCAGCCAGAGTCAAGTACTAGCAAGGTGTGAGAGGAATACTTTTGTTGGTTCCTATCATTACCAATGATGGGCATTTTTAGGTTGAAATTGGACTGAAAAGAAAATGATTCATCCAAGTAATCCAATACTGGGTTAGCAAGCAAAGGCCCCAAAGATGACTGAATAATCACCCAGAACCCTTCTTCACCTGACTTATTATACTAATACATAATGTTAATGATAACTTTGGTACTCGGCAGTAGATTTGCCTGGCGTGGAGGTATTATGTTCAAGAAGCAACGGCATATGGTAATATGATAGGCAAGGGGGCATCTTCCATTGGTAAGTAGGAGAAGGAAGGGTAATGATAGGAAGGTTAGTGTTAGAACTAGCGGCAGGAAGGTCAATAGGAGGGGTAGCGGGAGTAGCACAGTTATTGTGATAGAAGGAATTAGGACGAGTTTGGTGTGACCAGTAGCCTATTAATAGTTTAATACCAGTAGTTGCAAAGTATTAATATCAACACTATAATCTACTGTCATCTGTTGCTCATGCTAAACTACTTAGCGTAGAAACCAAATGCATGCCACTTAGGATGTTGTGGTTGCCTCTTTCATTCTGAAGAATCAAGAAGCTAAGAGATTTTATAAATAGTTGGCTTACGATATCTACTGAAAAGAAGGGTGACCATAATTGGTTACTGAGTATTTCTGAATTGCCAAAAATATTATTCAATTCTTTTCTTATCTATTGTTCTTATCTATTGTTATAAGTCGATTTGTGTTGTTACACTTTGAGAATAAGTAAGGGTTGGTTCAGACGGACGTTTGGAGGCATCGCGTTCGTTGGCATCGCGGCGGCAATGCGTTCAGGCTTTCAGCAGCGTTCGCATTGCGTTCGGATGCGGTCGCGTTTTTTCTTCCCCTAGGGGGACATTACCTGTCGCGGTTAACCGCCCCTGGAAGCAACATGTAGCTTCCAGGGGCTCCTTGAACGCCAGTGAAAATCGGGACCCGAACGCAGCGTTCGTGCACACGCACGTAAAAGCTTGGTACAAACAACGCTCCCATTCACTTGAATGGGAGCGTTTAACGCCAAGCCCCGAACGCTGGCAGTAAACGCTCTGCAAGCGTCCGTCTGAACCAGCCCTAAGTTAATTGGAAAAAAATTGTTTGTAATGTAGTTGCATTATAATGTTGCATACCAACTGTAGAACATCAACTCAACCCTGCCCAGTAATGATGCAGCCTTGATTGTACAACCTTACCAAATCTATGTAGTAGAAGGGTAAAATGAGTAAATATACTTAACATGGATACTTTAGGTAGTCCTGCATATTACATAGAAGTGGTAAGATGGTACAATGAAAATTGTATCATTAGTGGACAACTTAAAGTGAAACAAGCACCATTTTAGCATCCAGGGCATATCAATAGCAAATTTGATATGTATGCCAACAATGTGGCTCATTAATAAAAAAATTATTTTACCTCTTCTTTTTACATGTAAAAGTTTAGCAGAGGTCTTTATTATCCTATTTCCTCCTACATCCATGGCCTGGCTTACCGCAGAAATTTCAGGCAGATAAGGAGTGCTGTAACTATTTTATTGCACACATTAGCACAGAGCAAACAAAACCTTTCATCAACAGGGGGGTGGGAAGATTAAACAGTGTGCTTTAAAGAGTTTACAGAAGATACAGATGTTATCTTCAAACCTTCCTTGTGGCTAAATAATAGGCAGCTAAAATGTAAATACCCCAGACCCCAGACAAAAAAGACATGATGACCTATACAGTAAAGTTCCTCTGTAAATTGCCATCCAGTGCCATTATTGTTTTCAGCACGGCACTGCAGTAACTTTTGCTGTATTTTCTTTGCATTACTTTAATGAAATATAGGGTTTACCTGCCCATGGATAAGTCCCTGCCCCCCCTCAACAGTTGGTCTAAAAAATAGGCCAAATGATATGACCTGTCAAAAGGCCGGCTCCCTCCAATGTCCTGTCATAACCCCCCATGCAGAGTGAGCACTGAAGCGTGCCGCTGGGTGCAGAGTGCATGTTGGAGTGTGCTGCAGCATGGATATCTATGCCTTCAACACCTGCTCTGCCTATGGGGGGTCCAAAATATATCACCAACCCCATAAGCAGCTTCCCCCCCCCCCCTTTCCACCTCACACACACACTTTTTGAGTAATCTTTGTGCCCCAAAAATGGGCATATCCATGGTGGTATACAGTACGTGTTTTGTAAGTCATCACATTCAGGTTTTATGTATTAACTAAATTAAACTGTTGACAAGGTTAACATCTTTAGTTTTTACTGATTTAAATCATCAACTGTTTGCATGTATTATTTATTATTCAATTAGATAATATATCTGTTTTCATTTGCCCATGCTCATTGGGCAGTAACTTGAATTACATGTTTAGAATGTTATTCCAATTTAGATGTTTCATTATAAATGACAAATACTGTAGAAGGATCATGGTTTCCTGCGCACTCTATTTCATTATTTCTGAATTATAATTTTTAATTACACACTTTGCCAAATTGCATGTCACTTGTAAAATACAGAGCCTTTGTGAAATCAAAACAGAATCCAGATAATAAAGGTAATTTATCTGAAGCTGTTGTAGATAACCACCTCATTTTTCTAGATATGAGATAATGCTTTTCTTTATGATAAAAAGGACCATCATAAACTTTAGCTAAAATATTAGTTTGGTTGAAATCATTTTCCTTATCTGCACACGAAGAAGAAAGATTGTTAGAAGAACCAGAAAGTTAAAAAAGGAAGAAGTAAAGTATAATGATGAAGATGATGGAGAAAAATAGAAATACAGTATACAGAAAGGGATGGCATCACATCCTAGTATACACATGAAGAAAGAAGTATACAGAAAAGGAAAGAAAAATACAGATAAAAAAGTAAGAAAAAGTTGCTAGTTATTTTTATTTTATTTGGCTTTATATTCAAAACTATTTTAAACATACAGTGACTTGGAAAAGTATTCGGACCCCTTGAAGTTTTCCACATTTTGTCATATTACTGCCAAAAACATGAATCAATTTTATTGGAATTCCATGTGAAAGACCAACACAAAGTGGTGTACACGTGAGAAGTGGAACGAAAATCATACATGATTCCAAACATTTTTTTTACAAATAAATAACTGTAAAGTGGGGTGTGCGTAATTATTCAGCCCCCCTTGGTTTGAGAGCAGTCAGTTGCCCATAGACATTGCCTGATTTATTATTATTTATTGTATTTATAAAGCGCCAACATATTATGCAGCCTGATGAGTGCTAATGACTAAATAGAGGGCACCTGTGTGTAATCTAATGTCAGTACAAATACTCTGTGGCGGCCTCAGAGGTTGTCTAAGAGAATATTGGGAGCAACAACACCATGAAGTCCAAAGAAAACACCTGACAGGTCAGGGATAAAGTTATTGAGAAATTTAAAGCAGGCTAAGGCCACATACACACATCAGACCATAGTCTTTTGAAAATGAAAGATCACAGACCAATCTTACCACCCTTCATGTAGTATGAGAGCCATACTCTACACAGTCTTTTCTATGGAGCTGAACTCCACATCAGAAAAAAATCTTTGCAAGATGCTGCACACACAGATGCTGTACACATGCAACAGATCAGTATCTGCAAAAGATCTGTTCCTGCCAAAAATCCATTCCTGCAAATTGCAATGATAGTCTATGAGATCTGCAGATCATCATACACACATGATTTAACAGACATTCATCTGCAGATCAGATCCACCAGGATGGATTTTCAGATCTGCAGATGATTGCTTGATCTGCCGATGAATGTCAGTTAAATCATGTGTGTATGATGATCTGCAGATCTCATAGACTATCATTGCAATGTGCAGGAATGGATTTTTGGCAGGAACAGATCTTTTGCAGATACTGATCTTTTGTGTCTGTACAGCATCTGTGTGTGCAGCATCTTGCAAAGATTTTTTTCTGATGTGGAGTTCAGCTCTATAGAAAAGACTGTGTATAGTATGACTCTCATACTACATGAAGGGTGGTAAGATTGGTCTGTGATCTTTCATTTTCCAAAGACTATAGTCTGATGTGTGTATGAGCCTTTAGGCTACAAAAAGATTTCCAAAGCCTTAAACATCCCACGGAGCACTGTTAAAGCGATCATTCAGAAATGGAAGGAGTATGGCACAACTGTAAACCTATGAAGACAAGGCCTTCCACCTAAACTCAGAGGTCAAACAAGGAGAGCACTGATCAGAAATGCAGTCAAGAGGCCCATGGTGACTCTGGACGAGCTGCAGAGATCTACAGCTCAGGTGGGGGACTCTGTCCATAGGACAACTATTAGTCATGCACTGCACAAAGTTGACCTTTATGGAAGAGTGGCAAAAAGAAAGCCATTGTTAACAGAAAAGCATAAGAAGTCCCGTTTGCAGTTTGCCACAAGCCATGTGGGGGACACAGCAAACGTGGAAGAAGGTGCTCTGGTTAGATGAGACCAAAATTAAACTTTTTGGCCAAAAATGCAAAACGCTATGTGTGGCAGAAAACTAACACTGCACATCACTCTGAACACACCATCCCCACTGTCAAATATGGTGGTGGCAGCATCATGAACTGGGAGTGCGTCACTTCAGAAGGGACAGGGAAGCTGGTCTGAGTTGGTAGGAAGATGGATGGAGCCAAATACAGAGCAATCTTGGAAGAAAACCTCTTGGAGTCTGCAAAAGATTTGAGACTAGGGCGGAGGTTCACCTTCCAGCAGGACAACGACCCTAAACATAAAGCCAGGGCAACAATGGAATGGTTTAAAACAAAACATATCCATGTGTTAGAATGGCCCATTCAAAGCCCAGATCTAAATCCAATCGAGAATCTGTGGCAAGATCTGAAAACTGCTGTTCACAAACGCTGTTCATCTAATCTGACTGAGCTGGAGCTGTTTTGCAAAGAAGAATGGGCTAGGATTTCAGTCTCTAGATGTACAAAGCTGGTAGAGACATACCGTAAAAGACTGGCAGCTGTAATTGCAGCAAAAGGTGATTCTACAAAGTAGGGGTTGAAAAATTATGCACACCTCACTTTGCAGTTATTTATTTTTTTAATGTTTGGAATCATGTAAGATCTTTGTTCCGCTTCTCACGTGTACACCACTTTGTATTGGTCTTTCACACAGAATTCCAATAAAATTGATTCATGTTTGTGGCAGTAATATGACAAAATGTGGAAAACTGAAAGGGGGCAGAATACTTTTGCAAACCACTGTATATTATACATAAAAATAACCCCCAGCATGAAACTGAATGGCAATGGCTATTAAAGGGCCAGTGCTCCTAAGGTATTTGAACTCCAAATCATAACAGCAGAAAAAGTTTTGAATGCAGGATTAGCATCTTTATCACTTAATACACTCAGACCAGTTGCTGTTGAAATTTGATTTTAATGGTGACAATCCCGCTTTAACCAATTGAGGACCACAGTGTTAAACCACCCTAAACACCAGGCCATTTTTCTGGTAATAGGCCACTGCAGCTTTAAGGCCAAGTTGCAGGGCCGCACAGCACAGCACACAAGTGATTTCCCCCCTCCTTTTCTCCCCACCAACAGAGCTCTCTCTCCCCACCAACAGAGCTCTCTGTTGGTGGGGTCAGATCGATCCCCGGATGTTAATTTGTTTGTTTGTTTGTTTTTAAATATGTGTTTGTTTGTTTTTAATAAATTTAGCTAATTTTTTATTTTTACATATTCCCCCCTCCCTCCCCCTGCCAGCCAATCCCTGTGATCAGCTGTCATAGGCTTCAGCCTATGACAGCCGATCACTGCAGAGACACAGGAGAGGACAGCCTTGTCACACGGCTGTCTCCAGTACAGCGCTGCTGTAGATCGCAGCGCTGTACACCCTAATTAGACGGCGGTTTTGTTGTCTAACAGTCTCCGGAGCTCGAAGACTGAAGGCGCGGTGGAGCTCCACCCCCAAGCAGGAGATGCACGCGCAGCCTGCGCACGAACTCCTGCAGTAGCCGGCCCCAGGTCTTAACGCCAATTGGCGTTAGGCGGTCCTGGGGCTACCGGAGTGGTCACGCCCATTGGCGTGACACGGTTGTAGGGTAGTTAATGTGATACCCCACAAATACTCATATTTCACTTTTTCGTCTAAGTTTTTCCCTGGGAGATAATTTTTCATCTTCAGTTTAAAATAACTTACAGAACTGCAATAAAAAAAGTACCAAAACTAGGTGAAAAAGGACTGTCAAAAATAGTATTATTTTCTTGCTTGCTGGTTTATTGATACAATGTGAAAAGTATCTGTGCTTAATTTTCATTTAAACATAGTCATTAACTACACATGTGCACTTGCTTCGAGACACTTTTCTCTTTCAATAATTTTCATTTGACAGAGAATATGAAAAAAAAATCACAACAGTAATAACAGGGATCACATGTATCACAAGCTTCTTCCCCAACACAGGACAAAGTTGAACCACGTGAGATCAGCTCCCCTGAACTCATTCAAGCCATATTAATATTTGTGGAGTTTTGTTTTCTCTGTCTATTTTTAGGAGTTAACCAAATACCTTTATCTTAACCTATGAGTCATGTGGGCAGATATAAAAAAGAACAAAAAAGAAAACCCCCAAAAAACAACAACAATACAAGAGGAACAAGGAAAATAAGAAGAAAGCAAGAACTATCTTAGACTGTTCAAGTAAGAGGCTCACTGGCTCACAGCTCTAGTACAAGTATCCCAAGCAACTTAATCCCTAACTACCTTATGCTCATTGTCACTCTAAATAATTAATCAAAGGATGAGGAACTTTCTCAAATTGTGACTGATAGTCAGTCACTTTTAGACACTTTTATGGTTAATGTGTAACCCCATGGTCCTTACTCTGCACTAATTGGTGATCCAAGTAGTACTATGCTGCAAAGGATATTGGTATCATGGGCAAACCCAGGTTTTTCAAGGCAAGGAATCCTGAAAGGTCTCCCTCAGCCATGCGCACAATACAGTATAATAATATGGTAGGACATCATGCTGGGTGCACACAATGCAATTCCCCATCCAACTGACAGGATCTGAGGATTATTTCCGACATGTCCAATCTGAACCCGATCAACAACGGGATCGATCAGGAGCAGTTTGGATACAGATAATAATGAGAACAGCCAACATTGGTAATGAGGAGAATAGTGAAGTATTCACACAGAAGAGCTCAGGGCTGTGCTCATACCTGGCTCTGTGCTGCCGCTACATCCAACGTTGACTGTAGCAGGGAAAGAAAGGGGGCAGTGCTGTGAGCTGCAGGATGCCTGCAGATATTCTGGTGTCTCAACTTGTGCCTGTCCCCAGACACTGTACCGGCCCTGGTCTGAGGGGGGATTCTGGGCAGCTGTAATCCCCCCCCCCCCCTGCGTTTGTCTATGGGTATCCAAACAGTAATATGCTATGCTGCTAAGGTGCCTGACCTTTATACCCCATGCTGCAGGGGTTGACAGTTCAGCTAATAGCTGCTGTAGAATCCAGCCACCTGATAGAGAACACAAAACAAAATGACATTTAGGCTGCAGCATAGAAGGATTTGTACTTTTAAATGTTGAGTGGGTACTGTGAGTATGCAGAGTAACCTTAGCCGGGTTTCACAGTTTTTACATGTCTGCAAATATGTGCAACTAATAGTTGGGATTTTAATGATAACTAGCTGATGACCCGGCATTGCCCAGGCATGTTTTTGGCTGGTGTTGGCTCTGCCCACTTTTTCTAACCCTAACACACAAACACTCAATGACCAAGTTTGTGAGCTTTGGCATCAATAATTTGTATATTACCATTGAAATTAAACAAATCAGATTGGCTGTTTTTGACTCCGCCCCTCTCCGACATTTGAACGCCAGGCACCCAATGAGTAACTGTAGCAGTTTTAAGGCATTTTCTATTAACAGTGTAAAAATGGCAGAAATTTAAATATTCCCCTTGAAAATCAACAGGTGAATTTTAATTGGGCATTATAGGCTCCACCCACTTCCCTGAATATTAATCCCAGTCACCCAATGACCATCTGGGCAAAGTTTGAGAACCTGCAGTTTATATTTTCCCAGTGAAATTTGTATTTGGCTCTGCCCACTTTTTGTAACCTGGACACACAGTCACTCAATGACCAAGTTTGTGAGCTTTCTGGTCCTTGGCATAAATAAAAACAAATCTGATTGGCTGTTTGTGGCTCTGCCCCTTTTATAAATTTGAACCCCAGTGACCCAATGACCAACTGTACCAGGTTTGAGGCTTGTGCCATTAACAGTGCAAGAATGGCAGCAATTTTAATATTACCCTTGAAAATCAACAGGTGAATATTGATTGGCTTTTCTAGGCTCCACCCACTTTTCTGAATATTAATCCCAGTCACCCAGTAACCAACTGTGCAAAGTTTGAGGACCCTACCATTAACAGTGAAGAAGGGCTGCAGTTTAAAATTGTGTGGATGGAAGCAGTTTATCCAGCAAAGAAATCTGATTGACTGTTTGTGGCTCCACCCCTTAAGTGAATTTGAACCCCATTCACCTAATGACTGACTGTAGCAGGTTTGAGGTCTCTGCCATTAACAATGTAAGAATGGCAGCAGTTTCAATATTCCCCTTGAAAATCAATAGGTGAATTTTAACTGGCTGTTGTAGGCTCCACCCACTTTCCTGAATCTTAATCTCATTTACCCAGTGACCAAGTGTGCCAAGTTTGAGAACCCTGCGTTTAACAGTCTAAGAATGGCTGCAGTTTACATTTTCCCAGTCTCCCAGTGACTGACTATACCAGATTTGAGGCATTTGCCATTAAGAGTGTAAGAATGGTAGCAATGCAAATATTCCCCTTAAAAATCAATAGGTGAATTGTGATTGGCTGTTGTAGACTCCACCCACTTTCCTGAATATTAATCCCTGTCATCCAGTGACCAACTGTGTCAAGTTTAAGAACTCTGCCAATAACAGAATGGCTGAAATCAATCTAACAAATCTCATTGGCTGTTTGAAGCTCCACCCCCTTCAGTGAATTTAGACCCCAGTCACCCAAAGACTGACTGTATCAGGTTTGAGGCCTCTGCCATTAACAGTGTAAGAATGGTAGCAATGTAAATATTCCCCTTGAAAAAATCAATAGGTGAATTTTGATGGGCTATTGTAGGCTCCACCCACTTTCTAAATATTAATCATAGTCAGTCAGTGGCCAACTGTGTAAAGTTTGGGAACCCTGTCATTAACAATGTAAGAATGGTTGCAGTTATATTTTCCCATGTAAAAAATTTAGTTGTTGGCGCCGCCCACTTTTTCTAACCTTGACATACAGTCACTCAATTAAGTTTGAGCTTTGGGGACCTTGGTATCAATAATTTGTATATTACCATTGAAATTAAACAAATCTGATTGGCTGTTTGTCCCTCAGCCACTTTCTACCCCAGTCACCCACTGACCAACCGTACCAGGTTTGAGGCATCTGCTATTAAAGGAGAACTGTAGTGAGAGGGATATGGAGGCTGCCATATTTATTTCCTTTTAAGCAATACCAGTTGCCTTGCAGCCTTGATGGTCTATTTACCTAAAGAAGTGTCTGAATCACACCAGAAACAAGCATGCAGCTAATCTTGTCATATCTGTCTAAATTTGTCAGAAACACCTGATCTGCTGCATGCTTGTTCAGGGCCTATGGCTGAAAGTATTAGAGGCAGAGGATTAGCTGAATAGCCAGGCAACTGGTATTGCTTAAAAGGAAATAAATATGGCAGCCTCCATATACCTCTCACTACAGTTCTCCTTTAACAGTGTGGGAATGGCAGCAATTTAAATATTCCCTTTTGAAAACCAACAGGTGAATTTTGATTGGCTGTTGTAGGCTCCACCCATTTTCCTGAAAATTAATCCCAGTCACCCAGTGACCAACTGTGAAAACTTTGAGAACCCTGCCATTAGCAGTGTAAGAATGGCTGCAGTTTATATTTTCCCAGTGAAATTTGTTTTTGGCTCCACCCACTTTTTGTAACCTGGACACACAGTCACTCAATGACCAAGTTTGCGATCTTTCAGGTTCCTGGTATAAAAAATGTGTGAATGGAAGCAGTTTATCCAGCAAGGAAATCTGATTGGCTGTTTGTGGCCCCGCCCCTTTAGTGAATTTGGACTCCAGTCACCCAATGACCAACTGTAGCAAGCCTGAAGCCTCTGCCATAAACAGTGTAAGAATGGCAGCAGTTTCAATATTCCCCTTGAAAATCAATAGGTGAATTTTAACTGGCTGTTGTAGGCTCCACACACTTTCCTGAATCTTAATCTCATTCACCCAGTGACTAAGTGTGCCAAGTTTGAGAACCCTGCGATTAACAGTCTAAGAATGGCTGCAGTTTACATTTTCCCATTAAAAATTAATGGCTGACATTAGACTGGCTGGTTTATGCTCTGCCCACTTTTCCTGGATTTGTAACCTTGGTCACCAAGTGACCAACTGTGCCAAGTGTGGGGACTCTGGCTTGATTACTGTGAGAATGGCAGACTTTTACATTTTTTCCATTGACATGAATATGTGAAATCTGATTAGCTGTTTGTAGCGCCGCCCAGGTGTGCAGGGGGCCCACGAGACCCCCAGAACATATCCTCCCAGGTAGTAAGGGATCTGTATACCAAGTTTCGTTCAAATCGATCAAGGCGTTTTCAAGTGATCACGGCACACACACACACACGCACGCACGCATGCACGCACGCACGCACGCACGCACACACACACACACACACACACACACACACACACTTTTATATATATAGATTATACAGAGCTACTTCTGCAAGTTTAGTGTTAGTTGCTTCATGTGTAACAACTACAGAAAATACTTAACGACCACCTAACGCCGATAGGCGGCGGCAGTTCGTAAGTGGTATTACATGGATTTCCATGTCAGTTCACGGAGGGTGTCTCCGTGAACAGCCTGCAAGCCTCCGATCGCGGCTCACAGGCGAAATGTAAACACGCGGGGAAGAAATCCCCGCTGTTTACATCATACGGCACTGCTGCACAGCAGCGCTGTAAAGGAGATTGGCGATCCCTGGCCTCTGATTGGCCCGGGATCGCCGGCATCTGATAGGCTGAAGCCTATCCTAGGTGGCGCAGGACGGATCTCCGTCCTGCACCGCCCATAGCGAGTGGGAGAGGGAGGGAAGGGCAGAGAGGATAGAAATCGCTGCAGAGTGGGGCTTTGAGGAGCCCCCCCCCCTGCAAAACGCAGATAGCCGGCGGCGATCAGACCCCCCCCAGCAGGAAAAAAAAGGGGGGGGGGAAGTCTGGTCGCCCTGGCTGATTCCAGATCTGTGCTGTGGGCTGGAGAGCCCACGCAGCACAGATCACAGCAAAATCCCTTAAGTGGTTAGCCTACCATTTTATCTTTAATTTGTGCTAGCTTGCAGGTAGGTGGATTTTGCAGCAACTATTAGCAAAGCTGTTGTTCAGATATACCAGTCAGAATAGGTGACATAGGGCAGTCACGTTAGTGTATCATTCACATGGTTAGTTTTTGAAGGACGTTACTTACTACTTGTAAAATACTGTAAAGTCTGGATTAAGGACTTTACAGTAGCCTCACAATTTTTACAGTAGCCTCACATAGACAGAGCCTCACAATTTATTGCACAACTATTTTTCAGATATGAGTGACCAACAGTGCACCTTTAGTATCTACTTTGAAATGCCTCCTCTTTAGCCGCTGACAGGTATAAAAGCATGTTCAGCAGCCTGCAATTACATGTTCAGATAGAACCCAGTATCAAGCAAAAAGTCATTGTGGGTAAGCACTTATTCCACAATAACCAGGAGAAAGACTGCCTTTCACATTCATTAGGTAAAATGAATACTTATTTAAATTAAAAACCTGTGTGGTTTAAAGTGAACCAGAGATGAAAATAAACTAATGAGATAAACAATTGGATCTGTCCATCTACTCCTAAAAATGACTCTTTTAGATATCTCAAGGTTTTATTTTATGTATAAACATTTACAAATCGGATTTAATGTTTCGTGGTCTCTGCTCAGTTAAAGTGTCTCAAGAGTTCCAGATTGAAAATACATGAACTATTAACCTTTTTATCTTTTCCAATCACAGTAAAAAGCCCAGGAATCTGCTTAGGAAAGTGTTTTATAGCTGTAATTTGTTGTCAGTGAGCCGACTGAGTCCAGACTGGAGAAAAACTGTCAGTACCATAGCTAATTATAAACTCTTTCAGGCAGGGAAAAAAAGAAAAGGAGCACAGCATAAGTGTCTGTATGCTTGCCACTGTATATACACATGTGTATCTCACCATGTCACATGTCATCTCTGGTACACTTTAGAGGAGTTATCAGGCATTCCTTATCAAAATAAGGGCTACTTACCCGGGGCTACGTCCAGCCCCAAGCTCCCAGCACGTCCCTCGCCGCAGCTCTCCCTGCAGCCGTTTGCCCGCTCTGCCTCCAGGCCCGTGGTAATGACGTCAGGCCGACCTGGAGGTCGGGCTGTACTGCACCTGCGCGAGCGGCACTGTCAATCACCGCCACGTGGACCGGAGCGTACTGCGCAGGCGCAGTAGTTCTGCGCCTGTGCAGGAATGCCTGATAACTCCTTTAAGCGTGAATGCAGGGAACCTCTTTTGTGAGAATTTTTTATTAGAATATCTTAGCTTTCAAACAGGGGTGTAACTAGAAGTCACCGGGCCCCCCTGCAAGAATTTGAGTGCCCCCCCCCCCCCGGGTGCCCACTCAGGGCCGTTTTTTTTGGGGGGGGGGCAGGAGGGGTCAATCTCTAAGGGCTTCACACTACTTCCTGTTTAAACAGGAAGTAGTGTGAAGCACTTAGAGATCGGAACCTTCGGTGGTGGATGGAGTTGTGTGTCCTGCCTGCCTCAGCTGCCAGTGATAGATGCAGGAGGGGAGTGCTGAGAGGAGAGCCCGAGGTGAGAGCCGCCAATGTGCAATGCTCTCCGCTCATGCTGCAACCTCTCCTGCCCCCCCCCCCCAAATGGCCCTGGGCCCCCCTGTGGGTGCAAGGGCTGCATCCCCTTTTGTTACGCCCCGGCTTTCAAAGAATGAATGTTCACTTGCTCTTACCTTGAAAAGTTAAAGACATTACTCCATGAGGGCTGGTATATTAGTAATTCACTTCCAACTAAATACTGGAACACATCCCCTGGACCATATTTAACATTGTTTGTTTGTTTTTGTTTTTTTTTAATTATAAGTCGAACCTAAATGGTATATTGACCAATTCTGTCCCTTCAGGAAAAAAAACTGTTCTCATGAGATGCCTCTGCACCATGTAGGAGATATTTTTTTATTTTTTATCTAGATGCTTTTGATGAAAGACTCTGAATGGTCTTTGAAGGTGAACGTTGTGGGATGGTTCCTATGAGTTCTTCTCTATGCTGCACCCACAAGCGCTGTAAGGGGTGTGTGGGAAGTGCGACCCGCACCAGGCAGGGCGATAGCTTGGTAGGCGCAGGGGTGATAATCATAATGTGACATAGGGCAGAAGGGCTGACACTTAATCCATTCAGTTCAGTACTGTGGTGTGCATTTATACTATAATGTGCACCGCTGCCGCAAGACCCGACCCCTCCTGGCTGCAATGATGCATGCACCAAGCTCTGTCTGCCGCCGCCATGGTCAAGTCACTCAGAGAGTAGTCACATGACTCCACCCTGCCCCCGTGTAGGTCCCATCCTGCCTTCAGAGTGGTGCTGGACCTGGCTGACTGCTGTGTCACTCACAGGCAACTTATGCTGTCTGATCTGTGACTGTGAGTGACCAGGCTTGTGTGTGCGGATTCTTACTGGCTGCCTGCACAGTGGGGGAGATGCCAGAAGCCACACTGAGGGAGATCAGAAAAGAGAACTGCACTCTAGCAGGTTACATCATTGACTCAGAATGCTTTTTTTTATCACCTCACCTGGCTGTCTGTCAATTCTGCTTAAAGTGAACCTGAGATAGCCGTTATAGCTGCATTTATACTCACCTGGGGCTTCCCCCAGCCCCATGAGTTGTGTGGGGTCCCTCCCTGGCCTCTCCATTCTCTTGAAAATCTTCCCCATAATCCGTCCAAGGCTGTGCACGCAAGCCTCTGTTGCGCTCACACAGCCAGAAGCACTCTGCGTCAGGTAAGTGCAGAAGCGCACAACTATACACACACAGATATAGGCATATAGTATGAAATGAAAATAGTTGTGCATCTAACCAAGATGCACCTGACATTGCATAGGGCTAACTAGCCTTTCAAAGGCACAACTGTGCTCATAGCAGTAGAACAGGTGCATTAGAACTAATGCATCTCACAATACAAATAATGGAAGCAAATCTATGCGTTACACATTATTAACTTATTGGGGGACCTTACCCTTGTCCTATTGAGAGAGACATCAGTTCAGTAGCAGGGACGGCTCGTGCAGCCTTCTCTCGGGGTCCCTGCCCTAACCTACGTTTAAAAGCACCCAGCAATATGGGAACATGCTTGCAGCATTGCCTTGGGAGCAGCAGGCCATATCAAGGGGAAGGGGTGTGGCGTGGGCGGCGCCCCAGGTTCTCTCACTGCCTGGGGACACTGCCCACAACCACAACCCAACCCAAAGAAAAAAAGAGTTAATATATATATATATCATATTCAACGGTAATGTATACCCCCAGGCCGTTCGTGATACAACGCACTGCTGCCTCCTGTACTACTCACTATTATGGCGCCTGGACTGCGCTGTCACATTGAGCCTGCAGCACCTTCAGGAGGAGGGAGGGGGAGGGCCAATGAGGTCAGCAGCATCTGCCAGCCACAGTGAGTATGCTGACGTGAGTCACGTGGTGCCAGGTGCACGCTCACTCTACGGGCTGGAGTGGACAGCGTCTTGTTACCATAGTAACGGTGACGCTCAGCCTTTTGGAAACCGATCAGCGCTGCCGCTGCCCCTGCGGCAGGCTGGCAGGTAAAAGAGCTGCTCCACTGCCAAATGATAGCATGCTGGGGCCCCCTAGTCGCAGCGGTAGCCATGTAAAGGACAACAAAATTACATGCTGATGAGGCCCCTTAGACCCTGAAAGGGGCCCTAATCAGGCGCTTGAGGTGCCTGGTTGAAGATCCGGCTCTGTGCAGCCTTCTTATCCTAGTGGCAGACCAGGTGTAATTTTTTGTTCATTGCGCAGCGTGCAACCAACATTCTGCCTGAACTAAAGACATGTGATACATTTAAGAATGTAAATGAGGGAGAGGAAAGATTTCACAATGGGCAAATACTAACTAAATCATTTAGTAAATGATATTGTAAAAGATGAGCAGTTTTATTAATTGCACTATGTTCAGTAAAGTTTCTCTTTAGCAACTGTTCTACAGCAATCAATCAGTCCATTATTTGAAATCTGGTCATCAGCATATGCATCACATGTAAGCAACCTTTTCTTTTTATACATATATACTGCTGGTGCAATGATCCATCAATCTTCCCCATTTGCATTTCCATAAAAATGACTGTATATACCGTAAAGAGTATAGGCTGGATTTATATGGATAAGCGGCTTTCTAAAGATAAAATGTAATATTTCCTATGGAATGATGTAATAGAACAGATATGTCCACCATATAATATGCTGATGTACATGTATATGAAACTTAATTATTGAATTTTGTTGCACCCTGCAGCATATTTACGCAAGCTCTCTAGATTTAAATGAAACAGAACTGAATATTTTGCTTTCCAGAGATGCCACAAGTCATAAAAACGAATCCCGTGAGATTTGATTTTGTCCACTGATATTTCCATCACTTTCCAATTACTAAGCTTCAGGATCACACTGCAGTCATTTTACATATTCTATAATTGTCATGTATCTAATGAATCCAGCATATGCAACCATTTAATAATGCCACATGGAGAACCATCGGAATTTAATAGGGGGACGCAATATTTAGCCATACTGCATGCTTTGTTTTTCTTTCCTACTTTTTCATTCTTTCTGTGTTGCTACCTAAGGAAATACATAATTTAACCAATCGCTAATATCAAAACCAGATAAATAAAAAATGTTCTCATGCAGGAATATAGATGCATTAACAGAAGCTCTGAATAAGTCATTTACATAACCTTGTCCCTACCAGAATTTAGAAGGCAGCTATATTCTCTTTGTAGCTTTCATGCATTCTTCATTCAGTTGCTGTTGAAATATATTTCTCTTCTTTTCTAGCATGATCATGTTTTTCCACTGTTATTTTTCAATAAAAAATGATGTTGATGATGTCATGTCAATGAGGATGATGACAACCAACAAGTAGGACTGGCACCACTTCAAAGGTAGTATTAAAGCTCTTTTATTAGACCAAAAATGGCTCAGCAATGACAGACACTGTTTTGGGCTATGCCCTTTCTTAAATTGCAACAGCCTAAAAAAACACTAGTGTGCACATGTCTTTAAATAACCCATACCCACTAAAAACACCAATCGGTGTCCTGCTGGGTGGAATGTATAGGGAGGACCTAATGGGGAACACATAAAGAGAATATGCAAAGAAGTCATCAAGACATTTACCTGCCACCTGATAGAAGAATAATGAGCCCTGCTGCGGGTAGCGTTTTCTAAGAGTGACGTAACCTCGTATATCCGATGGGGGAGGACACGAATGTCTCTCAACACCCCATAACATTTAGCCGACCAATCCCCGTGCGCTGTGTCATCCAAGAGGCGGCCGCACGCTAAGGGATGGCCACGTCTCGTAAGTGGAGCGCATCCATATGCGCTCCACCGGATCCCCGAACTTCCGGTTTAGCCGGAAGTGATGTCCACACATGTCGCTCGATCCGACAGTCACCAGGCAACCAGCCTGTATACAAGCTCCATGGCCAAGTCTATTAATAAATAAATCAATCGCCCGCATGTGTCCAGAGTCCAGGGGGCGGCGCCCACATAGATCAATAGGTCAAATAGAGATATGCACATATCCAGCCACTAGCTCCCCCCCACAGTAGCATCAGAGCGTGCACTTACAAGAATAAATCACAATGTTGGACCATAAAGGGCGCCGCCCAAGGTTGGGTCTGGTGGGCGGCACACTGAAGTCTTATCCTTTTGGTGCTTCTTCTAAACATTACTTGCTAATGATGATGATGACGGCATCTTCATTTTTGCAGTGGGAAGGTGCTTTGCCTCTGTTTTAACAAATATATAGCCTGCTAAGGGAATTTAAATTAGGATTATCATGGTTAGGCCTCTTGCACACTGCATGCGATTCCGATATTTAATCGGTTTTTACATCCGATTCCGATTTTAAAACGTTACTGCATGCTGCGTTTTTTGATCTGTTTTTTGTTGATTGCATTCAGGGAAAATAGAAATTGCAAATCGGAAACGGAATCACAAAACGGATTTGCAGTGTGCAGGGAGCCTTATAGTGGAACTAAATTCAGGAGTTCCACTCTGCTTTAAAAGATGAGCCACAGTATGATAATCTTTATAGGGGAAAAAAAATCTTCATTACAATGTATCAAAATCTTTAAAAAAAATATAAAAACGATATTTTACTAAGATTCACTTCTGCAGAAGTCACTGAATGAATTGAGCCTCAGTGCTTACCATATTGAGAGCTGCCTCTGCAGAACACTCATGAAGTCTATTCACAATTGCTGCTAAGAACTAATTTGACAGGTTTAGGTGCCTAAACAAACACAGAACACAGAGAAGTGAATTTTTTTAGCAACTATATGTGGAATAAAGGCTTTTCATAGTGTGCTGTGCATGACTACAGGTTCGCTTTAGGCAGCTAACATATAAAAAGTTCTCCCACAGCCATAACTGCAGCCGGAAAATGTATCAAGAAGTTTTGACTGCACAGCCTTATATTATTTCAGACTAAAGGTGAATCATTTAGTTGCGTAATGATCTTTGCAAAGCCCTAAAGATCCATTCTTCTGACACCTCTGGATACCTCAGTCAAATGGCCGTTCAAAGAGTACCACCCAGACTCTAGAAATACCTAGTCTGCTTCACCCCTGCTACACAATATATATCTGAAGGACATCCCCTCATTCTTCCATGGTCATGAAGGACCCATAGTGGGTGGTGGCTTTGTTACACCCTGTCTGCATGCAATGTTTACTTACACTGAAGGATAACTGTTTCCATAACATTCATACTCTTCAATGTTGATTTTATTTTCAATAATCATAAACAAATGTTGGTTATCTATGTTTGATTCTGACATCATCTAAAGAGTATACAGGCAGTGCTATTTTTATAATCAGTTAAGCCCAATCATTCTCCTGTGTATTTTTTCCTTCTTTAATTATCCAAGGAGCCCAATATTTTAGAAGCCAATCACCTTCCAGGCAGGCAATCTTTGTTTAAGCTTCTTCTCTATGCCTGACAGTGATATATAATTCATTAGTGATACTTCTTTTATCATTTACAAATCAGCTACAAGGCATAAGTTGCGTTCTAATCCATAAAACATTATTTAACTTGTAAAACGATGTTCTATATTTGAGGCAATCAGAAAGTGACTGACTCTGTGTTTATATACTGCATGTTCAAGTACTGCAATAAATGTACTTTTGTAAAACTTTAAATTGACTAAAAAATATATTCTTAAAGGAATACTTAAGTCAAACTGAAAAAATGACTTTTACTCACCTGGGGCATCCCTCAGCCCCCTGAAGCTGGATGGTGCCCTCGCAGCCCCGCTCCGATCGTCCTGTCCCCGCCGGCGGCTACTTCCGGGTTCGGCAACAGCCGCCGACAGGCTGGAACGTGGCTGATTTTCCGCGTTCCCTGCCGCTATTATCACCCTCTATGCTGCTATAGCGTATATATATATATACTATTCCTTTAAATATATAATATAGTATTAAATATAGTATATAGTATTCTTTTAAATGCAGTTTTTGAAAAACAGTAATTCTGGGGGGCTGAATTAGAAACATTTTTTTGTCTTCATTTAGACCAGAAAAAAAGTATAATTACAAAAAATGTCAGAGAGTCATGTTAAAGTATATTGCTGCATGGGTAACTTTGTAATTGTTAAATTTGTTACCAAGAATTGAACTTCATCCCAATCAGTAGCTGTACATGTACATGAGAAATCTATTCCTTTTCCAAATGGATCATCAGAGGGCTTTGTATGGCTGATATTGTGGTGAAACCCCTCCCACAGGAAACTGTGAGGACTATGGCAGTTTCCTGTCTGTGAACCTCGTTGCATTGTGGGAAATAACTGTTTACAGCTGTTTCCAACTGCCAAAAAAAGCAAGCAGCAGCTACTTCCAGTGACATCACCTGCCAGCAGTAAAAATGTCACCATGTGATAAATGTTTGAATGTAAATCAGGGAGAGGAAAGCTTTTACAATGGACAAACACCGACTAAATCATTTATACACAATTATTGTAAAAATTAAGCACTTTTATATTACATTATTTTCACTGGAGTTCCTCTTTAAGTAAGCAGGTAATCTGAATGTGAAGTACACCCTATACCAAATGAATTTAGATAAATAGCACTAAAATATTCACTGGAGTTAAACTTGAGCCTATCAATAACAGATAACACAGATATGGGTGATATAAATATATGTTACGTTATAAGGTTCTAGATTTACTGGTTATAACTTGGAAAGGAGTATAAAAAAAGCTTGTGGAAATGACAATGTTGTATTGGTTTTACATGAGGGTTTTTGAAGAAAAAAAAATGGAAATTCACAAACGAAACACCTTTGAATTGTCTTAAAATAAACTCAGTTCACAATATTATTTTACATTGGTTAGCACAATATGAGATTTAGATTTGATGTTTTGAGTAACTTTTAGAAGATAAATAACTGTTGAGACCACATCTGGAGTACGGATACAGTTTTGGGCAACACACAATGGGAAGGACACTGGCTGGCTTCTTTGAAAATGTAAAAAGATGGACAACTAAATTCATCAAGGGGATGGAAGTTCTCATTTATCAAGAAACATCAGACAAACTGGGCTTTAAAAAAGACTACCAAAGGAGTTATTGCAAATTATATTCTTCAATATAAAAAGTGTTTGGATTCTTTCATAACCTTGAAGTGTATCCACAGCTATGAGTGCTAGGTGTGCTGCCCCATTGTCTAGAATTCTCTCTCTTATCCTATTAGGCTTCCCACCATCTTTAACACGTTTTAAGTGCTCAGAATGTACCTCTTCAAACTTGCCTACCCGAATCCCCCCATCTCTATCTCCTACCACTAAATAGCCACAGTACCATTTCCTTCACCTATGGTATACTATATTACCATGGGTGTAACAATAGGGGATGCAGCAAATGAGCCCGGGGGGGCGCTCGTGGCTGTTTTGGGGGGCTGGAGGGGTTGCACCATGAGGGGAAAACTATGGCCACACACGGCGGGGAGGGGGGAAGGTCCCCCCCCCTCCCTCACCTCGGGCTTTCCCCTCTGTGTTCCCCTCCAGCTTCAATAGCTATACAAGTGCAGCGGAGCGGCGGGCAGCGGCAGGCAAACATACCTTCCTTGCGTTCCAGCGCAGACACTTCTCGCTCTAGTGACTGACGCAACTTCCTGTATAAAACATTGATAGGAGCATTTTACTTACAACTAATGATTGGCACACCAAATCATGCACAAATACAGTATTAAACGTATTAGTATTCAGCAAGGTGGAACATTTCTGCGCTGTCTATTATAGTATAATACCGTATATACTCGCATACAAGCCGACCCGCATATAAGCTGAGGTACCCACTTTTCCCTAAAAAATCAGGAAAAAATGAATGACCCTCATATAAGCCGAGGGTAGGAAATGCAGTGGCTCCTGAGTTTCAAAAATCAAAGTAAATGCCAATAAAATTACATTAATTTAGACATCACTTCAGTATACGGTATGTATACATTACATAATTATAATTATAAATGTGGACATTCAATAAAGCCTAAAACTGGAGACCGAGGCAGGAGGGTAAAGATGACAGTGGCACCAAACAGCTAAAAATCATCTTACATAATAATAATAAAGTAAATATGAATCTGTGACACTATACCGGGCTGATGGCAGGCAGATCTTGTTAGGCAGGGTAAATCTCCAGGACAATCTGCAAGTCGGCTGTATGCAGGACTTGTACATAGGCTGACTATTAAGATTACAGTAAGCACATGTACTGCATTGTGCATACAGACAATATGCAGATTGTCCTGAAGATTTACTCTGCCTAACAAGATCTGCCTGCCATCAGCCCAGTACAGTAATCTCAAGTGCCAGCATTTTTTTTTTTCTTACCGGGTTTTTATTTCCCCTTCTGTGCAAATGCCCGCTTTAGCTTTCTTTTAGTCGCAGGCTGCTTTTCTCTCACGTCTCAAGACGCCGCTAGAGGGCATCATAGGGATGAGACAGTGAGAGCTGACGTCAAACAGGCTTCGCTATGGCCGCTCAGCACTGCACGTCCTGTGTGTATGCTGCTCTATGCATGTCAGCTCACCACTTCTCCACCAGCCACTGCAGAATACCGGATGCCCGCTGTATCTCTGCTGGACAGCCACTCACCCCACCGCAGCAGCTCCTGCTTTACATATCTTCCCCTGCTCATCCCTGCCACCTGACATGAAAGAGCGGCATGTCCCCGCTCATCCCCGGCGACTGATGTGAAAGAGCGGCATGTCCCTGCTCATCCCCGCCGCCTGATTTGAAAGAGCGGCATGTCCCTGCTCATCCACCCTTGATCAGCTCACTCCAGCTCTCCGGCAATTGACAGGTATGCACTCGGGCCCCCGCAGCAGTCAGTCTGCACACCTAAATTGTATATGACTCGCATATAAGCCGAAAGGTGGACTTTTGAGCACATTTTTGGGGTCAAAAATTCAGCTTATATGCAAGTATATACGGTACTTTAAATTATTGTGACCAGTGATATAAATTGGTAGCAATTTTAAATAAAAGCGGAGTTCCAGTTTAAACCTTTTTAATTTCTGTGACCTTAACATATGCTGGGCTGGTTTCTTTATTAGAATTTAACTCTGCTTTAAATTTAAAACTAATATGCATTCTCATTAAGTATGCTACTATTTTTTTTACTTATTTATAACGTGAAAAGAACATCCTTGTTTCTTTTTCCTGTAATTATTTTTTATTAAATGTCTCTAAGTGATAATTATCCACTTTCATTCCAAAGTTCTGCTTGACTTCAAAGTTTAGCACTAAAACTCTGATTCTGTGAGTTCACTTGATTTCAGTTTTTTTTTCCTTAATGCCTTTAAAAAGAAGCACTGAAGCATGCTCAAAGAAAAAAAAAATTACAAAGCTGTTTCATGCCTAGTGACGTATTTATACATTAATAAATATTTGAAAAAAAGCATCACTATTTTATCACTTTCTGTTACCATAGTAGCTGACAAGATCCTTTCTGGAAGCATAGCTAATCCCATGCATTTGTGAACTACAAGAGCTTACAGTCCAAATGCCCTCTAGCCAATTTAACTTCATTGAATATAAAGTGGAAAAAATGTTTAGCTAGTTCCTGAAGAAAACTATAGCTTTCAGCAACTATTACTTTGTCATTTTCCAGAGTTTTGTAAAAAAACAGAATGCCTGAATATGTACTAAAATGTATCTTTTATTTAAATTTGTCAGATTTTATTAGAGTGAAAGCTTTGGATGACAAACTGAAAATTTCAAAAGTAATAACTAACAACGCTAAAAATAAAAGGAAAACCATTAAGACAATGTTGTTTTTTTTTTTCAGTTTCAGCACAATAAGACATTGTTATAATCAGAGTGATGCCAACCTCCCCACCCGTATGTAGGAAAGGAACTAATCACAGCACAAATTATTTTTGTCTCCTGTGACAATCATTTGTTTCCTTCTTTGGTGTTAGGGATAAGCAAGCACAGGAAACGTGTTGGTGGTGTGTGGGGGTGTGTGTGTGTGTGGGGGGGGGGGGTTGTACTTGCGGTTCGCAGCAGAGAGGGTCAACTTAACTTACACTTGAGGAAGGACTCTGCCAAAAACATGTCATTTATTGGACTTGCTCCAATATAGCTGTTGCTGAACCAGTTGTGTGCCAAATTTTAATTTGAACATTGTCGACAGGGATAATTTACCCATGTTACTGCCTATCACTGCTACAATATATGCTGCGCTCTATTTTACTGTGATATTCTGTGATATTCTAGCTGCCCATCCAGCTATCTGTACTCTAAAGGTGGTGAATTCAGTGCAACTCCAGAGTTGTGAGCAAGAGCACGCTGGGCAGGAGGGTGAAACATGTTCACATCAGGATCAGCGGGTTCATTGGAACATCAAACTTAGAGCACCAGATCTTCTATAAGTGTTAATCCGGCCCTGTCCAGTGGTTTTGTATATACAGGCGTGTGTGTGTGTTTGTTATTATTATTATTTATTGTATTTATAAAGCGCCAACATATTACGCAGTGCTGCACAATAGATAAATGGGTTAACATACAAGGTAGGACATACAGGAAACTCACAACAAAACAAGATTATGCAAATGATTTGATAACAATACAGTGTCAGGTCAAAATAGAGACTGTTCTAGTCCACAAGAGGGGTGATTGACAGTAAGATTGCATAATCAAGCTGAAAATACTAGGGAGGAGGGCCCTGCCAGAGGCTTATAATCTAGAGGGTGGGGGTGGAGACAATAGGTGCATCTGTTAGGAGGGTGTTTAACAGAACGTATTATGGTGCTGGTGTAGGGGGTTATGCAAGCATGAAAAGGTGAGTCTTGAGAGCTTGTTTCAAGGTATTAAAGGTGGGGGCCAATCTGATGGCTGGTGGAAGCGAGTTCCAGAGAGTGGGGGCAGCCCTAGTGAAGTCCTGCAATTGTGCATTGGACTGAGATATGCGTGGTGCGACTAGGCGCAGGTCATTGGAGGATCGGAGGGGGCCGGCTGGTATGTGCCTGTGGACCAGATCAAAGATGTAGGTCGGGCAGGTCTTGTGCACCGATTTGTAGGCCAAGCACAGGATTTGGAAATGGATCCTAAAGCTGATGGGGAGCCAGTGTAGGGCTTTACAGAGCGGAGTCGAAGAGGCGTTGCGATGAGAAGAATGTATCAGTCTGGCTGCTGCATTCATTACCGATTGAAATGGGGCAGTACGGTTAGAGGGGAGGCCAGACAAAAGAGAATTGCAGTAGTCTAGGTGGGAGATGACAAGAGCGTGCATGAGGAGTTTAGTGGTGTCAGGAGACAGGTAGGAGCGGATCTTGGACATGTTGTGGAGGTGGAAGTTGCAGGATCGGGCAATACCTTGGATGTGGGGTGTAAAGGAAAGTGCAGAGTCCAGGGTAAAACCTAGACAGCAGGCTTTGGAGGTAGGGCGGATGGTAGTATTTTCGATAGTGATGTGCTGATTTGGGAGGGGTGCAGCTGTGCGGGGTGGGAATATTAGAAGCTCAGTCTTGTCCAAATTAAGCTTCAGGAACCTGGCGGCCATCCAGGAGGAAATGGATGGGAGGCAGGCAGAGACTTTGTCCATAGTAGAGGAGGAGAGATCTAGGGTGTGGAGGTATATCTGGGTGTCATCAGCATACAAGTGGTTACTGAAGCCTATGGAGGAGATGATTTTGCCAATTGAGGCAGTATAGAGTGAGAACAGTAGTGGTCCTAGGACGGAACCTTGAGGAACACCAACTCAGAGGGGTGTAGGAGTGGATGAGGAACCATTGAAGAATGTTGTGAAGGAGCTGTTGGAGAGGTAGGAGGAGATCCAGGCTAAGGCTAGGTCCTGATTGCCCATTGACTGCAGAGAGTGGTCAACAGTGTCAAATGCAAAGGGGAGGTCCAGGAGGAGCAGGATTGAGTATGTACCTTCGGCTTTGGCAAGGGCAAGGTCATTGACCACTTTGGTGAGGGCTGTTTCTGTAGAATGGGCTGTACGAAAACCAGATTGCAGGGGATCGAGAAGGGAGTTGGAATTGAAGAAGTTGGTCAGGTGCTGGTGGGCCAGGCATTCAAGAATATTTGAGGCAAAAGGGAGGAGGGAGATTGGGCGGTAGTTGGATGGCAGTGCTGTGTCAAGTGAAGGTATGTTATACTGAATTGTAGCTCTAGCACAAACTGAAAATCTCTGAGCAGATTTATTTTTGAAAGTTGGATGTCATATATCTAGAAATCCATATGTGAGTTTCTTGATTTTTAGCACAAATCCATCCATTATCATGAGAGGCACAGATTTTTGCCTACTTTGCTGAATTTTTATTTTATTGCTGTCTTGTCACTCTGTGACACTTTTCTTCACTTCCTGTCTAGACAGAAAGAAGAAACAGCTTTACAAATAATGTGACACAAACAGCAAAAAATAAAAGCTGTAGCGTGTGGGAAGAGTAAGCATCACTGGACCCTGACTAGTTTTTACTAATGTCTCTCATTTCCCTTCTCCAGGACTAGGGATGGTCACTTGAGATGCCAATAATCCTTAATACAAATGGTATGTTAATTTTATGCAAATGTATTCAACTTAGAGATGGATTAATCAAGTGCAGCAGCTAACTATAACTTTCTATATAGAATGTACTTTATAGTGCAGTTTAATCTAACATATGGGGCCCTATGCAATTACCAAACTCGCCAGCGCTAAGTGCTGGCGAGTTCTTAAATTACACGTCAGCAAGGTCGCCTAATGCAATTGCATTTAACAACCCCCAGGGCGGAAAAGAACTCGCTTGGGC
This sequence comes from Hyperolius riggenbachi, assembly GCF_040937935.1. NCBI lineage: Eukaryota > Metazoa > Chordata > Amphibia > Anura > Hyperoliidae > Hyperolius > Hyperolius riggenbachi. Next base: position 137,654,595 of record NC_090650.1, on the reverse strand, counting down.
GATATAATCGCCCAGCAAGTTCCTTTCCCCCTATGCAGTTGCATTTTGCACCCCTCGGGAAGTGATGCTTCCCGCCAAACATAGGTGCTAACTTTTCACCTGCTCTGAGCAGGCGAAAAGACCTATCGCCGGTGTCTGCGGGCTGTTTTTGGCATCTGGGAGCCTCCTTTACTAAGGAAACCCCAGATGCCAGGGATTTAAATAGGTAAAGGAGTCAGTTTTGACTCCTTACCTATTTAAAATGTAACAAAAAAACATACCTCCATCGTTCCGGCTCGCCGCATGTCCCACGCCGCTCCTCCGCTCATCTCTGTCTCTGTGAGTATTCTTGGAGCCCGGCAAAGCATCTTTGAGTCTCCCGCCGGGGCTCCCCATTCGTCCACTAGGTGACCCAATGAGAATCATCCTGATTCTCATTGGTCCAATTAGTACTAGTTATGCTCCTTTATGCTCCTTTATGCAATGACATCGCTCAGGTGAAACTGGCAATTGAATTTGCCGTTAAATCCTGAGCGATGTGAGGAGATAAGAAGCTCGCATGTTTTCAGCTTCTTATCTCCTCGAATTGCATATGGCCCGTAGTATTTTACCTAGATACTGTTGATATCAGTCACTCGGGGTTTGGAGAGAAGTTGATGCAAAAATGATAACTCCTCCATGAAGGGTTCTTCTTTATAAATACTTTGGCCCATATGCAATTATATGCAATTAACTTTTTCTCCAGAGTTATATTTTCAAACTTGTCAATACAATCCCTTTAAATTACCCGCAAGTAAGAAATGACTTAAAATAGTTTTGTTAGTATTTTTCCACTTACTTTTTTGGTACTTTTTCAATTGCAAAGTGCTGAAAAGTTATTCTAAATAGAAGATGAAAAATGATCTCCTAGGAGAAAACTCAGGAGAAAAGGTTAATTGCATGAAAAGTGATCATTTAGGGAATAGTTATTTTTTGCCTAAGAGAACAACCACCTACTGGTGTAAAGTGGAGCTTTTACTATTAAAAGAAGTTGCATAGAAACAAAGATTGCAGAGGCCACAGTTGCATTGGGATCCCATCACCTGCATCTGGTGCTTGCTATCACCATATAAAGAAGTTGCTTGGTCTAGTCCCCTTATAATCTAGTTAAACTTCTAACTGGAAATGTTATGCTTTGGCATGATTAAGTAACAGGACAAAATAAAAAGTAAGCCTCTCATGCAAGACATCCTAAGTATATACATCGGAAAAACAGGTTTATACGAGAATGGGTCCAAATGTCCCCTAAGTTGAAATTAGCTAAATCTAATAATATTTACATTATAACTCTGCCACATTTCAAAAGTTACACAAGAAGAGGACATTTTGTCTTCTCCTCCCCTCTCACATCTAAAATGTCTTAATGCAATTATGTAATTTGTGAGCTTCTTTCACCTTTTTATGTTATTTTATGCTTGTTTTGCTTTGATGTATACCTCTGTCTTGATCTTGATGGCACTTGAAGTATAACTTTAAGATGAAAAGTGCAAAATGATGTTTAGGAAATGACAGTGTATCTAACATGGAACCATTATGTCTGTTATAAAGCATGCTAATATTATTTTATTCATAAAGTCTGTTAATGGGAATGTTAGGCTAGACATTAATTTGCCCTCTACAGATAGTAGTTTACACTGCCATTTTCTAACTGAAAAAGCACAAATTCATTTGGTTCCTAAATATTGCATCAAAGTAGATCTGTACTGTAAGTAAGTACTGTATATGGGAGTATTTTTATGGTGGCCATACATGGTACAATAAAAACGTTCGATTATCCCGTTTATTCGATCTAAATGATCGAATCGAATGAAAGTTGAAAATATTTTTTTTTTTCGATCAAGAAATTCGAACGATTATCCCGTTTTTTCGAGAAAAATCAGATCGGACATGCTGGAAAAATCTGTATATTCGATCTAATGGAATAATCGAACTAAATTATCTAATCGAAAAAACATGAAAAATTGTACCATGTATGGCCACCTTTAGTTATTTTTAAGAGTTATTTCACTGTTATAATTCGCTGCTTAGAGAATCAGTGTCCTGGGACAAGAATGTAGCGGGCACTTGTCCTAACAGTCGATTGTTCACTGAAGTAATGATCACTATGAGAAAAGCAGCAAGACAAACAACAATCCAAGAGCTTCCACTTATATGAATGAATCAACCATTGCATGATAATAATAGATTCCATACATGATCCCTCTCTGATTGAACTCCTAAACTGCAGGTTAGAAATAATGCTGTATAACTGTATTAACTCCTGTTTAGGCTGAATATGTAAATACATCCTAAAGCAGAAGTTACTACTACTCTAGAATGAGATACTGCCCCAAATAATGTATTTGTTGGAGCTCTGGGTGAGGCTTGCCAAGATGATATCCTCACATTATGCTTACTTTTAAAGGCCTACTTAGTACATATAGCTATTAGCTAATCACTACAGGAGCTATCAGATAAAGGATTGTATACAGGGATCTGCCTCTATACTGAATAAAGAAAATAGACATATATAATTGTTTTCCAGCTAATCCCTGTTTTGCTTCAGATTAAAAAAACAGATGCACATTCCTCTTGGATTTTTTGGATTACTGACTCACTGTTTAAAGAAACTTGTTATCTAACTGTCAGTGTTCTCTTCCTACAGTCTACTATTCCATCCTCACATTTATTTCCTACTGAGGAAGTCAACTTAGGTCCAAAAGAGACTGGAAATTGATATGAGTGCAATGCAGCAGGACGTAGGCCTAAATCATTGAACATCTGGATGGATAGTGGGTATATCCGGTGGAGGAGCTTTACAGGATGGGCTCCAGGAACTGGAGAGAAAAAACAAGCAGAAAACAGTGCCAATATAGTCTAGTATTTACAGCACTTGGATAAAAGAGTGAAAACACTCTTACAAAGGTGGGTTGCTAGAAGGAAACCAAATTAGAAAGTATGTGGAGAATACTGTCTCCAAGTGGATAGGCTCTGGATTCTTCTTTATATTGTTGTCGCTCTCCAGGAACAGAATAAAATAAAAAAGCCACTGAATATCAAATCACTGGGGGGTAACTAGGGGAACACTGGGAAGACTGGGGTGGGTGGGAGGAGGCACCCCAGGGATATAAAAGATTTAAAAATGTATAAAATAAACAATCATACCTTTGACAAGGAGTGAGATATGGGAATATTTATCGGACACAAAAGATGCCACGTTTTGCGGGCCTTACTTGTTTTCTCAGGTCAATAGGACAGTACCTGTAAGACGAAATCCACGGAGCTAGAGTGCCTATTAAGAAAATATGGATGGATGCTTACTGTACTTGTTCAGTTAGTCAAGTTTCATTCATATGCAAAATAAATAATGCTTTTATTGGCAGGGGTCCAACCGAAAATGAAGGTCATGTGTATTGGACATTTGAGCTTTATCACCATGGCAAATAAACATTGTATCTTCTGAAGTTCTACATTAGATTTGTTTTTAATACAGCAAACTAGTAAAGATAAGTCTATAGTAGAGGTAGAAAGATTAAACATATGAATCATCAATTTTAAAATACTAAAAAATACATAACACTTGCTTTTCTAATTAAAGTCATTATTTGTAATGATTGTGATTAAGTCATACTACATTTCCTTTTTTTCTGGACTATAAAGTGCGGATAACTTTAAATATTTAAAGCATTAGAACAGTGTTACTGAAAAAGGAGAATAGCTAATAAACTGCAATGAGAAGGTTGTCTCATAAGAAAAATGAGATGCAAAACCCAAAAGTAGTGAACGTCCTACTTATGATATGAACTAACAAAAGTGTGATGTTTGAGGACAGATAGAATATAGAAAGAATGAGCAGTCTGGTTAAGAGTAGTTAGAAGGTAAGGGTAGAAAGTGCAAAAGAACACAATTTAAGTCAGAGGGAAAGATACAAAGTGAGACAGACAGCTCAAAAAGAAACAAATAGGAAGAGGCACAGGCAAGAGGAAGAGCACATGCACACAACCGTGTGTGTGAGACAGAGAGAATGAGAGAGAGGTGGTGTCAGAGAGGAAGATACAAGAATAGCAGTTGTCATAGAGAAAGAGAGAGAAAGAGAAAAAGATGCCAGAAAAAGAGAGACAGCGTTGTTCAGAAAGAAGTGTGAGAAGCACAGAAAGAAAGAGAGAGAGAGGCGGTGGACAGAGTTGTAGTAAAGAGACAGAGGCCCATATGCAATTAACTTTTTCACCTGAGTTTTCTCCTAAGTGAAATTTTCCAACTTGTCAATAAAATGCCTTTTAAACCACCAGAAAACAAAAAAATACTCAAAATAATTTTGACAGTACTTTTTCACCTACTTTTTGCCACTTTTTCCATTGCAAAGTGCTAAAAAGTTATTCTAAATCGAAGATGAAAAATTATCTCCTGGGAGAAAGTCAGGAGAAAAAGTGAATTGCATATAGCCCAGAGGCCCATATGCAATTCACTTTTCTCCCAAGTTTTCTCCTAGGAGATGATTTTTCATCTTTGATTTAAAATAACTTTTTAGTACTTCGCAATGGAAAAAGTACCAAAAAGTAGTTGGAAAAGTACTGTCAAAATTATTTTGAGCATTTGTTTGCTTGCCAGTGGTTTAAAAGTCACTTTATTGGCAAATTTGAAAATATCACCTAGGAGAAAACTCAGGAGAAAAAAAATAATTGCATATGGGCCAGTGGACCATACGCAATTAACTTTTTCTCCTAGGTGATATTTTCACTCCTATGGCCATATGCAATTCACTTTTTCACCCTAGTTTTCTCCTAGGTGATATTTTTAAACTTGTCAATAATTGCCTTTTTAAACCACCAGCAAGCAAGAAAAAAAAAAGGTTAAAAAAAAATTGCTAGTACTTTTTACCTACTTACTGATACTTTGTTCCATTGCAAAGTGCTTAAAAAACCAAAAGTTTGCTTTCTTAAAACAGAAAGAATTTGCGATAATTCCGGTTGGAGTGAGCTCGAGATGTCTCCCAGGCACCACTGCTGAATATATGCAAATTAACCATTGTTACCCTTAGAAGCTAAACACACCTCCAGAACCACTGGAATGCAATGATGTGTCAGCTTGTTAATTTGTACAGAGCCAGAATAATCCAACATGCATACAGACTGTTTCGGATTGCTTGATCCTCATCAGTGCATGGCATGGATTAATTTGGCTCTATGGAGTAGGGCTTGTAACACCGAGAGGTACAGACTAACCAGCAAGCTCAAAGTGCTAAAAAGTTATTTTAAATCAAAGATGATTTTTTTCTCTCCTAGGAGAAAACTCAGGTGATAAAATGAATTGCATATGGCCCCATATGGCCCCTTTTTCACCTGAGTTATCTCTTGAGAGATAAATTTCATCTTCTCTGTAAACTAAATTTTCAGCATTTTACAACTGAAAAAGTACCACAAAGTTGGTATAAAAATTATTTTGAGCATTTTCTTACTTGTTGGTGGTTTAAATAGCATTTTATGACAGTGTATGAAAATATCACCTAGGAGAAAACTCAGGTGAAAAAGTAAATTGCATATGGACCCTTGGCCCACATGAAATTATTTTTTTTTTATCCTGGGTTTTCTCTTAGGTGATCATTTTTCATATTCTCTTTAAAATTATTTTTACTTCACAATTGAAAAAGTACAAAAAGTAGAAGAAAATGTATTGTCAGAATTATTCTGAGTATTGTGAAAAAAATGTATCAGCACACCGGTTTTCCATAAGTTCACGCTCTTTTATTGAGCCATGCGTTACCAAAAAGGTATAAAGCCGACAATTGTTTCGGGGGCCGCACAGGGTCCCCCTTCTTCAAGGCGTATAGTTACAAGTGCATGCAATTCAAACCACCTATATAAACTAACATAATCCCCAATCACCCCACCCCAAATGATGCAAAGCAGTGATGTCATCTCCATTGTTTACAATATGAGCATGCCACATCATATTATAGATCTTTTATTCTGAGTATTGTCTTGCCTGCTGAAAGTTTAAATCAGTTTATTGTGAAGGTGTGAAAATATCAACTTGGAGAAAACTAAGGAGAAAAGGTAAATTTCATATGGGCTCCTGTCATAAAACGCCTTTTAAACCACCAGCAAGTAAGACAACACGTAAAATAAATCTGTTAGTACTGTTTTCCTCAACTTTTGGGTACTTCTTCAATTGTAAAATGCTGAAAAGTTATTTTAAAAAGAAGGTGAAAATTATATTCTAAGAGAAAAAGTGAATTGCATATGGGCCCTTGTCAATAAAATGCCTTTAAGCCACTAGCAAGCAAGAAAATACTCAAATTTATTTTGGTATAACTTTTTTAGCTACGTTTTGGTACAAAGTGCTGAAAAGTTATTTTAATATGAAAAAATATCTCTTAAGAAAAACATTAAATAAGGGCCAGAGGTTGTAAAAGAGGGTGGGCCCAATCCAATTCACTTTTTTTCCAAGTTTTCTCCTAGGTGATATTTTCACATCTTATCAATAAAAATACCTTTTAAGCCACCAGCAAGCAAGACAATAGTCAGTACTTTTTCACCCACTTTTTGGTACGCTTTCAGTTGCAGAGTGCTGAAAAGTTATTTTAAACAGAAGATAAAAAATAACCTCCTAGGAGAAACTTAGAAGAAAACGTGAATTGAATCAGGCTCAGTGAAAGAAAGCTAGCAGAGTTGATTGGGAGTCTTTAGATTGAGGCAGAGGGGGGGGGGGGGGGGGGGGGGGTAATAAGAAACAGAGGGCGAGCTAGCTGGCAACATAGTGACAGAATGAGGCCGAATTTGGCAGTGGGCAGTAGATGGCAAAGTGCAGCAGGGAGCAGAAGTGACAGAGAGTGCTGGTGGAAGAGCAAAGTATGTTGGGTTTGGACAAAGGAGTGTATGGACAGAGGAGCAGTGAAAACAGTGGTAAAAACAAAGGCTCTCACAAAGAATGGTAAGGGCATCTAGATGGGTGGTGGAGGCAAGAAATGGTGGCATTAATGAATGTGGGTGGTGGGGCATAGCTAATAGAATGGTGGAGGTCACTAGGCAGGTAGACAGGGGTAAACAGAAAGCAGTGGGTGTAAAACACACATACAGAGGTAAGTAGGTCCATTCATAAGGTGGTAGGCGCAGCAAATAGCAGGCACTGGGTAGCAGAAATGTTGCTAGTCCTTGGTTCCCTTTCTTGATTCCGGCTCCTGACATGCCTCGCACAGCTTATACTTTGGTTCCAGTGAGGCTCGGTCCTTAATCTTAAGTCATCATGTAGCTTTGATGCATTCTGGTCCTTCATTTTTTTGGCTTTTGGTACAGCATGATCTTGGATTTCACACATGCATAGCAAACCATCCACAAAGAGCACACTGCAATCTAGTAAAATCCCAAGGTGTATTTGAACAATATGTAATATGCAGACATATTAATTTAATTAATTTAAACTAATTTAAGTGGTACAGGGTTGGACAGGAAAGGTCCCAAGAATACCCTGAGGCTACGTTCACAGTGGGACGTTATTGTCCTGCGTTAATAAAGTGCTATATTGCAGGTTAACACACTGCAATGTTAACTCTATGCGATGTTCACAGTGTGACAAAGTCGTGTTGTAAATGTTGCATTATGGTAACGCACTGCTGCTGCTAAATGCAGATGTTAACAGATAAGAGAAGCATACTTTTCATTGCCTCTATGCTCCACTGCATCTACTATATGCAACAGTAATGCTGCTTTAAGGTGCATTGTGACTTTTTTGTTGTGTTGAGTTGTAATTTTGTGCTGGGACTTTAACGCTGCATCACAACGTCCCACTGTGAACCTAGCCTTAGTGTTCTGCCAGCCAAGAAGGGACCGAACCACTGGAGAACTAAGCCATCTTCGTCACAGCACTCTAGCAGCCTATTTAGGAAGACTTTATGACCAATTGTGTCAAAAGTTTCAGAGAGATCAAGCAAAATAAAGCTGGAACACTCGCCTCTCTTGCCATGAACAGATCATTGCAGATCTGGGTAAGGGCTTTTTCACAGCTATGATGTTTTTTGAAGCCAGATTGTAAAGGGTCAAAGATGTTGTAATTTTAGAGCCTGGCTACAAATTGGAGAAAGACAGCATTTTCAATAACTTTCCCCAAAAAGGAGAGGCTGGAGAAGTGTCTATAGCTGCTCAAGGGTCTAAGAATGGTTTCTTGAGTAGCTGTCAGATGAATGCTTCTTTCAGACAGGTGGGAAACCTCCATGCTTGTAAGGAACAGTTCACTGTTTTGTGAAATGATGGTCTACACAGGTATTTCAACATGTACTTTGTTGGGCCAGGGTCCTGATCGCAGGTAGTCTCAGGAGGATACCTAAGATATCTTCTTCAGTAATTACCTTGAAATCAGACCATGGCAGTAGGTTGTTTTGCATCCATTATATGGCTCTGCATAGGTTTTTGATGCTGAAGAATGAATGGAAGATCATATGGAGGACACTTTGAGAAGAGAAGAAGAGGGTGAATTTCTCACACAGGTCCAGTGGAGATGTGATGCTGGGTTTCTGGCAACTCTCACACAGGTACTGTGAGGATGTGATTATGATGCTGGGTTTCTGGGAGGATTGATGTTTGCACCATTGTCGTTGCAGTCTGCACCTCTTTCTTTAGTTCCTTTACAGAGTTGTCAAACCAGTGTGCGTGATGTAACGGTGGGGGAATGTGGAATGTTTAATGCATAAGGGAGCTATGGAGTCGAAAGCGGATGAGACATAGTGGTTATATTTATGGACTAATGGATTCAAGATCTAATTTGTAATCTGTATTTCCATCAAGATAAAGGTTGCTCTGAAGGTGTTGGGGTGAAAAACCTCAGTTTTGTCAGCATTTAGCTTTAGTTGTCATTCATCCACTCCAGAAACTCAAATAAACACGCATTTATTCTTGGAGTAGAGTCTGTCACGCCAGGTTTCAATGATAGATATAGCTGGCTGTCCTCTACATAGCAGTGGTATGTTAGAATATGTTTTTGGATGTTTTTTGCAAGTGACAGCATGTACATGGTAAACAGTAAAGGGAATTGTATCGAGCCCTGAGGCACAATGTATTTACTTGGATGCACAGAAAAGGCTCCAAGAAATATGAGGAATATAGGAGACGAATCTGCATCCATGCCTGTGTTCAATATTGCAGACGACACTGGAGACAAAATAAGAAAACTTTTATTCTCTTTAAATCTAACTTTTATTCTCTTTATATACAAAGTGATTAATGATGCGTGATTAGAAGTGTGAATTATTTCATTTACCGCTCTGCAAGAACTGTCAGTGTTATATAAATGTATAATAATATTAATGTATGGTACCATTACTAATTGGCTAATATTGCACATTTGTTATATGACAATATTTTCATTGTCTTTCATGTTTACTGCAGTATCTCATACATTTTCTCCAGACTCATAAATATTACAACCAACGTTCCTTATGGCTCCTAATAAATATTACATCTAGAGAAATTATTTTTTCTTTTAAGTTACACATTTATATAGTATATTGCATCATACATCAATTAATGCAATAAGAATGGAAACATATAAAAAGTAAATAAGGTACATGGTGAATAACTAATGGCACAGAGCAAAAGGCAGCATAGAAAAACATATACAATTATGGAATAGAATATAACTGACAAATGTAATTGATAGTTCTGAAATACCAGTAAAATCCAGCATTCCCAGAGGCAGAAATAAGCTGACCATTCGGCTAGTCATGAGTAAGCTGAAAACACCATATAATGGCTATCATTCATAAAAGCATGTGCGGTAAAAAAAAATCTGTGCGGGAAAATACCGCATTCAGTATTTTAGACTTCTGTGTGCTAATTCATAAAAATCTTCACAGGTGCAGTAGAAGTGTGGTGTTTTACCAAACTAAAGTGTCAATAATGAGAAGACTAGCTGGCTGAGTTGATACATTAATGAGTAGCTGGCTGAGTTGATACATTTTCGTGCAGAGAGAGCATTAGAATAAAAGAGGCATCCCCAACTTCCCTTTAGATAAACATTTTTTTATACTGCCTCTGCTTGCCCTGAATCTGCTCTGAATCTGTCTATGTAACGATCGGTGTCAACACACAGAGAGAATCTGATTATTGGTGATCTGCAGTATCACCAAGAATACAGATATATACCTGATTATTGATGATCTGCAGAATCACCAATAATACAAGTATGACTAACCTCTGGACACCTAAAACAGTGATAACAATAATGACAATGTCAAAACACAAGATCGTGAAAATGGCCACCACACAGTGATTCCTCAGAGGTGTGGTTACCTCTGAATGGGAACCCCATATGTGAGATACTCTAAAAGGCTGGAAGAGGAGTCTCAGCCTCTAGCAGTAACAATCTGCTAGGGCAAGCGTCTCAACGAGGCAAGCCTCAGAGATAGCCCACCAGTGGAAGACGTTCCACTGGAGAGAGAAAGGTCAGACAAGCAGAGGTTCGGCAACAGAGAGACGGCAGCAGTACAGGAACGGAAGACTGATTCAGAGTCGGTAAACAGGCAGGGTCGGCAACTTTGAATCAGATAGGCAGAGGTACAAGATCGACAAGAGAAGAGAGTAGTCAGGGATAGCCAGAGTCAAAACACAGGTAAATATACAATACAATCCTAAACTGAGGTGTGACGTCCTTGGTATCAACACCTAGGAACTGAGCTAAGGTCTGAGCATTTACACCTAAGTATTCACGACAGCAGACGAGGAGCAACTGACATCTAGCTCCTTATATGCTGGGAGCGCTTCTGCAACGCTACCCAGCCGCCCAGCCAATCCGACAGCTAGCTGGAGTCAGCTGACCGGCAAGTCAGCTGACTCCCCGTCTAGCTGCATAAAGGTCCTGCTGCCGGGCGCGCGTACGCGTAATGCGTGCCCTGTTTGCGGCCGAAGGACCTGCATGGAGCAGCGAGGCGGGGACCGCCGCCGGCTGACACGTGGAGACGGCGTCCATGCCTCTCTCCGCCGCGGCGGTATCCCCGCCGGCTGTACAGTACCCCCCCTTGAGGAGTGGACTCCGGACACCTCCTACATGGTTTCTCAGGATGTAACTGATGAAACCTCCTCAATTTCTCACCATGCATGCGATCCTCTGGTACCCAAGATCTGTCTTCCACACCATACCCCTTCCAATGGACCAGATACTGCACAGAATTCTGTACTAGCCAGGAATCCAAGGCCCTATGAACCTGGGACCCAACTTGGTGGACGGTTGTCTGAGTGCCAGATGTCTCGTCGACACCCACACCATGTCTCCAGGAGCAAAGTGCCACTCAACAGACCGTCTCTTGTCGGCCTGTTTCTTCTGATTCCGGAAGGCTACTCCTAAATTTTTCTTCACTTGTCCCCAAAGTTCCTTCAAAACCCTCTGCCAATCTTCCAGGGCTGGGAAGGGAGAGGAACACACCGGCAATGGGGAAAATGTAGGAGACCTTCCTGACACAACCTGAAAAGGGGACAAGCCCATTGAAGAGCTTTTCAGGTTGTTGTGTGCAAATTCTGCAAAGGGTAAAAACTTAAACCATTCTGTTTGCGCATCTGCCACATAGCATCTAAGGAATTGTTCCAGTGCCTGATTAACCCTTTTGGTCTGCCCGTTGGTCTGTGGGTGATACCCAGATGAAAAGGACAGGTTCATACCCAAACTACGGCAAAAAGCCCTCCAAAACTTTGATACAAATTGGACTCCTCTATCAGAAACCACATCATCCGGAATTCCATGTAACCGGAAGATGTGTTGTACGAAGAGATCGGATAACTCTTGAGCTGAAGGAAATCCTTTAAGAGGAACAAAATGGACCATTTTGCTGAACCTGTCTACGATCACCCATATAACAGTCATACCTTCGGACCTGGGGAGCTCGCTGACAAAGACGATGAACAGATGGGTCCATGGTTCACTTGGCACTGGCAAGGATTGTAGGGTACCCACCAGAGCCTGGCGAGAAGGTTTGCTCCTGGCACACACAACACACTCTCTGACAAATTCTTTGCAATCAGAGGCCAATGAAGGCCACCAAACACACCTCGTGAGTAGATCCAGAGTGCGAGTGACCCCAGGGTGACCTGCGTTCTTATGGGCATGGAACAGCAGCATGATCTGTCATCGGAACGGAAGTGGAACAAAGAGAACCCCTTCCGGTTTCCCTTCCGGGGTATCTAGCTGGTAAGTAGCTAATGTGACTGCCCAATCTTCCCAGGTCTCAATGGCCGCTAGCACCACCTTGTGAGGTAAAATGCTCTCAGGAAGTGCGGGCTGAGCTGTCTCAGACTCGAAACATCTGGAGAGAGCGTCTGCTTTGACGTTCTTAGAACCTGGAGTGTACGTGATGACAAATCTAAAACGCGAGAAGAATAAGGACCAGCGGGCCTGTCGAGGTGTAAGCCTCTTGGCCCGCTCAATGTACTCCAAGTTCTTATGGTCAGTATATACAATAATAGTGTGTTCTGCACCTTCAAGCCAATGACACCATTCCTAGAAGGCTAGCTTGATGGCCAGGAGTTCCCTGTTGCCCACATCGTAGTTTCTTTTAGTAGGTGAAAACCTGCGTGAGAAATAGGCACAAGGATGTGTCTTTCCCTGCAGACCCGAGCGCTGAGATAACACAGCCCCCACCCCGATTTCCAAGGCATCTACCTCAACCATGAAGGGGAGAGTGACATCGACATGTCTCAGTATGGGTGCAGAGCAAAATAATTTCTTCAGGGTATCGAAGGCTGCCTGGGCCTCCGATGACCAAAGATATGGGTCAGCCCCTTTCTTGGTAAACATACATATATCCAGGCACATCGCCTCTAGTTAGGACATTAAATAAATTATTAGGGAAAGGGAGGTGCTGAAGGGGGTGTGGCTAGAAACAGAAAAAATCAATTAACCCTTCGCACACTCACAGGCAAATGTTCAAACAAATGCATTCACAGATTTACTCGTCCAGGCACAACTGTTATCCCTACAGCTAAATTAAAAGCCAGGGTTTTAGTTCACAGAAGAATGCATTCTTATGCTTAGTCACCTATACTGCGCAGAAGTACCCAGGTTTGAACATTTGCCTGTGAGTGTGCGAAGGGTTAATTGATTTTTTCTGTTTCTAGCCACACCCCCTTCAGCACCTCCCTTTCCCTAATAATTTATTTAATGTCCTAACTAGAGGCGATGTGCCTGGATATATGTATGTTTATTCTTATCATTGACCCCTGTGGCTAGGGTCCAATTCGGTGCACTCCCCCTTCCCCTGTATGTTTGTCAGCATGCAGACAGCTTATGCTGGTGTATGCGCATGGTGCACATGGACACATAATGTTAGCTCCCTTGTGCGATTGGTAAGATGCACTGTCTTTCCCAGGAGAGGAAGTTAGGATGTGTGCTCCTAATCCATTGATAGGTTTGATGCAATGATTGTGTTTGCATGGCTGCACTATGCATGTTACAGGGCCAGAGTTAGGACACCTATGTTTACCTGGGTACTTCTGCGCAGTATAGGTGACTAAGCATAAGAATGCATTCTTCTGTGAACTAAAACCCTGGCTTTTAATTTAGCTGTAGGGATAACAGTTGTGCCTGGACGAGTAAATCTGTGAATGCATTTGTTTGAACATTTGCCTGTGAGTGTGCGAAGGGTTAATTGATTTTTTCTGTTTCTAGCCACACCCCCTTCAGCACCTCCCTTTCCCTAATAATTTATTTAATGTCCTAACTAGAGGCGATGTGCCTGGATATATGTATGTTTATTCTTATCATTGACCCCTGTGGCTAGGGTCCAATTCGGTGCACTCCCCCTTCCCCTGTATGTTTGTCAGCATGCAGACAGCTTATGCTGGTGTATGCGCATGGTGCACATGGACACATAATGTTAGCTCCCTTGTGCGATTGGTAAGATGCACTGTCTTTCCCAGGAGAGGAAGTTAGGATGTGTGCTCCTAATCCATTGATAGGTTTGATGCAATGATTGTGTTTGCATGGCTGCACTATGCATGTTACAGGGCCAGAGTTAGGACACCTATGTTTACCTGGGTACTTCTGCGCAGTATAGGTGACTAAGCATAAGAATGCATTCTTCTGTGAACTAAAACCCTGGCTTTTAATTTAGCTGTAGGGATAACAGTTGTGCCTGGACGAGTAAATCTGTGAATGCATTTGTTTGAACATTTGCCTGTGAGTGTGCGAAGGGTTAATTGATTTTTTCTGTTTCTAGCCACACCCCCTTCAGCACCTCCCTTTCCCTAATAATTTATTTAATGTCCTAACTAGAGGCGATGTGCCTGGATATATGTATGTTTATTCTTATCATTGACCCCTGTGGCTAGGGTCCAATTCGGTGCACTCCCCCTTCCCCTGTATGTTTGTCAGCATGCAGACAGCTTATGCTGGTGTATGCGCATGGTGCACATGGACACATAATGTTAGCTCCCTTGTGCGATTGGTAAGATGCACTGTCTTTCCCAGGAGAGGAAGTTAGGATGTGTGCTCCTAATCCATTGATAGGTTTGATGCAATGATTGTGTTTGCATGGCTGCACTATGCATGTTACAGGGCCAGAGTTAGGACACCTATGTTTACCTGGGTACTTCTGCGCAGTATAGGTGACTAAGCATAAGAATGCATTCTTCTGTGAACTAAAACCCTGGCTTTTAATTTAGCTGTAGGGATAACAGTTGTGCCTGGACGAGTAAATCTGTGAATGCATTTGTTTGAACATTTGCCTGTGAGTGTGCGAAGGGTTAATTGATTTTTTCTGTTTCTAGCCACACCCCCTTCAGCACCTCCCTTTCCCTAATAATTTATTTAATGTCCTAACTAGAGGCGATGTGCCTGGATATATGTATGTTTATTCTTATCATTGACCCCTGTGGCTAGGGTCCAATTCGGTGCACTCCCCCTTCCCCTGTATGTTTGTCAGCATGCAGACAGCTTATGCTGGTGTATGCGCATGGTGCACATGGACACATAATGTTAGCTCCCTTGTGCGATTGGTAAGATGCACTGTCTTTCCCAGGAGAGGAAGTTAGGATGTGTGCTCCTAATCCATTGATAGGTTTGATGCAATGATTGTGTTTGCATGGCTGCACTATGCATGTTACAGGGCCAGAGTTAGGACACCTATGTTTACCTGGGTACTTCTGCGCAGTATAGGTGACTAAGCATAAGAATGCATTCTTCTGTGAACTAAAACCCTGGCTTTTAATTTAGCTGTAGGGATAACAGTTGTGCCTGGACGAGTAAATCTGTGAATGCATTTGTTTGAACATTTGCCTGTGAGTGTGCGAAGGGTTAATTGATTTTTTCTGTTTCTAGCCACACCCCCTTCAGCACCTCCCTTTCCCTAATAATTTATTTAATGTCCTAACTAGAGGCGATGTGCCTGGATATATGTATGTTTATTCTTATCATTGACCCCTGTGGCTAGGGTCCAATTCGGTGCACTCCCCCTTCCCCTGTATGTTTGTCAGCATGCAGACAGCTTATGCTGGTGTATGCGCATGGTGCACATGGACACATAATGTTAGCTCCCTTGTGCGATTGGTAAGATGCACTGTCTTTCCCAGGAGAGGAAGTTAGGATGTGTGCTCCTAATCCATTGATAGGTTTGATGCAATGATTGTGTTTGCATGGCTGCACTATGCATGTTACAGGGCCAGAGTTAGGACACCTATGTTTACCTGGGTACTTCTGCGCAGTATAGGTGACTAAGCATAAGAATGCCTTTCTTGGTAAGACTGGTAAGAGGGGCTACTACCGAAGAAAATCCCTTGATGAATCTCCGGTAGTAGTTGGCAAAACCGAGGAATTTCTGAAGTGCCTTCAAGCCCACCGGTTGAGGCCACTTCAAGACAGCAGAGACCTTTTCTGGGTCCATAGAGAGACCTGAAGTCGAAATAATATAACCCAGGAAAGGAATTTGAGTGACCTCAAAGAGACACTTCTCTAGTTTTGCATACAGTGAATTCTGTCTCAATTTCTATAGTACAAACTTGACATGTCTACGATGCTCTCCCAGGTTTGGAGAGAAAATCAGTATATCATCAAGATAAACTAAGACAAATTTTCCCAGTACCTCCCTGAAGACCTTGTTTATTAACTCCTGGAAGACGGCCGGAGCGTTACACAACCCGAAGGGCATAACTAGGTACTCGTAATGCCCGTCGGGCGTGATGAAGGCCGTCTTCCACTCATCACCGTCCCTGATGCGGACCAGGTTGTATGCCCCACGTAAGTCTAATTTTGAAAAAATACTGGCATTGGTTATCTGAGCAAAAAAGATCATCTATCAGAGGCAAAGGGTAGCGATTCTTTACGGTGATCTTGTTTAGACCTCTGTAATCAATACACGGTCTAAGACCACGGTCTTTCTTTTGTACAAAAAAGAATCCGGCCCCGGCCGGTGATCGGGAAGGATGGATAAAACCCTTTGCCAGATTTTCTTTAATGTACTCCCACATGGCTAGCTTCTCTGGCCCCGACAAATTATAGAGTAACTCGCTGAGCTGCGCTCACCAAAATTTCCTATAAAACATAAACGTGCTGTACATAGCGTAATACTGTTAAAACATCATATACACCCATGTGATGGTGAATTCTGTGACACTCGTGTATCCACTCCCCAAAGCAGATTACGCTCACCAGATTGTAGCCACCTCAAACACCAGGTGTATCTAGCGTTTCAATATAAATCACTCCACTGGCACTTGCACTCTTCAAACTATTGTTTAATATCCAGATAAAGTTTCCTTCACATAAAAATATAAGAACACATGTTTTATAGGAAATTTTGGTGAGCGCAGCTCAGCGAGTTACACTAAAGCGCTTTCTGGAAAAAGTGAAGCAGCGATCCCACAAGAAGTGACTTTATTCACAAAATGCTCTGGTTGCCAATTTTATGGAGGTCTGATGAACTTATATTCAATTAAAAGTTCCGTTTAGAGTATTGGTTGCAGTAAGGTCTGACTGCAACACAGTGGACTATTGTTTTAACTTTTTCTGGTTCCGGGGAACGTGGTTGAATTGATATAAATTATTGAGCATAAAACAGAGCAGGAAATAGAGGATTAACTTGGATATTAATATTTGAAGGCAGCGCAGCCCTATTACACGTAGACAAATTATAGAGATGCCCTCTAGGGGGCATACAACCTGATCTTAAGTCTATGGGACAGTCAAAACTCCGATGCGGTGGGAGTTTATCCGCTGACCTAGGACAGAACACATCAGAAAACTCAGCGTATTGTATCTGGACCCCTTTTACCTCTAGCTTGGTGGCACAGATAGCAATTTTCTCTAGACAATGGCTATGACAATAAGGTGACAAACTGAGCAACTGGCCAGAGGCCCAGTCTATCTGCGGGGAGTGGAGTTGCAGCCAGGGCATTCCGAGGACAATGGTGGAGGTTGCCATGCGCAGAACAAGGAACTGTAAATTTTCTTTGTGTAGAACGCCTATAGTGCAGGACAACATCGGAGTCTGAGAGAGAGGTTGTCTGTACTGTAATGGGGAGTCATCAATTGCGGTAACCACTATTTGTCGATCCAAAGGATGTATTGGAATTCCTAGCCCCTTCACAAACTCATAGTCTATAAAGTTGGCCACGGACCCTGAGTCTATGAAGGCCTGAGTGCAAGTGGTCAAATTCCCCCAAGAAATGGAACACGGGAGGAGTAAACGATTATTCTTATTTAGAGGTAACCTCTGCTCGTCTAGGGTATTACCTCTAACTACACCTAGACAGCAGCGTTTCCCGACTTCTTGGGGAAATTTTGAGCAATGTGGCCCTCCTCTGCACAATACAAACAAAGCCTCTCAGCCCTTCTGCGTTCTCTCTCGGCCCGTGTCAACCGGGAATGTCCGATTTGCATCGGTTCATCAGTAGGTGGGGTAAGCGAGGAGGACGCATAAGAGAGTGACCTTACTGCATTCTTTCCTCTTGATTGACGCTGATAACGTAACCGGCGGTCCACTCGCACCGCCAACGAAATAGCGTCATCGATGCACTTAGATTCAGGATGTCCTAACATTAACTCAGAAACTGCGTCTGATAGGCCTGAAAGAAAGCAGTCTAACAAGGCGTAGGACCCCCACCTAGATGACACAGCCCACTTTCTAAATTCTGCCGCATAAACCTCAACCGAATCCCGACCCTGCTTGAGAGTTTTGAGCTTCCTCTCAGCAGTGATCGAGGCATCCGGATCATCATAAATTATAGCCATTGCCTTGAAAAATTCCTGAACTGAAGTTAATGCCGCATCTTCGGGTGGGAGATCATATGCCCAGGTTTGCGAGTCCCCGGATAATAAGGTCTTGATAAAAGTCACCCGTTGCTGCTTGGAACCTGATAAGCTTGGTCTCAACTCAAGATAGGACAAGACACGGTTGCGGAAGCTCTGGAAGTCAGACCTATGCCCTGAAAACTTCTCAGGTACTGACATACGCAGATCTGTGACTGGAGGGGATTGCATTGTGGCAACAGCCGTTTGCAAGACCTGCACAGATCCAGATAGTTGAGTGATCTGGGTCTGTTGTGCATTAACCACCTCAATGAGGTTATTAACCGAGGTGGTTAGAGTCTCAACCTGGCTGCGTAATGCATCCATAATGATGGTCTGCTGTTCTGTAATGATCGGTGTCAACACACAGAGAGAATCTGATTATTGGTGATCTGCAGTATCACCAAGAATACAGATATATACCTGATTATTGATGATCTGCAGAATCACCAATAATACAAGTATGACTAACCTCTGGACACCTAAAACAGTGATAACAATAATGACAATGTCAAAACACAAGATCGTGGAAATGTCCACCACACAGTGATTCTTCAGAGGTGTGGTTACCTCTGAATGGGAACCCTGTATGTGAGATCCTCTAAAAGGCTGGAAGAGGAGTCTCAGCCTCTAGCAGTAACAATCTGCTAGGGCAAGCATCTCAACGAGGCAAGCCTCAGAGATAGCCCACCAGTGGAAGACGTTCCACTGGAGGGAGAAAGGTCAGACAAGCAGAGGTTCGGCAACAGAGAGACGGCAGCAGTACAGGAACGGAAGACTGATTCAGAGTCGGTAAACAGGCAGGGTTAGCAACTTTGAATCAGATAGGCAGAGGTACAAGATCGACTAGAGAAGAGAGTAGTCAGGGATAGCCAGAGTCAAAACACAGGTAAACAATACAATCCTAAACTGAGGTGTGACGTCCTTGGTATCAACACCTAGGAACTGAGCTAAGGTCTGAGCATTTACACCTAAGTATTCACAACAGCAGACGAGGAGCAACTGACATCTAGCTCCTTATATGCTGGGAGCGCTTCTGCAGCGCCACCCAGCCGCCCAGCCAATCCGACAGCTAGCTGGAGTCAGCTGACCGGCAAGTCAGCTGACTCCCCATCTAGCTGCATAAAGGTCCTGCCGCCGGGCGCGCGCACGCCTAATGCGTGCCCTGTTTGCGGCCGAAGGACCTGCGTGGAGCAGCGAGGCGGGGACCGCCGCCAGCTGACACGTGGAGACGGCGTCCATGCCTCTCTCTGCCGCGGCGGTATCCCCGCCGGCTGTTACAGTCTATTAGTCTTTCTAAACAATCTATTTAATTGCCGCAGTGTAGATGCCCGACTCCAACCACCTAAAAGAGGGGCTTTAGGTATGTAAGAAGGGGGTTAGAGGAGAACGGGGGAGCAGTGGCCATCAGGACAGCTCCTCATACATGCCTGCTCCCCCCATTCCTCCAAACCTTTTCAGCTCTGGTCTTCTTTAGGGAACTACCCCTAATAAGCTTTGAGGTGCACAGTTATGTGCCTCCTCATAGATGTTGTACACACATTTGTGTTTGTTTTTGTCATGACTGACTAGCAGAAAATGTGGCAGACCATAATGCTACTGTCAGTGATAGAACCATTAAAAAGGTACACATTATCGTGCTGCATGAGACAGGGATGGTAATGGTGGTGGCCTTTTGCTGGAGGGCAGTGCCACCAGATGGATTAAAAAAATGAAAGGTGTCAAGATCCTCCATCTTTGCTGTTCTTCATCTCTGTTAGAACTTTTGTCCTCACTCAAAAGTCACAGCTTTCATGGACTATCTACCACCTCATCTTCCAACTCCTTTTCATCACTGAAGTCTAGTAGCAGGAGCTGGAACATTACTTCCTCTTCTTAGTTTCTGCCTCATCTTTCTGTTGCAGACCATGCTGGGTATGCAAAATAACCAAGACAGAGAACACATTGCCAGCAGCATATTAAAAGGCATAGCAACATTACTAGCACACAGAGGTCTGATGCTTGAGCCTTGGTTCATTGATATCTAGGGTCGTCAGTGCGGTTAGCCACAGCACTGCAAGAGGTGGTAGACTCAGTTGATGGGCAATTGCCCTTGTTAAAGGATTTTTCACTTACGTCTAGTAAGGTCAACGTTTGTAGCAGAATGTTAATAAAGTTTTATTACACTAATGAAGTGCTCCATTTCCTATCTGGAAGAAGACATGGGGGGCAGGAATGGGAGCCATTTGATGAATATTTTAGCAAAGTGGGAGAAGTGACTTTCAGTGCAATGTTACAAGTTCTGTAAAGAATGCGCACATAACTATTGCCATTGTATTACTGCACTTCCAGAGGTATACTCAGATCTGCATGCTTCCTGTGTGACTCATTTAGCCGGAAAGCAGAAAAGCAGAAAGAAGTCTCTCTCAGTGGGTAGCAGTAACACTTTAATTTTCCATACAAGGCACCAGCGATCGATTATTCATGTTCCTTAGTACCACAAGGGTGGGAAGCGATATGTCCAGAGGGGGTCCTATATTGGCATAGGACCCTCTTGATGTAAGTGATTTTTACTCCGTTTTATTGTGCCTAGTATGGAAAATTAAAGTGTTACTGCTACCCACTGAGAGAGACTTCTTTCTGCTTTTCTGCTTTCCGGCTAAATGAGTCACACAGGAAGCATGCAGATCTGAGTATACCTCTGGAAGTGGAGTAAAGTGGATTGTTTGACTGCCTGACACAGCTTTAATCCTGGCGCCGTGACATTGTTTGACTGGCTATCTGAAAGGTGAAAAGGATCTATCCTGGTCACGGCAGCGGAGGTGGCTGTCAAGAAGGACTTTGCCAGCAATCTTGTGGAGCGCCTTTTGCCTATTTTCTTTGTCTTCTTGCCATTGTATTACTGCTAGAGCTTGGGAGACAGCATTATGCTTATCCACTTATTCAGCAGCAACTAACCTTTGAGGTTAATTAACTAGCTGATTCATTTTGAATATGTTTCTTTTAATATACTGTATGTTTTAGATTCTTTTAAATATATATTACATTGATTCACTGGATCATAGATTTTGTCAATGTGAGTAAATGTCACTGATACAGAAAATAACACTTGGGCATTTACTTAGCAAATAGTATTGAACTAAAGTACCTGTCTACAATATAACAGTAATTTTCAAGTTGTCTATTCCATGAAAATATCTGAGCTAAAATTCATCCCCCATTTGCTGTCACAATCTATTAACTATAATAGATCATGACAGCTCGTCTTTTCTCAAATATTTATATTTGTCAAAATTCCCAGAGGAGAAAAGTCCTGAATAGAAGCTGTTTTTCTGTGATGAGAATTCCTTTTTAGATTGTGGCAAGTGAGTGGCAGGAATTCTCGTATTGCATACTCTACTGGCAGTGATCTGGCACCTAAAAACTTTTTTCTTCATGCACTGTCAGTTGTTAATATAGATAAAAAAAACTCTTTTACTAGTTACTGAGTGTACGTATAGCTGTAGTATAAATCAATTGCAGCTATATTGTTTAGTCTTTTACATTCACTTTGGTGTTCTTTATGAGGAAATGTATGAATCTTCATCTATATAATTTTCTATTTCAAATTTTCAGAGTGTGACTTGATTGGTACATTTATTTAGTATTTATAAACATGTATTATGTAAGTGAGCATGCTTGGCAGGCATGCGTACTTGCGTCTGCGTGTCACGCGTATACTCTGCGCCACCTCATGGGCGTGGAATAAGCAGGAACTGAAGGTATATGTATGCTTGACATGGCATTCACAGCGTCCACTGCACTTTTGAGCATGATTTGTGATGTCCTGTCCTTGATAATGCTGTGAGGGCAGCAAAACATGTCAGATATCTAGGACATATACTGTGCCATCCCCACTAGAGCTACCTACTTCTGCTGGCTACCACCTCTCTCACCACTCTGCATCAGTGGGACACCCTGCACCCTGGATGTGTAACTATAGCCATATGCCCTGTTCCTATTGACCACAAGAGTGGGGTTACTTCTTTGCATTTTATTGGCTGTTTCAGCTGGGAATCTGCAATTTGAACTGGGATTATGCTATGTCACATTTGAGGAGTCCATCAATTAATTCCATTACTTACATCACCATGTACTTTGGCTGTTGCATCCTATCAGCATCATTGGGCACTCTGCGATTGAGGGTGCCATCCTGCATAATTTGAGGCAATAGTTGCCTGGACTCTACACTCATTGGAAGTCATTTGTGTCTTTGGGTGCTTTCACTTGCATGGATTTGTGCTTCACCTGTATGCTTCACTCATCAATATAGTAACTATATGATCTGCAAATGGGATCAATGACGGTTCTATGATTTCCAGGTATCCGCCCACTGGAAGTCATCTGTGTTCTTGGATGCTTTCATTTGCATGGATTTATGCTTCACCTATATGCTTCGCCCATCAGTATAGTGACTATATAATCTGCGAATGGGATCAATGATGATTTTATGATTTCTTGTATTGCTTACAAGGTGCTTTGCCACCCTCAAAGACTTTTTAGCAGGGCCTGGACTTGCCAGATAGATTTGGGGACTGCAGCCCCTGTTGCTCATGTGGTTACATAGTGGCACAGTGCTTGTATTTTGTGTTGTCATTTGTACTGTCATTTGTATGTCATTATACTGGCTTGATATTTATTAACAATAAATTAAGGTTTGATATTCGCATGCACCCAAGAGCCAATTTTGTTGCATTTTTTTCTTCATTTTCAGGTTGTTGGCATCAAGGCTGGTTCCAGACTATTTGCTGCATGAGGAAAAACACAACTTAGCAGAAATTCTACACATCAACAATGAAGATTTGATACTGATTTCAGTGCGTTTTCTCATTTTTATTTTTTTTTGCATAGAACATTACTACAACATGTGTGATTTACTAAGGTAATCTGGTAGTACTTCAAGTCAGTAAGGTTCAGATTACATTGTGCTATTCTGACAGTGGTGGTATAAATGACTAGCTGGAAGGTTTTTCTTTCACAATTAAATATAAAACTGCAAGAAGTTTTCATGACTCAGGCAATGGGCCAGATCTAATTCACTTTTTCTCCGAGGTTTCTCCTAGGTGATATTTTCACATCTTATCAATAAAATGCCTTTTAAGTTACCAGCAAGCTAGAAAATACTCAGAATAATTATGACAGTACCTTTTCAACTACTTTTTGGTACTTTTTCAGTTGCAGTGTGTTGAAAAGTTGCTTTAAACAGAAAATGAGAAATGATCTCGTAGGAGAAGCTTCAAAAGTTAAAAGTTCCTGGTTTGCAAACAACACATATCAATAATTTTTCACCACCCCATCATCTGGCAGTCCCTAGGAGAAGCAATTTCCACTTCTAAACACACGTAGCTTCCAATTCTTAGCAGGAAGCGGCTAACCATGACTAAGCACCATGGAATCCTCAGGTGATTTGCAGATGTACCATCGGCTTAGGAGAAACTGGACACTATGCCAGTACACTGCTGAAGAACTAATCAAAGGCAGCTTGTGAATGAAGTTGACTAATGACTAATGCAACATAAGCGTTTCCATCTATGTATGTCAGTTTTCATTAATTTCTAGTGAACCCATATTCTGCGAGACGCGTGGCGGCACTTCCGGATCTGCGGTTACGCTGACGAATCCCATAGCCATGCACGGCTATGGGATTCGCACAGATTCGGATGGAGATGCCGGCCGAATCGCTAACACAAGCGATTTGGCCGACGATGCCATTGTTCTCTATGGAAGAGTTTCCCCGTGCGATTTGCCTGCGGGGAAACTCTGCGGATTCGGCAGGGTTTCTGCGCAAGTGGAAACGAGCCCTGAACAATTCCTGTTGAATAACTTGTAAAAATATCAGTTTAATAAACAATGGCGCTTGAAATTTTGTGAAGCCTTTAAAACTTTATTTTTAAATGTCAAATTACTTATTCAATCTAACACATCTAACGCATCATCTGACTTTAAAACAAGTCCTAAAAGTAGATGTAAAAGAAATAGTTAAACAAATGAAACAAAATGACTGTATTTGTTTTTATTAGGGAAATAATGATCCAACAACATATGTGTGTGTGACAAAAGTAAGTGCATTTTGCTTTTACGTATTTGGTGTGACCTCTTGCAACCAAACATTTGTGGTAACTGTGGCAAACCTGTAACATTCCAATGCTATGTATTGTACAGTTTAATGTTTTTGTCGTTGTATCATGTCTATTTTATATTCTGTTTTGATGCCTGATAATGTAATTAAGATCTTCTATTGTTGCTGCTCCAGATAGCTGGGGGTGACAAGTGCTGAGTTGACTATATAGACTTGTTTACTTATTGAAACAATGGACTTGCTGGAAACTTCTGGAGCCTAAAGGTGCGTACACACGCACTACCATCGGCAACGACCGGTCAGCCGGACCCTCCCACTGGGTGGACTTTTAGCCGATAGTAGCGAGTGTGTGTACGCGCTGTCGGCGGACTGATAAGGCAGTTTCTGAACGATCCGCTGAGCTGTCAGCGGACTGATAAGGCTGTTTCTGAAACAGCCTTAACAGCCTGCCGACAGCGCGTACACACGCGCTACTGTCGGCTGAATGTCTGCCCGGTGGGAGGGTCTGGCAGACCCGCCATTGCCGCTGGTAGTGCGTGTGCACGCACCTTTAGATAAGACCTAGGGCTTGATTCAGTAAACCGTGCTAACTGTTAGCACGCTTGTGAAAAGCCCCTCTTCACGGCTAAAATCACTTTGTGTGCGCTAACTAGCGCAAGGTTTTTGCGCACGGGACTTTGCGTGCGATCTAAATTTCACTGGTGCGTGCAAAGTACTTAGCACCCTAGTTAGCATGCCCAAAGCCTTTAGGCGTGATAACTAGGTTAGCACCGCATATTGAATCAAGCCCCTATTGTGATCCAGGCTTTGCCGGAAGCTTCTGTGTAATCTGTGTGTTATGCCCACAAGAGCCAGGTGAACTGTATTTAGAGAGACAGTTGTGCTGAGGTTGTGATTGAGCAGATCTGCTGTATATTCTTTTGATGGAGTCTTGGGGCATGATTCACAAAAGGGTGCTAACTTGGTTAGCACTCCTAAAAGACCCTTAGCATGTCTAAAGCCCTTTAAGATGTGCTAAGTTAGCACGTGCAAAGTTTAGCGATGTGTGCAAAATGTCGCACCGGGTGCCCCTAAAACGTTGCACCGGGTGCGCCCAAAACAGGTGCACCCCGTGCGACATTTTAGGGGCACCCGTTGCGCGTTTTATTTGCACCTGGAGCGACGTTTTGCACGCACCGCTAAACTTTGCGCACAATCGATAAAAGCTTTGGGTGTGCTAACTGCTTAGCACCCTAGTTAGCAAGCCCAAAGCTTTTAGTCATGCTAACTGAGTTAGAACCCTTTTGTGAATCGAGCCCTTGGAGTTGTTACTACTGCGTGATATGGCGTTTTACTACTGCTTGAGGTGGAATAAAGGAATTATCGTACAACTGTCGGTCTGCTCGTCGTATATGGACCCTCATACCTTCACACACAGTAACTGTTGTTCAATCCTACCCAATAATCCATACAGAATAAATTCAGCTCTTGGCTGGGAAGCAGGAAATTTGGGCACCGTCGGCTAAGGGATGAGTTGGGCGCCGCTTTAGGCGCTAATGCAAATACCGGTTATTGGGTGCTGAAAGCAGAAATTTGTGTGCCCGATAAATATCATTATGAAAATTAGAACATTGTAGTTTTCAAACTTTTTATCATTATGAGAACATTACAATGTTATAGTTTTTCAAATTTGTATTATTTTGAAAAGTAAAGTTTATCATTTTGAAATGTATCATTTTGAAAATGATAAGGTTAGGAAGGAGGGGGGTTGAGGCTAGGTGTCAGTAAAGGGGAATTAGGGTTAGGTGTCATGAAGGGGGGTTTTAGGGTTAGGCATCAGGAAAGGGGTTTTTTGGTTAGGCTCCAGGAATGGGGGTTTTAAGGTTAGGCATCGGAGGGGGGAGGCTTATGTGCGAGTAGGGTTCGGTTTCGTTGTAGTAAAATATTTTTAATATTTGCCAATGGTTTACTATCTTCATTACCACTGTGAATATTTTTTCGTTTTCATTGTTTGCCCAATTCACAACAGTATTTATTCTTTAGACCTATATCAACTTCACTTGGCGCCCATTTTTCCTTGCGCCTCTTTTTCATGCACACCTTGGCCTTCTTTAACAACTTTGTTTTTTTAACAATTCTTCGGGAAAACAACTTGTATGTTTCGAAGCATTATCTTACTGCATGACTCATTGGCCTAAATTCACTAAGCTTATCTCCTGTCTTTAATAACGTTTCTAGAGTTATCACCATGGTGATAAGGCATGTAGTATTCAGGAAACATTTTACCTCAGGCAAACCTAAAGATAACTCTTCTGTCTTTAAGTTAAGGAGAGATCTCTAAAGTTAACTCTTCAATCCTTAAAATAACTTCAGAATTCTGAGCGTAACTACAGAGGCGGTAACTTAACTACAGAGGAGGTAGCTTAACTACAGAGGAGGTAGCTTAACTACAGAGGAGGTAACTTAACTACAGAGGAGGTAACTTAAGGAATGGAGAGATAAGATAACTCTCTCACTGTGTGGAGGTACGTTTTCTCTTGCCTTATTATCTTTGGCATGATCTTAGTGAATTGAGGACAATCTCCTATCTTTAACGAGAACCCAAGGTGGGTTTGAAGAATGTTATCTGCATACAGAGGCTGGATCTGCCTATACAGCCCAGCCTCTGTCGCTATCCCAAACCCCCCTAAGGTCCCCCTGCACTCTGTAATCCCTCATAAATCACAGCCTCGCTGTCGACACACAGCGTGTTGCAGTGGGCTGTGTTTTTCTCTATAGGGTCATTCTGCTGCTCTCCCCACCTCCTGCAAACTCCGGTCCCCACCTGCCTCCCTTCCTTCCACGCTGATTAGAGGGAAGGGAGGGGGGCAGGGACCGGAGCTCTGCAGGAGGCGGGGGAGCAGCTGAGACTGATACTACAGATGTAAACACAGCACGCACAGCGCGGCTGTGATCTATGTCTGATTGCAGAGTGCAGGGGGACATTAGGGGGGTTTGGAATAGCAACAGAGGCTGGGCTGTATAGGCAGATCCAGCCTCTGTATGTAGATAACATTCTTCAAACACACCTCGGGTTCTCTTTAATAACGTTTCTAGAGTTATCACCATGATAAGGCATGTAGTATTCAGAAAAACATTTTACCTCAGGCAAACCTAAAGTTAACTCTTTTGTCTTTAATTAAAGGAAAGGTTCAGGGAGGGTGGGTAAAACATAAAAATCAATTTCCACTTACCTGGGGCTTCCTCCAGCCCGTGGCAGGCAGGAGGTGCCCTCGCCCCCGCTCCGCAGGCTCCCGGTGGTCTCCGGTGGCCGACCCGACCTGGCCAGGCCGGCTGCCAGGTCGGGCTCTTCTGCGCTCCAAGGCCCGGAACTTCTGCGTCCCACGCCGGCGCGCTGACATCATCGGACGTCCTCCGGGCTCTACTGCACATGCGCAGTAGTTCTGCACCTGCGCAGTAGAGCCCGGAGGACGTCCGATGACGTCGGCGTGGGACGCAGAAGTTCCGGGCCTTGGAGCGCAGAAGAGCCCGACCTGGCAGCCGGCCTGGCCAGGTTGGGTCGGCCACCGGAGACCACCGGGAGCCTGCGGAGCGGCGGCGAGGGCACCTCCTGCCTGCCACGGGCTGGAGGAAGCCCCAGGTAAGTGGAAATTGATTTTTATTTTTTACCCACCCTCCTTGAACCTTCCCTTTAAAGGTGGGATCTCTAAAGTTAATTCTTCAATCCTTAAAATAACTACAGAATTCCAAAGTTAAAGACAGGCTGTTAATTAACTGCGTGTGAAAATAACTACAGAGGAGGTAACTTAACTACAGAGGAGGTAACTTAACTACAGAGGAGGTAACTTAAGGAATGAAGAGATACGATAACTCTCTCACTGTATGGTGGCAAGTTATCTCTTGCCTTATTATCTCCAGCATGATCTTAGTGAATTGAGATCATTCAGTTCAGGTATTAATGAGAACGTGAAGTGAGAACAATACAAGAAACAGCCATCTTCATCTGCTTTTTGAGTCATACACCTGCCAAAGCATCTGATCTACAAGCTCATTCTGGGTCAGTAACATTTAATATTATAGGCTGAGCATGAGCCCTGAAGTCAGGCAACTGGCATTGTTTATCCTATATAATAAAACCCTACTGTCTCTGCGTCCCGTGTCCCTGTGAGTGTCCCATCTGCGCTTTGCGCATGTGCAGGGACGCAGAGACAGTGAGGGGGAGTGACGTGAGCCACACGGGCAGGAGGGGGGCGTCAGAGCCGGGACAAGGTCATCCAGCACCCAAGGCTGAGACACCAAAGTGCGCCCCCCCATCCCCCCCACCCCAGCCGTCATACACTGATTGCTATTAGACTAAGAGGTGCCACAGGGCCCACAACCTCCCCAACACCTTAATATCTAGATATCTGGGTTGCAGTCACTGCCATGTATCCCTTTTTCTTATTTCTCTCTGCTTCAAACACAATTAGGAATGACAGCTGAATGAATTCTGCGCCCCCTCCTACACTGCGCCCTGAGGCTGGAGCCTCTCCAGCCTATGCCTCGGCCCGGCCCTGGGGGGCGTGCACGACGGGGCGAGCGCGACGTGCTCGTGCTGGCGCACGCGGCTCGGGTGCGTGCGCAGCGTGTGCATGCACAATGAAGACCTAGCCCGTTTTTAAACGGACTTAGGTCCACTGGTCCTATATAATAAAACCCCTCTGTCCCTGCGTCATCCCCCTGTCCCTGTGTCTCTGCTTCCAGACTTGACAGTTTGCTGTCTGAGAACCTCATTGCATTGTGGGAAATAACAGCTTTTTCCAACTGCCAAGCAAGATTCATCTCCCTGTGTGCATATATTTCAGACAATGGTGGGGGACGGGTAAGAGGGAAGCGTCGGTATGCGCTTTGCCGGGGTTTCGCGGCCGTGGCCTAGTGCCCATTTATAAATGGGCAGGCCTTTTTACTAGTTAGAGAATAAAGATGGTAGCCTCTGTGTTCCTCTCACGAACATATCTTTATTGACATTCTAATATCAATGCACAAAATGGAGTAAATGTGTACAGGTTGGTATTGCCTATTTTACATATGTAAACACTGTAGAAGGTACCATTGCATTTTATGAGGAAGCAAAATCAGTTAAATAAATAAAATATTATGTGGGAATTGCTCAAGTAAACTCCCATGTTTCAGGAAAAAAAAAACACTGTGTGAGAAAACGCGGAAAAGCCGCCGCTAGTACTCAGAGTAAGGCAGTGACCAGGAAGATCAACAATGTTACTTATGCCATTGATCTCCCTGCCAGCATGCATGGTGTAAGATCCTTTCATGTGTCCCTGCTTAAGCCAGCAGTTCATGTAGGTTCCACTCCTCCTCCTCCTGTGATGGTAGATGACCAACCTGAGTACGAAGTAGAAAAGATTTTAGACTCACGTGTTGTACAGAACTCAGTGCAGTATCTAGTTCACTGGAAGGGGTCCGGAGTCTACTCCTCAGGGGGGGGGGGGGGGGGGGGGGGTACTGTGAGAAAACGCGGAAAAGCTGCCGCGAGTACTCAGAGTAAGGCGGCTAATTCCGCATCCAACATGGCATCTGCTAGCCTGATGGAGCGCGGAGAAACCGCCACATGCCCAGTGAACAAGGCGGCGGATTCCGCGTCCGACGCGGCGGTTTGCATGCTCTGACAGTGGTGCGGCTGGCCCCGCGTTCAAACCAGCAGATACAATACAACACATGTCTGGTGTAGCTGGGACTGATAGTCCACACAGGTTCAGAAAGACGCGCGCGCGCATTGAGAGGTAGAGCCTTTATGACAGTCAGAAGGGTGTCAGCTGATCCAGCCGATCAGCTGACAATTCTATCAGGTTTCATTGGTCCAGCACTTCGGGGAGGCGCCGGAGAGCGCTTGTGTATATATACTGGGTGCTGGACATTTCTCTGGTGTCTGGCGTTGCGATCACTACGTGGTAGCACTCAGACCTTGTCAGTATCTGTGATATATTTTCTGTGTTATTACTTCAGACTAGTTCCAGGGTGTTGATGATCAAGGAACTCACACCCAAGACTAGGGAACTGTATTACCATTCTGTTATATATCAGACTAGTTCCAGGGTGTTGATGATCACGGAGCTCACACCTAAGAATAGGCATTGTTATTATCTGTTATGACTTTCTGCTTTCCTGACCACTCTCTTGATCTCTGATTTGGTACTTCGCTATATCTAATACTCTGTTGCTGAACCCTGCTTGTCTTTAGATTCCGTATCTGTCTCCTGTCTCTGCATCCGATCTGTCTGTCTGTCTGTCTGTTGCCGACCTGGCCTGTCCGACCTCGAGAACTATCTTCCCTGTTGGAGATAGTTCACAGACCTGTCAGTGACACTTCACCATTGGTGTCACTCACTCTCTAGTCCTTCCCACTCTCCTCAGTCTGGCTCCGCCCCTTGGGGAGCATCAGACCATTGGAAGGAACCTGTTCTCTGAGCAGTATCTCTTATTGCCTGGCACCCTCTATGCGGGTGCTCTCCTCAAAGTATTACTGTTGCACAAACACTCATATTACTGAGGTGTCCAGAGGTTAGAAATATATCTGATTATCGATGATACTGCAGATCATCAATAATCGGGTATATATCTGTATTTTCGGTGATACTGCAGATCACCGATGATCAGATCCTCTCTGTGTTACACCGATCGTTACAGAACACCAGACCCAAAATGCAAATGGACGCACACACCGACCGTCTGGGCGCACTTACCACTTCGGTGGATACCATCAACCAAGTGCTGGGTCACCGGGCGTTAATTGACGCTTTGTCCGGGTCTTTACAAACCCTCCAGAAGGCTGTGGACGAAGTGCGATCTCCTACTAGCACTGACATACGTATGCCTATACCTGAAAAATGTTCTGGTCACAGATCTGATTTCCGAAATTTTAGGAGTAGAGTGTTATCATACTTTGAGTTGAGACCTAGATCTTCAGGAACTATGGCCCAAAGGGTCACATTTATTGAGACTTTGTTATCAGGCGATTCTCGGACCTGGGCATACAGTCTACCCACTGGAGACTTAGCCCTAACCTCTGTAGATTAATTTTTTTAAAGCTATGGCAATAATTTACGACGATCCAGGCATTGCCTCGACTTCTGAGTGGAAGCTCAAGTTATTACGTCAAGGCAAGAGTCCGGTCGAGGAGTATGCTGCTGAATTCAGAAGGTGGTCAGTATCAGCCCGGTGGGACACCTTTGCTCTGTTAGATTGTTTCCTGTCAGGATTGTCAGATGAGGTCTCTGATCTTATGTTAAGTCAGCCTGAACCTAAGACCATTAATGAGGCCATTTCATCGGCCATCAGGATCGACCGTAGGCTACGCTATCAGAGACAGACCCGGGGTAGAAATCATGTAAAGATGGTGTCCTACGCTGCGCCTCCTGTGACTCCACCTCCTCCCGTTTCGTCTCCACCTGAGTCGATGCAGATTGGTCGGTCGAAGTTTTCTCAGGTGGAGCGGAGACGCAGGATTTCAGAGCAGCTGTGTCTTTATTGTGCAGAGGGGGGTCATAGAGTACAGAATTGCCCTAAAAAATCGGGAAACACTATTGCCTAGGAGTAGTTGGGGGTAATACCCTAGGCGTACAACTTTTACCCCTAGAGGATAAAAGATTGCTTCTTCCTTGTACGATTGCATGGGAAGATAAATCTGAAGTCACTGAGGCCTTCGTTGATTCGGGCTCAGCGGCTAATTTTATGGATTACGAATTTGCTAAGAAATTGGGTATTCCACTCACCCCGGTAACACCACCTATCCAGGTTATGGCAGTGGATGACTCCCCCCTGCAACGTAGCCGTCCTCTGTCTCAGACACCAGGGGTGGGAGTCACTATAGGGGTGCTGCATAGGGAGAAGTTGCATTTTTTTGTGTTACACATGACAACCTCCACTATCATCCTTGGCATGCCTTGGTTACACCTTCACTCCCCTCAGATTAATTGGGCCACTAGTCAGTTAACAAGCTGGTCAGCCCATTGCTTTCTTCATTGTTTAGTGAGGGTGACCTTGGGTCAGACCAGGATTCATGTGGAGGGAGTACCGGAACAATATTCTGAATTTTCAGATGTGTTTTGTCCCAAAGCTGCAGATAAACTATCTCCACATCTCCCCTTCGATTGCCCCATCGATCTCCGATCTGGTTGTATGCCCCCTAGAGGTCATCTCTACAATTTGTCTGGGCCGGAAAATGTGGCCATGCGAGACTACATCCGTGAAAACTTAGCTAAGGGTTTCATTCGCCCTTCCCGGTCGCCTGCCGGAGCAGGTTTCTTTTTTGTAAAGAAAAAAGACGGAGGCCTTCGGCCAAGCATTGATTACCGGGGCCTGAATAAAATCACAGTAAAAAATCGCTATCCATTGCCTTTGATAGACGATTTATTCACTCAGGTCACCAGTGCTAAGATTTTCACGAAATTGGATTTGCGGGGTGCATACAACCTGGTGCGGATCAGAGAGGGCGATGAGTGGAAGACGACCTTTAACACATCCGATGGGCATTACAAGTACCTGGTGATGCCCTTCGGGTTGTGTAACGCCCCGGCCGTCTTTCAGGAACTCATTAACGAAGTATTCAGGGAGGTGTTGGGTAAATTTGTCCTGGTATATCTGGATGATATACTAATCTTCTCAGATAACCTCTCTGAGCACAGGGCTCATGTCAAATTTGTGCTGCACATGTTAAGACAGAACATGCTTTATGCTAAATTGGAGAAATGCATTTTTGAGGTAACATCTGTCACTTATCTGGGGTACATAATTTCCACCTCGAGCCTTTCTATGGATCCTGCCAAAGTTTCTGCTGTCCTGGAATGGCCTCAGCCAGTGGGACTGAAATCTCTCCATA
Source organism: Hyperolius riggenbachi (assembly GCF_040937935.1). Lineage (NCBI taxonomy): Eukaryota > Metazoa > Chordata > Amphibia > Anura > Hyperoliidae > Hyperolius > Hyperolius riggenbachi. The sequence continues at coordinate 137,621,392 of NC_090650.1, read as the reverse complement.
GATTTTTAGGATTCGCTAATTACTATCGAAGGTTCATAAAGGGGTACTCCACAGTCATATCACCCCTCACCAGTCTCACAAAGAAAGGGGCAGATACCAACCACTGGTCCCCTGAAGCTCTAGCTGCTTTCTCCACTTATCCTCCTATCCCTTTATTGTGGAGGTGGACACCTCGGAGGTCGGGGTAGGGGCTGTGCTGTCTCAGCGTTCTGGGTTGCAGGGAAGATTACACCCGTGTGCCTATTTCTCTCATAGGTTTTCACCAGCAGAGAAAAACTACGATATAGGCAACAGGGAGCTCCTAGCCATTAAATTGGCCTTCGAAGAATGGCATCATTGGCTAGAAGGAGCAGAACATACGATTACTGTTTACACTGATCACAAACATTTGGAATACATTGAGGGGGCTAAGAGATTGAGTCCCCGTCAGGCTTGGTGGTCACTGTTTTTCTCGAGATTCAGATTTGTAATTACGTACACCCCGGGTAGTAAAAACGTTAAAGCAGACGCTTTGTCAAGATGCTTTGAGCCAGAGACAGCACAGCCCTCAGACCCAGAGACTATTATCCCACAGAGAGTAGTGTTGGCAGCCACAGAGACCTGGAAAGACTGGATGGAGACTTCGAGTCCCTTGCAGCAGGATGTCCCTGAGGGAAAGCCTGAAGGGGTGATGTTTGTACCACTGCCATTTCGTCTCCAGATATTGCAGATGTTCCACTCCCACAAAAATGCTGGACATCCTGGGGCCACCAGAACACAGAACCTTGTTGCTAGGTGTGCTTGGTGGCCTTCATTGGCAAATGACTGCAAGGAGTTAGAGAGTGTGCAGTATGTGCAAAAAGCAAACCCTCCCGTCTGGCACCTGTGGGAACGTTGCAGCCTTTGCCCACCCTGAGTGAACCATGGACCCATTTGTCCATGTATTTTGTGGGTGAGATTCCGAGGTCTGAGGGCATGTCGGTCATTTGGGATGTAGTCGACCGTTTCAGTAAAATGGCCCATTTTGTGCCCCTGAAAGGACTCCCCTCGGCCCAGGAGTTGGCCGATCTTTTCATCATCCTCATTTTCCGGCTACATGGCATTCCGGAAAACATTGTGTCAGATCAGGGAGTCCAATTTGTTTCTAAATTTTGGAGGACATTTTGTCATCAAATAGGCATGGAACTGTCATTTTCGTCAGGCTACCACCCACAGACCAATGGTCAGACTGAGAGAGTTAATCAGTCATTGGAGCAGTTTCTAAGGTGTTATGTTGCGGATGCGCAAAATGATTGGGTCAAGTTCTTGCCGTTTGCAGAATTTGCGCACAATAATTTGAAAAGCTCTTCCTCTGGATTTTCTCCATTTCAGGTGGTAACTGGAAAGTTGCCTAAGTTCTCTCCACTGCCAGTAGCGTCCACTCCGTTTCCAGCTTTGGAGGCCTGGCAAAAGTCATTTAAGAACATTTGGGGGATCGTGAAAAATAATTTGGAGAAGGCTTTTCAAAGTCAGAAAGGTCAAGCTGACAAGAAACGCTCCTTAGAGTGGAAGTTCCGGCCAGGAGACTTGGTCTGGGTGTCCACGCGTCATTTGACTCTGAAACAGCCCTCGCCCAAGTTAGGACCCAGATTTGTGGGCCCTTTTCCAGTGACCAGGAAGATCAACAATGTTACTTATGCCATTGATCTCCCTGCCAGCATGCGTGGTGTAAGATCCTTTCATGTGTCCCTGCTTAAGCCAGCAGTTCATGTAGGTTCCACTCCTCCTCCTCCTGTGATGGTAGATGACCAACCTGAGTACGAAGTAGAAAAGATTTTAGACTCACGTGTTGTACAGAACTCAGTGCAGTATCTAGTTCACTGGAAAGGGTCCGGAGTCCACTCCTCAGGGGGGGGGGGGGGTACTGTGAGAAAACGCGGAAAAGCTGCCGCGAGTACTCAGAGTAAGGCGGCTAATTCCGCGTCCAACATGGCATCCGCTAGAGTGATGGAGCGCGGAGAAACCGCCGCATGGCCAGTGAACAAGGCGGCGGATTCCGCGTCCGACGCGGCGGTTTGCACGCATGGGCCTACCACTAGCAGTACGGCTGAACGCGGGGAAACCACCGCATGCTCTGACAGCGGTGCGGCTGGCCCCGCGTTCAAACCAGCAGATACAATACAACACATGTCTGGTGTGGCTGGGACTGATAGTCCACACAGGTTCAGAAAGACGCGCGCGCGTTGAGAGGCAGAGCCTTTATGACAGTCAGAAGGGTGTCAGCTGATCCAGCCGATCAGCTGACAATTCTATCAGGTTTCATTGGTCCAGCACTTAGGGGAGGTGCCGGAGAGCGCTTGTGTATATATACTGGGTGCTGGTCATTTCTCTGGTGTCTGGCGTTGCGATCACTACGTGGTAGCACTCAGACCTTGTCAGTATCTGTGATATATTTTCTGTGTTATTACTTCAGACTAGTTCCAGGGTGTTGATGATTGAGGAACTCACACCCAAGACTAGGGAACTGTATTACCATTCTGTTATACTTCAGTGTTGATGATCAAGGAACTCACACCCAAGACTAGGGAACTGTATTATCACTCTGTTATATATCAGACTAGTTCCAGGGTGTTGATGATCACGGAGCTCACACCTAAGACTAGGCATTGTTATTATCTGTTATGACTTTCTGCTTTCCTGACCACTCTCTTGATCTCTGATTTGGTACTTCGCTATATCTGATACTCTGTTGCTGAACCCTGCTTGTCTTTAGATTCCATATCTGTCTCCTGTCTCTGCATCCGATCTGTCTGTTTGTTGCCGACCTGGCCTGTCCGACCTCGAGAACTATCTTCCCTGTTGGAGATAGTTCACAGACCTGTCAGTGACACTTCACCATTGGTGTCACTCACTCTCTGGTCCTTGCCACTCTCCTCAGTCTGGCTCTGCCCCTTGGGGAGCATCAGACCATTGGAAGGAACCTGTTCTTTGAGCAGTATCTCTTATTGCCTGGCACCCTCTATGCGGGTGCTCTCCTCAAAGTATTACTATTGCACAAACACTCATATTACTCAGGTGTCCAGAGGTTAGAAATATATCTGATTATCGGTGATACTGCAGATCATCAATAATCGGGTATATATCTGTATTTTCAGTGATACTGCAGATCACCGATGATCAGATCCTCTCTGTGTTACACTGATCGTTACACACTGCTGGCATTTAGCCACTAGTGACAGAACATCATCCTGTACTGGCAATGAATATTATACTCATGAGACTGGTTGTTGCAATTTTATCATTTGAATGAGACTCTCTAGTATGACATAGTACTAAGTTTACTTATTTACATTATTGACGTCAAGAAGAAAATACTAGGAATGTACTGTTGTCCTCATTTCCAAGTCATACTTACAAGGCAATTGGAAGGGAAGAGATCAGTTCATTCACACTGTGTAAACAATAACATGTGTACAAGGTATGTACTGTGCATTTAAAACATGCTACAAGCAGCTGTAGTCAAGCTGTAATATTTCTGACACATTTATTCTCATTTAGACATACCACATCCTTACATATCCCCACAGCAGTGTTTTTAAGTTCTGTGGATTTGTATACTGGCAGCATACCAGCGAATTCCCTCAAGCTGAAATGAAAAAATAAACAGCAGGAGATGTAAGTTCAAAGCATAACCCTCTGCTTTCAATGGGATCTCTCTCTATGATGATACACCTGGTGCTATATTTATGTTCTTGCCAGAAAATTATTGCTGTACAGAAATACCAATGTTACCAATATTATGCTATCTTTGTCTAGTATGAGTGTAAAAATGTTAAACTGCTAATTGTTGAATGGCAATCTTCCTCACATAAAAAAACTGAAAAATAAACAAAAAGTATTTATTGTTTTATAACATATTTACAGTATATACTGTATGTACAAAAGACATGTAGCACATATTTTCTGCAATGTCCAGGAGCTGGAAATTTGGGCACCTGTGGTCACTAGGATATTTGGGCGCAGTATAGACCATGATATTAGTTGCAGTTAATTGTGGACAAATTTCCCAATGCCCATTGACAAATTGGGCACTGGAGGCGATGCACATAGCGGAAGTGGGACCATTAGTGGTGGAGATTAGGGTGCAGATATATATATATATATATATATATATATATATATATATATATATATCTCAGGTGGGCACAGTGTTTTTTGTTGAGTAAACACGCAAGGTGCTGGTTTCCACTGCCAATGGTTGTAAGGGGCTTATGGTGGCTGTACACATGTTGTTTTTTCTGTTCAATCTTCAGACTTGATTTCTTTTTGAATCGAACAAAATTTGACACAAATAAAATGTATTTAATTGAGCAAAATTGATAGCTAACGCCTGAGAAAACAAAAACCTCATGATCGGACAGGATAAGTAAGTATAAGATGTGGTAGAAGCCCCCACACTCACAGGGCTACCCTTTGTTCCTCACCAATTCCTGAAGTTGGGGCAGGACTAGTAACCTCTTTGGGGGAAGGGGAGGTCATGCTGTTTTCTTTTTGTTTCATTAGCAGACAACAAAAAATTACTGGATGTACGTTTACTGTACATATTAAATTGACTGCTGTCAGTAAGCATCCGCTCTTTGCAGATCTTAACCTGGTCTGTAAACCATGATTGAGGGGCAGCGGAAGTGTTTTCAAAATTAACCCATTTTACAGTATGAAATGTGTTAATTTATGCACAAAGTATGCAAATGTATTAATTTACGCACATAATTATGTGCTAATTAAATGCAAAACCTTGCTCATGGCTGTTTGGAGGTAAAGTGAAGTCAGCAAAATCCATACGAAATAGATAAAACAGACTCTAAAGACACTAAAGAAATGTTCTGAACCAACCCCTACAATTGATTTTGTGGAAATCAGACAGCACGAGAATACACAGGGGATCCGTGACTAGTACAGCCAGTGACAATGGACTTGATTCACTAAGCTGCGCTGCTAAAGCAGCACAACCTAAACTGAGCAGTGCAAGTTAAAAATCCTGTGCACACGCTACACATTGTAGCGATACATAGCGTGCGCTTCTAACTTACACCGGACACTTCTGAAGCACTGGCCACTCCTAAATGTGTCTCCTCGCTCTCTACACACAGCCTGCAGTGAGTGAATGTGCGGAGCAGCAGGGTGAGTAGAGAGAATGATTGCTGTGCTGCAGCTGGGACATTAGCAGACAGTGCTTTAGAAGTTACCTGTCTTTAGTAGCTATGTGCACTTGATGCTGTAATACCAGAGTGCCTTAGACTATTGATTATTTATCCTGACCAGAGTAATTAATCAATAATGCAGGACAGTCTGCTGTTGCAGAGGCCAGTGATATGGATGCTGACAGACAACTTCTGTAGTGAGCAGAGAAGCAAGCTCCAGGCAATTTAGATTAGCTTGATTGCAGGTAATCATATCTCTTTTCCCAGCTCCGTCTCACACCCTGTTGTCTTCCCCATGACCCTTTCCTTTTTTCAGATTTTAGTGGCTTCTTTTAACAGCATGCCCCTGCCAAACAGCACTGGTGATGTTTGCAGTCCTGGTTATATGTCTTTACGATATTTCTCCTCTCCCACCAGGCTCTCTGTCTTGTGCCTCTACCTCTTTATACCCCCCTCCTCCTATGCATCCCCCTCTATCGTAAGTCCATCTTTTATGACTGTCCACAGAGAAGCTCACAATCTAATTGTACCATAGTCATAGTCTAATGTCCTACCATATTATTATTGTGAATTTATATAGCACTGACATCTTCTGCAGCACTGTATAGAGTACAGAGTTTCATAACGGTTAGCTCCGTCCACATCCTGACGACTCCTTTCCCCCCAAAATTTGCAGCTTCATGCATCAGCGCCCCAACAAGTCAACCCTCTCATCCAAAAAAGTGGTTGTTGGGGCGGGGGGGGGGGGGGGGGGGGTCTGTAAATAATCAGCACTGAGTGTCAAATTCCCTAGGTACACCACTGCTGTTTTTAACAACGATTCTACCTATGCTGTAACAGTAGGCTTCTTTTACATTGCAAATTGCAATACGATTCCGATTCTGATTTAGTATACCGATTTTCACTGGATGCTAGCAACACAAGATGAAAAATGAAGAAAAAACACAGTATGCGCGACTTTTTTAATTGCATGTAAAATCGCATCAAAATCGGAATCACGTTTGGTGTAAAGGAGCTCGCTCAGTTGCTATCCATGCATTCATTTAACATTTTTTTGCCATTGTTTGAACTCCTTATTTCAGATAAACCGCTTGTTATTTACTTTACCCTTACCAGGTTCTCTACAGAGCTGTTATGGATAAAATTGTCAATATAATTAATGAGCTGGAAATACTTTGCTCACATGCTGCTTCCTATCTGTTTTAGATTAACATTTAACCTTTATGCTGAAGAAGTGGCTGTGATAACCATATCACTGCGTGGCCATAAGTGCCTGCAACATGAAGAGCCTATCTCTAAAAAAATGTTGACTACGCAGTTTATTAATCTGAAATCAATGCAACTATTATAATCTCCTGGAAACAAAGCACTAAGTGTATCTGTCAGTAATAATAAGCTTTGGGGTACATTGTACAAATGACCGTGTCACACATTCAGAAGTTATGTCATGTAAGTCAGGATGTTCTACTACAATCAAAGCAACTGAAATCTATTTCCAAGCGCAATTCAATTTGATGAAACAAGAGTCTGCATTGAACTTTCTGCTTAGAAGAAATATTATTTTTTTTGTAGACATCACTAAGCCCTAAATATTCCAATCAAGCTAAACACACGGTGTACAAAAATGTAATCAGCAATCATCAGGTAATATTTTCATTTGATATTTTGCTTGGGATAAGTTATATGGGTGATATTTAGGCCTGATGCTGACTTGTGCATTGATGGTCACATGTTTAGCAACGCACAATGTGTGACGCGTAAGGACATCAGTAGTGCATACTGTGTGACGTGTGAAGTGCATAGACTGCACTGTCTGATGTTTCCAACCATGTGCTATGATTCAGTGAGGTAACACAATGTATGGTTGCATGTCATACTGCACAAGTTATAAATGAATGGGATCTGTACCACATTGGAGAGCAACGTAAGTGCCGTGCATTCCTATAGCCACTTATGCTGCAGCACCACACAAGTGGGAAAGGGGCTTTAGAAATTGTCAGTGAGATGCAAATGCTAACTTCTTTAAACAGAAGGAATTTGCGATAATTCAGCTTTAAGTGAACATCTGTGATTACCGTCAATGCACCACTGCCGAATATGCAAATTATCTCTTTATGGCCCTGAAGCCAGGCTTACATCCAGAACTGCTGGTGTGTAACAAGCGCATAGCTTTACATTTTACAGAGCCCCACCAACCCTACATGCAGACAGCCTGGTTCTAGATATGTCTGGCTTCAGGGGCATAAAGAGATCATTTGCATATTCAGGAACGTTGCATTGTGGGTAACTACAGATTTTCACTTAAAGCTGAATTATCACAAATTCCTTCAGTTTTAAGAAGGCAAACCACTAAGAAGGCACCCAAACACCCACCCACACCATCAGATCACCCTCAGACCCCCTCCTTATCACCTCTCCAGTGCATTATTTACATCTGTTCTCCCCTCTAATCACCCACTGATCACCCATCAATCACCCCCTGTCACTGCCTGTCACTGCTACCCATCATACCCATCAGATCAGACCCTCATCTGCCCCTTGCAGGCACCCAATCACCCACACCCTCAGATCGCCCTCAGACCCCCCCTGATCACCTTGCCAGTGCAGTGCTTGCATATATTCTCCCCTCTAATCACACCCTGATCACCTATCAATCACCCTGTCATCCCCTGTCACCACCTGTCACTGCTACCCATCAGATCAGACCCTAATCTGCCCCTTGCGGGCACCCAAACACCCGCCCACACCCTCAGATCGCCCTCACACCCCCCTGATCACCTCCTCAGTGCATTATTTACATCTGTTCTCCCCTCTAATCACCCACTGATCCCCCATCAATCACCCCCTGTCAAAACCTGTCACTGCTACCCATCAGATCAGACCCTAATCTGCCCCTTGCGGGCACCCAATTGCCCGCCCACACCCTCAGATCGCCCTCAGACCCCCCTGATCACCTCGCCAGTGCATTGCTTGCATCTATTCCCCCCTCTAATCACACCCTGAGACACCCAACAATCACCTCCTGACACCACCTGTCACCCCCTAGCACACCTACCCATCAGATCAGGCCCTAATTAGCCCCATGTGGGCTCCTGATCACTTGGCCAAACCCTCAGATCCCCCTCAAACCCCCTTCCAATCACCTCCCCAGTGCATTGATTGCATCTATTCTCCCCTCCAATCACCCCCTGAGACACCCATCAATCACCTCCTGTCACCACCTGTCACCCCTAGCACGCCTATCCATCAGATCAGGACCTAATCTGCCCCCTGCGGGCTTCTGATCACCCGGCCAAACCCTCAACCACCCCACCGCAGTGACAGAATTTTTTTTTCTGATCACTGCTGGTTTCTATGACTAAATTGTGGCTGAGACCAACCGTTATGCCACACAATCCGCAACCGCCAATTCAAGAAGCTACCATGCCCAGCCTTTTCGGTGGAAACCACTCCAAGTTTCCCAACGTAACATTTTTTGGGGCCTTCTCCTTAACATAGGTCTAGTCAAAAAGAATGTATTGCAGTCTTATTGGTCTACGCACCCAATACATCACATGCCCATGTTCTCTGGTGCCATGTCCAGGTCATGATTTGAGAACATCCTGCGCTTCCTGCACTTCAATTCCAATGCAACTTGTCATCTAAGAGGCCACCCTGCTTATGACCGTTTCCACCTGATATCAAAATTTGCAGATGCTTATACCCCTCAGTTCATAGAAGATTTTATTTTTTTGTCACAAGTTAGTGGAAAATGACACTTTGTGAAAAAAAAACAATAAAAATCAATTTCCGCTAACTTGTGACGAAAAATAAAATCTTCTATGAACTCACCATACTCCTAACGGAATACCTTAGGGTGTCTTCTTTCTAAAATGGGGCCACTTGTGGTGTTCCTAAACTGCCCTGGCATTTTATGGGCCAAACCATGAGGAGTAGTCTTGAAACCAAATGCCTCAAAATGACCTGTGAAATCCTAAAGGTACTCATAGGACTTTGGGCCCCTTAGCGCACCTAGGCTGCAAAAAAGTGTCACACATGTGGTATCGCTGTACTCAGGAGAAGTAGTATAATGTGTTTTGGGTTCTATTTTTACAGGTTGTTGTGCACCGTGAGAGCCAAAATTCCTACTAAACTTCCCGGCAGCGTTAAATACTATTCCCCTGAGTTGTTGCAACTCGGAGGGAGATGTAATTCCGGGTCCGGCGGTTGCCCTGAATTACTCTTTTGTGCCCCGCACAGCATTACATTGCTGCCATTGGGTGCCTAATTTTGGCGCCCGGACGTGAGCGATGTGCGCCAAACCCACCAGCTTTGCTCCACCCCTCTTTATATTTGCCTTTGGTGGGATATCTGCTCATTTTTTTGCTGGGCCTTGCTGTGCATCCTAAGAGCAAATGATTAGCTCAGAAGATGACCACTCCATGCTACCCAATTAACTTTTTGTGTGGTAACCATCTACAGTTTTGCCCACGATTGTTCAGTGACTGTATAGTGGATCACTGGGCCTTTCTCTTGGTAAGTTCACTACGCTAAAAAAGGCACAATTTGGTGCAAGATTTAACTTTGCGTAAGCTTGCTCATCTCTAGTCAAAAGTAGTCCAGGAAACCTGGATTATATTTAAAAAAAAACAAAAAAACGAAAACAAACCAAAACATTGGAGTTTATGAACTAAACTACATAGTTACATAGTTACATAGTTATTTGGGTTGAAAAAAGACATACGTCCATCGAGTTCAACCAGAGAACAAAGTACAACACCAGCCTGCTCCCTCACATATCCCTAATGATCCAGAGGAATTTGCCATAACTACTTCCTGTGGCAATGCATTCCACATCTTAATCACTCTTACTGTAAAGAACCCTTTCCTAAATAAATGGCTAAACGTTTTTCTTCCATGCGCAGATCATGTTCCCTAGTCCTTTGAGAAGGCCTAGGGAAAACAAGCTCATCCGCCAAGCTTTTATATTGCCCTCTGATGTATTTATACATGTCAATTATATCCCCTCTAAGGCGTCTTTGCTCTAGACTAAATAAACCCAGTGTAAGGCTTGGTGGTGTATTCTCCACAGTCAGCATGCAACGCATGAGCTGACGTGGAGGAGGTACACACACTAGCACAAGGAAACAGGCTATCCCTAGTATAGTGGAAGGGAGGACTGACCCCAAAAGGAGATTGTGGCGCACAGAGCCGGTGCAGATCCGACAGCCACAAACAATGCTTTCGCTATAACGTCTCAGCGCAAAGTAGCGCTGAGCGCATAAACCAGAACTGAGGAGATCAGGACAGGTAGACAGAATGAACGCTTGCTAGCTAGCCGCTACTTAGTGACAGCAAGCGTCCACAACAAGACAGACTGGAATGAGGCAGCCAAAGCGTAGCGGCGATGGCGTGCCTCACAAAGACAGGACAGGATAGTCAGGAATTAGCAGGATCAAGATAGATGAACGTAACACAGATAAAAATACAATAAGTATGTTTTCCTAGCGTATTACACTTACAGCTATCAATGAAACTTGTAACGTCTGACTAACATATGTATATATCGGCAATGAACCGATATATGACATAAGCAGGAACACTGACTTAGGACTGGAACGATACAGGGAACAGGACTCAGAAGGATTCGCTATCTCTTCGCAGAGATGAACGCAACCCACAAACGGTAACAGGACAGGATTCAGAAGGATTCGTTATCTCCTCGCAGAGATGAACGCAATCCACAAACAGGACCAGGAACAGGATAACTAGCTCAGCACGGGTGATCAACGTGCTAGAACTGACTAGCTGAACACAGGATATAAACAGTTCGTGTACGTATATATCAGCGTCACTGATGTATCAACGTAACACGAATACAAGGAAAATAATAAACGTGCTGGTATGCATATATATGGGCAATGAACCAATATATGATGCAAAACCAGCAAAGTATCTTTAGAACAAGAAACACGATCGGGGGCTGAAGCGACAGCAAGACAGGCTTAAACTGAAGCTATGAAAACCCGAGGAGTCTTGCAGGAAGCAGATCTTTATACTGAGGTCATCCAATGGGAGCAGACATGCAGATTCCCACACAGGTGAATAATAATCAGTCACAAGCTGACAGCAGGGAAAGGCAGACAAAGCTATGCAGCTTGCATGGAAAGAGATCAGAACTGCCTGAGCTGCAGCACTACTACTTCCAGCAATACCTGCTGCAGCAGCGATCATGACACCCAGTTTATCTAACCTTTCTTGGTAAGTGAGACCTTCCATCCCATGGATCAATTGTGTTGCCCGTCTCTGCACCTGCTCTAAAACTGCAATATCTTTCCTGTAATGTGGTGCCCAGAACTGAATTCCATATTCCAGATGTGGCCTTACTAGAGAGTTAAACAGGGGCAATATTATGCTAGCATCTCAACTTTTTATTTCCCTTTTAATGCATCCCAAAATTTTGTTAGCTTTAGCTGCAGCGGCTTGGCATTGAGTACAATTATTTAACTTGTTGTCGATTAGTACTCCTAAGTCCTTCTCCAAGTTTGATGTCCCCAACTGTATCCCATTTATTTTGTATGGTGCTATGGTACAACCAAAATGCATGACTTTACATTTTTCAACATTGAATTTCATCTGCCATGTATGTGCCCATATAGCCATCCTATCCAGATCCTGTTGCAATATGTCCCTATCTTTCTGAGAGTTGATGATTCTGCACAATTTTGTATCATCTGCAAAAATAGCAACATTGCTTACTACTGCATCTACTAGGTCATTAATAAATACATTGAAGAGCACTGGACTCAGTACAGACCCCTGTGGGACCCCACTGCTAACAGTCACCCATTTTGAGTATGATCCATTGACCACAACTCTTTGTTTTCTGTCCATTAGCCAGTTCCCTATCCATGCACACAGACTCTTCCCCAGTCCTTGCATCCTCAACTTTTGCACCAGACTTTTGTGTGGAACAGTGTCGAAGGCCTTTGCAAAGTCCAAGTATATCACATCTATAGCATTCCCAATATCCACATTAGCGTTCACTACCTCATAAAAGCTGAGCATGTTAGTCAAACAGGACCTGTCTTTAGTAAACCCATGTTGATGCTGAGAAATAAGATTATTTTCTACTATGAAGTCATGTATAGTATCTCTTAGTAACCCCTCAAATAGTTTGGAAACAGCTGATGTTAAGCTTACAGGTCTATAATTTCCTGGATCTGACTTTTTGCGCTTCTTAAATAATGGGAAAACGTGGGCTGTACGCCAATCCACTGGGACTCTGCCAGTTGAAAGAGAGTCACAAAAGATCAGATAAAGGGGTTTATCTATAACTAAACTTAATTCCCTTAGGACCCGAGGATGCATGCCATCCGGGCCAGGTGCCTTGTCTATTTTTAATTTATTTAGTCTTGCCTTCTCTTCTTCCTGCGTTAAGTATTTACTATTACAGTTGGAAGATTGAGACTCTTCTACACCTGTAATTTGCAACAGTGATGTTTCCCTTGCGCAGACAGAAGCAAAGAAAGCATTTAATAACTCTGCCTTACCTTGGTCATCCACCATTGAGTTCCCACCCTCATCCTTTAGGAGTCCAATACAGTCAACCTTTCTTTTTTTTAGAGTTGATGTACTTGTAAAACCTCTTTGGGTGAGATTTGATATCCCTAGCGATTTGATTTTCAGCTTCAATCTTTGCCAGCCTAATTTCTTTTTTACAACTTTTATTGCACTCATTATAATTGCTTAATGCAGCCTTGGTCCCCTCCTGTTTTAGAACCTTATAGGCCTTTTTTCCCCTTCATTTTATCTCTAACCTTTCTATTCATCCATAGAGGCCTTTTTTTTATTGTGCACAAAAGGATCCGCAAACCAAATGCTGGTAGAAAAGTTGCTGTATTCTTTATTCAAAAAATTCCATGTTGCAAAGCAATAAAAGCCACAGGGTTCAACTGACGCGTGTCAGGCTTACAATCTGCCCTTAGTCATAGAACTATGACTGAAGGGAAATGGCAAGCTTTTAAACTTATTCTCAATCAATGTTGTAGTATGTATATACCATATGGAAACAAAATGTCTAGGAATAAAAAAAAGGAGCAGTGTGAAAGTTCAAAACGCTCTACCCCCTGAAAACTGACCAGCAGGTGCAGGATCGAAGGAGCCAGGCCAGTCCACAAATATGCACAAAAGGATCCGCAAACCAAATGCTGGTAGAAAAGTTGCTGTATTCTTTATTCAAAAAATTCCATGTTGCAAAGCAATAAAAGCCACAGGGTTCAACTGACGCATGTCGGGCTTACAATCTGCCCTTAGTCATAGAACTATGACTAAGGGCAGATTGTAAGCCCGACACGCGTCAGTTGAACCCTGTGGCTTTTATTGCTTTGCAACATGGAATTTTTTGAATAAAGAATACAGCAACTTTTCTACCAGCATTTGGTTTGCGGATCCTTTTGTGCATATTTGTGGACTGGCCTGGCTCCTTCGATCCTGCACCTGCTGGTCAGTTTTCAGGGGGTAGAGCGTTCTGAACTTTCACACTGCTCCTTTTTTTTATTCCTAGACATTTTGTTTCCATATGGTATATACATACTACAACATTGATTGAGAATAAGTTTAAAAGCTTGCCATTTCCCTTCAGTGTCCTCCCCTTGTAGTGTATTATCCCAGTTCACCAAACTTAGTGCCTGCCTGAGTTGATTGAACTTTGCTTTTCTAAAATTCATAGTTTTAGTGGTCCCGCTGCCCCGTGGCCTATCAGTCACCAGATCAAATGTTATCCTTTTGTGATCACTATTTCCCAAATGTTCTTGAACCTGCACATTTGATACATTATCTGGTCTATTAGAAATGATCTAATCCAGTAACGCATTTCCCCTAGTTGGTTCCATTACCATTTGAGTCAAGTAATTGTCCTGTAGTGATGCCAGAAATCTGCTGCTTTTACCAGAATGGGTAGCCTCAATACTCCAGTCAATGTCTGAAAAGTTGAAGTCACCCATAACTATGACCTCATTTTTACTTGCAACTTTTTTAATCTGCTGTAGTAATTGCAGTTCTGCAGCCTCATGAATATGTGCTGGCCTGTAACATACCCCAATAAGCAATTGGTAACCTTTATTTCCACCATGAATATTTACCCAAACGGACTCCACCTTCACATTCTTCCTCCATCTCATCGTTCAGGACAGCTGTAAAATAATTCTTAACAAAGAGACAAACCCCTCCACCTTTTTTCCCTGTTCTATCCTTCCTAAACACATTGGGCTTGATTCACAAAGCGGTGCTCACCTACTTAGCACGTCTAAAGTCTTTAGACGCGCTAACCAGGGTGCTAAGTAGGTTAGCACCGGATTTCTCAATCAGATCGCGCGCTAACTTTGCACGCGCAAAGTTTTACGCGCGCAAAGTTTTACGCGCGCTAAGTCCCATAGGCTTTAATGGGCACTTCGCGCGGAGCGCCCTGCGCTCTGTGCAGTACGCGCGTAAAGTTTTACGCGCATAAAGTTTTGCGCGCGTAAAGTTTTATGGGCGAAAAGCATGTTTAGACGTGCTAAGGGGGTTTTCACAGGCGTGCTAACAGTTAGCACCGCTTTGTGAATCAAGCCCATTGTATCCCTCTAAATTCGCTATCCAGTAATGGCTTTCATCCATCCATGTCTCGGTTATTCCCACAATCAGTGCTGCTCATCAGGATTCCGGATATCAGTGTAATCCGGATATCCGAACTTTTTTCCGCTATCCGATTCGGAATCGGATTCCGGATTTTTAAAAAAATCCAGATAGCTATCTGCGGATATTTGGGCGCATAACGCGGATATCCGCAGATATTGCGGATCCGAAATACTGTAACTAAGGAGATGACATCTTGGAGCCAATCAGAGGGCTCCCAGCAGAAGCCCTACCAACCAATCACAGAGGGGAACCCTGGCCAGCCCCACCTGACCTCATTGAGCCAATCAGAGGGCTCCCAGCCTAAACCCTGACACCCAATCACAGAAAGGAACACTGGCCAGCCCCCCCCCCCCTGTATAATAAGGAGGGCTGCCATGATGAGACATATCGTCTTAGCTTGCTGAATGCTCACTGAGAGACATGCTCCAGTGCTGGTGGCCTAGCAAGGGCTGTACACAGTTATAAACCTAAAGCTGTTCAGTGATTAACCCCTTCACTACTATCACTACACTATTGTTAAATCGTTAATTACCTTGATTGATTTCATTGTATGACAGTCAGAGTGTGTGCTCCAGTGCTGCTGGCCTAGTAAGGGCTGTACACAGTGATAAACCGAAAGCTGTTCAGTGATTAACCCCTTCACTATCACTACACTATTGTTGATTCATTAATTAGCTTGATGTCATTTGTATGACAGTCAGAGTGTGTGCTGCAGGCAGCTGCTATGTGTCTCTGTGTGTGCTGTGCACAGACCAGGCCAGCCTGGCTTTCTGGCCAGCTATTATGTATAGCTTAAGTTAGGGATTAGGGGATAGGATTACTGTGTTATTGTGTAGTTAGTACTGTAGTACTGCAGTCAGTGCTAGTAGTTGTTAGAGTAACAGTACTACTGTGTTAGGTTTCTACAGAACTGCTGTGCTGTGAGCAGTGCCAGTGTGACAGTTAGTGTGCACTAGTGTCTTCTACTCTGCTGTCTTTTTTTTTTTAACACATCGATTTTATTGTTTTGTAGAGAGAAAACAAAACACATACACAACAGCACCACATCCACGCAGGGAAGGTAGATATAAGAATAATGTACAATAATATTCATACACATTACATGGAGCATAATCATATACAACATATGCTGTGGAAGCATTGATGATACCAGAATATTTATATGATACAAAGACAAGGAATATTGATGTGATAACAGGATCAATCCTATAGTCCATCCTGCATGAATCAGTGCTGCCAAGTGAGAGGGAAGGAGGAGGAATAAAGCAGATGGTAATACCAGAAGGAAGAAAGGAGGAGGAAAAGAGGAGGTAGAAGGAAAGAAGAGAAGAGGCTCCGAGCTCATCTCCAGGCATGCCCGGCATTATTCGCGAACAATAAAAGGTTATAATGAATGGTGTCATTGCGTACCATTAAAACCCAGGGTTGGATCCTGCAGTTATAACTTTATTATACCACGGTGCCCAGATCCTGTCGAATCGCTGTGGGCAGTTACGATTTTTATATGTCATACCGAACAGTGGAAGATCTTTATTTATCATACGTTTCCAGAGGTTAATAGACGGCAGGGCCTCACCTTTCCAGACTCTTAAGATTTCCTTGCGAGCATAATAGCATAAAATGCGTATTAAATACTGTGTGTATTTACCACATGAGGGCCCATCGAACAGACCTAACAGGGCTAATCTAGGTGAGCAAAGAAACTGGGAATCTAAAATTTCATTAATAGTGGAAAAAATTTCCTCCCAAAACGGTATAATCGTATGACAGCTCCAGAACATGTGAAAAAAGGTGCCTGTTTCAATAGAGCATCTGGGGCATAGTATACTGATAGCATTGGAGATCTTATGCATCCTTTCAGGGGTGAGGTAAGTCCTATGTAGAAATTTGACTTGTACCAGTCTGTCTCTAGCGGAGATTGGAAGTCTAATAAAGTCATTTAGAATATCCTCCCAGTCACTACTGTCTAAACCTGGAATATCCTGATTCCACTTAGTCTGGCAAAGGAGAAGTTTTTGGGTGCCCGTCCCCACTTCTCCTCTGCTGTCTGACTGTCACTCGGCACTTGGCACGTGTCACGTGGCACTTGGCACGTGTCATGTGGCACTTGCCACGTGTCACTTGCCACATGTCACGTGGCACTTGCCACGTGTCACTTGGCACTTGCCAGTTGCCACGTGGCACTTGCCAGTTGCCACGTGGCACTTGCCGGTTGCCACGTGGCACTTGCCGGTTGCCACGTGGCACTTGCCGGTTGCCACGTGGCACTTGCCAGTTGCCACGTGACACGTGCCAAGTGCCACGTAACACGTGCCAAGTGCCACATGACACGTGCCAAGTGCCACATGACACATGCTAAGTGCCAATTGCCACGTGCCATGTCTGGCATGCTCCTGGCACACATTACACCTGCTGCTGCTGCATTGCCCTGCTCCTGCTGCCTGTGCAGCTCCCACCACCAGGCAAGGGTGCCACAGGCCACTGATACCACCTATATTTAACCCAAAACACAATTGCTGCGTGTAAGAAACAATACGTTGGTTGCTATGGGCAACAACACAACACCTTTGTTCGGTACCAGCAACTCATTAACAGGAGCTGCAAACACGACTCTCATCACAGCAACAGTATTGGAGATAGGACTCCTCAGGCGTCTTCAGAGTTTAGGAGTTTATTCAGTCAACAAATATACAGTACAGTTCGTTACATCTTAGCAAAACAGATTCTTCATTCGTACGTCTTCTTGGCGTTACAGGCTCTTGGTTCCATTCCTGGTGAATGGTAACCAGTCTTTATCTTCTGTCTATACTACGTTACATCTATACTACCTAGCCCGGAGACCTATCTTTTATAAACAACATACAGTTATAAAATGACAAAACATAAATAAGAGTCAAAGGTTGTTGAAAGCCAGCAGAGAGAAGAAGTGTCTCTCTTCAGCCTGTGACCCCTTTTAATACCGGTCACCAAAGAGTTAAATATGACATCATCTGAGCCATCCCCCCAAACCTACAATTGGCTCAGACCCCTTGTGGTGTCATGACACACACCTAATTAATTAATATTCCAAGTGCTTTCTACACTACATACAAGGAATCCAATGTTTGGTAAATATTGGCTATGTTTATCTCTCTGCCGTCTAACGGTCTGGGGCAGTTTAGGCCTGTGGCCTTTCACCAGGGACATGTTCGGGACATGTTCCTGGTAACTGCTTGCATCCTCTCTTCTGCAAGAAACTCTTCTTAAAGGTATACTCTGTGAACCAAGCCTTTTATCTAAACTCAGTCCAAATAACCGAGGCCTACTTAAATTATAACACTGCGTAATTTTTTGGAGGTGTCTTGGCTGAAAACTGCCATGTCCCAGTTGTGCGGTTGGACTTTGGACACAATGTGGGCTGCACGACCGCTGTCTGGAACCTAGGCCTAATGTTAATTGACAGCCATTTTTTTACATTTTTTCGGGGGGGATTTGAAGTCCCCACATCATCAATTAGTGTTCCCCTGTACAAAATAATGATGCTACATGCCTCATATACCCTAAAAAACTTTTTTAAAGCAATTTAAAGGCCACTTCCGGTTTTCTATCCTGATATCCGAATTTGCCCAGAAATCCCGGATACTAGGGTCGGATATCCAATTCAGATCGGAAAATTTTGAACTCGGATATCCGACCTGGATCGGATATCGGGGTATCCGGATCCGAATCGGATCCGGATTTTGAAAAGGGGTATCTGAGCAGCACTGCCACAATGTCATAGCCTTTGTCAATCAGAATGAACTCTAGTTTGTCCATTATATTTCCATGGCTCCGAGCATTGGTTACCATGCACTTTATGTTTTTACCACCACATTTTCCAATTTTGGTTACATGAAATGGGCTACTTGAAGTTTTACCAACCTCCTTATTCTATACACTGTCCCCAACCCCCTCTCCACCCCACATAATGTTAGGCTCCCACTGTCTTTTTACCTTATCTTGTCTACATATTGAGACTTTACCCTCACACCTCCCCCCAGATCCTAGTTTAAAATCTCCTCCAACCGTTTAGCCATCTTCTCCCCCAATGCAGCTGCACCCTCCCCATTAAGGTGCTGCCCATCCCTGCTGTAGAACCTGTAGCCGACTGCAAAGGCTGCCCAGTTCTCCAGGAACCCAAACCCCTCCTTCCTACACCATATTCTCAGCCACTTGTTTAACTCCCTAAGCTCCCTCTGTCTCTCCGATGTAGCATGTGGCACTGGCAGTATTTCAGAAAACACCACCTTGGAGGTCCTTGCTTTAAGTTTATCTCCAAGTACCTGAAAATCATTTTTGAGGACCTTCCATCTCCCACTAACTTTGTCATTGGTGCCAATGTGTACCATGACAGCCGGGTCTTCCCCAGCCCCACGCAATAATCTGTCAATTATTTCCGCTACATGCCGAACCCGAGCACCCGGGAGACAGCAGACTGTACAGCATTCATGGTCTCTTCAACAGATTACCCTATCTGTGTGCCTGATAATTGAATCCCCTACCACTTATCTATCTAGCCTTAAGGTGGCCACACACCATACAATTTTTTAAATATCTGTTCAATTTAAGAATTGCAATCAATTTTTCTGACTGATTGCAACATTTCAAAAATATGACCAATGTACCACACACGTATGTTCAATTTTTCCCCCAATTATCATAAAAATGATTGGAAACTCTGAAAAAATTGCTAGGGTGTGTATATTAATAAATTGACAATCCAACACACACAATACAATCTTTAGAAAGATTGAAGAAAAATATCTCGCAGTCCGGATCGATTAAAATCGAAGAAAACGGGAAATCCGATCGGATTTTTCAGTCGAATGAAAAAAAAGCTTTCGTTTTTTTTCGGGAGATCCGAACGTTTTTATCGAATTACCGTAAAATCGGATCATTTTATTGTATCATGTGTGGCCACCTTTAGCTGCACTCCTATTCCCTTTCTCGTTGCAGCAGTCTGCCCCTTGGTTGCTAGGGGACACATCCTGCTGCAGCATTGCTACTCCAGAATCCTCCTCCCCAATATTACGCAAACAAGCATACTTATTAGGGAGGGACAAATCGGGACCAGCCTCCCTGCCACTTTTGCCCCTAACCCTTCAAACTGTGACCCAACTAGCGGCTACCTCTGCTTCTTGCTCCGGCTGTACTCCACCCACCTCATCTTCACTGGTTCCCTCCAGTGTCTGGATTGTGAGATCCAAGCTCTTCTCCATGCTGTGTACGCGTCTCAGTGTTGCAAGATGCTCATTTAGCTCTGTGACTTTAGTCTCTAATTGAGCAACACGCACACACCCAGGGCAACAGTAAACACCCTCAATCTGCTGATCAAGGCATATTACGCAAAATTATGCACGTAAAGTCTTATGCACTATCAGTAGAGGGTAATGTATTGCATGTAATGTATTGCATTCTGCCCTATCCATTGTGTGATAAAACTTTATGCACATTATTCTGCTTAAAGCAGTTTAATGTATAACCCCAGTGTCTGTTATTAAGTAGTACAGAAGCTCAATGGTATACAGAGCTGTCACATGAAGTGTTACAGTAGACTTTACACATATGCTTGAGTCTGTAGCAACTTGATTTCTCTTAGCTTGTTTTTCCACATCTTTATTTGTTGTAAAAAAAATAAAAAAGGAGGGAAGGGGGCTTTTTTAGAGCCCTGTACACACATGAACACATATGAACATTTATTTTTCATTTTATAGTTGGTCCCTCAATTTCCAAAAGCACCCCTGAAAACATTGCCCTTGAATGGGAGATAAATAAAAATGCTAGCAGCAGACTAGAAATCAGTTTTGGTTCTTAGCCACAAGTGAATTTAAGGAGTGTGATGAAGGTAATAACTTGGTGTTGCTGTAGAAAATCAAACATTTAATATCTTCCAACAAGGACCTAAGGCCGTATGGCTTAAATGGGACATGTGGTGTTTTTTTCAATCTTCAGAACAAAAAAGAAAAAATAAACTATGAAATACTATTGATATAGATAACTGTAAACATCTAAAATAGACTAAAATAAAACTAATAATACTAAGGCTGTCATTAATAGCAAAATTACCTAGAACAAAGGTATGAAGAAAAAGTCTTTATGGCCACGAGAGAGAGTACTTCTAAAATATTTGAATGTATTAAAGTAGAAAAATACTTGCACATCCATCTAAGGTCATTAAATGTGTATACTGTGACCCACATTTACTAATGACTCTAGTGCCATAAGCCACCTTCTGGGTCTAAATCACTTACAGAGAGTAACTCTTAAATGAATTGTGTTTGAAACAGATCTTGCTTTTTATACAAGTGTGGATTGATATATTGTATGAATTGATACAAAGTATCAGGGCCTGAGCACGCTAACACACCTCTGTCCACTTCTGTCTGCTTTTTCCAATCTGTAAAATTGATGTGTCTCTGAAAAGCAAACAGAAGCACGCTAGTGTGTTCCGGACCTTTCCTGTAGAAAAGAGCCAATATGTTTGTATTATAATATTTTTATTTTTCATCTTCAATACATCACCAAAGTATGCCACGTGCTGATGAAATTCTTTTTTTAACACGCCCATTGGCCATATTATAACATAGGAAGTGCTGATCCTTTGATTATATAAAATAATCTACTGTGGAGGTGGGCTATTTAAAGCACATGAAACATTAAAATTCACATTTTGTATTAATCAAAACAGCATGGGATTTTTTCAGGTGAGATTTCAGCTACATTCACACAGTGTAGTGCAATATGTGGCCACATGCACAGCTTTTGTCATACTATGGACTCCATTGCACTCAACGGGGTAGAGAACACAAAATAATTACAGCAGTGCAATAATGCCCTATATATCACAATGCAGTGCACTGCTGGTAACAGGCATTGTTTTCTACGCAGTGTGTGATATTCTTTCAAATCACACCACAGGCTTAATGCACTAAACTTGAGTATTTTTGTACTTTGAACCCCTGTTTTATCTTTTTTTTGTTTTTTGTGTTTTGTTTGTTTTTGCTGTTCTCACATAATCTCGTGATTCTTTTAGACACAATAAAGTATTGTTTTGTTTGGCAATGCTCATAAATTAATGTTTATGCACAAAACCATCCATAAATTATCACACTGTGTATCAACAAATGATTCATGACAGCTTCTCAGCTGTGTCAGATGCCTAATTTAAAGGACAACTGAAGGGAGAGGGATATGGAGGCTGCCCTATTTATTTCCGTTTAAGCAATACCAGTTACGTGGCTATCTTGATGATTCTCTGCCTCTAATACTTTTAGCCACAGACCCTGAACAAGCATGCTGCAGATCAGCTGTTTCTGACATTATTGTCAGATCTGAGATTAGCTGCATGCTTGTTTCTGGTGTTATTCAGACACTACTGTAGTCACATAGATCAGCAGGACAGGCAGGCAAGACAGCGTGATCGCCGTCTATTTGTATGGTGCAGCGCTGCGATCAGCAGCAGCACTGCACTGGGGACAGCCATGTGACACGGCTGTCCCCCTGGGGGACAAGAGAGCGATCGGCTCTCATAGGGTGAAGCCTATGAGAGCTGATCGCCATGATTGGCTGGCTGGGGGGAGGGAGGGAAGGGGTTTAAAGGCACAGTTTTGTTTTTTTGTTTTTTTCAAACACGAACAAAAATATTTATAAAAAAAAAATAAACATGGGGGGAGCGATCAGACCCCACCAACAGAGAGCTCTGTTGATGGGGAGAAAAGGGGGGGGGGGATCACTTGTGTGCTATGTTGTGCGGCCCTGCAGCTTGGCCTTAAAGCTGCAGTGGCCTTTTTTACTAAAAATGTCCTGGTCACTAGGGGGGTTTAGCCCTGCAGTCCTCAAGAGGTTAAAGATTAATTTCATTACCTTCATACCAACCTGAAGCAAGTATTCACTGGGTAATTATGTAATGGTCTCTCAGGAAACACCTGCATACGTTTGCAGGGGTGTTCAGAAAAAAAAAAACCCTGTAAACCCCAACTTCTTATTCCTAGGCACTCAACAGAGCCAGGAATTGCCTGAATAGCTCCTTTTTGCACTAGCAGTGGTCTGCAAGAAGTGAGAGGCTATGTCACCCCACTCTGACTGCTGATATCTAAACACACTTTCTACAGTGTATTTCAGGATAATGTGTGCCATAATAAGTTCGTTACCATACCAATTGATAATAACATGCATGTTATATCGCAATGGGTGTACACTGGGTTATATAAGCATTGTTGGGCTTGTGTTACACACTAACATAGGGCCCAATCCAATTCATTTTTTCCCCTAAGTTTTCACATAGGAGATAATTTTGTCTATGTTTAAAATAACTGGCAGGAAATTGTGTGCAAAATACTGTGTCTGACCCTACTGTGTGCAATCAAATTTTGAAAAGAACATGGTGTAATTTTGGCTATTTTGAGATCCAAGCCAACCATACCTCTCTTTATTAAACTGTTTAATTACCTTATTATTTTGGGCAACTCCACCCACCAATATCTATGTTTACACCTCTGTTGGAAGGTTGTAGTTCTTGTCACAACCTACCTTACTATGGGGAGTGCAATTTTCTGAGGACCATCGTAGACTTGTACAGTGGCAGGAAATCTTCCGTAAGCCTTATTGGTGGTTGCATAAGTGCTGCAACCAGAAATTTGTGACTGATTCTATTACTTCTTTTATATTTTGGTGTTTTGACTTATTGCACTATTGGCTCCAGGTTTGTCTCTCCCTTGTAGTTTCTAGGTCCACGGATCCCTTGACCCACATTGCTCCAATATTCGCCTTACATAGGTTTGGTAGTAGCTAGGTGAGGGCATAGCCTGCATTTCTGCATGCACACAAATGCATTCCTATAACCTACACTCTACAGATAGTAGGGAGGACACTGTGAATTTGTGCAAAAGATTGAAGGAGTCCAGGTCGCACATGCAAAGATAGTCCTGTGTTGACCTAATTTTGCAGCCGTGGTGAGTCATGATAAGAGTGCTGCCAATACATTTACAGCTACTAAACATGCCTATAGAAAGCTGAAACAATGTTTTGGGCTCCACTTGTTGCTTGCAAACGGCAAACATGTATATTTTATGCACACAATACCAAATAGATAGATTTTACATTTTTAAATGAAAACACACGCACATGCCCAGAATTTGTGATAGATAAAAATGTTCATAGTATACGTGAAATCAGTCTTGATACTCAGCCACAAGTGAGTTTAATGAGTATGATGAAGGCGATAGCTTGGTTTGTTTCTCATGCAGACTCCTCTCTGGCATTTCTAATGTGTTTACCAGCAAAATGACTTAAAAGGCTGGTTTATTTGAGAAGTACAAATTATGATCAAAATAAGCCATTAATGCTAGTCTGGTGAAACTTTTTAAATAGTGATTTATTTTTGCAGAGATGCATAAATCACTCTAATAGCCTCCTATATTCAGCACTGATATTTTCATAAATACATTATTTACAGCTTGTGCTGTAGCTTCCGAGCTGCTGAAATATCCATGGAACAAGGTTTGTGTGCATAAATATGTATATTAACATGATGAGGATGGGGTGTGAGCAGGTTGGATACAGAGAGGCAGTCGGTGGGGCTAATAAGCCAGGACAAGCATGTAGTGGCCATGTGTAAAACTGTAAGCAGCACCCAGCAGGCAGGTGAAGAGTATAATGACAAGGAATGCATATGAACTGTGCTAGCTGACAGAAAAGTATTCCTATTCATTCAATGGAGTAAACAAAGCTGCCAGGACCAGTAAAACCAAATGATGTTGTCATAGTTATTGTTACCAAAGTGTTCAGAGGAGCCCCCCAGGATGCGCAATGCCCCTTCTACCCACCTTACAGCTGTTTCATGAGCGATTTCATGCTGGATATATTCTTGTTGCCTGTAGTAAACTACCTACTTAGGCTTGGAGGTTCTTAACCCTAGCACATCCTCACTTTTGTTGGGTACTGTCTACACTTTGGTCTCCACTATGATGATTCATGCGATAAGCGTACGTCTTGCGGTGCTGCTGCATGTGTTGGCCACCAGGTGGAGCCACTAATTAAAATGATCATTCATTTACATTACCAATATTCTACTACACACTTACCCAGCACCCATTCTCACTTCAACCCTCTCCTCCTACAACTTACCTCTCCTCCAAATACTTAACACTAATCCACCTTCAAGTGCCTAAAACTAACCTCCCTTCCTAATGCCTAACACCTAATGCCTCCCACTCCTAATGCCTAACCCCAGTGCCCAAATAACCGTTAATTGTAGCTGATTGTCTATGATTGGCTACAACCATTATTTCCTATGTGGTAGACAATCGGCTTCTATTCACATTGGGTGCCCAGCTCACTACTTGGGTGCCTGATTACCAATAATTAACCATTTCAGCCCGCGGATATCTTTCACCTTATGGATGAGAGGAATTTTCACCTGTCAGCGCTTCTCCCTTTCATTCCCCAATAACTTGATCAGTACTTATCACAACAAAATGATCTATACCTTGTTTTTTCCGCCACCAATTAGGCTTTCTTTGGGTGGTACATTATGCTAAGAATTATTTTATTCTAAATGCATTATAATTGGAATAATAAGAAAAAAATTGAAAAGAAAATCATTATTTTTCAGTTTTCAGCCATTACAGTTTTAAAATAATTCATGCTACCATAATTAAAATCCACACATTTTATTTGCCCATTTGTCCCGGTTATTGCAACGTTAAAATTATACCCCTAGTGTAATGTATGGTGACAATACTTTATTTGGAAAAAAAGGTGCATTTTTTTCAGTTTTACATCCATCACTGATTTTTAGCCCATTAAGTATGAAATATATGCCCTCTTGAGATAAATAATAATTTATTTTTATTCCCCAAAGTCAGTAGGTGTATTTTACTATTTGGCCACAAGATGTACCTGCTGAGCAAAAATCCTATTAGCGTACAATTTATGCTAAATAGGATACAATTTGTTGTTACATTGTAATAAGGGAAGTGACGTAGGCTTCCATCGGAAGCCTCCGATCAAAGTCGCGGCGGGGAGATTCATGAATGGGAACATTGTTTCCATTCATAAATTTAACGATCGGGCAGCGGAAACCACGGCGGCGGCTCCATTTACAGAATAAACACTGTTTTTTTACAAAAACAGTGTTTATTCTCGGCGGACATGTACGGATTGGCACAGGGGCTTTTGTCCCCTGCAGCCAATCACCTCTAAGGCTCACTTCCGCGTGGCCAAAATGGTCAATACAATTAACACAGGTGTCTATTAGGCAACTGCTGATCCCCGTGCCCAAATGAACTGATCAAAATGCTAATCCATAACATGCAATAACACCTCTTTTATAGATTGTGATTCTCATAAATTAGCACAAATGAGTGAGAAAGTGTAACAAGTGCCAACAAGAACAAAACAAAACACCAATACTGACCGTATAATGACCCCATAAAACAAAGTACACCACATGCAAGCAAGCATGTTATAACAAAACATGGAACTATACCAAACCACCACCCATAATGAAACATGTGAAAAGTGGTGATATCTCTGTGCCTTTCTTAAGTTTCAATCAGGTCTGAACTCAGGGAAGCCTCAGTTCTCAAATGAGTCCAATAATTTAGTCAGACATTATATTGTACTGCATATACATTTCCTTTCTCACAATATTTTCCAGTGTTTTGCATTTTTGTTTTGTTTTCTAATGCCTTTCTACAAATGCTTTTGCAGTGTTGTATAAACCGCCAGTCCTATTGGTTGTTTCTTTTGCTTGTCCTATTGATTACTTTATTTTCCATCTTCAAGATGTTGTACTTTAACCCTTTCTGGCCCAGCACCCTCTGCCCCCTTAAGGACCAGAGGGTGCTGGTCCCGTAAATCGCCGCTTCCCGACGAATCGCCGCAATGATCCGCCGCTCCCGACGAACACGCCGCTCTGTCCCCACCGCAGGCTGCTCTCTCTTCCACCTCTATGACGGCAGAGCGCTGTGCGCCAGTCAGGAGCCGCTTTTATTGGCTCCTGACCCTGTCACTTCATGTAAGCCAATGAGAGCGGCTTACATGAATGACAGGGCCAGGAGCCAATGAAAACGGCTCCTGCCCGGCTCACAGTGCTCTGCCGTCATAGAGGCGGCAGGGCAGTAACGAGCGGCGGGGACAGAGCGGACCGAGCGGCGGAGACGGGCAGGGGCGCGTAGTCAATGGGACGTAGAGTTTACGTCCTGTCAGGACCGCAGCGCCCCCTGCCCGACGTAGATTCGCACTCGCTCGGTCCGCAGGTAGTTAAATAGTGATAGAGAGATGATGTTAGCCATAATGTAACTGCATCCTGATCGTTTCTTATACCAAAGTGTCATTAGCCAGTAAATCACCAGCAAAAAACACTCATGTGATGTCAAATTTAGTACTATTGTATTGCCAATCTTAGATAATCTTGAGGATTCATCAATTGTGAACAGTGGTAGACTAGTTCATTTTTTATGTACACCTACTACTATTATTATTATTATAGGAATGCAGAACATTTGTGTAATAAGGGTATCATGGAAGTAGCTATTTCATAATTCAAGTGCATTCGCTGGTCTTGGGGCAGTAACTCACTGAACTAACAGATTCAGGATCACTGTCTCTAAACTAGTAATCCTCATTATAACCACGGAATAGCTGCTTCCTAAAACAAGGACACTCTTTAGTTTAAGTTTATTTGATTGTATGTTGAGCTCAATGGCTCCTTAGCATCGGCCATTACTTTATGTTATTGTACTCTATATGACAAAATGAATACATATTGACTTAAAAAAAACAAAAACAAAGACACTCTGCTTCCAAACCGAGCCCATTTGGTGTCTGTTCTTTTCCAAAATATGTATTTTTCATTCCACCTATGGGGAAAAAAAAGGAAGTCGTATAGGTGACAAAAACTGCATTTTTTTTCCGTTTACAAAAGCTTGTGTAAAATGCATGGAGCATACATGAAAAATGCATGTGTGAATACATGTGCAGGTTTTCAGAGTATACAAGTGTGAGCCCTCCCTGGAAGATGTTATACTGGACTGGCTTTGCATTGACCTGAAACAGTAGCCACTCTTGCCTTTCAACACAGCACTCTGGTGGTGACCAGGGTAAACTGCTATCCAAGAAGAAGATTCTATAAATAGGCTCTGGAAAGCTGCAAGCCATTAGCTGTACAACTCCTACTTCTCCCTCCTGCTGACTTTCTTCCTCCACATTGTTGAAGTAAAGGTCAAACAATTCTGCTGTTTGTTATTTTGACCCTTTAATAATCTAAGTTTATCTCATCAAAGATGTTATTTTCATGTTAACTATATAATACATTTTTAACATGCAGCAGGTCAAAATTAGTGCTACAATATGGTCAGAAAAGTAATAGTGCAATTAATTGAATCAAAATCAATTCTTGCTTGCTGGGGCTTTAAATGTCTTTTATTGATAAGGTGTGCAAATATCTCCCAGGAGAAAACTCAGCAGAAAAGCTAATGAAATATGAGCCAAAGAGAGACACCACATAAGGAAAGTGTAGTGTATCGGGTTGTAGTTGTAATTATGGTATGTACCTGCAGAAGCTTCTGCATAGTAAAGAGCTAAATCCTGATAGAGAGTTGTTTCTCTTTAAACACTGCTGAAAAGGTTTTTGAGATACAGATTTTTACACTTGTCTTCAGCTTCAGTAAGAAAAAGGTATAGAAATGTAAGCATAAGACAGAAGAGAGTAACGTATCTGAATATGATGCTATAATAACACACTGTCATGTGAAGAAATTCAGCTGAATAGCTATACACAATGTTTTATAAGAATATGAGTTTAAATTTAAATATGAGAGATATCTGAAAGAATATTGGGATGTCAAAAAAAGTGGAACAGGCCAACATTACATTGCTAAAGTGGGAAGAAAATTTGCCAATCGAAAGTTAATTTTGAAAGTTAATTGTGCATTTGCTGTACAGTGAAGCTTTGCTGCTTTTGAATCTTCCAGATGAATTATAATTTTATTGTATTCTATTTTACATGAAAAGAAAATGACAATGATTGTAAAAACTAAAAAATATGTTTTTCTACATCCATTTATACATGGAGTAAGAACGAGAAACATTGGGTGGAGTTACACTCAGAAAGTACTAATAACAGTCTGCAGAAGGTACAAATCTAATGGTGGCGAAAAGGCTATAGTACTCTTAGGCCTGGAACCCACTACAGCGTTTTTTTGAGCTTTCAGGGAGCACTTTCAATCTCTAGCGTTTTCCCTGAATGCCTATGGGAAAATCTGCATCAGAAAAATTGCGTTTAGTGGAAACAGGCCCATAGGCATCCATTGGAGTCAGTTTTTCTGCATCCATTCTGCATCCAATCGGCGTGTAGTGGAAATAGGCCCTCAACGCTCTGCCAATGTAATTGGATTTGACAGATTCCACTAGAGCGATTGCGATTAAGGAAATCGCAATCGCAGGACATGCAGCATTTTGGAGTGTTTCCATTCCATTATCCTCAGACATTCCAGTAGTCCAGTAGTTTAATGGAGTTCACTAAAGCTTCACAAGTTGCCACTTGAATTCTATTACACTCCTCCATGATGAAGCTAGGGGATGTTGGAGACCTTGCACGTCTCTTTCTTCCATTTGAGCATGCCCCACAGTTGCTCAATAGGGTTTAGGTCTGGAGACAAGCTTGGCCAGTCCAGCACCTTTACCTTTAGTTTCTTTAGCAAGACAGTGGCCATCTTGGAGGTGTGAAGTTGTTATCCTGTTGGGATACTTCCCTGTGGCTCAGTTTTTGAAGGGAGGAGATCATGCCATGCTTCAGTATGTTACATGGCATTCTGGCATTCATGGTTCCCTGAATTAACTGTGCTGGCAGCACTCTTGCAGGCCCAAACCATAACAGTTTCATCACCATGCTTGACTGTAGGCAAGATTTCCTTGTCTTTGTATGCCTTAACTGGTTGCTACCACATATGTTTCACACCATCTAATCCAAATAAGTTTATCGTGGTCTCATCAGACCACAGGGCATGATTTCAGTAATCCATGCCTTTAGTCTGCTTCTCTCCAACAAACTGTTTGCAGGCTTTCTTGTACATGATATTTAGAAGAGGCTTCTTTCTAGGATGACAGCCATGCAGACCATTTTGATACAGTGTATGGCATATGGTCTGAGCACAGGCTGACCCCACTCCTTCAACCTCTGTAGTCATGTTGCCAGCGCTCATATGTCTAGTCGCAAAAGACAACTTATGGATATGATGCTGAGCATATTCTTTCAGTTTCTTTGGTA
This sequence comes from Hyperolius riggenbachi, assembly GCF_040937935.1. Lineage (NCBI taxonomy): Eukaryota > Metazoa > Chordata > Amphibia > Anura > Hyperoliidae > Hyperolius > Hyperolius riggenbachi. The sequence continues at coordinate 137,591,287 of NC_090650.1, read as the reverse complement.
AACCATGGCAAGGCATGCTCTGAGTGGAACCTGTCCTGATGGACTGCTTTATGGTCTTGACCACCATGCTGCAGCTCAGTTTTAGGATGTTGGCAAGCTTCTTTTAGCCTAGATCATCTTTATGTATAGCAACAATTTTTCTATTGTTATACAAGCTGAGTTGTACACTGACTACTTTACATTGTATCAAAGTGTCATATATTCAGTGTTGTCCCAGGAAAAGATGTAATAATTACAAAAATGGGAGAGTTGTACTTACTTTTGTGAAATAATGTTTGTTTTCCCATTCCCTGACTCAGCTACAGTGAGAACAAGAAAAGTTAGGAAAGGTATCACAGCAGTCAACCAGAAAAACATGAACTATAATTCATCAGCATCAGCCCTGGACCCTCATTTCCTTCATCTTTTTCATTGCCCTCCTCCTTCCCTCCTGTGACCTTACAGTATAACTTCCTCCCATGCCGTCCATATGTATTAATATTTCTTTGAACATCTTCTAGTTAGTTATGCCACTTTATATAACAGTATATGTTTCAATCAAATTAACCACTTCAGCCTACAGTGTTGTTTCACCTTATGCATCCTTTCACCTCCCATTCATTCGCCAATAACCTTATCAGTACTTATCACACTGAAATGATCTATGTCATCTTTTTTCCACCACCATTTAGGCTTTCTCTGGGTGATACATTTTGCTAAGAATTATTTTATTCTAAATCCATTTTAACAGGAAGATTAGAAAGAAATGGAAAAAAATCATTATTTCTCAGGTTTTGGCCTTTATAGTTTGAAATTAATACATGCTACCGTAATTAAAACTCATGTATTTTATTTGCCCACTTATCCCGGTTATTACACCATTTAAATTATGTCCCTATCACAATGTATGGCGCCAATATTTTATTTGGAATAAAGGTGCATTTTTTCAATTTGTGTCCATCACTATTTACAAGCTTATAATTTAAAAAATTATAGTAATATACTCTCTTGACATGCATATTAATAAAGTTCAGACCCTTAGGTAACTATTTATGTTGTTATTTTTTTATTGTAATTTTAAAAAAAAATTATTAAACCTTTTATTGCGGTAATTTTTGGTGTGGGAGGTAAACTATTAATTTTAAATGTAATAATATGTGTTTATTTACAAAAAAATGTATGTATTTTTGTCCTGTCCAGGAACCATTAAGACGGCAAACTTTTTTTTTTGCGCAGAAAGACTACGGCCTCTGATAAGAGACCGTCGATTTTTCTGCCGTTAACTTAGATCAATGAATGAGGACTATGTTCCCATTCATTGTTTTATGGGGTAACAAAAGGCGGCGTGTGTGCGCGTGATCGCGTGCCTAGCGCAGCGGCAGCAGGGCAGGCTATCTGGACTGATATGTCCGTGCAGATAGACCTAAGTGGTTAATCTCTATTAATTTCCATCTGTTAAGTATTTATTTTCTTGTATAAAATCCAAGAAGTTGTACCACAATGTTACAGAGATTTTACTTTGAGTGTGTGTTTAACTCCCCAATTCTAGGAAGACAGCTGTATCCATAAGTAACTGTTGGTCCATTAGGATGTTAATTATATCAGTCCAGAACCGCATGATTTTCAGACATGTCTGAAAAGTGTGAAACAATGTTTCCAAGTGTGAAACAATGTTTCCTTTTCCATGTTATTTTAAAAAATACTGTAAGTCCACTCACTAAATCATTTATATTTAATTATTGTAAAAATGAAGCACTTTTTTTTATTACATTATTTTCACTGGCGTTCCTCTTTAATAAAAGGTTGATGGGAAGATTAAAGTCTGCTTTCAATCTATATAAGGTACTAAGTACATTGTTTGAACGATATGTCTTATCATCTTTATTCCACTTTGTGTCTATATGACTGTCTCTGTGGGAGCTTAAGGTTTTCCCAGTGCAGTATAAAAAGGTGATATCTGATTTTGTGAGGTTCCAATCATACACGTTGTTTCCAAAGCCTTTATAGTAGTTTCCATTAAATGAGTAATCCTCACATTCAACCTGTAGCCCTGAAGAGGCACGTGCTTTTCCATCTTGGAAGTTCATCTATTACATATCCAAGCTGATATATTTGTAAAAGTAGGAGCCGAAAAAGTAAATCTAAAGCATATAAATCACTTTAAGGTTACCATGTAGGCATGTATGTCCATATCAAGTTATCATATTTGTCAATCCTATATAATAATTTTCAAGTGTCCCTGCATCATCTTTTGTCCCTCTGTCCGTGTGAAAACCGAACTGCGCATGTGCACGCAGTTCAGCCGGCTCGCTCTGCACTGTCCTGGTGGTTGCTAGGGCAACAGGGATGCACAGCGCAGAGCTGGGAGGATGATGCACGGAAGGAAGAGGATGGGCCGGAGGGGTGGGCATGTGCAAGTGGGACGCGCACACGCAGGCTGTGGCAGGCGCGTACATGCGCGCTGACATGCGGCGGTGACAGACCTAGAGCCTGTCTTTAAATGGCCTTAGGTTTACTAGTTAATTATCATGCCCTAGCCCAAAACAATGTTCACGCTAATTTATGGAGCATAACAGTTCTGACCTTAATCCTGCAATTTCTTAGCAGTAACATATATCAACAACTACTAGTGCTTGGATGTGTATTCCCATCCCTTCTCTGTGACTGACTTCAACCAACCCTTGTTAAAAATATATATTGCTAATAAATTAAATTAGCTAACATTTGTAAAGCAATATCCTCATATAGACTTAAATGGGCAAGGGAAGACAAGGAGAGCAGTGTCCACTAACACTTAGCTTATTAACACTTAGTAAGTTACCCTGGTCATGCACGTGCTTCTGCACCGCCGTCATAATGTTCTGCCTTCCACAGCCTAATGTCCATTTCTAAGGCAGAAGACTACCTCCTCTGTTTTCCCCCATTTTGCAGTATTTACATCCTTGCATTCAGAATGCCTACTTACATTATGGAAAGTTTTTAAATCGAGTCCATATACCTATAATTGGAGTAAGGGAAAGGTAATTCTACAAGTCACCAATGTTGGTGCAAAAAACAGCTTCACTTACTGTACTCAACCTCTTTTTTGTTTACCTAATTCATAAGGGCAAGGTAAAGCCTAAAGTCGTGCCAAAACAATACAAGCCTACCACAAAAAGAAATAAATAAACTTTTGTAACAATGTGCGCAGTGTTCATATAACATGTAAACCTTCTGTCTATCATGAAACAAAAGTATGGATTCTTTTCCATAGCATGACTCATGCTGATGCTTCCACTGAGTCATGTACTTTACATCATTTTTTATTGTTCTTTGTTGTTCTTCCTTTTATGTTCTTATAGTTATAATGACTTCTTGTATAAGAACAAGGCACAAGTGTTCCCAGTTTCAAATATGGAGTAATGCCGCTGCCAAGGTACTTTAATCCACAAGATACTGTAGATATGCCAATATTCACAAAAGCCTCAGTGCTAGCAAATGTAAATGAATATTGTCCTGTGCAGCTGTCAGAGTATCTTCCTGCAGACACTCAGTGCTCATAGGGACCAAGTGACCATAACCAAATGTAAGTTAAAGCACTAGTCAGTATCCAGGGGTTCAAAACAACAACTATTTATTCAAAGATTCCACAAATAAAGATAAAAGAAGTGCTCACATCACGGGCCCTGTGCAACAGGGACCCAATCAATATGAACAAGCCTTAAGGTGGCCATACATCAGGCGACTTAGCAGCCGATCAACCATTCAATTTGATTATTATAATCGAATTGGATGAAAATCGTTGCCACCAAGTTTGGGACAGAAATTGGTCGCTTTGTCTATCGTGCATGCTGCAAGATGTCGGGATGAAGTTGCTTGGTCGACGCAGTGGTATGGCGGCGATTTCCGCAATGAGCGGTGATGAGGCAACGAAACCCCCGCCGCAATGTATAAATGTGCCCCCTGTGTGAATTTATACATTACCTGTCCTGTTGCAGCCTCCACGCGATGTCCCGTAACCTCCGGGCGGCTATCCGTACATGCTTCTGGTGCCTCGTGTCTGACGTCAGACGTTATGCGCCTATGTCAGATGCTATGCGCCAGTAGTGCGTACGGAAAACCACCCGGAGGTTATGGGACACCGCGTGAAGGCTGCAACAGGACAGGTAACATATAAATGCACACACGGGTACGTACATTTATCCATTCGGGGGCAGCGGTGCGGATGTGGTGGGCTCAGCCCATTCACTGAAGATTTCATGCTGAAATCAGACAGGAATCGACCTGTAGTATATGGGCAGAATCGACAAGAGACAAATGTATCTCTAATCAGATTCGATTCGAGATAATTTTGTATCTTTGTTGATTCTGCCCATAATCGTCAGGTGTATGGCTAACTTTAATGTGGTCTGAAAGTTAGCATTTCTACTTTGCTCTAAAAGATTCCTCACAGCTTGAAAGCTACTATCCCAGATTTTTTTTTTTAGCAGAACATCACTGAAATGGTTAAACAAAGCACTTTGTCCTGCAATTCAGCTTCAAATCCACATCCAAACTGGAGATAACATTATCTTTGTTTGCATTCCAATGTTAATACATGTGTGTAAACACAGTGTAACAAGTGAAAAGGAGCTCTCTGTTAAGCTGTCTGTGCTTCAAGCACACAAACAGCTCAGAACAGCGAATTAGAAGATGTTAATATATAATAAAAAGCAGTTTTAATAAGATGCAATGGCAGGTTTCAGAGCAAGATCAACTACACTTTAGAAACTTGTAATCTGTAAACAGACAATATTACTTATGCACAAAAGCAAATATGATAACTGTATGAGTAATAAAAAGTAGGAAAACACATTTTTACTGAATGTTATGTCGGAGTTTCAGACCACTTTAACCCACCAAAGTGCTGAAATATGTGTAGTAAAACATGGAGATGCCCACGCTCTAGATCATTCCGACTGGCTTTGTCGATTCTGCCATAATCGGGGTCACTAGAAAGTGAGCAGTATGGTTGGCATAAACAGCAAGACAACCGGCAACTGCTGCTTGAGTCTCAACAGAACAAACAGCAAGTTTTGACCCCTGATTGCAGGGAAAATGCTGCAATAGGTAGGATTCTGGGACTCCCCCACCTCTACTCACCTCTCAGCATCCTGGAGGAAACTTTTTAGCAAAAATCTGCTGGCAGGTGGACTACCACCTGCCAGCTGCCATTCACAGCTATAATAAAAATCCAGGCCCCAGCTTCAGTCTCCCAGCTATGCCCCATTTCCAAAATGTGTTACAGGCATCTTGCCTATGCCCTGCAGACTGCTCCCGGCCCACATTCTCTTATGTTATTAATCTCCCTGTACCCTATTAAAAGTCCCTTAGCTGCTCTCACCTTTTACTTCATTGCTCAACCCCCTATATAGTGCAGTGCAGCAGGGAACCACCGGGTCCACATAACTACCTGCTTATTTTGAGACCCATTGACCTACCTCTCTCTTGATTGTCCCTAGCAGTTTTAATAATGTCCTTACTAGTGCAGTGATGGACAATAAAAAACCTGGTTGATGGCTGTTTGACTCTGAAGTACTCTGTGCTATGTTGCTGTACAGTGGAGAGAGAAGGTAATAGACTGTTAATGGCATTTGGTGCACATGGAGACAAGGATAACACCATAAAAGAAAGTGAACTGCCCATTTACATCAGAAGGTTCTCAAGAAAAGGGAGACATTATAGGGATATGGAACTATGACATATATATGAAGGGACAGCAATGGCACAAATTAGAGGTTACTTAACAGTTGGACATGTTGGGGTTCATAACAGCAATTGTAAAGGTTAGTAGGAACATAATGGTAGCACAAGTTAGCGGGCAATACTGAGGGCATTTGCAATGGTTACACAGGTTAGGGAAAAAATGGTGGCACAAGTTGGGGGTGTACTGATGGCACACATTAGCACATATCAAAAGGAAGTAATGGTGTGACTCCATTTCCTACCATAGGTGCAAGGCCTATATACACCAAAAGGGGGAAGCAGAATGGTTCCCACCACTCTGCACTGTCTTTTCCCTGCTGCTGCCCAGGCTCTGCAGTCACAGTGCCATTCATACTGTCCATGGTGCTATGTGGCGCTATGCAGAAATGTGTACAGGTGCATTTTTAAACAACATAGACAGGCACTCTCATTCATTTGTATTCAATGGGGCTACTTTACATTTTACACAATATTCCAACTATTTTAGGAACCGTTTTTTATTTTTTTATTTTTAACCATAGTGTACGGCATTTTCAGATATGCAGCCAATCATTTTCTGATATTTCTTATTTCTATTCACCATATAAATAGGACTAGCGGACCCGCGGCGTAGCATACTCCGCATAAGAGGGTAGCAGGCAGGAAGGGGGTATTGGGCACAGCGGCAGGGAGGGGGGTCAGACCCCGCCCCCTCCCTTACCTGGGTCCCCCATCTGCGCTCCCCCTCCAGCTTAAGGTCAGCAGCAGCCGCCGCCGCTATTAGTAAGAGGCAGCGGGCGGGGATGACTCACCTCTTCCGCGTTCCAGTGTGCGTTCCACTGTCGTCACTTCCTGTAATGCCGCCCACTGTATTGTAAGTGGACGGCATTGCAGGAAGTGAGGACAGTGGAACGCACACCTAACGCGGAAGAGGTGAGTCATCCCCGCCCACTGCCTCTTACTAATAGCGGCAGCTGCTGCTGAACTTAAGCTAGAGGGGGAGCGCAGATGTTGGACCCAGATGAGGGAGGGAGGGGTCCGACCCCTTTCCCCGCCGCTGTGCCCAATACCCCCTTCCTGCCCGCTACCCCCTCCAGCTCGGTGGCAAGTCTAGGACCGCCCCTGGGGGCAGGGCGCTACTTCTTGTTCTTGCTTGGACCGGCCCTGGGGGCAGGGCGCTATTTCTTCTTCTTGCTTGAAGGTTGAGGCACGTAGCCTATTATATATATATAGCTGTCTCATTAAGTATTTATTTTGTTCTGCGACTGTGGCTTCATGAACAAATGACAAACATTTATTTTCTGTATAAAACTGCACATATCTGTCTTCTGCTGCTAACAAGGCTACATTTTACTATGCATCACCCGAGGTGTGGGGACACTTGTTAGCATCCAGGCATTAGCATCATCATTGTAGCTTTATTTTTACTAGCTGGGTATCACAGCACATCATATATGTTTTCCCCAAATAAACAAGATGTTTCCAGACTAGCCTGTGATATTTGGTGTAATGGAATTTTAGATTACTTTTGTTGATGGAATCATTGCAGATGCGTCTGAATCTGATATCATTATATTTGAAAAAGAAAGGCAAAATCCGAAACTTTTTTTTAACTACGGTATGGTAGTGGATCGGAATAAGGAACAGCTCCATTTATAACGGGTACCATTAACTATAAACACTTACTTTCAGCTGCTGTGTGATGTAAGTTTGGATTCTGTTGTGCAAGTTCAGCACAATTCTCCCATCACTTTTAAACTATGTATTCTGTTAAAAATTCATTTTCAAACTCTGGACACAATAAGAAATAGATGACCTGATGTTCTGCAGAGCATTCTGCATATACAGATCATGCTAGCAGTTGTCGAATTCCATTTTTAATGCTTCACGACTGAGTAGTAACACACCTGTTATACCTTTCTGGAGCTGTAATAGAACTCAGCTCTATTTCGGAGGTAAACTTTATGACCCTGTTTTATTGTATTGTGCTTATTTGTGTCTATTCCACAACTTTGTATAGTTTTTTCAATGTATGGATACTTCAGTACTTTGTGTCCTAAAAGCAAAGCAATATAACAAGATCTTTAAAAGAATGTAAAATCCACAACTGTGCAGCAGCGCCGTATGATGTAAACACAGGGGATTTCTTCGGGGATCGGAGGCTCACAGGCTGCTCACGGAGACACCCTCCGTGAACTGACATGGAAAGTTTCCATGCAAAACCATACGACCTGCCGCCGCCTATCGGCATTAGGCGGTCGTTAAGTGGTTAAGTAGGATTTGTGTGATGGTGAAGATATTCAGGCATTATGTTTACTGTCTCTCAGTTTTGCTTACTTTGCTATGTTTTTGCTCCAATTTCTGTGATGGGAGATGGGTACCTCTGCATTACATATCCATAACTGAGGTTACTTTGCAGTAGATTGCATTTCTTATTATTGAGGCCATATGGGCTGGTAAGCCTCTGTTGTGCATACATGTCATTCGGCTTGAGCTGGGCACAGGGTGAGCCAAATTACACCCTGCTGCCGCTCAATTACCCCCCCCACACACTTTAAAAACTATTCCTCCTCCAAGGTGTAGCAACTCAGAGGGAGATGTAATTCGGGGTCAGGTTATTGACGTAGCCCCAAATTAACTTTACGCTGAGTGCCGGGTGCCAAAATGACCTGATTCTGTTGTGCCTTGCCTTTGGATAACTAGTCACCTTTAAATTTGTATTCTCACAATATTGTATTTTGTATTCCCACAATATTGTATTTTGTATTCCCACAATATTGTATTTTGTATTCCCACAATACAAGCCCTGTTATTCTAGTGCACTAATTCTGAATATTGGTAATAGTCATATTTCAATAGTTTGCATTCATATTATTATGTAATAATCGTACTCAATGCCAAGCAGCTGCAGCTAAAGCTAACAAAATTTTGGGATGCATTAAAAGGGAAATAAAAACTCGAGATGCTAGCATAATATTGCCCCTGTTTAACTCTCTAGTAAGGCCACATCTGGAATATGGAATTCAGTTCTGGGCACCACATTACAAAGAAGATATTGCAGTTTTAGAGCAGGTGCAGAGACGAGCAACAAAATTGATGCGTGGGATGGAAGGTCTCACTTATTGAGAAAGGTTAGATAAACTGGGTTTATTTAGTCTAGAGAAAAGACGCCTTAGAGGGGATCTAATTAACATGTATAAATACATCAGAGGGCAATATAATACCTTGGCGGATGAGCTTTTTGTCCCTAGGCCTTCTCAAAGGACTAGAGGACATGATCTGCGCATGGAGGAAAAACGTTTTAGCCATTTATTTAGGAAAGGGTTCTTTACAGTTACAGTGATTAAGATGTGGAATGCATTGCCACAGGAAGTCGTTATGGCAAACTCTATACCTGCATTTAAAGGGGGCTTAGATGCTTTCCTTGCGTTGAAAGACATCCATGGCTACAATTACTAGGTAATGCCTAATGATGTTGATCCAGGGATTTTATCTGATTGCCATCTGGAGTCGGGAAGGAATTTTTCCCTTTAGGGGCTAATTGGACCATGCCTTGTAAGGGTTTTTTTCGCCTTTCTCTGGATCAACAGGGATATGTGAGGGAGCAGGCTGGTGTTGTACTTTATACTGGTTGAACTCGATGGACGTATGTCTTTTTTCAACCAAAATAACTATGTAACTATGTAACTATGTAATAAAAGGTCTTTAATAAACAAAATTGGATTTGTACATGTTGACATAGTGCATTGTTTATTAGCAAATTCCTAAAATATTCAGGAATGTATGTACTTTCTTATTACAAAAATGTTAAAGTTTAATTTTGCATTCTTAAAGTGGAATGAAACCCAGCATTTCTTTTTTGCTCTAATAGATTATATATAGCATATTATATACAAAGAGCATTTTTTTTTTTACTAGAACAGCATTCAAAAGGTTAAACGCAGGCCTGCATGGAAAGATTGAACATTATGTCAGGGTTTTATACCGTTTTAAAACAGAAAGAATTTGTACATTTTACCTGCACACCTGAGCTAGAAGCAACTTGCTCAATGCTTCATATTTAGACAACAGTAACAGTAATTTCAAATCTTTCCATTGCGATCTTGTAAATCAGAAGTATATCTAGAACCAATGGTTTATAGCCAAGTTTTTTTTTTAACACATACTACTCATACCCAATTCATAGTAATAAAGTTATAAAACAAAACATTATAAAGCATACATAAGCATATTAAAAAAAAACCTGAATAAGTATTATTCTTTACCTAAATAAAAGTATTAGAGAATGTTTGGGGAAAAAAATTAATTTGCAATTTTAGAGAACTCCCAACATATATACTGTTTCATGTGTCAATAAGTACTTAAGATAAATATTACTACAGGCGTACTCGGTAAATACCATCAAGCACATAGAGGTACATTCTGTAACAATGTTGATAAACAGTGGTTAATTGCATACCTTCTTTGACTTGAATTTTTCCAGAGCCATATATTTTCAACTAAGACAGTTGTCTCAGGTTCTTTTGGCCTTCATAACTGCAAGATATGGACAGCATGTGACTCTACGTTATGGAGAACCAAAGGCACCAGAATTATTTTTAGGAGGTGCAAAGGAATCCAAATACCTCCTACTGAAAAAACTATGTCAAGTTCAATTTTACCAATTTAAATTAGACATTGTATGCAAGTTTCAATTCAACATGAACAAAGAGAAATATCTATAGTGCATTATTTAATAAGGGAGTGGAATATGAAGATCTTTTCCATTTTCATACACACATATATACATATTTCAAATATTTTATTTAGCTTAACAATAAAACTCATGGCAAAGCACATTGTCTACTCTCAAGAGCCCATATGCAATTAACTTTTTCTGCTGATTTTTTTCCTAGATGATAGGAATTTCACACCTTGACCCTTATGCAATTAATTTTTTCGCCTGAGTTATCTCCTTGGAGGTAATTTTTATCTTCTCTGTAAACTAAATGTTGAGTATTTTACAATTGAAAAAATACCCAAAAGTTGGGGAAAAAGTACTATCAAATTAATTTAGAGTATTTTCTTGCTTGCTGGTGGCTTAAAAGGCATTTTATTACAAGTTGTGAAAATATCACCTTGGTGAATATAGTATAGTATAATATGCTTTCTGGTGAATTTGGTACACGCACCCGACCCACACCCGCTACTCGCACCCAGCCCGCAGCCCAATTAAATCAAAACGGGTACCCGAACCCAACCCGCATTTCGGGTAACTCGTGGGTACCCGACCTGGTGCCCTGTGCAGGTCTAATTTTTCAAACCCGCACCCAAAAGCCCCGCTACCCGCACCCGACTTGCAACCTGCTTTCTGGTGAATGTGGTACCCACACTCAACTCACACCTGCAGACCCGCTACCCGCACCCCGATAAAAATCGAAACGGGTACCCAACCCAACTCGCACTTTGGATAACCCGCGGGTACCCGACCCGATGCAGACCTCTAATGTAAAGTGTGGAAAAAAATTTACAAAAATCTAATTCTACAGATCTAAGCTTACTACATTATGTGTGAAAATGTAAAAAAAAAATATTTGAAGTTTTCAAGCGTTCAGTACAGATCCAGAGTTGCAACAGGTAAAAGGGCACCACCATAGGCACCTATGTTAATAGCTGCAATTAGCCTCTATTAGTGGTAATTTGGGTGCCAAAGGCGCACAATGAAATAGCAAGCAACGGTGCTGCCTGCTATGCAAACTGCGGCTACAAATAGTGATTGCGGAGCAGCAGATGGCAGTAGATATTGGCTGGGAGTCTTTAGGGTTAGGCACCGGTGGGGTGCTTACTGTCAAGTATCAGTGAGAGTCCTTAGTGTTAAGCATTGTGGTGGTGGGGTTTAAGGTAAGGCATCTCCGGGGTGGGGGTGGGGGGGTCTTAGGGTTAGGCATCACTGGAGGGGAGGGGGGTCATAAGGTTAGGCATCACCAGGGGGATCAGTTAGACCCCATTTACACTTAATAATCAGTTGCTCTCAGTTATAACTAAAAGGACAATGTAATGCCCATGTCTCCCAATGGCTCAGTTCACACTATACACGTTTTAACTGAATGATTTTTCATAATGCACTGCTATGGAAAAGAAAAAAAAATGCGTACCAACTGATTAAGTGTAAATGGGGCCTAAGGGTTCCTGTGGGGGTAAGATTAGGTCAAAGTAAAGAATTGTTTAGGATTACCGATATTTTACAACCAAAATTGACAGAATGTCAGTCATTTTACTGGTAGTCTTCTAGCAGCTATCTCCAGCACCCTTTTTACTGCGGTACCCTTTTTACAAGTACACCCTTCAGTGACAATATGCAGCGGTTGATTAAGAAACAATAGGAAACATTTCATTTGTACATAATGCACAACACATATGTTTTCCTAATAACTTATGACAAAATAGCATTAAATGTTCAGAAGTATACTGAAAAGAAAAATGCCTTAAATAAATTAATTTTACATCATCAATATTATTAGCAATGTATTAAATGTCTTTTGCTTGAGAAACTGTCAAGAGCAGACAAAACAACTTAAAAGGTCCAGTGTGGGAAGATGTTATGAAATGTGAAATAATAAAATCCTCCCACTAATCTTTTTATGATAAATGACAATGATAAGGACACGTAAAAGCACAAAAGAGCATATGACATACAATACAAAAAGAACTGAACATCACATTATTTTATGAGGTATAAATTTATTAGTAATCCTTCTTCAAAATGTAGTTAAAATAATTGATATGATTAATTATAGATTATCATTACTAATATAACCATGAGTGCGCATTGGTGGGATTGTGCCAGAAATCAAAGTAAACTTAGTTAATAACACTAATTTGCTACAAACACCTTCATTGTACTGTGAGGTAGCATATACTTCCCAAGGTAGTCTTTTGTGCAGTCATGATTAGCTACTCTGAAGACTTTCATATTTTCCAAAAAAGAGGTATGGCTTGTTCTGGGTTTTCTTTTGAACTATGTGGAGTAGGGGAGCTGTGTACTGTCATTTTTTTTATTAGCAATATGATTTGAGAGGACAAAACTATGCAAACAGAGCCAATTAACCTCCCCTGGTGTTACAATAAAATCACCAGAGGGTGGCTCAGCACTTTTTTTTTTTTAAATCATGTAGCTAGCCTAGCGCTAGCTACATGATAGCCGCTGTGCAGCGGCATCCCCCCACCCCTTCCGATCGCCTCCGGCGATCAGAGCAAACAGGAATTCCTGTTCAGAACGGGATTTCCTGTTTGGCTTCCCCCATCCTCATGGCGTCTGGGGGAGTCCCGACCCACCCCTTAGCGTAGCCTGGCCATGATTGGCCAGGCTGCACAAGGGGTTTGGGGGGGGGGGGCGCGGCAGGTAGCGGCAAATCGGTGTGGAGCGGCAGCGATCGGGTAGCACTTTGCTAGCTGCGTGTAACAAAAAAAATTATGCAAATCGACCCACCAGGGCCTGAGAAATCCTCCGCGGCGGCTTACCCTGAACTCAGTTCGGGATTACTGCCAAGGAGGTTAATAAACAACAACATTAGTAAAGCCATGGAAATGTCTGATATACTCACTCACTGTACAGAAAAGAATCCATGGCAAGCAATACAACAAAGAACAATATGACTTATTGCCCAAACAAATTTATTAGGGACTTACCCCAAAAAGCATTAAAAACAATTAAAAAACGCGGGGACATGCAGATCACCTATTACAATAATGTATCTCACAAAGGTAATATCGTAGGTAAGCACTGAGTGTCACCTGTTTTTTTGCTTAAATACAAAATATCAAACACTAACTCCATACAACAAAGTATATATACAATCCAGTTAAACAGCAAAAGAGGTACGGAGGAAGCTGCTGCAAGAGAAAGCAGAAGGTAAAGGATGAAGATATATCTTACCCACTCAGAGTGCGTGTGTGACCCACCGACCACCCACGCTAGTCTCATGCATTACGAAACCACTGTTTCTTCCCCGGACAAAGAGACAGTGGTTTTGTAATGTATATTGGCTGTAAGAACAAAAATTTAGAAAGCCTAACAAATTATGAATTTATTTTGCATTTGATGAACGATACTAGCACGTTACAACATGTTGTGAGGATCTTAAATGAGAGAAATTTAGAACTCTATGGATCTTCAAACAGTTTATTTTTATGAAGATATTAATTGTTTCTTATCAGCAAAGTAAAAATATTAACTATTTAATTTTAATGATACAATCATTTCATTTTGAAAATATGATTGATCTGCCTACCATATAATTTTGTGTGTGGCGGACAAGGGTACCTTGTGGCAAATGAAACTGAGATTTAGAGCCACACAGGTTTTTCACAGAACTAAACCAGAAAGTAACCATACAGTGTAATCTGAAAGTAGTCAGATCCTCTATGTAAATCTTCAGTTTTTAGCTTGTTTCAGCCTCCTGTTCCTCTCATTTAAGTTCCCTTTTTTATTACTAAGCACTATGACTAACACTGCACAATGACAGAGCAAAAAAAAAAAAAGATTTCTTTTAAAATAGGAGACTGATAGAAGTATTCAGACCCTTTACTGTGCCACTTGACAATTAGCTGTAGTGCCCCCATTCCATTGATCACTCACACTGTCCAGCAATTCTGTAACCTCATAGTAGGCAATCTTCACCTTAAAAAATAAGAGGCTTGCCAGATTCACTAATCACCCAAGCTAAAAGGTCTAACGAATGTTTCATATGATTCTTGGGTCTCTGTGCAACCACTTCCAGAGTATAGCATAGTATTTGAACACAGCCATCTTTACTAGTAGGGGTTCTGCTAGGGTAATGCCAGCTAGTCTACTTGTATAACAGGTGCATTATACTAGCAAAGCATGCATTACCTAGGTAACATGGGGCGAACTAATTGTTCAACATGTGCTACGTAACTGACATAAGTAATGGTAACATTTCTGTGCACTGCCTACGCATAGCAATTTTACCACTATTTACATAGTTAGTTTGGCTGAATAAAGGGCATCCGTCCATAAAGTTCAACCATAAAAAACACTGTCTTGAACCTGCACATATCCCAGATGATCCATGGAGAGACAAAAAAAAAAACTTTACAGGCTTCAGCCAATTATCCTTAAAATGGAAAAAATCCTTCCTGACTTCAGATGGCAGTTGGATAAATTCCTAATTATAGCTGAAGATGTCCTTCAAATGCAAGGAAAGCATTCAAGCCCTATTCAAATGCAGATATAAAGTTTGCCATAAGTACTTCCTATGGCAAGAATGTGATCAAGACCTAAGGCTACAGATTCAGAAGTAAGCACAAAATATTGTATATATGTAAGAACGCGGTTCTGCAAGCAAAGTCACAGCACTGCGTAATATGTTGGTGGTTTACAAATAAAATAAATAAATAAAAATAAATCCTCTATAATAAAAGTCCTGTGTCCCTGCATCACGCTGTCAGTGTGTTGCTGGGTCTGTGCTTTTTGCTACCGCGCATGTGTGCAGCACGAACTCAGCCTCTCAGAGACAGGAGGACAAGGCCAGGGAGCCGGGCGGGCATGTGAGCGAGCAGGCCGGGTGTGCGGCAGGAGTGTGCGCTGTGCGGGTGCGGCCGGTGCGCGCGCATGCGTAGTAACAGGCGGCGGGCGGCGACGAGAAAACACAGACCTAGAGCCCGTTTTTAAACAGGCTTGGGTCTGCTAGTAAATAAATAAAGTCTGTCAGGAACAGGTCTAGATGGTGGCAAAGATGAGCAAGAAGAGGTTCAGGATACAAGATAAGGCTAGACTAGGTAAAGGCTGGAAAAAAGGGACACAAAGTAGGAGCAAAAGCACAGGGCAAAGTTTAAGGACCATTGGCTTTAATTCAACAAGGGCTGTTCAATAAAAAAAATCCAGCTGGGAAAATACAGCATTTGGTGTTTTAGACTTCTTTCATCAAGATATTCACAGTTGCGGTAGAAGTTCGGTAATTTACCCAAACCCATGCCTGTAATTCACAAAACTCTGTTCGGTAACAGCAGAAGAGTGTGGAGTGGTCTCTGTTTTATTCCATGCTGTTCCATGCAGTAACTAGTAGGAGGCATCCCGACACCCCTTTAGATGTACATGTTTGTTATACTCCCTCTGCTAACTCTGAATCTGTCTATTAGTGTTTTTTAACATTTTATTTAATTGTCACAGTTTAGATGAACTTACAAGAGACATTACACATGCAATGCTTAGGTGATGTCCCACTAGCTCCTCCGCATCTTCAAACAGGAACGTAAAAGGTCGGAAGGGCTGCAGGGGAAACCACTTTTGTTCTGCTCTCTCCCCTCCTCTGCTTGGGGAGTAGAAAAGCTTGTTACTCCCGAAGAGGTGTCCCATGCTTTTAGCATCCGATCAGCGGGACTTGCAGGAGACAGGGGCTGTTTCTATTGGCTCTCTTCTCCTGTCAGTCATAGGTAATCCCTCTCTGCTTATGTGTGTCATGGCTTCTGCACATTCTCAGCACTTTTTTCGGACAAACCAGAGCTGTTGATGATCATCGAACATATTCCTGGACTTTACCGGAAATGTAATCTTCATGAATTGACATTTGCGGACATTTGTTGAGGTGTTTACCGTACAAATCGATAATTGACCTCACTGCTCTGTAATTTAATCTTGCCATGCGGTAACAGCCTTGATGAATTGACATTTTACAAACTGCTCTGGAAAATCAGCTTTTTCAGCATTACCAAATGCGGTCATGCTTGATGAATTGAAGCCAATGTTTAGCTGCTGACCAGAGGATATGGCCAACTAATAAAATCCCCAAGCAGCCAGGTATAGGTGCTTGTCAATACCTAGCACTGCTGAGAAATACCTAGTGGAGAACACTGGAATTGCAATCAGACAGACACTGGCCAGTTAATGTAATTCCTATCAAACATGGAGGTTGCCTGCTGATAACATGGAATAGGGTATTACAGAAGGTTGTTTTGCCAAGTTTCATTATTTTTTTTAAATTCCATATCCAAAAACTATATTTATTTTCCATCAGCCTATTCAGTACGGTAATTGTTCATACTTTTGTTGCTCATATTCCGCTTTGCAAGACCAACACATTGTCATTAATTATATTGAAACATTTGAGCATTGCCTAATACAATATACTACCTATATTATTATCATCATTATTATTATTATAGTTTGCATCCTTTAAAAAGATATGATAGTTTCTATATGCATTCTTCTGAACTGAATTATTTCACAGAACAGCAACTTAGTATTTTAGATTTGCTGTAGAATCCAGTAGGGCACACTTAATTGTTGCTAATTTTTACCACTTTATTTATAAATCTAAGAAAGTGACTAATATTTACAAAGGTCAGTTTTTTATTTAAAATATTTAAACTAAAAGTAGACTACTGAAATATACACATTTGTTATATAAATCAAGCAAAATATCCACTGTTATGTAAAGTGCTAATTATTTTAGTTCTAGATTATTTGTTAAGATATAAATCCATTAAGCTGAGAGCAAGGTTAAAACAGGCTTTCATTTTCTTTGATTTGACATTGCAGGCAATTGAAGTATCTCTGATCAATAGTAAATTGTGAGGTTAATTATTAATCTTCAAACACCTTATTATTAGGTCAAGCATTTTAAGAACCACTTTAAAGTTCTGAGATCAAAATATGTATCACTAGTAGCAAGAAAATAAGGTAACAAGAGGTCTCTACGGTATCCATAATGTGTTATGATGTGACTTTATGTAAGTTTGTGGTCAACTTTCAAGGTCCAGCCATTTCCAGCTATAACAAGTGCAGCACATCCCCCCATCAGAAGCGCAGTCATGCCCCTAAAACAAATGTACCCTATTTGACAAGTGCAGCCATGCTTCTCTGTATGTTAGTGTACAAGGGGTGATCTATTGAAACAGCCAAGGCTCATAAAACATTTTCATTTCTCAATACAACATGATCTACAAATGTTAGAGACTTGAAATTTAGCAGACACAAGTTGTTGGGGAGATCATAAGTACATGTAGGAAGCTCATAAATATAGAAAAATAATAACAACATAAAACAATACCCTTTTGGTAAAGCACCAACCAGAACTGCCGTTGTTTGCCGCAAACCATTTGCCTACGAACAGTTTGTGCCCTCACTAACCACTGCACTGCTCCATTTTTTGGGGAGCAATTTTAAATACATTTGTGAAAAATATATAAACGAATAAGACGTTACAAAATATAAACCTGTATTTTAGCAATGTTTAAAGTGTATGAATACCTTTAATACCCTTTCATGTATAGTTTAAAAGAGACAAACACTTTAACTTGTACAATAATGATGTATAAATGATTTAGTCAGTGTTTGCCCATTGTAAAATCTTTCCTCTCCCTGATTTACATTCTGAAATGTATCACGTGGCAACATTTTTACTGCCGGCAGGTGATGTCTGTTAAAGGAGATGCTGCTTGCTTTTTTTGGCATTTGGCTTTTATTTCCCACAATACAACAAGGCTCCCGCAATGTGAAGTCAGGACCATGGTGCTGGCATCACACTGTGGGAGGGGTTTCACCACAATATCAGCCATACAGAGCCCCCTGATGATCTGTTTGAGAAAAGGAAAAGATTTCTCATGGGAAAGGGGGTATCAGCTACTGATTGGGATGAAGTTCAATTATTGGTTACAGTCAGGGGCAAAACTTGAAACCACTGGGCCCCCTTGCAAAACTTTGGATGGGGCCCCCGTTCAAACCCCCCCTCCCACGCCTAATCCTAACCTCACCACCCCCTGCACAAATTTCCTACCTGATGCCTAACCTTAAACACCCCTACCCCTTTCTACCCTAACCCCCCCCCCCCCCCAAAAAAAAAGAAACCGCAAGAAAAAAAACTAACTTCTCAGGCGCCGCCATAGGCAGCCGTTAATAAAAAAGCGGGCGCCGCAGGCACCCAAATTATCCCTCAATGTCGATATTAAACAGGCCCCTATGGTGGCACCCAAACTGTGTGCAAGTGGGCACCCAAACTGTGTGCAAGTGGGCACCCAAGTTGCCTACTTCTAGACACCCCCCGCCCCCCTCCAAATTGCTAAACTCTGCCCTAAACCAACCCCACCCACAAAACAGAAATCAAGCAGGAACCAGACCCAGGCCCTCCCAACAAAACAAAAATCAGGCACTCAGACACCAACCGCCCCCTTCCCCTTCCCCTCAAAAAATAAATCAGGTGGGAGATATATATATATATATATATATATATATATACATACACACACAGCACCCTGACACACACACACACACACACACACACAATGTGCACACACACAGCACCCTGACACAATGTACAAACACACATACACAGCACTCTGACACACACACACACACACACACACACAAACAATGTGCACGCACACAGGACCCTGATGCAATGTACAGACACACAGACACACACACACACACACACACACACACATGCACACACAATGTGCACGCATACAGCAACCTGACACAATGTACAAACACACACACACACATTACTCTGACACACACACACACACACACACACACATTACTCTCACACACACACACACACACACACACACACACACACACACACACACACACACACACACACACACACACACACACACACACACAATGTACACACACACAGCACCCTGACACAATGTACAAACACACACAGCACTCTGACACACACACACAATGTGCACTGCACACAGTCACAGACACACACAGATTCTCACAACAAGCAGCTGCGTCAGCGAGACATCTTCTTCCTCCGGCCTCCTGACCTGCATGAAGGACCTGAAAGTTTATGTTGCCCTGCGTGTCTCCGGTATGCCTGCTTGAGGGGGAGGGGACCAGGTCCGAGAAATCTTCACAGCATGGAATAGTAAAGAAGTATGCCCCCAGGTCCTAGTGCCCGCCGCTGCACACTAAGCTAAGCTGGCAGCTGCTGCTCAAAAATAAAAACATGTTTTGTCGCGACCGCCCGCTCATTGATGCATACGGGTGGGCGGTGGGTCCCAGAGCCGCGGGCCCCCTCTAAGGCTTCTTTCTCTCGGGCCCCCCTGCCTCTGCAACCTTTGCAGGGGCGGTAGTTCCGCCAGTGGTTACGGTTTCTCTTTAAGACCTCCATATAATTCTGACATTATGGCCCTTATTCAATTATCCTACACTTTCTCATAGGAGAACATTTTTCTCGTTCTATTAACCTTCAGCACTTTGCAATTGAAAAAGTACAATAAAGTAGGTGTAAAAATATTCAGAGTATTTTTTCTTTGCTTGCTGGTAGCTTAAAAGACTATGATCTTTTTTAGTTAAGCAAAAATAACAAAATTAATCTACGGCAAGTTTTGAGAAAAACACGTTTATAGCTTTCAGAGTAAAATCTTACTCAATTTAACAAATAAGTTGAAGACATACCTTTGCTAAAATTGGTATCACCCTTCATATGATAGTAATTCTCATCCCGTCATGCTGGTCCTCTGCATTCAGTCTTTACTGACTCCCTCAATTTAAATATTGTACTAACCAGGACAAATGGGCAAATAAAATGTGTGGGTTTATTTACAGTAGCATTGTTTACTTTAAAACTATAGGGAATGGAATTGGAGAAATAGCGTATTTTTAAAACATTTTTCCCTTGTTTTCTCTTTAAAATGCATAGAAATTAAAGTAATTACTGAAAACAAATATCACCACCAAAAAGACAAATTTTTGGCGGAAAAACAAGATATAGATCATTTAGGTGTGATAAGAAGTGATAAAGTTATTGGCAAATTTTGGCAAATGAAAAGGAGGAGTGCTGATGTCCACAAGGGGAGAAAACCCTTAGTGGTGAAGTGTTTAACCCTTTTGGAACCAGCCGCCTAACACCCCTTAAGGACCAGGCATTTTTGCATGGGGGAGGGCATGTGTTTGGGAGGGGAGTCAGGCAGCCAGATCCCTGTTAGGGCTTGCTGGGCATGGTGTCCTAAATATGGCCAGGTGTCCCCCTGTAGCTGGCAGTTTTTACTCACCTCCCAGGCTCCAGCGATGAGCTGCTGTGGACACCTCCGCTCTCGCTGGCATCGTACTGCCGCTGTCCTGTGTCGCGGCTTGATGACGTCATCAACTTACATCACATCAAGTGGGGATGCCGACCAGAGCGGCGGGGAGTGCCGATCACCGGGGGAATGGCAGGAAGGTGATTGGATCCTCTTCTTTCCCCCCTACTGCCGCAGTTCTTATGGAGATCACTACGATCCGCCAGCGATCGTAGTGATCACGCGACCAGGAGCCATGCGCAGCCTCTGATAAGGGGAACTTTGATTGATGAATGGGAACTATATTCCAATTCATTGATCTGGGGGCTAATGGCAGGTGACGGGAGTGCGCGCGATCAGGCAGCAGCAGCAGCACAGTCTCTCTGGACGGATATATACATCCAGATAGACTTAAGTGGTTACGTTTATTAGACTTTTTGACACCTTTGACACTAATACAGAACACATACATATCAAACAAAAATCACCAAATTGATGCTTGAATCTGCATCTCATAAAAAAGCAGAGAATTATAAACTGAAAATGTAATACAGACTTTCAGCAGTCTAAAACTTCCACCCTAATCACCCAATCACTTTTAATTTACATATTCTTTCACACCATTCCAATATAATAAATGGAAGATAAAACAAAAGGTAAAAAGAGTATTCATAATAATACACCCGAGTATTCTAACCTGAGAATACATTAACCTCACCTAGGGTTAAGTTATGAAATATCATTTACTTATCCACAAGTACCATGGACCATAAATAAACATTCCTGGAAACCACAGGGCATCAGTTTAGGTATCTTGTATTATTTTATTTACTATCAATTTCTACACAGTTCTTATATGAAAGTGTTTATTACCATATGTCTTGACTATAAACAGATACCCCAAATGCTGTTTAGCTTTCCTCAAGTTCTTATGATCATAAATAAACCTTATTTATGGAAAATCATGGTTCTTGCTCTTACCCATATCTATACAATTCTTCAAAGTAGCTTTCATTTTTACCTTAAATATCAATGTCACATGATTCATATTATGTTATTATGGGAATACTCAGGTAAACTGTTTAACCTCAATTGTAATGTCATCAGCTTGCGTAGAAAACCACTCTCAGCATATAAGTGCTCTAAAAATTAATTTTCCTAACAAAATGAATCATCAATATCCCTTTTTATTACATGTTTGTCAACTCACTAATTAATGTGCTGAAGGAAAAAAACATTTGTAGATTACATTTTAACTGCTATTAGTTGGCAAGGGGCTGTATAATAGGACAAAACACAATAGTGTAGGTTGCTGAAAATATACCATTGCCGTAGTGTGCATACATATGAATTGGCTGCCGGGTGCAGGATACAGCTGGTATATGGCTTATCCTGCTGCTGCACAAGTTCCCAGTGACTTTAATTACTATTCCTCCTCTAGGTCCATGTGGATATTGGGGAATGGCTGGAAGCCGAATTACAGTGTTTTAAAAGCAACTTCAGCTCCATCTTCTGACAGCGCCGAAGTTACTGACTGTGCGCTGCTATAGCCGTAATTCCTATTACGACTTATGGTGCCGCTGGAGGCGCCCAAATCTCCTGCGCTGTTATTACAGCGCTCGCGTAGTGTATGTGTACATGAATTTTTAAAAATAAACATTAGACAGACTAGAATTACTAAGTTTTTAGTATGTACATTTGAGAACAACTGGGTGTTCCAAAGAACCATCCAGGAAAAAGTTGGGGATGCAAGGACTGGGGAAGAGTCTGTGTGCATGGATAGGGAACTGGCTAATGGACCAAAAAACAAAGAGTTGTGGTCAATGGATCATATTCAAAATGGGTGACTGTTAGCAGTGGGGTCCCACAGGGGTCAGTACTGGATCCAGTGCTCTTCAATTTATAAGTATTAATTTAGAGTAACAGTGCCTGTATTTGTAATAGGTGTGTCCAGTGGGTGAAATTCAAGGGATGAACTCCAGGAATCGGAAAGAAAATAACAACATCAGGGGAGTCAATTTAGTATAGTACTTCCAGATGGTGAGATAATGGTTAACAAATAATATTACTTACAAAGCTGGGTTGCTAAAGTCAACCACAGTAACAGATGTGTGAAGAGTTTCATGTATGTGTACACATGTGTACATATCACAGTATGGTAGGCCACACTCCGGAAGGGAAAAACCCTGCTGAATATGATATCACAGGGGATACCCCTGATTAGGGGGAAGAAACTCAGAAGGGTGGGAGACAACACCTCAAAGTATGTAAAAAAACGCTAAACAGCATTATAAATTGAACAACCTTACCTCAGAAGGAGAAGGAGGGTAAGAAATTACTTAATAGCTTAAGGGGCTCCACGTCCTTGTGTGCTCATACAATGACACTGTACTTTTGACCTGAAGAAACACTAAACGTGTCTTCCTTTAGTGTCCAATGAGTTGAATATTTCTTACCAACGTTGCTAATGTTCTGGCTGTTCAATAAGGTTTTATTGAAATTACTACTACTAATATTACTATTGCTGAGCTATAGATGCAAAGAAACTGCAGTTGCTGCTGATGCATATCTCCCAGCATGCACCTTGGTAGGAACTATCATGTTAGTATTATTATACAGTATATTATCAGGAACTACTTCAGTGGTCACAACTTTCCCCATCCCCCTTCTTTTCACTGCTGCTGTCTGCTAATGAGCTATCCCCAGTTTGCATGCTGATGAGAGATCCACTTTTAAAAATGATGACATTTTTATGTGCTATTGTATATTTATAGTGAACACATGTTAATTTAATTTCACTTAACTTTTCCTTTACTAAACAGACGCTCCTCTTCCCCTCAGTACTGTTTAATAAATATACCATAAACCAACCATTACCATGGAAACACCATGGAAAAGAGCTATGGTTTTGCACATAACTGGACATTATGAAGTCATATTTCATAACCCAGAAATGTGGTTGCTAAATAAAGGAAAACGGAGGATCGGGAAAAGCCAACAAAGAAAAGGGGTTAGCCTCTAAGCAATGAAGGAGCATAGCCTTATTTTAAATTTAGTTCTGTGAGCCATAGTAAGAACTGGTTATGGTCATGTCTATGAGAACTCATGGAGAAGCATGTGATAGATTTGCAAAGGTCTGATTTGCTGTGATCACATCCTGCTTTAGCACATGATCATGACTAGCAAATCAGAGACATATCTATCACCTGACCAAACTGATCACGTTTCTCCATGAGTTCTCCGACCTAGACCATCACTAGCCAGAATGTATCTCAAGTAGACAAAAGTCCAACATTTATACTTTTTATAGTAAACATACATCTCATTGCACAGCCATGCAATGTCTTATACCACAGTTTCACAGTAAACACATATTTAAGTTTCACTTGGTGAGAACAGAGTTGGTAAGGGATGTTTTCTTCCATTCCATATGAGAGCTTCCAGCTTTTTCAGAACAAACCAATGTGCAGCAGTGCTGATCACCGGAGGCTGTTACAAGTTTTAGAAGTTTAATTGTTGCATGTATGCGGCGGGGATACAAGGGGTTATTTCCCCATAATTCCGCCGTCTGCGCTGCGTTCCAAAGAGCTTGCACACGTCCTATTGGTCGCGTTGCAAGCCTCACACCGGAGCACTTCTTCCTTCAAGCCAGAAGGAGGAAGTGCTCTGGTGTGAGGCTTGAAACGCGACCAATAAGACTCGTGCAAGCTCTTTGGAAAGCAGGGTGGACGGCGGAATTATGATGAAATAACCCCTTGTATCCTTGCCACACACCTGCAACTATTAAACTTCATTGGAATCAGAAGTAATCACTCGTGATTACTAGTAACAGCCTCCGGTGATCATCACTGATGTGCAGTAATCTGTAGATCTACGTGCTAAGTGGAGGGAAACAATTTTTCAACAGGTTACGATCTAGTGATTCACTTATACTATACCATGTGTATGTATGTGTTAAAGAGGAACTTTACCGAAAAATAGTAGTAGGGGGAAAAAATAAATGAAAACATTGCAAAGTGAGACTTTAACAAATAGAAGAGAGATCGAGAAATTATTGATATTTGCCATGTAATTTGTTAATGTTGTTTGATCCACAATGAGCTTGCACATCATCATCTTTACTACTGGCAGACAAGAAATAAACTAGACAGCACCAACTGCCATTATCTACAACCACACCCACTAACAATGCGATAGGCTAATAGCTTTTACTTTTTAGACATACATATGTTCATAGGGAGATTGTGGTTGATTGGCAGATGGAAACAGCCATTATTCCCCACAATGCAACAAGGTTCATAGAAAGGAAACTGTCATGACCATGGTCATGGCATCACACTTTATGGGGGGTTTCCCACTATCAGCCACACAGACTCCCCTGATGATCTATTTGAGGAAAGGTAAAGATTACCCAATTGTTATGAAGTTTAATCCTTAGTTACAGTTCCTCTTTATTACTGACAAAGTTATATTTAGTAAGGTATGAAGATGGACATTGCTAAAGCATACTATACTTTACGTACTTACGTGATGCAGATTAAAAAGTGAGAGGAAGTATGGGTTGAGAAAGTGATCAGATTTCTGTGGATAGCATTTGGTTTTTTTTTTTACTTTTAATTTATTTCTATTTAGTTTTCTTGATGAAGAGAAATCCTCAAAGGACCAGCAGTTTTTTTAAACATCAAAATAATGGATGCTCACCATTAGAGATAAACTGAATGCTATGTTGTTATAAATGGATGCTCAAAACTTTGGGAATACTAGTGATGCAATTGGCAGATTGTAAGTATGCTAGTGATGTAAATGGCAGATTGTGTGATTAATCCCCATTAGGTAGAAACCCCTTCAAAGGAGAACATAATGGCCTAAAATACATTGCAGAATGCAAGTTGGCCGGGGGTCAATACAGCAATCTGTTACATGGGTTCCTAACACAGTTCCTGTACAAGGAAACCCAGGTGGTTTAAAAATAAAGGTTTGCCAATTTCTAGAATTTTGCAGAGTATTAATTCATCAACTTCACATGAGGCTAATCTCTAACTAGTTTATTACCATAGACAGGAAACAGAAATGTGCAGAATAGGCATGCTTTATAGTCATTGTCATCCTGAACTGGAAATCCCCAAATGTTTTTCAATGCACATGGACAAATACAATTTAACATAAAATATTCATAATGCAATTATATTACTTTTAAGCGGTGAGGCAGTTTAATCAAGACACTTTGTAATAACAAGCCAAATAATAATTTAGTGACATTAATTTGTGAATGGAGGGGAATATACTGCCATAAAAAAATAAAAAAAAAATAAAATAAAAAAAAAAATATATATATATATATATATATATATACTGTATATACATACTTACTGTATATACCTAGGGCACCAGGAAAGCAAGTGGCGGGCTGAGGGCAGCATGGTGGAAGTAGCAGTTAGCCTACCAAATATTTGTCCTGCTGCACAGAGTTTGCATATAGGAGTGGGTGGCAACAAACAGCCGCATCTGGCACTTGGGGGAAGAAGGGACAGCGAACGGGCACTTAATGCTGCTTGTCACTCACCAAATGTGCAGCTCGCCAAGGACTTTACAATCTAATCGCTATCATCATGTCACTAACTGTCCTCAGAGGAGCTTACAATCTAATCCCAAGGGGGCAGGGGAGTTAAGGATGCTGTCAGTCTGGGGGCAGCTGGTGATAGTAGGACTTGGGCGGTAAAAAGTACAAATCCGACCCTGACTATCTTACATCGGAGGTTGATCAAGCGTTGAAAGATTACTTACAATCCCCTCTGTCTGCATAAAAGTAGCATGTAACCATGTGGTGCTATAACACCTTTGGCATTTTTGAACAATATTGTACTGCAGAAAATAGTGTGCTATAAAAAAGGTTTTTATCCAAAATTATTATATGTAATATATTGGTGGATTTATTTTGTATTGCATTAGCAACTCTTGCAACTTAAAGTGAACCTCCGGACTAAAAATCTACTCAGCAGAACTGAAAAGGTTTGGTGTTTCTTTAACAGTTTCACAGCATCAGAAATTTGTTTTTCTTACCAAAGCATCATTTTTAGCTGCATTTGTAGCTAAGCTCCACCCATCAAAGAAAACTGCCCGGGCTTTTTTCCCCTGATGCTGTGCAAAGCATGATGGGATTTCATATGTTGTTATTCACGTTGCCTAGCAACTGGGAGGGGTGATCAGCACACAGGACAGTAGGAACTGTCTCATGAACCTTGTCACCTCCTTTCAACCAAAAAAATGTCTGCCCTCATGAAATCAAACATTTGCCTGTTCTTTTAAAACAGGGTGGGTACCTATCTATTTTAATTAACATAACTAATGTAACTTAATGACAGTATGTTTGTTTAGGCTGAAGTTCCTCTTTAATAGGCTTGCGCAGGTATAGTATTAGAAATGGAGTCTATCAATGCATCACGTGGTGATGTCTGATGTGATGACATCACATGCATGGCTACACATGGACTAGGATCAGATAATGAAGCTGGGCCCTGTTATGTATATAAATTAAGTTTGTGTCAGTACACACATTTACCTCTGGAGAAGCGGAAATTGCTGGGAAACACGCGAGGAGCAAGTGGGGGACAGCGTGGCAGACATACAGGGTACAGGTAGTCTATAATGTTTCCTTTCCCCCTACTCAGTATATGCTCTATTGCTAGAGTTGAGCTGAAATTTTCGTAATTTCGCATTACTATAATTACGCATGCGAAATTTGCGATTACGATGCGAAATTAGCGTAGCGAAATTGCCATTAAAATCGTAATTGAAAATACCGTAAGCGTAATTTTCAACGCGAAATTTCGCGTTTCGTTCATGCCGTAATTTCGCATTAAACGCTACCGTAATTTCGCGTTAAACCGTAACGCTCCGTATAATATAAAAAAGCCGCCGACTTTAAGGGTTAATAGCAAAGCCCCCTTAAATGCTAAGAGCCTCAAATTTGGAGAATATATTAAGGAGATCAGGAGGAATAAGAGGAAAATTTTTTTTTGCAAAAAGACCTTATAGTTTTTGAGAAAATCGATGTTAAAGTTTCAAAGGAAAAATGTAAACATTTAAAAACCCGCCGACTTTAACGGTTAATAGCAAAGCCTGCTTAAAGTTTAGGAACACCAAATTCCCAGGGTATATTAAGGGGATCAGTGGGAATAAGAGGAAAAAATTTTTTTTCAAAAAGACCTTATAGTTTTTGAGAAAATCGATTTTTAAGTTTCAAGGGCGAAAATGTCTTTTAAATGCGGAAAATGTCAGTTTTTTTTGCACAGGTAACAATAGTGTATTATTTTCATAGATTCCCCCAAGTGGGAAGAGTTTTACTTACTTCGTTCTGAGTGTGGGAAATATAAAAAAAAAACGACGTGGGGTCCCCCCTCCCAGACCTCTTTAACCCCTTGTCCCCCATGCAGGCTGGGATAGCCAGAATGCGGAGCACCGGCCGCGTGGGGCTCCGCACCCTGACTATACCAGCCCGCATGGTCCATGGATTGGGGGGTCTCGGAAGGGGAGGGGCAGCCAAGCTTTCCCCTCCCCCTCCGAGCCCTTGTCCAATCCAAGGACAAGGGGCTCTTCTCCACCTCCGATGGGCGGTGGAGGTGGAGGCCGCGATTTCCTGGGTAGGGGGTTCATGGTGGAATCTGGGAGTCCCCTTTAAAAAGGGGTCCCCCAGATGCCCACCCCCCTCCCAGGAGAAATGAGTATAGAGGTACTTGTAGTACCCCTTACCCATTTCCTTTAAGAGTTAAAAGTAAATAAACACACAAACACATAGAAAAAGTATTTTAACCACCCTGGCGTTCTATTAAGATCGCCAGGGCAGCTGCATGAGGGTTTTTTTTAAATAAAAAAAAAAATATTTCATGCAGCCAACTGAAAGTTGGCTGCATGAAAGCCCACTAGATGGCGCTCCGGAGGCGTTCTTCTGATCGCCTCCGGCGCCCGGAATAAACAAGGAAGGCCGCAATGAGCGGCCTTCCTTGTTTTGCTTAGATCGTCGCCATAGCGACGAGCGGAGTGACGTCATGGACGTCAGCCGACGTCCTGACGTCTGCCGCCTCCGATCCAGCCCTTAGCGCTGGCCGGAACTATTTGTTCCGGCTGCGCAGGGCTCAGGCGGCTGGGGGGACCCTCTTTCGCCGCTGCTCGCGGCGGATCGCCGCAGAGCGGCGGCGATCGGGCAGCACACGCGGCTGGCAAAGTGCCGGCTGCGTGTGCTGCTCTTTATTTCATGTAAATCGGCCCAGCAGGGCCTGAGCGGCACCCTCTGGCGGTAATGGACGAGCTGAGCTCGTCCATACCGCTAAGGTGGTTAATTGAACAAAAAACATAACCACGAAAAAAGTCCTTTAATATTCTTAATTAACCATTAATACTTACCTGTCCCTTTAAATAAATGATCCCACGCAATATCCTCGGAAATGTTCTATCAGTTACAATGTAACAAAGTTATTATGTAACAACTTTGTTACATTGTAACTACGCCGCACCCGACGCCACTCGCCGCTCAGCCGCCGCATACGCGTCCGTGCAGGACGCTAAGTCCCCGCAGCTCCCGCTGTCCACCCCGCCCACATCTGTCACCCACATGTCACCCACATGTGGGTGACATGTGGGTGACATGTGGGAGAGGCGGGGAGGGCAGCGGAGCCGGCGGGGACTTAGCGTCCTGCACGGACCCGACAGAGCTCTGAGCTATATAGCTCAGAGCTCTGAGAAGCATCTTTGTATTTGGGCTCCAAGGAGCCCCATTGGTCCTTAGCAGACCAATGGGGTTCCTTCAAATCAGAAGGAACCCCATTGGTCTGCTAAGGACCAATGGGGCTCCTTGGAGCCCAAATACAAAGATGCTTTCGAGAGCTCTGAGCTATAGCTCAGAGCTCTGTCGGGTCCTGCAGCGCAGACGCGGCGGCGGCGGCGGCGGTGAGTGACGTCGGGTGCGGCGTAGTTACAATGTAACAAAGTTGTTATATTGTAATAACTTTGTTACATTGTAACTGATAGAACATTTCCGAGGATATTGCGTGGGATCATTTATTTAAAGGGACAGGTAAGTATTAATGGTTAATTAAGAATATTAAAGGACTTTTTTCGTGGTTATGTTTTTTGTTCAATTAAAATACTTTTTCTATGTGTTTGTGTGTTTATTTACTTTTAACTCTTAAAGGAAATGGGTAAGGGGTACTACAAGTACCTCTATACTCATTTCTCCTGGGAGGGGGGTGGGCATCTGGGGGACCCCTTTTTAAAGGGGACTCCCAGATTCCACCATGAACCCCCCACCCAGGAAATCGCGGCCTCCACCTCCACCGCCCATCGGAGGTGGAGAAGAGCCCCTTGTCCTTGGATTGGACAAGGGCTCGGAGGGGGATAGGAAAGCTTGGCTGCCCCTCCCCTTCCGAGACCCCCCAATCCATGGACCATGCGGGCTGGTATAGTCAGGGTGCGGAGCCCCACGCGGCCGGTGCTCCGCATTCTGGCTATCCCAGCCTGCATGGGGGACAAGGGGTTAAAGAGGTCTGGGAGGGGGGACCCCACGTCGTTTTTTTTTTATATTTCCCACACTCAGAACGAAGTAAGTAAAACTCTTCCCACTTGGGGGAATCTATGAAAATAATATACTATTGTTACCTGTGCAAAAAAAACTGACATTTTCCGCATTTAAAAGACATTTTCGCCCTTGAAACTTAAAAATCGATTTTCTCAAAAACTATAAGGTCTTTTTGAAAAAAATTTTTTCCTCTTATTCCCACTGATCCCCTTAATATACCCTGGGAATTTGGTGTTCCTAAACTTTAAGCAGGCTTTGCTATTAACCGTTAAAGTCGGCGGGTTTTTAAATGTTTACATTTTTCCTTTGAAACTTTAACATTGATTTTCTCAAAAACTATAAGGTCTTTTTGCAAAAAATTTTTTTCCTCTTATTCCTCCTGATCTCCTTAATATATTCTCCAAATTTGAGGCTCTTAGCATTTAAGGGGGCTTTGCTATTAACCCTTAAAGTCGGCGGCTTTTTTATATTATACGGAGCGTTACGGTTTAACGCGAAATTACGGTAGCGTTTAATGCGAAATTACGGCATGATACGACTGTAATGCGAAAATTACGCGAAAATTACGCTTATGCGAAATTTCGCGAAATCCTTCTTCATTACGATTATGTACTTACGGCCATAATCGTAATTACACTAATTACGCGAAATTTCGCAAAATCGTAATTAGGTCATTACGCTCATCTCTATCTATTGCATCTCATTGGTAATTGTTTCAGTGATTCATTCACCTTATCAGGGGCAGTTATATTTTCACTTGTATGCCATTTGTTTGCTTTACTACTTTTTGATTATACATACGATTTCACTATTGTTCTGTTTCTATACAGATATTGTTGAATTATTTATTTATTTTTCCTGGACCTCTTGTATTTATTCATAGTTAGATATTTGTATTATACTGTTACACATTTATCCCCTGCCATTCTTAGCATATGGTGTTAACTGTTTTTATATGGCACTTACTAAAGACTGTTCTAAAATTGCAAGATGTTGCATATTTTTGTAATTCATTATTTTTGATGTGGAGGTCTAATGAGAGTTTTGTCTGTAAAAATGGTGAGAAAAGGCCATTAACAATGAAAGAGAGAAAGATCATCATTACACTTAAAAGTGTTCTACAAAGAGATTGCAAAATAAAGTCAAGGTGTCAGCAAGTACAGTCTCCATACCCATGATTAGGGAGGAACCTTTGACAGGCACACATCTGGCTGACCCAAAGACACCACAGCATCTGAAGACACGTTTCTGAAAGTTAATAGCTTGTGTGATAGGAAGCTCATGGAACCACAGCTTAACAGTTGTTTCAGTAAGCCAGGCTCAGTTTTAAAGAGACACTGAAGCAAAAAAAAAAAAAATGATATAATGAATTGGTTGTATAGTACAGATAATTACTAGAACATTAGTAGCAAAGAAAATATTATCATCTTTTTATTTTAAGTTATATAGTGTTGTTTATAACATTGCATCATTCTCTAATATTTGCAGTTTACTACTCGTCATTCTAAATGATTTTACAGAGCAGGCCAGTAAACTATTGACTTGTCCTCTGCAGAGAAAAAGAAGATACAATGACTGAGAGTTGAGATAACAAGCTTCAGAAGACAGAGCTCTCTGCGACTTTGAAAGTCGTGGAGCTCAATGGCTCTTTTGCATAGATAACAACTGGATGTTCTTAACTCTTCCTGTACTGGAAACAATATTAGACTTATGTCTCTGCTCCTAATGTTTTATTTCTTAGCTGTACTACACATACAAATCATTATATCATTTTCTTTTTGCTTCAGTGTCTCTTTAACTGTAAAGAGAAGACTTTGAGATGCAGGTTTGACAGGTTGAATTGCAGCAAGCAAGCTATAGCTAAGATGTCAGAAAAGAATAAGAAAAAGAGGTTTGTTTAAAGGATACCCCAACTGAAATGTGACATAATGAGATAGACATGTGTATGTACAGTGCCTAGTACACAAATAACTATGCTGTGTTCCTTTTTTTCTTTCTCTGCCTGAAAGAGTTAAATATAAGTGGCTGACTCAGTCCTGACTCAGAAAGGAAGTGACTACAGTGTGACCCTCACCGATAAGAAATTACAACTATAAAACACTTTTCTAGCAGAAAATGGCTTCTGAGAGCAAGAAAGAGATAAAAAAGGGGAATTTCTTATCAGTGAAGGTCACACTGTAGTCACTTCCTGTCTGAGTCAGGGCTGAGTCAGCCACTTGCATATCTGATATTTAACTCTTTCAGGCAGAGAAAGAAAAAAAGGAACACAGCATAGTTATTTGTGTGCTAGGCACTGTACATACACATGTCTATCTCATTATGTCACATTTCAGTTGGGGTATCCTTTAAGCCATGAAACACTGCCAATTGACTATTGAAGACTATAAGAAAGTGTTACAGACTGATTAATCAAAATGTGACATTTTTGGTTCCTCATGCGGGTTTTTTGTACACTGTTGAGTAGGCAAAAGTATGTGTGACATCAAGTGGAGGAGGAAGTGTTTTGCTAAATGCAGGGTTGGTGACTTGTACAGAGTGAGAGGCACCGTAGACCAAACTGGCTTTCCTAGCATTTTGCAGCCTATGCAATCGCCCTCTGGTGTGAGCCTAGTTGGTCAGGGGCTCATTCTACAGCAAGATAACTCAAAACTTAAGTGCAAGCTATGCCAAGATTACCTAAGGAAAAATTAACAAAATAGTAAGCTTGTAAACATGGTGGGGCCACAGAGTCTCCAGATATAAATTCCATCAAGCTGTTTTGAGATGAAGTGGTCATAAAAGTGAAAGCAAAGCAACACTCAAGTGCCACACATTTATGGAAACATCTGCAACAGATTTGGAAAGCACTTTCTGAAGAAGAATATTTGCATTCCGTTGAAGAAAGAGTTATATCTACCAAAGCTGACTACATTTATGGGTCAAATGTTTAGAATACATTTTGGTTTACACTGCACATGGATTGCATGATTCCTCATATAACTTCAATTTGTTTCTTGAAATTGAATGTAAATTTAAAAAAAAAAAAAAAAACAGGAAAAAGTGTGCTGTAGCCAAATGTGTGAAATTCCGGCGGCATAAATGAATGAATCCCCTGGCAGCAATGTGTGACAGATGAAGCCGCCTCTTTTGCTTTCCCTCGTCCCCCTGCACCCTCTCCTATGCAGCTTTGGCAGCCGGGGACGCGCGTGTCCCCCAGAGTCATTAGTAGCGGCAGGGAATCCTACCTTTCGTTCCTGCAGAGCGAGTGCTGGCAGAAGCAATGTCTGCAGCCTTCCCGCTCTGCCTTCCTGCCGCTAGGAACGACTCTGGGGGAAAAGCATGTCCCCGGCTGCCACAGCTGCATAGGAGAGGGGCCAGGGGGAGGAGGTAGAGCCGAAGAGGTGGCTAGGGAATTCATTCATTTATGCCGCCGGGATTTCACACATTTGGCCGCATTGATCGGCCACCTAATTTATTTATGCGGCCGGGAATCTTCATTTTTGTGGCTGGGAATCTTCATTTCTCACATTGGCTGCAGGGGCACGGCCACTTCACATTTTGACCGGCCAGAACCTGAAGTGGCCAGACTTCGGGTTCTGGCCGTAACATATATAAAACAGAACTAATAATTTCTCCACCATATCTGTCCACCACTTTGCCTGAAATAACAATAACTGTTAATTACACTCCCATAACTGTTCTCTGGAGAGCAACTATAATTGTAGTAATATGTCATAGGAAGCCCACCCATATCTGAGCATCATGTTGATAAAAGAAGCAAGAAAATGCATACCTTGATCAGTGCATCAATTTCATACAGGCTAGAGAGCAACACAAAAAATATTCAAAACTTTCAGTTAACAACTTTGTGGAGTCCCTCCATCCTGCTTGTGTTGTGTTGTACTCACTAAAGTTCTATGCACCCCACAAATGTATCTCAGCCGATAATGACTGCCTCTTCCGAGAAGCCAGCATGTGTATGGCAGCCCCTAACATCTCTGGACCGCTTGGCCAGTAATCCAACCTAGTAGAATAGTTTAGCCAAGCTGCGCCAAGAGCATTGTTCTCCCCACTTACCCAGTCACTTGAGGTCTTTAACATGCTGCTCCATCGTCCCAATGCCCCCCTTCCTTATAGTAAAAGTATGCGTCACTAGCCTGCAGGCTAGTGATGCATCTGTCAGCATTGGTCCTGATATATTACCCAAGGGATCGGGTACCGATCCTGCCAGGCGACATTGATTTTGAATGTGTACGAGCCTTAACCACTTTACCCCCACGCGTACGGATTTCTCCGTCCCTTTTTTCCCCCCTAAAAAACCAGGGACGGAGAAATCCGTACCTTCCGCGCTACCGCCGCTGTCCGCGCTCCCGCCGCTCGTGCGCGTGCTCCCGCCGCTCGTGCACGCCGCCGCCCGCTCGCCCGGAGATCAATGAACGGGAAAATCCATTCCCGTTCGTTGATTTAGCCCCCGCAATGATCTGCTGCTTCTTTCAGAAACAGCGAGATCATTGTGAGTCTCCCAGCCTCCTACTGCTTCCTGTAAGCAAACACTCTGTGGCCATCTTGTGGCCAAATAGAAAAAACTACACCCTAAAAGCATTTTACATATACAAACATTAGATTTACACAATAAATTAACTCATTACCTCCCACACTCCCCAATTTTTATTTTTTTTTTGTAATAAAAAAAAAAAAAAAAAATACAATAAAAAAAAACCCATAAATAGTTACCTTAGGGACTGAACTTTTTAAATATTTATGTCAAGAGGGTATAACACTGTTACTTTATAAACTGCGGGCTTGTAATTAGGGATGGATGCAAAACTGAAAAAAATGCACCTTTATTTCCAAATAAAATATTGTCGCCAAACATTGTGATAGGGACATAATTTAAATGGTTTTATAACCGGGACAAATGGGTTAATACATTTCATGAGTTTTAATTACAGTAGCATGCTTTATTTAAAAACTATAATGGCTGAAAACTGAAAAATAATAATTTTTTCCCACATTTTTTCCTATTTCCCCATTAAAACACATTTAGAATAAAATAATTCTTGGCATAATGTCCCACCTAAAGAAAGCCTAATTGGTGGTGAAAAAAACAAGATATAGTTCATTTCATTGGGATAAGTAATAATAAAGTTATAGACGAATGAATGGAAGGAGAGCTGAAAGGTGAAAATTGCTCTGGTGGTCAGGGGGTAAAACCCCTCAGTGGTGAAGTGGTTAAGAGCTAAATTTACAAATCTTTAATTTAAATAAACGATTTTAAGAAAATAGACTAATTTTATTGAAAATGTCTTATGTATTCAACTGTCAATTGCCAAAGGCTTTTAACACATGGTAAATCTAGAATAATGACTTGTAAGGCAAATTCCTGATTTGTGAGGTAAATACCCAATGGCTGATCATTCATAAAGCACGATGCATACAGACCAAGATGTTTGGTATTTTATCTTCCCTCTGTAACAGCCCCTAGCGATGTTATATAGAAGGGTCAGGGAGAAGAAAGACGGGGGGAAAAGAAAGAAGGGAAAAGAAATAAGTTCATTAAAGCCTTCAAGAAAATAATAAAGCTAGTAAATTATACTATATTTTCATGGTTTCACTCAATAATTCATATAATAATTGTATAAAAATTGATTACTATTGTTTGACAGAGACCAACAAAAGTGTTTATATTAATTTATATCATGGTACATTTTTATATACGGAATTGTCATTGTAAGATTAAACAAATATGCTTTACTTGTCAATAAAATAACTTCTGCTAATCATATCACAGCTGGCTTCCATATTCCATGCACTCAAAATGAATGATTAATTCACCCCATGGAATCATAAAAATACCACATCCTTAAAATATGAGCATGAGTCTCAAGTACCTCATGAGGGGAAACCTTTCATGAATTGACGTTAAAATGTATCAGCTCACATCTAATAATTGATAGTTTGACAATGGAACCCTAAAAATCACTTCAGGGATAGATCCTGTCATACTTTCCAAGGGCCAGCCATGTTGGTAAAAAGCCTATTGAAGGGCTTGTAAAACAAAAAAGAAGAAAAAACCCGAGAGCCCAATATAGTGTAGTAGTTTGGATGTCCACAGTAGAAATAAAATCAGCAGCAGATGTACTCACAAGTGTGGGCTACCAGACAGGTAACCACTTCAACAGCAGGTGGGGAGGCATAGGTTAAAAAAGGGTGTCGGGAAAAAAAGGCGCAGGGTTTTAAACGATAAGCATGAATAACGTTTAAAAAAAATTGTGCTATATTTCGTTTAAAAATAATGTTTTATAAAGTTATAAATCATTAAATAATGTGTATGAAATCGGCAATTGTAAACGCATTAATCTTCCCTGTTTAAAAAGTGAAATGTATAATAACGTTTTATAAAAGATTAATAAGATGTTTACTAAAACTATACCTATCCCTACTCTCACACAGAACCCTCTCTGTACCTACCCCTAACCCCTAGACCCCCCTGGTGGTGCCTAAACCTAAGACCCCCCTGGTGGTGCCTAAACCTAAGACCCCCTGGTGGTGCCTAAACCTAAGACCCCCCTGTGATAAGCATTAATAACATTTTACAAAAATATTGTGCTGTTTTTCGTTTAAAAATAATGTTTTAAAAAAATATTGTACTGTTTTTTGTTTAAAGAGAACCCGAGGTGGGAATTACTTTTACTATTGGGGCACAGAGGCTGGTTGTGCGCACTAAGACCAGCCTCTGTTGCCCCATCGTGTGCCTCCATGTCCCCCCTGCTCGCCGATATACCCCCCGCATTGCTGGCGACACGCAGCGTGTCACCAGCTCAATGTTTACCTTGCGCTGTCAGTCAGCGCTGCTCCCCTGCCTCCTCCGCATCGGCGCACCCGCCCGTGTCCCTTCCCTCCCGCTGATAGGAGGGAAGTGACGCGGCGGGTGGCGCCGATGCGGAGGAGGCGGGGGAGCGGCGCTGACTGACAGCGCAAGGTAAACATTGAGCTGGCGACACAGCCAGCAATGCGGGGGGTATAGCGGCGAGCAGGGGGGACATGGAGGCACACGATGGGGCAACAGAGGCTGGTCTTAGTGCGCACAACCAGCCTCTGTGCCCCAATAGTAAAAGTAATTCCCACCTCGGGTTCTCTTTAAGAATAATGTTTAAAAAATTATAAATCATTAAATAATGTGTAATCATGACCAGCAGTTATAAAACATTAAAAGTCTCCGGGCCCCGCTTGTAAAACGTTATTTTTCTCCGGCGCCCTTTTTTCCTGTTGGGCGCCCATTAAACAATATTTATTTATGGGAGTGAATGGCGGCGCCCTTTTTGTCCACCTGCATCATGCGCCCAAATTTCCTGCCTCCGGTGGGGAGAATTATAACCTGACCCCACTCAGGTATAAGAAGTCACTCTCTGTAGATGGGAAAGTTTGGGATAACACCCCTCCACCAGGAGTGGACTAGACTGAGTATAAAGATATTGAACAGAGGCGCCAATGTAGAGTAAAAACTTCTAAAAACTGTTTAAAAGGGGGAAGTTGGGGGACTTACCTCTTTCAAGGGAAAAAACAGACCAAGATTTGTTATTTTTATTACAAAAAACAACATTTATTTTGTATTTTAACATTATAAAAATTACATTTTATTTTTTGTCTTCTGATCCCCTCTTTCCCCCAGTTTTTTCTCCATTGATTGCCTGGTCAAGCGGGACCCTGCCCGCGAACACGTTGCATATTGGAGCTACAAATAAATCTTATGCTCTATGGAGTATATATAAATACAGTAGATTGTCTGGCTTAGGGGGCAATATTTTGTTGACCTTCTCCAAGGTCTCATCCCAATCATCAGTGGACAGTTCTCTTCCCCCACAGTGGCACCTGATTGGGTTTAGTCTCTAAAAGAAGTCTGTGTGAATGATCCCATACTCTAATAATCTGCTGCAGTGTTACAGGTAAGGATCAAAGGTGTGAAGCACCACTAACACCTTTAAGTATATTATAGAGTGGGTCAGTGTGTCTAAACGGAAGGGCTGAGACGAGGAGGCCTTGCAGCATCATCTTATCATTCCATAGTCCTGCTAGATTATAAAGGTAAAAGTTAGGCAGGACTATACCTTCTACATCTTTAGGGCCCTACAAAGTTTAGAGTGCCAGCCAGCCGGTGATGTTACTTGGCCCATAAAAGTTGCCTTAACTGAACATTAGGTTCAGCAAAAGTTGCTAGTGGTAAGAATATGAGAGAATTTTTATTTATTTAAGTATATATATATATATAACCCTGACATATTGTGCAGTGCTGTACAGAGTATATTGTCTTGTTACTAACTGTCCCTCGGAGGGGCTCACAATCTAGTCCCTACCATAGTCATATGTCCATGTTTGTATCGTGTAGTGCATGTATCATAGCCTAGGGCCAATATAGTGGGAAGCCAATTAACTTATTTGTATGTTTTGGGGATTCGGGAGGAAACTGGAGTCCCCGGAGGAAACCCACACAGACACAGGGAGAACATACAAACTCCTTGCAGATGTCGACCTGGCTGGGATTCAAACCGGGGACCCAGCGCTGAAAGGCGAGAGCGCTAACCACTACGCCACCGTGTTGCCAGGTAACAGAGTATTTTGGGCAACAAAATAATTTTTAAAAGGTCATACTCCAAGGGGGTAGCTTTTCCCAAGCCTTTAGCTTGTTAGTGACTGCATGCAGCAGTGGCCCTAGGTTAAGCTCCAGGAAATCTTGTGGAGATCTCAAGATTAGTATTCCCAGGTATTTTAATGAACTGACCCACTGTAAGTGCTTCTGCAGAAGGGGGCAATAGTCTATAGGTAACAGGAAGGATTTAGACCAGTTGATCTTAAGCCCCGCATATAGACCATACTGCGTGATAGTAGACAAAGCAGCCTCCATCGAGTCATCAGGGAGTGCATGTCATCAGCATGTAGACTTACCTTTACATGTATGCCATCCCTAATCCAACCCTGAATACCAGAGTGTGCTCTAATTAGAGTAGATAGCGGCTCAAGAGCCAGATGGAAGAGGAGTGGGGAAAGGGGACAGCCCTGGTGACTGAGTGGCCCTTTGTAGTTCAAGGGTAGGTGACAGACATCCCTTTACCTTCACCCTGGTAAAAGGCCTAGTATATAATAACCAAACCCACTTAATAAAAGCCTGCCCAAATCTCAGTTTACATAGAACGGCAAAGATTAGTCCCACTCCACTGTGTTGAATGCCTTTTCAATATAAAGGTTGATTAAAACACAGGTGCCAATATTGGCATGCATGGCTTGCAGATTAATGAAAAGGCATCTGAGATTTAGTGCCGTTAAGCAGTCTGGGATAAACCCTGACTGATCACAGTAGATTACAGTTCGTATAACGAAATTAAGCCGGTGTGCCAAGACCTCTGCTAATATCTTAGTGTCATTTTGAATTAGTGATATGAGGCGATAGGAGCCACATTCAAGTGCATCCTACCCAGAAATAAAGTGGACCTGAACTCTTGCACAGGACAGAAGGAAAACATAGAGCAAGCTGTATGTATTTAGAGAGTTTAGCCTGTCTAATTTCCTCTCATTTCTGTCTAATCACAAGTTGTAATTTGATTTCTCCATTGTGTCAAATGATTGCCAAGGTAGAGATGGCAGATAAACTATTTGAAATCACAGGATGTTAACAATATGTCTGTTTCCATGAATCAGAAAGTAGAAACAGTGCAGATTTATTTTAGGATTTGTATCTGCTGTAACAAAGAAATGTTTTTTCTTTAAAGGTTATTATACTGTTACCTATCTTTTAGAGCAGAGAGGAAGTTCTGAGTTCAGGTCCCCTTTAAGTATAAGTTAAATTATAGCTTCTTGCATAATGTAGGGGAGTTCTCCCTGTTCCAGAGCAAACTGAAATGACTGAAATAAATAGGGGGCCATATCATGGTTCTACAGGAAGCCATCAGTTGATTTTGAGGACAAGAAGGCAGAGATGGCATCACATATCATCTCATTGGTAAAAGGTTTATCTAGTTTCAAAGCCTGAGGCCCAGAGAGGTGATAAGCATCAATTTGTCTCAGAGGTCTGCTTTGAGTATTATCCATCCAGGTTTATGTAGAAACCCTGGAATTTCAGTAATACAGTAGATGGGTCCATGCATAACCCACCACTGCCTAATAATTTTGCCAATAAAGATCCACACTGATTTCTCATCTCATACTATGTTTGTCTAGCATAGAGTATTTTGCAATTGGCCCTATCAGTAAGTATTTGCTCATCCTCACATAGTTTAGTTCTATAGTCTTGCTCAGTAGCAGGATCTACTAACTTGTGCACAGATGACCAAAATGAAAATTTAACCTCCGCCTAAACTTTTTTCCTCTGCTTTGGTATTATTATTTATTATTATTTATATTGTAGGTAAAGGTTATAATTCCTGTTAGATTCTGTCACTGTAACACGAGAATGGGACAGAGATTCTTTGAGACAGGTGATCTTGGCACCGGGTCTAAGTCGCAAAGTGCCTGCTTTTTGCACTGTCATAGACTGTAATGTTATTTCCACTATAGCGGCGCAGCTGGGAATCATTGTGATTCAGGTGTCGGCAATAGCCGGGTCCTGAATTATGTCCATAGAGGTACAGGCTAGTTAATCAGTAGGGGAATAAATGTTATATTCCCTGCTTTGCCTAGCATGGGGAGAGACATATCTCTGCTTTAGCCCACACTAGAGATGTCCCGAACGGTTCCAGGCGAACTTCGGTGGTTCGCGTTCGCCTACCAAACGCGAACTTTCCCGGAAGTTCGATTCGCCCCATAATGCTCTATGGAGCAAAACTTTGACCCTCTCCATCACAGTCAGCAGACACATTATTGCCAATCAGACTGCACTCACTGGTGGAGCCCCAACCCCCCCCTTATACAAGGCAAGGTCCTTGAGCCATTTGACTCACTCATCTGCCTATACTAATTAGTTAAGGGACACCTCCTACCCTCCTACCCTTCTACCCTCCTACCCTTCTACCCTTCTACCCTCCTACCCTCCTACCCTTCTACCTATTCCCTCCTCCCTCCTACCGGAGGGAGGAGGGTCTCATCTGCCAGAGAATTATATTATTTCAAAAGCCAGTTTACATATCATAGCTGAGAATTGAACCCAGGTCTCACTGTGTGGTGGGCAAGTACCTTAACCGCTGTACCACAACAGTACTAACTGAAGCTGGCCTAGCATTTACCATTTATGCTCAATCCAAGAGAAAAATTAGACAAGATAGCAGCGTTAGGAAGTCTCCTACTGAATAGGTGCTGGCTTACTGAACAGACAGAGACGAGATTCGAACTCTGGTCTCCTGTGTCAGAGGCAGAGCCCTTAACCATTACACCATGCAGCCACTGCTTACAGATATGTAGCCAGACATGGCCCTGTATTTTGTGTTCAACAGTTGTCAAGAGAAAAATTAGACAAGATAGCAGTGTTAGGAAGACTTGCCTAAGGTCTCCTACTGAATAGGTGCTGGCAACTGAACAGACAGAGACGAGATTCAAACCCTGGTCTCCTGTGTCAGAGGGAGAGCCCTTAGCCATTACACCATGCAACCACTGCCTACGGATATGTAGCCAGACATGGCCTTGTCTTTTGTGTTCAACAGTTGTCCAAAGAAAACCCCAGATAGCCAGGTAGATTCATCTCTCTCTCTCTCTCTCTCTCTCTCTCACCAACACTACATGCTGAAGGCAGCCTAGCATGTACCATTTATGCTCAATCCATTTATGCTCAAAAATACAATTCCGTGGAAAGCGGTGACCATCCCTACTAGAGAGAGAGAGAGAGAGAGAGAGAGAGAGAGAGAGAGAGAGAGAGAGAGAGATGAATCTACCTGGCTATCTGGAGTTTTCTTTGGACAACTGTTGAACACAAAAGACAAGGCCATGCCTGGCTACATATCTGTAAGCAGTGGCTGAATGGTGTAAAGGTTAAGGGCTCTCCCTCTGACACAGGAGACCAGAGTTCAAATCTCGTCTCTGTCTGTTCAGTAAGCCAGCACCTATTCAGTAGGAGACCTTAGGCAAGTCTTCCTAACACTGCTATCTTGTCTAATTTTTCTCGACAACTGTTGAACACAAAATACATGGCCATGTCTGGCTACATATCTGTAAGCAGTAGCTGCATGGTGTAATGGTTAAGGGCTCTGCCTCTGACACAGGAGACCAGAGTTCGAATCTCATCTCTGTCTGTTCAGTAAGCCAGCACCTATTCAGTAGGAGACCTTAGGCAAGTCTTCCTAATGCTGCTATCTTGTCTAATTTTTCTCTTGGATTGAGCATAAATGGCAAATGCTAGGCCAGCTTCAGTTAGTACTGTTGTGGTACAGCGGTTAAGGTGCTTGCCCACCACACAGTGAGACCTGGGTTCCATTCTCAGCTATGGTATGTAAACTGGCTTTTGAAATAATATAATTCTCTGGCAGATGAGACCCTCCTCCCTCCGGTAGGAGGGTGGAGGGAGCCCTAAAATAGGGGTCTGTGTGAAACCTAGATGTTAGCCTGGGACATTTGATGTGTATTTCACTCAATCATGTCTGCCTCCAGGTATTAGAGCCTTTGAAACATGTTTTCTATCATTTTTCTAGGCGTTAGAATTTTTTTCTATTTTTCAAAGTTTGCCTCCCCATTAAAGTCTATTGCGTTTCGCGAACTTTTTTGCGAACCGAACCTTTCGCGGAGGTTCGCGAACAGGGTTCACGAACCGAAAATCGGAGGTTCGCGACATCTCTAGCCCACACCCAGCCTAATGCCATTGGATCAATACGTACATGAGATTCAGATAACTTCCACTCAGAGTATATTTATATGAAAGGTCTTTGCCTATATATAACCTGCAGGAGAGGGCCAAGGCAGCCCATGGCAGCCAGGATCAAAGTGCATGTATCCAGTATCTTAAGCTGATAAGAAGGTGAAACTATGATAAGGTAGCTATCTATAGGTACGTACACACGATTTTTTTGACCAACTGTCATTCAAACCGGTCATTTGAACGGCAAGTTGAGCGTATGTACGCCCTGTCGACCAACTAATAACAGCCGGTTTGCCTGATCCGCTTGGCAGATCCATTGGACCAACTGTCGTTCAAATGACTGTTAGGTCTGAACGTGTGTACAAATGACTTCCATTAGTCTGTCCAACTAATAGTCATTCAAACATACAGTCGTTTGATCAGTCCTTTGATCTAGTCCATTGTTCTATTCAGTCCATTGTCCAGTCAAACGACATGTAAATTAGGTGAAATTAGCATATCAGCCACTTTGTTGGTCCGTGTGTACATGTTTGAATGACTTGTTGTTTGCACGTTAAGTCGTTCAAACGACTGGTTTGAACGACAATTGGGCAAGAAGTCAGACGTGTGTATGCACCTTTAGCCTTAAATCCTGAACCCTTATGTGTTAATCCTGAGTGAACATGTACTTCCATTTACCTATCTCACATTTTCAGAAACACGACTTTAGGGTAAAGTATTTTACCCTGAATTCTCCTCCTATTTGAAAAAAATATCTGCATACTATTCCTAAGGAACGCTGGATAGTCTCAATATCATTATACAGCATGCTATAGAAATCACTGTGACAATTTATTTAGTAATTCACTG
Organism: Hyperolius riggenbachi; assembly: GCF_040937935.1. Classification (NCBI taxonomy): domain Eukaryota; kingdom Metazoa; phylum Chordata; class Amphibia; order Anura; family Hyperoliidae; genus Hyperolius; species Hyperolius riggenbachi. The sequence goes on along the minus strand of NC_090650.1, from coordinate 137,547,416 downwards.
TTTGTAAGGCACAAGAAAAGCCAACATATTTCTCAATGAATCCGTATGACTCTACAAGGCAGTGTTGACTCAAGATGGATTTTACTAGCTAAGATTGTAAGGATATTCCCCTGGGCATAACTAAAATGCAGTTTGTGATGATCACAACATTAAAAATAAGTAAACAATTTTAAAAATGGAAATAATGTAGCTTGATCTTTTAAGTTTGCCTCGTCAAACTGAGTCAGTCTCGGGGAAAGTACGTCCCCTGAGTTTTCCTACAATCAAAGAGAATATTTTCATATGGTGTATTTAACTAATTGGAAAATAATATATGCCAAATTAAATAGGGCAATGATGTCATAGCTCTTAATAAGAACAGAGATTAAAAGAATTATTCATGTTTAAAGACCATATAACAAAAATGTCCAACCTCCCAACATAGAGTTAATGCAGTGAAAAGTTTACTAACAACTCACTTGCTAATTATCTCCACTAAAACAAAATAATCTCCAACAAAAAAACGATATACTTTTCCCTCTACTAGTTACCGTATATGCTCTGCAACCTATCCTAGCCACATGCAGCAAATAAATACAAGAGATCTTTGGGCACCTTGAACACTATGCAAAGTCCTCGTAATACGGAACTCAAGCAACCAACAGTGTCAAGATAACATGGACTGTTTTGGTGGATTTTGTGGTGATTAAAATACTCACCAAGTGTCCAGTGAGGGTCCAGCACTGTCTTCTAGCTTTCCTGCTGCTCCTATCGGCTTCCGGCATCCATGCATGGCTCTCGGAATGTCACCTGACCCGAACCAGGTCAGGTGACATGCCGGGAGCTGTGCATGAAGGACCTCGAAAAGCCGATATAAGCAACAGGAAGGTTAGAAGATGGCACTGGACACTCACTGCTGCCGGACACTGGGGACATTGCTGTAATAGGAAACTTTATGCTAGTGAAAGTCATCGCCTTCTTTATTCTTATTTACATTTTTTACACTGTCTCCAACATTTTTGGAAACAGAATTGTGTGCACAGGTGTGCGTGTTAAGATATCATGTTTTAACTATTTTAATATTATTTTAACACTTTTACTTTTATTGTATTTTACTAACATGTTTCATTGTATCTCTATAAATTATCTCTATATTAATTATGTCTCACATACAACACCTTCACTAAACTCCCCACAAGTCACTGTGGGCACTTGAACTAAACTGTCAAAGCAGAGAATACCGATTTTAAAATCTGACTCAAACTCAGGGAGCTGTTAAATCTTGGCTGGGTTTCTAATCTCCAATAATCTGGAGACATCTGGTAGCTGTTATCCAAAGCTCTGCACTAATACATGAACTGGATCATGAAAATTGATGCAGCTAGTGTATTCTCCAAAGCTTTATCTTCTCTACAGGGGCTCTCTAACCTTTTAAACTATATTTAGACAGATATCACATTCAGTTCAGGTCAATACCATTTGAACTGGCTTATTTTTAAATTGCACATATAAATCCTTTTATGACAATGTGACAATTATCCCAGAAATCTAGGTTTTGTGCAGCTCATTTAGTACAGTGTAATCAATAGAATTGACCAGCACATCAAATATGGTCTTCATCCTCTTCTGTTGAGTATTGATCTTGTGTTATCAAATAGCATTTTACAAACAAATTGTACAATATTATATCTAAATAACAAAGAGAAAGTCAGGCAAAATTATTTTATTTTCCCTCTGGTCTTGTTTTGTTTAACATTAAGTTGTTTGTCAAAAACTAAATTAATTATCATCTGTAGTAAGTAGTCTTTACATCTTATGCAGCAGACTCATAATGATCAGATAGGGCTGAGACACACCAGAAAATCTCCCCAAACGCTAGAGGTTTCAAAAACTCTTCCCAATGTAATGCTATGGGTTTTCATCGCTCCCGTGTGCATAGACACATAGGATAACATTAGCAGGAGGTTTCAATAACTCAAAATGCTCAGAAAAACTCCTCTGGTGTGCATTTTGTGCATTCTGGTGAACGTTTACAGAAAGGATTGTACTATGCAATGGTTCTGACAGACTAAAATAAATGAATCACTTTGGTTGCATTGACCCAAAAAAATAGGATATTACAGCAGGGGAGACTCTAAAACTCCTTTGAACCCAAAAGTGTCTTCCTTATTGATATTTCGGAGAATGAGACAAGCATTGCAGAATTCCCAAATTCTGAATGCATGTACTTTATAAACTTGTGTATACAAAATGTTGGCAGATGTCTGTGCAGTTGTGTCAGACTTGAAGTTAAAAAAAGTTATAAACAGAAATCATGGAGCCTCCATGTATGAAAATTTTGATGGTGCCCCTAGACACTTCTACAGGGACACCTTTCCCTACCCAATGGATCTGAGAGGACATGGCAGTGTGCAATGCATACAGACCATGGAAACAGGTTTCAAATCCCAGGGTGTGAGGGAGTACAGACATTTGAAATGATAGTTAATGCCTTGATGCGTGTGGTCTAGTGTTAGTCATGAAGTGAATCCAAAGACGTAACAAAAGTTATTTAGATGATGCCTTTAACCAGTTCCCCACCACTGGTACGTATATTTACGCCCCTGGTAACTTCACTTAACAACAAGAGGCGTCGATATACGTGCTTGTTTTTTTGCCATTCCCAATCGCGCTGCTGCCACTTATTTCCGCCAGAATCCCGCCATTCAGTGATTGGTGAATGGGAAAAGCCTGTTCCCAAACCCGATCCCAGTGCATGTAATGAATGAGAGCCAGCGTCAGCGAGACACCAGCATTTCATTCGCAAAGTGAAACCAAAACAGTTACACTTAATACTTCCGGGTGTACTGTTTACAGTACTCGGAAATTAAGTGTAGCACCATCTTGTGGCCAAAAAGTAAAAATGCACCCACATACCGATCTCTGTTAAAACAGCACAAGAGATTTGGGCACAGCCGGGCGCCACAATTGGAATTACGGCTATAGCGGCGCTCAGTGAGTAACTTGGGCGCCATCAAAAGAATGAGCTCAAATTTCTTTTAAAACACTGTAATTCGGCCACCAGCAATAACTGGAAGCCGAATTACATAATTCCCCACCAACCACGGTGACCTGGAGGGGAAATAGTAATTAGCGCCGCCGGGACTTGTGCAGGAGCAGGCTAAGACATATATTGGCTTTATCCTATGCCCAAATCTCCCAGGCTGCTATTTCATAGGTATGCCTACATACACTTTTCTATATAGAATTGCATCCATTTTTATTAATTTTTAACCCCTTACACCCGTACCCTAAAGTTACCAAAATAAAACACTTGTAAAATAAAAAAATTTAACCATTTAAAAAAAATAAATACATAAATAGTTAACTTATGGACTTTTTAATATTTTTGTCATGTATATTACTATTACTTTTTGTCTTGTATATTACTGTAAATGTTTCGAATGAAGGCTTGCAATTATTGATATAGAATTAAAAATCACAAAATGAAAAAAATATACCTTTATTTCCAGATAAAATATTATCGCCCTACATTGTACTAGGGACACAATTTAAACATTGTAAAAATCAGGACAAAAAGTACCACCCAAAGCATGCCTAATTTGTGGCAAAAAAACAACAACATATAGATCATTTCAGTTTGATAAGTAACAATAACGTTATTGGCAAATGAATGAGAGGAGGGTGATGTGAAAATTGCTCTGGTTTTTAAGGGAAAAAAAACTGTGGTTGGGAAGTGGTTAATGACTAACTGCTGTTTTGCATTAACAAGTTAACGGTATCACCTAAACAACTTTGTTGTCTTTGAATTAACACCTTGAGGAACATCTAGGCCTTTCTACTTCAGAGACCCATAACAGTTGCTATAGCTGTTGGTATGCCCCTACCTAAAATGTGAGTTGCATATTTGAGCAGGTAATGGCATTTCTGGTGGCTTGCTAGAGCTATTTATTATTATTATTTTGTATTTATATAGCACCGACATCTTCCACATCGCTGTACAGAGTATACTTTATATTGTCTTGTAACTTAACTGTCCATCAGATGAGCTCATAATGTAATCCCTACCATATGTCTACGTTTGTATCCAGTAGTGTTTGCATCATAGCTTATACACTGTCCAAATTGCTGACCCTGTTCCCAGAAGTCAATGTAATTATATAACGGGTAAAGGAGATCCGCACAATGTCTCAACAATCCATAAGTTTATTCAGGACGTATCCCATGTACATGAAAAGGAAGTACTCCGACTGACATGTTTCGAACCTACATGGTTCTTAATCATATAACATTTCATTTTGACTTATTAAAAAGCAGGCTAAATGAACACCAATCAAAAATAACAATCTTAAACAAGCAAACTTCTAACAGAGGCTACAATGATCAGACTGCCAGTCTAGGTTTGCTGATTCATGTGGTTAGTATCGGGCTTCCATTCAGAGGTACAGTACAGTAAGATGCGAAAGTTTGGGCAACCTTGTTAATCATCATGATTTTCCTGTATAAATCGTTGGTTGTTACGATAAAACATGTCAGTTAAATATATCATATAGGAGATACACACAGTGATATTTGAGAAGTGAAATGAAAGTTTAATGAATTTACAGTAAGTGCTCAATAATTGTTTAAATAAAAATAGACAGGTGCATAAATTTGTCGTTTTATTGATTTCAAAACCTTTAGAACTAATTATTGGAACTCAAATTGGCTTGGTAAGCTCAGTGACCCCTGACCTACATACACAGGTTAATCCAATTATGAGAAAGAGTATTTAAGGGGGTCAATTGTAAGTTTCCCTCCTCTTTTAATTTTCTCTGAAGAGTAGCAACATGTGGTTCTCAAAACAACTCTCATATGATCTGAAGACAAAGATTGTTCACCATCATGGTTTAGGGGAAGGATACAGAAAGCTGTCTTAGAGATTTCAGCTGTTTGTTTCCACAGTTAGGAACATACAGAGTAAGTGGAAGACCACAGGCTCAGTTCAAGTTATGGCTCGTAGAGGCAGACCAAGAAAAATCACGGATAAACAGAAGCGACGAATGGTGAGAACAGTCACAGTCAACCCATAGACTAGTACCAAAGACCTACAACATCATCTTGCTGCAGATGGAGTCACTGTGCATCATTCAACCATTCGGCGTACTTTACACAAGGAGATGCTGTATATAGAGGAAGCCTTTCCTCCACCCACAGCTCAATCCGAGCTGCTTGAGGTGTGCTAAAGCACATTTGGACAAGCTAGCTTAATTTTGGAATAAGGTGCTGTGGACTGATGAAACTAAAATTGAGTTATTTGGGCATAACAAGGGGCGCTATGCATGGAGGAAAAAGAACACAGCATTTCAAGAAAAACACCTGCTACCTACAGTAAAATAAGGTGATGGTTCCATCATGCTGTGGGGCTGTGTGGCCAGTGCAGGGACTGGGAATCTTGTCAAAGTTGAGGGATGCATGGATTCCATTCAGTATCAGCAGATTCTGGAAACCAATGTCCAGGAATCAGTGACAAAGCTGAAGCTGCGCTGGGCTGGATCTTTCAACAAGACAACGACCCTAAACACTGCTTAAAATTCACTAAGGCATTCATGCAGAGGAACAAGTACAATGTTCTGGAATGGCCATCTCAGTCCCCAGACCTGAATATAATTGAAAATCTGTGGTGTGAGTTAAAGAGAGCTGTCCATGCTCGGAAGCCATCAAACCTGAATGAACTAGAGATGTGTTTTTAACGAGGAATGGTCCAAAACACCTCCAACCAGAATCCAGACTCTCATTGGAACCTACAAAAGGAGAATCTGCTGAATATTGATTTCATTTCTTTTTTGTGGTTCCCAAATTTATGCACCTGCCTAATTTTGTTTAAACAATTATTGCACACTTTCTTGTAAATCTAATAAACTTAATTTCACTTCTCAAATATCATTGTGTGTGTCTCCTATATGATACATTTAACTGACATTTTTTATTGTAACAACCAATGATTTATATAAGAAAATCATGACAATTAACAAGGTTGCCAAAACTTTCGCATTCCACTGTATATAGGCACTGGCGTAGGGCCCGAGGTCGCAGGGGTCGCACGTGCGACCGGGCCCGGCTCCTGCAGCCTTGAGGGTGGGGCACGGCCGGCCCTGTGCACGCATAGCCGGATTTCCGCACAGGCCACCTAGGCTGAAAACCTTCCCGATAGGAGAGATGGGGCGGGTGTCACACACTGGCAGCAGAGATCAGCTGTTTTTCGGCAATCTGCTGTCCGCAGCCACGCTCTGCCCCAGTCTCTCCTGCCAGCGTACACGGCACAGAAAGGGCGCCCCTCCCCTCTTCACTCCGACACTGAGGGGGAGGGCTAAGGAGGAGAGGGAGTTTCAAACCAAGCGAGGAAGAAGAGAAGGGTAACAGTAACTGTAATGTCAGCGTGTGCACTTGTGAGGATCGAGGGAGAGAAGACAAGTGTCTGTGCATAACAGGTGTGTCTGTTTCCCTACGGCTGCCAGCAGCACTGCAGTGACTCATTCCTCGGTGAGCTCTCTCTCTCTCTCACCCTTCCTCCAAGCCTGGAACTTCGGTGAAGCTGCTCCGTGCTTGTGTCTGGTCTGGAAGAGAGCAGCAATCACTGCAGCCTTATCTATCATTAGTTTACAGTCTAGAGCTGCCTTACTTGCTGGAGGAGGAAGAGAACAGACACAGGTCCCTGCAATGATGGAAGCCGGTGAGAGATGCTCTCAGCAGAAATGACCTCACATCTTTCTGCATGTAGACAGAGTCCTGCTAGCTTGATAATTCTCTGCAGTTCTTTCTAGCTGTCCTCCAAGAATGATGTCATCTGTATCACCATAACACTATACCTTTCCTTTTCTCTCCCATCTCTCCATTCCTCCCTTCTCTGGCTGTGTTTCCCCTTTACCTCCTCCTCCCCTCCCCCTTCCAGTCTCTAAACTTTATACACCTCTCACCCTGTCTTTCCTTCCTTTATATCATATATCCCTCTCCAAACGCATTCCACCAATGTGTCACCCTAAGGCCCGGTTCAGAGGGGTGTCCTGCAGCATTTCGCTCAAAAGCTTTTCTGCTAGCGAGCAGAAAAGCAATTGGCGGCTTTCGGCAGCGTTTCCCAGCATGCAATGATTTTAACCCCCCGTAGCTTCCAGGATCGCCTAAGTGCCAGGCAGATGACAACAATGGTACCACTTGTATCACCGCTGTCCATTCATTTTAATAGACAGTAAAGTGTACCAGAGCTGTGGATAAAAGCAGATTTGATACTCACCTACGGCTTCCTCCAGCCCCATAAAAACGTCTAGTGTCCCTAGCCGTCCTCCTGCGGACTGCCGTTCAGCCACGATCAGCCCTGGTAATTGCTTCAGTCGGGTCCAGTCTGTGTCTTCTACGAATGTGCAGACCTCCTGCCCATGCACAATAGACCCCGACTGACTGACGAAACTGAGATTACCGGGGGCTGATTGTGGCTGAACGGCAGACCGTGGAAGGACGGCGAGGGACACAGACGTGTTTATGGGGTTAGAGGAAGCCGCGGGTAAGTATCAAGTCTGCTTTTATCCACAGGTATAGTTTTCTTTAAGCGACCAGCAGGTCACCCGTGTGAACTAGTCCTAAGTATAAGTATTTATATAGTGCTGTTACAGAATGCATACTGTAGTCATGTCACTGATTATCTTCAGAAGAGCTCACAATCTAATACCTACCATAGTCACAGTCTAATGTCCTACCATATTATTATTATTATTATGTATTTATATAGCACTGACATCTTCTGCAACACATTACAGAGTACATAGACATGCCACTGACTGTCCTCAGAGGACCTCACACTCTAATCCTACCATAGTCCTAGTGTAATGTCCTACCATATTATTATTATGTATTTATATAGCACTGACATCTTCTGCAGCACTTTACAAAGTACATAGTCATGTCACTGATACCTAGCTTTTAATCTCCCTTAACCGCTTTTTTTTTGGTAAATGAACCCAGATATCCTGATTTATCAGTATCACTAACCATCCTCTTATCTCATGTGTGAAAGCCCTTTTCTAACCCTACCGTTGTCATGGGGCGGCCAGTGATAGTGGGCCTTGGGCAGTAAAAAATACAAATCCGGCCCTGTGTGCACGTGTGTACTGGCGGCGGTTAAGCACTTACAAATCAACTTAGTTGGCTCCAGTTGCGGCTCCCAGACACAGACATTGCAGACACATCACTCGCTGTATGCACTGTCTGTGTATTAGCTCTCTATTGGTCCTGTGCTCATAATAATCACTTCTATAGATACCTTGAATAGTGGTAATCACTAACAAGCTGTTCCCCATTCCCTTCTTGCACCCCTGACACTGTAGTTGCCATTGGCAGGTTTTAGTGCGCCGCAACAATTATGTATAGAATGCTTGGGGGGCCCCAATGCAAAACTTGCATCGGGGCCCACAGCTCCTTAGCTATGCCACTGTATATAGGCTCTGGTATTTTATTTAGCAGCCTTATGAAATGTGTGTGCTGGGATATGATATGATATGATATGGTCAATACTTCCAAATAATGAGTTTGTGCAAAGCCTGTATTGTGAAAAGTGAACATGATCCACATGTATCTGGAGTAATGTACAGTAATTGGAGGTTGTGAAACAAAGATATCTATGCACTACCATTTATCCTAAACTGTAGTCAAATAAATGTTATAGCATACAATAAATAAATGTTATAGCATACAATAAAACATAATACATCAAAACTGTGTCATATTCATGCAGGCAATGAAAGAGTGCATTCACTAAGCATACCATATCCCTGAACTGTGGACCTGAAAGAACTAAATGTCTCAGCACACGTGACATTATAAGGCCTTCTTTTTGAAAAAACAAAACACCTTAAAGAGAAACCGTGACCAAGAATTGAACTTCATCCCAATCAGTAGCCGATACCCCCTTTTACATGAGAAATCTATTATTTTCACAAACGGATCATCAGGGGGCTCTGTATTATTATTATTATTATTTAGTATTTATATAGCGCCGACATATTACGCAGCGCTGTACAGTGTATATATATATATATTGTCTTGTCACTAACTGTCCCTCAAAGGAGCTCACAATCTAATCCCTACCATTGCCATAAGTCTATATTATGAAGTGTAAGTACTGTAGTCTAGAGCCAATTTTAGGGGGAGCCAATTAACTTATCTGTATGTTTTTGGAATGTGGGAGGAAACCGGAGTACCCGGAGGAAACCCACGCAGACACGGAGAGAACATACAAACTCTTTGCAGATAGTGCCCTGGCTGGGATTCGAACCAGGGACCCAGCGCTGCAAGGCGAGAGAGCTAACCACTACGCCACCATGCTGCTTCTCTGTATGGCTAATATTGTGGTGAAACCCCTCCCACAAGAAACTCTGAGGACTATGGTACTCCTGTCAGTTTCCTGTCTGTGAACCTTGTTGAATTGTGGAAAATAGCTGTTTACAGCTGTTTCCAACTGCCAAAAAAGCAAGCAGCAGCTACTTCCAGTGACATCACCTGCCAGCAGTAAAAATGTCACCATGGGATAAATGTCAGAATGTAAATCAGTGATTTAAAAGATTTTACAATGGGCAAACACTGACTAAATCATTGATACATAATTATTGTAAAAATGAAGCACTTTTTTATTACATTATTTTCACTGGAGTCCCTCTTTAAGATAAAGAAAACCATGTAAGTGATGTGGCGTAGCAATAGGGCAGGGATGTCCAATGCCAGTCCTCAGGGGCCAAGGTCTTCAAACATTTTTGACACAGCTCAAATTAACTGATGGGACTAAATGAGGAAAGGTGGTTCATCAACTAGAACACATTTCTCCATTTCTCATTATAAACACTGGCATGGACATGGCAGTTGAGGACTGGAGTTGAACATCCCTGCAATAGTGGATGCAGAGGTTTTGACTGCTTAGGGGTCCCTGGACCAGAGAGGCCAAGGAGGGGACTTCCTACAACCACTGTCTTAGTATACTGGTAACGACCAGCTCTATATGTGCTTTGAATAGTGTAATCATAAGCAAACTGACCCCCACTTTCCTCTCCAACACTGCTTAAACACCCCTGACACTGTGTTGTCGGTGGAAGATTTTGGTGCTCTATCAATGGTTATGAGCAATGTTCTTGAGGGGGTCCAAACTCGCAATGCGGCCCATACCTCCTTACCCCACTACTTCAGTGTGTCATTTTGTAGATTTGATTTGAAAGCAATCTGATAGGTTACTATGGGCAATGAGAACATTATTCTTTCATTTTCATTGGAATTCCTGCATGTCTCACTCCTGCTGTAAGAGCTTCTGAAAACTGAGTGCTTCTGTATCTAAGGCCTGCGTGAAGAAAGTAAAAGCATTTGTTTTTTGTTTTTCAGGTACATATACAGGTACATATATATGCAGTTAAATCCCCCCCCCCCCCCCCCCCCCGTTTCACTTAATTACATTTGTGCTCTTGTAATTCATTAACCTGAATGTATTTCATCATTTAGTTTCAGTTTAATTGGGTTCAGCTCAAGAAATAAGGAAATCTTACATCTGCACTACTGATTTTACATTTTAATTGCAATTAGCAAACATCAATGTACTAATATTTTACATTTAGCTAAGAAAAACTTTAAATCTGAGATCTTCTGAAATTATGGAGATAGAATATTAGCAAAGGTTGATGAGATGTAAGTAACTTCCACATATACGAATCTCAGCAGGTGCGTATTACATTTTCCACTTGAGGTGTGTTTCATTATATAACTTATTTTTAGCTTCTCTGTACTCAATGAAAGCACCACATAACTTGTTTATCGTCTCTATTATATTATACTATTAACCATGTGGCTTACGGCAGATTATCTATGTCCTGCAGGACTTCAGTTCCTGCCCAGGGATATAGATTATTGTCCATTGAAGCCAATGCCCACTCCTTGCTCCCGCGCTCGCTCTCGCATGCGTTCTCACCGTTAGAGGGGTGATAAATGAATGGGAATGCAGTTTCCATTCATTAATCTACGTCCCCCATGTCAATGATCGCTGGCATCATTGAGATACTGCGATCATTGTAACTACTGGAGTAAGACATCCACGCATTGCTTCCTGTTCACGCACTTGTAGTAAGCTAATAGGAAATAACACGCAAGGCCATCTTGTGGCTAAATAGTAAAATTACACCTACATACATTTATTTTAATAAAAAGAGCCATACAAACATTTAAAATTAACGCCTAACCTCCCACACTATCCAATAATTACCCCCCACCAACCAAAAAAAATGAAAAAAATGTAGCAGTAAAAAAATACAAAAAAAGACAATTTAAAAAACAAAACAAAAACATAAATGTTTACCATAGGTACTGAATTTTTTAATATGTCAAGAGTACAGGGAAATATTTTTAATGCTGCAATAACCGGTACATAAGGGCAAATAAAATGTGTGTGTTTAAATTATGGTAGTATGTATTATTTTAAAACTATAATGGCTGAAAACTAAGAAATGATTTTTTTCATTTTTTTTCTTATTTTTCCAGTTAAAATGCATTTAGAATAAAATAATTCTTAGCAAAATGTACTACATAAGGAAAGCCTATTTGGTGGAGAAAAAAACAAGATATGGATCGTTTTGTTGTGGTAAGTAGTAACAGAGTTATAAGCGAATAAATGGAAGGAGCACTAAAAGGTGTAAATTGCTCTGGTACAGAAGGGGAAAATCCCCTCAGCAGTGAAGTGGTTAATAAAAAGAAAAATACATTTGTATTGTTGATTTACATGGTTTCATAATTTCCAGCAACAACTATGCCTTCTTAAAATCAGAATCAGAATCAGCTTTATTCGCCAAGTATGCCAGAAACATACCCGGAATTGTTTTTGGAGCACATGGCATGGCATTTGAACATACAAACATACATAAGAACTACGTACATACGGTGTAGGGTAGGCTACATAAACATGAACATGAGTCAAACCGGGGCTGTATGCAAGAGGAAAGACACAAGCTGTCATGTGGGGTTTGAGTTCAGTTGGAGTACCACTTGGGGGAAGAAGGTATTCCAGCGTGGTGGTTCTGGTGGGGACAGCCCTGTAGCGGCGGCCCAGTGGAAGGAGCCTGAAGAACCGACTGCCCGGGTGGGAGGGGTCGGTCGAGATCTTGGTGGCCCTCGTCCTCATCCTTGCAGTGTGGAGGAGATCGAGGGGTGGCAGTGGCAGTCCGATGATCTTTTCTGCAGTGCTGATTACTCTGTGGAGTTTGTACTTATCGCTAGCAGATGCCCCTGCGTACCAGACGATGAGGGATGTGCAAAGAATGGACTCCACGGTGGCAGTGTAAAAGCACCTGAGCAACTCGCGTGGGATGCCAAATTTTTTCAGTTGGCGCAAGAAGAATAACCTCTGCTGTGCCTTTTTCTGGGTTATAGTGGAGTTCTGCCCCCATTTTAGGTCCTTAGTGATGGTTGTGCCGAGGAACCGAACGCAGGGGATCCTGGAGACTTCGATATCCCTTATGAGAATTGGGTGGAGTGGGGGTGGGGGGGGGGCGTCTCCTGAAGTCCACGACCAGTTCCACTGTCTTTGCTGCATTGAGGACTAAGTTGTTATCTGTACACCAGTTGCAGATCCTGTCTATCTCACCGCGGTAGGCGTCCTCACTGTTACCGCTGATGAGACCAATGGTTGTGGTGTCATCTGCAAACTTGATGACCTTAACAGAGTCGTCAGTTGAGATGCAGCTGTTGGTGTACAGGGAGAACAGGAGCGGGGACAGGACACACCCTTGCGGAGCACCTATGTTAGTAGTTCTCACCTTGGACCAGCAATTGCCTAGCTTGACCCTCTGCGTTCTGTTGAACAGGAAGTCCCCGATCCACCTGCAGAGGGGGGCTACTCCCAACTGTGCGAGGTTGGCTAGCAGGATTTCAGGGCAGATGGTGTTGAAGGTGGAACTGAAATCCAAGAACAGTAGCCTGGCATAGGCGTTTGGCCTGTCGAGGTGCTCTGTAGTGTACTCCAGGCTGATGTTGATGGCGTCCTTTACCGACCGGTTTGCCCTGTATGCGAATTGATGTGAGTCAAGGAGGGCGTTAGTGGAGTGCTTCAGGGGGGCAAGGACCAGCCGTTCAAAGATCTTCATGATGGTGGGGGTTAGGGCCACTGGTCTGTAATTGTTGAGATCTGCGTTACCCGACTTTTTCTATAATGCGCATAACGTCTGTCTGAGCACTGCTACTTTACTGACGTTTATTGAATCAATCCCATTATGAGATAAATGTATCAATGCACAGTCCCAATCCTGCTTAGACCTAGCCTGTGTTCCAAACATCAGAATCACATGTAATGTGCAAGAGGCCTAAAGCAGTGTTTCTCAAACCTGTCCTCGTGACTCCCCAACAGTGCATGCTTTGCAGGCAACCTCGCCTATGCACAGGTGGAGTAATTAGTGTCTCGTCTACATGGAATCCACCTTGCTGAGACACTAATTACCCCACCTGTGCATAAGTGAGGCTGCCTGCAAAACATGCACCGTTGGGGAGTCACGACGAGGACAGGTTTGAGAAACACTGCTGTAAGAATTCAGGGCTCTAAATGACATTTTCTCTGCAGTATGACTGCAGATGGTTTGTAGTGTAATTATCACTAATTACTAATTTGAGATATTAAAACTCCAGCATGGCTGAGCAGCAACTCTGAGGTCAGGGAACAGATGAAAATATTTAATGTGGGAGCTGCATAAACTTAAGAAAACTGTGTTGATTCACCTTAACGTTTAAAATGAAAATAATATTGCAGGAAAGTCTTGGTTAGGATTATAGATACAGTTGTTTATCTCATTATTTAATTTGCTTTAAAATGGAGCTAAAAGCAGAAGTGCAAGTTTCTACAGATTCATGCATTAAAAAACAGTTGGACCATCTTGTCATCCTTAAGGTGGCCACTAACGGTCCAATTTCTAGCGAAAAATCATTTGAGCGATCAGAAATTCTGATCGGATTGGTTGTAATTAATCTCTGTTGATGGGCACAATTGAACGATTATAAAAACAGTCGTGTGATTGGATTTTCATCAAACCAAAATTTGGATTTTCTTGTTGAATGTGATGGATAGGAAGCAAAGATTGGTTCGTTGATGGTGTAGTGAACGATTTTTCTTCCGATCAGAATTTCTGATCGCGCTAATGATTATTCGCTAGAAATTGGATCATTAGTGGCCACCTTAAAGAGAACCAGAGATGAAGCACCCTCATGTATTTTATTACATTTATCAGTGGGAACATGACAGTAAACACCTACCCTGCTTTTAGTTTCATTGTTATCTGCTTAATTAGTCTATTAGCAACTGTGATAAGAATCCACCGACTATTCAGTCGAGGTTTGACCTGGAATCATTATAGCTGAGTCACTCTTCTGTGGAGTCCTTTCAAGCCCAAGCCTTCCCCCTCCTGGCTTAGATCTTCTGCTTTGCATACTGAGAGCTGTTATGACTGGGAGGGGCTGCTGCTCCTGAGAGAGAAGCTCTGTGGCTGTAATATGAACCCTGTGTGCTCTGTGTGCACTAGATTCTCATAGGAATGAAACTGCAGTTATTATCAGTGACACTTCCTACAGGCAGATCATACCAATATGAAAGCACATAGATGAAAGGCTGCATTTAGCCTAGATAGCAGCATAGTCTCATATAGCCTAGACAGCACATCCAGAACAACTCATACAACCCGGAAGGAGAAGGGATATGAGCTGGCGGCCATATTTGATTTTTCCTGGAGCAATAATGGATAAAAAACACTAAAAAAGGCACACCAGAGCGGCAAAATTATCAGGTAGAGCATTTACTCTTTACAAGCTATCAACTGATATGTTTATTTTGTGTGAAACGTTCATCTCTGGTTCCCTTTAACCACTTGAGGACCTAGGGCTTTCTACCCCTTAAGGACCGGCCACTTTTTTTCCATTCAGACCACTGCAGCTTTCACGGTTCGCTCATACAACCTACCACCTAAATGAATTTTGGCTCCTTTTCTTGTCACTAATAAAGCTTTCTTTTGGTGCTATTTGATTGCTCCTGCGATTTTTACTTTTTATTATATTCATCAAAAAAGACATGAATTTTGGCAAAAAAATGATTTTTTTAACTTTCTGTGCTGACAGTTTTCAAATAAAGTAACATTTCTGTATACATGCAGCGCGAAAAATGTGGACAAACATGTTTTTGATTAAAAAAAAAACCCATTCAGCGTATATTTATTGGTTTGGGTAAAAGTTATAGCGTTTACAAACTATGGTGCAAAAAGTGAATTTTCCCATTTTCAAGCATCTATGACTTTTCTGACCCCCTGTCATGTTTCATGAGGGGCTAGAATTCCAGGATAGTATAAATACCCCCCAAATGACCCCATTTTGGAAAGAAGACATCCCAAAGTATTCACTGAGAGGCATAGTGAGTTCATAGAAGATATTATTTTTTGTCACAAGTAAGCGGAAAATGACTCTTTGTGACAAAAAAAAAAAAAAAAGTTTCCATTTCTTCTAACTTAATACACACTTGTCACTAGGACATGCCCTATAGGTACAGGGTCAGGTATGATACACCTGTTATTTATTATAATAAAAAATATTGGTAAAAAACACCAATGTGTCCTGGTGTTTAGTACAGAGACACTCGAAGGTTATAATAGTACTATGCCGTGGGGGTCCTGGCTGATCCCCCTCCACTGCCAAGGTATGTCAGTGGGGTGTAGCTATCCCACGGCAACAGTACTAGGTGTCCTGTATCGGGTGGTATGGACCCAAGTGTGATCGCAGGTGTGGTAAGATAAACCACCTCAGCAAAACACCTCAAACTGTTGGAAACCTATACACACCCCACACGGGTGTGTATACCTGACCCTGTATACACACCCGTGTGGGGTGTATCATACCTGACCCTGTACCTATAGGGCATGTCCTAATGACAAGTGTGTATTGTGTATGTTCCCCTGGTACTTACCTTCGGTTAGTGTATGTATATTTCTTCTAACTTGCGACAAAAAAAAATGAAATCTGCCACGGACTCACCATGCCCCTCTCTGAATACCTTGAAGGGTCTACTTTCCAAAATGGGGTCATTTGTGGGGTGTGTTTACTGTCCTGACATTTTGGGGGGTGCTAAATTGTAAGCACCCCTGTAAAGCCTAAAGGTGCTCATTGGACTTTGGACCCCTTAGCGCAGTTAGGCTGCAAAAAAGTGCCACACATGTGGTATTGCCGTACTCAGGAGAAGTATTATAATGTGTTTTGGGGTGTATTTTTACACATACCCATGCTGGGTGGGAGAAATATCTCTGTAAATGACAATCTTTTGATATTTTTTACACACAATTGTCCATTTACAGAGAGATTTCTCCAACCCAGCATGGGTATGTGTACAAATACACCCCAAAACACATTATACTACTTCTCCTGAGTACGGAGATACCACATGTGTGGCACTTTTTTGCACCCTAACTGCGCTAAAGGGCCCAAAGTCCAATGAGTACCTTTAGGATTTCACAGGTCATTTTGCGGAATTTGATTTCCAGACTACTCCTCACGGTTTAGGGCCCCTAAAATGCCAGGGCAGTATAGGAACCCCACAAATGACCCCATTTTAGAAAGAAGACACCCCAAGGTATTCCGTTAGGAGTATGGTGAGTTCATAGAAGATATTATTTTTTGTCAAAAGTTAGCGGAAAATTGATTTTTATTGTTTTTTTCACAAAGTGTCATTTTCCACTAACTTGTGACAAAAAATAAAATCTTCTATGAACTCACCATACCCCTAACGGAATACCTTGGGGTGTCTTCTTTCTAAAATGGGGTCATTTGTGGGGTTCCTATACTGCCCTGGCATTTTAGGGGCCCTAAACCGTGAGGAGTAGTCTGGAAATCAAATTCCGCATTGACCTGTGAAATCCTAAAGGTACTCATTGGACTTTGGGCCCTTTAGCGCAGTTAGGGTGCAAAAAAGTGCCACACATGTGGTATCGCCGTACTCGGGAGAAGTAGTACAATGTGTTTTGGGGTGTATTTTTACACATACCCATGCTGGGTGGGAGAAATAACTCTGTAAATGGACAATTGTGTGTAAAAAAATCAAAAGATTGTCATTTACAGAGGTATTTCTCCCACCCAGCATGGGTATGTGTAAAAATACACCCCAAAACACATTGTACTACTTCTCCCGAGTACGGCGATACCACATGTGTGGCACTTTTTTGCACCCTAACTGCGCTAAGGGGCCCAGAGTCCAATGAGTACCTTTAGGCTTTACAGGGGTGCTCACAATTTAGCACCCCGCCCACTTGCCAGGACAGTTAACAAACCCCACAAATGACCCCATTTTGGAAAGAATACACAACAAGGTATTCCATGAGGGTAATGGTGAGGTCATTGAAAATTTTATTTTTTGTCACAAGTAAACGGAAAATGACACTTTGTTAAAAAAAAAAATAAAAAAAAAATTCTGCTAACTTGTGACAAAAACTAAAATCTTTTATGAACTCACCGTGCACCTCACATAATACTTTAGGGTGTCCTCTTTCCAAAATGGGGTCATTTGTGAAGTCTGTCCTGGCATTTTAGGGTCTCTGCAATCATTACATGTATGTATGTATTAGGAGTTTCTGCTATACTCCTTATATTGGGTATACGGGTAATGCACTCTGGGCTGAAAGGAAAAATGAACGGCAAACATACCTTGCTCCACATCAATGGCAGATCTTCCTCCACATCAATAGCAGTGATAACCTCAGGAGAGAGACACCCCGTGCCACCCTGCACTTAGGGTGAGCCACCAACTTATGTGACTGGGCCTCAGAACTTTAGTATACAGCATTATGCCTGTAGGATACAGCAATATGCCTGCCAATAGAGATGACTCTGTGTGGCATTAAAGCATCATCATAGGCCCAAATCACATATAAACCGGGGGTGTCCACACTCAAGGGAAATTCAAACATGCCGTCTTATATCGCCAACCCAGGACAGATCAGCAATATCAAGCATGGAAACCGATCCTTCTTCCGACTTTTATGCTTACCCGTTTGGTTTTCAAGCTTACCTCTCCTCTCCCTGCGACAATGTGCGAAAGACCACTGAGTGTGTGCCTACTCCTGTGTCTGGAGTTCCCTAGGTTCTAATAGTGTACCTGCTCGTGGTACCTCTCAAAACACTCCCCTACGCATAGGCCAGGGTGGTCAGGACATTTTGGACAATAAAAAACGGTGTCAGTCCTTCTTCTAGCACTGCTGCAGACACGACAACGTTTTCTTTGGATGCGTTGACCTGGGGTACTCGGAATCTGATAGGCGTAATGCCTTCCATGCAATCAGCTAGTTGCATCTGGGGGGGGGGACCCTGACACCTCCTGGATACAGGATGTCCAGAATGATCTGTTCCTGAAATTGAAGGAAAGATCCAGTTCTCCCAGCCTTACTGTAGAGAACAAAGCTGTTGTATACTGCCAATTGAATCAGATAAAAAGACACTTTCTTATACCAGCGTCTTGTTTTCCAGGTAACTAAATAGGGCGCTAACCTCTGGTCATTGAAGTCCACCCCTCCCATGTTGACATTATATTCGTGGACGACAAGGGGCTTTTCAATGACCGCAGTTGCCCGTTGAATTTGGACTGTCGTGTCTGTGTGAATGGTGGACAGAAAGTAAACGTCCCTCTTGTCCCTCCATTTCACCGCGAGCAGGTCTTCAGTACGCAAGGCGGCCCTCTGCCCCCGTTCAAGTCTGGTGGTAACGAGCCGTTGGGGGAAGCCCTGGCAACTAGGCCGCGCAGTGCCACAGCATCGGATTCCTTCTAACTTTAAGTGCTGAAAGAGGGCCACACTTGTGTAATAATTGTCCACAAAAAGATGGTACCCCTTCCAGAACAAGGGTGACACCAAGTCCCACAAAACCTTTCCACTGCTCCCCAGGTAGTCAGGGCATCCGACCGGCTCCAATTTTGAGTCTTTTCCCTCATAGACCCTAAAACGACATGTATAGCCTGTGGCCCTTTCACAGAGCTTATACAGTTTCACCCCATACCGGGCGCGCTTGCTTGGGATGTACTGTTTGATGCCAAGGCGCCCGGTAAAGCGTAAGAGGGACTCGTCTACGCAGATGTTCTGTTCAGGGATATAAGCATCTGCAAATGTTGATGACAGGTGGTCTATGAGGGGCCGAATTTTGTGGAGCCGGTCATAAGCAGGGTGGCCCTTTTCATGACAGGTTTCATCGTCGTTGAAGTGCAGGAAGCGCAGGATGGACTCAAATTGTGTCCTGGACATGGCAGCAGGGTACAAGGGAACATGATTTACTGGGTTCGTAGACCAATACGACCGCAGTACATTCTGTTTCATTAGTCCCAAGTGAAGGATAAGGGCCAAAAAGATTTTAATGTCGGAAACTTGGACTGGTTTCCACCGGAAAGGCTGGGCATACATGCTCTCCGGGTGCTCGGTGATGAATTGTGTGGCTTTACGGTTGGTCTCAACCACAATTAAGTCCAAGAGAACCTGGGTGATGAACAGCTGCAAAAAGTCTAGGGCCGTTCCTAGATGAGCTGTCGCCACCTGGACTCCAGACTGGGCGGTGAAAGGGGGAACTACGGGTGCGGCGGAATCAGGGGATTGCCAATCTGGTTGTGCCAGCACCTCTGGGAGTCTATGGGTACTACGGGCCCGTCTTCTTCTTGGTGGCTGCAACGGGGGTACTACTGCACTTGCCACCGTACCAGTTTCAACTTCCATGCTGACGCTCACCACTTCGCCAGGGTCTACAGAAGTACTGGTACCAAGTCCAGGAGATGCTGCGCTGCTGGTGCCTGCCTCACCAAGAAAACTATCAACAGCGCTAGCACCACCCTGCTGCCCTTGAGGCGGATCCTGCGCCACCTGCGGTCTAACGACTTGGGGTCTGGTACGCCTGGCTCTAGCCGGGACCAAAGCCTCGTCATCACTTTCGGTCAGGGAACCACTGCTTTCTACAGGTTCAAATTCGGACCCGGAAGATTCGACGGATGATTCTTCCCAAAAGAACTCATCCGACTGGTCCATGTACCTGTATACCTCGTCATCAGAAAGCCCCCTTCTTGCCATTGTGGATTGCTAAATTTATAGGGTTTTCCTCCGAGACTACCCAGAAAAAAAGAGCACCTACCTAGCAAAAAGGGAGTATTTGAGAGGTATTAGGGTTGGTGGGAAGTGGGGTCTCAGAGGTAATCAAACAATCACGGGACAATCAAATACAATTACAGCACAATCGACTCCAATCCCAGCACAAGCAAATCTGATGCACTCGGAAGGTGGTGGTTGGAAATGGTGGGGGGGAGGGTGGGGTTGGGTGTGGTGGGGGGGGAGGGTGGGGTTGGGTGTGGCGGGAAGTGGGGTCTCAGGCAATCAAACAATCACGGGGCAATCGAAGCCGATCACGGGACAATCAAATACAATTACAGCACAATCGAATCCAATCACAGCACAATCAAATCTGATGCACTCGGAAGGTGATGGGGGGAGGGTGGGGTTGGGTGTGGCAGGAAGTGGGGTCTCAGAGGCAATCAAACAATCACGGGACAATCGAAGCCGCTCACGGGACAATCAAATACAATTACAGCACAATCGAATACAATCGCAGCACAAGCAAATCTGATGCACTCGGAAGGTGGTGGTTGGAGGTGGTGGGGGGGGAGGGTGGGGTTGGGTGTGGCGGGAAGTGGGGTCTCAGAGGCAATCAAACAATCACGGGACAATCGAAGCCGCTCACGGGACAATCAAATACAATTACAGCACAATCGAATACAATCGCAGCACAAGCAAATCTGATGCACTCGGAAGGTGGTGGTTGGAGGTGGTGGGGGGGGAGGGTGGGGTTGGGTGTGGCGGGAAGTGGGGTCTCAGAGGCAATCAAACAATCACGGGACAATCGAAGCCGATCACGGGACAATCAAATACAATTACAGCACAATCGAATACAATCGCAGCACAAGCAAATCTGATGCACTCGGAAGGTGGTGGTTGGAGGTGGTGGGGGGGAGGGGTGGTGTTGGGTGTGGCAGGAAGTGGGGTCTCAGAGGCAATCAAACAATCACGGGGCAATCGAAGCCGATCACGGGACAATCAAATACAATTACAGCACAATCGAATACAATCACAGCACAAGCAAATCTGATGCACTCGGAAGGTGATGGGGGGAGGGTGAGGTTGGGTGTGGCGGGAAGTGGGGTCTCAGAGGCAATCAAACAATCACGGGACAATCCAAGCAGATCACGGCACAATTAAATACAATCGCAGCACAATCGAATACAATCGCAGCACAATCAAATACAAGCGCAGCACAATCGATACAATCAAAGCACAGTCAAATACAATGCACTTGGACGGTAATTAGGGGGGGGGGGGGCTGAGGGCGATTTGAAGGGGTGGGGGGTTGATCAGGAGCCCGCACGGGGCAGACTGAGTCCTGATCTGATGAGAGGCAGACACAGGGGGTTACTGATCGCAGATCAGTTAGTGATTGCTGGGGAGGACAGATGTAAACAAAGAGCAGGGGATGTAATCAGGAGGGGGGTATGAGGGCAATCGAGGGCCTGGGCAGGTGATCGGTTACCCCCGCGGGGCAGTTAGGGTCTGCTCTGATGGGTGGGGGTGCTGAGGGGTGATGGACAGGTGATAGACAGGTGATCAGAGGGGGATCAGGGTGTAAGGTAGCTGTATACAGATGTATACAGTATACAGGGGGGTAGTCTGGGATGGGGTCTGGGGGTGATCTAAAGGTAGGGGGGGGATCAGGGGTGACTAGGAGGCAGTTAGGGACCTAAACTAAGGGGCAGCGTCGCTAGTTAGTGGCAGGTGGGGGGGGGGGGGGTTTGCAGGGGTGCAAGGGTGCTGGGCAGGGGTCTGCTGGGGTGATCAGGGGGGGTATGAGGCCTGGGGTGGGAGATCAGGGGGGCTGTGGGTAAAAAAAAGCAGTGTGGCTTGTAACTTAGAAAGTGCTTCCTCCTCGCTGGTGGTCTCTGCAACAATGAGACCACGAGGCGAGGAGGAAGCACGTATAAGGCACTTTGTTTACCTAACAAAGTGCCTTATACATTCTGAATGGCCCCATGCACGGATTCCTCCGCTCGCCGGCGCTGCTAAGTGGCCGGCGAGCGGAGACAAAATGCCGGGCTTCCGACTCCCAATGGAGGATCGCGTCACTGATGACGCGATCGCTCCGCCCATGCCCCTACAAGGACCGCCGCCTTTGGGCATGAGCTGGTCCTTGTGGGGTCCACTTCCCGGCCGCCTCTGTGCGTTAGGCGGTCGGGAAGTTGTTAAGTCTTATGGTTATATGTTACCCAGCATCTTATATGCTATGAGGGGCGTAACGACAGGGAAGCAATATCTGCAACCGCAATGGGCCCCAAAGTTGTCAAAGTGATGCAATTATTTTACTTCCCCTAAAAAAGAGGTCCATCCTTCAGATCAGTGTTTTTGTAGCTACACTTGTTATGGATGTGAAGATCATGATGGCCACATTTGTTTTATGAACCTTGCAAGATGGCTGTGAGGGTTTCCAGGCGTTAGCAAGGGGAAGGGTGTGAACACTGGGGGGCCCCATCAAAGTTTTGCTGGTTCTCATGTATGCTATAGCTCTTCCCTCTGTGGCATTGTGCTAAGATGTTAATAAGACACCACTTCTGAGAAATAATGTCAGAGAGTGGAATGTCCCACTGATCTCCTCTGTGCTACTAATCAGTGGGTAAAAAGCATGTGAGGGTGGAGCTAAGGGAACTTAGTTGCTGCACAGAGTTGCCGACCTGGATGTGGAACTTTGTGCCATGATGTCATAAAGAAGTGTACCTACACTATTAGGACATTTTTCATTGTGGAGGGGACTTAATGGGACAGGGTAGGGGCAAACACCTAGATGCGAGTAGGTGCAGATATTATTTTTAATTTTGATGCTTTAGTTTCACTTTAAAGAACATCTAAAGTGAAATATAAAAAAGAGAGAACAGTGCAAGTGCTGTGCAAGCTGTTTTAATGCTGTGGGTGTGTGATATTTTACCCTCCCTGCCACCCATCTCCAACTTTGGAGCTCTGACCATGACTTTGTTCCTGATTTCAGCTAATCAGAGGTCACAGTCACTAGTGCTAGGTGACAAATGTTAACAGCTCCAGCCCATGTGGTTCATACTCTCAAAAAAGGGGAGCTCCAAAGCCCTCCACCCCCTTGACTCCAAACATATATCAATCAAGCATATATAAATGGAGTAATGAGATGTCATCTTTTTGTACAACTGAGCATGCTAAGTTATTACAGAAAACTGACATGTCTGTGCAGTATTTTCTGCAAAAGCATCTGCATAAATATACAGTACAGTATATATGAACAAAGCACAATAAAACTCATACTATGACTCCTGAAAAATGATTTCCAAGACTTACAAGCTATAAAGTTTTTAGTGGTCTGCATATGCTAAGACATAACAGCATTTTAAGCTTTTTCAGGGCATTTGAAGTCCAACTCCTCTTATCTAAGCCCAGTTCCTTTCCCTTTAACCACTCTGCGTCTGCCTCACACCAATTGGCAGCCACGGAGTGGCTCCCCCAGGACTGCCTAATGTCGATTAGCGTCAAGTCCTGGGGTGGATATTAACAGGGAACGCAGGCATGTGTGATCGTTCCCTGCCGAGACGCAGAGCTCTATAATCAGTCTGCCAGCCCGCCATTGCGGCTGGCAGGCTGTTAAGAAAGAAAAAAAGCTGGGATTTACTTTGTACAGCGCTGTGATCTGGCGTAGCACTGTACTGGGGCCAGCCCTGTCACTTGGCTGTCCCCTGGAGTTGCACAAAAATACATCCCTCTCATAGGCTGATGCCTATGAGAAGCAATCATACTGATTGGCTCTCTTAAGGAGGGAGGGAAGAGAGAGGAAAAAACAAAACAAACCATTTTTATTAAAAAAAAAAAAAGAGAACATTAGGATTAATTAAAAAATATATAAATCACAGCAGCAATCAGATGCCACCAGAAACAGAATGCTCTGTTGCTGGCAAAAAAAGGAGGCAAGATTAATTTGTGTGCTAAGTTGTATGGCCGTCCAGTGAACTGTTAAAGCTGCTGAGTGCTGAATTGTAAAAAATGGCCTGGTCACTAGGAGGGTGTAAGCCTGTGGTCCTTAAGAGGTTAATGTTACAAATGCAAAAAGTTGTCATGCTGCAATATTCATCTAGCATGAGTATCATTTCTTTTAAAATAATTTGTGATCCACATATGTATTTAACCGTGTAAAGAGAAGCACAGTACATTTGCATGGATGCATGATTTGAGGGTATAGTTTCTCATCCACCATAAACTCTCACAGATACCTATTGATACTGTCCGTTTCAATTTCTTTTTGTGTTTTTTCATTATGCTTTGCATTTATAAACACATTTTGAAGCTTTCAGACTGGCCCTTTTTCAGAGCTCTCATAAATCATTCCATTGCGTGTAGAAACTGTTATGTTAGGTGTCAGTATGGTGTCATAGAGTTGATGATTTGTTATTGGCCATCTAATACGGTCTGGCAGGTTGCAGACACAGAGGAAACAAAATACGCATATGCAAATTGTGGTGTTAAGTTGGCGCTCACATCTGCATTATTGATTTTTCTAAGACATCCCAATCAAACTGCACACTGGTAATCACATAGATGTGCTATTTACACTGTACTTTAAATGACAATCCATTTGGCAGATTTTAATTTAGTTTAGCAACGGTATTACATGTTTTTCCACTTGGTTGGAGCTGTGCATTGAGTAGTATGCTCACATATCATTAATGATTAGGTAACATGAAGCAGCTGTTTGTCACAGACACTACCCTTCAGGAACCTGTCTAAAGCGGAAGAAAATGACCTCAGTCTATGAATCAATACATCCCTCTGTAATTTAAAAAGACTTCTTGCCCAAAGAACTTTAGACAGGAATAACTAACGAGTCCTAAAAAACCCTTTGACTGTCACATTCAAATATATGATCTCACACCACAAGGAAATATTGACTTGTTTCTCCAGCAGTTGCCTTCCAATATCAATTTATAATGTATTTCAGAACCAAGTACTATACCTACATTTAGAACTGAAATATATAAAAAGCAAGTCTGAATGTATTGTCTTGTAGCCAGACTTACTGTACCTCTGTGGACAGTTGGTACCATATGTTGTTGGCTTGCAATTTTCTTTTTCTGCCACCCAATGTCATCCCAGAAAGCCTGATCTTTTCAATTCCACTAGGAATTTCCTAGTTGAAAGATTTATCAGGTATGTCAACATGCTCCTCAAGCTTTGCTGACCAAAGCATTGCCACATAGGAAGTAATGACTCCGTGTTTTATCCTTGATGGGGGTGATAAGATGCAAGGACAAAGTTGTTAGCTGGTGGGGCACAAACAAGCATACCCCCATTGGCCAGAGACGTGGTCTTGAAAAGTCATGGCTTGTTGGCAAAATCTATGTCAACAATAGGAGTGTTCTACAGTGTTATGATGCTTTGCATGCTAGCAATAAGAATATTGCTTACATGGAAATATAACTCAGCTATAGCAGCGTAAGGAGGAACTGTAGTAAAAATAATGTAATGACTAATGTAAAATCTTTTCTCACCTTGATTTACATTCTGAAATGTATCACAGGTGGCGACATCTTTATTCCTGTTGGGTGATCTCTGTGGAATGTTTGCTTACTGAGAGTTTACCATTATCCACTTCACCACTGAGGGGTTTTACCCCTTGAGCACCAGAGCAATTTTCACCTTTCAGCACTCCTTCCATTCATTTGTCTATAACTTTATCATTACTTATCACAATGAAATTAACTATATCTTGTTTTTTTCACCACCAATTAGGCTTTCTTTAGGTGGGACATTATGCCAAGAATTATTTTATTCTAAATATGTTTTAATGGGAACATGGGAAAAAATGTGGGAAAAAATTCATTATTTTTCAGTTTTCGGCCATTATAGTTTTTAAATAATGCATGCTACTGTAAATAAAACCCATGAAATGTATTTGCCCATTTGTCCCGGTTATAAAACCGTTTAAATTATGTCCCTATCACAATGTTTGGCGCCAATATTTTATTTGGAAATCAAGGTGCATCTTTTTCAGTTTTGCGTCCATCCCTAATTACAAGCCCATAGTTTATAAAGTAACAGTGTTATACCCTCTTGACATAAATATTTAAAAAGTTCAGTCCCTAAGGTAACTATTTATGTTTTTTTTTTATTGTAATTTTTTTTTTAATTACAAAAAAAAAGACAATTGGGGAGTGTAGGAGGTAATGAGTTAATTTTTAGTGTAAAACTAATGTATTTGTATATGAAAAATTCTTTAGGGTGTAGTTTTACTATTTGGCTACAAGATGGCTACAGTAAGTTTTTGTTTATGCGACCTGCAAGCGTAGGAAGTACGCTTGCAGGAAGTCTTATGAGGCTGGGAAACTTTTTTTTTTTCACAATGATCGCTGCTTCTCATAGAAGCAGCTGGTCATTGCGGGGGGCTTAGATCAACGAACGGGAACGGTTCTTCCCATTCATTGATCTCCGGGTGAGCGGGCGGCAATGTGCACGAGATCGGGAGCACGAGCCAGCGGGAGTGCAGGCAGCGGCAGGAGCGTGGGAGGTGCGGATATCTCCGTCCCTGGGGGTGAAAGGATGGAAAAAGGGATGGAGATATCCGTATGGCTGGGGGTAAAGTGGTTAAAGTAGTTGTATTGGATAATTTATTGCATTCCACTATATGTCGCTACAGTGCCTCTTCAATTGCAAAATCACACTTTCCTGTTTTTCTACCAGCAACAATGCTAAAAAGTATTATCTGTGCTGTGACATAACAATACATTAAGCCATTGCCATTTTAGAGGAGTATGATTCCTACTTGTTAAATATGACTAAATGACTATTGCTATTTGCACAGGCTAGTTTCCATTTTGCAGTTAGACTGTGAGTCAACTGCCATTTACTCATATTGTGTGACGCATACTTAACCACTTCACATCCAGATCTTGTTTCCCACTTATAGACCAGAGCAGTTTTGACAGTTTATCTATGTCCTTATTTAATCAATAATAACTTTATCCCTACTTATGACACAGAAATGAAATATATATTGTTTTTTTCAAGACAAACTAGGCTTTCATTGTATGCCATTTTTTTTCCCTCGACCAATTTTGTTTTCTATACATTTTTAATGGATAAACAAGGAAAAAAAAACAGAAAAAACCCACATTATTTCTCAGTTTTACCAATTCCAGTTTAAAAATAAAAAGTGCTACTGTAGATAAAAAACACACATTTTGTTTGGCTATTCTTACAGCTTATCACAAAACTTAGATTATGTTCCTGTCACAATTTATGGTGAAGATATTTGATTCTGAAATAATGCTACAGAGTGTATTTTTCACTATGAACTGAGAAAATAAAATTATTTTTAATGGTAAAAATCAATCTCATTAGTTCAGGAAACATACTGTATATTCCCATTCACCAATTAGTGCTGCATCAGAAATGTGCACAGGAGCAAGCCCAATCCTGCACAGCACTGCTTCTGCTACAAGACGTATATCTACTGACTCGTGGCTTAGATGAAGTCACAGAGGATGTAGATATACTGCAGTGGTGGATAAAGGGGTTAAAGACCAGTGTTGCAAATTAGAGAGAGTGACTTCTGCCATTTATGCCATTTTCCTAGACCATAGATTCTGTTTATGATTACTAAGTATTTTCAAAGACCACTGCATGTGCAGTCTCCGAGTGCATATAGTAGGGGCCCCAGCTAAAAAGGATTCCAGATATAAACAATATTAAAGTTATCGTTTAGTAAAAATGAGTCCGTAAAATATTGTTTATAATACTGATATTCTACTATTCCCAACTGTAATTTCTATTTTTGCGTTTACTAAAATGAGGACCAGTAAAAATGATAAAATACTGCTTAATATACCACTATTGTACTATTTCATTCATATAGTAAAATATCTTTAATACTTCCAGATATTTTACTATAACCTAACCTCTCACACACAACCGTCCACTGATGGTGCCTAACCCTAAACCTTAAGACCCCACTGGTGGTGCCTAACCCTAAGACTCCCCTGGTGGTGCCTAACCTTAAGACCCCCTGGTGGTGCCTAACCCTAAAACCGCCCTGGTAGTGCCTAAATCTAAGACCCCCCCTGGTAGTGCCTGACCCTAAGACCCCCTGGTGGTGCCTAACCCTAAAACCCCCCTGGTAGTGCCTAACCCTAAGCCCCCCCCCCGGGGTGCCTAACCTTAAGACCCCTAGTAGTGCCTAAACATAAGACCCCTACTGGTGGTACCTAACCCTAAGACTCACCCTGGTGGTGCCTAACCCTATGACCCTCCCTGATGGTGTCTGACCTTAACTCCCCCCGGAGGCCACATAACCTTAATCCCCCATTTTGTTTCTGTAAAATACTTTTGTATATGATTGCTTATGGTTTTATTTAACATAAAAAAATGATAATTTAGGAGTCAAACATAAAACTAAACTTTATATATAGGTTTAAAGATGAACTCCAGTAAAAATAATGTAATAAAAAAGAGCTTTATTTTCACAACATATAATATGTATAAATGATTTAATTTTAATTCTTGGTCACGGTTTCTCTTTAAGTAAATTTGTTGAAAAACGATAATTTGTAACATAGGTTATAATAGCAGAAGCTGCTATTTTCTAAGAAAGCATTGGGGAGCAGTTTTAGAAACAATTATACAGTTTAGAAACAATTATTTTTGTTAAATGAAGGGTTACTGTAATCAATAAATTTGGTATGGACATGAAAGTTAAAGATAAGTGATATATTTGTTTTATACTTTTGCAAACAATTTTTACAAACTAAATAATTGTTTTAAATTAGTGCGGCACCCTTTTTATACAGTTATCAGGTGCAAGACGGCCACGGGGACGGAAGAACGATCGAGGACGCGTGCGGCCAGGGGAAACAAAACTGAGCCACGACGGGGGACCTAATGATCGGTGAGTGATGGCGCGGGCACAGGATGCCTGCAGGGGGCTGGTGGAAGCCCCAAGTAAGCGAAACTTTTTTTAGGTTCAGTTGAGGTTCCCTTTAAGTATTTGGATAAATGTAGATATGTGTAGTTATATACTCACAAAGGTGGTTTGGCCGACCCTGCAACCACCATATAGGACTGTGGGGAATTATCTGTCCCTACTGGGTTCTCCAGGTCCTGCAGGATACTGGATGGTTGCTCTCCTGAGGGTCTTTATAGTTTCCAGAGAAACTGCAAAGCTACTACCTCCAAAGGAGGTCTGACTGGATAATGGGTAGGTTGGAGGTGCCCAATGCATACAGAAATTGCATTTCTATCTCTATATAATATTGATTGTCAATTGAAATACAATTTCTGTATACATAGGGCACCTCAAACCTACCCATTATGACTCATAATTTGGTAGTCTAAATGTTCTGTTTCACACTTTAATAGTATTGGCAAACTCTGAAGGTCTTTTCCCGAGCATTTACTGAATGTTACATCAGCTACGTGACTGGAGCTGCAGCAAATAGGGATCTGCAGTCAATGGCATTTTCTTGGGAAAAGCAGCATGTTTATTAACCAACCTCTGCAGGAGGGAGCAGTGACACATCCCAACTGCATAGGAAAGACTCACACTTTACTTGATGGGAGCCAGACCCCAGTATGCACTAATGTAATGTAGCACTACCGATGCATGTAAGGGCTAAGTGGCCCTGACTGAGTTCAAGTACTATGAAGTGAAGAAAACCTGTGAAAACATTCAAGTTGCCATCTTATAATTGTTCTTTGCATCACTTTAATAAAAATGTTCTTTGCTCTGAAAGTGCTTTTTGCTTCTGTATACAGAGAAAGACTCTGACCTGAGGCATATATTGTGAATCCCTTTCTGCTTCCCTTGGCCGCGTACATGAAAAATGGGCGCCTGGAAAAAAGGGCACGTGGTGTAGCCGAAATTTAATGATTTTGTCAATAACCGTATTTTATCATTCGTTGTTGTAATAAAAATCTAAAAAATATAGTTTATAATTCTGAAAACGATATTATATGTATAATTGTATGATATTGTGTATAACCTTCTTTTATCATTTCTTCATGTATTAAATCTGAAAATATCATTTATAACACTGAAAACAATAATATATGTATAATTATTATAATTGTATAATATTGTGTATAACCTTCATTTATCGTTTCTTCATGTAGTAAAATCTTGAAAGATCGTTTATAACAATGAACAAAAAAAATATAAGTACCCTTGTTTTAACTGTAGTAAAACAGTAAATATTACTAACATTTTACTACAACATAACCTAACCCTACTCTTACACAGAACCTTCCCTCTACCTATCCCTAACACTTAGACCCCCCTGGTGGTGCCTAACTCTAAGACCCCCCTGGTGGTGCCTAACCCTAAGGCCCCTCTGGTGTTGCCTAACCCTAAGAACCCCCTGGCGGGGCCTAACCCTAAGACGCGCCTAGTAGTGCTTAAAGGGAAGGTTCAGGGAAACGTTGAAAAAAATAAAAATCCATATCCACTTACCCGGGGCTTCCTCCAGCCCGTGGCAGGCAGGAGGTGCCCTCGTCGCCACTCCAGAGGCTTCCGGTCGTCTTTGGTGGCCGACCCGACCTGGCCAGGCCGGCTGCCTGCGCAGTACAGCCCGGAGGACGTCCGATGACGTCAGCGCGCCCGCATGGGACGCAGAAGAGCCCATCCGTGGAGCGCAGAAGAGCCCGACCTGGCAGCCGGCCTGGCCAGGTCGGGTCGGCCACCGAAGACGACCGGAAGCCTCTGGAGCGGCGGCGAGGGCACCTCCTGCCTGCCACGGGCTGGAGGAAGCCCCGGGTAAGTGGATATGGATTTTTATTTTTTTCCACGTTACCCTGAACCTTTCCTTTAACCCTAAAACTTCCATATCGTTTATCAAGTATTTTTTAAATCTATATATTTAGTTATAAACTCCCCTAGTAGTGCCTAACCCTAAAACTCCCATATTGTTTATTCAATTATATTAAAACCGAAATACTTAGTTATTTGAGGAATTTAGTATTTCCAACTATTCCACTAAATATCGTTTTAGTTATTAAACCATATGTAGATAGAAGCGATAACTATGGTAAGTAAGTATGTTTGTAAAGGTTATTATATGGTAAGTATGTTTTTATTCACCGGGTTACCATTGAAAACGTTATTATTCACCCAAATTTCCCGTCGTGCACCCATCAAATGATATTTAACATGAGAGTCAATGGCGGCGCCCTTTTTGTCCACTTGCCTCATGCGCCTAAATTTCCTGCTTCCCCCTTGGCCAACTATCTACCTAGTCATTTGAAATTATTGACAGGTTAAGTGTGCACACTCTTCTATCTCCTACTGCCAAATGATGGGAAATGCTACTTGAATTTACTGCTGAAAATACCTGTTGGTCCAGACTAAAGGTCCACGAGGGATCCTCAGTGGCAAATTGTAATACTCTGGCACCTGAATTTATGTCATTTGGTGAAGGGATTGTGATTTCTCTTCAGTCAACGAGAGCATAGATCAAGGATTTGAAAAACAATCAGGCTTCGAGCCACAAGTTTAAAACTCAAGGCCCGCGGCCCGAATGCAGCCCTCCTGGGCATTTTTTTGTAGCCCTCCAGAGCTGCAAATGTGCATCATTGTAAACAGTGAAAGAATAGTACACTGCCTTCTCGTCCAGAGAATGGCAGTGTTTCTGGGTGAAAAATTTTCTGTTTGAGCTGGGGTTGAGCAGCAACTCATGGAACCCCCTGTGAAAGTAACATAGGGCTACCTCTTTGCATCCCTCCCCCCTTCCCCCCCCCCAGTGTGGCTGATAAAACACACACCCATACGCACCACCCTCTCCCCACATAGCAGAGGCAGTTTAATAGTCACCTGCTCCAGCACTACATAGTGTATCTTGTGTTCTTCCTGGCAGCTGCACGCTCTGTGCTTCCATACCTCCAGCTTTCGATCACATGACATGCATTCACGAGCTAGAGATTTGTTGGTAAAAGGTACTGTATGAATATTTGGTTACTTTTGGTTCACTACAAAATCTTTGTGGTTCTGGCTTACCATGAACTAGCTGGGTACTCTGTAAGATTCTCCGTCACAATAGGAGAGCATTGCTCTTATCAGAGGCAGAAAGGTCAGGGAAGGTTAGGGTTGGGGGAAAGTACCATTAGGTAAAGTCAGTTTTAATAATTCCCTTGTCTGTAAAAAGTGTTTTGTCACTGCATGTGACTCCATTCACTTATCTTACTTACTACTTACTTACTTATCTTACTAGACTTACAGTAAACCTTACGCTGACAACTGTAGTGAGAGGTATGTAGAGGCTGCCATATTTATTTCCTTTTAAGCAATACCAGTTGCCTGGCTGTCCTGCTGATCCTCTGCCTCTAATACTTTTAGCCATACACCCTGAACAAGCATAAGCAGATCAGGTGTTTCTGACATTATTGTTAGATCTGACAAGATTAGCTACATGCTTGTTTCTGGTGTTATTCAAACAAATAGATCAGCAAGCTGCCAGGCAACCGGTACTGTTTAAAAGGAAATAAATATGGCAGCCTCCATATTCTTCTTACTTCAGTTGTTTTTTACGTAAAAATAAACTGATGAGATAAACAGTTGTATCTATATTCCTTATTCTAAATAAAACTTTCCAGGAAACCCATAGTCCTATGTTGTGTTTAGAATGTCTTGAGTAAATGATCGCAGACTTTTTTACGTTTTAGAGTTCCCACCTACATAAATGTTACTGACCCTTATTTATCTGTCTCCTGCACTCACAATTGTTATTCTGCATGCAGTTGTATTATGGCCTGTAATTAGTTATCAGTGAGAGTAACTCTCAGGGCCCATTTCCATTGAGTGCGAAATCGCAATGTCAATTTTCACATTAAGGGCTCGTTTCCACTATTGCGATGCGAAATCGGTGCGGCAAAATTTGCATGCGGATGCGAATTTCACATGCATGTGCATGCAAATTCGCATGAAAATTCGCATGGATGACGATGTATGCGAATTTAACCATGGCAATGCTGGTGTGCTTTTTCCACTGATTTTATGCGAATTCGCATGAAAATTCGCATACCAAAACAGCATGCAAATTTCCTATTAAATACATTAGTGGCGATTCGCATGCATTCCACTCGCAGGCGAATTCTGGGGTTCTTTTGTGTGTTTTTTCACCGCTGGAAAAAACGCACCTCAACAACGCTACAGTGGAAACAGGCCCATCCACTTGCATTACATGTGCGAATCCGCATGCGTTGGACGCATGCGGATTCGCGATAGTGAAAACGAGCCCTAACACTGAAACCAATGCAGTGCAATGGAGTCATTTCCATTGAATGCGTTTTTCCAAATTTGTTGTGATGCAGTAAAAAATTGTACTGCATGCAGCAGATTTCCGCACCACGCACTGCCTTGAATGCAAATAATGAAAGTCAATGATCCCGCTTGCGAATTTTCACTTTTGCAGAGGCCACATAGTTAAATCCAGGGACCGATGGTCTGGATATGATGTGGCATTCAGGTAGATGAGCACACACATATCTGGAGTACACATGCGTCATGGGGGGGGGGGGGGGCGTTATGTTCCCCTCTATGGAGGGATACAAATGCTGTCCAGGAAAATACCGCAGGTCTGATTTTTTTAAGGACACAAATGTGTGTGATTTCTCGTATTAGGTGGAACCAGCCCAATAATTTTCATGAATAAGGAGTGCTGAGAAATGTGGGTGCTCGATTTCAGCTAGTATAATATTGGTATAATTTCCTGATATTTTATGTTTTAAACGTGTAAATTATCGTATGAATTCAGAAAATAATATCGATGTTTTACTACAACTTAACCTAATACTACTCTCACACAGAACACTCCCTTACCAATGCCTAACCTTAACCACTCCAGGAAAAGGAGGATGGCTGGGTCTCCACCTGGATTTAAGCAAATTGCTGTATTTATTGTATCATAGCACAAAACACCCTTACCCACTCCCCAATGCCCCGCACTTAGAAATACCCTCCACACCTTAACATTAAAAACACCCCCCACACCTAACTTCAATGCCTATCCCTTTAAAACACCCCCCTCCATGACTAACCTCCACCAACTCCCCCCCCCCCCCCCCCCGCTAACCCTTAAAAACACCCCTCTCCATGCCTAACTTTAATGTCGCACACACACACCTAACCAGCCGCACTGCCAATCCACCGATATTACAATAATTTTGGGGCTCCACCATGGATGCCATTATACTGTAAATATCATCTATAGTGTGAAATTTGCTATCTATGGGGCACCCTTATTGTGAAATGTGCTATTTATCGGGCTCGTAAATTTCACACTTTAGACGCTATTTAAATGGTGCCTATGATCTCATTATAGACCAGCATTTGCTCTATTGTACTGTTCAGTGTTAAAATGTTTTGTATCCCATGTGGGAATCTACTGTATTTTTCCTGTTCACATGCTCCCTTTGAAAATCAATAAAAAAAGATTTTTGAAAAATATAAATGGCGCCTATGTGGTTCCCAGGTTTTTTACAATAGCAGGTGCCCAAATTTCCTGCTTTGGCTCTTACACCTAATGCGGATTTAGTGCCCGTTTAGTGTCCAGAAATTAGACACACTGAAAACAGGGCCTTGGTAATAAAAAAAAGCATCACATACTTTTTAGGGGGTTTTCACTGTGTGTAATTTATGGACCCTTGATGCTACAAGCATAGGGATACTTAGGACACACGGAGAAGCATGGGATCAGTTTTATCAGCTGATAAATGTGTAAGGCTCTGGTTTGCTTGTCACAATCATGTGATAAACCAGGAAGTCATCACAGCAAATCAGAACTAACAAATCTATCATACACATCAAGTAGTGCCTGGAGAGTAGTGTATCAGGTGTATGAAACCTGAATATCTGCCAGTGCCTAGTCTCAGCCGGATTGCTCACACAGCATAGGAAACGTCCAAACAAATGAAGAGACGGCACGCCACTGGCTGCAAATCACATGCTGTGTATTGTGGAACAGGTACACTACATGTAATGGATTAATATTATTCCTCAGGTGTAAAATCCTGAGGAAGGATATCAATCCCTAACATGTAGTGTACCTGTTCCACAATACACAGCAAGTAATTTGCAGCCAGTGGGGTGCCTTCTCTTCATTTGTATGAACGTTTCCTAACAAATCTATCAGCTGATGAAACTGATCACATTCTTTTCCATGAGTTCTCCTAAGCATTGCCATCCCTATACAACTCCAGTGATAGAGGTAAAATATAATCAAACTCACAGTAGCAAAATCAATAAGAAACATAATGCAGCTCTTAGAAAAGTAACATTTTCTTGGATTCCGGTTTCATTATAGTCACTATCTCAATAACTGCATAGAAATGAGGCTGCCCATAACATGCAGGGTTGTCCCAAATAAGTATTATTAACATAGAATAACCAGAAAGAAAGCTAATTAGCACTCTAACAGATTAGTCATTCTTGAAAAGAAAGAAGATTTTCTTTTAGCATACATAATTACATCTCTTTAAAACATTGTTAATGTAAAATGTGAAATATGGGACAGTGCAGTAATATACCAGTAATAATAAATGTGACATTTTTATTTTATCAGTAGTTAGTTATATAAACTGTTTTGTATTGAATGGAACCAAATGAAAGAGGAAAGGAGGAAAAGTTAGCAGCTGGCTGATCCGGGCTACTAATAATAAAGGTTGACCTGTGTTAAAATTTGCATATTGCCCGCTACGCAACATTGCTAACCTCTATGTTGCAACTGTCTTGACAAACAAGACTTTTGAGAACATTTTCAGGTGCTGCTGTACTAATCTATAAAAGTCAGATTGTAGCAACCATCAACGCCAACAACAATGAAACATTAGTGCTTTTCTCCCATAGGACTCAAAGTGCTTAAGCTTGTCTCAGATAAGTGCATACAGGGGGAAAAGTTATGTGTTCATTAACCTCCCTGGCGGTAACCCCGACCTGAGCTCGCGATAGGAAAAATGAGCTGTGAGCGGTAAGCCCGAGCTCAGGTCGGGGTAGGGAATTACCTTGTTTTGATGCTGTTTGGGAGTCCCGCGCGCGATCGTCACTGCGCAGCGGGACTCCAGCCTCTGTCCCCGACTGTCTACAGCCTTTTCTGGCCGCCGGGATCCTCATATCCCCGCTCTTGATCCGGGGACCTGGCGGCCAACCAGTGCGGCGGTGACGTTGGCGGGGGGCAGGGCTAACTTTAACTTTTTTTATGCAAAAAATGAGCCATATATATATATATATATATATATATATATATACAGTGGTGTGAAAATCTATTTGTCCCCTTCCTGATTTCTTATTCTTTTGCATGTTTGTCACACTTAAATGTTTCTGCTCATAAAAAAACATTAACTATTAGTCCATGATAACATAATTGAACACAAAATGCAGTTATAAGTGATGTTTTTTATTATTTAGTGAGAAAAATAACTCAAAACCTGCATGGCCCTGTGTGAAAAAGAAATTGCCCCCTGAACCTAATAACCGGTTGGGCCACCCTTAGCAGCAATAACTGCAATCAAGCATTTGCGATAACTTGCAACGAGTCATTTACAGCACTCTGGAGGAATTTTGGCCCACTCATCTTTGCAGAATTGTTGTAATTCAGCTTTATTTGAGGGTTTTCTAGCATGAACCACCTTTTTAAGGTCATGCCACAACATCTCAATAGGATTCAGGTCAGGACTTTGACTAGGCCACTCCAAAGTCTTCATTTTGTTTTTCTTCAGCCATTCAGAGGTGGATTTGCTGGTGTGTTTTGGGTCATTGTCCTGCTGCAGCACCCAAGATTGCTTCAGCTTGAGTTGACGAACAGATGGCCCGACATTCTCCTTCAGGATTTTTTGGTAGACAGTAGAATTCATGGTTCCATCTATCACAGCAAGCCTTCCAGGTCCTGAAGCAGTGAAACAACTCCAGACCATCACACTACCACCACCATATTTTACTGTTGGTATGATGTTCTTTTGCTGAAATGCTGTGTTACTTCTACACCAGATGTAACAGGACACGCACCTTCCAAAAAGTTCAACTTTTGTCTCGTCGGTCCACAAGGTATTTTCCCCAAAGTCTTGGCAATAATTGAGAATTTTTTTAAGCAAAATTGAGACGAGCCTTAATGTTCTTTTTGCTTAAAAGTGGTTTGCGCATGGATATCTGCCATGCAGGCCGTTTTTGCCCAGTCTCTTTCTTATGGGGGAGTCGTGAACACAGACCTTAATTGAGGCAAGTGAGGCCTGCAGTTCTTTAGATGTTGTCCTGGGGTCTTTTGTGGCCTCTCGGATGAGTTTTCTCTGCGCTTTTGGGGTAATTTTGGTCGGCCGGCCACTCCTGGGAAGTTTCATCACTGTTCCATGTTTTTGCCATTTGTGGATAATGGCTCTCACTGTGGTTCGCTGGAGTCCCAAAGCTTTAGAAATGGCTTTATAACCTTTACCAGACTGATAGATCTCAATTACAGTACTTTGTTCTCATTTGTTCCTGAATTTCTTTGGATCTTGGCATGATGTCTAGCTTTTGAGGTGCTTTTGGTCTACTTCTCTGTGTCAGATAGCTCCTATTTTAGTGATTTCTTGAATTAAAAAGGTGTGGCAGTAATCAGGCCTGGGGGTGACTACAGAAATTGAACTCAGGTGTGATAAACCACAGTTAAGTTATTTTTTAACAAGGGGGGCAATCACTTTTTCACACAGGGCCATGTAGGTTTTGAGTTTTTTTTCTCACTAAATAATAAAAACTATCATTTAAAACTGCATTTTGTGTTCAATTATGTTATCTTGACTAATAGTTAACGGTTTTTGATGAGCAGAAACATTTAAGTGTGACAAACATGCAGAAGAATAAGAAATCAGGAAGGGGGCAAATAGTTTTTCACACCACTGTATATATACATGTATATACATGTACTCTCTGCCTGCCGCCTGCACCGACCTCTGCCTGAATTTTGTCTACTCTCTGCCTGCCGCCTGCACCGACCTCTGCCTGGATTTTGACTACTCTCTGCTTGCCTTATATGTACAGTTTCACCATTTGTTAAGTTTATTCATACATTTAATGAATTCAACACATTTGTGTTGTAGTCTTTTATTTATATGCAGAATGTCTAACAGGGTTTTATTCTGGCATATTTTGGTGAGTTATGACTTAAGAATTGGAGGCCTACAATTCTTGAAAAACAATGTACCACTTTTGGCAGAAATGCACCGCCAGGGAGGTTAATGCCAGACTAAACAGGTAGCTTTTCAATTTTGATTTATACGTGTCCAGGGTTTAGTACTGCCGTGGATACCATTCAGAGACATGATAACCAGGCTTCAGACATGGCGTACTGCCTATCTAAGCTTGAAGCATGTGCGGCAGATGCGGAGAACAGATGCAGGTGCAAGAATCTGAGGATAGTTGGCCTGCCGGAGGGGGCAGTAGGAGATGATTCTGTTACCTTTACAGAAGGCAGCTGCTGCCTGATGCTGCCCTGTCACCTCACTTTGTGCTAGAACGGGAACACTGGATACCAGACCGCAAGCCTCCAGTGGGTGCACCAGCCGGGTGTTTATTCTATACCTACATAACTATCGAGACTCAGATGTTATTTTGAGGGCTGCGAGACAGGTAGGAGAGCTGAACCATCAGGAGGCCAGACTCATGATCTTTGCAGACTACACAACTGAGACCCAAAGGCTGTGATGTTTGTTAGACAACTTGAGATCCAAGGCCATTGCTTACTCGAGGCTTTGGGTTATTTATGAAAAGACCACCAAGTTCTTCACCTCACTGGACCAAGCTTCGGATTGGATTGATTCTATCTCCAGACCACGAGGAAAGATGAGTATACTTTGTTCCTGCTGCTTCCCCTGTTTTTCTTTTGGGGGATATTTATCACGAGGAGGGAACCTACTTGATACACCCATTTTTGCTATACCCCTTTTAGTACACATTGGAATTATACTGGCCTCTGGTCCACTGGTCTAACTTACAGTAAACGCTTGTATAGCTACATCTTACTTTTTTTTGTGGAGTACACCTTAATACTTCTGTTGTAAGGCCTTGTGACTTCCACTGTTACAGACATTTCGCAGCGTATGGATCTATCATTGTCACCCACACTTTTAAGGTTCTGCACTACTACTTTGGTTATCAGGAGCTACCACTGGAACTGCCTGAAGCACTACCGACTCCTTACAGATATGCTGAGCTCTCTGAGTATTATGGTTTACACTTTACATTAGAATGGTTACCAGCTCAGGGGCCTCTACCCTGTTGTCTAAGTGTTGTGTTGTTTATAACGGTCTAACTATACCTTATGTTGTGTGTCTCTTACATGCCACTCATATTGTTTTCCTCCTTGCATTATCATGGAAACGCATGTATACCTGTCCTAAGCTGTGCCTTATGTTATTACGTGACAAATTTGTGAAGTGTTATGTTGTACTGGGGGAGGTGCATTTAGGTAGCTCTGGTTCCACTAACTCAGTTCAGTTTTGGTATAGATATCCCTTGGGGTATAGGGTGGGGGGCTGTTGTCGGATTTGTTTTAGGGGGGTTTAGGGCCCGTTTCCACTTGCAAAGTGATACGAGTGCGGCTACCTAGCTGCATCACATCACTTTCTCTTGCAGTTGCGTTACTTCCGCATCTACTGATGAGGTCTCAACGATAAGTTCAATCGGGCCTTAGTTTCGAATTACGTTAGACAACAGCACCCTGGTATATGCATACGCCAGGAGACACCTCTCACATGGAGTAGGGTGCTGGCTCTCAAAAAGGCATGGGTGGGAAGCTGTTACCATGCTACTCACTCCTCCTATTAAAAAGGTGTAAGCATCCTTATTCGTAGGATTCTATAATTTCAGCTCATCAATCTGAAGCTTGATCCGCAGGGGCACTTTGTTGCTCTCCATGCATTGATACATTTGCAAGATGTCTTGATTATAGGAATCTATTTGCCTCCTCCAGTGAATGTGGGTATGCAATCTTATTTAACACCTTTTGTGGCTGCCTGGTCTCCAGGGAAGGTATTGGTTCTGGGGGATTTTACTATGGTGCTCTATGTTACTTATCAACAAGAATGTTAAACTGTCGAAGAGCAGGTGAAAGACCAAGAAATGTTATATTTAATTAACTGGACCGGGCAACTTACTCTGCCTGTCAATTAGCTGTTGCTGATCTCAAACTTCTTCATGCCACGTCTACTAGAAAAGCAAACCTCTTACAGAGACAATGGGCTTGATTCACAAAGCCGTGCTAACTGTTTGGCACGGGTGTGCTAAACAGTTAGGGCTTGATTCACAAAAGAGTGCTAACTGTTAGCACGGCCGTTTTTGCGTGAATTTTCGCTATATAATCAATAATCGTTTTCGTGCAAAAATTCGCATTTGCACGCAAAACCGTTATCGCTTTGCGTGGAAATTTGTGATCGCGCGCAATGAGAAAATTCGCGCAAAAACGGCCGTGCTAACAGTTAGCACTCTTTTGTGAATCAAAAGTCCGCGAACGGCACTTCGCGCGATAACTGTTTAGCACACCCGTGCTAAACAGTTAGCACCGCTTTGTGAATCAAGCCCAATGAGTTTGGAGACAAATGCAGGAAAATGCTAGCTTGGTTGGCGAAGGAACATGCGCCCACTATCACTTTACCCAAAATGATAATTTCCGAGGGCAACATACTGTTCTGCCAATGGAAATAAATGCTGAGTTTGCAAACTACTGCCAGCAACTATACTCCTCTAAATGTGACTCTTCATTAGAAAAAATCTGTGACTATCTGTCGGATGTTCAGTTCTCTAAGCTTTTGCCAGAGCAGAGTGGGTCTCTCAAAGCTGATATCACTCCTGAAGAGGTGTCACTTGCGATTGCCTCACTACAATCAAACAAAACCCCTGGTGTGGATGGAATACCATCAGAGTTTTATCATCAATATGAAGAGCTATTGACTCATCAGCTTCTTTACCTTTTTAGGGAGGCTGAGAAGTTAAAGTATTTACCTGAGTCCATGTAGGCGGCAATGATAGTTGTCATTCCCAAAAAGGAAAGGGATCCATCTCGCAATGTTCCTTCTTCCACCCGATCTCCCTGATTAATATGGATGCAAAAGTTTTCGCTAAACTTCTTGCGAATCGATTGAAACCCATATTAGAGACTCTGATACACCTGGATCAAACCGGCTTTATGCCAGGAAGCAGGACAGACGTCAATCTTTGACTATTGTTCACTAATCTACTGTATGTGCCCACCATGACTTTCAAGGGACTAGAGTTGTTGCTTCCTTGGATTCCACAGGCCTTTCACTCTGTGGAGTGGCTCTATCTTTGGGTTGTGTTGGAACACTTTGGAGTCAGGCCTTGATTTATTGGTTGGATCCAACTATTATATGCAACTCCCAGAGCCAGAGTCGTGACCAATGGGATATCCCCTCTCTTCCACCTCAAGAGAGGGACCAGACAGAGATACCCTCTGTTCCCTTTCCTGTTCACCCTTGAGAGCCATGGGCAGAGAAGGGCATTCATGGTTTTTAGATTGCTGGAGAAAGATGCGTTGTTCGCAGATGATCTGCTTCTCTTCTTGGGGGATGTAGGCAGTTCGCTGCAAACCACTCTCTCCCTCATAGATGGGTTTGGTCAGCACTTAGGACATAGGATCAATTGTGAGAAGTCTTCAATATATCCGTTGACTCTGTTCAATATTCCCAGTAGACTTGGGGGCACGCTCCAGAGTGACTGATATGCCTCTCCAATGGGTGTCTGAGTTCAAGTATTTGGGGATTCAGATACAATACCCACTGTCAAACTATATCCAATGCAATATCAACCCTATCATAGATGCAATGGCTAGACACTGTCAGGTGTGGTCCACTCTTTCCCTGATGGTAGTGGGCAGATATAATATCATTAAGTTTATATATTTGCCTTGCCTAAACTATGTTTTTCGGCAGAAGCCGATCTGGATCCCACAAAAGATATTTGGCAAAATAGATCAGATCTTGTCAACATTTCTTTGGGTAGGGGGGTGGCACACATCTCTCTCTTGACTTTTTGCTGCCTGAGGCAAACTTGTGAGGATGAGGATTTTTTTTATCATTTTTACATTTGTTTTTGAGAATTATAATTTGATTTGTTATAATTTGTTTAGTTAACGTATGCAGCAGAGAAAGAGGGTTTCAGAGTTAGGCATTAGGAAGAGGGGTTTTAGGGTTATGCGCCACCAGGGGGGTCTTAGGGTTACGCACCACCAGGGGGGGTCTTGGGGTTAAGCACCACCAGAGGGGTCTTAGGGTTAGGCACCACCAGAGGGGGGGTTAAGGGTTAGGCATCGGTAGAGGGAGGGTTCTGTGTGAGAGTAGGGTTAGGTTTAGTAGTAGTAAAATATCGGTAATATTTTTTGGCTACATGTAATACCTACACACGATTACACCTAAAATATGTCTATGGAATACTTAACCTGTTGCCGTCCGCGTCACACCAATGGGCGTGGCCGCGGCGGCAGCCCCAGGGCCGCCTAACGCCAATTGACGTAAAGTCCTGGGGCTCTGTTTTGCAGGAGATCGCACGCATGGTGCGTGCGCATCTCCTGCTTGGGTGGGCGGAGCTGAGCTCCGCCTTCAGTCTCCGAGCGGCGGTTGCCACTCGGGAGACTGTTTAGTCTATTTAAATAGACTGTTTAGTCTATTTACAGGTACAGCGCTGCGATCAGCAGCAGCGCTGTACTGGGGACAGCCGTGTGACACGGCTGTCCCCTCCTGAGACACAGAGGTGATCGTCTGTCATAGGCTGAAGCCTATGACAGCTGATCATGGGGATTGGCTGGCGGGGGGAGGGAGGGAGGAGGGATTACTGCTGGGGAAAAAAAACACACATTTTTATTACAAAAACAAGCACATACCAACAAATAAACAAACATCTGGGGGGCGATCAGACCCCACCAACAGAGAGCCCTGTTGGTGGGGAGAAAAGGGGGCGGGGGAATCACTTGTGTACTGTGTTGTGCGGCCCTGCAGCTTGGCCTTAAAGCTGCAGTGGCCAATTTAATAAAAAATTGCCTGGTCTTTAGGGGGGTTTAACACTGCGGTCCTCAAGAGGTTAAAGAGACACTTAAGCCTGGAAAAAAAATCAGATTTACTTACTCGGGGCTTCTACCAGCCCCCTGCAGTCGCCCGTGCCCTTGCAGTCACTCGCGGATCCTCGTGTCCCCTGCCGCCAGCTACTTTAGGTGTGCCGACAGGCCTGGCCACGCGTAGTCTTCTTTGCATTTCTATCCGCAATAGTGTCCTGCGCCTGCACAGGATGGTTTTGCAGACGGGGGCTCAAAGAAGGAGATATGTTGCCAGGTCTGCGCAGGCGCAGTGAGCCTGCCAGCCGAAAACGAATGTAGCTGGTGGCGGGGAACAGGTAGATCCGCGAGTGACTGCGAGGGCACGGGACGGCTGCTGGGGGCTGGTAGAAGCCCCAGGTGAGTAAAACTGATTTTTTTTTCCAGGCTTAAGGATCCCTTTAAAGTCATTAAAAATCACTATAGAAACAATTACTAATTTTAAGCCATGCTGTATTTCTTTGTAAACCGATATTTTAGTGACTGCGCCCTTTTATTACAGCACCTCTATTTCATGCACATGTTCAGACACTTCCAATAAACTATTCCTGTTACTAACTGACAACAATCACCCATTTTGCCAGCTCTGCCAGAAAGCAATGGAAAGTGCTAAGCTGCTGCAGTAAACTAAGCTAAAGTCTTGGCATTTTGTATCTGTACTGAAGGTAATTGTTTTTTTCTCTACGAAAGTGGAGTTACACTTTAAGGACTATTTTGTGGGAAATGCTGTGATATATTCACAACGTAGGACAACATTTCTCCATCTGTTAAAATTAAGGCACAGATTTTATATCATAACGGTGCTTTAAAATATCTGAAAATGTTGAATTTCACTTTTTTAGACCAAACATTTACAGTTCACATAGCTAATGTATTGTAGGTGTTAATGATAAACATGGGACACATTAAAATAAGCTATGAATACAATTAGCTATGACTTGATTAAAATATATTTTAAGGTCTAACATTTTTTATAGTTTTTGTGAGGTTAAAAACAATCAAAACAACGTATCAGATTCATTAAAGGGCACTCAAATTTAGTACCTACCGACATCACTTGTAAATTATTCGTGCTAATTGAAAAGGATAAAACATACTTGTAATAATTCCAAAAGGGTGTGAAAAGCTGCCCTGTCATTTTAAACAGTCCAGCCCACAGTGGCATCCCACTTGGTTGACTATAATAAGGAAAACATATTTGTATTGGGAGTTCAGTGTAGGCAGGCCATGCAATGTATTGACATGTTTGTTGTAAATAAAATATGACTTGTACACAGGCTAGATGGTCCTCAGCCAATACAAACAGTCAGGCCTAGTGCACACCAGTGCGGTTCGGCTGCAGTTTGCGATCCGCTTGCGGGTGCGGATCTGCTAGGGTAATGTATTTCAATGGGGTGGTGCACACCAGAGCGGGAGGCGTTTTGCAGAAACGCATACTCCCGGGCTGCTGCAGATTTTGGATTGCGGATGCGTTTCTGCCTCAATGTTAAGTATAGGAAAAACGCAAACCGCTCTGAAAAACGGCACTTCAGAGCGGTTTGCCAGGCGTTTTTTGTTACAGTAGCTGTTCAGTAACAGCTTTACTGTAACAATACATGAAATCTACTATACCAAAACCGCTTCACAAAACCGCAAAACGCTAGCTGAAACGCTGCAGAAAAATAAGAAAAAGCGTTTCAAAATCTGCTAGCATTTTGCGGATCTGCTAGC
The DNA here is from genome assembly GCF_040937935.1 of Hyperolius riggenbachi. NCBI lineage: Eukaryota > Metazoa > Chordata > Amphibia > Anura > Hyperoliidae > Hyperolius > Hyperolius riggenbachi. The sequence goes on along the minus strand of NC_090650.1, from coordinate 137,502,532 downwards.
GGTTTTTGGTGTGCACCAGGCCTCAGGGCTGCCTCTGCCAATTATCATTATCATTGTCTTTATATAAAGCCAGATAAACCGATAGATATGCAAACCTCTAAGGCCTCTTGCACACTGCATGCATTTCAGATTCCGATTCCGCTTTTTAATCTGTTTTTACATCCGATTCCGATTCAGATTTTTAATCTTTACTGCATGCTGCGTTTTTTGATCCGTTTTTCTGTTGAATGTATTCAGGGAAAATCGGAAACGGAATCGGAATCGGAATCGGAAAACGGATTTGCAGTGTGCAGGGAGCCTTCAGGTGTTGAGAATGGATGACATTAGTTTACACTGCACTGTAGCATTTAAAGGGGAAATGAAGAGAGAGGTATATGGAGGCTGCCATTTTTATTTCCTTTTAAGCAATACCAGTTTCCTGGCAGCCCTGCTGATCCTCTGCCTCTAATACTGTTAGCCAAAGCCCCTGAACAAGCATGCAGCAGATCAGGTGTTTCAGACTTTAAAGTCAGATCTGACAAGACTAGCTGCATGCTTGTTTCTGGTGTTATTCAGATACTACTGCAGAGAAATAGACCAGCAGGGCTGCCAGGCAACTGGTATTAATTAAAAGGAAATAAATATGGCAGCCTCCGTATACCTCTTTCTTCAGTTCCCCCCTTTAAAGGACCTCTGTTGCGAAAATCTTAAAATGTAAAATATATATGCAAAGATAAACAAATAAGAAGTAGGTTTCTTCCAGAGTAAATGAGCCATAAATTACTTTTCTTCTATGTTGCTGTCACTTACAGTAAGTCATAGAAATCTGAGATAATCGACAGGTTTTGGGCTAGTCCATCTCTCCATAGGCATGACCTTTATTCTTTCTAAAGACACTCCCTGAATAAAAATTATACAAAGATGCTGGCCAGCCTGCCTGCTCACCATACATGTTTTTGGCAGTTGGACGGAGCAACTGCCATTCACTAAGTGCTTTTGAAAATAAAACTCTGAGAAGCCCCCATGAAGAGATGGTCTAGTCCAAAACCTGTCGGTTGTGTCAGATTTCTGCTACTTACTGCAAGTGACAGCAACATAGGAGAAAAGTAGTTTATGGCTCATTTTACTCCAAAAGAAACATACTTCTTATTTGTATATGCTTACATATACAGCAGGATGCGAAAGTTTGGGCAACCTTGTTAATCGTCATGATTTTCCTGTAGAAATCGTTGGTTGTTGCGATAAAAAATGTCAGTTAAATATATCATATAGGAGACATACACAGTGATATTTGAGAAGTGAAATGAAGTTTATTGTATTTACAGGAAGTGCACAATAATTGTTTAAACAAAATTAGACAGGTGCATACATTTGAGCACCACAAAAATAAATCAAATCACTATTTAGTAGATCCTCCTTTTGCAGAAATTACAGCCTCTAAACACTTCCTGTAGGTTCCAATGAGAGTCTGAATTTTGGTATTTTGGACCATTCCTCTTTACAAAACATCTCTAGTTCATTCAGGTTTGATGGCTTCCGAGCATGGACAACTCTCTTTAACTCACAACACAGATTTTCAATTATATTCAGGTCTGGGGACTGAGATGGCCATTCCAGAATTTTGTACTTGTTCCTCTGCATGAATGCCTTAGTGGATTTTGAGCAGTGTTTAGGGTCGTCGTCTTGTTGAAAGATCCAGCCCCGGTGCAGCTTCAGCTTTGTCACTGATTCCTAAACATTGGTCTCCAGAATCTGCTGATACTGAGTGGAATCCATGCGTATTCGCGGGAACATCTGGAGTTCGCGTTAGCGGCAACCGCAAACTTTATGGCGGTTTGACCAGCCCCCTATACTACATCATTGGGCTAAATTTTGACCCTCTACATCACAGTCAGCAGACACATGGCAGCCAATCAGGCTGCACTCCCTCCTGGAGCCCCCTCCCCCCTCCATATAAGGCAGCAGCGTCGGCCATGTTCTCACTCTGTGTGCTGCAGTATTAGTGAGAGAAGGGACAGACATTGGAGAGATAGGGAAAGCGATAGTTAGGAGGTCTGTTAGCTTGCCCCTTGCTGATATTTGTTGCTGGAAAGCACCACCAAAACAGCTCATTTGAGAGCTAATGTTCTTGTGATGTGCTTGTTTTTTTTTTCTGGCCCACTGACACTTGTATACACAGCCCTGTCTGTCGCAGCTGGTTCTTGCTAATTGCTATACTGTGCCAGGCCCAGCACATTCAGTGCCTACCTTTTCACTGCACCTGTGTGTGTGACAGCTGCACATTGTATTGTAATACCAGTCACTGTATACCTTTCACTGCACCTGTGTGTGACAGCATGCAGTTTTATATACCAGTCACTGCATACCTGTTCACTGCACTTCTGTGTGACCGCACACTGTTTTATATACCAGTCCGTGCATATCTGTTAACTGCACCTGTTTGACCGCACACTGTTATACCAGCAGTCACTGCAACCTTTTCACTGCACCTGTGTGACGGCACACTGTTATACCAGCAGTCCCTGCAACCTTTTCACTGCACCTGTGTGACTGCACATTGTTATACCAGCAGTCACTGCAACCTTTTCACTGCACCTGTGTGACCGCACATTGTTATACCAGCAGTCACTGCAACCTTTTCACTGCACCTGACTGCACATTGTTATACCAGCAGTCACTGCAGCCTTTTCACTGCACCTGACTGCACATTGTTATACCAGCAGTCAAGGCAACCTTTTCACTGCACCTGACTGCACATTGTTATACCAGCAGTCACTGCAACCTTTTCACTGCACCTCTGTGTATTAGTCAAGTCAGTGTATACCTTTCACTTCATCCCCCCAATATGGACAAAACAAAAGGCAGAGCCAGAGGCAGGTCTTTTCGAGGTCGTGCTGACGTGATTTAGTGTGGCCCTCGACCAAAGTACAGTGTTCAGAAGGCACGTTCCATCAACTCCCAAGATTGCCAGGACGTAGTTGACTATTTAACCCAGAACACCTCATCTTCCTCAGCTTCCGCAATGCCACCCTCCGCCTCCTCTTCCTCCTTCAGGTGCAGCATCTTCAGCCGCTTTCTCTCTTGCACCTTCACAGTCACGCTCCTCCACTTCGCCTCTCACCTTGAGTGGTTCCTGCTCCTCTGCCCACGGCAGCAGCCAGGAGTCCGTGAAGGAAATCTTTAAGCAGAGAAAGCCAATGTCTGCCAGTCACCCCCTTGCTCGGCATCTGACAGCTGGCTTGACAGAATTGTTAGTTCGCCAGCTGTTACCATACCAGGTGGTGGACTCTGAGGCCTTCCGAAAATTTGTGGTGATTGGAACACCTCAGTGGAAGATACCAGGCGGTAATCATTTTTCAATAAGGCGATACTCAAACTGTACCGTGATGTAGAAAGGCAAGTGGTGTCATCTCTGGCACACAGCATTGGGTCAAGGGTCCATTTGACTACGGAAGCCTGGTCTGCAAAGCACAGTCAGGGCAGGTACATTACTTATACAGCACATTTCTGTCTGTCCTTGGATGTGTGGTGGTAGCTGTTTCTCAGGCTCCCACTCCGGCCTGGAATCGAACCCTGATTCCCTGGCCCTTACCCGTGGTCACCATGGTACTGAGAAAGTAATATGGAAAGTTTATCACACAGTTAAATGAATGGCAGACTTGCCCTCCATAACAGATTCTCGTTGAAGGACAGCAAAAGAAAGTTGATAAGGCAGTCAGACATTACCTGACATCACACTGAGGAAGAGCAATCTCGCCATGGTGCGCACCAGTCCAGCACGGCCATCACTACACAAACAGCTGTTTGCGGTGCATTACATTTTCAAGCACTTTAGACCTTCAAATTAGGAATGCAATGTGATTTCTGCCTTTTAGGGATTATAACCTTGCTGTGCGTCAAATCCGTATTTTGCCCCGGGACCATGCCCCCCTCCAGGTCTTAGACCCCTTGAAACATCTTTTCCATCACTTTTGCGGCCAGAAACAGTGTTTGTAGCTTTGAAAGTACGCCTGCTCCTTGAAGTCTATTGCGGTTTGCGAAGTTCCCCGATTCACAAACCTTTTACGGAAGTTCGCGAACTCGGTTCGCGAACCAAAAAACGGAGGTTTGCGACATCTCTGGTGGAGAAAAGGCTTCCTCTGCATCGCTCTTGCATACAGCATCTCCTTGTGTAAACTGTGTGGAGTGGTTGAAAGGTGCACAGTGACTCTATCTGCAGCAAGATGATGTTGTAGGTCTTTGGTGCTGGTCTGTGGGTTGACTCTGGCTGTTCTCACCATTCGTCGCTTCTGTCTATCCGAGATTTTTTTTGGTTTTGCCACTTCTAGCCTTAACTTGAACTGAGCCTGTAGTCTTCCACTTCATCAATATGTTGCTAACTGTGGAAACAGACAGCTGAAATCTCTGAGACAGCTTTCTTTGTCCTTACCCTAAACCATGATGGTGAGCAATCTTTGTCTTCAGGTCATTTGAGAGTTGTTTTGAGACCCCCATGTTGCTACTCTTCAGAGAAAATTAAAAGAGGAGGGAAACTTACAATTGACCCCCTTAAATTTCTCATAATTGGATTCACCTCTGTATGTAGGTCATTGGTCACTGAGCTTAGAAAGCCAATGCGAGTTCCAATAATTAGTTCTAATGGTTTGGAATCAATAAAATGACAACAGTGCCCACATTTATGCACCTTCCTAATTTTATTTAAACAATTATTGTGCACTTCCTGTAAATCCAATAAACGTCATTTCACTTCTCAAATATCATTGTGTGTTTCTCTTATATGATATATTTAACTGACATTTTTTATTGCAACAACCAACGATTTATACAGGAAAATCATGAAGATTAACAAGGTTGCCTAAACTTTCGCATCCCACTGTATTAAACATTTTAAGATTTTCGTGACAGAGGTCCTTTAATGGGAATAAAATAATGGACTAAAAGCGTGCACCATTGGCTCCAATGCAAAATATCAGCTATTAGGTGCCAAAGAAGAAATTAGGGCACCCTTTAAATAGCGGTTGCTGGGACCATGTAATCAAAATTTTTTGTTTACAAAATAAGTTTTGGAACAAATATCATTTAGAAATTTGTTTTGACTATTGGTTTAACTTATTTTAGCATTTTAAAATGCATTTTTTAGGAGTACAATCCATAAATTATCGTTTTGAAGGTTATTTCCTTACAAATAAAAGGCTATTTGAATTAACCTTGTTTTCATAATTACAATGTGTAAATTATAGTTTTTACATTTCTAATCTAATATATTGTTTTTTATATTAACGTTATTTTAATATATATATTTTTAATGCGTACATTATTGATAGGCTATTTATTCTATTGCAAATATATAGCTTTTTGATTTTTTCTTATATTACCGCTATTTTAAGATTTTTAATGTGTACGTTATTGTAAGCCTTTTTTTATACTATTAGAAATATATAGCTTTTTATATTCATGTTACCGTATATACTCGCATACAAGCCGAATTTTTGACCCCCAAAAAGTGGGTCAAAAGTTGGGGGTCGGCTTGTTTGCGAGTCATGGTCCGCGCATCCCCCCCCCGCTCCCCACCCCCCGCGGCCGCTGCTGCTTTTACCTTAGCCGGCGCCGCTTCTTCTATTCCCCTCCTCTCCAGCTCCATAAATCACAGCAGCGCTCTTTACGGCGGCTGCTCTAGAGAGAGATAGCGGTTCCCATAGCAACCGCCGCTACAAGAAGCCGCGCTCTCTGCTGCTTCCTGTCTCATCACAGCAGCCGCCGTGAAGAGTGCTGCTGTCGTACGGAGCCGCAGAGGAGGGGAATAGAAGAAGCGGTGCCGCCTAAGGTAAAATCAGCGGCGGGGGTGGGGGGTGGCGGGGGGGCGGGGTGTTGGGTGGTGTTATGGGTGAGGCGGGGGGGGGGGGCACTACCTACCTATACTGGGCACTATACTAGCTATACTGGGGCACTATACTAGCTATACTGGGCACTATACTAGCTATACTGGGCATTATACTAGCTATACTGGGGCATTTTACTAGCTATAATGGGCACTTAACTAGCTATACTGGGCACTATACTAGCTATACTGGGCACTATACTAGCTATACTGGGCACTATACTAGCTTTACTGGGGCACTATACTAGCTATACTGGGCACTATACTAGCTATACTGGGCACTACACTAGCTATACTGGGGCACTTTACTAGCTATACTGGGCACTATACTAGCTATACTGGGCAGTATACTAGCTATACTGGGGCACTACCTACCTATACTGGGCACTATACTAGCTTTACTGGGGCACTTTACTAGCTATACTGGGCACTATACTAGCTATACAGGGCACTATACTAGCTATACTGGGGCAGTATACTAGCTATACTGGGGCACTTTACTAGCTATACTGGGCACTATACTAGCTATACTGGGGCACTATACTAGCTATACTGGGGCACTTTACTAGCTATACTGGGCACTATACTGGCTATACTGGGGCACTTTACTAGCTATACTGGGTACTATACTAGCTATACTGGGCACTATACTAGGCACTACCTACCTATACTGGGCACTTTACTAGCTATACTGGGCACTATACTAGCTATACTGGGCATTATACTAGCTATATTGGGGCATTACCTACCCATACTGGGCACTATACTAGCTATACTGGGACACACTAGGGGAATAAGGCAGCCAGCATTTCCTACCCCGGCTTATATGGGGGTCAATCATTTTTTACTGGTTATTTAGGTAAAAGTGTGGGGAGGGGGTCGGCTTATATGCGGGTCGGCTTATATGCGAGTATATACGGTATTTGCAGCAAAGTAGGTGGATTTTTAGGGTTAGGCACCACCACGGGGGTCTTAGGGTTAGGCACCACCAGGGGAGTCTTAGGGTTAGGCACCACCAGGGGAGTCTTAGGGTTAGGAACCATCAGGGGGGTGTTAGGGTAAGGCACTGCCAGGGGGGTGTTAGGGTTACAGACTAACAGGGGAGTCTTAGGGTTAGGCACCAACAGGGGGAGGAGGGGTTCTTAGGTTTAAGCAGCACCAGGGTGGTTTCAAGGTTAGGCAACACCAAGGGAGGTCTAAGGGGTAGGGATAGGTACAGGGAGGGTTCTGTGTGAGAGTAGGGTTAGGTTTAGTTGTAGTAAAATGTCGGTAATATTTATTAATTTTTTTTACTGTCGTTATTATGAATGTACTTATTTTTTTTTCCATTGTTATAAACAATATTTTCAGATTTGATTACATGAAGAAAGAAGGTTATAGACAATGATAATTTCAGATTTTTATTACAAGTAAAAAATGATACAATATGTTTAGAGACAATGTCATTAAATTTTGGCTACACCACGCACCCTTTTTTCTAGGCGCCCTTTGTTGATGTATGCCCTTTAACATTATGGCAATCATCAAGGTTTCCTCCATGAAACAGGTCCCTACACTAAACAACACCACTTAGCATGCAAGCAGACATTTTGACATCATCCCTCTAGTGGATGCAATAGCCAAGGGGGTAGTAGTAGTCACATCTAGCAGATGCTACCAATTTTAAAAGATGACTGCACCGAAGCTCTGGGGCCTGGCTAGTATTTGGGGAAGATCCAAAGGCCTCTTTACTCACCCTCTCAGATCTACAGCACAAGACCCAAATGACAGAACTTACCTATTAAACAAGAGGGAATCTAAAATGCATCACTACGAGTAGTTACATTGAAACGGCTTTTCTAAAGTCTTTCTTCTGCCAAGCAAATTCGATAAGATGCCCATGTCATTTTGTTACCTTTTGCAAAAGCATTTACTTTCAGGGCCTGAAACAGGTATTTTAGCATGTCCAGCTGAAATTCAAACATAGCAATGATTTAGAAAGATTAACAAAGAAGTATTGGGTTAGGCCCGGTTCACATCTGCGTTTTTTTGCGGAACATAACCGGAACGTATACTGTACAAACGGAACGGATGTGAAATGATCCAATGTTAACCTATTGGACCATCCACATGCGTCCGTAGGTACGGGTACGTTCTGGTCCCCAGATCGAAAAATTGCTGCAGGCCCTAATTTTCCGGACCGTTCTGCCCAGCGGAACGAAACCGGACAAAAAATGCTGCAGCACTGGGGCAATAGAAAACGGTTCTTCACACAAGTGAAGAAACGGACCGTTCCACAGGCTGTGGCGGGATGTGGGGACATGAACCTGAGCGGCGGGAGGGTGAGGGAGGGTGCAGCAGCTCGCCGGGTGGGTGAAGGAGGGTAAAATATGCACCTAATGCTCTTTTGAAACCGGCGGTAGAGGCTTCCGTTTTCTTCTGCGTCATGTGAATACATGATGCGTCGTGTGACTAGTCACATGACGCGCTGTGTAGTCACAGCGGAAGAAGAGGAATCCTCTACCGCCGGCTGCAAAAGAGCATTAGGTATGTATTTGCCGGCAAACTGAGTGAAAAACTGATCCAAACGGTCATTGATCAAATCCGTTTTCACTTTCCGTTTGGCAGTGTGCACAGAGCCATCCGTTTGGCTCAAAAACGCAGATGTACACCGGGCCTTAGGGACAGGTCTTGACATTTATGTAAGTTTCAAAACAGGCTTATCTAAAACACACTGCTAATTTGATGGGGCTGATGCTCTAAACCTGAATATAATAATTTCTAAAGGAGATAACAGTTACACAGGGGTGTTGCTAGGATCCTGGGAGATACGGGGCACCCCTGGGCACCAAGGGAGAATGAACATGCATAGCCCACGAGGTCCCTCGGCATCCTCCGGGTCTCCTCCTTGGTCCCCCTGGTGGCCCCGTTAGTGTGGCAACTTCGTCCGAAGTCGTTCACAACTACACATATGTGGCCCGTCCATGCTTCCATCTCAATCACGCGCGCACCCCCGTAAGCCTCCTGTGCATGCACAGTTCAGTCTTTCTAAGAACTGCGCATGTGCTGGAGGCTTATGACAATGCTTTCCAGTCCTTAGTATATCAAGCCCCATGTGCTTGTGTTCTTGCTAAGAAAGATTTCTACTTTCAAGAAACTTTTCTTTGTAAAATAAAAATGTGTTAAGAAATACTGTAACGGATGCTATAAATTGTTCATTATCATGTAGATAGCAGTGTTAGTATTCATCAATACAACAATATTTTGTTGACAGTCTAATAAATCTTTTTCTCATCAGTATCTCACTTTCACTACTGTATATTAAACTCACTTGTCAACATGATTGTGTTCTTACAATTTACTAAGCTTAATGATATTCTCAAAGAAATGCAATATTTAATTACTATCTTGTCTCATCCATTTTTAGATATAACCATCGCTGATTATTGTAGAGGAAAATTTGCCATACAAATCAGAAAAATAAATCGTTGGGTCTCTGGAAGAATGCACATTGGTATTTATAGTGCTCAGCTCTGTTAACCTCCCTGCCGTTATAAAAAAATGCTGCGCACGGCAGGGAGGGTGTTTTTTCGCATTATTTTTTTTTTTTTAGCATGTAGCTAGCCTAGCGCTAGCTACATGCTTCCCCCCTCCCTGCGGCGTCCCCCCGAATGCGCCGATCGCCGCCGGCGCATATACCCATCCGGAAATCCCGTTCTGAACGGGATTTCCAGGAGGGCTTCCCCCGTCGCCATGGCGACGGGCGCGATGACGTCACCGACGTCATCGACGTCGTGACGTCAGAGGGAGTCCCGAACCACCCCTCGACGCTGCCTGGCACTGATTGGCCAGGCAGCGCACGGGTCTCGGGGGGGGGGACACCCTCTGTCGCGGCGGGTTGCGGCGAATCGGCGGGGAGCGGCGGCGATCGTAAGTTACACGCAGCTAGCAAAGTGCTAGCTGCGTGTAACAAAAAAAAAATTATGCAAATCGGCCCAGCAGGGCCTGAGGAATCCTCCGCGGCAGGTTACCCCGAGCTGAGCTCGGGATAACCGGCAGGGAGGTTAAATAACTTGCAGGATACTGAAAGACAGAACTAATCCACAAAATTAACAATTTTTACCCTAACGGACAAGAGCGATTTTCCCCTTTCAGTGCTCATCCCTTTCATTAGCCAATAGCTTAAATACTACTAATTACAATAAAATGATCTATATCTTGTTTTTTTTTAACCACCAATTGGGCTTTTTGGGGATGACATTTGTTTTTATTTATTTATTGTATTTATAAAGCGCCAACATATTACGCAGCGCTGAACATTAATTTAGGTTACAGACAATATTTAGGGGTGACATATAGCAATATGACAATACAGGAATACAAGAAAACCAGATCACACACCATAGTATGAGTACCAGGTAATGCTTAGTCAGTCACTGGATGGAGCATGGAGATTAGGCAAGTTAGGTTCACTCAGATGCATAGCATGGGTTCACAGTAATGGAGGTGCAAGATCAGGTAGGACACAAAAGGAGGAGGACCCTGCCCAAAGGCTTACAATCTAGAGGGAGAGGTAAGGACACGAATGGTAGGGGACTAGAGTTCAGCTGTAGGTTTAGAGCACTTGTAAGGGGTAGTAGGCCAGAGTGAAAAGGTGAGTTTTGAGGGCTTTCTTGAAGATGTTGGAGGACAGGGCTGCCCTAATGGTTGGAGGTAGGGAGTTCCATAGTGTTGGAGCAGCTCTTGAGAAGTCCTGGAGGCGTGCATGGGACTGGGTGATGCGGGGGGCGGTTAGGCGAAGTTCATTGGAAGAGCGGAGTGAGCGGCTAGGTGTGTACCTCTGAGTAAGATCGGAAATGTAGGTTGGACAGGTTTTGTGGACAGATTTGTAGGTCAGACACAGTATCTTGAATCTGATTCTGGACTGGATAGGAAGCCAGTGGAGGGATTCTAGGAGGGGATCTGCCGTGGTGGAGCGATGGGAGCAGTGGATAATTCTGGCTGCCGCATTCATGATGGACTGCAGTGGGGCTGTTCGGGTCATAGGGAGACCAGACAGCAGGGCATTGCAGTAGTCAAGACGGGAAATTATGAGGGCATGGATGAGGAGTTTGGTGGTGGCAGAGGTCAGGAAAGGGCGAATCTTACAGATGTTACGAAGGTGGAAGTTGCAGGACTTTGTGAGATTTTGGATGTGAGAAGTGAAGGAGAGTGCGGAGTCCAGGGTGACACCCAGACAGCGGGCTTGAGAGGTAGGGCGAATGGTAGTGTGGTTAACAGTGACATGCACATCTGGGAGGTTCGTGGATGGCCGGGAAGATCATAAATTCCGTTTTGTCTAGATTTAGTTTCAGGAACCTAGCGGACATCCAGTAGGAGATGGCTGATAGGCAGGAGGAGACCTTGTCCATGGTAGTGGTGGATATGTCAGGGGTGTGGAGGTAGATCTGGGTGTCATCTGCATACAGATGATAGTTAAAACCCATGGAGGAGATAACCTTGCCAATGGAGGATGTGTATTGGGTGAACAGTAGGGGGCCAAGGACCGAACCTTGGGGGACTCCCACCAAGAGGTGGTTGGGGGTGGACGAGGACTCATTGAAGGCGGTCGTGAAGGAGCGGTTGGAGAGGTAGGATGTAAGCCAGGAGAGGGCGAGATCGTGAATGTCCAAGGACTGGAGGGACTGGAGGAGTAGGGGATGATCTACTGTGTCAAAAGCTGCTGACAGGTCAAGGAGGAGGAGAATGGAGTATTTACCTTCAGCTTTAGCTAAGGCAAGGTCGTTGACCACTTTGGTGAGAGCAGTTTCGGTTGAGTGGGCAGGCCGAAATCCAGATTTCAGTGGGTCTAGCAGTGAGTTGGCATTGAGGTACTGGGTCAGGCGTTTGTGAACCAGACCCTCAAGGAGTTTTGAGGCAAAGGGGAGGAGGGAGATAGGATGGTAGTTGGAGGGTAGCGAGGGGTCGAGTGAGGGTTTCTTGAGCCGGGGTAGTACAGTGGCCTGCTTAAAGTCTGAGGGGAAGGTGCCTGTGGATAGGGAGAGGTTGAACAGGGTAGTGAGGACTGGGACCAATTCCGTGAAGTGAGGCTGGAGTAAATTAGAAGGGATGGAGTCAAGGGGGGAAGTAGTGGTATGGGAAGTCTGCAGTAGGTGGTTGACTTCCTCGGTGGTAGTAGGAGTGAAGGATGTGAGGGGAGGATAGGGAGGAGGAGGAGCTGGTTGGGAGGGGGTGGGAGGTGAAGATTGGAGATTGGATATTTCCTGGTGGATGGAGACAATTTTGTTGGTGAAGTAGGTGGCTAAATCTGTGGCAGAGAGGGAGGAAATGGAGGGTGGGGGGGGGGGGGGTGGATTTAAGCAGGGAGTTGAAGGTGGCAAAAAGACGCTGGGGGTTGGAAGCTTGTGCTCCGATGAGCTTGGTAAAGTATTCCTGCTTCGCATGAGCAAGGGCAGTGTGGAACTGCAGCAGGTTGGTCTTGTGCTGTAGGAAATCCTGGTTAAGTCTAGGTTTTCTCCATTTCCGTTCAGTGGCGCGTGTTTTCCTCTGGAGGATGTGAGTATAGGTAGTGCGCCAGGGCTGGGGGTTAGGGGGTCGGTTGCGGCGAAATATTGGTGGAGCAGCTTTCTCTAGGGCTGATGAGAGAGTTTGGCGAAACTGAGCTGCAGCAAGATTAGGACAGGTTAGGGTGGGGAGAGTGGAGGAGAGGGCATGGAGGGGGTCAGCAAGGACACTAGGGTTGAGCTTGCGTAAGTCTCACTGCCTTCGACCAGGTGGGTGGGTGGCTAATTTGGAGGTGCCTTCCGTGAGGAGGTTGAAGGTGAGAAGGTGATGGTCTGAGGGTGGAAAGGGTGCGATGTCAAGTTCTGCAATGGTGGTGGATTTAGTGAATATAAGGTCGAGAGTGTGACCTGCAGTGTGAGTGGGGGGTGTTAGCTTGTTGTACTAGTCCAAGTGAGTTGGCAATGGTGAGTAGCCGGGTCACAGCGGAGCTCTGGGTTTCATCGATGGGAATATTGAAATCCCCAAGGATGATGGTGGGGAGGTCAGAGGAGATGATGTGAGGGAGCCAGGAGGCAAGGTCATCGAGAAATTGTGGGGTGGAACCCGGAGGGCGGTATAAGACCGCAACAATGGCAGGGAGGGGGTGGTAGAGACGGATGGTGTGGGCCTCAAATGATGTGAATTGTAGAGAGGTAGGTGGGGTGAGGACACAAAAGGTGCAGGATGGGGAGAGGAGCAGACCCACCCCTCCCCCGGTCCTGTTGTCTGGTCTGGGGGTATGACTGAGGTGAAGCCACCCGTAGGAGAGGGCAGCCTCTGCGGCAGAGTCAGAGGGGGTGAGCCATGTCTCAGTGAGTGTGAGGATGTTGAGGGATTTGGAGAGGAAGAGGTCGTGGACTGCTGTAAGTTTGTTGTGGATGGATCTGGCATTCCAGAGACCGCAGCGTAGGGGGAGTATGTGTTTGTGGGTGGGATGGATGGAAATAAGTTTGGAGCGAGGATGGGTGTTGAGGTTATTTGTGGACAGAGGGCTGTGAAGTGTATGAAGCAGGTCAGCAGGAGATGCTTGTCTGGCAGCAGGCTGTGGCTCAGGATTGGGTGATATATCACCAGCTGCAAGTAAGAGTAGAAGGGAGAGAGTAAGCAAATGTGAATGGGATTTAAATGTTTGTGAGGTTTTTGAGCTGCTGGAGGGAGAGAGAGATTTCAGGAGAGCTAACAGCTCATGAGAAGCTGAGTAAGGTGAGGAAAGCAGAGCAGGTGAAATGAATATGGAGTGTGGTACACTGGGAGGATGCATATTGCAATGCAACTTGTAGATGTTTGCAGACAGGCAGAACATAAGAAAAAGTGCAGTAAACATGGTAATGGTCTCTGATTATAACCAGGAAGTTTCCAACCACTAAACAGTTTAAATGAGTATGCAGTTAGTGCAAGCAAACCTGTGTAAAGAAGCAGAGTCTACTTGGCTGTGCAACATATGTCCAGCAGTGCCATTTTTAGCAACAGCATTGGAGGCAGGTGTGGATGCAGAGTAGTTGTTTCCAGCAGAGTCCTGTGGCTGTTGAATCCTGTTTGAATTCCTGGGTAAATTCCTGGGTAAATTCTTGGTAAGTTGTAAAGCACTTTGTAATAAATGGCACTTCGGAATTAAATGGCACAAGTGACCTAGGCCACGAGTGACCAAGCTCCAGCGCTTAAATAGGTATGGTAGCTGCCATGCCTGAATTGGAAGTGATTCTCAATTAGAAATTGGGAAAACAGTTCAGCTGAGGATGGGAGTGGCTACCAAAAACCAGGCCTGCTGCAATAAATAATTACTGCTCACTGGGCCGGAACACAAAGGATTCACAAATGTAATATGGGAATTTACTAACACTGCTGAACTACTTAAATTTATATTAAACAATCTTAGTAGCAATGTATGCAGCAAGCGTACCAATTAAAACGTGCAGATAACGATTGCAGTCACAGATTGTACAGCAGACTTTGCAAGGGAGTAGCAAGCGTATCAATTAAAACGTGCAGATAACGATTGCAGTCAAAGATTGTACAGCAGATTTGTTTTCAGTAATTACTTGATTTTCTATGCACTCTAAAGGGAAAAACAAGAAAAAAAATGAAAAAATACACTATTTCTCCAATTTCATCCCCTATAGTTTTAATATAGACACTGCTAATGTGTATAAAACTCACACATTTTATTTGCCTATTTGTTCTGTTTATCACAAGATTTTAATTATGTCCCTAGTACAAAGTATGGTGACAATATATATTTTTCTCACTATTTTCACGTGCACGTGCACAGGAATGCACGCACGGGAGTGCGCACGTGCACGCGCACGTGCACGCGCACAGCGGCAGCAGCACTGTCTGACTTATAAAAACGTCCTGGAGCCATTAGGAGGCTCTAGAGGGACGTTTTTATAAGTCAGCTTGTCATTAAGTGGTTAAATACTATTATACTACTGGTAATATGTCTTTTGTACTAAAATTGCTCTACAACAGGATTTTCGTAATCTTGTTTAAAGCTCTAGTAAAACTTCACCTTCAATGCATTTGTAAGTAAATGCATTAAGAAATATGCATTTAAGATAAAGTAAAAAAAACTTACTGCAGTGAATCACAGGTCCTCAGATACTTACTTCTGATCACCTGATGCCAGCTTATACATCACTCCTTATCATCAGTGTCAACTTGGCCTTAAGGTATGGAATTGCCAATCACTTAATCCCTATCGTTTCGTAGTATCAGTGCAGTTACAATGCGATTTGACTTAGTCTGCAGGTGAGAGGGGGCATGGTTACTAGTGAAGCATGCCTGCAGCCAAAGGCGGGCCCAGGGCTAGGGGCCAAACATCCTGCTCTCCCCTCTGATACAGGGGCCCCTTCCAGAGACCCCCCTGGTATCCTTTCATGATGGCGATGTACAGTGCTTGGCAAGACATGTAGGTATAAAAATACCAAATCCAGAACAGCTCTTTTATATAATTTGCTTTATTTTTCAAAGTGCATCAGCATTCATGGTTACATTAAAAATGCTTTTAAGTCCTGTTGCTGCACGGGTGAATCCTTTGCACGCTCCTACACTACACCCTGGATGTTTGAGTGCTGCCCTATTTTCTTTTTGGACTGCGGTATAAAAATACCTGCCTCCCTGTGTTACTCTGCATTGGGGGATATGGCATTATCTTATGGAGACTGGTACTATGATTGGCTATACTGGAATGACATTGTAATTGCTGTGGGTGGAGGATGAATGTAATGATGACCATACTTGTTATGGGGGGGAGTCATGTTGTCCACACGGTCAGGGGGTGAGGGAGGGAGCTTGCCATGGTTGTTAGAAGGGCAATGTGGGAGGGCATAAAACTTCTGCTGGGGGGGCACCACGGTTTATAGTCACACCCCTGGCAGGGAGGCAGCAAGCTGTCAGCAATGGGAAGCTGGGTGTCTGTTGTTTACTGCAGCACATAATGTACTTTTCCTTACACATTAAATTACATTTCTATATTGCAAAGCATTTGCTTGTAAATGCATTAAAAATAAATGTGAACTAAAGGAGGACTGGAAAGTCTCTTTTTTAGTTGAAGATTTTTTTAGGACAACAGACTGAATACAAAAATGTCTAGCTTGCCATTTGCTGAAAACCCTGCACAGAATTTATGTTCTCATCAGGAGACATAGCCACTTCCTGTTCATATCTGGACCCTAGTGTATCAGCTTTTCAAATAACATTCTGCAAACTGTGAGCTGACAAGAATGAGCTTATTTGTGACTAAAGCTATGCACATACGTTCGATTCTTTTTGCCTCATATGATCATGTATCATCCACAGAATAATGGGTACCCAAACTTCTGTTGATCCTAAAAAATATTTGTACAGTGGATGATGCAACCCCAAATTCTCAGCAGTTTTTATGTTGGGAAACATTGATTTTAAATTGTTGTGCATGCAAACTTACTTCTTAGCAACTCAGACTCTCAAGGACACAGCCTGGACAAGGTCCTCCAGCACCCAAGGCTGAGACACCAAAGTGCGTCCCTCCATCCCTCCCACCCCAGATGTCACACACTGATTGCTATTAGGCTAAGAGGCACCCCAGGGCCCCCAACCCCCCGAACACCTTAATCTCTAGTTATCTGACTTGCAGTCACTGCCATGTACCCCCTTTTCTTATTTCTTTCTGCCTCAAATACAATAGGGGAATGATAGCTGAGTGAGTTGTGTGCTCCCTCCTACACTGCACCAAGGCTAGAGCCTTTCTTGCCTCTGCCTCAGCCCGGCCCTGCTCCAGGATGATCGTTTTATACTGTTCCTAACTGATTAGAATGTTTTGACTACTACATAACGTTTCCAGTCTATTGTTTAAGTCAGGTCATTTCAGGGCTGCCTAATTTGGGTGCCGCCATAGTCCATAATTTTAATTACGGCTTTAGCGGTGCAGTCAAAATTCATTAATATTTTTCAAAATATAGGACGCACTTTGTCTCCCCAAAACTTGGGGGGAAAAGTGTGTGCATCTTACATTCCAAAGGTATGGAAAAAAGTTATGCAGAGTGTGCAGGGAAGCGATATTACCTGCTCCTCCTGGCGCAATGCTCTCCCTCTAGTTCTTGGTCCTGGCAACACGTTCCTCTTCTTGTCTTGCAGGGATATCCAGGGACACCGGCTTCCTGCTGCTATACAGCACTGCTGTGTCCTCAGTCCTCCAAGTTGCATACACGTTGCACACTAGCAGTGCACGTGCATCGGGGTCCCACATGATGTCATATTCTGAAAAATAAGATATATTTTTCAATTTAAAAAAAATCAAAATGTAAACATTTAAGTTCTAGTTGTTAGTTGCTATGTTTAACTAAACATTATTATTTAAATTATTTTAAAATCATTTATTTTTGAAGTCATACACTTGCACTAGATTCTAAGCACCATGTGATCTGTTGATTATTGAGTTACAAAACCTTACCACCCAGAAGGTGGGAAGATTCTTTGGCACAAATAAGTAATGCTGCAATAGCTCCAGTGCAGTTTCAGCATTGAAGAGGCAAAATGAACGTTTTCATTTTTAAATTGAGCTTATGATGAAAAAAAAAACATGCAATCTGAGGTTTTCCCAGTGTAAACAGCACATGAAAAAAACAGCAGTTCTACAGATGAAGCTATATTCAAATGTTTAGTTCAGGAAGAAAGTTCCTTAATTGGCAGCCATGGCCACAGGTTTCTGATTTTTTCTTGTTTTTCTTCCCTTTTCCCTACCAATTCACTGTGTTTCCCCCGCTGAAGGTGTGCAGTGTGGTTCCACGCTGGTGCAGGTCGTAGGAAGTTCAGGACTTAGAGTTTTTTCTGCCTTGCTGCTGCCTGGATCTAGTGTCTGTGCAGATATAGGCCTTGTGGAGTCCACCGCTGCTACCCAGGAGATCAAAGCTGCACTGAGGAAGGACATCACGCAGATCAGGTCACCTTTGGCCATGCTGGATGCCGGCTCCATCCATCCAACCATCAGCTGCTGCTGCTCCACCGTAGCAGGGACACCTTTGTTTCTACCCCTCCATGCAAGCCACTAAATTGGAAGTAAGGGCCACCATAGCCGGATGCTTCTCTAACAGCCAGATTAACTTGACCAGCCCTGCTGAATGCTGCCCAGGAGTCGGGACCCACCACAGAAATTAACACTACCGCATCTTTTAAACTGGAACACCTTGGCCAACACTGCCAGCTGGCAGATGTCAGCAATCGAGATCCTCAGCAGTGTCAGCCATCACCACAGGTTTCTTTCATGAAGAACTGGGTCATCACTGCTGAGCCTTTGCCTCCTTCTGTCCCCTTCCCCACATGTCTCCTTAGGGATGACAGATGATTGCCAATTACGACTGATGGCGCTGTAGTATGGCAGCCTCGGCTCTTGGCTTTCGGACATTATCCCCCCATCTTTCTAGAACCTGTATGAGCCAAAACCAATTTCAGGTACAAACCCCCGTTTGTACTTGGTGAAATAAATGATTCTGATTTTTTGAGTTTTCTTCGAAAAGTTGATGCTCCCTTTTCAGCTCCCACTCCTTCCAATTGGTGTTTATTGTGGTGGGTGGCTTCACTGGCAAGAAGCTAGCTCTCAAGCTCAGCTCACTCTACTTTTCACCAGACTTTGGAAGCTTAATCTCTAGGACTACTGACTGCTTTCCCATACAGCCAGTTTTTACAGAAGATATGCTCTGAGGGCTGGTGCACACCGAGCGTCTTTTTCAGCGTTTCTGCAGCCGCTTGCGGCTGCGGATCCGCTTGGTCAATGTATCTCAATGGGGTGGTTCACACCAGAGCTGGAGGCGTTTTGCAGAAACGCATACTCCCGGGGTGAGGCATTTTTTGGATTGTGGATGCGTTTCTGCCTCAATGTTAAGTATAGGAAATACACAAACCGCTCTGAAAAACGGCAGTTCAAAGCAGTTTTGCAGGCGTTTTTGTTACAGAAGCTGTTCAGTAACAGCTTTACTGTAACAATATCTGAAATCTACTACACCAAAAACGCTTCACACAACCGCAAAATGCTAGCTGAAACGCTACAGAAAAATAACAAAAAGCGTTTCAAAATCTGCTAGCATTTTACGGATCTGCTAGCGGTTTTTGGTGTGCACCAGGCCTAACAGTGCATTTTTTCTATCACAGGGAAATGTCTACTGTCCAGTTTTGTGAGCTGTCGTCTTTAAAGAGTTCTAAAAATATTGTAACTACAGTAGGTTAAACTAGACATAGGCTTACATGCATGCTATGTTATTAACCTCCTTGGCGGTAACCCCGAACGTAGTTCGGGGTAAGCCGCCGGAGGGTGCCGCTCAGGCCCTGCTGGGCCGATTTGTTTAATTTTTTTTTTGCTGGACGCAGCACACTGATCGCCGCCGCCCCGCGCACGATCGCCGCTATCCGTCGCGCCGCACGGCCCTCCCCCCCAGACCCCGTGCGCTGCCTGGCCAATCAGTGCCAGGCAGCGCCGAGGGGTGGCCCGGGACTCCCAATGACGTCCCGACATCAGTGACGTCGGTGACGTCATCCCGCCCCGTCACCATGGCGACGGGGGAAGCCCTCCAGGAAATCCCGTTCTTTGAACGGGATTTCCTGATCGGAGATCGCCGAAGGCTATCATGTAGCAAGCCCTGGGCTCGCTACATGATATAGGGAAAAAAAATTTAAAAAAAAAACTGCTGCGCTTCCTCCTGGCAGATTTTTTTATACCGCCAGGAGGGTTAATACCTCAGGAGGTCTTTATAGCGCAAAATATTGAGATAACATTTTAATATGTTGCGAGTTGTATGGATCAGTGTGACCAGAAAGATCTATGATCATGCGGGCTGCCTAATAAAAACTGTCCTAATGGAACACCGAACTGAAATCAGTCCCTGCCCCCATAAGTAGGGCGAGGGAGGGGTCTCCCAGTAGCTACAGAGAAAAATCAGCGAATAACACGTATAATATCTTCAATCCCTTGAAGCTGCATTTCTAGAAAAAGGTCCAATTCTTCTTTTGTTTCATGTATAAAATCAAACACAGAAGAAGAAATATTGTTTACGCATCTGCAAAGCAATCATGTGACATGCTGGCAGGAAGGCACGTTGGCAATCATTTCAGTATTTTTTTCATGTCCCTTGGGGTATTTGCTAACATTCCGACATTCTGCTTCGATCATGTAGCAGATGGGATACTGAGCAATAAATCTAAAATCAGCTGTCAAAAAAGGAAAAGGAACTAACAACAAATTACAAGCTACTGATAAATCTTTATTACGTTTTCTAAAGAAAAACAGATGATGATTTTGAGGAGTGAATAAATATGGAATGTGTAGTGTCAAAACTTTACATCTTTGCAGAGGGAACTGATTTCTGGGGATATCTGCACCGGCTTTGTTCAGAATAGCCAGTAATATCATCATACTAACAATAAATACATACATTTACAGAATTTATCATGTAATGGAAGTCATATGATAGGCACAAGACTATGTACAAATAGAGATGTTCATACTTATGAGATTTCCCCTCAATTTAATAGACTGTGAGAGTTTCTATGGCTTGGGGGGTGAAGCCCCAATCCCTGGGTTTTACCAGCCTGCTTAAGAGACCAGGAGTTTGTGGAGTCTGAAAGAAGGACCACATTAGTGTCTTTGTTATAAGTTTTATAAATTAAAATAATAACTTTAGAAAACATTTTTTTAATTAAGTCTCTCTTTTGTAGCATGCATTAAGCAAATTGCGGAACACGCTTTATGCAGGCAACGTGACTGTTGTGTGTATAACGCAAGTTACACAAACTACATAATGTGCATTATGTAGTTTTCATAATTTCCAGAAAAAAATTACATGCACTTTTATTTAGTGAATAAAAACCTCAAGATTCCTTATTATATTAATAATTTGTGAAAGAATATGCTTTATGTTCCTGATGTTTTCCTGGAAAGGGTGACCCCATAAGCAGTAGATGAAGAGCCAATGATAGCTACATTAGCAGTAAAAAGTATGTGAACCCTTTGGAATTGTATAGATTTCTGCACATATTGGTCATAAAATGTGATCTGATCTTCATCTAAGTCACAAAAATAGACAATCACAGTCTGTTTAAACTAATAACACACAGATAATTAAATGTTTCCATATTTGTATTGAACATTCACAGCGCAGGTGCAAAAGGTATGTGAACCCCTAGACTAATGACATCTCCAAGAGTTTAATTGGAGTGAGGGGTTAGCCAGCTGGAGTCCAATCGATGAGATGAGATTGGAGGTGTTGGTTATTAAAAACACACCAGTTTTGGGTTTGCTTTTCCCAAGAAGCATTGCCTGATGTGAATCATGCCTTGCACAAAAAAAAAAACTCTCCGAAGACCTACGATTAAGAATTGTTGACTTGCAAAAAGCTAGAAAGGGGTTATAAAAGTATCTCCAAAAGCCTTGCAGTTCATAATTCCACGGTAAGACAAATTGTCTATAAATAAAAAAAAAGTTCAGCACTGCTGCTACCCTCCCTAGGAGTGGCCGTCCTGTAAAGATGATTGCAAGAGCACAGAGCAGAATTCTCAATGAGGTGAAGAAGAATCCTATAGTGTCAGCTAAAGACTTACAAATGTCTCTGGTATATGCTAACATCCCTGTTAGCAAATCTATGATACGTAAAACACTAAACAAGAATGGAGTTCATTGGAGGATACCACAGAGGAAGCCACTGCTGTCCAAAAAAAAACACATTGCTGCACGTTTAAAGTTTGCAAAAATAAATGTCCAAGTGTGCTCTCTGTTTAATCATCTAGAGGGAAATGATGACAAGTTAATCCAGTAGAATAGAGTAGAACATGGAAATTATGAAAGATTAAGTTAATGAGCTGAGGGGACTAGGCATTAACCTCTTGACGACCAGCTAACGCCGATTGGCGTAAACTGGTCGTCTGCAAGTTTCCATGGAAACGGCCGCTCGTTCGAGCGGCCTTTCCATGTCCATTCACGGAGGCTGTCTCCGTGAACAGCCGGAGAGCCGCCGATCGCGGCTCTCCGGCAAAATGTAAACACGCGGGGAAGAAATCCCCGCTGTTTACATCATACGGCGCTGCTGCGCAGCAGCGCCGTAAGCCAGATCGGCGATCCCCGGCCTCTGATTGGCCGGGGATCGCCGGCATATGATAGGCTGAAGCCTATCCTTCAATGCGCAGGACGGATAACCGTCCTGCGCAGGCCATGGAGGGAGAGGGAGGGACGGGAAGCCAGGGAGCGCCGAAAACGCTGCGGAGGGGGGCTTTGAAGAGCCCCCCCCGCAAAGCGCAGAGAGCCGGCGGCGATCAGACCCCCCCAGCAGGACATCCCCCTAGTGGGGAAAAAAGGGGGTAAGTCTGATCGCCCTGGCTAAAACCTGATCTGTGCTGCGGGCTGGAGAGCCTACGCAGCACAGATCAGCCAGAAAGCCACTGGTCGGCAAGTGGTTAAGAAAGTCCCCACTAAAGTATACTCAGAATGTTTTGTTATACAATGAATAAGATATTAACAGATTGTATGATTAAGCTGATGAAGCTGAGTATTTCATATGAACAAAATAACTTATCTAGACTGAAACTCTAGGGGCTTGATTCACTAACCGGCGCTAAGCCGGCTAGTGTGCCTTATCACTTAGTGGGCACAAACTACAGCGCTAACATTATCTGAGGTTAGTGTGCCTTATCTGAACTTAGTGCCCCTTAAGCAGCTTTGTGCACACTAAAAGATGCACAAAGCTACATCGCGCACTGCACCGATCGCACACTGCGACGATCACATTGCACCCGCTATACTGTACATGATGCGACCTTAAAGAGACTCTGTAACAAAAATTGCATCCTGTTTTTTATTATCCTACAAGTTCCAAAAGCTATTCTAATGTGTTCTGGCTTACTGCAGCACGTTTTACTATCACCATCTCTGTAATAAATCAACTTATCTCTCTCTTGTCAGACTTGTCAGCCTGTGTCTGGAAGGCTGCCAAGTTCTTCAGTGTTGTGGTTCTGTTATGCATCTCCCCCCTCCAGGCCCCTCTCTGCACACTGCCTGTGTGTTATTTAGATTAGGGCAGCTTCTCTCTGCTCTATTATCTTTTACAAGCTGGATAAATCGTCCTTTGAGCTGGCTGGGCTTTCACATACTGATGAATTACATACAGGCAGAGCTGTCTGCACTCTGCAGTAAGAAACAACCTGACACTTCAGTGGAAGATAGCTGCAGGGGGAAAGAAACACACAAATTATCTCTTGAGATTCAAAAGGAAGGGTGTATACAGCCTGATTGTGTATGGATGTATTTTCTATGTGTGGACATACTGTACATCAACCTACTTCCTGTTTTGGTGGCCATTTTGTTTGTTTATAAACAAACTTTTTAAAACAGTTTTTAACCACGTTTAATGCGGCGGGGAGCGGCGAAATTGTGACAGAGTGTAATAGGAGATGTCCCCTAACACACTGGTATGTTTACTTTTGTGCGATTTTAACAATACAGATTCTCTTTAAGGGGTAGAAAGCCCTAGGTCCTCAAGTGGTTAATATATTTCAACAAATAGGCACTAAGTTCAGATAAGGCACACTAACTCAGATAAGGAACACTAACTCAAATAAGGCACACTAACCTCAGATAAGGCACACTAACTCAGATAAGGCACACTAACCTCAAATAAGGCACACTAACCGGCTTAGCGCCGGAAAACTCTTTTTTACTCCGGCGCTAACACTTTGCGCTGGTTAGTGAATCAAGCCCTAAATTGCTTAGATGAGATACAGTCTTCTCCGGCGTGTTTGGAAACATTACAACTGTATGATGACTTCAATGTTAAACTTAAGGATCATATTAAATTGTTACTATACAAAATCAGTCTACGGATAAGAACATTGCTCAATGTACTATAGAACGACACCTAGATTTATTTTGAAAAATTGTAAAACTAGGGGCTCCTCTAAGCAAGTATCATTTACCTCTCCTGGAAGCTCTAATCTACTTTTGATGCTTTTTGTGGTCTCATCGTCTGTAAGCATCTTTGGTCTTCTCTGATGATGCCTCTTCATCATTAAAAAAAAAAACAGCGTGGAAACTACAACTACTACTACTACAAGCTACCCTGTAGGTATTGGTGACTTAACTACTTACGCCGTTCGCTGCAGTATATCTACACCCCGCAGGACTTCAGTTCCTGCACAGGGCTGTAGATATGCGTCTTTTGCTGCAAATGGCCGCCGCTCGCTCTCGGGCTCACTCCCACGTGGGTACTCGTCGCTGCCCGTTAATCCAGAGATCAGTGAATGGGAACACAGTTCCCATTCATCAATCTAAGTGCTGGTATCAATGATCGCCGGCATCAATGAGCTGCCTGTGGTCATTGTACAGTCAGGTCGATAAATATTGGGACATCGACACAATTCTAACATTTTTGGCTCTATACACAACCACAATGGATTTGAAATGAAACGAACATGATGTGCTTTAACTGCAGACTATTAGCTTTAATTTGAGGGTATTTACATCCAAATCAGGTAAACAGTGTAGGAATTACAACAGTTTGCATATGTGCCTCCCACTTGTTAAGGGACCAAAAGTAATGGGACAGAATAAAAATCATAAATAAAACTTTCACTTTTTAATACTTGGTTGCAAATCCTTTGCAGTCAATTACAGCCTGAAGTCTAGAACTCATAGACATCACCAGATGCTGGATTTCATCCCTAGTGATGCTCTGCCAGGTCTCTACTGCAACTGTCTTCTGTTCTTGCTTGTTCTTGGGGCATTTTCCCTTGAGTTTTGTCTTCAGTAAGTGAAATGCATGCTGATTCAGGTCAGGTGATTGACTTTGCCATTGCATAACATTCCACTTATTTCCCTTCAAAAACTCTTTGGTTGCTTTTGCAGTATGCTTTGGGTCACTGTCCATATGCACTGTGAAGCTCCGTCCAATGCGTTCTGAAGTATTTGGCTGAATATAAGCAGATAATATTGCCCGAAACACTTCTGAATTCATCCTGCTGCTTTTGAAAGCAGTCACATCATTAATAAATACAAGAGAATAGGGATGCTCGCTGGATTCCGCAGAAATCTAAATTCCGTGATTCCGGCCGGAGGAATTGGGTCAATTCCGATTCCGGCCATCGGAACGGAATTGCTATAGCAATATATAGCTATAGCTATAGCAAAGGAAATATGCGGAATTCCGCTGGAATGCAAATTTTAAGTTAGCCAATCACAAGGAAGAAGCTTCTCACTGTTCTCAGTGTATTTCTGCCTGCAAAACAGAATTTCTGCACCAATAAGAGTCTTAATGAGAACCAACCAATCCTACCTTAGCAACCAGCTCCCTAGCTACCTATCAGCAGCTATCCCACCCATTTTGTATATAATAGAGAGACGTGCAGGCAGGAAGCTTGTGGGTTTCAGTCTAGTGTGGAGAGAGGAGAGAAAGACGCAGACCCATACTTGTTTTACATAAAACAAAAGTATTTTTCAAGACTGTGTATAAATCAAAAGTCTTTTTAAAGACTCTGTGGCTGTGAGAGAGAGAGTTAGAGTGTCAGCTAGCTATATTAGTAGAGAGATTGTAGTGTAGTGTGTTAGTAGTTGCTTGCTGCAGTGCAGAGCCAGCCAGGCCGCAGGCTTAGTGTTTGACAGAGTGAGAGTGAGTTAGCTAGCTGTGTGATTAGTGATTTGTTTGATTAGTGATTGATTAGCTGAGTGAGTGTAGTGATTTATTTTTTGTTTTTATTAATTTTTTTTTTGATTTTCTTTATTTTGTGTTTTGGATTTATTTTCTTTATTCCATCCCCTTATTTTCTATTCTGCTGACTACGTATCCCTTCCCCAATAAAGTTTGTGGCCCCCAAAAAATAGAGCGAAGCCGAAGGCAGCAGACAATTCCGGCCACTCCTGCAATGACATGGAGTCTTGGACGTTCACGTCAAGTACGTGATCAGGGGGAGGGTGGCAGCAGCAGCAGCAGCAGCAGGAAGCGTTCCCCCCTGGTCAGAAATGTCTTCCCTGTGTTCGCAGCAGGCTCAGCAGCACGCAGGAAAATTCTGTCAGAGCAGGAGGCGAAGACAGTTGTGGATTATTTACATCAGGATTCACAACCCTCTACCCAGGACGAACTTGAAGCTAGTTGCAGCAGCGCCACCAGCAGTGGCCCCAGGTTCCTCATGACCAGAACCCGAGCGCAGCTGCTTCTTCTGTTGATGATGACGAGCTTGTTTCCTCCCAGTACTCTGCTGAATACACTCCAGAAGTACAGCACACCATCGCTGAGACAGGTGTGCAGAATGTTTGGCATGAAGCATTGGAGGAGACCATGGGACCAAGCTCCCAAGAAGTGGTGGGTTCTGTGGTGACAGAAATGGCATTGGCCAATGCCACTGTGTTTTCTTCATCCGGTGTCACCAGTCAACATCACAAACAACACCAGTCAACTACAGAGGTGTTTGGTGGCCAGGTGGAGGGTCCAGAAGACTCACTTATTGCACTGGATGATATTTTTGATGAGGATGATGATGATGATGACGAGGTGGGTGATAAAACGTATTTGCCACCTGTTCGTTTAGGCAGTAGCAGGTGCGAGAAGCAGCCTGTACAAACAGAGCAGACGGTTGGCCAGCAGCCTGCTTCCCCGTCTGTCAGTACCCGCCACCAGTCCAATGCCAAGCATCAAGGTGCTAGAATAGGTCGCACCACTGCTGGACGTGCACGCACGTCCCCTGCATGGAAGTTTTTTATTGATGCGGAAGAGGATGAATCCAGGGCAGTCTGTAGTGTGTGTCGTAAATCGGTGAGCAGAGGCAAATCGGGCACCGAGTATGGCACTTCAGGGCTGCTAAGCCATCTGCGCAACAACCACAACCGGGAGTTTGAAGTTGTACAAAATTACAATAAGATGGGTGCGAATACTAACGTGTGAGCACTCAGACCAGTCAGATCTCACAGTGTGTTAGAACCAGGAGGACCTGGGAATTCACACTTAGCCAGATTACGTTTGTGTTATATGTTAGACCAGTTCCAGGGTGTTGTGACCAAGGACCTCACACCCAAGCTTAGGGATACTGTGTCATTGATGTGTTATAGTTATACTTTAGACCAGTTCCAGGGTGTTGTGACCAAGGACCTCACACCCAAGCTTAGGGATACTGTGTCATTGCTGTGTTATACTTTAGACCAGTTCCAGGGTGTTGTGACCAAGAACCACACACTCAAGCTTAGGAACACTGTGCTATTACTGTGTTATACTCTAGACTAGTTCCAGGGTGTCGAGACCAAGGAACTCACACCCCAGTCTAGGACTTTGTGTTACTTATATGTTATGACCATTTGCTCTGTCGACCTTTCTCTTGCTTTCTGATTCGGTACCTCTGCATATCTGCCTACCTGTTAGCAGACCCTGCCTGTTACCGGTTACCAAATCAGTCTCTCTCTCTCTGTACCTGATCTGCTCGTGTGTTGCCGACCTGGCCTGCCCGACCACTCAAGCTGTCACTCTCCCTGAGTGCTCAGTCTAACTGTACTAGCAGTAACACCATTCCACCAGGTGTCAGCTGCAACCAGGACTCCCGCTCCTCAGAGAGTCCGGCCTGTTAGCAGCCAGTGGTCTCTTACCCTGGCTGAAGTACTGTTTACCATCTGATATCATTACCCCTGGTTACCAGGTCCTCACTATCAAGGAGATAGTTTCTGCACTGCCCAGGGCCACCTGCCCCTCAGGTGGCTCTTGGCCGAGCCATTTACATCACCCGCTCCTCGGGAGATAGCCTTCAGTTCATCTAGCACTTTACTCATTAGGTGTCCAGAGGTTAGTCATACTTGTATTATTGGTGATTCTGCAGATCACCCATAATCAAGTATACATCTGTATTGTTGATGATTCTGCAGATCATCAACAATCAGATTCTCTCTGTGTGCTGACACCAATCGTTACACTCTGTAGTTACGTTACCTCCTCTGTAGTTACGTTACCTCCTCTGTAGTTAAGTTATCTCCTCTGTAGTTATTTTCAGAATTCTGGAGTTATATTAAGGATTGAAGAGTTAACTTTAGAGATCTCACCTAAACTTAAAGACAGAAGAGTTAACTTAAGGTTTGCCTGAGGTAAAATGTTTCCTGAATAGCACATGCCTTATCACCATGGTGATAACTCTAGTAAAATTATTAAAGACTAGAGATAAACTTAGTGAATTGAGGCCATTGTCTTATGTGCCTTAAGATTTTGCCACCAGCAGAGCCCAGATTCACCAGGATGGCCTTGGTAGTGATCCTTGGACTCTTTTTCCCCTCTCTCACTATCCTCCTGGCCAGTACAGGTGTCACTTTTGGCTTCTCACCACGCCATCTGAGATTTTCCACAGTGTGGAACGTCTCGTATTTTTTAATAATACTTTGCACTGTAGCCACTGGAACTTGAAACATTCAGAAATGACCTTATAGCCTATTCCTGACTTGTGAGCAGCCACAATGTGCAGCCGCAGGTCCTTACTGAGCTCCTTTGTCTTAGCCATGACTGTCCACAAACCAACTGCAGCGAGCTGCTGTTTTTCACCTGCTGAGTTGATTAAAACAGCTGTTTCCAATTAGGGTAATTAGGATGCTTTAGAACAGCTTGGACTATTTGGAATGGTATAGAACATTGGATTATCCTACATGCTGTGACAGTTTGTGAAGGGTATGAATAATTTTGGACTGGACACTTTTTGCTCAAATGTACATAAAAGCAGAGAAATGTCCCCCCCCCCCTCCACAATAATGCCTCTTGTATATCATCTTATTATCTTTTGGGAGACACCTATGTCATTTCCCGTCAAAAGAGTACTTGCTGGTTGAATAAAAGTAACTTTAAGTCAAAATTTGCCAGGGATATGAATAATTATGGGCAGCACTGTATAGACTGTCACAAAAAGAGGAAAAATTGGCAGGTGCTTCAGGATAAAAAACTGACACCACTTTATTGGTTACCATATACATTGATCGCATCTATGCATCCAGCAAACTGTGACAATACTCAAAAAGCCCCAACAATGCATCATAATGCAATCCAAGCCAAGAGCAAAGCTAGGAAGCATGTGAGGAGCAAAGGGTTAGCAGTGCAGGCAATACTTGCATGACCAATCACATGTGGTGGCAGGTCATGGATCTGGATGGAAGCGATGTGATGCAAGAGGGATTCTCCAGGACTGCTGCCCTGTATAGGCTGTACTGAAAGAATGGTTTGATTCTCTGCACCACCTCTTGGATTGCCATGTGTCCATATGTTACATAGTTACATAGTTTGGTTGAAAAAAAGACATTGGCCGCTCAAGTCCAACCAGAAAAATAAATACAAAAATAAACCCCACCATCCTGAAGACCTGAACCTTCACTAAGCAATTTACCTCAAGCAATCCTTAAAATAAGGATTTTATCCTTATGTTAAGGAGTGATTCCTAAAGGTAATGAGTGAATACTTAAAGTAACGACTGAATCCTAAGCTTAAAGACAGAATATTAATTCACAGAGAGGAATGCAAGTGATAACAACTGTAAAGTGTGTGAGGAGTTATCACCTGTCCTGAGCTGTCGTTAAGTGGAATATTACTAGAGACTGAATAAGTGAAGGATTTTGAACTGTCTGCTTTATTTCTTAGTATTTTATACAGAAGGGGACTCTATATAGAGAAAAATACACAGAAGACACACGGACAGGGAGGAAGAGAGAGACATCAAGGGTATGTATACACAGCCACAAACACACACACACACACACACACACACAGAGACACACAAACAGCCATACACATACAGACCCGCACAACCACAGATTGACACAGCCACACCTATCTACAGCCACACACAAACAGCCATACAGAGATGTGGCCACTCTCTCTCCTTTCCTGGCTGCCATACAGAAGCTGCAGGCTGAATGTAATCTCGCTGGCAGAGGAGGCAGCATGATGGGCGGACCTACATCCTGCTGGCATGTGCTCCTCCCCTCCCTATCTACTGCATGTGAGAGTAACAACAGAGGTGATAACTTAAGGACTGGAGTAATAAGATAACACTCTCACTGTGGAAGCTTATCCCTACATGTTAGTTAAGGTACGTACACACGTCCAAGTTTTACGACCAACTTGTCGTCCGACTTGTCGTTTGAATGACAAGGTTGACGTGTGTACACGTTGTCGAGCGACTAATAACAGCCGGTTTTCCCGATCCGCTTACGGATTCGTTGGACCAACTGTTGTTCAAACAACTGTCAGGTCCGTATGTGTGTACAAACAACTTCTAGTCGTTTGTCCAACTAATAGATGTTCAAACATACAGTTGTTTGACCAGTCGTTTAATCTAGTCCATTGTTCTATACAGTCCATTATCAAGTTGGTTAAATGACATGTAAATTAGGTATATTAGCTGATATAGCCACTTTGTTGTTCAGTGTGTACATGACGTTTGAACGACTTGTTGTTTGCACTTCAAGTCGTTCAACGACCAGTTTAAACGACAATCAGGCATAAAGTTAGACATGTGTATGCACCTTTAGACAAGCTTCTTTAGTGAATTAACACTTAATCTGAACATTTGAACATTTGTATAGCGCTTTTCTCCTGTCGGACTCAAAGCGCTCAAGAGCTGCAGCCACTGGGACGCGCTCAAGAGGCCACCCTGCAATGTTAGGGAGTCTTGCCTTGAACTCCTTACTGAATAGGTACTTGACCTAGCCAGGATTCGAACCCTGGTCTCCCATGTCAAAGGCAGAGCCCTTAACCAGTACTCTATCCAGCCACACTTAAAACACTTAAAATACCTATCGATGTGTGATGATAAGTTTTCACTTGCTTATTATCACTAGCATGAGCTTAGTGAATTGTGGCCATTGTCTCATTTTGTTAGTGCCAGTTTTTATGCAGACTAATATAGTTAGGTCCTGAAGATACCATAATGTGCTACATGAGTGTTAAAATAGCTATAGCCACAGAGCAGTACTTAGCCATACTATACAAAGCAAAAACCAACCACCGAAGCTCTTTTTACTAAAAGGCTGGCGTATTAATGTCAGTGAAGGATAGTGTGTGTGTGTGTGTGTGTGTGTGTGTGTGTGTGTGTGTGTGTGTGTGCGTGCGTGCGTGCGTGCGTGCGTGCGTGCGTGCGTGCGTGTGTGTGTGTGTGTGTGTGTGTGTGTGTGTGTGTGTTATCAGGCAAGCATACTAGGAGAATTACCATTTGGTGTCTGTGGGTTACGTAACAAGTTTGATCTAATACTTATTATAACCTTTAACTTACAGCGTTTTCATGTCACTGATTTTCGGGCATCCGAAAAAGCTGAAAAAGAAAAGCTGAGAAGCAAGCATACAGTGAGAAAGGGTTTACTGAGTTAGAATGCATTTCATTTGTACATTTAGAAAATCAGGTCTGATTTTGAAATGCAATCAACAGCAATCACGATGTGTTGTAAACAGAGATAGTATGCAAGACCAGCTGTCTCATACATAACCGCATCAATACTTATTTATCATTTATTGCAATATTGATCTTTATACCACAGAACTGTGCTTGACATTTTAAGATGTTCACATCAGAGCGAGTGTTGTAAATTTGAACACCATCTACTTTCATAAGGAGACATCTGGTGCAGTCCAATGACCCTTCATGAAAAACAAAGAGACCACAGGAGCCCCGTATAGTGTAGTAATTGATTACACCACGTAATATCAGTAAGTATGAAGGAGAAGCCTCCACAAATACAGGTTGCAGTACTAGCAACCACAGTATTAGGCGTGTGAGGAAAGAACATCCTCACTTAGGTAGACTGATCTTCTATGGGCTGGAAGGGTCGCACTCTAAAACTACTAAAAGTTCCAAAGGAACTTAAGGGGGAACTTTGACCAAGGATTGAACTGATACCCATTTTCCCACAAAAAAATATTTACCTTTTCTCAAATAGATCATCAGGGACATCAATATGGCTAATACAGTAGTGAAACCCCTCCCATCGTGTGATGTCATGACCGTTTGCTGTCTGTAAACCTTGTTGCATCATGGTAAATAACTGCTTTTTCCAACTGCCAAGCAAACAATATCTCCCTCTGTGCATATAACTCAAAGTAATGAACATTATGTACAGATCAACTGGCTGAACTAAAGATGTCACCACCAGTGATACATTTCAGAATGTAAATCAGAGAGAAGAAAAGATTTTACAATGGGCAAACACTGACTAAATAATCTATAAATGCATATTGTAAACAATAAGCAATTTTACTCATGATGTTATTCCCACTAGTTCCTCTTTAAAAAAAACAAAAAACGGGGGGCGTGGCTTGCTCATGGCGCGCGCTGGACGTCTCTAGAGAGAGCTCCCGCTGGCTGATTCCCCCGAGTCGATTATAAGCCTTCAATAGCACCGGATTTTGCTCTATATGGGTGGCAGGAAGAAGAGGGAGTCCTCTGGAACCAAAACCCCCGCCAAGAAAGGCAACATCCAACAGTTTCTCCGCCCGCTCACCAGAGCAGCGAGCATGGATGTAATCTCCAAGATGGCGCCGGAGGACAACCCGCAAGACAAGGCCGCAACCTCCCCGGGCAGCGTCTCGCTCCCGGACACCGCTGCAAGACCCCCAGCCTCACCCTCAAGATCTGAGAGTGCTGACTCGTACCTCGAGGTGGACTTGCACGAATACATTAGGTCCCTACCTACCAAAGATGATCTCGAAAGGTACGTCAGCCGTATCGAAGCGACATACAGGAGGGAGCTTGAGGAGGTCAAATCAGAGATAAGACACGTGGGCCATAGAGTGGAGGAGACAGAGAAGAATGTGGAATCCCTAATGCAAACCCAGAAGACCCAGCAGGCCACTATAGACAAGCATACTGCACAGATAAGGGACATCTTCTTAAAGATAGATGATCAGGAAAACCGCCAGAGGCGAAACAACGTGCGGGTGAGGGGTATACCTGAAGCCACTAAAACCCAAGACCTAGTTCCTACCTTAATTGGCATCTTCAATATGTTTCTGGGCAATCCGAACGACTCTCCGATTGAAATAGATCGAGCACACCGCACATTAGGCCCAGTAAGCACAGACCCGGAAAGACCGAGAGACGTGGTATGCAGAATTCATTACTATAAAGTCAAGGACTCCATTATGCTCGCGGCCAGAGATAAAGGGCATATTGATCTGGACGGCGCGAACATCACCATCTTGGCGGATTTATCCCGCCTCACTTTACAAATGCGCAGGGCGGTGAGGCCTATCCTAGATGCTCTACGAGAAAGACACATCCCTTATAGATGGAACTACCCTTTCCAACTCCAGGTGAAACACGAGGGCAAATTCGCATCATTGTCGTCACCGGAGGATCAAAGCGCTTTCTGCGAAGCATTAGGCCTGCCCGCGCTGCACATAAAGGACTGGCCACTTGACGCCCCGGACAGCAAGAATTCGCTTCCACAAAGACCCCGCTGGCAGACTGCGGGCAGAAACAACAGGCGGCGAACGCACCCTGACCTGCGCCAAGAGGAACACATCGGGTGAGACCGTTCTTTTACCACCCTGTACCCAATCACTTCTCTTTATGTTGTCACTCAGCCACTCATGTCACCTCTATCAATACTGCTGATCCATGGTGGGCCGCTGGCCTCCCGGAAATCTGCGGCCTACTAAGTCCCTTTCACCCACTTCTCATTTGCTGCCCAGATTGTCCCTGGATAACCAGCTAGTTAAGTACTTTCAAACCCCCTCTCACAGACCCAGGAGTGTCCCAGTTCCCCCTCCGCACATTCCCTCGGACATACCTTCTACCCAAAAGGCTGAACCCCCATAACGGAAATTTCTGTACCTAGATTAATATGCCACCCTCTTCTAGGGGGCCACTCTCTGGCCTCCAACTTCGAAGCAGACTCTTTCCGTAAAGGTCGGGCTTACTGCCCACAGCAGGGAGGACTTCCGTGCAAGACTTCTGATCATTGGGTAGCAAACAAGGGACATTCTTGCGGACTCCCGGCCTTTTCCTTCCTTTCAGGGCTACCTGCCCGGCAATCTCAACTCCAACCTCACTAAGACTCGGGGGGCGATGCCGTGGCTTACGGCGTTAAGCTATGGGCCTCCCCGCTCCACAGCACAATAGCCCTGTTCACACAGGGCTTTACAGTTCTCTGATTGTGCACACCTTGCACTCTGTACCTCAGGCAGAGTGTGTGAAATGTTATATGTTTTATTGTTTTGTTTTATGTACTCACGTTAAATGTCTGACCTTACCAATGTTGTACTTATTTCTGATGGTATGTGAATCCGCCAAATTTGTTGGTTTCTTACAACCTGCCGCTTATACCCGCGCCACAAGGGTCTATGTTTTTCTCCTTATAGGTACCTGTCAGCTCTATGTTATCCTCGGACGCAATTAGGAGGGGAGGGGGGAGAGGGGAATGCAAATGCGCTTCCTTTAATGTTAAGGGTTTTAACAACCCAAATAAAAGGTCCCAGATATTACATAACATGCACAAATCTAAGATTGGGGTGCTGATGCTCCAAGAGACTCACTTTCAAACTCATAATCATCCCGTGGTGAAAGATAGATTCTATACCACATGGTTTCATAGCTCTTTCCCGGACTCTAAGTCGAAGGGTGTATCAATTGCCTTACATAAATCCCTTCCCTTCTCGGAAGTGGAGACCTTATCTGATCCCCTAGGCAGATTCCTGTTCGTTAGGTTAAAAATCTTACAGAAGCAATATACGATCGCTTCCTTTTACCTACCGAACAGTAGTCAAGGAAAATGGTTTCTGAACCATCTCTCAAAACTCCAAGCTTTTGCCAGGGGGCAGATAATTCTGGGGGCAGATTTGAATTTTTGCCTATCACCGGAGGTGGACTCTTCCTCGGGCCGGTCCGGCATCCCAATGGGCGTCAGATCTAAAATCAAGCTAAAACTAAATGATCTCAGATTGGTAGATGTATGGCGTATATACCATCCAAAAGTCAAGGACTTTTCCTTTTTTTCCGCGCCCCACAACACTTCTAGCAGAATTGACGTCATTTTCATATCCCACAATTTACTGGATCTGGTTGTGTCCACTGACATTGGCATAAAGCTATGGTCAGACCATGCCCCGGTTTACTGCTCACTTGGGCTGCTGGACGACACAAGGGGGTCATACCAATGGAAACTCAACAATAATTTATTAAAAGATCCCACATGCTCACAGGATATTAGGAAATCCATCAAGGAATTTGTTATGAATCACATAGCGGATGAGACCCCCCCAATATTCAAATGGGAAGCCCTAAAATGCACTATCAGAGGTCTCCTGATATCCCATGGGGCGCGATTAAAAAGGGAGAGGGGCCATAAGATCTTAACCTTGGTTAGAGAGATAACTCTCCTAGAGGACAGACTAAAAAGAGAAGAGGACAGTGCGAAACTTATCAATATGCAACTTTCCACCTCCAGGCAAAAACTATTATCTATCTTAGATGAGAGGTCCCTGGCTCAAAGGGAAAGGTTCCAAGGAATCCTATATGAAAAATCTAACAAATGTGGTACCCTTCTGGCCAAATACTTGCATCCCCGACCCATGTCTACATTTATCCCTTCGATCTCAACGACTCAGAATAAGCGGGTTCATAAATCAACTGACATAGCCAAAGAATTCAGCTCCTTTTTTAAAGAATTATACAATTTGCCAGGTAAATTTAAAGACCTAGACCCGGAGTCCCTCACAACTAAAATCCGCGCGTACATAGACAGGACGGGCCTGCCCGTCCTGGATCCTGGGATAATCACAGAACTGGAGAAGGGAATTGAGGAATCTGAGGTGCTTTCAGGCATTGCCACTCTTAAACCTGGCAAAAGCCCTGGCCCAGATGGCTACTCGGGAACCTTCTACAAAAATTTCGCTAGTGATTTGGCCCCACTAATGACAAATGCTTTTAATAATATCTCAGCGGACCGCCCATTTCCTCGGCAGGCCCTCCAGGCCCACATAGTGGTCATACCTAAAAGCGGGAAAGATCCCAATGCCTGTAGTAGCTACCGCCCTATCTCTTTAATTAATATAGATATCAAGATCTTCTCCAAGATCATTGCTGAAAGACTTAAAGAGCATCTTCCCATGCTTATTCACTCAGATCAGGCTGGGTTCACACCAAATCGGGAGGCCAGAGACAATATACTTAAAACCATCTCACTCATAAATAGAGCACAAACTAAACAAATTCCCATGTGCATTCTGGCGGTGGATGCAGAGAAGGCGTTCGACAGGATCCATTGGCGTTTTCTCAAAGAGTCCCTGGCTCAGATAGGCCTCGGCCCGAATCTTCTCGATAAAATTATGAGTCTGTATGACAATCCTTCTGCCCGGGTTCGAGTCAATGGGATCCTGTCGGACGCCTTCGACATTAGGAACGGGACGAGACAGGGGTGCCCGCTGTCCCCACTACTCTACATCCTCTGCATGGAACATTTCGCTAGAGCCCTTAGGGATAACCCAGATATTGGGGGCATGGGCTGGGGGGGGACCTCGGCTAAGATTTCACTCTTCGCGGACGACCTCCTATTATACATCACTAACCCACTAATTTCCCTGCCTAATTTCCTTAAAGAAGCCAAAGAATTTGGAGACATGAGTAACTTTAAAATTAACTTATCTAAAACAGAGATCCTCAACGTCTCCCTACATCAAAATACAGTCCTTCACATTCAATCAGCCTTCCCTTTCAGGTGGGTCAAAGACTCTATCAAATACCTGGGGATACACATTCCAAACCAGCTATCTAATTTATTTAAAATAAACCTCCCGCCACTAGCTGACAAAATCTTCAAAGATCTCCACTCATGGAAAAACTTACACATACCTTGGCTAGGGAGGGCGAATGTGATAAAAATGGACATCCTTCCCCGCCTTCTTTACGTCTTACAAGCCATCCCAATTGCAATCCCTAAAGAATTCTTGAACTCTTTAAGATCTAAGCTCAGTTTCTTTCTTTGGCAGGGGAGGAAACCACGCACAAACATCAATTTACTATTCAAACCTAAGGAAGATGGAGGCCTGGGCCTCCCTAACTTCCAAAAGTATTATGAATCTTCCCTTTTGTCCTTTTGTCCTTAATTGTAGACTGTTTCCAAGGCAGAACGCAGAAACAGTGGGTGATTATAGAGGAATCCTGCGATCCTGTGGACCTCAGAGCCCTGCTCTGGACTCCTAAAGCCAAGAGACCGAACCTTTCCCTTCTCCAGTTCTGGTCCAGAACAATACTAGAGCGCTGGGACAAAATAAGGAATAAATACAAATTATCCACAATACCTGGGCCCCTCACACCCATCCTAGACAATCCAGACTTTGGCCCAGGAATGGGTAAAGGTTCCTTCCTGGGTAGAAGCAGGCAGCTCTGGCCCCAGCTGAGACACTACATTACGCTCAATAGCCTTGCACCCCCCTCGACATGGAAGTTTATGGAGGAAAGCCCCTCACCCAGCTGGCTTCTGAGCCACCAATTCAAACTATTCTATACCTCCCTGAAGGCTAGAAGCAATGTTCATAGGCCACTGACAGCTTTTGAGAGCATTTGCTCACTAGCTTCCAGACCTGAACACCAGCTCTCCCAAATTTACAGCATTATTAATGCAGATTCCGGGGAGGGCTCCCTGCAGAGGCTGATGGAAACGTGGCACCGGGACTTGGGAAGAGAGATTGACCAAGAAGATTGGGATAAGGCATTTGCACTGGCTCACAAAATCTCCCCTTCCGTGCTCTTCCAAGAAAGGAACTATAAACTCATCACTAGATGGTATAGAGACCCTTATAGGCTATCTAAATTCCAAACCAGTGTCTCGGATAGATGTTGGAGATGTGAGAGTGAAGTTGGAAATTTCCTTCACATATGGTGGTCGTGTAGCAAGCTTAATAGATTCTGGAGGAAGGTGTTTGACCTCCATAAAATCCTCTACCTGAGCCCAATGCCGCCCTCCCCTGAGGTCGCTCTCTTGTCAATTCTCCCAGGGTCAATATCCAGAGCCAAAAAATCAATCTTCCGCTTCATTCTGATAGCAGCAAGAGGTATAATAGCAAGAAAGTGGCGTCAAAAGGAGCCTCCAGTATTAACAGATCTCATATCATACATTAACCATATCATGAGAATGGATGAACTCACCGCATCAACCCAAGCCAACCCCCATAAATTTACTGCCAGATGGGCAATATGGTCCGAGTTTAGGGACTCAACGTCCCTTCACGAATTTCTTAACGCATAAGTTTTCTTAATTCATAGGAGCACTACCGCCCCGCTTATCAGGAAGCGCACCTCTTCCTGTTTGGTCTCGTTTGGATCCTAGGATGAAGGCCCCCCCCCCCCCCCTCCCACCTCACGCCGTTTATCGGTGCAATATGTGTCAGATCCGAGGTGACAACCAATCACTTCTACTTTTTAATTCTTACATTCCTTGTGGCGATAATTATGTATAATCCAGAGGTTGTAACACAGCTTGTTGCGTGTATACTTTTATACATATAGCTCTCATGGTTCATAAGTACGCAATTCTCCTGTTAAGATTTATGTTATAAGTTGACCTCTGTTATGTTCTATGATTATTAAGTAACTAGCCATTACCTGTAATATATTATCATGAGCTTGGTATACCGTTGGTATTTCCTTGCCCCACCATGTCTCTCCCCATCCTCTACTACCCCGTACCTTCCCAACCACCCTTCGCCCGGCCCTTCCCATTTTTCCTGCTTCCACACCTCCCCCCTATGCCTAAAAACCCCCCCCCCCCCCTCCCCTCCCCCTACTCTTCCCGGTATTGCATGTCTGATATGTTACAGAATTAGTTGTCTCAAATGACAGTTCGCAAATATTTTAGTGACAAGTGTTATTGTAGATTCTTGTATGTGCATGCACTATACTTCAATAAAAACTAATTTTTGAAAAAAAAAAAACAAAAAAAAAAACAAATATCAGCAGCACCGCTTAAGTGAAAAGTAGCTCTTTAATTTATGCAATAAAATCACATATCAAGAATAGGCTGAGGGCCTCAGCCTATTCTTGATATGTGATTTTATTGCATATATAAAAGAGCTACTTTTCACTTAAGCGGCGCTGCTGATATTTGGTTTTTGCTATTTTTGAACTCAGTGGGCAATGAGTTCTAATCAGCTATAGCACGCTGGTCTCCATCTCTGAGTGCTGGGTCCAACATTTTTGCACTAGTTACTCTTTAAAATGTTGCCCCCTACAAATGGGGGGGGGGGGGGGGAGGGAATGTGAAGGATAAACTGGGAAGGAAAAAGACACCTCAGAGAAGGATAAAATAGCTAAAATCCATGTGAAAGGCAAAAAAAAATGCTTACTTCAATAAAGAATGCAACTTGCGTGAGGTAAACAAGTTTTTCATTAAATACAGTAAAAGAAGGTTTTTCGTGTTTCTTAAAATTGCTATACATGGAAAATATGTCAAATCAATATGTACATAATACATCAGTGAGCTACTGTCCAAGGTTCATAAAGATCAATAACCTATCCGACATAATGCCACATTGTGTATCCTTAAGTTGTAAAAATCATCAAAGATCCAGAAATGCTTATTCAAATAAATCAATTGTGTATGATATAATGTTAATCCACAGGGCAGGATATCATCAGTAGTAGAATCTACTATGCCGCATTTGTTATAATAACAATACTAATTACTCCTGCCTTTATGAGAGATCAGAGTAGTGACCCTTACTTGAAAATAAATTCATCAAATTGGTATGTGTAATAACTTTGTATAAAAGCGGGGCTCCTCTGTTCCTTATCCAGCCAACTATAGTTTTCTGGATGCAATGGGTGGAGTGACAGACAGCTACTATTGAAATTTTGAATGATGCTAAAATTGTGTGAGGCAAGAGGCACATTGATCACCATTACTAATCTGACTCCTGGTCAGGTAATGATTGTTAGCCAGATTGAGCTATTATTGAGATATGTAATAGGAACACAATAATACACATAGAAGAGCTGCTCCATAACCCATATGTGTCATGAAAAGTATTACTCCCATTGCTACTCTCCGATGTAGAAATCTGTTTTATTGCAACAGACTGCTAGAGTGCACCATGCATCTGTGCTATGCGGATATGCTGTTACTAGGGCACAGAATGAGCTGTGACTAATAACCAGAAATGGGTTCAGTGACAAAGTCAACACACAGGTTAAAGCGCATATTCAGCCGCAATAAAAGATCCCACTGGCCCTTCTGTAAGGGAAAGTTTTATTTACATGTGAGGTTTTCTCCCCCGATGTAATCTCCGAAGACTCTGCATTTTTTTTTCAGGTGGCGCCTAGCACCACCCCCCAACAATCGCTGACTGATTTCTATAAAGCAGACAACAGGTTTTTCAGTGGGTGGGGCTACACATCGACGCCAGGGCCGGATTTGTACTCTTTACCGCCCAAGGCCACTGTCACCAGCCGCCCCCCTTCAGTATAGGTAGCGAGATGACCCCTCCCCCCTTCCCTCTAGTATAAGTAGCCAGATGACCCTCCACCTTTCCCTCCAGTATAGGTAGCCAGATGACTCCATTAATCCCTCCTTTTCCAACCCTCTTTTCAGTATAGGTAGCCAGCTCACCTTCACACCACAGCAGCCATCAGTGTCACTCATTTTTCCACACGTCTCCAGTGCAGAAGCTTCCTCTTCTTTTCCATCTCCAATGCTGCGCAAGTCCATAGCCACCAGCCACAATTTAAGCGTGCAGAGAGAGCAAGGTGGCTGCTGCACAGGCCGCTGGCAGCAGAGTACCGCTGTCAGGCGCTCGCCTGATCTCCCTGCATTGCACCATTTGCAAGCTTGCTAATTCTGCACCAGTTTAGCCTGCAGCTTTGGTGCCCTTGCTCCTGTGGTGCCCTAGGTCATAGCCTAGGCGGCCTTGGCTTAAATCCGGCCCTGGTCGACGCATAGAGGGGCTTTGGGGACGACTTCAGGGGAGAAGACATTCCCTCACAGGAGGACATGTGGGATCTTATATTGTGATTGGTATCTATATATATAATAGAGTAAGTGCCTCAACCTTTGAGCAAGAAGAAGAAGTACTTTGCATGAGAAAATTTATGCGTGCTCAAACACCAAGTTTAAGGCCTCTTTTCCATGGACTGTTGAGCTGTGTGCTCAGCAAGCAGTTACCAGGCAGCAGTGAGCAGTTACCAGGCAGCAGTAAGCAGTTACCAGGCAGCAGCAAGCTGTTACCAGGCAGTAGTGAGCAGTTGTAAGAGTTTGAGAGGCATTTTACTGCCTATCAACTGTCCGTGGAAAAGAGGCCTACCCTAGCAAGTCTGGCTTTGCAAATCTAGCCTAATTGGCTAATCATGAGGCAATGCTCATGCAAATTTGCTTTTGCATGCCAAACTATGCAGGGTCAAAAAACCAATACCGCAAAGCGGTCGCCCTGCTACATGCCAGTGATGAGCGAAAATGCAAAAATTTGTTTTCGACAAATTTTTACCGAATTTTCGCCTAATTTCGTTTTGACAGGCAAATTTTCCATCTAATTTATTTGCGTTAATTTTCGCCTACTGCCAGTCATTTTCGCGTTACTTTCGCGTATTATTGCGGACATTTTCCGCATAAGGGCATTAGAGTCCGCATTCAGAGAAGTTTCTTGCGCATTATTGCGGACATTTTTCCGTATAAACATCCGCATAGGCTGAATTTCCATGCGGATTATTGTGGACATTTTTCCACATAAGGGCATAAGCATCCTGCAATTTGCAGGAATGGATCTTTTGCAGATACTGATCTGTTGCATGTGTACAGCATCTTTGTGTACAGCGACTTGCAAAGATTTCTATAGACTGTGTAGAATAGACTGTGTAGGTATGGCTCTCATACTACATGGAAGGGGGTAAAATTGGTCTGTGATCTTTGATTTTCCAAAGACTTTTATCTGATGTGTGTACCCACCTTTATTCTTCTTGCTTCAAGGTTGAGGCACGTACTCTATTACATAGATAGAAGATGCGGCGTATGCTACGACGCGGGTCGGCTAGTATGTAATAATAAGTTAAAGGGAACCTGAAGTGAGAAGAATATGGAAGCTGCCATATTTATTTCCTTTTAAGCAATACCAGTGGCTATTCTGTTGGTTTCTTTGGCTGCAGTAGTGTCTGAATCACACCTAAAACAAGCATGCAGCTAATCTTGTCAGATTTGACAGAAATGTCAGAAAAACCTCATTTGCATGCTTATTCATGGTCTATGACTAAAAGTATTAGAAGCAGAGCACTAGCAGGACAGCCAGGCAACTGTATTGTCTAAAAGGAAATAAATATGGCAGCCTCTATATCCCTCTCCCTTCAGGTTCCCTTTAAGTACACAATATTGGTCAAGCAGAATAAAAATGGTAAATGTACAAAAAGCACTTATCACAATTCAAACTAATGTAAGCTGGCATGAAATGTAAGACAACTTCAAATACACTGTAGATGTAGGTTGGATTATTCAAGGAATGGAGTTTATATAGCTGCTGCAATACATTCAGTAAGCCACTCTGGGATATATTGGTAAATAGACCAAAAAGGTAAATGCGTGCACATTTTTCTTTTCTTTTTTTGACAAACATCAAGACAGGGATCTCAAGAGGTACATGTTTACATCAGATAACTCCTGCAACATCCTCTTCCCTAAGTGATGTGTAGAGAAACAGTACCTTTTCATGTGAACTTTTCATGTCTAATCCACATGAGCATACTTGTAGAATAAAGACTATAAAACAAGAACCTTTTTTTTCTTTTAACACTAAGG
The DNA here is from genome assembly GCF_040937935.1 of Hyperolius riggenbachi. NCBI lineage: Eukaryota > Metazoa > Chordata > Amphibia > Anura > Hyperoliidae > Hyperolius > Hyperolius riggenbachi. The sequence continues at coordinate 137,459,930 of NC_090650.1, read as the reverse complement.
CTTGGATTTGATTTTAGCATTCTGTGAAGCTAGAAGTCCCTACTGACATCTAGTGGCTGAAATTGCAAGCATGACATGTCTGCTCCTTTTCACTGTAATCTTAAAATGAATGAATAAAATGAATGCTTATTTGGCAGAGAACAAATCTGTTTACAAACAACCTGCTGATTGTCATTGCAAAAATAGTCACTTGACTACATTGTCCAGTATCAGTTCAGTGGTCCAGAGCGATGAACATATAACTTAGCACCAATGCTGGTTTAGTATACATGAATGAGGCTACCACCTTCACTGCATCACAAGGCTACCAGTCAAAATGTTTTTCCAGGCTGTATCCCTGTGAGTGTGAATGAGAGCATTTATTTACAGTACACCTGAACTGAGAGACATATAGTTGCTGCAATTCTTATTCCCTTTTTAACAATACCAGTTGCCTGGCAGTCCTGCTGATCTCTTTTGGCTGTAGTAGTGTCTGAATCATATAACTGAAACAAGCATTTGGCTAATCCAGTCAGACATCAGTTAGAAACACCTGATCGGCATGCTAGTTCAGGGTCTATTGCTAAAAGTATTAGAGACAGAGGCTTAGCAGGACAGGCAGGCAATCTGCATTATTTAAAAGGAAATAAATATGTCAGTCTCCATATCTCTGTCAGTTCAGGTGTGCTTTGAAGGGTTTGCATGTCCATCAGCCATCAGGGGTCAGTGCAAGCAGGCAGCCACCGCATTCCCCCATGTTTGAAAAGGCCCTAATACATATGTTGGTGCATATTCAATTTCTAGAAAATGTCCATGAGGCCCCTTTTCCACTAGCAATCGCTAGCGTTCGCGCTGAACACTAGCAATTCAGCAAAAGTACAAAATTTTGCATCAATTTCCCAACATTTGCGAACGCGACTTTGCTATGCTATGCACTGCATAGCAAAATCGCGGCAATAATCACTCCGCCGCGCATTCGCGATCAAGTAAAAAAACGAATTGCGGTAGTGGAAATGACCTACCGCGATTCCTATGTTAAAAAGCAAACTGTAGCGATTTGAAAATCACTAGCGGTTTGCGATTTTGCGATTTAGCAATAGCAAACGCTATAGTGGAAAAGGGCCCTGAGTAAGATGGCATCTCTTATCAAAAGTTTCCTGTTAGAGCTAGAGGAAAGGATTATATCTGTGACTAGCAAACCTAATCCCGTTTAAAAACGGGCTCTAGGTTTGTGTTTCTTGGCCAGCACACCCGGCTGCCCGCCTACACACCGCACACCCGGCCGTCCGCTCACATGCCCGTCCGGCTCCCTGGCCCTGTCCTTTTGTCTCTGTGTAGCTGCGTCTGTGCTGCGCACATGTGCAGTAGAAAAAAGCATGGACCAAGCAACACAGGGACTGAGTGACATAGGGACACAGGGGTTTTATTATAGCTTTGAAAATATTATTTGATACAGAAGAAGAACTCAAGACAAATAACATACATATTGTGCTTTTCTCCTGGCGGACTCAAAGCGCTTAAGCTGCAGCCACTAGGGCACGCTCAGTAGGCAATCGCAGTGTTAGGGATTCTAACCCAAGGACTCCTTACTGAATAGGTGCTGGCTTACTGAACAGGAAGAGCCGAGATTTGAACCCAGGTCTCCTGTGTCTGAGGCAGAGCCCTTAACCAGTACACTATGCAGGCACCACAACTCACAAACAAACAAAAACATTTTTTTTTTAAACCTTTCAAAATTAGGGTGTATCCCCACTAAAGGCGTTGCATTGTGCAATAATTCTGCATGTGAACTCACTGCCCATACAATTGTGTGGACCAGTACATGCTTAACGTTTAGTGCCTTGGCGTGTCACAGGGAGCACCGGGAGATGATGGCAACAGAGAAAAGACAGTGTGCCTGCAGGAGCGGTGAGTGAAAGCGCTCTTCTGTGGTAATACTCTGCCTAGGCCCCCCAGTAGACCAGCATTAGAATGGCGGATATGTCATAAGTAACGCTCTTCGCCCACCCCTAATCACCAACTAACTCTTCCCGATCAGTAATGTTGGTCAATTTCTGCTAGAAATTGATCCAAATTACAATTGGGCAGAAGGTTGGGGCAACAATCTTTGATCACAGTGATGGAATCTGCTGAAGAATGTCTCATAGTGTAGGGGCACCTCCCCCCCACCATAACCAAGTGTGGGCTTTATAGCCCACAGTCTACTAACAATAAGTAGAGCTACTGTAATGTCCTTCCAACCCCCTAGCAAGTGTGACTAGTATAGACACTATCCTAAATAAAAATGTGGCCAGCATAATACCCCCCCCCCCCCACCATGTATGGCAGGTATAAATCCCTTCTAAAGCTCCCACAATTCATTCCTGTTTGGCACTCCCTCCTAAGTTGTTGTTTCCACTGCAGGGCTATGCTGCAAAGTAATATGGGAATGTGGGAGAGGAGCAGGTCCCCAGGGCCCCCATGGTCATGGGCACTGCTGGCGTTCCACTAATAAGGTTCAGTATGAGCATGCTCACTCACCTAAAAACCAACAGTAGCGATGGTTTCTGCTAAATGAGGTATAAAATATGTAGGAAATGAACAAGTCTTTGTATAATCCACAGATTATTTTTCCTTAATTCCCTAACTTTTATAACTTCCAATGGAAAATGACATATGCCAAATGGCTGGGAAGAGATTGATTGCTGATGACATTTGTTAATGTAATGCACACAGGGATTGTTCACATTTCTCATTCTTTTTAGATGATTTAGAAACAAGATTTACTTCACAAAGCAGTTTTTTTTAATGAATGTGAAGTCCCCGGCGTTTATGCTCCATATCTGAATGTCACACTAAACCTGTTTGTGTTGGCCCGAATGTGTATGCTAAAACATTAAGATATAATGAAGGTGAATATTTAATGCATATTATGTTTTCTAAATGATTATAATGTATAATGTATCAACATGTCCAAGATGCTTTGGGAGTTTAATTTATCAATGCACCATTAACCTACATGTTTCTTCAGTTCAGGGTGAAAAATGAATTTAATCCACGAGTTAAGCACAGGCAACCCTTCCTGTTCTTTTTCCTATAGAATGAAGGAAATGTATAGCCTGCAGAGCACACATTTATGTAGCTGGATCTTTTGAATGAAAACCATAAATGCATTTTCAATTTATAATCACATACAGCAAAATCCCTGTTATTCGGAACTCAGGCATCCGAAAGTCTCAACCAACCGGCATGCCGGAGGTGGAAAATGGGAGCTGTACTTTTGTGACATGCAGAGGTTTTGTGCAGTAGAAGCAACTTACTGGTCCTCTGGGCACCCTCTTCTACACTTCTGCAGCTTACAGCAGCTTCCCAGCATCATTGTTTGGGTTCCGGCATGTCATGTGACCCCCATCAGATGCTGGGAAGCTACAGAGTCCTAGCGGAAGTGTAGAAGATGGCGCCCAGAGGATCGGTACGTTGCTTCTGATGCACAGGGAGAGGTTAGTGCTATTTTCGTCCGGTTGCTCAAGCACACATATGCGGCATCAGGCAATCCCTGCCTGTGCCGGATACTGGGGACTTTGCTGTACACTCGCCCAAAATGAAAAAATGCATGTAGCCATATGCACAGTAGCAGTAGAAGAGATAATGATTAACCACTTCAGTCTATCTGGACGGATATATCTGTCCAGATAGACTGTGCTGCTGCCGCTGCCTGAGGCGCGCCGTTACCCCCCCCCCCCTTCCCGATCAGTGAATAGGAATATAATTCCCATTCACCGATCTAAGTCCCCCGCAGAAAAACCGACAGTCTCTAATCAGAGACCACTGTATTTCTGTAAAAAAAAAGTTTCCCCGCCTCCTTGTAGTTCCTGGAAGACTGATCGTACGATTGTGCTGTAGAGTATGCAGTAGGGAACATACTGAAGCAGAATTATGATTTCTATCACTCCTGGACCCATATGCAATTAACTTTTTCTCCTGACTTTTCTCCTAGGTGATATTTTCAAACTTGTCAATAAAATGCCCTATAATCCCCTAGAAAGCAAAAAAAATACTTAAAATAATTTGATAGTACTTTTTCAACTAGTGTTGGGTACTTTTTTCAGTTGAAAAGTTATTTTAACCATTTAAGGACCAGCGGTCTCTGGGCACTTAAAGACCAGAGACCGCTGGTCCAATCCCGACGGAATCCCGATGAATCGCCGCACATACCCGCCGCAACCACTGTCATCGCCGCTCGCCGAGATCCTCAGGATATAGACTCTACCGCCTGTATGACGGCAGAGTCATGTGAGCCGGTCAGGAGCCGCTTTCATTGGCTCCTGACCCTGTTTTTCAATGTAAGCCAATGGGAATGGCTTACATTCAAAGACAGGGCCAGGAGCCAATGAAATCAGCTCCTGACCGGCTCACATGACTCTGCCGTCATAGAGACAGGCAGAGCCTGTTAGATGCGGCGAGAATCGTCGGGTTTGAGCGGCGCGATCAGCGGGTAGCGGCGGAAACGGCGGATGCGCGCTGCGGACAGTGATTGAGATCTACGCCCTGCCAGCCAGGAGCCCACCAATACAGGGCGTAGATCTCAATAACTGTGGTCCTTAACTAGTTAAATAGAAGATGAAAAATTATCTCCTAGGAGAAAGCTCAGGAGAAAAACTTAATTTCATATAGACCCTGGCCTTGCTCTAGTGGTGGCGATAGAAGGAGGATCCAGGAGACACAGTGACCGGGCTCAGAGGAGACGGATGTCATGCAGGCAGGCGGCATCTGAAGAGAGGAGACCAAAGGGTTAAAACCAGAGGGGTAGCTATCACAATCACTCTCCAGCATGCTCTCTATTGAATGCTCTGCACTAAGAGTCTGAACAAGAGGGAAATTGGACCCAGAGGCAGCCTGATACGTTGGGCAGAGGGAAGTATCTCTTTTTGCACCACACTAAACTGCAGTACATTAAAAGGGGGAGCAGATGTTGCTGGCTGTGGTATCATAGGATTACCCCACTCATGTATGGAGACCAAACGTCCTGCTTTACTAAGGACATGTCCTGGAATGAGGGTCCCAGTTTGGCTGATTGACATCCCGGCCACGGGAATCTGTGTGACCTGAGTGCCCCACCACCTGCCCATCTCCAATCCATTTCCTGCCCATCTCCTATCCACCTCCTTCTATATAAAAAAAAGTGCAGCCGGCCAGCTAAATGGACATCAGTTCTGTCCCCAGCATGCTGCTTGTTGTGTGTGCAAGACATCTCTGATGACATCAGACACTGCAGCAGGAGCCCAGCAAGCCAAGCCATGAGGGAAGGAGAAGGTGGGGGCGCCCTCCCAGTGTCACCCTCCTCCAACCCAGTGTCACCCTCCCTACCTAGTGTCACCCCCCCCTTCCACCCAGTGTCACCCTACCCACCCAGTGTCACTGCCTTCCCACCCAGCGTCAACCTTCTCCTGACCCTTGTCACCCTCCTACCATTCAGTGTCACCCTCTCTCACACACAGTGTCATTCTTCTCCCACCCAGTGTCATCCTCCTCCCATCCAATGTCACCCTCCCCACCTATTGTCACCATCCTACCCCCCCACCAGCACCCAGTAGGAGGGCTTTTCAGTCTCTTTTAGCCCCTTATACTTTACTAGAGGTTCTGGGTCACTATTAGCATAGACAGTAAAGGAACAATGCAGTGTTCATAACATCCAACCACTAGGGATGGAACACTGATTTACTTTAGTGAGGCTGGTTTTACATTTGGGGATAACGTTGCGGTGTGATGTCCCCCCTCCCCCCGGCTTTGCATTTCAACGCTAAAAAATCCATTCATATGTCCCTGCGGTTAGAGTGCGTCAAGAGGGTCATATGTATAGAACCCCCCCCCCCCCCCCTGCACACCACTCACACGGCCGACGCGGCCCTTCGACATGACAGGACTGTTGCATTACCCCTGCATGCAGAAAGGTAACACAACGCAAAAAAAGTATATGAGTGAAAGTCATTTGTGCCTTAAAGAGGATGAAGGACAGTGATGGAGAGTTCCTGGCAACCACAGTGATAAAAGACCCATTTATGAAAATCAAAAACATAACTAAAAATGTCATGAGACTCAGTGTAAACAAAACAATTAACAAGTACCTAAACATTTGTTGTAGTGAAAATCTTTGTTTTTCACACAGTTAACCAAGAATCAAGAAACTGGGGGATGTATACATTGCACCAGCAGAAAAAGCAGTAGTCTTAGATGTAACCTTTAGGGATGAGCGTAATGACCTAATTACGAATTTTCGAAATTTCGCGAAATTACTACAATTACGATTTTAGCAGTAATCGAAATTTCGTAATTTTCGCAAATTACGCAAATTTTCGTAATTACGATTACGAAATTTAGTATTTTAAAGTTTGCAAAGGTTTCTATCCCTCTAGATGCCTAAAATGAATAGCACAGCCAGCCTCCTCCTCCTCCTCCTCCTCCTCCTCCTCCCTCTCTCTCTCTCTCTCTCTCTCTCTCTCTCTCTCTCTCTCTCTCTCTCTCTCTCTCTCTCTCTCTCTCTCTCTCTCTCTCTCTCCAGAGATCTGTAGTACTTCAAAACCATACTCACATTCATGACATGTCCAGGGATCAAACCCAGGCCAACCACATGGAAGACAGCTATGCTCACCACCATACCACCAAACACACACTAAATAGACTGCTAACCTAAATCTTACTTGTAGACAGTCATATGAGACACATGCTGGGTGCAGGGCTTTGTGATTGGACCATGCGATAGAGTGAGGTGCAAAAATGAAATCATGCCTAGCAGAGGATGGTTTCACAGTGCTAAATGCTAGGCTGGCTGTGGTGCAATTGGTTAGTGTGTCTGGCTGGTAACAGCAAGGTTACAGGTTCAATTCCATCCAGGCATGTCTTTTCCTCTTGCGTTCAACAGTTGTCCAAACAGAGCCAACAGAGCCCCAGATAGCCATGTAGAGTTAGGTCACAGCTAGCCTGGCTGTGGTGCAATTGGTTAGTGCGTCTGGCTAGTAACAGCAAGGTTACAGGTTCGATTCCATCCAGGCATGTCTTTTCCTTTTGCGTTCAACAGTTGTCCAAACAGAGTCAACAGAGCCCCAGATAGCCATGTAGAGTTAGGTCACTGCTAGCCTGGCTGTGGTGCAATTGGTTAGTGCGTCTGGCTGGTAACAGCAAGGTTACAGGTTCGATTCCATCCAGGCATGTCTTTTCCTTTTGCGTTCAACAGTTGTCCAAACAGAGCCAACAGAGCCCCAGATAGCCATGTAGAGTTAGGTCACAGCTAGCCTGGCTGTGGTGCAATTGGTTAGTGCGTCTGGCTGGTAACAGCAAGGTTACAGGTTCAATTCCATCCAGGCATGTCTTTTCCTTTTGCGTTCAACAGTTGTCCAAACAGAGCCAACAGAGCCCCAGATAGCCATGTAGAGTTAGGTCACAGCTAGCCTGGCTGTGGTGCAATTGGTTAGTGTGTCTGGCTGGTAACAGCAAGGTTTGATTCCATCCAGGCATGTCTTTTCCTTTTGCGTGCGCGCGCTGCGCCATTGAACCCCATGGGGTATTTTGCGTGCGTAAAACTTTACGCATGCAAAACTTTGTGCTCGGTGTTTGGACAACTGTTGAACTCAAAAGGAAAAGACATGCCTGGATGGAATCGAACCTGTAACCTTGCTGTTACCAGCCAGACACACTAACCAATTGCACCACAGCCAGGCTAGCTGTGACCTAACTCTACATGGCTATCTGGGGCTCTGTTGGCTCTGTTTGGACAACTGTTGAACGCAAAAGGAAAAGACATGCCTGGATGGAATCGAACCTGTAACCTTGCTGTTACCAGCCAGACACACTAACCAATTGCACCACAGCCAGCCTAGCATTTAGCATTGTGAAACCATCCTCTGCTAGGCATGATTTCATTTTTGCACCTCACTCTATCGCATGGTCCATGGTCCAATCACAAAGCCCTGCACCCAGCATGTGTCTCATATGACTGTCTACAAGTAAGATTTAGGTTAGCAGTCTATTTAGTGTGTGTTTGGTGGTATGGTGGTGAGCATAGCTGTCTTCCATGTGGTTGGCCTGGGTTTGATCCTTGGACATGTCATGAATGTGAGTATGGTTTTGAAATACTACAGATCTCTGGGGAGAGAGAGAGAGAGAGAGAGAGAGAGAGAGAGAGAGGGAGGAGGAGGAGGAGGAGGAGGAGGAGGAGGAGGCTGTGCTATTCATTTTAGGCATCTAGAGGGATAGAAACCCTTACAAACCTGAAACAGTAAAATTTCGGTTGGAGACACGAAATTCGTAATTACGGGAGTAAAATTTCGATTACGAAATTGTAAATTACGATTTGAAAATTAATTACGAAATTACGAATTTGGGTCGTAATGTTAAATTTCGCATTCGTAATAAAAGCAGTTCGAAATTTCGAAAATTTCGGCTCATCTCTAGTAACCTTGCAATTTATGCTTGATGTGATTTGCAGTTTCAGAAAACAAATGACCACATTTGCAAAGTCATGTCATATTAAGGAGCTACCGTCATTCTGGTTGTTAAGCTTGATTTATTATTGCAGTAACTAGAACACATTTTTCTAGATGCATTTAGGCAATTATCAGTTGAGAAAGATTTAGAACTGATGGCGTTCCTTGTCCTGGAAAGTTTATTGCCATGTTCTGTGAACAGAATGATGACAGCCAAATTGATTTTCTCTGCCACTGTCTTAGCTGTGTGTTCAATCAAGCTTCACAACTCTGGATTTTAATTAATTTACAGCATCAGTCAAAATGAATAAATCCACAAGTTAAAGCCACCTTTTAATAGCTCTCTTTATACCATGGTGTAGTTACAACAAGCAAACCACAGTTTGCTCCAACAGATCTTTCTTTAAATATTGCATATAGATACACCTATAGCTTTGCTAGCTTAAAATTTTAACATGATATAAAGAAAGCGCTTTAATGTTAAGCATTGATTTTACATTTGTTGCATCTATATGTTAACGCGAAAAAGATATAAAATGCTGAGCCCTAAGAAACATGCTAAGAAACATTTGGTGATAAGAATGGTTGATACAATCTGTAAGGTGCTGAAAATGTATCCAAACTATATAAATTATGTTTTATTTATTATCAATATGCTAGCACTTGTGCATAGCCTCTGAAAATTATTATTTATCTGTATGTATTTCAATTTTTTAAAACAAGTCTGCTTGTTTGGATCAAGATAAAGCTTTTCTTCAGCAAAGTAAAAGAACAAAAGTATGCAGCTTACATCAGCTTTTAAAAAACTCTCAGGCCCATTTCCTTTTAACTTTTCTCCTGAGTTTTAACCGAGGAGATATTTTCAAACTTTGCCAATAAAATATCTTTCAAGGTCTCACCAAGCAAGTTACCACCAAGGTACCACCAAGAAATGACTATAAGTTTGATATTACTTTTTTACCTACTTTTTAGTACTTAGTTGCTTAGTGTTGAAAAGTTAAACCCTAAATGGGATTCACACTGCAAACTTTGGGAAAACATGGCTCTCTAGTCCAGAGTTTAGCTCTTTTAAAGTGGCTTGCAGCTTACCTGCTGCACACACTGCAATACTGACTCTGCACTTGTGTCTTATCTAGAGTAGAATTCTGGGGAAAAAAAAGCTATGTTCTTTCCTTCCTATTCCAGGGCCCTGAGAAAACTGACAGTTGTGAATTGCCCTGGTGCACTGGGGGAAGCATATTACCCTTCCAGAAACTATATCAAATATTCTAAACAGCATTTTAACCAATGTCGTAGGCCAGGGCGGTCCAACTCCGGTCCTCGAAGGCCAGATCCATGCCAATGTCTAAAGGTGGCCACACACCATACAGTTTTTTAAATATCTGTTCAATTTAAGAATTGCAATCACTTTTTCTGACTGATTGTAACATTTCAAAAATCTGACACACCTATGTGCAATAGTTCCCCAATTATGATAAAACTGAATGGAAACTCTGAGAAAATTGCTAGGGGGTGTCTATTAATAAATTGACAATCTAACACACACCATACAATCTTTAAAAAAAATTGAAGAGAAATATCTGGCATTCCGGTTCAATATAAATAGACAAAAACGGGAAATCCGATCGGATTTTTCAGTTGAAAAGAACCACACCTTTCCTGAATCAGTGCTATTAATTAATTTGAGCTGTGCCAAAACTGTGTGAGGACCGTGGCCATTGGGGACTGGAGTTGGACAGCCCTGACATGATGTTTATTTGTGTACAAAAATAAGAATATTAGTAAAGGAACTGGACCTGAATGCCGTGCAGAAACAAACAGCTCGCTGGTAGGATCACTGAATTCAGACAAAAGATCGGTACTGATTGTATTCCCTACTATTCTAAAGTAAGAATATTTTAAACTAAAAACAACTGATGACAGCAGATTTCAAATAGCTGAAATGTGTGGGTGAATTCTATCCAGTAATATATTGCTCTGATAATGAATATACTACCTAATGTGCCCAAAGTGTTTCCTTTTAAGTCTCTATAATTACCTACTTAGCCAATGAAACAACAATCCTCCAAGAAATTCAGCTACTGGCATGACCCTCTTCTTGAACGGCAGAGTCCAGCTTTAAATCTGTCCTGTAATGTGAATATGAATTTCTGGCTACTCCATGTGTTTGTTCTAGCCAACATAATTAGTCATGCAAAATAACAATCAACCATGTGCTTACTGAATGTACAACTTCTGCTGGATTTGGCTCTGCTCCCAGAAGGCAGCTGCTTTTATATTTTGTAAGTCAAAACTGAAATCCATAATGGATTGTTTGAAAATAGCTTCATGTCAGGTCAGTTTATGGTTTCATGAAAATACATAGAGCATCTTTTAAAGCTGATATGCTAGAAACCTGGAGCTATCACATCACAAACCCACTATGCACTATACTTAAAGGAAATCTGAGAGCACAAAAAAGGAAGATTTTATACTTACCCCGGGCTTCTTCCAGCTTTATGAGCACCGTTGCGTCCCGAGCTGTCCTCCCAAGTGCCTCCATTCCCCTGCAATCAGCCCCATTAATCTGGCTCAATTGCGCCAGTTGGACGTTTCCGTGCATGCGCAGAAGAACCCGACTGATGCAACTTAGCCAGTTACCGGGGGCTCGTTGCGGCTGTACGGAGGCACCCGTTAGGACAGCGAGGGATGCAGCGGTGCTCATGGTGCAGGAGGAAGCCCCGGGAAAGTATGAAATCTTTCTTATTTGTGCTCTCAGGTACACTGTAAGCTCTATACACGCTTTGGAATTTCCCTATCAGAAATAGTTCCTGATTGTTTTGGCTGAAATCAAAACTGTGCATAGAAATCCTCAAATCACTACTAGCTTTATTTTATTCAAAACAAAAGTGTGCGGTATCATGACATCAGAGAAAGTATGCAACTGAAGTCCAATCATAAACTGTTAAAGACAGGAACTAGAGCGGTATACTTGAAAATCTCATAAAAATGTTACGGCATGGGACTTAGACGTGTTTATGGGGCGGGAGGAAGCCCTGGGTAAGTATCAGAGCTTTAGTATAGTTCGTCTCTGAGTCTCTTTAAGCAAGCAGCACTGGATTAGAGTAGTGGGTGCCCAGGCACACTTGTTGTGACCTGCCAGACAGGAAGGACTGAAATCAGCTGAGAACAGCAGCGCTTAGGCCGCAGTATTTCTTCAATTGCTGGATTAATATTCCATGATCTATGCTATCAAAAGCTGCAGACAAGTCAAGAAGAATCAGAATTGAGCACTCATCCTTGTCTCTTGCTGTATGTAGATCATTCATTACTCTGACTAGTGCCATTTCAGTGCTGTGCCTTTTACTGAATCCTGACTGGAAGGTATCAAATATGTTATCTGTTAGCCTGGCTTCTAGCTGGTTGGTCACTGCCTTCTCAATAACTTTTGGCAGGAATGGTAAGTTCGTCAAAGGTCTGTAGTTGGCCACAGAAACAGGACCCAGTGATGGTTTTATGAAGAGGGACTTAAAGATTGTTTTCTCTAGTGCCCACTTTGCAAGGAGCACTGAGTTATTTTGTGTAGTGCTGGTGTGATCAGCTCCGAGCACTGCACTATGGGATCTAGGTCACAGGTAGTAAGGCAGAGACTTTGGATGAAAACACCAATATCTTCCTCATTCAGAGTGTCAAAGTCTTGCCATGGTCGTACAGCAATAGGCACATGCAAAGTCCTAGGATCCATTGAGGTTGTTGGTATAAAGCTGGCATGGAGGGCAGACACTTTGTTAGTGAAGAAGGTAGGAAATTCTTCACATCTTTACCTGGAGAATGTGGTATTGGAATTTAGGCATGAAGGATTGCAGAGTGTTTCTACATTGTGAACAAGTTGAGCTGCTCTGTTCTTGGCATTGTTTGAGGTTAGGGACTAGGCTAGTTTTGTGCTCATCAGACCCTAATTTACGCCACTGTCTTTCTAGTTTGCACCCTTTCTTTTTTTATGGTTGATGGTTGATTTTATGGTTGATTGTGGTTTTGTCAAACCAATTAGCTTTCTTGTTTTGGTTGCTGATTTGATGTGCCATAGGGAGATATTGTAGAATGTTTCATATACCATGTTGTTTTACTAGTTACTACTAAGGGTGGTTGGGTCCATTGGACTATGGAGCAGATTTTTAAATTCACGTTGGTAGTTATCCTCTCCAATGTTAATTTATTCAGGAGATGGTGTCTGATTGTTTCCTTAGGGTGCTGCTTGATGGGGTGATGTTCAATAGCAAACTGTATTATGTGATGGTATGACCATACCACTGGTGTTACCATTATGTTGCTAATGACCATCCCTAGGTAGAACTGTAAGTCTAGGGTATGTCCTTCTCTGTGGGTAGCAGATTTTACAGCTTGTGTGAAGCCTAGCCTGCCCATGAGGATTATTGGTTAATTTCCTTCTTGTGATGGAATGTCATCAGCCCAGATGTTGACATCACCAAGGATAATCCATTGTGGATAAGACAGTGTCAATGTTTACCAGCTGAGATCTGGGTGCCTATACATTCAAAAGACCTTCTTGCTCCAACATTTAGGACTCTGCGCTGCAGGGTTGTTTTACCACAAATTGCTACACCCCATCCTCTGCGGTCTCATCTAACCTCACTTAAGACAAAGTAATTGTTTGGAATGGTTGCTTTTAGAACGAGACCTGCATTTGCATCAAGCCAAGTTTCAGTGATACATGAAAAATCACATTTCTGAATAGGGTCCACGACAATGGATTTCTTATAGTGTTGTGACCGAATAAAGCTTAGCAATGGTGATTGGGTTCACTGCAGGGGTGTTACTACATCTGAGACTAAGGACATGGTAACCATCGCTAATTTTGATCTCTGATTTCCTGTAAGCATCATTGCTTCCACTTTATCAAACCTCTGGAAGAAGGGTGGCAAGCCTTTGGATTCTGCCCCATATCCTGGTTAACAACCCACAGGGCTTGTGCCCCGAACAGCAAAGACTCACAAAATCCTAGACTGAAAAAACATCACCGCAATGCTTATCATAGGACTATCCTGCTCACTAAACCCCTATATTCTACCCATGCCATGAATGGCCACTTTGCCCAATGTACTGTATATTTTAATCTGAAACATTGTGTATATACTCCAGAGAGTGCCTAGTAATCAAGACATTAAAATATGCCTCAGAAACTGTTCTTCAAAATCACTGATGACCTAAGCTTCTGCAAATAGTCCCCCTTAGGACTGTTATGGCTACTCTATTACAAGTGGTTGATGTCCCTTATAATGGGGAAACATGCTTAGATATACTACTGAAGACTACCTAGTTATCACATACCAAAAAACATATTGCAAAGTTACACTTACACCCGTTTACTGGTTTAATATCAGTCTTATTGAACTTACTTTTCACATGCAAGTCTGTGTACCATTTACTGATATGGGAAATGTCTCAACAGTACATATTCCTGTGTGATAAATTCAGCAAAACCTTACTTCCTCACATTCACTTTTGTGAATAAATTATATATTTGCCTAAATTATGATTTGTTTATAATTTATTTTTTGAGTTACCAAGTGATCCATCAATCTCTTTTCATGCAGGGACTGAGTTAAAAGGAGTCTGAGAACGTAATCCCCATACAGAGACTGGGTCTGCCTGTCAGATTCCCCCTAAGCCCCCCTGCGCTCTGCGAGACCCTATTAATTACAGCCGCGCTGTTGACACGCAGCGTGTCACAGCGGGCTGTGTTTACCTCTCTAATGTCAGTCTCGCCGCTCCCCCGCCTCCTGCACCGCTTCGGTCCCCGCCCACGTCCCTTCCCTCGCCGCTGATTGGAGGGAAGGGACACGGGTGGGGACCGGAGCGATGCAGGAGGCAGAGGGAGAGCGGAGACTGACATTAGAAAGGTAAACATAGCCCGCACAGCATGGCTGTGACTAATGGGGTCTCGCTGAGAGCTGGGGGGGGGGGGTAGGCTTAGGGGGAATCTGACTAGCAACAGAGGCTGGGCTCTATAGGCAGACCCATCCTCTGTATGGGGATTTCATTGTTAGAACCCCGCCTCGGGTTCTCTTCAAGAGATGGAAGGCTCTGGGTCCTATAGTGCCTCCCCATACCTCTCCTGGTCCCCTCGTTCCACCGCTGGCTACCCTGTTAGCAGTCTCCAAGTATTTCTGAAGATCGGCTGCTCCATACTGCGGATACACTAGAAAGCTCTCCTGCCATCCACGGATGCACAGTATGGAGCCACCCATCTTTGGAAGCCTTCTGAAGCTTCTTGCAGCAGGAGATTTGAACGGAGGAGCCTGCGGTGGAAAGAGAGGACCAGGAGATGAATGGGAAGGCTCAATAGGACCCAGAGCCTTCCCTCTTCTTATGTAAGTATCTAAGTTTTTTTTCTAAATCGCTTCAGACTCACTTTAAGACACACTTTGGGGCACAGGAGTCTATTGGCAAGGCACAATGCAGCTATGTTTTAGTTATGTAAAATAATCTCCCTGTAGATTGGATCTGTTTCTTCTTTGTTTACAAAGTAAATAAGAAAACAGCATAACACTCCCCCCCCCCCCCCATACCCTTCTTTACAACTATACCAGCCTAGTTGCAACAGTGATGCATTGCCATGATGCAGCACAGTCCTCACTGCTGGTGGGTACAGGTGTCTCCTGAGGCCCTTTACACATTTGTCCAGTGTGTAAAATTTAGAATTACTGAACACATGGTGGCCCTTTTCCAATTCCCTTTTCTGTTAAGTTTTATCCTAAGAGATAATTTTTCATCTTTCATCTTAAAATAACCTTTCAGCACTCTGCAATTTAAAAAGTAAAAAGAAGTTGGTGAAAAACTGCTTTCAAAATTATTCTTGCTTGCTGGTGGCTTAAAAGAAATTGTACGGAGTAGATGTGAAAATATCACCTAACTCAGGAGAAAAAGGAAATTGGATCAGGGCCAATGTGTTGCTTGCTAAAGATCATTCATGCTCTTCTTCAGAACCCCATCTCCAGCAACCACTTTGTAGTCTTGCTCCTGTCCAGTTCATTGCAACGTGTTTTCCTTGTGGTGATTTCAGCCTTCTCTCTTGCTTGCTGGCTTCTTTCCTGTTGATTGAATGTCCGCTTGTTTGAAGAGCCTCTTCATAATTCCGTGCTCTAATGGCTTCCTTCCACATACTACTCCTCTATTCATAGACTTCAAAAGTCTACAATTAGGATAGCTCACCACAGTAGTTTCAATGCTGAAGTGTTGTTCTTCATGACATCCATCAACACAAGGTTATGACAATTGTTTTGAGGCCACAGTGGGTCCTCTTCATCAGATAGGTGCAGGCAAACATACTGTACATTGTTACATTATGTGGTGCATATAAATACAGTGCGGAGAAGATCTGGGACCACTCATGGCTAATGAGGGCTCCGCTCCTCAACCCACTAGCAAACAAACAGCAACAATGCCAAACTATGGCTGAATGCCAAATTTACAATGTAATTGTGATAATCGTAGTATCTCGATCATGTCAGCAACTCTAGTGTACATAACTGTAATTAAAAGTGTCCGGAAATGGTTTTCACCCAACTTTCAATGCTGGAAAAGGAGCCAGGGGGAATGAAAGTGCTCTTGAGTTTAAATTTGAACGATTGTTCAAACGTGCTGGAGTCGGGTTTGTTGTAGAAGAATTGTTTGAGTTTCAATATCCCTTCCTTTCATATTTGAATAGGTCAACCTCAAATTTGAATGGATTGAACTTGGGTGTTGCACAAAAGGATAATCCCTTAGAAAGGACAGCCATCTCATGCTGGCGAGTGTTCGGTCATTGAAGATGCGGATGTATTTCCATTTGCTATGGCTCCTCCTGAGTCATTTTGTCCCCTTTAAACCCTGAGGGTACCAGTGTATCAAATTCAGAGGAGGAATTCGAAGTGTAGATGTCACTATCTGGATTTCGGGTAGGTTTACCCTCAATAAGCACGAGATGGCAGCCCTTTCTAAGGTAAAAAAGCCCTTTCCTTTTGTCCAACACCCAAGTTCGATCCTTTCAAATTTGAGGTTGATCTATTCAAATATGAAAGGACATTGAAACTCAAACAATTCATTACCAGTGTCACCGTGTTCGAGAGTCTTTTAGAATATGTACCTGCATGAAGGACATAGACATTGAATTAGAAGCAATGGTACAGCACGTCACTGAAAGGGGTTACCCTAATCAAGTGCTAGAGAATACAAATGTGCGTGCCAGAGAAGTTGATGTGGGCATGCACACCCGAATTAATACGAATGGGATCCCTTTTAACACTTTAATCCCATGGCTTGTAATGTTAAAAAGTCTGTTGAGAAAAAACAGTCAAATCTGAAAATCGGTACCAGATTGAACCCAATTTTATATGAGAAACCATTCTTCGTCAACAGGTCCAATAGGAACCTACGTGACATTCTGACCCAGGCTGACCTACACAGTAAGTATAAATGTACCGGTTAATGTAATCAACCATTTGACTTTTCAAATAAAAATGGATCCTATCATTGCTAAAATTGCAACATGTGCAACTCCCTCATTACTTGCCTTTACTTTTCGCACCCCAGTATTACATAAAGAAATACCTATTATAACTGTGACACTGAATATTGTACATACATGCTGAAGTGCCCTGTGTGGTCTGAGATATGTTGGTGAAACAACCGTTCCCTTCAAGGTATGTTTCCAAATTCCGACACCACAGGAGTGACATAAGGGTCGCAATTGAGGCAAAAACTAAGGGTAAAAACATTGATGCATATAAACCAGTGGATGTACACTTTATTAAAAAGGGTCACCAAGTCAACGAACTTTGAGGTATGGTCACTGACCATGTCAAAAAATCCCAGGAGAGGTGGGAATTGGGACAAACTTCTACTCTAATTGATAATCCAAAAAGCTAAATTTTAGACACTGTGGCACCGAAGGGGTTAAATCAGCAAAACTCCTTTACTTGTTTACTTAAAGGGACACTTAAGTCAAACAAAAAAAAAAAATGAGTTTTACTCACCTGGGGCTTTCAATAGCCCCCTGCAGCTGTCCGGTGTCCTCGCCGTCTCCCTCCGATCCCCCTGGCCCCGCTGGCAGCCACTTCCTGTTTCGATGACAGGAGCTGACAGGCTGGGGACACGAGTGATTCTTCACGTTCCTGGCCACAATAGCGCCATCTATGCTGCTATAGCATAGATCATATACCATATAGCAGCATAGAGGGTGCTAATGTGTCTGGGAACGCGAAGAATCACTCGCGTCCCCAGCCTGTCAGCTCCTGTCACCGAAACAGGAAGTGGCTGCCGGTGGGGCCAGGAGGATCGGAGGGAGACAGCGAGGACACCGGACAGCTGCAGGGGGCTATTGGAAGCCCTAGGTGAGTAAAACTCATTTTTTTTGTTTGACTTAAGTGTCCCTTTAAGACAGATAAAGACTTTTCTGAATTGCATAGGAAATGGACAAGGGTGTCTAATGTCACCTGCATTTCTATTGTTCCTGAGTCCTGTAATTTTTCCTTTCACAGATCATAATGTCACTTTCTCCACATGTCCCCATGGGCCACTTTTCCATCCCCCACCCCAATTTTTCCCTTTCTCCTCTCCATGTCCTGCCCCTCCCCTCCCATTGACCCAATATGCACACAAATTGATTGGAGTATATTGTTATGTATATATATATATATATGTGATTGTTTCTCATGGGAATGCATACAATCAATTGGAATACATTGTATATGTATGTGATAGATTTTCATAGGTCATGCAGGTGCCCACTAGAGTGGGGCCGAACCTCCGATTTTCGGTTCGCGAACTTCCGCGGAAGGTTCGCTTCGCGTAAAAGTTCGCGAACCGCAATAGACTTCAATGGGGATGTGAACTTTGAAAAAAAAAAATTATGCTGGCCACAAAAGTGATGGAAAAGATGTTTCAAGGGGTCTAACACCTGGACCCCCAGGTGGAGGAGTGGGATACATGCCAAAAGTCCCCGGGAAAAATCTGGATTTGACGCAAAGCAGCGTTTTAAGGGCAGAAATCACATTGAATGCTAAATGACAGGCCTAAAGTGCTTTAAAACATCTTGCATGTGTTTACATCAATCAGGTAGTGTAATTAAGGTACTGCTTCACACTGACACACCAAACTTACCGTGTAACGCACCGCAAACAGCTGTTTGTGTAGTGACGGCCGTGCTGGACTGGTGCGCACCATGGCGAGAGTGCAGGTTTTGGTGGCTTTACAGCCCATATGGTCGCCTGGCTGATGTAGCTGAATGACAGAACAGTGACTGTCCAGCTGATCAAATTTGGTCTGACCACAATGAGGCAACGACCTTATTATCGTGGGTGTGCCCCCGAGACACTCATCTAGGCGCTGGTCATTGCTTCATTGTGATACGCAAGCCCCTTCACCACGGCAAGGTAATGATCACGAAGGGGAATGGGCGCATGTACATGCCTTTTCTTTTGTTGTTGCAGCTGCCAGCAGTGCAGCCAGAAAAATTAGGCAGTCATGTACACGCACCAGAAAAATTATTACAGCGGCCGCTGCTAGCAGCGGCCTAAAAAATTCAGCAATCCGCCTGGAGTCCCGGACCCTGTTGGTGGTGGCGGAGAAGGTAGTCAAGCGGCCTGCAGGCAGACATGCTGTGTGGAGGGACTGGGAGCGACTTAGTCTTTTTGGGGCAGGCCAGGCAGCCAGTCACACGGCGTGCAGGCAGAGATGCTGTGTGTGCGGGGACTGACTTAGTCTTGGGGCGGGCAGCAGCCCTCCGGGATCCATGCCTCATTCATTTTGATAAAGGTGAGGTACTTAACAGTTTTGTGACTTAGGCGACTTCTCTTCTCAGTGACAATGCCTCCAGCTGCGCTGAAGGTCCTTTCTGACAGGACGCTTGCGGCAGGGCAGGAGAGAAGTTGGATGGCAAATTGGGACAGCTCTGGCCACAGGTCAAGCCTGCGCACCCAGTAGTTCAAGGGTTCCTCATCGCTGTTCACAGCAGTGTCTACATCCACACTTAAGGCCAGGTAGTCGGCTACCTGCCGTTCCAGGCGTTGGTGGAGGGTGGATCCGGAAGGGCTACGGCGAGGCGTTGGACTAAAGAACGTCCGCATGTCCGACATCACCATGAGATCGCTGGAGGATTAGTGGCAGTGGTACCTTGCTGGCGTTGTGCTGTCACATCACCCTTAAAGGCATTGTAAAGCATAGTTGACAGCTTGTTCTGCATGTGCTGCATCCTTTCCACCTTCAGGTGAGTTGGTAACAGGTCCGCCACTTTGTGCCTGTACCGAGGGTCTAGTAGTGTGGCCACCCAGTACAGCTCATTCCCCTTGAGGTTTTTTATACGGGGGTCCCTCAACAGGCAGGACAGCATAAAAGATGACATCTGCACAAAGTCGGATCCAGATGCACCATCCATCTCCTCTTGCTCTTCCTCAGTGACGTCACGTAAGTCAACCTCCTCCCCCCAGCCGCGAACAATACCACGGGAAGGTTGAGCAGCACAAGCCCCCTGCGACGCCTGCTGCGGTTGTTCTCCTGCCGCCGTCCCCTCCTCCTCCTCCCCCAAAGAAACACCTTGCTCATCATCCTCTGAGTCTGACTTGTCTTCTGCACACGACTTCTCTTCTTCCTCCTCTTCCCCTCTCTGTGCTGCCGCAGGTGTTGAGGAAACAGCTGGGTCTGATGAAAATTGGTCCCATGCCTGTTCCTGCCGTAACTGTTCCTGGTCACGCTCATTCGCAGCTTCATCCTCCACTCTACGCACAGCACGCTCCAAGAAGTAAGCGTAGGGAATCAAGTCGCTGATGGTGCCTTCACTGCGGCTCACCAGGTTGGTCACCTCCTCAAACGGCCGCATGAGCCTGCATGCATTTCTCATCAGTGTCCAGTTGTCGGGCCAGAACATCCCCATCTTCCCAGACTGTTTCATTCTACTGTAGTTGTAGAGGTACTGGGTGACGGCTTTCTTCTGTTCTAGCAGGCGGGAGAACATGAGCAGGGTCGAATTCCAGCGAGTCGGGCTATCGCAAATCAGGCGTCTCACCGGCAAGTTGTTTTTCCGCTGAATTTCCGCAAAGCGTGCCATGGCTGTGTAAGACCGCCTCAAATGCCCACAGAACTTCCTGGCCTGCTTCAGGACATCCGCTAAGCCAGGGTACTTTGACACAAATCTTTGAACAACTAGATTCATGACATGTGCCATGCAGGGTATGTGTGTCAGCTTCCCCATATGCAAAGCGGCAAGCAGATTGCTGCCGTTGTCGCACACCACGTTGCCTATCTCCAGGTGGTGCGGGGTCAGCCACTCATCCACCTGTTTCTTAAGAGCAGCCAGGAGAGCTGCTCCAGTGTGACTCTCCGCTTTGAGGCAAGACATGTCTAAGATGGTGTGACACCGTCGTACCTGGCATGCAGCATAGGCCCTGCGGAGCTGGGGCTGTGTAGCTGGAGAGGAGAACTGCCACTCAGCCAAGGAGGAGGAGGACAGCAAAGAGCATGTAGCAGGAGGAGAGGAGGTGGCAGGAGGCCTGCCTGCAAGCCGTGGAGGTGTCACAATTTGGTCCGCTGCGCCCTGCTTGCCATCGTTCACCAGGTTGACCCAATGGGCTGTGTACGTAATGTAGCGTAGTGTTGGGCGAACAGTGTTCGCCACTGTTCGGGTCCTGCAGAACATCACCCTGTTCGGGTGATGTTCGAGTTCGGCCGAACACCTAATGGTGTTCGGCCAAACTGTTCGGCCATATGGCCGAACTAAGAGCGCATGGCGGAACGTTACCCGAACGTTCGGCTAGCGCTGTGATTGGCCGAACGGGTCACGTGTAGTGTTGGGCGAACATCTAGATGTTCGGGCCGAACATGGCCGCGATGTTCGGGTGTTCGAGCCGAACTCCGAACATAATGGAAGTCAATGGGGACCCGAACTTTCGTGCTTTGTAAAGCCTCCTTATATGCTACATACCCCAAATTTACAGGGTATTTGCACCTTGGGAGTGGGTACAAGAGGAAAAAAAAATTAGCAAAAAGAGCTTATAGTTTTTGAGAAAATCGATTTTAAAGTTTCAAAGGGAAAACTGTCTTTTAAATGCGGGAAATGTCTGTTTTCTTTGCACAGGTAACATGCTTTTTGTCGGCATGCAGTCATAAATGTAATACATATAAGAGGTTGCAGGAAAAGGGACCGGTAACGCTAACCCAGCAGCAGCACACGTGATGGAACAGGAGGAGAAGGCCACGCTTTGAGACACAACAACCCAGGCCTTGCATGAGGACAAGAAGCGTGCGGATAGCAATTTGCGTTTTGTCGCCATGCAGTCATAAATGTAATACAGATGAGAGGTTCAATAAACAGGGACCGGAAACGCTAACCCATCACAGATGTTCATTCTTCATGTTACTTGGTTGGGGTCCGGGAGTGTTGCGTAGTCGTTTCCAATCCAGGATTGATTCATTTTAATTTGAGTCAGACGGTCTGCATTTTCTGTGGAGAGGCGGATACGCCGATCTGTGACAATGCCTCCGGCAGCACTGAAACAGCGTTCCGACATAACGCTGGCTGCCGCAGCTAGTGCCCAAAAGGGAATGGTATCGGCAGTGTCCTTGGAGTGGGAAAATTTTCTGACACCCATGCAGCAGCACACAGAACAGCAAGCGTGCAGATCCACCTCCAACACCGATCGCCTGGAGAAGATGGTCAAGGACTACATGTCAGATGGCATAGCTGTGTTGAACAATCCATCTGCACCCTTCAACTATTGGGTATCGAAGCTAGACACCTGGCACAAACTGGCAATGTACGCAATAGAGGTGCTGGCTTGCCCGGCAGCCAGCGTTATGTCGGAACGCTGTTTTAGTGCTGCCGGAGGCATCGTCACAGATCGGCGTATCCGCCTCTCCACAGAAAATGCAGACCGTCTGACTCAAATTAAAATGAATCAATCCTGTATTGGAAACTACTACACAACACTCCCGGAACCCCAACCAAGTAACATGAACAATGAACATCTGTGATGGGTTAGCGTTTCCGGTCCCTGTTTATTGAACCTCTCATCTGTATTAAATTTATGACTGCATGGCGACAAAACGCAAATTGCTATCCGCACGCTTCTTGTCCTCATGCAAGGCCTGGGTTGTTGTGTCTCAAAGCATGGCCTTCTCCTCCTGCGCCACCCTCCTCCTGTTCCATCACGTGTGCTGCTGCTGGGTTAGCGTTACCGGTCCCTTTTCCTGGAACCTCTTATATGTATTACATTTATGACTGCATGCCGACAAAAAGCATGTTACCTGTGCAAAGAAAACAGACATTTCCCGCATTTAAAAGACAGTTTTCCCTTTGAAACTTTAAAATCGATTTTCTCAAAAACTATAAGCTCTTTTTGCTAAAAATTTTTTCCTCTTGTACCCACTCCCAAGGTGCAAATACCCTGCAAATTTGGGGTATGTAGCATGTAAGGAAGCTTTACAAAGCACGAAAGTTCGGGTCCCCATTGACTTCCATTATGTTCGGAGTTCGGGTCGAACACCCGAACATCGCGGCGATGTTCGGCGAACGTTCGCGAACCCGAACATCTAGGTGTTCGCCCAACACTAAGTAGCGGCCCTACCCGTGCTTGGCAGACCAGGCATCCGTGGTCAGGTGTACCCTTGACCCAACGCTCTTCTCAAGAGATGACACCACTTGCCTCTCAACTTCACGGTGCAGTTGGGGTATGGCCTTTCTAGAAAAATAAGTGCGGCCTGGCATCTTCCACTGCGGTGTCCCGATGGCCACAAGTTTACGGAAGGCCTCAGAGTCCACCAGCCGGTATGGTAACAGCTGGCGAGCTAACAGTTCCGCCACGCCAGCTGTCAGACGCCAAGCAAGGGGGTGACTGGCCGAAATTGGCTTCTTCATCCGCTCAAACATTTCCTTCACGGACACCTGACTGCTGCTGTGGGCAGAGGAGCAGGAAGCGCTCAAAGACAGAGGCGGAGTGGAGGAGGGTGCCTGTGAAGGTGCAAGGGAGAAAGCGGCAGAAGCAGATGATGCACCTGAAGGAGGAAGAGGAGAAGGAGGGTGACTTTTCTTTTGTGTGCTGCTGCTGCTTTTGCTCAGGTGGCCATCCCATTGCTGTTTGTGCCTTTTCTCCAGGTGCCTTCGTAAGGCACTTGTCCCTACGTGAGTGTTGGCCTTTCCACGGCTCAATTTTTGTTGGCAGAGCGAACAGATGGCTTTGCTCCGATCTGAGGCACACACATTAAAAAATTTCCACACCGCTGAGCCACCCTGGGATGTGGGCACTATGGGGACCTCAGCAGCTGATGCTGAAGGGCAAGTTGGCTGGCTGTACATAGGTGACGATACATGGTGCTGGACACTGCCACCAGCTGTTTCTGACGAAGAGCTGCCCCAGCTTCTTTCAGCAACTTCTCTCCTCCTACTACTCTCTGACTCCCCCTCTGAACTGTCCCCCTCTTCATCTCCTCTATTGGGAACATACAGAGGATCCGTATCATCGTCATCATCGTAATCATCCTGCCCAGCTTCGCTTGCCTTAGAAAAATACAAACATGCACCATCAGTAGATCCTTCATCCTCCTTACACGTTACATCCATAGTGTTGCTGCGTAACTCAGACATATGAGCTGGTGAAAATTCATCTGGCTGTAACAACAATGGCTGTGCATCAGTGATTTCACCACTAAATAATTCTTGCGAAGTGTCAAATGCAGCGGAAGTGGTGCTAGTAGTAGCGCTGGTGGCTGAGCAAGATGAGGTGTTCTGTGTCGCTAAATACTCAACCACGTCCTGACAATCTTGGGAGGTAATGGGACGTGCCTTCTTCCGAGCACTGTACTGTGGGCCAGGTCCACACGAAATTACATTTACACGACCTCGCACAGACCTGCCGGGTGGCCTTCCTCTGGCTCTGGCACTACCTCTTCCTCTACCTGTTTTGTCCATATCGGGTATGCACGGAGTGGTATATCACACTGCGTGCACTCACGTAGGTAGGTGGGTTCACTTAACTGCACAGGTATGCGCACTGATGCGGTGGGTTCACTGAACAGAACAGGTATGCAGTGGCGGGTTCACTGAACAGAACAGGTATGCAGTGGTGGGTTCACTGAACAGGTATGCAGTGGCGGGTTCACTGAACACAACAGGTATGCAGTGGCGGGTTCACAGAACAGGTATGCAGTGGCAGGTTCACTGAACAGGTATACAGTGGCGGGTTCACTGAACACAACAGGTATGCAGTGGCGGGTTCACAGAACAGGTATGCAGTGGCGGGTTCACTGAACAGTACAGGTATGCAGTGGCGGGTTCACTGAACAAAACAGGTATACAGTGGCGGGTTTACTGAACACAACAGGTATGCAGTGGCGGGTTAACTGAACAGGTATACAGTGGCGGGTTCACTGAACAGAACAGGTATGGAGTGGTGGGTTCACAGAACAGGTATGCAGTGGCAGGTTCACAGAACAGGTATACAGTGGCGGGTTCACTGAACACAACAGGTATGCAGTGGCGGGTTTACTGAACACAACAGGTATGCAGTGGCGGGTTAACTGAACAGGTATACAGTGGCGGGTTCACTGAACAGAACAGGTATGGAGTGGTGGGTTCACAGAACAGGTATGCAGTGGCAGGTTCACAGAACAGGTATACAGTGGCGGGTTCACTGAACACAACAGGTATGCAGTGGCGGGTTCACAGAACAGGTATGCAGTGGCGGGTTCACTGAACAGAACAGATATACAGTGGCAGGTTCACTGAACAGAACAGGTATACAGTGGTGGGTTCACTGAACACAACAGGTATGCAGTGGTGGGTTAACTGAACAGGTATCCAGTGGCGGGTTCACTGAACAGAACAGGTATGCAGTGGCGGGTTCACTGAACAGAACAGGTATGCAGTGGCGGGTTCACTGAACAGAACAGGTATGCAGTGGTGGGTTCACAGAACAGGTATGCAGTGGCAGGTTCACAGAACAGGTATACAGTGGCGGGTTCACTGAACAAAATAGGTATACAGTGGCAGGTTCACTGAACAGAACAGGTATACAGTGGCGGGTTCACTGAACAGAACAGGTATGCAGTGGTGGGTTCACAGAACAGGTATGCAGTGGCAGGTTCACAGAACAGGTATACAGTGGCGGGTTCACTGAACAGTACAGGTATGCAGTAGCGGGTTCACTGAACAGAACAGGTATGCAGTGGCGGGTTCACTGAACAGAACAGGTATACAGTGGCGGGTTCACTGAACAGAAGAGGTATACAGTGGCGGGTTCACTGAACAGAACAGGTATGCAGTGGCGGGTTCACTGAACAGAACAGGTATGCAGTGGCAGGTTCACTGAACAGAACAGGTATGCAGTGGTGGGTTCACAGAACAGGAATACAGTGGTGGGTTCATGGAACAGAACAGGTATGCAGTGGCGGGTTCACTGAACAGAACAGGTATACAGTGGCAGGTTCACTGAACAGAACAGGTATGCAGTGGCAGGTTCACTGAACAGGTATGCAGTGGTGGGTTCACTGAACAGGTATGCAGTGGTGGGTTCACTGAACAGGTATGCAGTGGCAGGTTCACTGAACAGGTATACAGTGGCGGGTTCACTGAACAGAACAGGTATGCAGTGGCAGGTTCACTGAACAGGTATACAGTGGCGGGTTCACTGAACAGAACAGGTATACAGTGGCAGGTTCACTGAACAGAACAGGTATACAGTGGCGGGTTCACTGAACAGAACAGGTATGCAGTGGCGGGTTAACTGAACAGTACAGGTATGCAGTGGCAGGTTCACTGAACAGGTATGCAGTGGTGGGTACACTGAACAGGTATGCAGTGGTGACTTCACTGAACAGGTATGCAGTGGTGGGTTCACTGAACAGGTATGCAGTGGCAGGTTCACTGAACAGGTATACAGTGGCGGGTTCACTGAACAGAACAGGTATGCAGTGGCGGGTTCACTGAACAGGTATACAGTGGCGGGTTCACTGAACAGAACAGGTATACAGTGGCAGGTTCACTGAACAGAACAGGTATACAGTGGCGGGTTCACTGAACAGAACAGGTATGCAGTGGCGGGTTCACTGAACAGAACAGGTATGCAGTGGCAGGTTCACTGAACAAGTATGCAGTGGTGGGTTCACTGAACAGGTATGCAGTGGTGGGTTCACTGTACAGGTATGCAGTGGTGGGTTCACAGAACAGGTATGCAGTGGCAGGTTCACTGAACAGGTATGCAGTGGTGGGTTCACTGAACAGGTATGCAGTGGTGGGTTCAATGAACAGGTATGCAGTGGTGGGTTCACAGTACAGGTATGCAGTGGTGGGTTCACAGAACAGGTATGCAGTGGCAGGTTCACTGAACAGGTATGTAGGTATCCAGTGGGCTCACTGAACAGAACAGGTATGGTGGGCTCACTGAACAGAACAGGTATGCAGCCAGGAACAAGCTAAGCCTAACTAATCTTTCCCTATGAGAGACAGTCTGCAGCAGCTCACCCTACTCTCACTAACGCAGGCACACGAGTGAGCTTAATGGCCGCCGCTGCCTGCCTTTTATTAGGGGGGGAGTGGCTCCAGGGGCTAGTGTAGCCTAATTGGCTACACTGGGCATGCTGACTGTGATGTAGAGGGTCAAAGTTGACCCTCATGGTGCATTATGGGGCGAACCGAACTTCCGCAAAACTTCGCCTGCGGGACGCGAACGCGAACCACTGAAGTTCGCATGGAACCGTTCGCAGGCGAACCGTTCGGCCCAACTCTAGTGCCCACAACAGCACTGCAAAGTAATTTATGTTCTGAAGTGCACTGCCATGGGATAACCCTCTGCATTATACAGCAGGCCTCTTGCGCATAGCGGTTGCAGGTTACCTTGGTATCCAAGCCAATATTGGATGGAAATACAAGCAGTCGAGTCCATCACGCCCACCCACCCAATGAGGAGTGACTTGGGGGTACCCCACGCTCACCCATGCACAGGATATGCTCATAGTGAGCCATCAAAGTGCTGGACAGCGGTGGTGTGTCCCACACCCCTGTCCCCACCAACACAACATTCCCATTCATGCAGTGTTGCTGACACAACATGGAGTCCACCAGGAGACTTCCACAGACACTGAGAAGTCTGCAGTAATGGCTTGTGCAACGATTGGTGCGGTTTTCACTGCCTAATCAGTTTGAATCTTTTACCACTAGAGGTGTAGCGAATGGTTCGCCGGCGAAAGGTTCCAGGCGAACTTAGGGGGTTCGCGTTCGCCTGCACCAGGCGAACTTTTGCGGAAGTTCGATTCGCCCCATAATGCACTATGCGGGTCAACTTTGACCCTCTGCATCACAGTCAGCAGGCACATTGTAGCCATTCAGGCTACACTAAGCCCTGGAGCCCCACCCCCCCTTATATAAGGCAGCCTCCGGCGGCCATTACACTCACTCGTGTGCCTGCTAGTGAGAGGAAAGGGACAGCTGCTGCAGACTTTTTCTCCTAGGGACAGAGTAGTTAGGTTCTAGGCTGCTTTGCTTGCTCCTGACTGATTATTATTGCTTTTAAAGCACCCAGCAACAGCTCTTTTCAGAGCTCAACCTGTACATTTTTTTTCTGTGTGTCAAACTGACACTTTTGTTGCATGCACAGCCTTGCTAATTGATAGTGTGTGTGCCACTGCCAGCAGCCCAGCACATTCAGTGACTACCTGTGTGTGTGACAGGGAGCTGCACATTGTACTACCCAGTACTGCATATACCCCAGTACCTGTTGTGTTTACTTAACCCACCTCATCACTGTATATACCTAGCTTTGTGTTGAGTGAACCCAGCTCACTGCATCTAACTACCCAGTACCTGTTGTGTTTACTTAACCCACCTCATCACTGCATATACCTAGCGTTGTGTTGAGTGAACCCAGCTCACTGCATCTAACTACCTGTTGTGTTGAGTGAGAACCCACCTCACTGCATCTTAAGTACCTTTACTGTTGAGTGAACCCAGCTCACTGCATCTAACTACCCAGTACCTGTTGTGTTTACTTAATCCACCTCATCACTGCATATACCTAGCGTTGTGTTGAGTGAACCCAGCTCACTGCATCTAACTACCTGTTGTGTTGAGTGTGAACCCACCTGGCCACCTCGCTGCATGTAACTACCTGTTGTGTTGAGTGAGAACCCACCTCACTGCATCTTAAGTACCTTTACTGTTGAGTGAACCCAGCTCACTGCATCTAACTACCCAGTACCTGTTGTGTTTACTTAACCCACCTCATCACTGCATATACCTAGCGTTGTGTTGAGTGAACCCAGCTCACTGCATCTAACTACCTGTTGTGTTGAGTGAGAACCCACCTGGCCACCTCACTGCATCTAACTACCTGTTGTGTTGAGTAGGAACCCACCTCACTGCATCTTAAGTACCTTAACTGTTGAGTGAACCCAGCTCACTGCATCTAACTACCCAGTACCTGTTATGTTTACTTAACCCACCTCATCACTGCATATACCTAGCGTTGTGTTGAGTGAACCCAGCTCACTGCATCTAACTACCTGTTGTGTTGAGTGTGAACCCACCTGGCCACCTCGCTGCATCTAACTACCTGTTGTGTTGAGTGAGAACCCACCTCACTGCATCTTAAGTACCTTTACTGTTGAGTGAACCCAGCTCACTGCATCTAACTACCCAGTACCTGTTGTGTTTACTTAACCCACCTCATCACTGCATATACCTAGCGTTGTGTTGAGTGAACCCAGCTCACTGCATCTAACTACCTGTTGTGTTGAGTGTGAACCCACCTGGCCACCTCGCTGCATGTAACTACCTGTTGTGTTGAGTGAGAACCCACCTCACTGCATCTTAAGGACCTTTACTGTTGAGTGAACCCAGCTCACTGCATCTAACTACCCAGTACCTGTTGTGTTTACTTAACCCACCTCATCACTGCATATACCTAGCGTTGTGTTGAGTGAACCCAGCTCACTGCATCTAACTACCTGTTGTGTTGAGTGTGAACCCACCTGGCCACCTCGCTGCATGTAACTACCTGTTGTGTTGAGTGAGAACCCACCTCACTGCATCTTAAGTACCTTTACTGTTGAGTGAACCCAGCTCACTGCATCTAACTACCTGTTGTGTTGAGTGAGAACCCACCTCACTGCATATAGCTAGCATACCCCCGAGATGGACAAAATGGACAAACCAGGTAGAGTAAGAGGTAGAGGCAGACCCAGAGGAAGGCCACCAGGCACCGGCAGGTCTGTGGCTGTGCGAGGTGGTGTTGCTGTGATTTCGTGCAGACCTGCCCCAAAATACAGTGCTCAGAAGAAGGCACGTGCCATCACTTCCCAAAATCGTGAGGAGGTGATTGAGTATTTAACACAGAACACCTCATCTCCCGCAGCCACCAGCGCTACAACAAGCACCACATCCGCTGCATTTGACACTTCGCAGGAGTTATTTGGTGGTAATGATGAAATATTTGATTCCCAGCCACTACTGCAACAACAACAAGAAGGCGCAGGTACACCACCTCCTACGTCTGAGTTAGGTGGCGATAGTATGAACATAACGTGTGTGGATGGGGATGATGGTGGACCACCTGAAGTTGGTGCACTTGAGGAGGTGTCTGAGGAAAGCGCAGTTGGCCAGGAGGATTATGATGACGATTATACGGATACCACATATGTTCCCGGTAGAGGAGATGACCAGGTGGACAGTTCAAAGGAGGAGTCAGAGAGGAGTAGGAGGAGACGACTCCATGATAGAAGCAGAGGGAGCTCGTCCTCAGAAACAGCTGGGGGCAGTGTCCGGCGCCATGTATCGCCAGCTATGGCCAGCCAGCACACATGCCCTTCAACGTCAGCTGCTGATGCCACCCTAGCGCCATCACCCCAGGGGGGTTCAGCGGTTTGGAAATTTTTTAACGTGTGTGTCTCAGATCGGAGCAAAGCCATCTGTTGTCTCTGCCAGCAAAAATTGAGCCGTGGAAAGGCCAACTCTCACGTAGGGACAAGTGCCTTACGAAGGCACCTGGAGAGAAGGCACAAACAGCTATGGCAAGAACACCTGAGGAAAAGCAGCACCCCTCAAAAGACAAGCCACCCTCCTTCTCCTCTTCCTCCTTCAGGTGCATCGTCTTCATCCACTTTCTCCCTTGCACCTTCACAGCCACCCTCCTCCACACCGCCTCTTCCCTTGAGCAGTTCCTTCTCCTCTGCCCACAGCAGTACCCAGCTGTCCGTGAAGGAAGTATTTGAGCGGAAGAAGCAAATGTCTGCCTGTCACCCTCTTGCCCGGCGTCTGACAGCTGGTGTGGCGGAACTATTAGCTCGCCAGCTATTACCATACAAGCTGGTGGAGTCGGAGGCTTTCCGTAAGTTTGTGGCCATTGGTACACCACAGTGGAAGATACCAGGCCGCAATTATTTTTCACAAAAGGCCATACCCAAACTGTACCGTGCAGTTGAGAGGCAAGTGGTGTCATCTCTGGCACACAGCGTTGGGTCAAGGGTCCACCTGACCACGGATGCCTGGTCTGCCAAGCACGGGCAGGGCCACTACATTACATACACAGCCCATTGGGTCAACCTGGTGACTGATGGCAGCAAGCAGGGAGTACGTGGCTGCGCAGAGGACCGACTTGTCACACCTCCACGGCTTTCAGGCAGGCCTCCAGCCACCTCCTCTCCACCTGCTATCACCGCTTTGCTGTCGTCATCCTCCTCCTCCTCCTTGGCTGGTGCCGCCATCTCCTCTCCAGCTCCACAGCCCCAGCACCCCAGGGCCTATGCTGCATGCCAGGTGCGACGGTGTCATGCAGTGTTAGACATGTCTTGCCTGAAAGCGGAGAGTCACACTGGAGCAGCTCTCCTGGCTGCTCTTAACAAACAGGTGGAGCAATGGCTGACCCCGCACAAGCTTGAGATCGGCAACATGGTGTGTGACAACGGCAGCAATCTCATTGCTGCGTTGAATTTGGGAAAGCTGACACACATACCCTGCATGGCACATGTGCTTAATCTAGTCGTGCAAAGATTTGTGTCCAAGTACCCAGGCTTAGAGGACATCCTGAAGCAGGCCAGGAAGTTGTGTGGGCATTTCAGGCGCTCTTACAAGGCCATGGCACGCTTTGCGGACATTCAGCGTAGAAACAACTTGCCGGTGAGACGCCTGATTTGCGATAGCCCGACTCGCTGGAATTCCACCCTGCTGATGTTCTCTCGCCTGCTAGACCAGGAGAAAGCCGTCACCCAGTACCTGTATCATTACAGTACAAGGACACAATCTGTGAGGATGGGGATGTTGTGGCCCAACAACTGGACACTGATGCGAAATGCATGCAGGGTCATGGAGCCATTTGATGAGGTGACCAAACTGGTGAGTCGCGATGAGGGCACCATCAGTGACTTGATCCCCTACGCCTACTTCCTGGAGCGTGCCGTGCGTAGGGTGGTGGATACAGCTGTGGAGGAGCGTGAATAAGAAGAGTTAGGGCAGCAGGAGTCGTGGGAGCCATTTACACACGAACCCGATGTTTCCACAACACCGGCGGCAGCACAGAGGGGGGAGGAAGAGGAAGAAGAGGAGTCGTGTGGGGAAGGAGAAGAGTCAGACTCTGATGATGGTGATGATGAGGAAGGTGTTTCTATGGAAGAGGAAGAGGCGGCGGAAGGAGAACAACCGCGGCAGCCATCACAGGGGGCTTCTGCTGCTCCACGTTTCTGTGGTATTGTTTGTGGCTGGGGGGAGGAAGAGCAGTTGCGTCCTGTCACTGAGGAAGAGCTAGAGGAGATGGAGAGTACGTCTGCATCCAGCTTTGTGCAGATGTCCTCTTTCATGTTGTCCAGCCTGTTGAGGGACCCCCGTATCAAAAAACTCAAGACGAATGACCTGTACTGGGTGGCCACGCTACTAGACCCTCGGTACAGGCACAAAGTGGCGGACCTCTTAGCAACTCAACAAAAGGCGGAAAGGATGCAGCACTTGCAGAACAAGCTGTCGATGATGCTTTACAATGCATTTAAGGGTGATGTGGCTGCACAACGCAATCAAGGTACCACTGGCGGTAACCCTCCTCCTCCCAAGTCCACGCAGGCAAGAACAGGATGCTCCAGCGATCTCAGGGTGATGTCGGACATGCGGACGTTCTTTAGTCCAACTCCTCGCCATAGTCCTTCCGGATCCACCCTCCACCAACGCCTGGACCGGCAGGTAGCCGACTACCTGGCCTTGAGTGTGGATGTAGACTCTGCGAAAAGCGACGATGAACCCTTGGACTACTGGTTGCGCAGGCTTGACCTGTGGCCAGAGCTGTCCCAATTTGCCATACAACTTCTCTCTTGCCCTGCCGCAAGCGTCCTGTCAGAAAGGACCTTCAGTGCAGCTGGAGGCATAGTTACTGAGAAGAGAAGTCACCTAAGTCACGACAGTGTTCAGTACCTGACCTTTATCAAAATGAGGAATGGATCACGGAGGGCTACTGCACGACCGAAGACTAAGTCAGTCCCCACACACAGCATCTCTGCCTGCAGGCCGCATGACTGCCTTCTCCGCCACTACCAACAGGGTCCAGGACTCTAGGCGGATTCCTGAATTTTTAAGGCCGCTGCTAGCAGCGGCCGCTACACTAATTTTTCTGGTGCGTGTACATGTGCCCATCCCCCTTCGTGATCATTACCTTGCCGCGGTGAAGGGGCTTGCGCATCACAATGAAGCAATGACTGCCGACTATTTGAGTGTCTCGGGTGGGGGTGGCACACAAAAGATAATAAGGTCGTTTCTTCATTGTGGTCAGACCAAATTTGATCAGCTGGACAGTCACTGTTCTGTCATTCAGCTACATCAGCCGGGTGAGCATATGGGCTGAAAAGCCACCATCACCTGCACTCTTGTCACGGTGCGCACCAGTCCAGCACGGCCGTCACTACACAAACGGCTGTTTGCAGTCACTGCATACCTTTCACTGCATCTGTGACTGCACATTATACCTGGCAGTCAGTGCATAACTTGCACTTGAATGGATACACTTGTAAACAATTTAAAAATACAACCATGTAAACTTTCAAACAATTTAAAAATACAACCATCTATCATTTTCAAAAAATGTAAAAAAAAGGGCAAAAAAACATGCCCTCCGTAAAACATTCTTGGCAAATGCTTTCGACTTGGTTTGTCTTCCGCTGGCTCAAGGGTCCATCTGACCACAGATGCCTGGTCTGCAAAGCACGGTCAGGGCAGCTACAGCATGGGTCTCAGCAGGCTCCCACTTCGGGCCGGAATCCAACCTTCATTCCCCGCGGTGACAATGGCAGACTTGCCCTCCATAACGGATTCCCGTTAAAGGATTTAAAGTTAATTCATTTCAATTAGGGCCGCAAAAGGTCCTCCTGAGTCCTGTATTGTTATTTTTGGTCACTACCTCGGGGCGGGCGTGCATGCCTGCCTGCCTCTCTCCTTGCCTGGATGTGTGGTGGTAGACGTTGATCAGGCTCCAACTCCGGAACGCAATACAAGAGGTAGCTCGTCCTCAGAAACAGCTGCAGTGTCCGGCGCCATGTATCGCCCGCTATGGCCAGACAGCCAACATGCCCTTCAACCTCAGCTGCTGATGCCACCGTAGCGCCATCAGCCCAGGGGGGCTCAGCGGTTTGGAAATTTTTTAACGTGTGTGTCTCAGATCGGAGCAAAGCCATCTGTTGTCTCTGCCAGCAAAAATTGAGCCATGGAAAGGCCAACTGTCACGTAGGGACAATTGCTTTACGAAGGCACCTGGAGAGAAGGCACAAACAGCTATGATTGGCAAGAACACCTGAGGAAAAGCAGCACCCCTCAAAAGACAAGGTGCGGAGAACAACCGCGGCAGCCGTCACAGGGGGCTTCTGCTGCTCCACGTTCCCATGGTATTGTTCGTGGCTGGGGGAGGAAGAATGGATACACTTTTAAACTATTTAAAAATACAATTATCTAAACTTTCAAACAATTTAAAAATACAACCATGTAAACTTTCAAACAATTTAAAAATACAACCATCTATCATTTTCAAAAAATGTAAAAAAAAGGGCAAAAAAACTTGCCCTCCGTAAAACATTCTTGGCAAATGCTTTCGACTTGGTTTGTCTTCCGCTGGCTCAAGGGTCCATCTGACCACAGATGCCTGGTCTGCAAAGCACGGTCAGGGCAGCTACAGCATGGGTCTCAGCAGGCTCCCACTTCGGGCCGGAATCCAACCTTCATTCCCCGCGGTGACAATGGCAGACTTGCTCTCCATAACGGATTCCTGTTAAAGGATTTAAAGTTAATTCATTTCAAATACACAGCAGGGCCTCGAAAGTCCGCCTCCTGTATTGTTATTTTTGGTCACTACCTCGGGGCGGGCGTGCATGCCTGCCTGCTGCCCTCCTTGGATGTGTAGTGGTAGCCGTTTCTCAGGCTCCACACCGGATTCCATCCCTCATTCCCCGGTCATTACCCGGGGTCACAAATGGCAGACTTGCCCACCTCCATATGATTCTCGTGAAAGGAATGTGGTGTCATCTTTGCCCGCTATAACTGGTTCTCATTAAAGGATTTAAAGTACATTCATTTCAAATACACAGCAGGGCCTCGAAAGTCCTCCTCCTGTATTGTTATTTTTGGTCACTACCTCGGGGCGGGCGGGCATGCATGCCTGCCCGCTGCCCTCCTTGGATGTGTAGTGGTAGCCGTTGCTCAAGCTCCACACCGGATTCAAACCCCTCATTCCCCGGCCATTAGCCGGGGTCACAATGGCAGACTTACCCGCCTCCACAGGATTCTCGGTACTGAACAAGTACACAGCAAGTAGAAAATGTAATTTAAAAACAAAACGTAAGCTTTTTAACAATGCCATGGAAAGTTGAGAAGGAAGTCACACATTACCTGACATCACTGAGTGAGGAAGAGCAATCTCGCCATGTTGCGCAGTAGTCCAGCATGGCCGTCACTACACAAACAGCTGTTTGCGGTGCGTTACACAGTGAGTTTGGTGTGTCAGTGTGAAGCAGTACTCTAATTACACTCCCTGATTGATGTATACACATGCAAGTTGTTTGAAAGCATGTTAGGCCTGCAATTTAGCATTCAATGTGATTTTTGCCCTTAAAACGCTGCTTTGCGTCACATCCAGATTTTTCCCTGGGACTTTTGGCATGTATCCCACTCCGCCATGCCCCCCTCCAGGTGTTAGACCCCTTGAAACATCTTTTCCATCACTTTTGTGGCCAGCATAATTTTTTCTATTTTTCAAAGTTCGCCTCCCCATTGAAGTCTATTGTGGTTCGCAAACTTTTCCGCGAACCGAACCTTCCGCGGAAGTTTGCGAACCCGGTTCGCGAACCGAAAATCTGAGGTTCTCGACATCTCTATTTACCTCCACAGGTAAAGGTGATGTTACTGTCGGGACCACACATGTTGTAGTACACTTTTGATTACAGTTATGTACAGTGGAGTTGCTGACATGATCGAGATATTGTGATTATCACAATCACTTTGTACCTTTGGTGTTCAGTCACAGTTTGACATTGTTGCTGTGTATACACTAATGGGGTGGATCCCTCAATAGCCATGGGTGGCCCCTGACCTTCTCTGCACTCTATTTATATGCACCACACAATGTAAAAATTTATGTTTGCCTGCACCTATCTGATGAAGGGGACCCACTATGGCCCGAAACAACACTTCAGCATTGAAACTACCACGGTGTGCTAACCTAATTGTGAATTTTTGCAGTATTTTCTTGGTGTTGCTTGGCACCTTGGTTATGCACCCACTCTAAAAGTAAGCACTCTAAAAGTAAGGTGTGCAAAGCCAAAAAATTACTTTATTCATAGACTTTGTCAGGCTTGTGACAAACTAATGTGGCAGAGTCTATAAATAAAGGAGGATCCAGCAGCAGGAAGATAGTTGAGCATTAACATCTATAGATGATGGACCTCCTCCAGAGGCTCTTCAAGCAGTCTAACAAGACAGCGATCAACAGCAACCAAACTGTAATCAACACAAGGAGAAGTGGATCCAAGCAGAAGGGAGGATACATCATACAGACTGATGAAGTGGCTGATGAAGATGGGTATTACAGAGAAGAACACTAAGGATTCTTGTTGTAAACTCCAATATGTACAGAATAGGTACCAAGAAACTTTCAGGAGACCCCTGTACACATTAGATGGGGTAGGGGTCTTACGCGAGGTCATCAAAGGTATACTTATGAAATAGCGGCCGGGAGATTTGGGCGCAGGATAAAGCCGACATATGGCTTACCCTGCTCCTGCACAAGGAACATCCTGGCTGCATTAATTACTATTCCCCCCTCCAGGCTGGATAGTGGGGAATGATGCTATTAGGCTTCCAGCTGTTGCTGGCGGCCAAATTACAGTGTTTTAAAAGTAATTTGAGCTAAGTCTTTTGACGGCGCCCAAATTACTCACTGAGTGCAGCTATAGCCGTAATTCTTATTACAGCCTATGGTGGCGCAGGCTGTGCACAGATCTCCTGTGCTGTTGTACCAGCGCTCGCATCAGGGACCATATGCCTTCAGTGAACTGAGCACATAAGCTGTATTTACCAATAATGTACCAACTCACACCCTGTTAAACTGATTTTTCTATAAGCTGCCGTCTCCCTCAGCCTCCTCTGCTAAATTATCGCCAACATAAGGGATTTTAATACCCCAATATTAATTATTAACTAAACAACATAGATAACAAGGATCTCTTAATTGATGTGATTTTCGGTTAGATTTGAAATGCCTGCTGTTTATATATATTGGATATGCAAACAAAAGCTTATTGTGATGTACAGAGCTGAACTAAGAGATGTGTCTTTTTCTGTTCAGAAGTGAAATTACATTTTAAAGAAATGAAGATATTTTGCATTACAGTGACATCTAGCGAGATAAAAAGGTAATATTTATGCCTATAAATTACTGTACGTAAAATAAACAAGTTCATGGTGAAAAACGATCTTAGTTAGAGGTCACTACTTCTGATTTGGTTACTACTCTTTCAATATTTATTACCATAGCCACATTTAAAAGAGAACCTGAACTAAAAAATAAAAGTCAAAATAAACATGCACAGGTCATACTTACATCCTGTGTAGTCTACTTCTCAATCTCTTTCTCATCTCCTGCGTCCTGTTCGGCCACTGTGATCAATGGAATTCTCTGTCTTACATTTTAAAAATGGCTATTACCCCACAACAGCTTCCTGGTCAGCACACTGTTAAACTGTAATATCACCCACTTGAGCCATAGGGAAACATGGACATTACCTTCTACAGTTGTAACTGACAGCTGCTGATATATAACTGACAGCAACTGGTATGTTTCAGTTCTGACAAAATATTGTCAGAACTGGAAGGGATCACTGTAAGAAGAAAATGGTGAGCTTCTGAGAGGAACTGATGGTGAGGTTAATATGTAATATTCATTTGCAGCTACGTCATGTGTTTATTTTAAATAATTTTACTCGCTTCAGGTTCCCTTTAAGCCACATGTACAGTGGCTTGCAAAAGTATTCGGCCCCCTTGCAGTTTTCCACATTTTGTCACATTACTGCCACAAACATGAATCAATTTTATTGGAATTCCACGTGAAAGACCAATACAAAGTGGTATACATGTGAGAAGTGGAACAAAAATCATACATGATTCCAAACATTTTTTACAAATCAATAACTGCAAAGTGGGGTGTGCGTAATTATTCAGCCCCCTTTGGTCTGAGTGCAGTCAGTTGCCCATAGACATTGCCTGATGAGTGCTAATGACTAAATAGAGTGCACCTGTGTGTAATCTAATGTCAGTACAAATACAGCTGCTCTGTGACAGCCTCAGAGGTTGTCTAAGAGAATATTAGGAGCAACAACACCATAAAGTCCAAAGGACACACCTGACAGGTCAGGGATAAAGTTATTGAGAAATTTAACCACTTAAGGACTGCAGTCATAAAACCCCTTAAGGACCAGAACCTTTTTTTCCATTCAGACCACTGCAGCTTTAACGGTTTATTGCTCGCTCATACAACCTACCACCTAAATGAATTTTACCTCCTTTTCTTGTCACTAATACAGCTTTCCTTTGGTGCTATTTGATTGCTGCTGCGATTTTTACTTTTTATTATATTCATCAAAAAAGACATACATTTTGTCAAAAAAATTGCTTTTTTTAATTTCTGTGCTGACATTTTTCAAATAAAGTAAAATTTCCTATACATTTGAGCGCGGACGTTATTCTGCTACATGTCTTTGATTAAAAAAAAACCATTCAGTGTATATTTATTGGTTTGGGTAAAAGTTATAGCGTTTACAAACTATGGTGCAAAAAGTGAATTTTCCCATTTTGAAGCATCTCCGACTTTTCTGAGCACCTGTCATGTTTTATGAGGTGCTAAAATTCCAGGATAGTATAAATACCCCCCAAATGACCCCATTTTGGAAAGAAGACATCCCAAAGTATTCACTGAGAGGCATGGTGAGTTCATAGAAGATTTTATTTTTTGTCACAAGTTAGTGGAAAATGACACTTTGTGACAAAAAAAAGGAAAAAAAAAAGTTTCCATTTCTTCTAACTTGCGACAAAAAAAAATGAAATCTGCCACGGACTCACTATGCTCCTCTCTGAATACCTTGAAGTGTCTACTTTCCAAAATGGGGTCATTTGTGGGGTGTGTTTACTGTCCTGGCATTTTGGGGAGTGCTAAATTGTAAGCACCCCTGTAAAGCCTAAAGGTGCTCATTGGACTTAGGGCCCCTTAGCGCAGTTAGGCTGCAAAAAATGCCACACATGTGGTATTGCCGTACTCAGGAGAAGTAGTATAATGTGTTTTGGGGTGTATTTTTACACATACCCATGCTGGGTGGGAGAAATATCTCTGTAAATGACAATTTTTTTTACACACAATTGTCCATTTACAGAGATATTTCTCCCACTCAGCATGGGTATGTGTAAAAATACACCCCAAAACACATTATACTACTTCTCCTGAGTACGGCGATACCACATGTGTGGCACTTTTTTGCACCCTAACTGCGCTAAGGGGCCCAAAGTCCAATGAGTACCTTTAGGATTTCACAGGCCATTTTGCGACATTTGGTTTCAAGACTACTCCTCACAGTTTAGGGCCCCTAAAATGCCAGGGCAGTATAGGAACCCCACAAATGACCCCATTTTAGAAAGAAGACACCCCAAGGTATTCCGTTAGGAGTATGGTGAGTTCATAGAAGATTTTATTTTTTGTCACAAGTAAGCGGAAATTTATTTTAATTGGTTTTTTTTCACAAAGTGTCATTTTCTGCTAACTTGTGACAAAAAATAAAATCTTCTATGAACTCACCATACTCCTAACGGAATACCTTGGGGTGTCTTCTTTCTAAAATGGGGTCATTTGTGGGGTTCCTATACTGCCCTGGCATTTTAGCGGCCCAAAACCGTGAGGAGTAGTCTTGAAACCAAATGTCGCAAAATGACCTGTGAAATCCTAAAGGTACTCATTGGACTTTGGGCCCCTTAGCGCAGTTAGGGTGCAAAAAAATGTCACACATGTGGTACCGCTGTACTCAGGAGAGGTAGTATAATGTGTTTTGTGGTGTATTTTTACACATACCCATGCTGGGTGGGAGAAATATCTCTGTAATTGACAATTTTTTGATATTTTTTTTTACACACAATTGTCCATTTACAGAGAGATTTCTCCCACCCAGCATGGGTATGTGTAAAAATACACCCCAAAACACATTATACTACTTCTTCTGAGTACGGCGATACCACATGTGTGACACTTTTTTGCAACCTAGGTGCGCCAAGGGGCCTAACGTCCTATTCACAGGTCATTTTGAGGCATTTGGATTCTAGACTACTCCTTACGGTTTAGGGCCCCTAAAATGCAAGGACAGTATAGGAACCCCACAAGTGACCCCACTTTAGAAAGGAGACACCCCGAGGTATTCTGTTAGGAGTATGGTGAGTTCATAGAAGATTTTTTTTTGTCACAAGTTAGCGGAAATTGACACTTTGTGAAAAAAAAAACAATACAAATCAATTTCCGCTAACTTGTGACAAAAAATAAAATCTTCTATGAACTCGTCATACACCTAACAGAATACTTTGGGGTGTCTTCTTTCTAAAATGGGGTCACTTGTGGGGTTCCTATATTGCCCTGGCATTTTAGGGGCCCTAAACTGTGAGGAGTAGTCTTGAACCCAAATGTCGCAAAATGACCTGTGAAATCCTAAAGGTACTCATTGCACTTTGGGTCCCTTAGCGCAGTTAGGCTGCAAAAAAGTGCCACACATGTTGTACTGCCATGCTCAGAAGAAGTAGTATAATGTGTTTTGTGGTGTATTTTTACATATACCCATGCTGGGTGGGAGAAATATCTCTGTAAATGACATATATTAGATTTTTTTTACACACAATTGTCCATTTACAGAGAGATTTCTCCCATCCAGCATGGGTATGTGTAAAAACACACCCCAAAACACATTATACTACTTCTCCTGAGTACGGGGATATGACATGTGCGACACTTTTTTGCAGCCTAGGTGCGCTAAGGGGCCCAACGTCCTATTCACAGGTCATTTTGAGGCATTTGTTTTCTAGACTACTCCTCACGGTTTAGGGCCCCTAAAATGCCATGGCAGTATAGGAACGCCACAAGTGACCCCATTTTAGAAAGAAGACACCCCAAGGTATTCCGTTAGGTGTATGGTGAGTTCATAGAAGATCTTATTTTTTATCACAAGTTAGTGAAAAATGAAACTTTGTGAAAAAACAATAAAAATCAATTTCCGCTAACTTTTGACAAAAAATAAAATCTTCTATGAATGCTTCATGCACCTAACAAAATACCTTGGGGTGTCTTTTTTCTAAAAATGGGTCACTTGTGGAGTTCCTATACTGCCCTGGCATTTTACGGGCCCAAAACCGTGAGTAGTCTGGAAACCAAATGTCTCAAAATGACTGTTCAGGGGTATAAGCATCTGCAAAATTTGATGGCAGGTGGTCTATGAGGGGGCGAATTTTGTGGAACCGGTCATAAGCAGGGTGGCCTCTTACATGACAGGTTGTATTGGGCCTGATCTGATGGATAGGAGTGCTAGGGGGGTGACAGGAGGGGATTGATGGGTGTCTCAGGGGGTGGTTAGAGGGGAAAATAGATGCAATCAATGCACTGGGGAGGTGATCGGAAGGGGGTCTGAGGGGGATCTGAGGGTTTGGCCGAGTGATCAGGAGCCCTCACGGGGCAAATTAGGGCCTGATTTGATGGGTAGGTGTGTTAGGGGGTGACAGGTGGTGGCAGGAGGTGATTGATGGGTGTCTCAAGGTGTGATTAGTGAGGGGGAATAGATGCAAGCAATGCACTGGCGAGGTGATCAGGGCTGGGGTCTGAGGGCGTTTTGAGGGTGTGGGCGGGTAATTGGGTGCCCTAGGGGCAGATAGGGGTCTAATCTGATGGGTAGCAGTGACAGGTGGTGACAGGGGGTGATTGATGGGTAATTAGTGGGTGTTTAGAGGAGAGAACAGATGTAAACAGTGCACTTGGGAGGTGATCTGACGTCGGGTCTGCAGGCGATCTAATAATGTGGGTGGGTGATCAGATTGCCCGCAAGGGGCAGGTTAGGGGCTGATAGATGGGTGGCAGTGACAGGGGGTGATTGATGGGTGGCAGTGACGGGGGTGATTGATAGGTGATTGACAGGTGATCAGTGGGTTATTACAGGGAAGAACAGATGTAAATAATGCACTGGCACATTGATAAAGGGGGGGGGGGGTCTGAGGGCAATCTGAGCGTGTGGGCAGGTGATTGGGTGCCCGCAAGGGGCAGATTAGGGTGTAATCTGATGGGTAACAGTGACAGGTGGTGATAGGGGGTGATTGATGGGTAATTAGTAGGTGTTTAGAGGAGAGAACAGATGTAAACAGTGCACTTGGGAGGTGATCTGACGTCGGGTCTGCAGGCGATCTAATGGTGTGGGTGATCAGATTGCCCACAAGGGGC
Organism: Hyperolius riggenbachi; assembly: GCF_040937935.1. NCBI lineage: Eukaryota > Metazoa > Chordata > Amphibia > Anura > Hyperoliidae > Hyperolius > Hyperolius riggenbachi. The sequence goes on along the minus strand of NC_090650.1, from coordinate 137,417,509 downwards.
AGGTTAGGGGCTGATTGATGGGTGGCAGTGACAGGGGGTGATTGATGGGTGGCAGTGACAGGGGGTGATTGATAGGTGATCAGTGGGTTATTATAGGGAAGAACAGATGTAAATAATGCACTGGCGAATTGATAAGGGGGGGTCTGAGGGAAATCTGAGCGTGTGGGCGGGTGATTGGGTGCCCGCAGGGGGCAGATTAGGGTCTAATCTGATGGGTAACAGTGACAGGTGGTGATAGGGGGTGATTGAAGGGTAATTAGTGGGTGTTTAGAGGAGAGAACAGATGTAAACAGTGCACTTGGGAGGTGATCTGACGTCGGGTCTGCAGGCAATCTAATGGTGTGGGTGGGTGATCAGATTGCCCGCAAGGGGCAGGTTAGGGGCTGATTGATGGGTGGCAGTGACAGGGGGTAATTGATGGGTGATTGACAGGTGATCAGGGGGGATAGATGCACACAGTACACAGGGGGGAGGGTCGGGGGGGGGGGTCTGAAGAGAATCTGAGGGGTGGGGGGGGTGATCAGGAGTCCCCAGGGGGCAGTTTAGAGTTTAGGGACTAAAAAAAAAATAGCGTTGACAGATAGTGACAGGGAGTGATTGATGGGTGATTAGGGGGGTGATTGGGTGCAAACAGTGGTCTGGGCGGGGGGGGGGGGGTTTGAGGGGTGCTGTGGGGGATCAGGGGGCAGATCAGTGTGTTTGGGTGCAGACTAGGGTGGCTGCAGCCTGCCCTGGTGGTCCCTCGGACACTGGGACCACCAGGGCAAGAGGCAGCCTGTATAATACACTTTGTAAACATTACAAAGCGTATTATACGCTTCCTAAGCGGAGATCGTCGGGTTAACAACCCGCCGGTGCTTCCGATTGGCCGGCGGGTTGACGTCGTAGGTGGGCCGAGCCTGTTGCCGGCGGATGCGCGCACAACCCAGCGCGCGATCCCCGGCAAAACAGTGCCCCTGGACCCGACGCCATTCTGCGTTACGTGGTCCTGGGGCTGCCACTTTGCCGCTGCCAATATGCAGTAGGCGGTCGGCAAGTGGTTAAAGCAGGCTTAGGCTACAAAAAGATTTCCAAAGCCTTGAACATCACAACGGAGCACTGTTCAAGCAATCATTCAGAAAATGGAGTATGGCACAACTGTAAACCTGCCAAGACAAGGCCGTGTACCTAAACTCACAGGCCGAACAAGGAGAGTGCTGGTCAGAAATGCAGTCAAGAGGCCCATGGTGACTCTGGACGAGCTGCAGAGATTTACAGCTCAGGTGGGGGAATCTGTCCATAGGACAACTATTAGTCATGCACTGCACAAAATTGGCTCTTATGGAAGAGTGACAAGAAGAAAGCCATTGTTAACCGAAAAGCATAAGAAGGCCCGTTTGCAGTTTGCCACAAGCTATGTGGGGGACACAGCAAACATGTGGAAGAAGGCTCTCTGGTCAGATGAGACCAAAATGGAACTTTTTGGCCAAAATGCAAAACGCTATGTGTGGCGGAAAACTAACACTGCACATCACTCAGAACACACCATCCCCACTGTCAAATATGGTGGTGGCAGCATCATGCTCTGGGGGTGCTTCTCTTCAGCAGGGACAGGGAAGCTGGTCAAAGTTGATGGGGAGATGGATGGAGCCAAATACAGGGCAATCTTGGAAGAAAACCTCTTGGAGTCTGCAAAAGACTTGAGACTGGGGCGGAGGTTCACCTTCCAGCAGGACAACGACCCTAAAGATAAAGCCAGGGCAACAATGGAATGGTTTAAAACAAAACAGATCCATGTGTTAGAATAACCCAGTCAAAGTCCACATCTAAATCCAATCGAGAATCTGTGGCAAGATCTGAAAACTGCTGTTCACAAACGCTGTCCATCTAATCTGACTGAGCTGGAGCTGTTTTGCAAAGAAGAATGGGCAAGGATTTCAGTCTCTAGATGTGCAAAGCTGGTAGAGACATACCCTAAAAGACTGGCAGCTGTAATTGCAGCAAAAGGTGGTTCTACAAAGTATTGACTCAGGGGGCTGAATAATTACGCCCACCCCACTTTGCAGTTATTGATTTGTAAAAAATGTTTGGAATAATGTATGATTTTCGTTCCACTTCTCACGTGTTCACCACTTTTTATTGGCCTTTCACGTGGAATTCCAATATTGATTCATGTTTGTGGCAGTAATGTGACAAAATGTGGAAAACTTCAAGGGGGCCAAATACTTTTGCAAGCCACTGTACATGGTGTAATTATGTTATTTTAATGCTGTAAACAATAAAGGTAGAGATGGCTAGAATCTGCTACAACTCCAGTGTTGTCAGTACAGGTATATGGCATTAAAATGAACAACCATTGACCCATTTAAAACTCCTAGGATTGTATTCAGTTGCAAAAATCGGAGGATATTAGCTTCCAAATTGGAATCCATTATATTAGTGAGGGAGACGCCTCCTAGTCATGCACACACATCTCCAGTAAGACCCCCAGCCACACCTCAAGCCATGGATTTTATGAAGAAATCATAACTATAAGCATATATTTATATTTTTATATGACCTTTCTCACATTGGGCTCTATTCACAAAACTCCTTATAAATGACTTATGTGTCACCTAATTGATAAAAATAACCTTTCAGCACATGTAAAAGCAAAAAAATCTCTCAAAGTAAGTTGTTCCTGATTAACTTCATATCAATATTACTTTTCTTTCCAAAATTGTTATATTTTTGCTCTTTTGAAGATTAAAAATGTAATATAGATAAGGTGAGAACAAAGGATAACATGTGAAAGAGCTTTGTGAATCATGCCCATTATGTCAGCATTTTAATAAAAAAAAAAAAATAGCTGAAACATTTTATATAAACCTTAGCACAATACAGGTATTCCTTTTCATAGATACAGGCTGTGTAGGACCTCTTCCGATGCTCCACCACCATCATTATAAAAAGTGCTGGGGGGAGGGGGGGGGGGGAGTATTACAACCTTGCTGACTTGTCCTCTTCAGGTTCCAGTTCTGGAGAAGTAGGATGTTACAGAGTCCAACACTTGTTTTAATAGAGTAAGAAGGCAGACAAAACTTACAAGGTGTGAGTTGAGGCAGAAGTACAACACTTGTAATAATGGAGGGTGCAAGAGCAGAAGAATACAGCATTTATTACAGAGGAGTTGGTAAAAAAAAAGTTAAATGACATTTTAAAATCAAATTTTGTTGAAAATTGTATCAAGGTAAATAACATTTTTGTTAAAACAATATAGGCAAATCAAGTTCTAAAAATGTAACAAAAAAATTGCAGTGCAAAGCATTTCGCAGGCCAAGCCCGCTTCATCAGGCAATAAATGTGGGGACAAAACATAAGTTCGGCAATAGCAGGTGTAGCGCTATGGCCGAAATTCTGTTTTATCCGCACATTTATTGCCTGATGAAGCGGGCTTGGCCTGCGAAACGTGTTGAACTGCACTTTTTGGGGTACTATATAATAAATGTGATTGCTACTATTCAGACAGTTTTTCGTGGCTGCCTTATGGAGGTAAGTCCACCGCTTCCTCCAAGCAAATTTTAAAGGTTTTATCCATTTTTATACTGCTGGCACCTCTGTTCTCCTACTGCTATACTGTGTCCACCCCTGGTGGAGGGGTGATCTACCCCTTTTTCTGATCTACAGAGAGCGACTTCTTATCCCTGAGTGAGGACAAGTCTAATCTCCTCACCTGCTTATAAAGTGGTTGTCTATGTGGTAACCCACGCTTGTAAGTGTACTTTTCTCACCGATTATCCTAACTTTATTTTTGAAAAACATACACTATATTGGGCTCTCGGTTTCTCTAAATTTTACCACACACAGCAGGAATACTCACAAGGACGTCTTAGGCAGTGCTCAGCAAAGCAGAGCAATAGTGGCTTTCCGCCTCATGATCGGCCCGTGCTGGCTTTGTATCCAGCGAGTTTGTGGAGATCAACAGAGGCTAGCGTGTTTTGGGAGTGGTGGGCGAGGCTGGCCTCCTGAAGCTCCTCCCACCTACATGTTTTGACATATTGTCTTCCTCAGGGCATGGCAATGGCCACTAGTTCTGGTTATATAACAAATGTATTGCACTGTCCACATTACGATTCCTGTACATTTTATAAAGGAAAAGCTGAGAATCCTAGACAGTTTCCATCTTGGTTACCTTTGAATGAAGCTAAATCCTGATATTTCCTCCTCTTGCTAATTGTGCATTCGTTACCCACCCTTCTCCCAGAGTCTTCACACTCCCACTGAGGTCTATGCAGGTAGTCACCAGTTAACAAACGATAGGGACTGTAGGTTTGTTTATAACCTGAATCTGTTCTTAAGTTGGAACACTGTGCCATCTCTGTCCCCCTCTGTGTCACATCAGCCCTCTGTACCTGCTTATATACGTTTAAAAGATTTTTTCTTTGCATTTTTTTTTAAATCAATTTTCTCAAAAACTACAAGTCCAATCTGAATTTTTTTTTTTACTTGTTCCCATGGAAACACAGAACCCATGCCATTCGTATTTGCAGGTCATTTGTAAGTTGGGGACTACTTGTACTAGTAAATGGACTGTCTTATGTCATTGGAAGGAGGGGGGGGAAGAGGAATATATTATAGATAAAAAGACAGCATGCAACTATTTTGCCAGCCGATGGCCAGTGCTCCTAAGGTATGTGATTACTCCAAACCATAAAAGGTTTTGAATGCAGGATTAGCATCTTTATCACGTAATACTCTCAGACCAGTTGCTGTTGAAATTTGATTTTTATGGTGACAATCCCACTTTCAGGATGGTTGCAAGTGAGTTGATGCCTAATACCATTTGTAAGACAAGAACAGCACCAGTGCTGTATATATAGTACAAATAAACGGCCTGGAAAAAAAAAAAGGGAATAATGTGAACCTAAACAAAAGAGAATGCAGTGTTACCACTTGCACTTTGCAATCACTGGTAAAAGTATAGTCTAAGTCCTCCCATAGGATTGTATACGCTTGTGGGTATCATTTCCCTAGTTAGCAATGATGTTCCTGGTAGCGTGTGGAGCACAGTACAGGCTACTCACTGCAAAACTAAAGAGTAGAGAGGAGAGTGCCAAGTCTAGCCAGCGAAGGTATCAGAGCCACCCACATTACAAAAACAAGTGGCAAATGATTGGCTGCATTTTCACGAGACTTCATGATTGGCTCAAGTGTAAGAATGTTTTGCAGGACACATCCTGCCAGTCTCACCCACAGAGGTATTGCAGCCACTCACAGGAAGCGAGTGGTTGCCTCTATCCAGTGACTGCTGCAATATGTAAAAAGCCCTGAATACCGTATCTACCGTGATTTGTCCAGCCTGGCTATACCACCCTAAGGTTTAATTAACCTTGTAATCCACCAAAAGTGCAAGTGCTTGTACTGTATTTCCAATGAGAGGACAAAGTTGGTCCTCAGCAGATTAAAACATACCATGGCATGGCCATTTCTGATATAGTAAACCAGTTTTATTGGTTCCCTTGGTGTTTATTATAATGAGATTACACTGTATATGCATAACACAGCACAAAATACGCTGCTCAGAAAAGGTGCGTACACACAGACTGACACAAGCTACCAGTTGTCAGACCTGCCCACAGGGCGGACGTTCTGACGACAGTTTCCGCGTGTGTACAGTCTGTCGGCCGGCTGATTTTGAATGATCCGCATAGCGGATCAGTCAAAAAACCGCCTCAGCCCACCAACAGACTGTACACAAGCAGAAACGGTCGTTAGAACATCCGCCCTGTGGGCAGGTCTGACAACTGGTAGCTTGTGTCAGTCCAACGTGTGTACGCACCTAAAGCGCATGGTCTACAGCCTTAATTAGATTTTAGCTCAGCTCTTAGCACCCCTGCTGACGAAAAGCATTTGTCAGCCTTGAGAGAAACTGTAAGGGCTGATTCACACTAGGCGATTCTTCAGCGCTTTGCCAGCAATCAGCAAAGCACTGCTGCTAATGTATGCCTATTGATACATTCACACTGCAGCATTTGCGATCAATCGCAAACACACTGCATGCAGTGTTTCAGGGGCAATAGCGCTGCGATTCTCGTTCTATTGAACAGTAATCACAAGGGCAAACAAGATTTTGGCCGCAAAACCGAACACGATTGTGGGCTAGTGGTGCTCCAATCACTGAGTGTGAACTAGCCCTGAGGCTAGCTCTTCTCTACACTTGGTCCCATATGCAATTAACTTGCATATGGGCCATTGATATAAAAGGCTTTATGCCACTAGCAAGAAAATTCTCAAAATGTATAGTACTTTCACCAACTTTTGAGTACTTTAATTGTAAAATGCTTAAGTTATCAGCACAGGAGAAAGTTAATTGCATATGGACCATGGTTTCTGCAACAGTCCATACTGTTCACACCTCTGCCAGTTCAAAGGATATTGCTGTGATATCTGTACTTTGACAGCTTTTACAAGGGTTAGCAAACCCACAGTAACCATTTCATTTTTTTCTAGCCACTACAAATACTCTAACGGAACCAGGATATTGGGAATTAGTAAGGTCAGTCTGACAGATTTTTACTCAATTTGCACACATACAGCTGCTGTGCAAAACAGGCTTCCAGTTGTACTTTACAGTTCATCATATGTGTGAATTCACAATGCAAATGTGTAATCCATTTGATGACTTATGGGCATTGAGAGATCAGCATAAGTTATTCTTCCAGTTCTCCGTCCCTGGATGGGGTACTGCTCTGAGCTCCAATTGCAGCAAGGCTGGACTTTGCTCGTCATAGCCACTACCCAGCTGCAGAGTGAGTAAAACTCCCTGATCCACTCAGTTCTGGGCCTTTTGTCCATTATTTTGTGTTGAATTCCATCTACAGAGAGGCCAGCAGGACACTGGCCATAGCGCAATACTTTCAGATTATTCAGCACTAAGACTTTTCACTTATTGGATTTTTTTTCCCTTGTTACCTGATTATTCTGATCCATGCCAGAACTTTGCCCTCAGAAGGGACACTCCTGCATTACATACAAAAAGATTTGCTACTTACTGGTAGATTGCAAATAACATTTTTTTTCTTCCTTCCAGGAATAGCTAGTTCTGAAGTCTCTCCACCTCATTTCAATCTAGAGATATCCAGCACAAAAATTAACTACCAAATTTTGTATCATGTATGGGCACAAACATTTACTTTGCTCAGTGTATTAGGGTTGGTTCAGACGGACGCTTGAGGAGCGTTTACTGCCAGCGTTCGGGGCTTGGCGTTAAACGCTCCCATTCAAGTGAATGGGAGCGTTTGTACCAAGCTTTCACGCGCATTTACACGAACGCGGCGTTCAGGTCCCGATTTTCACTGGCGTTCAAGGATCCCCTGGAAGCTACATGTTGCTTCCAGGGGCGGTTAACAGCAACGGGTAATGTCACCATAGGGAAAGAAAAAAAACTCGACCGCATCTGAACACAACGCATTGCCACCGCGACGCCAATGAATGCGACGCCTCCAAACGTCCGTCTGAACCAGCCCTTAAACTTCAGAAGCCTCTAGTGGAGGAGACCTGAATGGCAACTGTGGCATAGTAAAATTGGATTGGTGGGTGTTACAGGGTTCCATTATTAAAGTATAAACTATACATAAACTCCGCCTTTATTTACTGAATTCAACCTATAAAAGCCAAGAAAATAAATGACAATTGTTTGCAGAGATGGAGTAAAAGTTTTGTTTCAATTACAGCTTCTGTATTTGTCAACACATCTAGTGTACAATATGTGCCCACCGTCAGAGCTTTAACAGTTCTGTAGAATATGACAGGCCAAAGCAGCCATCAAGGTTCTCATAGGGTTTAATTCTGGGCTCCAAGTAGGCCAACAAGGACATTTACCTCTTACCCACTTCCTTCCACCCTTTGTTCTGAAAGGAAACATTGCACCAGCCAACAATGCTTTGAGGATCTACCTTGTTCAATTCCTCTAGACCAGATCCAGCCTTTAAATTATGCCCAACATTTGGCATTTAAAAATTAACTAGAAATTTTAATTTCAAAATGTAGTGGTATCTTCTGACATGGTTTTTCAACCCCATGTGCCAAATGCAACACGCAGCGTAACCTAAATATGGCACTTGTGGCTGAATTGCTCAACAAACTAGCAGTTCAGCCATGCATGGAAAAGAGGCCATAGTGTATAACCATGTGACACTGAAATCCAACTTCTAACTGACATCTACTACACACAATCTGGACTGGCCAATTGTACCACTTCCACAGAGTAGGAGAGTTTACCTACACAATCTGTGCAAAGATTTCAAAAGTTTGTTGGCTCTCATACTACACAGAAGTGATAAAATTAGCCTATCAAGATTGGATGTATGCAGACACTAAGTGCTCAGAATCTAATGGTGTGCAAAGAGGCCAAAGGGTTGAGTGATAGGGTTTCATGTTAAATATTTGATGGTACACAACAGTCTCCATGTTAAAAAGTAGCAATTCCTTTATTATAACCAAGCAGCTGTACAGAAAGAGACTAGAATAGGCAGCAACATACACTTTAATACAACAAAAACATGAAATCAAGTGGAAAATGAAATCAAGTGGAAAAATAAAATAAAAAATTAAGTGGTGACAGATCACTAAAACATTTCCATTGGAAATGTGCTAAAACTTGCTGTCCCATCTACCATCTCACAGCTATTTTCTTATGTGTTACTAGCCTGTTCTTTACATACTTTCGGTAAACATGCAAAAAAGAGCCGATTTGTGAATGTTCAGACAAGTCGCAAGTCCTTCTACAACAAAGATTCATGTTTCTCAAAATAGCCAGTTTAGGCAAGACAGGAAGAATATGTGTATCTTTCACATCTCAGAAGCCATGGACTTTCAGCTGCTCCTCCTTGACAATGCCAATCTGCAAGAAAAAAAAAAACAAACAAAAAAAAGTTAATGCTACCATGCAACTGCACCAAACATGCCAAATGTCTGGCTATCCTAGAGATCCTCTGCCCCTAATACTTTTAGCCATAGACTGAATAAGCACATCAGGAGTTTGACTGAAATGACTAGATTAGCTGCATGGTTTTTCTTTTGGGAGATTGACACTACTGCAGCCAAAGATCAGCAGGACTGCCAGGCGTCTGGTATTTTAAAAAGGAAATATGGCAGCATCCTTATCCCTCAGTTCAGGTGTGCTATAACCACCCTGGCGTTCTGATTAAATCGCCAGGGTGGCTGCGGGAGGGTTTTTTTTAAATAAAAAAAAAACTATTTCATGCAGCCAACTGAAAGTTGGCTGCATGAAAGCCCACTAGAGGGCGCTCCGGAGGCGATCTTCCGATCGCCTCCGGCGCCCAGAATAAACAAGGAAGGCCGCAATGAGCGGCCTTCCTTGTTTTGCTTATATCGTCGCCATAGCGACGAGCGGAGTGACGTCATCGACGTCAGCCGCCTCCGATCCAGCCCTTAGCGCTGGCCGGAACTTTTTGTTCCGGCTGCGCAGGGCTCAGGCGGCTAGGGGGGCCCTCTTTCGCCGCTGCTCGCGGCGAATCGCCGCAGAGCGGCGGCGATCAGGCAGCACACGCGGCTGGCAAAGTGCCGGCTGCGTGTGCTGCTTTTTATTTGACAAAAATCGGCCCAGCAGGGCCTGAGCGGCAGCCTCTGGCGGTGTTGGACGAGCTGAGCTCGTCCAGACCGCTCAGCAGGTTAAAGGAGTTATCAGGCAATCTAAATAAAATAAGTGCTACTCACCAGGGGCCGTCATCGCCGGGAACGAGCTGCGGCGAACGGCTGAAGGGAGAGCCGCGGCAAGGGACATGCTGGGAGCTTGGTGCTGGAGAAAGCCCTGGGTAAGTAGCACTTTAGATTGCCTGATAACTCCTTTAACCACATAACGACCGCCTAACGCCGATAGGCGGCGGCTGTTCGTTTGTGGGTTGCCATGTCTCCATGAACAGCCTGCGAGCCTCTGATCACGGCTCGCAGGCGAAATGTAAACACGAGGGGAAGAAATCCCGTGTTTACATCCTACGGCGCTGCTGTTGCAGCAGCGCCGTAAAGGAGATCAGCGATCCCCGGCCTCTGATTGGCTGGGGATCGCCACCGTCTGATAGGCTGAAGCCTATTAGAGGCGGTACAGGACGGATCGCCGTCCTGTGCCGCCCACAGTGAGCAGGAGAGGGAGGGAAAGAGGGGGGGGAATAGCGCTGGAGGGGGGCTTTGAGGAGCCCCCCCCCCTGCTCGGTCACACAGAGCTATGGTGATCAGACCCCCCCCCTCCCCCCAGCAGGACAACCCCACCCCCCTAGTGATCGCCCTGCCTCAAACCTGATCTGTGCTGCGGGCTGGAGAGCCCATGCAGTACAGATCAGTGAAAAATGCCCTGGTCCTTAAGTGGTTAAGATTTCTGAGTGCCAGTGCAAAACAAAACAAAAACACACACAAAAACTAGTTATTTTCAGCTTTTTACAGAGCAATTCTAGGCACGTGCAGAGCGATTTTCTACACATGCCTAGCGTTTTGGTGTAGCACATTTTTTGGTACAGTAAAGCTGTACCTGAACAGCTTCTGTAACAAAAATGCTTGGGGGAAATCACCCTGATCTATCACTTTTCAAAACCATTTTCCACTTTCCTATACTTAACATTGAGGCAGAATCTCCTCAAAAAGTCACAAAAATGCTGCAGGACCCGAATTTCCACCCCTTACCAAGGAGGAGGGAAGCCTCTGGATGATCCAGAGCCTGTCAGTGTCATCCCAGACACCACTGGTTGCAGAGACCCTCTAATTCATTGCCAAAGTGCCTGGAGTTCTTTCTGCTCAGGAACCACTCATGCAGAGGAAAAGAAAAAAAAGCACGAGTGCCTCCCTGCTACTGTTTAGGCGGAACTCACAATCAGGTTTGTACATGAGATCTAAGCAAATCCACCAAGAGCTTGAAGATCCCAGCACTGGATCAGTGTGGTTGAGGACAATGGGAGAAACCTTAGGACCATAAATGCTTCCAAATTCCCCTGAAGTTTTGCTGGGTGCATTTTCAGACTGCACATTTCAGGCTCACTTTAAGACATGGTGGGAAATGGCTGAGAACCTCAACTATACATAATAAAAAAAAAAAAAAAAAAAGGGGGGGGGGGGGGGCAGCGTTAATACTGAAGGCGTCCATCTTGCAGCTGTCATTGCTGTACAGCCACAGTTCAAAGTGTCCATGAGTCCAATGCGTTCAGTAGCTGGAAACACAGGACTTGAGGCCACTTTGAACTGCAGCTATGACAGCTGCAAGATTGACACCTTTGTGGCGGAGCAGTACTTTTCAGCGCAGGTAGATTTGGGCGCAGCCGGCGCCACCATAGACTGCAATAGGAATTACAGCTATAGCGGCACTCAGTGAGTAACTTTGTGCCATCAGAAGACAGAGCCGAAGTTGCTTTTAAATCACATTTCGGCCTCCAGCAATGGCTGGAAGCCGAATTGTATCATTACCCACTATCCATGGCGGCCTGGAGGGGGAATAGTAATTAACACGGCACGGACTACACATGCGTAGAATGTCAGGTTGGCTGGCTTGTGACCATGTGCTCCCTGCTCGTCTGTGTAGAATCTGTTTAATTTGAAGAAGAACTTTAAGATCAGACTTAACATAAAAAAAGATTCACCAAGTAAAAAAGATTCACCATGGGAAAGGATGTATATGTGGCCGATATTGTGGTGAAACCCCTCCCACAGTGGGTAAAAAGTTTATCTCCATGTACAATGCATTAGCTGACCTGTTCCATTGTCCAGTATCCCACTGTTTTATAATAGTCTGTAGATTGCAATAGAAAACAATGAAATATGCTGATATAAATATCACTAGTTCCCTGTGGAATTGAATCCTGAAAGGTATAGTTCAGTCCAAACATTACATGGAGGCTTACTGCAAAAATCTAGGTTTGTGTGTTCTGCAGGTTAGTAGGGATTGTTTGATACCAGACCTGCAAGACTAAGCTACCTACATAGAGCTACCTTGTACATGTGCAAACAAAAAAAACACAACCAACTCACTTCCATAAGAAATTGGCAGATATTTTTCCTCTGGTCACCTTGAAGTTGAATGACTTCACCGTACTCAGGATGTTCAATCACAGTACCATTACAGGCAAATTTCTACAATAAAAGCATATGTAACAAACATTTACGATGTCTACATGGGAACTTAGAAAGTGAACGTTTTTCTGTAACTCCCCCTCCCGAGAGGAAAACAAAAAAACAAAAACACACCACACACCAATACACAAACAAAGAAAAAAAAAAACACATGTACAAAAGCAGCAGGTTTTGGGGCGTCTATAAATGGCAGTGATACTAAAGAGCTAAAATATATAAATAATGAAATACTGGCTTTCGGAAAAGGAGGGCCTCTGGATCCTATATAGTCGTCCCTATCCCTCTGTGTGCTTGTTCATAGAAAAAAAAAAAAAAAAAAAAACACTAATTGATCCAGCACAGACTGCAATGCTGAAACTGCTAGGAACTTAAAGCATCACAGAGCTGAAAATGAACACTTCTCACAATGTTTGCTACCATATTAAATCATGTTCTTTACATGTAATATACAGTGGAGGAAATAATTATTTGACCCATCACTGATTTTGTAAGTTTGTCCAATGACAAAGAAATGAAAAGTTTCAGAACAGTATCATTTCAATGGTAGGTTAATTATAACAGTGGCAGATAGCACATCAAAAGGAAAAATCGAAAAAATAACCTTAAATAAAAGATAGCAACTGATTTGCATTTCATTGAGGGAAATACGTTTTTGAACCCCTACCAACCATTAAGAGTTCTGGCTCCCACAGACTGGTTAGACACTTCTACTCAATTAGTCACCCTCATTAAGGACACCTGTCTTAACTAGTCACCTATATATATAAATAAAAAAAAAAAAAAAAAAAAAAAACACCTGTCCACAGAATCAATCAAGCAGACTCCAAACTCTCCAACATGGGAAAGACCAAAGAGCTGTCCAAGGATGTCAGAGACAAAATTGTAGACCTGCACAAGGCTGGAATGGTCTACAAAACCATTAGCAAGAAGCTAGGAGAGAAGGTGACAACTGTCGGTGCGATTGTTCGAAAATGGAAGGAGCACAAATGACAATCAATCGACCTCGCTCTGGGGCTCCACGCAAGATCTCACCTTGTGGGGAGTCAATGGTTCTGAGAAAGGTGAAAAAGCATCCTAGAACTACACGGGAGGAGTTAGTGAATGACCTCAAATTAGCAGGGACCACAGTCACCAAGAAAACCATTGGAAACACATTACACCGCAATGGATTAAAATCCTGCAGGGCTCGCAAGGTCCCCCTGCTCAAGAAGGCACATGTGCAGGCCCGTCTGAAGTTTGCCAATGAACACCTGAATGATTCTGTGAGTGACTGGGAGAAGGTGCTGTGGTCTGATGAGACCAAAATAGAGCTCTTTGGCATTAACTCAACTCGATGTGTTTGGAGGAAGAAAAATGCTGCCTATGACCCCCATAACACCGTCCCCACCCACATGGGGGTGGAAACATTTTGCTTTGGGGGTGTTTTTCTGCTAAGGGCACAGGACAACTTAATCGCATTAACGGGAAAATGGACGGAGCCATGTATCGTGAAATCCTGAACGACAACCTCCTTCCCTCTGCCAGGAAACTGAAAATGGGTCGTGGATGGGTGTTCCAGCACGACAATGACCCAAAACATACAGCAAAGGCAACAAAGGAGTGGCTCAAGAAGAAGCACATTAAGGTCATGGAGTGGCCTAGTCAGTCTCCGGACCTTAATCCAATAGAAAACCTATGGAGGGAGCTCAAGCTCAGAGTTGCACAGAGACAGCCTCGAAACCTTAGGGATTTAGAAATGATCTGCAAAGAGGAGTGGACCAACATTCCTCCTAAAATGTGTGCAAACTTGGTCATCAATTACAAGAAACGTTTGACCTCTGTGCTTGCAAACAAGGGTTTTTCCACTAAGTATTAAGTCTTTTATTGTTAGAGGTTTCAAAAAAACTTATTTCCCTCAATGAAATGCAAATCAGTTGCCATCTTTTATTTAAGGTTATTTTTTCGATTTTCCTTTTGATGTGCTATCTGCCACTGTTAAGATAAACCTACCATTGAAATGATACTGTTCTGAGACTTTTCATTTCTTTGTCATTGGACAAACTTACAAAATCAGTGAGGGGTCAAATAATTATTTCATCCACTGTATCTATACTGCCTGAGAAGCAGGTGAAAACTAATTTAGCCAAATATATCGTATATACTCACGTATAGGCAGACCCAAGTATAAGCAGATTTACCCACTTTTCCCTCAGTAACCAGAAAAGTGACGGACTCATGTATAAGTCCCTACCCTGTATAGCCCCCTCCACAGTAGCCGGATATGCCCCAGTGCAAGTCAGCACCTCTCCCCATAGTCAGATGTGCTCCAAGGATGATACAGCTGTGTCTTAAAGCGGAACTACCCTTAACTTTTCACTACATCTCATATGTTAAAACATTAATAAATAATGGACGTTTTTTTAAATCTTTAAAAAAAAAAAACGCATTAAAAAAAAAGTTATTCAAATACGGCGCCTGTAGCCACGCCCCCCCAAGCTTCTGCTGCCGCGGCATGGTCCCATCATGCACACAGCGCTCTTTCGCTGGCCGGATCTCGTTCTGTGGGCTGCATTGTTCTGACATCTCGCGATGCTTCCTCCTGAAGCATCACATGATGTCACGTCATCAGCAAGCGCTGCTTTTTTTGTAGTTCCCGGGTGGAAGTGCCACGGACAGAAGAACTACAAGTGGATTGCGGCCAAGGACCTGATGGGGGGGCGGAGAAGAGTGGAGGCTTGCTGCGGAGGACACCGAGGACTGGAGCAGGGGACCGGAGGCACATAGTGTGTGTTGCTGTGTTGGAGATGGGGGCTGCTGCAAGCATTCCTTTGAACTGTAGCCTGTGTGCAGCGAGCGGACTGCAACTAATGATCAGCCGACCGGAGGATCAGCCACAACAAGGAAGTCTGAGCACAGTAGGGCTGCTGCAGCTGCTTATACCTTCCCCTCTCTCTCTCTCTCTCTTTGGATGGCAAAGCAGGGGGGAGGGGGAGGGAGACAGGGTACTCACTCAGCTAGAACATCGGGAGAAACAGGATTGTGCAGCTTTCTCCAGGGCATGGCTGCAGGAAGTTGGAGGATCTGATCCCTGGCTGGGATTGCCTTCTGTTGAGCTGCTGTGACCATACAGGCATGTAAGTACCCCCCACTCCACAGCATTAGGTGTCTTGTTTTAGGCAGGGCACTACAGTTCCCAGCAAACAACCCCTCTCCCTCAATAGAGGGACCACAACTCCCAGCATGCCTCTCTCCCTCCTCCATAGAGGGACCACAGCTCCCAGCATGCCCCTCTCCCTCCTCCATAGAGGGAACACAGCTCCCAGCATGCCCCTCTCCCTCCATAGAGGGAACACAGCTCCCACCATGCCCCTCTCCCTCTGTAGAGGGAACACAGCTCCCACCATGCCCCTCTCCCTCCTCCATAGAGGGAACACAGCTCCCAGCATGCCCCTCTCCCTCCTCCATAGAGGGAACACAGCTCCCAGCATGCCCCTCTCCCTCCTCCATAGAGGGAACACAGCTCCCAGCATGCCCCTCTCCCTCCTCCATAGAGGGAACACAGCTCCCACCATGCCCCTCTCCCTCCTCCATAGAGGGAACACAGCTCCCACCATGCCCCTCTCCCTCCTCCATAGAGGGAACACAGCTCCCACCATGCCCCTCTCCCTCTGTAGAGGGACCACAACTCCCAGCATGCCCCTCTCCCTCCTCCATAGAGGGACCACAGCTTCCAGCATGCCCCTCTCCTTCCATAGAGGGACCACAGCTCCCAGCATGCCCCTCTCCCTCCTCCATAGAGGAATCACACCTCCCAGCATGCCACTCCCCCTACATAGAGGCACTACAACTCCCAGCATGCTTCACCCTCTTTTCCTTGCATGCACCACAGCTCCCAGCATGCCCATCCTCCTCACAGTATTGGGTCCACCCCCTCAGGGACCCATAGTCAGTTGAACAACCTGTCTGATCTGCCCCAAAGTTAATACTTTCACCCTGAGCCTCTGCAGAGTATTCACAGTAGAGTGCACTCAGCTGTCCGACAAACATGCTCATCTGTGTGCTTTCATCTTCATCCTAGCAGACACCTCATCAACGTGATCCGGCGGCACGAGTATTGACATGTCGCCACTCGCCAGGTCATGGAGATGAGGCACCCATGAGGATGAAGCACGGCTAGGTGAGTGCCCTCCGCTGCAAACACTCTGCAGAGGCTCCAGGGGAGACTATTCACATTGGGTGCGGCCTGGGGGGCCCTGCAGCCAGCTCTGGGGCCACCCCAATACTAAATGGATGTTGGAGCATGCTGGGAGCAGTGGTTCCTCTATGGAGGTGAGTAGCATGTTGGGAGCTGTGGTGCCTCTATGGAGGGGAGGAGCATATGGTGCCTTTTTAGAGGGGTGGGTGATATGCTGAGCTCTTTTGTAGCTTTCCCCTATGGGAAACACAGGCCCTAGCTAGCCCCTCGATTCTTACCTTCCCCTACCCTGGATTACTACTTCACCCTAAACACTTCCTCAGTAGTGCTGATTGCCCCTTTCCATCCTTTCTTTCCTCGGCCCAACCTGGCTGATTTCTCCTAACCCTGACCACCTCTTCGGTTCTAACTGCCAATCTCCATCCTTATGCCCTCTCCCAATTTCTACTTCACCTCTTCACTCTAACTGCCCATCTGCATTCATACATCTCCCCTAATTGACTTCCCTCAGATCTAACTGCCTCCTTCTATACACACGTAGGGTTCCTGTGCCGGGTCCCTCCATGGTCCAATGGGTTTCACAGCAGAACACTAACTACCTATACTAACTTGGGAGGGGGAAAGCACGCTGTCCACCTATACTATTTTTTTTGGGGGGGGGGGGGGGAGACACTAGCTACCTATACTAACTTGGGGAGGACAGGGGAAAGTACACAGGCTACCTATACTACTATACTAACTGGCGCGGGGCAGCCTGCTGGCTTCCTAATAATGGGGGGGGGGGGGGGTACCTCCGACTACCTAAAACTGGTGCAGAGGTAGGGGACACAAAGGTGGCTTATTTATTTTTTTGGGAAATCAAAATTTTGTTATGGGTCTCCATGATGTCTAGCTAAGCCCCTGCGAGGAGTGGAGGCTTACAGCAGAGGAGCAGAGCGGAGGCTTGCAGCAGAGGACAGCGAGGAGAGGAGCCGGGGACCAAATCGGAGGACAGAGAGTAGTGGAGGACATCGCCTGGTGGAGTAGGTAATAACAATACTCCTTTTCCTGCTGCAGCACCCCAGGACCAACGAGAGGAGGGGGGGGGGGTGTTTTTAGGAGGGAGTGTAGGGCTAATGGCTGGCAATCCTATACTGGAGTACCTATAGCCTGCTATCCTATATTGGAGTACCTGTAGTTTGCTGATTTATACTCGGGCACCTTTAGTTTGCACTCTTATAGCTTGCTAATTTATACCAGGGCACCAATAGCTTGCAAACCTATGGGGGGGGGTCACCTATATCTTGCTAAATTTTACGGGGTCACCCACAGCTTGCTTACCTATAAGGAGGCAGCCACAGCATGCTAACCTATTCAGGGGCACCTAGGGCTTGCTAACCTATATGGAGGCACCTAGAGCTTGCTTGCCTATGGGGGGGGGGGGGGCACCTAGAGCTTGTTAACCTATACTCTGGCACCTTTATTTCGCTAACCTATACTCGGGCACCTATAGCAGGCAAATCTATACTGGTACACCTAAAGGTGGATAACTATACTGGAGGGCTATATACTGCATAGCAAATAATGTCCTAGAGTCCACCCTCACCCTGTGAGCAATTTAGTCTAGAAACTGCCCTGTGTGCTACCACATTAAGGGCCCTTTTCCACTAGCAATCGCTAGCGTTAGTGATTCAGCAAAAGAAAAAAAATTCCCGGCGATTTCCCGACGTTTGCGATTTTGCTATGCTATGCACTGCATAGCAAAATCGCGGCAAAAATCGTTCTGCATCGCGATCAAGTAAAAACGAATCGCGGTAGTGGAAATTACCTACCGCTATTCCTATGTTAAAAAGCAAATCATAGCGATTGTAAAATCACTAGCGGTTTGCGATTAAGCAATCGCAAACGCTGTAGTGGAAAAGGGCCCTAAGTGTATTTATACAGCACTGACATCTTCTGTAGCACTTTATAGAGTACATAGGCATATCACTGACTATTATTGGAGCTCAAAATATTTAATTCCTACTATACTCTAATGTCCTACCATATTATATGTATATATAGCAGTGTCCTTTTGCAGAGTAGGTTGTCCCTCTGAAAAGCTCACAATCTATTCTTGACATAGTCTAATGTGCTACCATATTTTATGTATTTAATAGCACTGATGTATTCTGCAGTACTTTACAGCAGGGGCGTAACTAGAAATTGCCGTGCCCCCAAGCCTACTACTCCATCCACCGCAGATGTCCATCTCTAAGAGCCTCATGCTACTTCCTGTTTAAACAGGAATTATTGTCAGACACTTAGAGACCGGAACCTACAGCACATAGATGGAGGTATGTGTTTCTGTCGCTGCTGCTGCTGCCACTGATAATTGATACAGGAGGGGAGCGCGCTGAGGGGAGAGCCCGAGGTGAGGGGAGGGAGCTTACCCCCTCCCCGCTGATGTGTGGCCACGCTTTCTCCTCATGCTGCGACCCCTTCTGCCCCCCAAATGGCCCTGAGTGGGTGCAGGGGCTGCATCCCCTATTGTTGCGCCCCTGCTTTACAGTGTACGTAGTCATGTCTATGTCCTCATAAAAACTCACTCTCTAAAACTTCCATAGTCAAGTCTAATGCACTACCATATACTTATAGCAAATGATTGGAGCAGAGGAATGGAGCATCAGAGGACAGCAAGAACCTAATCGGAATACACAGATGAGCGAAGGCATGCAGTGGAGAACATTACCCAGCAGATATTTGAAAGGAGTTGGTAAGGTCCATACTGCTTTCCCTTTCGCATCACCCCATGGTTGACGTAGGTGGGTGGGTTAGGACGGAGTGTAGGACTAATGAACACATATTCTTATATAATACTGCAGTCTTTAGCATGTGGACTACTCTACTTGTTGTGTGGGCAATTTATTTCTGAGAAGCTCACAGTTTAATCCTGACAATGTAATAATCTGTCCTCCCCTCTGAGTAGCTCAGTCTAATCTTACCATAGTCATAGTCTAATGTGCTGTCATAATGTTACAATGTGCTACCATATTGCAAAAATTGAATGGAGGGGAGCACCGACAAGCAAAAAGTAGCATGCCTAGACCCAAACCCCAGTGCCTCTTGGGGAGCACCAAAGTAGCAAAACAGATGAGTTGACACCGCAAAATGTATTTAAAGCTTTGCTGAATGAATGAAATATTCTTATTAAATACTTGGTTCTTCACATACTTGAATGTGCCAACAACGAAATCACACAAAAATTATCACTGGAAATCGAATCTATGAACCAATGGAGGTCTGAATTTGGAGTTGCAATTAAAATTTAAGTGAAAAAAAAAAAAAAAAAAAAAAAAACCACTGGCGGATCCAAGTTTGATGTAATGTGCTTAGAGGTCTTTTTTAAAAATCTATTTTATACTCACCTGGGTCATCTTCCAGAGCAGCAGTCTTAGTCTTTCGCTGCAACTCCGGTGGTCCTCTGTGTCCCCGCTTGCCGACTAATGATAGCATCCCAACGGCGGAGACGGCTCTTCAGCGCCTGCGTGGGCACTTGTGCCTGTATGTCCAGGTCATGTACTGCACAGACCCAGTACGCGACAGATGACGTGGACACAGGCGCAGAAGAGCTGACCTTGCCGTCGGGTCGCCACCATTACAGGTGGCCAGTGGGGACACCGAGGACCATTGTAGCTGCAGCGAGGCACTGAGACGGAAGCTCTAGGCTGGAAGATGACCCAGGTGAGTACAAAATAGATTTTTAAGTTCGCCTCGAGAGTCCTTGAAAACGACAATGAGGCTCAGTGTGTGTGGCCTCCACGTGCCTGTATGACCTCTCTACAATGCAGTGTTGTCTTTACCTTTCTCTAGCTCAACTGTTTTTTTTTTTTGTTTTTTTTTTTATGTTCTCTGATTTGACAAAATAATGTTATGATTATAAACCATAAATTCTAATATTACAGTGATTGTAGTTTACTAATAAAAAAAAGGTTGAACCCTTAATAAGTGTGATTTGTTTCTTTATTAAATATCGGAAAGATGTTTTCAATCCACATGTTAAGTCAAGCCTGCCGTTGCACACCATGTTGTGTATAAAGGGACTGCCCCAGGTGAGAACCGATTTCGATTTTATTTTGAGCTCGGAGTCCCTTTAAGCTCTGTGAGAGTTCTTCCACAGGTGGAAAGTAGAAACATTTGTAGAACTAGAACACAATGTTGACAACGCAGCAGTCAGATGTGAAGACGTGAGCAACCCTACTGCATGCATACAGGTTTGGATTATGTACCAAAGCAAAATTAAGAGGTTTCAAATGATACCAAGAGTCTAAACAATAGGTGTTGGTTTATGTGCACGCATCTATTTCTAATTGACCAATGTATTGTCTTTGTAACCCAAACTTGTATGCACTCCAATTAGGGCATGAGCCCGCTAATGCACTTGTATGCTTTTCAGTTGCACATTAATTTTTAGAGATGCTAAAAAGTGGACAGAATTGTGTTAGTGGGCTCAGGCCCTATCATTTGGCTGTTTCCACTAGTGCGTTGCAATTTCTTTGCTGAAAACATGTAAATGATTTTGCATGCAAGTTCGTATGTATATTTTAACATGAAAACGCACACGGTTTCGCATATTTTTGTTAATATGCGTGTTTATCCATGTCAGTGCCTGTGTGCTTTTTAAAATTTACGTCAAAACGTATGCAAATTCATGTAGAGAAAATTCAGGCAATTTCTACTATTTATTAGATTACATGCGAGTCTTACACTATGCGTGTGGTGTGCAAATTCTAAAGGCTCTGTTGTGCAGAATTTTTCTGCACAACCCTGTGCTCAGATTCTGTTTGTAGTGGATACAGGCCCATTGACTTTTATTGTCATGTAAATCTGCATGCGGAAGATGCATGCAAATTTGCGTTAGTGGAAATAGGTTAGTCACGGTTTTGTTGCCACATGCGCTAGAGAAAGTAATTTTAATTACAACACACACACACACACACACACACACACACACACACACACACACACACACACACACACACACACACTGCAGTGCTAGTCAAGTTGATGCTGCGCTCCCTTTCCTCAGATCATATGTCCCTGTGCCCTGTTTATCCCTTCCCATGCTATACCAGCACCCTCGTGTATTTTACCATATCAATCAATGGGAACAGGACCGTAAACACCTACTCTGCTCTTTGTTTCATCTTTCACCCCCTCAGTCTTCTTGTTATCAGCTCTGATAAAATCTCTGACTTTAAACACCTGAAAATTCTCCACAATTGCTGGTTCACAAGATAGTTTACAGAAACCTATCTCGGGGGCGTATGGGCTGCAATTTGGCATAGAGGTAGTGGGGGGGGGGGGGGGGGGGGTTGTAGAAAATATGGCTGTGGAGATGTTTTGGGGGATTATATTAACCTCCCTGGGGGTAACACAAAGCTACACTCCACACGCAGGCAGCCATTCTACTTCCTCTCCATGGAGGCTCTGAATCACTCTGGTGAGGTCGCAGTCAGTGATCTCACAGAGTTACAGAGGAGGACGGAGGTAAAATTGCAGCGCTGGGAGATGTGTGAGTGAAAGGACTGCTGTTGGCTTTTGGGGCGGCATGATTTTTCCCCATGTTTTAGTGTCTGAAATGTTCAGAAAAAGCCCTAAAATCTGGAAATAATCATACCACCAGGGAGGCTAAAGTACTACAGAGCATGCATGATACTCTTTGTGGAAGGCAGCTTCTGGGCAGCAAGATCAAACATTACACAGTCGCTGTAAGGATGTAGATGCACTATAAGCGCTTTCTGAGTATTTTTTTTTTTAAACGCTCCCATTGACTTGCATGAAAATCGTGGTAAAATTGTCGCAATCGATCATGGGGTTTTTTTTGTTTTAAATCTCAATTGCGGCAATTTTACTTCAATTTTAATGCAAGTGAATTGGAGCATTTAAAAAAAAAATGCTCACAAAGCGCTGATGGTCAGGAAAGCTTTCAGATGGCACTCAGTGTGTCTACACAACATACGTGTCAAACTCGGGCCAAATCTGGCTCTTGGAGCTATCAAATTTGGCCCTCAGGTGGTTTCCCCACTTTGCATTATGTTTGATCCACTCTAGACTACCACAGAAGCTATAATTGAGGGTAAGCCCTAGATCACCAATGAAACCATGGGGGGGGGGGGGGGGGGGGGGAGAGAAAGCACTGGATACCAGGGAATTGTATAGGAGAAGGAAGGGACCACAAGACACCAGGAAACTTTATAGGGAGAGGAAGGGGGGGTCCCTAGACACACCAAGAAACTGCAGAGGAGGGAGGACCACTAAACATCATAGAGTTGTATGTGGGTAAGAGGGGGCCGATTAGACACCAGGAAACTTTACAAGGGAGGGTATCCACCAGATATTGAGGTTGGCCGGTGACTTGGTCCCAGAGCTCAATATCAGCCCACTTTGTATTTGAGTTTGACACCTCTGATCTACAGCCTTAAGCCTCATCTACATGGTACAATTTTCCATCAGATAGACGGATCTATTAGATAGATCTAATAAGAAATTGCATCGTGTGTAGACATCTACATTTTTTCAGATCAATTTTGCGATAGATTTTGCTTTGATAAGTACCCAAAATCTATTGCAAAATCTAACGCAATCCAAGTGGACCGGTTGGAAACTAACTAATAGGTCCATCTGATCGATCCGATCTAATGCAAAATTGTACAGTGTAGATGAGGCTTAATGCAAATCAAAGCTGCTGTCAATGGGGGCAGAGGGTGAGTGCCTCTGCTTGAATCTTACCTGGGAGAGGGAGAGAGAGGACAGGAGGGGAAAACTGCACACCGCATGGGACATTTGCATTGGAGGGAGGAAGGGATGAGTAGGTCACAAGGACATCTAATCTGAATGAGTGAGGGAAGCAGTCAGGCAGAGCACATACATCACATCATTTAGCACTAGAAGACCTAAGGAGTATTGTGTGTGTTCAGGTGGCCATACATCAGGCTGATCGACCATCCAATTAGAATATTCTAATGTATTCGGATGAAAATCTGTGCCACCAAGTGCATGCCTGACCAACAATGCGATCAATTTCAGGTTCAAAATTGGGTGCATTCTCAATCGCGCATGCTGCAAGATGTTGCTCTATTTCCTGACAATCTGCAAATGCGATGAAACCCCCAGTGTAAAGTGTATACCTTGCCTGTCTGCTGCCACCGATTGCCCCTCCCCTGCCCCTCCCCTGCTCTGGGCACATTCACCTTTCCATACAGGCACGCTCCATGTGGTTTCCTAATAAGGGCGTGTGTGGCGCATGTGTATGCAGTGGAGGAATCCCGGCGGAGGCCAAGGAAGGTGAGGTAATTTATACATTTTACACGGGGGGACATTTACACTAGGGGACAGGGCCGGCGAGGCAGAAGTATGCGGCAACACAAGGCCGATTTCAAGCTAAACTTGATCAGGAATCTGCCTGCGGTGTACGGGCAGCCGACAGATCTCTCTCATCAGATTTGATAAGAGAGTTTTGTCTCTTGTTCGAATCTGCCCATCATCGCTAGGTGTATGGCTACCATAAGTGTGTGTCTGTGTTCAACTGTGATTGTTTTCATTTGTGTGTACGTGCGTGCATGCATGTATTCACCTGTAAGTGTGTGCCTGTGTTCAACTGTGTGTCTTTAAGGGTGGAAGGGGGAGGGGAGCCTAGGGACCACTAGATTAACAGGGATATTAGGGGCTACCTGCCTGATGCCACTAACTGTATTTACCGTCTAATTCCTGTATCATATTAGTGACCTCCGAAACCTACATCCAAATCCGTGTGTTATGTCACTAAGGATGACCAGAGACAGTGATTACAGTGTAAGATTCTAAGGACAGTAATGCTAGATATACACAATACAATTTTCTGTGAGATTTACAATTTTCAACAGGTCCGTTGGATCTGATTACTGATCGATTTTCCATAGAAGTGATTAGAAAATCAGATTGGTCCTGTTGGAAATAGTCGATCTGGCAGTAAAGGTGGCCATACATCTAGCGATGTATGGGCAGATTCGACCAAGAGACCAATCTCTCTCTTATCGAATCTGATATGATAAGAGAGAGATCTGTCAGCTGCCCATACACCACAGGCCAATTCCTGATCAATTGCTCAATATGCTGAAATCAATCCGCAATTGGCCCTGTGTGCCAAATCTGTCACCCCGACGATGTGCTCCCCTAATGTAAATGTGCCCCATGCAAGTTATACTTTACCTATCCACGGCCTACGCTTGTCCCTCTGCTGCTGCGGGCGCATTCCCCTTTTCATACACGCGTGCCCCCACGTGGTTTCCTAGTAAGGGTGTGCGTGTGCGATGTCACAAGCGCGCCCATACTAGGTAACCATGTGGGGCGCGCATGTATGAAGAGAGGAATGCGCCCGCAGCAGCAGAGGGACAAGCGTAGGCCGTGGATAGGTAATGTATATTTTGCATGAGGCATCTGGGGGGTGGGGGTGGTTATGCACTGGGGGGTTTGTTGATCGTTGCAAAATTGCACGACATTCCCCCCGCTCAACCGAATCAAGCAAGTCGGTCCAACACCTTGCTGCATGCGCGATCGAGGATGCAGCCAATTTTCATCCCAAAATTGCCGGCATTGTTGGTCAGGCATGCACTTGGCAGGACACATTTCTGATTATAATAATTGAATGGGAAAGTCAATCAGGCAACAAGTCGTCTGATGTATGGCCACCTTTAAAGAGAATCCGAAGCTAGTATAAAACTCGCTTCTTCTCTTATATTCAGCAGGGGCATGTGTGCCCCTGCTAAACCGCCGCTATCGCGCCGCACAATGGGGGTCCCTTACCCCCCAAATCCCCTCCGTCCTCGCCGGGGATCTCTTCCGCATAGAGGCAGGGCTAACGGCTATAGCCCTGCCTTACACGCGTATGTCAGTGCGTATCTCCGCCTCTCCACCGCCCCTCTGTCTTCCTTCACTGAGAGAGGCGGCGATGCGCTGTGAGGCAGGGCTGCAGCCGTTAGCCCTGCCTCTAGGAGCAGCAAAATCTACGACCAATTTGGTCGTTGATTTTGCAGGGGGGGGGGGGGTATTGGGGGGTAAAGGACCCCCGTTGTGTGGCGGGATAGCGGCCGTTTAGCAGGGGCACACATGCCCCTGCTATATATAAGAGACAAAGCAAGTTTTTTTACTCGCTTCAGTGCCAGAAAATTGTATTGAGTACTAGCATTCGTGACATGAGGCAGGGATTAGAGTTCAGAATATTTTTACTTGGGGGTGTGGCCTGATTTGAAGGGCGGAGTTGAGTCCACCAGATCGCCTGTGTATAGGTGCTGGAGTTATAAATCCGGCCCTGCCCTAAATGCTTATATGTCAGAAAATTGCAGCAGGATCATACAGAAAACATAATTAGCAAAATGCAAATTATGATTCTGCATTGTGTAAAATTGCATGCTATTTACTAAGTGTGACCCCTGACTCACACATTGTATTTCAAATAACCAATTTTCTTATCACAAAAACAAACAAACATTGCTATCTGGGAGTACTGCAGATAAAAGCATTTAGGGCTGAGACACACCAGAAAAGCTCCCCAAACACTAGAGGTTTCAAAAGCTCTTCCCAGTGTAATGCTATAGGGGATTTTTACAAAACCTCATTGCTCCAGTGTGCATAGACACATAGGATAACATTAGCAGGAGGTTTCAAAAACTCAAAGTGCTCAGAAAAACTCCTCTGGTGTGCACCAGGCCTTACAGGGGAAAAGCCTGTCATTACTCCTAGCTGGAAATTCTGTAGGGACGGGGTTGAGGGGAATGAATAAACCATGAGGGCCCTTTTCCACTAGCAGTCGCTAGCGTTCACGCTGAACGCTAGCGATTGCTGAATCACAAAAGTGCAGGAAACCTCCGGCGATTGCGTTCACGATGTTGCTATGCTGTAGTGCATAGCAAAATCGCGGCAAATATCGCTCCACGGCGCGATTGCGTTTGAGGCAAAAACGAATCGCTGTAGTGGAAATAACCTACCGCGATTCCTGTTATTTAGCAAACCCTAGCGATTGTAAAATCGCTAGCGGTTTGCGATTTAGCGATTCAGCTAGTGCAAACACGCTAGTGGAAAAGGGCCCTGACTCCTACAGCTAGACATTTATTACAGTGTTCAAAGATACTATCTAAAACAGGCACTGTATTGTAATTGGAATAAAGATACCGATCTGCAGTGTCAGGAGAAGCAGTAAATAAAGAAGGGGGGGGGGGGGGAGAAACACTTTATATACAATGAAAGATAGCAAGTGCCAAAAACAGATTATAGTGTGTAAGTCACACTGACAGCAGAGCATAGACAAAAGCAGATACCAGAGGAATAAGCAGAGGATATAACTAGTAATAGCAGAAGAAAATACAGATCAGAGAAGTGAGAGGCTGGAAAACACAGGCAAACATTATATACACAGGTGCAGCCAGATGACCTCACTGTAACTGTACACTAGCACAGGCTAATTTGCATACTGCACAGTGATTGGAGGAAGGAGCTGCTGGAGAAAGGAGCAGCTGGAGGAAGTAGGAATCAGCTGGATGGCACTGTAAATTTGCCAACCAACATATGGCTGCGCAGTCTACTAGCATGCAGTAACAGAAATGAGGACATGTGAAAGGTATATTACAGCAAACATACATTTTTATTTATTAAAGCAGTATTAAGCAACACATCAGATATTTTTCCAGTTAAGGTTACTTCCGCTTTAAGATGCAACTAGATGGTGTCATAGATAGGATAGCAATTGCCACACAAAGAACCCCTGATCATTGCACCACTGACACGTTGCTTGCACGCTAAGATTCACAAGCTAGGGGACACAGGTAGTCTTGAGCAGTGCACTCTGCACACCATGTTACAGGGGATGGGGGGCCCAGACACAGCAGGGAGCCAGCTAGCAAGCCCAGGATCGATAGTGCATAATCCTTACACTTCTCTGCCAATAACAAAAACCTGCTCCACCATCCGTTCTGCTCCTGTGACTTGCATTAAAAGCACTTTGTGCTGAAAAATTAGGCTTATACGCGAGGATATACCGTAATTGATTCAGATTCAAGTATTTAGGGCAGAGTTAGAACATGGAGTGACAGCATAATCATACAGATTTAGCTCAAGTTACCTTTTTAAAGGCTTTTACAAGCTTCTTTTTGTCGTAGTCATCTGCAATGCCCTGTACAGTAGTTAGAGTTTTCCTTCCGTTTCTTTGCTGAATTCTTATATGGATGTAATCTTCAGTCCCTGCCGGGAGTAAGTCGTCACCCTTAGTTGCATCAGCAAAGGGGTCTGGAAGGAGAAAAACAAAAAAACCACAACCTTAGAAAGTCAAATTCATATTTCAACACCATTCTCGCAGCAGAACTACAGTAATACTTCCCTTTAATGCAAATATATATATATATATATATATATATATATATATATATATATATATATATATATATATATATATATATATATACACACATATATATATATATATATATATATATATATATATATATATATATATATATATATATATATATATATATATATATATATATATATATATATACATATACACACATACATATACACATACACATATATACACTCACTTGATCAATGTGATTTTATAAAAATCCCCATAGCTTTGCATTAGCAGATCAATGCTAACAAAAAAGCTCTTGCAGTGTGAACCAGGCCTGACATGTGTAGTGAGAACAAGGGCTGATACAGTGAAAACACTCTGAACAGGCAGATAGGAAAGCATGGCTCCATTCTACATGCCCATTGGTCTACTACCATCCAATCCAAAAACAATCCCAGTTGAAGGCCCAGTATGAATAGCCTTGACTGAAAACTGATCTAAAAGTCCCATGAATGCTTTCCCATGTCCATTGCCCTAAAACAAATAGTATATTTTTACCATGCAGTAGAGCCACTGCTATTCATTGGGTGAAATGTCTGTTGAAAACCATGCTCCCATCCCATATGTTAATGACCCTTAACCTCCTGAGCGTTACGTCGCTCAGGAGGTTTTGTTACTTTTTGCCCGATTATTAAAGAATTGTGCCAAATGACTGTAATCGCTCTAGCTAGCACTAGGCTACCTAGAACAAGTGTCCGGCGCTCTCCGATCCCTCGTTTATACATTACCCAGCCTGGATCCAGCAATCGGCGCAGCCTCCCCGGACAGCTCCGGTCTTCACTATGTGGAGGATCGCACATGACATTTGATGTCATGCGCAAACCCAATCCTCCCCATAGAGAGCCCGGAGCTGTGCGATCGTTGGATCCAGAGGGGTAATGTATAAACGGGAGGAAATCACAGGGGAGCGGCAGGTGCCTGAAACTTACTAGCTAGCTAGAGCTTTTACAGTCGTTTGGCACAATTATTATTATGGGGGACTCCTGGGGGCACAGATCAGACCGCTAAGGAGGTTAAAAGGATACATCCAGGCAGTTTAAAAAAAAAAAAATCCACTTACCTGGGGCTTCTTCCAGCCCATGGTAGCAGTCCTGTGCCCTCACCGCAGCTCTGGTGGCTCCTGGTGTCCTCCGCTGCAGAAGCCGACCTAGCCAGGTCCTGTGCATTCCACGGCGCGGGTCATGTGGTCTGGCTGACAACAGGTCTGTTCTGCACCTGTGCAGTACAATTCAACGCAATAGAACGCACAAGAAGCCAACCTGACGAGATTGGCTTCTGGATCTGAGGACACAGGACGGCTGCCACAGGCTGGAGGAAGCCCACAAATGACCCCATTTTAGAAAGAAGAAGACACCCCAAGGTATTCCGTTAGTAGTACGGAGAGTTCATAGAAGATTTTATTTTTTGTCACAAGTTAGCGGAAAATGACACTTTGTGAAAAAAAAAACAATAAAAATCAATTTCCGCTAACTTGCGACAAAAAAAGAAAATCTATGAACTCACCGTGCTCCTAACGGAATACCTTGGGGTGTCTTCTTTCTAAAATGGGGTCATTTGTGGGGTTCCTATACTGTCCTGGCATTTTAGGGGCCCTAAACCGTGAGGAGTAGTCTTGAAACGAAATTTCTCAAAATGACCTGTGAAAACCTAAAGGTACTCATTGGACTTTGGGCCCCTTAGCGCAGTTAGGGTGCAAAAAAGTGCCACACATGTGGTATCGCCGTACTCAGTAGAAGTAGTACAATGTGTTTTGGGGTGTATTTTTACACATACCCATGCTGGGTGGGAGAAATATCTCTCTAAATGGACAATTGTGTGTAAAAAAAAAAAAATTGTCATTTACAGAGATATTTCTCCCACCCAGCATGGGTATGTGTAAAAATACACCACAAAACACATTATACTACTTCTACTGAGTACGGCAATACCACATGTGTGGCACTTTTTTGCACCCTAACTGTGCTAAGGGGCCCAAAATCCAATGAGCACCTTCAGGCTTTACAGGGGTGCTTACAATTTAGCACCCCCCCACTTGCCAGGACAGTTAACAAACCCCACAAATGACCCCATTTTGGAAATACACGCTAAGGTATTCCATGAGGACCATGGTGAGTTCATAGAAAATTGTATTTGTCGCAAGTTAGCGGAAAATGACATTTTGTGGGGGGGGGGGGGGGGGGGGGGGGGAATTCTGCTAACTTGTGACCAAAAATTAAATATTCTATGAACTCACAGCACAATCAAATTGAATGTCAGCACAATGAAATACAATTACAGCACAATCAAATACAATGCACTGGAAAGGTGATTGGGGGGGGGGGGGGGGGGGTGTCTGAGGGCGATCTGAGGGTGTGGGGGGTTGACTAGGTGCCCGCACGGGGCAGACTGGGTCCTGATCTGGTGGGTGGCAGACACGGGGTGACAATAGGAGATCAGTGAGGGATTACAGGGGAGAATAGATGTAAACAATGCACTGGGGAGGTTATCAGGAGGGGGGTTCTGAGGGCAATCTGAGGGTCTGGGTGGGTGATCAGGTGCCCCCAAGGGACAGTTTAGTGTCTGCTCTGATGGGTGGTGGTGACAAGGGGTGATAGGCAGGTGATAGACAGGTGATCAGTGGGTAAGGCAGCTGTATACAAACGTATACAGTATACAGGGGGGTGGGGGGGTCTGGGTGGGATCTGAGGGTAGGGGGGGGTGATCAGGGGACCCTAGGGGCAGTTAGGGACCTAGTCTATGGGATAGCGTTGACAGTTAGTGACAGGGAGTGATTGATGGGATTTTTTGTGGGTGCTTGGGTGCAAACTGTGGTGTGCTGGGGTGGTCAGGGGGGGGTTCTGAGGGCTGGGGTGGGCTAAAGTGTGTGTTGCTATACTTATCAGCGGGCTGCCTGTCCTCTCTGATGGTCGCACGACGAGTGACCATCAGCGGAGGAGGCAGCCAGTATAATACACTTTGTTACAACAACAAAGTGTATTATACACTCTGATTGGCCGGATCGCGCAAGTTTGAAACCCGCCGGCGCTGCCGATTGGCCGGCGGGTTTCCGAGTAGGGTGGCCAGCAGAGCCTATTACCAGCGGTGATCGCGTCATTAATGACGCGATCGCCGCACAGCCACCTCTGATGCCGCCCCCGCCGATGGGCGTATTGCGGTCGTTTGGGCCCGGTCGTTGCCGCCACCCATCGGCTGGGGGCGTTCAAGTGGTTAAACAGTCTGAAGCCTTCTAAAAAAAAAAAAAAAAAAAAAAAAAAAAAAAAAAAAAAATCCTTTATCAATAGTGCTAAAAACGCAGCATTCCCGCAGCAAAACAGTCATTAACCAGTTCAGCCTTCAGTCGTTTTCACTTTATGCATCCGAGCAATGTTCACCTCCCATTCATTAGCCTATAACTTTATCACAATGAACTGATCTACATCTTGTTTTTGCCGCCACCAATTAGGCTTTCTATGGGGGGTACATTTTGCTAAGAGCTACCTTACTGTAAATGCATTTTAACAGTAAGAATAAGAAAAGAAAAAAAATGAAAAAAAAAAATCAGTCAGTTTTCGGCCATTATAGTTTTAAAATAAAACATGCCTCCATAATTAAAATCCACGTATTGTATTTGCCCATATGTCACGGTTATTTCACCGTTTAAATTATGTCCCTATCACAATGTATCGCGACAATATTTTATTTGGAAATAAAAGCATTTTTTCCGTTTTGCATACATCACTATTTACAAGCTTAAGAGAAATATTTCATCTTTACATAGATAAAGTTTAGACCCTTAGGTAAATATTTATGTGGTTTTTTTTTTAAAAGTAATTTTTTTTTTTTTATTAAACATTTTATATGGGCATTTTTGGGAGGGTGGGATATAAATAGCGTTTTATTTGGGGAAATTTGTGTATTGCAATGTTTTTTTACTGTTACTTGTAGTTTTACTTTTTGGCCACAAGATGGCAATCTTGAGTTTGTTTACATGACGTCACTCTAAGCGTACAATGTACGCTTAGAGGGACAGAGCTTCAGAAAAAGCGTAGCTTCCGAGAGAAGCTGTCGCTTTTTCAGCGGGGGAGAGGAATCAGTGATCAGGCACCATAGCCCGATACATTGATTCCTGGGCTACCGAATCCGCGGCCGGGAGTGCGCGTGCAGACGCGCACGTGGCCTCCTGGACGTAGGTACTAGGTCCAGGAGGCATAAATGGTTAAACCCCCCAAATGCCCGAGGCAAAATGCGGGGAGCGCTTCCTGTAAGAGGCAGAGCTTTGTGCTGTAGCTCTGCCTCTACTTGCGTCAATCCCCACTGCTCAGTCTTTCACTGAGGGGCGGTGATCAGCAGGAAATGACGCCAATGTAGGCAGAGCTACAGCTCTAATCTCTGCCTCCCCGGGCAGCAAAATCCATGACTTGGAAATTTTGCCCCGGTATTTGGGGGGTTTAATAACATCGTTCTGCCTGCTCTATGACACTCCAGTGACGCACATAATGAGAGGGAGTCAGAAATGAGACTGCGACGGCAGCAGGAACCGGTGAGTAAATCCATCCCTGCGCACCACTCTGCATATTGCCCAGGGGGGAGACATTGTTACAAGTGGACACTGTACGCTCTTGCAAGGGGAGCACACAGCCACTCCAGTTGCCAGGGGAGACTGACAAGCAGACACTGTCCACTCTTGTGGGGGAGGAGGCACACAGCAGTTTAAATTTTCCTGGGGGAAACATTGTTTTCCAGGGGAAAACAAGTGGCAACTGTCTCCTCTTGTGGGGGAGCGGAGCACACAGCGTGTGTGGCTACTGTGTATCAAGTTTGGGGGGGGGGGGTGTCGGCTTATACTCGAGTATATACGGTATTTAATAATCTATATTAGGGTACACATTCACTAGTGCTACTTTATTCATCCAGTTTCTCTGACGGTTTAAAAATCCTTAATTCTTCACACAGCTCGCAAATAAACTTTACTGTGTCACAGCCTGCAGGAGACAACAGCTAGATGTGCTTTAATATAACTAGCAGTCAGGGGTGATGTATATACACTACTCCTGACTGACTTGTTTGTAATGATACACTCCACGCTGCATCTACTTCGTAGTCTGCTATGTGGTGTATGTACTGATGGAAGAGACACTGTTTACGAAGGCATTATCAGGATCTTTATCAAACAAAAGAGGAACACTTAGGGCCCTGAAAGGTTGTAATAATGTGCTGCTTAAATCACCCCGATATTAAAATATATACAGCACATCACAATTTCTTAAAAATGACATCATTGCTTCAACTAGTCAGCAGCACATTCCTCCAGACAGTGCTTTACAGATACATTAATAATTAACACTCTAGAAGTTCCAGGCACCTGAATACAAAACCTGTATTTCAATACCCAGTTGGTATATTACCATACAAGCCACTGTGACAGAGATCTGAAGACTCAGACCTATTCATGCATTGTTGTTAAAAAACCTGGTCTATTGAGAAATTAACACATGTAACAAAGTCTACCTCTGCCAGTTGTTTACAGAATAACAAATCCTATTGTCTCTGCTGTCTGTACCATGTCTATGCTATTGTTTCAAATATTTTCTATGTGCACTCCGGTCTAATCTGGTTTTTCCCTAACATCAGGGTGTATATAAGATTGACCTGTAAATAAAGATTTCAGATGCTGTTCCACCAATTTAAGTGTTTGTGGTTCTGTATCTCCCAGCTGGAAGAGAGGGTATTCACTTGGATTGGGGGAGAACTTTAACCTGGGTTGCAGATTATTCTGCTAAGTCATCTTGTAGCTGCCTCCGCTGAAATTGAGCTAACAGTTTGGTGTCGAGAAGTTGGATCCGCCATATACAGTATCGGGTGAGTAATTCTATTTTTTGATTACCACCCTATACTGTCAGAGCGGATTAATAGAACCCGGAGGGAAAGTGCTTCTGTAGCGCCTCTCCCAGGAATCTGATATTCCTAAAGTAAATAGCGGGTCTGATGCCCCAATTAAGAAAGCAGTACTGTGTGTCTAAGTGAATATTCTCTCTAAACCTTGTATATTGTTGTATAGTCGCTTAACCACCCTGGCGTTCTGATTAAATCGCCAGGGTGGCTGCGGGAGGGTTTTTTTTAAATAAAAAAAAAACTATTTCATGCAGCCAACTGAAAGTTGGCTGCATGAAAGCCCACTAGAGGGCGCTCCGGAGGCGATCTTCCGATCGCCTCCGGCGCCCAGAATAAACAAGGAAGGCCGCAATGAGCGGCCTTCCTTGTTTTGCTTATATCGTCGCCATAGCGACGAGCGGAGTGACGTCATCGACGTCAGCCGACGTCGTGACGTCAGCTGCCTCCGATCCAGCCCTTAGCGCTGGCCGGAACTTTTTGTTCCGGCTACGCTGGGCTCAGGCGGCTAGGGGGGCCCTCTTTCGCCGCTGCTCGCGGCGAATCGCCGCAGAGCGGCGGCGATCAGGCAGCACACGCGGCTGGCAAAGTGCCGGCTGCGTGTGCTGCTTTTTATTTGGAGAAAATCGGCCCAGCAGGGCCTGAGCGGCAGCCGCTGGCGGTGTTGGACGAGCTGAGCTCGTCCAGACCGCTCAGCTGGTTAAGTGAATTTTAGTTATAAAAGATTGCATGTTACTGTATAGATTTGTGTAGATTGTATGTGAGGTTAAGCTGAGATTGAAGGTATAAACTTGTCCACAGAGGATAGTAAAAATTCAAACCATAAATCGGGTGTAGACAAACCTGATTAGAAACTATAGAAGAATCACATAAGCTGGAGACCAGGTTTGCCAGTAAAGTCTAATACTGACGTCACCATCCCTAGATAAACCTTCAAACTCAGCTAATCTCACTCTATTTTTTTTTAGCTTAGCATAATGGGAAAGTCTCAAAGGTAAGGGGACTCCCAAGGGTTATTTTTGATTTATGATGTATCATATTCTGTGATGCTGTTTAATGCGGATATATAGATTTGTAAGTTTTAGAAAAAATCATGTTCCACAATTTGCTTTGAATCTTATTTCTGACTAACTCTATTTAGGAGTTTCATTTTTTTTTTCTCGGAGACACTCAGCAGTTGCAGGTGTCTCTCTGGACCAGGACATTTTGAATGGGCATTGCGGCCGCAGGATAACTTTTTTTATCAGTCCCTCCAAAATGTTCTGGCCTGGCTACTAGATGTTTCTGAGCCTTTTCTTCTAATTACTATAAATGTGTTTGTCTATCTCCTCTCACTGTAGTTTCTGTGGAACTGTGATTTAAATTGCTTGTGTATGACTGGTTGCACTTTTTCAGCTAGGTTGTACTTTAAATATGCATCTCTGGACATCTGCTCAGAGTTGTTGCAGGTTTCTACCCCCTCCCTCCATGTATTGGGAGAGACTTGTGTTAATGCTTTTGTTTTTTCTCTTTCCTCTTCCCTGAAAAGACTGGGGGCAATGAGGAGAGTGTCAGGAAACAGAAACAAAAGAAGATCCCAGCTATATGTGGTTTGTCTGTTTGTGTATGTGTCTGTGCACAGAGAGTATCCAAATATTTTTTTTAGAGTTAGGAATAAACCTCTTAATTTAATTGATCGTTTTTTTCTACAGTCAGAAAAGTCAAAAGCTAAATTATTGTTGGAGTCTAAGGTATGCGGACTGTGGTTATGTAAATGTGCATGTGTTGTCTTTCTTTGTCTACTATAGGAGAGGGTTTGTAAATTGTCTTGAGGCAAGGCAGGTGAGATTGAATGTGTAATTGGTTTTCACCTCATATAATGAATGACCCATGCACAAAGTTGCTGGCCATTGTGATGTTTTGAATTTAGTGTTTTGCAAAGGAAACAATTTATTTCGGGTGAACCAGATGTAACATGTCTTAAAATTTGTAATTTAAAGTTGGTTATAAAAAATTAACATACGGAAAGGCATGTTCCATCTTCAGTTTTTTGTTTTTCATGTGGGTTTTTTTTTTGTCAGGTATTTTTGCATATACCTGAGAATTCAAAGCACACAACAGTTTTGCTGTCAATGGGTGAATTAGGTTTGTAAATCTTCCAGTAGGAATTAAGTTGCTGTGAATGAAATGTAATCATTTTAACTTGAGCTTGCACTCATGCCGATATGAATGTAATGTAGAGATTGTGTCCAAAATCATATTGCTCAAATTACTAGAAGTTATGCTCATGCCAGGTTTTCTGTTCATATTGCCAAGAATAATGCAAACAATTGTGTGAATGTTTGGGTACGTGTATAATATTAATGGTGATGAGTCCCTTAAGCAAAGTGACATACTTATATTTTTTCACTTGTAATTGTGTAAAATTCTAACAAATGCTTTTACAGCAATTTCTTTGTTGGTTTCTGGTCTGTCTCTGGTTACAATCTGAGGGGTGTGGGAAACAAACCCTGGTGTTGGTGCATTTGGGGAGGGTTTTGAACAGCAGACGTTGGCCCCCTGTACCACCTACTGTGCACAGGGTGAGATGGGGGGCCAACTAAACCTGCAAGTGGCTGAATCACACAGCCTCATAACCCGGCCCACATCAGTGTTCTAACATGCCTGGAGAGGGTGGAGACAAATATGTCATGTAAAATACTTATTGGTTGATTTGATTGTAATTGTCTCCATATGTCTGTTTGTATTGATACTGTGCTGTATAAAGCAAGGTCAGAGAAATGTGTTTAAGTGTCAGAACTCTATAGTACTAGGATTTACAGACAGTATGATGTTAGTAAAAGAAATTTGAATAGAGAGAGTAACCTTTGTCAAAAATATTGTTACATAGCTACGCATGTGGTAAATAGGTTGCACACACCCACTAAGCTGTTTAACTTCTTATTACCATTGAGGACCTCTACATAACTGCTTTGATTGAGACTGAGCTATCAATTACTTGGCTCATGCAGTTTGACAAACCTTGAACTCTTGTCTGATTCATCTTTACTAATTTGCCTGCACAAGTGTTCTTTATTACCTGTTCACTTGGAGACCTGCCTGTGATATCACCTGATTATGGAATACTTTGGAGATCATCTGATATGATTCTCCTGCACTGATGCAGCCCTAGAAGGATGACCCTCTGCTGTAAGGATGAGCCCTTCCTGCACCTGCCCTCCTCCTGTGTTGGTGATGGCTGCTTCAAGCCTTTCTTTTGTGTCATCCTTTGGGAAGAACTCCGCCTCTGCTGTTGCAACTGTGAGGTTTCTCAACTGGGATGAGAAGTTGAGTCTGCCCTTCCCTGCCTTCTACAACCTGGCTGCAATTGCTACATCCTTGTTATAAATCTGTTTCCATTTCTTTTGTGGGTGCCCAATGCCATACAATGAAACTGCTAACAAAAAGGCACTGGGTGTAGCCACGGTGATTACACGGCCAGCTCTCAGCCGCCACTGTCTGTTTGCCCCGAGACAGTGAGAGCTTGGCAGAAAAACATCTGCATTCATCATGAGGGCTTGTGGTGATGAATTCACCGTCCTCCTTCACCCTTCAAATGAACAATATTCTACTCTGCAATAATGAACTGACATTTCCTGGACCCACTCGAGGATCATTTTTTTTCCAAAATGCATTAAGGAGTTCTAACCTTATGGGTGAGGTGTGGCTTTAGGCAACCTGTTACAGTTTACCACATTCAGTTTTCCATTAAGTTATGCAGGGCTAGATTAGGATGATATACTAGCAAAGCTAACTACTGTTAATTCATCGTGTAGTTGTGTAACCCTTTAAACTGTATATTGTATTTGTGTACCAATGACAACACTAACTCATTGATCTCTAACATACATAGAGCTGTGCATAGTATCTAAGTGATCCCGCCCTTTCCTTTAGAAAAGGTTGGGATCAAAGGTTGGGTTGAAAGGTTGTAATAATGTGCTGCTTAAATCACCCCGATATTAAAATATATACAGCACATCACAATTTCTTAAAAATGACATCATTGCTTCAACTAGTCAGCAGCACATTCCTCCAGACAGTGCTTTACAGATACATTAATAATTAACACTCTAGAAGTTCCAGGCACCTGAATACAAAACCTGTATTTCAATACCCAGTTGGTATATTACCATACAAGCCACTGTGACAGAGATCTGAAGACTCAGACCTATTCATGCATTGTTGTTAAAAAACCTGGTCTATT
Organism: Hyperolius riggenbachi; assembly: GCF_040937935.1. Taxonomy (NCBI): domain Eukaryota; kingdom Metazoa; phylum Chordata; class Amphibia; order Anura; family Hyperoliidae; genus Hyperolius; species Hyperolius riggenbachi. Next base: position 137,379,751 of record NC_090650.1, on the reverse strand, counting down.
GAGAAATTAACACATGTAACAAAGTCTACCTCTGCCAGTTGTTTACAGAATAACAAATCCTATTGTCTCTGCTGTCTGTACCATGTCTATGCTATTGTTTCAAATATTTTCTATGTGCACTCCGGTCTAATCTGGTTTTTCCCTAACATCAGGGTGTATATAAGATTGGCCTGTAAATAAAGATTTCAGATGCTGTTCCACCAATTTAAGTGTTTGTGGTTCTGTATCTCCCAGCTGGAAGAGAGGGTATTCACTTGGATTGGGGGAGAACTTTAACCTGGGTTGCAGATTATTCTGCTAAGTCATCTTGTAGCTGCCTCCGCTGAAATTGAGCTAACAGGCCCCTATTCACACTTAGGCAATTAGCGGGAGATTCCCACTAAAGAGTTTTTTTTAAAGCGCTAGGGTTATGTTACCTAATAGCAGTGTTCTTACTGCCGCAATTGGCACTGATTGTGGGCGTGGTGATTAGTGCCAATTGCAAACTTGTTACCTGCAGTATGTTCTGGCCGATTCTGGAGCAATTGCAGTACAGTGCTTATAAAGCTGTGACTGCAATTACTCTGAAATTGCAGTGTCCAGCGATTTTTATGGCAATAATCGCTGTAAAAATCACTTGTGCAAAACAAGCCATTTTCAGATGTGAACAGGGCCACACTGCTGGAATCTGACCCCTTACCACCATCTGAATAAGATTCTTTCAGAAAGATGATTATTAAAAACTTTACACGGAGAAGATAGCAACCCCCTGTGCAGGAACATGGTCTGGCAATGTAGAGCCGACACTTTAGTATCTAAGGGCTGGTTCACACTGGCATCTGCTCAGCATCTTATTCACACTCTGCCTCCCCCCCCCCCCAAATGCCAGCGCTTAACAGCCAAGCTTTTAATGGCTTTGCGTAGAGTTGCGTTTTCTGGGCTTTTGTTGTGTTTTGCAGGAAGGGCTAGGCTCTTATGGCCTCATTTGCTTTGGCTGGCTTTCGAACTCCTAGAAGCTGCATGTTGCTTATGAGACGTCACATTGGGAACAACTGCTAGGCCTTCATGAAAGCCTGCGAAAGCACATTCAATTGCATGGGACGGTGTTTAAAACACTACGTTTATTGCCAGCAAAAAATCCCTGTGAACCAGCCCTAAAACTGATGGATAATTTTACAGCAGAGAGGCAGAGCTGTGTGAGGAAAGAAGTTCCTAGTACTTGTAATGTGTGCCCAAACATACAGCATTAAAAAAAGTTTTTATCAATAGTATTATTTAGTATTTATATAGCACTGACATCTTCTGCAGCGCTGTAGAGTATATTGTCTTGTCACTAACTGTCCCTCAGAGGAGCTCACAATCTAATTCCTACCATAGTCCTGTCTATGCAGTGTTCTCCCCAGGGCTCTTTAAGTGGGCGGGCCGCCCGGCTGCTTTGAGATCCCGCCCGCCTACCTTGCTAAGGCTGGTGATGTCACGCAGGCAGAGCGTTCTGTTGCCTGCTATAAATCAGTGTTCAGCTCTCGCTATACACTACAGGAGCGTGCCTGTGTGACCTCCTGCTTGAACAGTGATTGGCTGGGCGGGTTGTAAGGGGCAGGGCTGGTTAACTGTCTGTCACCGATTGGCTGGGCGGGTTGTGAGGGGCAGGGCTGGTTAACTGTCTGTCACCGCTATACCGGAAAGCCTCTTTTATGCCTCGCTTTGCTGGCTGCTTGTGTCTGTTAGCTTGCAAGCAGCTCAGCTAGCAGAGGCAACCGCCCGGGTTGCAGGGAAACTAGTCCTGTCCCTGTGTTTCCTTGAGGCTGGGGAGAGCATGAAGCTGCAGACACTCTATTCCCCCCTCCCCCGAGCGATCGTATCCACACAGCGTCTCTCCTGTGCCCTGGCTGCATGAATCTCCAGATCAAGTGCACGGCAAGGAGTTCTGACTAGAGATGGGAAGTTCGGATCTTTTCAATGATCCGGATGATTCGAATCGGATCATTGAAAAGATCCGGATCTTTGATCATTTTACTACCGAAGAATTCGGGGGTTGAAATGACTAGCAGGGCAGGAGAGGGGGGGGGGGGTGGACACACAGAGAAGGGGAGAAGATGCACATAGGGCAGGGAGTGGACAGAGAAGGGAGGAGGGACGAGCAGAGAGCAGAAATGTTTGCTTGCACACAATACCCACATGCAATCATATTACATATATTTCACCTACATGTTCATCTGTATACCTTGAATGGAAACGTCGCACAGTGAAGCATTCCCCAAAGACAAGTGCAGCTGTGCCGAGTGCAGGAGGATCATATTACGCTGCAATCACAGTGCCTGCAAAGTTACTGAGCTGTGCTGAGCCAAAAGTTTCCAATGTGTTCACTGTGCACAACTACGGAACAGACAGCCTATAATGAGCAGCACATTATAGCCAGTATGTGTGCTCTACACATATCTGGCAGTGGCACCCATGTCCCCTCTCTCTCATCTACCTGGCTGTCCTTGCAAGGCTGGCTCCCCTCCAACTCAGCGATCCATCTCTGCTCTGCTTCCACTCCGCTGCCCGCTGAGAGGGCGTGTCGCTCCTGGCCCCGCCCCTTTTGCAATCCGAATCACTCATTTTGATGATTTGGATGATTCGACTCAGAAAATAGATTCGGATCAAAGATCCGAATCGTTCATGATCCGGACAACACTAGTTCTGACGCCCCGCTCTCTGTTTCCCGGCTGCTTCTCTATCTACAATAAGAGCTCCTCTGAAGCATGCAGTGCTGGATTTGTGAAGTTCAGAACTCTGTGAGCCAGACCTCTGCTGCACTTCTTATCTGATAAAGTGCAGAGTCTGTGGAGAGTACACGGAGCTTTCAAGGGTCTGGGAAAACAAATAAACAATGTAGTTTAGCTGACTTGCTGGGGATGGAGGCTGCTGCTGAATGCTGTCTGTCTCATCTGCTTGCTTGGTTGCCCAGAAGATGCAAGTGCCCATACATTACTTGATTTTAGCAACTGGCAGATTTAATATAAGTGAATTAATCTGCCAGAGATCAGTTGTGAAAAGTTTGCCTAGGGCAGTAAAAATTACAAATTCAGCCCTGGCTGTACTAGTTGGGCAAAGTCTGTGAAAAGTTGCTGCTGCACAAATAGGAAAAATGGAACATAGATCCAGCTTTGAGGGTATGTGCAAGTGGCTTGAAAGGACAGTGTGTGGGGGTGATTCTTGCAGAGTTCACATGCATGTAATTTCCTATGGATGTTATTTGCTGCTGGGGTAGAGGGGTATTGCAGATCATTTACTATGATACTGACCCCTGTTTACTATCTGCAATACCGCTTGACCCCAGCACCAAACAACAACCATATGAAAAACAAAAATCACCCCTTTATGAAATGCAACAAGCACCCCTGTTTGAAATGTGAAATTACTCCCCCCCCCCATATTAAATGCAATAATCACCCCCGTATGAAATGAAACCATAACACCCATATTCGGTGTTCTCTCCAGGCTCTTTTAGACGGGTGCATCACCTAACTAAGTTTGGTGAGCAACCGGCTGTCACCAGCTCGCCTCCTCATCCTCTTCTTATGTATATAGTTAGAGTTGCACCTGACCCGCATTCCCCCTCGCACCCCACCCGGCTACTTTTTCATGCCACCCGGCTGGAAAAAAATCCTGGGGAGAACACTGCTATGTACAGTGGAGGAAATAATTATTTGACCCCTCACTGATTTTGTAAGTTTGTCCAATGACAAAGAAATGAAAAGTCTCAGAACAGTATCATTTCAATGGTAGGTTTATTTTAACAGTGGCACATAGCACATCAAAAGGAAAATCGAAAAAATAACCTTAAATAAAAAGATAGCAACTGATTTGCATTTCATTGAGGGAAATAAGTTTTTGAACCCTCTAACAATAAAAGACTTAATACTTAGTGGAAAAAACCTTTGTTTGCAAGCACAAGCGCAGAGGTCAAACGTTTCTTGTAATTGATGACCAAGTTTGCACACATTTTAGGAGGAATGTTGGTCCACTGCTCTTTGCAGATCATCTCTAAATCCCTAAGGTTTCGAGGCTGTCTCTGTGCAATTCTGAGCTTAAGCTCCCTCCATAGGTTTTCTATTGGATTAAGGTCCGGAGACTGACTAGGCCACTCCATGACCTTAATGTGCTTCTTCTTGAGCCACTCCTTTGTTGCCTTTGCTGTATGTTTTGGGTCATTGTCGTGCTGGAACACCCATCCACGACCCATTTTCAGTTTCCTGGCAGAGGGAAGGAGGTTGTCGTTCAGGATTTCACGATACATGGCTCCGTCCATTTTCCCGTTAATGCGATTAAGTTGTCCTGTGCCCTTAGCAGAAAAACACCCCCAAAGCAAAATGTTTCCACCCCCATGCTTGACGGTGGGGACGGTGTTTTGGGGGTCATAGGCAGCATTTTTCTTCCTCCAAACACAGCGAGTTGAGTTAATGCCAAAGAGCTCTATTTTGGTCTCATCAGACCACAGCACCTTCTCCCAGTCACTCACAGAATCATTCAGGTGTTCATTGGCAAACTTCAGACGGGCCTGCACATGTGCCTTCTTGAGCAGGGGGACCTTGCGAGCCCTGCAGGATTTTAAGCCATTGCGGTGTAATGTGTTTCCAATGGTTTTCTTGGTGACTGTGGTCCCTGCTAATTTGAGGTCATTCACTAAAGGGGCCCATACACTCAGCCGATTTTCTGGCCGACCGATCGATTGCAAATCGGTTGGCCAATCGACCGATCGATGGCCGATTTCGATGGATTTCCATCGAACTGGCAGGGTGGAAAATTTAGGTCGATCTGATGAGATTGCTTATCAGTTTGCATTGGCCTTAAAGAGACTCTGAAGCGAGAATAAATCTCGCTTCAGAGCTCATAAATAGCAGGGGCACGTGTGCCCCTGCTAAAACGCCGCTATCCCGCGGCTAAACGGGGGTCCCTTCACCCCCAACCCACCCCCCGCAAAAGTGTGTCGTAGAAAAAGTCGCTGGCTGTCTCTTCCTGGAGGCAGGGCTAACGGCTGCAGCCCTGCCTCCAGTCGCGTCTGTCAGCGGCGCATCGCCGCCTCTCAGTGAAGGAAGACTGAGAGGGGCGGGGGAGAGGCGGAGATACGCGCTGACAGACGCGCGTGGGGCAGGGCTGCGGCGGTTAGCCCTGCCCCAACCAGGAAGCGCTCCCCCGGTGTATCGAGGGGGATTTGGGGGTGAAGGGACCCCCGTTAAGCCGCGCTATAGCGGCGTTTTAGCAGGGGCACACATGCCCCTGCTATTTATGAGGTCTGAAGCGAGATTTATTCTCGCTTCAGACTCTCTTTAATGGAAATCTGATGGCAAAAAAATGCCATCAGATCGAATTTCAATAGATTTCAAACTGAAATCTATTGGAATTCTATTCTGGTAAAAAATGTTCTAAAAACGCATCAGATAGATCATCAGATGCATTTCTTATCTATCTGCTGCCAATCTGACGAGTGTATGGGCACCTTAACTCATCCCGTGTAGTTCTAGGATGCTTTTTCACCTTTCTCAGAACCATTGACACCTCACGAGGTGAGATCTTGCGTGGAGCCCCAGAGCGAGGTCGATTGATGGTCATTTTGTGCTCCTTCCATTTTCAAACAATCGCACCAACAGTTGTCACCTTCTCTCCCAGCTTCTTGCTAATGGTTTTGTAGCCCATTCCAGCCTTGTGCAGGTCTACAATTTTGTCTGACATCCTTGGACACCTCTTTCCCATGTTGGAGAGTTTGGAGTCTGCTTGATTGATTGATTCTGTGGACAGGTGTCTTTTATACAGGTGACTAGTTAAAGTGACTCCGAGCTCATCAAAAAAAATGAAAGTTGTACTCACCTGGGGCTTTCTCCAGCCCAGTGCTGGTCGGGAGGTCCCACGCCGGCGTCCTGGCTCCTATCCTTCTCCCCGCTCCGGAATGGCTGACAGGCCGCAGCCCGGGCGACACTCTCCCGAGTGTCGGGCTGCTCCTTCCGCATATGACGCAGATTACGTCACACGCCGGCCGCCTTGCGTCATCACGGCGGCCGGCGTGAAAGTATAGGAGCCAGGACGCCGGCGTGGGACCTCCCGACCAGCACTGGGCTGGAGAAAGCCCCTGGTGAGTACAACTTTTATTTTTTAGATGAGCTCGAAGTCCTTTTAAGACAGGTGTCCTTAATGAGGGTGACTAATTGAGTAGAAGTGTCTAACCCAGGCTTTCTCAACCAGGGTTCCCTGGAACCCCAGGGTTCCTTGAGTACTCTGCAGGGGTTCCTTGGCATTTTCTCCCATCGTGGGGATGTATAATGGAGCTCACTATAATAGGTGTTACTGTAACAAGAAGCACTAAATTAGGGGCTTAGGAGGCAGTATAATGAGTGGCAGTGTAATAGGGGTAGTGAAATAAACAGCCACACATACTTTTAAAGACCATGCCTCCTGCAAAATAAATGCAAGGGTTCCTCGAGATCAGAAAATTGTTTGCAGGGGTTCCTTGAGATCCAAAAGCTATTTGCAGGGTTCCTCCAGGGTAGAAAGGTTGAGAAAGGCTGGTCTAACCACTCAGTGGGACCCAGAACTCTTAATGGTTGGTAGGGGTTAAAAAACTTATTTCACTCAATGAAATGCAAATCAGTTGCTATCTTTTATTTAAGGTTATTTTTTCGATTTGCCTTTTGATGTGCTATCTGCCACTGTTAAAATAAACCTACTATTGAAATGATACTGTTCTGAGACTTTTCATTTCTTTGTCATTGGACAAACTTACAAAATCAGTGAGGGGTCAAATAATTATTTCCTCTCTGTATGTGTCATGTAGTGTATTTATTGTAGTCTAGGGCCAATTTTAGGAGGAAGCCAATTAACTTATCTGTAGGTTTTTGGGATGTAGGAGGAAACCAACGCAGACTCGGGGAGAACATACCAACTCCTTGCAGATGTTGACCTGGCTGGGATTTGAACCGGGGACCCAGCGCTGCAAGGCGAGAGTGCTAACCACTACGCCACCAAGCTGCCCAGAATAGTATTCATTTAACTGCAGCGTACAGATTTATGATGCATTAATATACTACCTTTGTTCACTAGTACCATTAATGCAAGTTTAACAGTCCAAAGTAATTTGTTATTTGAAATTACCAAAAAATGTAACAATTAACAAGTTTAAAAAGGGAAGGGGAATCTGTTTAAATGTTCTATGTTAGTGTTTGTCTCAGGTACACTTTACATTTTATATAGTCTCCAATACTTAGCTGGGACTTCCTCCAGACCCCCTTGAGGCCACTCGTTCCCTTGCCATCTTCCCAGTACTCTGGCAAGTGGCATTTTGTTGTGCATGCACAGCCACACACTCCTGTGGCTGGAAGCATTCTGCATAGAACACTCCCAGCCACATGAGCGCAACAGGGGAGTACGCACAGCCATGCCCTGTATGCGTGACTCAGAGTATCAGGCCATCCAGCGGGGCACAGGAGCAGCCCAGGAAAACTGCAAGAGACCAAGCAGCCTCAAGAGGCTGGAGAAAGCCCCAGGCAAGTATAAAACCGGAGAGTTTATCTAAGGTTCCCTTTAATCGCTGCAACCGACCCCCTAACCCCCAGCCCTGGCGCACTACCCATACTCGCAACCTCCAGAGGAAAACACGCCACTGAACAGAAATGAAGGAAAACTAGACTTAACCATGATTTCCTAAAGTACAAGACCAACCTGCTGCAGTTCCACACTGCCCTTGCTCATGCGAAGCAGGAATATTTTACCAAGCTCATCGGAGCCCAAGCTTCCAACCCCCGGCGTCTTTTTGCCACTTTCAACTCCCTGCTTAAACCCACCTCCTCACCCTCCCATTTCCTCCCTCTCTGCCACAGATTTAGCCACCTACTTCACCAACAAAATGGTCTCCATCCGCCAGGAAATATCCAATCTCCACCTCCCAACCAGCTGCTCCACCCTATCCTCCCTTCACTCCTACCACCGAGGAAGTCAACCACCTACTGCAGACTTCCCATACCACTGCTCTCCCCCCCCCCCCTTCTGATTTACTCCAGCCTCACTTCACAGAATTAGTTCCAGTCCTCACTACCCTGTTCAACCTCTCCCTATCCACAGGCACCTTCCCCTTAGACTTCCAGCAGGCCACGGTACTACCCCTGCTCAAGAAACCCTCCCTCGACCCCTCGCTACCCTCCAAACTACCGTCCTATCTCCCTCCTCCCCTTTGCCTCAAAACTCCTTGAGCGTCTGGTTCACAAACGCCTGACCCAGTACCTCAATGCTAGACCCACTGCAAGCTGGATTTCGGCCTGCCCACTCAACCGAAACTGCTCTCACCAAAGTGGTCAATCACCTTGCCTTAGCTAAAGCTGAAGGTAAATACTTCATTCTCCCACCTCCTTGACCTTTCAGCAGCTTTTGACAGTACATCATCCCCTACTCCTCCAGTCCATGGGCATTCACGATCTCACCCGGTCCTGGCTTTCATCCTACCTCTCCTTCACAACCGCCTTCAATGAGTCCTCGTTCACCCCCAAGCACCTCTCGGTGAGAGTCCCCCAGGATTCAGTCCTTGGCCCCCTACTGTTCACCCTATACACATCCTCCATTGGAAAGGTTATCTCCTCCATGGGTTTTAACTATCATCTGTTTGCAAATGATACCCAGGTCTACCTCCACACCCCTAACATATCCACCACTACCATGGACAAGGTGTCCTCCTGCCTATCTGCCATCTCCTCCTGGATGTCCGCTAGGTTCCTGAAACTAAATCTAGACAAAACTGAATTTATGATCTTCCCACCCCGGCCATCCATGAACCTCCCAGATGTGCATGTCACTGTTAACCACACTACCCTTCGCCCTACCTCTCAAGTCCGCTATCCGGGTGTCACCCTGAACTCCACACTCTCCTTCACTCCCCTCATCCAAAACCTCAAAGTCCTGCAACTTCCACCTTCGTAACATCTGTAAGAGTCGCCCTTTCCTGACCTCTGCCACCAAACTCCTCATAATTTCCCGCCTTGACTACTGCAATGCCCTGCTGTCTGGTCTCCCTATGACCCAAACAGCCCCACTGCAGTCCATCATGAATGCAGCAGCAAGAATTATCCACTGCTCCCATCGCTCCACCACAGCAGATCCCCTCCTTGAATCCCTCCACTGGCTTCCTATCCAGTCCAGAATCAGATTCAAGATACTGTGTCTGACCTACATTTCCGATCTTACTCAGGAGGTACACACCTAGCAGCTCACTCCGTTCTTCCAATGAACTTCGCCTGACTGTCCCCTGCATCACCCAGTCCCATGCACGCCTCCAGGACTTCTCAAGAGCTGCTCCAACATTATGGAACTACCTACCTCCACCCATTAGGGCAGCCCCTTCCAACATCAAGAAAGCCCTCAAAACTCACCTTTTCCCTCTGGCCTACTACCCCTCACAAGTGCTCTAAACCCACAGCTGAACTCTGGTCCCCTACCTTTCGTGTCCTTACCTCTCCCTCTAGATTGTAAGCCATTGGGCAGAGTCCTCTTGTGTCCTACCTGATCATGCACCTCCATTACTGTGAACCCATGCTATGCATCTGAGGAAACCTAGCTTGCCTAATCCCCATGCTCCCATCCAGTGACTGACTAAGCATTACCTTGTACTCATACTGTGCTGCAGGATCTGGTCTCTCTTGTACTCATGTATTGTCATTTTGCTGTATGTCACCCTTAAATATTGTCTGTAACCTAAACTAATGTCCAGCGCTGCATAATATGTTGGCGCTTTATAAATACAATAAATAGTGATTATAGACCTACTACTGTATTCTTCATATACATTCCCTGTATGTCTTGTGAATCCACTGACAAATCTTCAGCACTATCAGAAGATTTGGCCATGACCCACAAACCCAGTTCAGATAGCAACTTTGCCTTGCATAACTGCACTTCGCAGTAAGCCATACCCAGAGTTAAGGTGCCCATACATCAGACTATGTATGAGCAGATCGACCAAGAGGCAGATCTCAGATCAGAGTGAGGTTTGTTGCCTACCCATACACCATCAGACCAATTAAATTGGCATTGTAACACTACATCCATCGCTGTCCCCCCACATAAATGTTCCCGCCCATCTGTGAATTTAACACTTTACCTGTGCACCTCCCCCACTGTGGTCCACATTTAGCACATGGTGCATGTGATGCCAAACACACACACACACACACACCATGTGACCAGCAGCAATGCAGAAGATACATAAGGACCATGGCGGGAGGCAGTGGACAGGTAAAGTATTAAATGGGTGAGCACATTCACATATGGGGAAAAAGTACCAGGGGTTCTATCATGTTTAGCCCAATATTTTTCAGCACGTCCGATAGATACAATTGACCAATTTCAGACAGAAACTCAGGCATGCTTGTGGTGGCAACAATTTGCATCAGATATGATAATTTTCATCACATCTGATGCTCAGCTGCCAAGACAAGGGATGTATGGGCACCTTTAGACTTCGCGCCTTACTAGAGTCCAACAGGGCTTTAGGGACCTGTCTGCAAATCGCCACATATGCTTCTATTGAGCAACGTACTTAACAGACTTCCGAAGCGAGGAGGATTAAAATCTGTTTACTCACCTGGAGATTCTGCCAGCCCCTAGCAGCCACTTCAGTCCCTCACTGCAGCCCCACTCCTGCTTGTTCTCCCATTGGCCACCTGTAATAATTACAACCCACCAGCAGGGTTGGCTTTTCTGCGCCTGCACATCCATGGTGCATTCAACACCTGCGCGCAAGAGCCGACTCAGCCAGTGGGTTGCAATCATTACGGGTGGCCAGCAGGACAACGAGAAGGACCAGGGCTGCAGCAATAGACAAATGGCTGCTTGGGGCTGAAAGAAGCTCCAGGTGAATAAACAGATTTTAAAGGGAACCTTAACTGAGAGGTATATGGATGTTTCCTTTTAAACCATACCAGTTACTTGTCAGTCCTGCTGATCTCTGCTGTAGTAGTATCTGAATCACACACCTGAAACAAGCATGCAGCTAATCCAGTCTGACTTCAGTCCGAGCACCTGATCTGCATGTTTGTTGAGGGGCTGTGGCTAAAAGTATTAAGGCCCGTTTTCACTTCAACGGAAATCAGGTCAAATCTGAAGTTTCCCTGCAGGCAAACTGCCATAGGGGATAATGCTGCCGCCATCCGAATCGCTTGCCATAGCGGCTTGGCCAACATTGCAGCATTTTTCCGTGAGTGTAGCAGCAAATCCCATAGCCATGCATAGCACGGCTTCCGGGATTCGGCTGCATACTCGCTCAACAGGGAAGTGCCACAGCTAGTGGGAATGAGCCCTTATAGACACAAGATCAGCAGGAGAGTCAGGCAACTGGTATGGTTTTAAAAAAGGGAAAAAAAAAATCTACACCCTCAGTTTAGATTCCCTTTATTCTTCCTCAAGCCCCATACACACGCTCAACAGCAGTCTTTTATACAGCACAATTAACTTGTTAAAGAGAATCTGTATTGTTTAAAAATCGCACAAAAGTAAACATACCAGTGCGGTAGGGGACACCTTATTACCCTCTGTCACAATTTTGCCGCTTCCCGCCGCATTAAAAGTGGTTAAAAACAGTTTTAAAACGTTTATAAACGAAAATGGCCACCAAAACAGGAAGTAGGTTGATGTACAGTATGTCCACACATAAAAAATACAGCCATACACAAGCAGGCTGTATACAACCTTCCTTTTGAATCTCAAGAGATCATTTGTGTGTTTCTTTCCCCCTGCAGCTCTCATCCACTGAAGTGACAGGCCGTTTCTTCCTGCAGAGTGCAGACAGCTCTGCCCTTGTTTGCAATTCCTCAGTATGTGAAAGCCCAGCCAGCTCAAAGGACGATTTATCCAGCTTGTAAAAGAGAGAAGCTGCACTAATCTAAATAACACACAGGCAGTGTGCACAGAGGGGCCTAGAGGGGGGAGTGCATAGCAGAACCACAACACTGAAGAATGGCAGATAGGCGACGCTCTAGTAACTATCGACGTTAGTCTTTACAACAGAATTCCCCACAATGCTGGGGTTGAAGCAGTGAGAACTTTCCTCCGACGTAGTCAAAAAGAGGATAACTTTATCGATTTTGTGTGCGAATGCTTGATTTTCGTGCTTACGCACAACGCCTTCACTTTTGATGGTGTGTGGTACTGGCAGCTGTCGGGCACAGCCATGGGGACGTCGGTGTCATGCACATATGCTAATTTGTTTTTGGCTTGGTGGGAGGAGAAATATGTGTATGGCCCCGGCGTCCCACATTGCGGATGCATCAGGAGATGGTCCAGATTTGTAGACGATATCCTGGTGTACTGGTCCAGGAACCGTGTTGCCTTAGAGGAGTTCATTGGTTATTTGAACTCAGGGAAGGAGAATATGCAGTTCATGTTCGAATATAGTGAAGAGAAGGTAGCGTACCTAGATTTAGACTTAAGAATAGAAGGGAATAAAATTATCTCAAAAGGGTATAAAAAAAACCTATAAACAGCAATCTGCTACTACATAGGAGAAGCTACCATCCAGAACATACCTTTAAATCCCTCCCCTATGGACAGTTCCTAAGGCTAAGGCGAAACAATACCCGGAAAGAGGACTTTGAGGACCAAGCGATGGAACTAAAAAATAATCTAGAGAAAAAAAGGATATGAACCAAAGGACTTGGACATTGCTCTGCAATGTGCTAGTGATGTGGAAAGAAGCTGCTTAATAGAAGGAAAAAATAATAAAGAAAAAAACGACAACAAAAGAATGTAGAAAGTGATAGATTAACCTTCTCCTTTGAGTATACACCTATGCATAGAGAGATAAGAAAAAGTATTATGAAAAATTGGAAAATGATTGAAAGGGATCCAGTTCTAAGGGCTTGTTCAGACTACGAGAGCTTTTCTAAGCGCTTTGTGATTTTAAAAGCTCCTGTTAATGCTGTCCTATGTGTGTGTTCACACTAGAGTGATGTGATTTTGTAAAAATCCCCCATGGGATTACATTAGCAAAAGCTTTTTGAAATCACTAGCGCTTAAAAAGCGCTTGTAGTGTGAACAAGCCCTAAAGGAGATTTATAAGCAACCACCAATGATAACCTTTAAAAGGGCACCTACCTTAGGAGATAAACTTACATCTAGTGAATGTAGGAGTCCAAAAAATCCACATGGTTAGATCAGGGGCAATTAAAAGGCAATTACAGATGTGGCCATTGTCCTCAGTGTCCGCATATGAAAGCTGGGAAATATTTAAAAGTGGGACCAGTAGAGAACAAAGTGAAGGACTTCATTACTTGTAGAACGAAATACATTGTTTATATAGTATGGTGCCCATGCCAACGATTTTATATCGGAATGACAACGCGAGAGATGAGAGAACGTATACGAGAACATTAAATCAGTGGAAACCGGGAAAGGGTGTACTAGGTTAATTGAGCACTTTCGAATGGAGCATGGAGGAGACCCAACTTGTTTGTTTTTTGCAGGATTAGAACAGGTCCAAATTCCACCAAGAGGAGGCAATAGAGAACAGAGGTTATTAAGACAAGAAAGTAGATGGATAATCAATACTGATGCAATGGGGGCATTAGGCCTCAATGACAATGTTGAGATGGCCTGTTTTTTTAGATCCCTAAACCTGTGTGGAGAAATAGGTGAATGGAGTCAGTGCAGTAAGCAATATTTTCCTCCCTCCTTTTCCTTCCTCCAGAAGTATTGCTGTTCAGAATAATTCGTTTTCGTTTTTAAAATTTGAGGATAGAATTTAGTAGATGTATATGTGTGGGGTAATGTGAGACAAAGATTTTTGAAGGTGCTAAATGTAGCATATTTAAGATAGAATATCTGACTAAAAATTAATTGGAAGTATCCATAATATAAATAAAGTGATTAATCAGATTTAGCTCCCTGGACAGACAGACAGACAGACAGACAGACAGAGACAGACACACACACCTACCTTTCTCCCTCTCCTTTTTAATAACATATTTCATCACTGATAATATATATATTTTTTTAAACGATATAATAAAAATGTGGTTTTAGAAAAGGATTTTTGATTTACCTAAACAGATGCTTCCTTGCTGGGTTTGGCACCATCTAGTGGCTTTCTGAATTTCCAGTGTAGTCGGAATTGGAAAGCCACTGTGGAGTGCAAAACACTTCCTATTTCCTCATCGTGGATGTTCTTGAGTTCCACGTCATAGGCATACTGATTTATGCGTGCGCAAGTATTTTTCATGCGTAGTTACGGACGCATGCGCACGGGGCGCAACAATGAGGAAAGGAAGTGACGCTTAGCGGCGTGACGTATGCGGAAGCCGGAGCGGTTGCCCGGCGTTATAAATGAACCTGATAACGGGCCTAACACCGCGCACGGAGCCTCAGAAGAAGCTCATCTTAGAGCGAAACAGCTGTCAGGCGGACCGCTGCTCCCACACTACCCCACAGCTAGGAACAGTAAGGGTATGTCATTGCATGTATAGAATTGATGGACCTGTCTGTATGATCAGATGAATGGATACAATAAATGACAAATATGCTTGACATGTAGTGCCGGATGGTTCAATCTTCTTGCTACATATACACTTGATGTTTGCTTCAGCATCCTGAGCACACAGGAGGTAAATACCCTGATCCCTCCCGATCTAACTGCCACCTCTAGGCTAGTCCCATGACCGCAGTGCCAGACTTTTTCTTTTTTCTTTATTTTTTGAAAACACTGAAGAACTTGGCAGCCTTCCAGACACAGGACAACAAGTCCGACAGGGGAGAGATAAGCTGATTTGTTACAGATGGTGATAGTAGAAAGTGCTGCAGTAAGCCAGAGCACATTAGAATAGGTTTTGGAACTTATAGGATGATAAAAAAAACAAGATGCAATTTTTCTTTTTAAACCCCCCCAAAAAATTGCTTGCTATTAATCACACAACTGATAAGACGTCAATCTAACTGTTGGATTGACGTCTTAGTTGTGTGACTAGCAAGCAACTTTTTTTTTTGGTCGTTCAACTTGTCTGATAATTGTGCTGCATAAAAGACTGCTGTTGAGCATGTTCATGGGGCTTCAGGAGTCCTTTAACCTCCTGGCCGATAAACCCGAGCTGAGCTCGGGATATGTCGCGCAGAAAGATTTCTCAGGCCCTAGTGGGCCGATTTGCATAATTTTTTTTGTTACATGCAGCTAGCACTTTGCTAGCTGCCTGTAACTTCCGATCGCCACTGCTCGCTGCCGATCCGCCGTGCAGCCCCCCCCCCCCAGACCCCTTGCGCAGCCTGGCCAATCAGTGCCAGGCAGCGCTGATGGGTGGATCGGGACTCCGTCAATGACATAATCGCGAGCATCGCCATGGCAACAGGGAAGCCAAGCAGGAGATCCCGTTCTGAACGGAATCTCCTGCTTGAGGAGGGTGCGGGGGATGCCACTGCACAGCGGCTATCATGTAGCTAGCACTAGGCTAGCTACATAAAATAAAAAAAATAATATATTGTTCAAAAAGCTGATATGACTGATAAGATCCAAGTCAATCCAACTGTTTTTTAACAATAGCGAAATACTTTAGTTTCACAACAAGTTATTCAACAATTGTGCTGCATAAAATACCACTGTTCAGCATGTGTATGGGACTTAAGACTTTCCCCTGGAGCCATCCTCCGTCTACCCTATTTTAGGCACAAATTGGTAGTGAAATGCTTGCAAGGCGGACCTCAGCTTGCTAGCCTGTAGCACATTCAGTAGGAGACCTTTGGCAAGTCTCCCTTACACTGCTACTGCCAATAGAGCGCGCCCTAGTGGCTGCTGCTCTGCTCTGGCGCTTTGAGTCCGCAAGGAGAAAAGCGCAATATAAATGTTATTTGTCTTGTCTCTCCAATCCCCCCCCCCCCCCAAAAAAAAAAAAACCTGCAATTATCCCTAAGATTTAAAGTAAGAGCTGATGGGTCCAGAACAAAGGAGCCCACAAGAGGCTTGAAGACTGCCCCCCCCCCCCACACACACACACGTATAAATCCTTTTACTGCATTTGCCTCAGCTACATTTTAACATGTTGAGTTTAGGTAGTGAAGAAACACTTTGAACACTAATGGTGCGTACAGACATGCGACTATAGTCGTTTAAAACGATCGTTACCGACGGCATTGCCCGACGATCGTTCGTAAAAAGTGCACTAACGATCATTAAAACGACCGACCAACGAGATATGTCGTTGGTAAAGAACGATCCATTCTGCCAGATCTTTTCCAACGACCATCGTTCAAAAAGTAATGTCTGTACAATGATCGGTCGTTGATCGTTCGTTCTCAAAGCTTTGCACATGCTCAAACAGTTCTTTTTGACACTTGTGTTTGAAATCAGTTTATACATCATGTTGCGCACGCAACGCTCGTTCCAAGATCGTTCGTACACGAACGATGTTCAAAGTAGCCTTTCTTCAAACGATCATCGGCCGATACCTCCTTTAACATCGTTCGTCGTTCAGAACGAACGATCGTTATCGTATGTCTGTACGTACCCTAAGTGTGCCAACATATCCTGTACAGCACTCTGAAAGCAGGAAAATATGTAGGAGCAGTATTGGAGTAATGGGAGGATGTGGTTGAATTAAAGGGAGTAAACCTTGAGGGTGTGATTTGCAAGAGGTTTTACCACCCACTTAGGACGATTAAAGGACCTCTGTCGCGAAAATCTCAAAATTTAAAACACGTTAACATAGACAAGTAAGTACATTTCTTCCAGAGTTAAATGAGCTTTTCTCCTATGTTGCTGTCACTTACAGTACCGTATATACTCGCATATAAGCCGACCCACATAAAAACCGACCCCCCAACTTTTCCCTGAAAAAACAGGGAAAAATGATTGACCCCCATATAAGCCAGGGGTAGGAAATGCTGGATTGGTGCAGCCCCCCAGTGTGTCCCAGTATAGGTAGGTAGTGTCCAGTATAGCTAGTATAGTGCCCAGTATAGCGCCCAGTATGGGTAGGTAGTGCCTCAGTTTAGCTAGTATAGTGCCCCAGTATGGCTAGTAAAGTGCCCAGTTTAGCCAGTATAGTGCCCCAGTATAGTGCCCAGTTTAGCCAGTATAGTGCCCAGTTTAGCCAGTAAAGTGCCCAGCATAGGTAGGTAGTGCTCCCCCCCCAGCTCCCCGCTCCTATTACCTGCTTAGGCAGCGGCCGCTTCCTAATCCGCGTTCCCCTTCTGAAACTTTCTCAGAGTGTATCACAGCAGTGCACCCAGCGCTGCTGCGACGATGCAGGGGGCAGGAAAGAGCGCGGCTCCCTATAGCGGCGATCTGTATCGCCGTTACCAAGGGAACCGCTCTTTCCTGCCCCCTGCATCGTCACAGCAGCAGCGCCGGGCGCGCTGCTGTGATACACTGAGAAAGTTTCAGAAGGGGAACGCGGATTAGGAAGCGGCCGCTGCCTAAGCAGGTAATAGCAGCGGCGGCCGCGGGGGGAGCGGGGCGCGGACCACCCACCACTAACTACTAGACCACCAGGGAAGACTCGCATACAAGCCGACCCCCCAACTTTTGACCCCCTTTTTGGGGGTCAAAAATTCGGCTTGTATGCGAGTATATACGGTAAGTAGTAAAAATCTGACAGACATTTTGGACCAGCCCATCTTCTCATAGGGTGTTTGGGGTTTTCTTAATTTTTAAATAAAAGCACTTAGTGAATGGCAGTTCCTCCAACAGAAAAAAAAAAAAGTGTACTTTGAGCAGGGAGGCTGGCCAGCATCTTTGTATAAATCTTTTTCAGGAAATGTCTTAAAGCCCCGTCTACACAAGGCGATCCGGCGGCTCGATTAGCCGCCGAATCGCCTCTTCCACATCCCCGCGCATATCCGCTCGCGCCGGACTCGATCCGCCCTCGTCCCCACTTATCTTCTCGATTCCCTGCCATTGTCCCCTCGTGGGGAACGAGCAGGGAATCGGTGGTGGCAAGATCCGGCCTGTCGGTTCTTATCAATCGAGCCACATCAGCGGCTCGATTGATAATACACATCGGAGTAGGCCTGAACGATTTTAGGAAAAAATTGAATTGAGCGATTTCTATCTGAAATTGCGATTTCGATTCGATGCATGGTTTCCTTCCAATCAAGCTTTGTTCCCCCTCTTTGCCTAGTTGTTCCCTCCTCTGTCTCTATTTGTGCCCCCTTTGCCTCTTTATGCCTCCTCTGGGTCTCTCTCTTGCCCCCTTTGTCTCTGTGCCCGCTCTCTCTCTCTGTGCCTCCTCTGTCCCACAAGCTGCATCAGTTCTGGACATAGCTTCTAATGCCCAGAATACTTCCTGTATGTCATGTGACATACAGGAACCCGGAGTTTTGCCAAGCACACTTCCCCCATGTGCAAATGACGTGATCGCGATAATTGCCGGTTTGACGATTCCGAAATTGTGATCTTGGTGATCACGATTTATCTTTCAGGCCTACATCGGAGCATCAACGCGTGTAGATGAGGCTTTATACAGAATAAAGGCCATGCTGAGAATCCCCCAGGAAGAGATTGACTAGCCCAAAACCTGTTGGTAATGTCAGATTTCTACTACCTGCTGTAAGTGACAGCAACATAGGAGAAAAGTCATTTATGGCTCATTTTACTCAGGAAGAAAAAACGTACTACTGATTTGTATGCGTTTCAAATTTTAAGATTTTCGCAACAGTTCCTCATTAAGCCCCATACACACTCTAAATGTAACAACCATTGCATCCAATCATGACATCTGCTGGGAACAGAGCATGTACAACAGCTCCCTGACCCTGTACAGCTGTCTGAGGACATTGTTACCTCCAGTCACGCCATGATGTCACTCCCATGCCTCTCTTCCCCATAGCAACAGGACAAAAGTAAGTTTCACTTACCTGGAGCTTCCACCAGCCCCCTGAAGACGTTCTGTGCCCATGCCGTCACTCACCAATCATCCAGTCCCCAGCCATGACTCAGTTTCATTTTTGCCGACTGCCCAGCCGCCAAACCAGTGCATCTGCATGACCCTAGCCACACACATTCTTAACCACTTGCCGACCAAGTGGTTTCCTATTGATCTCACTTACCTGAGGCTTCTACCAGCCCCATGCAGCCATGCTGTGCCCTCGTAGTCACTCACTGCTGCTCCAGTCCCCCGCCACCAGCTAGTTTCATTTTTGCCAACCTCGGGGTCAGCGGGCCGCATTACGTACACTTTTACGTACTCCCACTTGTGCAGGAACATAAACACACATTTTTTAGCCTTTGGGGCCGCACCGCAAAAAAAAAAAAAAAAAAAAAAAAAAAAAAAAAAAAAAAAAGAAGTGGCATGTGTTAATGTTCCTGCACCAGTGGGAATGTGTAAAAATGTACGCAATGCTGGTCGGCAAAATCGAAACTAGCTGACGGCAGGGGACTGGAGCAGCAGCGAGTGACTACGAGGGCACAGGATGGCTGCATGTGGCTGGTAGAAACCTCAGGTAAGTGAAACTTTATTTTCCCTGACGATGCCTTTAATCATGCCCCTGTGGCTGTCCTGCGCAGTATATGTAGTACGCAGGATGGCTACAGGGATGGTAGGACAGCCAGGGCCATGCAGGCTCACTGGCTCAGCAACTGGACAGATGCCAAAAACAGACAGCCACAGCAGGGGGGGTACTGGATGATCGGTGAGCGACAATGCAAGCAAAGGACATCTGCATGAAGCCGGTATTAAGTGAATTTTTTTTTTTTTTAACATTTGATTAAGATTCCCTTTAAAGAAAACCTGTAAAAAAAACAAAAAGGGGGCTTCCCCATTCCCTGTAGCTCCTGGAATCCAGTGCTGGCTCCCCAAAACCTCCTGACAAGCAACGTTTACCTTTCCGCGACCTGTGCTGGTGCTCTTCATTCAGGTAAGGAGGAAATAGTCAAACCCAATCATATGCGCTCTACTACGCAGCGGCAAAGGACTTGCGCCTGCGCAGTAGAGCAGATCTGATCAGGTTCGGCTATTTCCGCCTTAACCCAAAACGAGAGCCACTAGTGGGTCTGCACAAAATGATGGTAGGTAAATATTTACCTCACCGCAGTTCAGGGGGCTCCAGCGCTGGATTGCCAGACACCGGGGGACAAGGAAGCCTTGTTATAATCCAGAGGCTTCCCTCTCCCAAGGTAAGCATCCACCATAGGGTTTTTTTTGTTTTTACACATTACAGATTTTTCTCATTACTAATCCCTGCTGGGTGAGCTCTCAAACATTTGTGTGAGGCATTGGGCTATCCAAACAACCCACACCCAAAACATTTTGCTGCGCAGGGGGAAAAAAAGCCACACACCCCCTCGATCCAACTACAACACCATCCACCTGCTCACAAACAACTTTATTAAAGAGAGTCTGAAGCCAAAATAGATCTCGCTTCAGACCTCATAGCTAGCAGGGGCATGTGTGCCCCTGCTAAAACGCAGCTATCCCGCGGCTTAATGGGGGTCCCTGTCCCCCCAAATCCCCTCCGTAATGCGGGGGAGCGCTTCCACATTGGGGCAGGGCTAACCGCCGCAGCCCCACGCGCGTCTGTCAGCACGTATCTCCGCCTCTCCCCCACCCCTCTCAGTCTTCCTTCACTGAGAGGGGCGGGGAGAGGCGGCGATAGGCAGGGCTGCAGCCGTTAGCCCTGCCTCTAGGAAGGGCTAATCTGCGACCAAGAAGACGACCAAGGTTTGCGGGGGGTGGGTTGGAGGGTCAGGGACCCTCGTTCAGCCGCGGGATAGCGGCGTTTTAGCAGGGGCACACATGCCCCTGCTATATATGAGAGCTGAAGCGAGATTTAGTCTCTCTTTAACACTCCAGATATCAGCACACTCCCATTTAATATTCACACACACACACCATAACAATGTACATACTTTATCTACTGAGATCCAGCCCCTCCTTTTTAACATCCTCAGCAGGCACATTTTACTCATTAAAAATAGATGAGCGACACTCAAAAAGGTACCATAACAGATGTTCCAAGTGAAATACCAACTCCAGTTTAATTACCATCACATGCACATAGTTTGACTGGACCTATAAACCGTTAGCTCCATATTAGCTTCTTCAGACACTTTGCACAAGAGATATTCTAACAAGAACAGAACACGGAAATAAGCATGCCCAGGACAGTACAAAGAACAGCCCAAGCCCTGCAGCAGAGCAGAAGGCCTATAGATAAGGGAGCATGCAGCAAAGATAAGGAAGTGTGACACATCCACCCTCAGTCCTCTAGCCCAGCATCAACACTGCCTCCATCCACACGTCGCCATCTTGTGTTATAGGAAAACACAAAAAAGGTTGTATGTACCAGGCTGAAGCAAGAGGTTGTGATCCCTAACGAGCTACATAAGCAATATGCGCAGCCTGGACGCCATATCGAGCGACTCCGTATACAAGCACTGCACACAAGACAGCAAGCAATGCATGGTCAGAATACAGCCGACAATGCTCATATTATCACCACACAGAACTCATCAGCAGCCGACCGGGTGCTCACCGAAAGAGTTGAGGTTCTGGATAGAGGACATGCGATATTATTAAGCGCACGGAGTTCAGAGGAAAAGGCTGGCGGCGGCCGCAGCTGACAGAGCGGGGTGTAAAGAGCGCGGACTAGACGGAGCAGCAGCAGGCAAAGCCTTCGTCTCTCTCTGGCGACTTGCTTGGTAGCTCTGCTGTAAAACGCGTGCAAGAAAGTCAAACACTAGCTTGTACTAGGCCTGAAAAAGCCGAAGCCTGTGCTCGCTAGAGAGGTCTAGAACAATATGGCCGAGTTGCAGCCTTTTAGCGTCTTGCTCAAGCAGACAAGCACCAGTGACTTGAAGCCCCTCCCATGCCTGCCAACCTTGCCGGGAGTTGTAGTAGTAAAAAGTCCTCTCTGCTAACACACGAATCAGTGTAGGGGGTGGAGATGTAATCCATGTAGACTGCAACTACCATGATGCAATGCGGCCTCTCTGCTACGTAAATGTTGAGGAAAGGAGGAGATTATGGTGTTTTGTGATAAGGAGTTGAATTGTTATAGACTTGTAATTAAAACGTGATGTGAAATAGTTTGTAGAGGTAAAGTCTTGTGATCCTTGCGCCATCTTGTCTCAGATGAAGTGTGAGGGTGTGACATTCCAAAGACTTGGAATTTGCTGGAAAAGCTAATGAACTGAAATGAGGCGACTATATTTCCTTTTTAAACATTACCAGTTGCCTGGCAGGCCTGCTGATCTTTCTGACATCAGTTGTGCCTCATTCACCAGCAGTGACTTATTCACACACCTGAAACAAGCATGCAACAAATGCAGTCAAACTTCAGTCAAACATCTGATGTGCATGCTTGTTCTGGGTTTATGGCATAAGGTATTCGAGCAGGCATGGGCAAACTTGGCCCTCCAGCTGTTAAGGAACTACAAATCCCACAATGCATTGCAGGAGTCTGACAGCCACAGTCATGACTCATAAAGGCAAATGCATTGTGGGATTTGTAGTTCCTCAACAGCTGGAGGGCCAAGTTTGCCCATGCCTGTTAAATTAGAGCATCAGCAAGACAGACAATGGGCTCTATTCTCAAAGAGCCAAAAGTACCGCAAAATTTTACCGCTAAATTCCCGCCAGCGGTAAACTCCGTATTTTTTCAGCATTCACTAACATTTTCCGCATGTTTGCCGCATGCGGGAAAAAAGATGCGGAAACAGCCATTATTCATGCGGGAATCATGCGGTAAAAAGGTCGCATGAAAAAGTGTTTAAAAAAAAAAGTTAAAGTCCAGCAAGCACAGCCTCGAGACTTCATTAACCTCCTTGCCGGTTATCCCGAGCTCAGCTCGGGGTAACCTGCGCAGGAGGATATCTCAGGCCCCGCTGGGCCTATTTGCATAATTTTTTTTTTGTTACAAGCAGCTAGCACTTTGCTAGCTGCTTGTAACTTCCGATCGCCGCCGCCGATCCGCCGCAATCCGCCGCGCCGAGTCGCTCCCCCCCGCCTCAGAGCCCTGCGCTGCCTGGCCAATCAGTGCCAGGCAGCGTTGAGGGGCGGATCGGGATTCCCTATGACGTCCCGACGTCCATGACGTCGGTGACGTCATCCCGCCCCGTCTCCATGGCGACCGGGGAAGCCCTGCAGGAAATCCCGTTCTCAACGGGATTCCCTGCATACTCTGATCGTTGAAGGAGATCGGAGTGGGTGGGGGGATGCCGCCGCTTAGCGGCTATCATGTAGCGAGCCCTTGGCTCGCTACATGATTTAAAAAAAAAAAAATTAAAAAAATGTGCGGCGCTGCCTCCTTGCCGGATTTTTTAGACCGGCAAGGAGGTTAAAGTCAATGGGATGCGGAATATATCACCTACTACTTGTAGGTGATAAAAAATCGGTAATTAACGACGAAATGGTGCGCCTGAACATTTTTGAGAATTGATCTTTTATTGCGGAAAATACCGACTTTTGCGGAAACTTTTCCGCATGAATCCCGCACTTTTACCACACTTTTTCCGCATGCGGGAAAAACATGCGGAAAATTTAGAGAATGCAGAATTGACGGTATTTTGGGTGCAAACTTCCCGCATGTACTTTACCGCATGCGGGAAGTCTTTGAGAATAGAGCCCAATGTGCATTGTTTCTGGATCTACCAGCCCCCTGCAGCCATCCTGTGTTCTCGCAGTCACTCACTGATCCTCTGGTCCCGTACTGCCAGCTAGATTTTGTTTTCACTGACAGGCCTGGCCACGCGTAGCATTCTTCTCTTTCCTGTCTGCAATAGGACACTATTGGCCAGGCCTGAGCAGGCGGAGTAAGCCTGTCGGCGAAAACAAACTAGCTGGCCCGGTGGGACTGGAGGATCTGTGACTACGATGTTAGAGACGCCTGCAGGGGGCTGGTAGAAGCCCCAGGAAAGTAAAAATTATCACCCTCTGTTAAGGCCTAATTTACCCCCAAAGCTACTTCTGGGTTGGGAAGATCAGTGCACAGGCGCTGTCCAGCGACACGTGTCCTTGATCCCGCGACCAGGAGCTCTCTGCCCTTGCACATTAAGTAGCTATAATGTAGTGCGCATGCGTAGAGCGCTCCTGGTCAGGGTAGCATATCGCCGTGCAACGCCTGCATAGTACCCATCGACCCTCCCAACCCAAAAGTAGCTTCGGGGGGACATTAGGCCTTAATGGAGTGAGACGGAGGAGAACGGGGGTGTGGGGTGTAGTGGTGTGAATGAGTAGAGCCTCCTACATATGCCTGTGCCTACCCCCATTTTTGAGTTTTTAAAAGAGCTAAGGCACCCTTGAGGGCTAGTTCACTGTGCTCTGTTGCTTTGCAGAATAATTCTACATGTCAACTCACTGCCCATACAATTCTATGGGCCTGTTCGCAGTCCTGGGTTGTAATTGATCGCGTTATTCTAACTCACTGCATGCAGGCTTTGTATTAAAGTCTATGTCCAGCCCCATTGCAGTTCACAGTCATTATAACACAGGCATTATGCAACTGACCATTGTGAACCTAGCCTTAAAGTGAACCAGAGGAGAAAATAAACTGCTGAGATAAACACCTGTATCCTCTAGATTGTAAGCCTTTGGGCAAGGTCCTTCTCCTTTTGTGTCCTACCTGATCATGCACCTGCATTACTGTGCGCCCATGCTATGCATTTGAGGGTACCTAACTTGTCTAATCTCCATTTTCCCATCCAGTGACTGACTGTACTCATACTGTGCTGCGTGATCTGGTTTTTCTTGTATTCTTGTATTGTCATATTGCTGCATGTCTCCCCCAAATATTGTATGTAACCTAAACTAATGTCCAGCGCTGCGTAATATGTTCGGCGCTTTATAAATACAACACATAAATAAATAAATATCCTCCTAAAAAGGACTTTTTTAGATATCCCATGATTTTATGCTTAAACATTTACAAAATAGATATAATGTTTCATTGTCTCTGCTCAACTACCAGTCTTGGGTATTTAAATACATGAACTACTGATATTTTTATCTGTAAGAAGTTGTTCTATGCAGGAAAAATTTGTATGGCTGTAATTCCTTATCAGTGAGGGCTGGAACCCACAGGAGCGCTTTTGGCAGCGTTTTGGCAGCACTGCGATACGCTAGCAGTTTGCCAAAACGCTGGGCTAATGTTAATGGATGGGGCAACTTCCACAGGAGCGTTTCTCAGAAACGCAAACGCAGGACATGCAGCATTTTGGGAGCGTTAGCGCTTCAATGTAAAGTATTGAACCGCTAGCGGAAACGCTCAGCAAAATCTAAACTGAGCGGTTTTGCTAGCGTTTTGCGGTTCAGCACACTGTAACAAAATTAAAAATAATTCACAGGACCAATCAGGATAAAAACGCAAAACGCTACGCAACCGCTGGGGAAAAAAATACAATGTTGCAAAACACAACCCAAAACGTGCATGAATCCGCTTGCAAACCGCTCAGACAAAACGCTAGCGGTTGCGTTTTGCGTTTGCGTTTTTCAGTGGGTTCCAGGCCTGAGGGTTGCACTATAATCTGACAAGGATCCGACAAGACAGAAACAGTCACTAGCATGCCTGTCGGTTAACTCCTACAGGCAGGAAAAGAAAAAAATTGTTATTAATATGTTTGGCACTTTACATACACATGTTTATCATGTCACATGCCACCTCAGGTACTCTTTAAAACTCAGGAATCATATTCTTGAGCTTGATATTTTATTATTAGGTGTGGATTACAAAAGTTAAGTGGTCCATCTGTTATAAAGTTACTGCATGAGTATATGTTGGAAGTATCGCATCAGAAGAAAACGGATTATACAATGGCTATTTATTGCTTGATGTAATGGTGTAAAGTATACATATGCTGTAAACAAATAGTATTGTTGTTTAAATTTGTGGACCACTTGCTTTGGGATCCGAACAGCCTCATTCAGCACCAAACAGAGGACTGGGTGCATTCCATTTATCTCAGATACTTCCTCCCTCCGCCTTCGAATCAGGAAGTATGAGAGCTAACTGAAACACACCCCATCCTGCTCTCTGGTGCTGAAACGGTGTTGAATGTGGTTGTTCGGGTTCTGAATCAAGTGGTCTCAAATTTGAACAACAACACTATAAACAAACATTGAAGTTAATGTTATGTTTTTCATCTGTATAAAAACAAATAAAAAAAATGCGTACTTGTGTAGTGATAAGTGAGAACTGTTTTTGCAAAACTGTCCCAGTGAGTTTGTATGGCTTTTCTAAATTTCCTAGAGTGTTGTGTTATGGGTGTTGTATTTTGGATAATGGAAAGGAAAGTGCTTATACACAGGAAAAAAAAATTTGAATCAGGGATTCAATACTGTACTAAGCTATGTTAGGGACCTCAAAAAAGAAGGAATTTCATAAAACCACTTAAAAACCCTATGGGCATTGTCTTTTGTTCTCGTTTTACTTCTGTACATAGCGTAAATAGTCATGCTGTAAATTTAAAAAAAAAAAAACACCTACAAACTTTGCTCTACTGTGCTTGTTTTGTACGGTAAACTTATCCAGAGTGTCACCTCTTTCTTGCTGCTCAGCTAATCCCTACGTTATG
This sequence comes from Hyperolius riggenbachi, assembly GCF_040937935.1. Lineage (NCBI taxonomy): Eukaryota > Metazoa > Chordata > Amphibia > Anura > Hyperoliidae > Hyperolius > Hyperolius riggenbachi. The sequence continues at coordinate 137,353,266 of NC_090650.1, read as the reverse complement.
TATACATCCATATAAGATATATTTTTGCTACAGAGTGAAGGCACCTATACATCTAGCCATGATGGGCAGATTCAACCAAAAGACAAATCTCTCTCTAATCGAATCTGATTAGAGAGAGATCTGTTGGCTGTCCATACACTGCAGGCCGATTCAAAGTCGGCCTTGTGACACTGCATCCGCTGCCTCGCTGGACTGATGCTGCCCCTCCCACCCCCAGTGCCCAGGGCACTATACATTACCTGTCCTTGTTGATTTTTTATTGTTTTTTTCACAAAGTGTCATTTTCCACTAACTTGTGCCAAAAAATAAAACCTTCTATGAGCTCACCATACACCTAACGGAATACCTTGTGGTGTTGTCTTTCTAAAATGGGGTCACTTGTGGGGTTCCTATACTGCCCTGGCATTTTAGGGGCCCTAAACCGTGAGTAGTCTAGAAACCAAATGCCTCAAAATGACCCGTGAATAGGACGTTGGGCCCCTTAGCGCACCTAGGCTGCAAAAAAGTGTCACACATGTGGTATCGCTGTACTCAGGAGAAGTAGTATAATGTGTGTTGGGGTGTATTTTTACACATACCCATGCTGGGTGGGAGAAATATCTCTGTAAATGACAATTTTTTGATTTTTTTACACACATTTGTCTATTTACAGAGATATTTCTCCCACCTAGCATCGGTATGTGTAAAAATACACCCCAAAACACATTATACTACTTCTCCTGAGTACGGCGATACCACATGTGTGACAATTGTTTGCAGTCTAGGTGCGCTAAGGGGCCCAACGTCCTATTCACAGGTCATTTTGAGGCATTTACTTTCCAAACTACTCCTCACGGTTTAGGGCCCCTAAAATGCCAGGGCAGTGTAGGAACCCCACAAGTGACCCCATTTTAGAAAGAAGACACCCCAAGGTATTCCGTTAGTAGTATGGTGAGTTCATAGAAGTTTTTATTTTTTTGTCACAAGTTAGTGGAAAATTACACTTTGTGAAAAACAAAATCAATTTCCGCTACCTTGTGACAAAAAATAAAATCTTCTATAAACTCACCATACTACTAACAGAATACCTTGGGGTGTCTTCTTTCTAAAATGGATTCACTTGTGGGGTTCCTATACTGCCCTGGAATTTTAGGGGCCCTAAACCGTGAGAAGTAGTCTAGAAACCAAATGCCTCAAAATGACCTGTGAAATCCTAAAGGTACTCATTGGACTTTGGGCCCCTTAGCGCAGTTAGGGTGCAAAAAAGTGCCACACGTGGTATCGCTGTACTCAGGAAAAATAGTATAATGTGTTTTGGGGTGTATTTTTACACATACCCATGCTGGGTGGCAGAAATTTCTCTGTAAATGGACAATTGTGTGTAAAAAAAAAATCAAAACATTGTCATTTACAGAGATATTTCTCCCACCCAGCATGGGTATGTGTAAAAATACACCCCATAACACATTATACTACTTCTTCTGAGTACGGCAATACCACATGTGTGGCACTTTTTTGCAGCCTAACTGCGCTAAGGGGCCCAAAGTCCAATGAGCACCTTTAGGCTTTACAGGGGTGCTTACAATTTAGCACCCCCCAAAATGCCAGGACAGTAAATACACCCCACAAATGAACCCATTTTGGAAAGTAGACACTTCAAGATATTCAGAGAGGGGCATGGTTAGTCCGTGGCAGATTTCATTTTTTTTTTGTCACAAGTTAGCAGAAATGGAAACTTTTTTTTTTTGTCTCAAAGTGTCATTTTCCGCTAACCTGTGCCAAAAAATAAAATCTTCTATGAACTCACCATGCCTATCAGTGAATACTTTGGGATGTCTTCTTTCCAAAATGGGGTCATTTGGGGGGTATTTATACTATCCTGGAATTTCAGCACCTCATGAAACATGACAGGGTGCTCAGAAAAGTCGGAGATGCTATAACTTTTACCCAAACCAATAAATATACACTGAATGGTTTTTTTTTTTTTTTTTATCAAAGACATGTAGCACAATAAATTTGGACAAAGATGTATACAGAAATTTTACTTTATTTGACAAATTTTATCACAAAAAGTTAAAAATATCATTTTTTTGACAAAATTCATGTCTTTTTTGATGAATATAATAAAAACTAAAAATCGCAGCAGCAATCAAATATCACCAAAAGAAAGCTGTATTAGTGACAAGAAAAGGAGGGAAAATTCATTTAGATAGTAAATTGTATAACCGAGCAATAAACCCTTAAATCTGCAGTGGTCCGAATGGAAAAAAAGGCTCTGGTAGAAAGACTATGGTCCTCAAGTGGTTATTTGCTGTTATTTTGTGCTGTAACCAAGATGAACAACTAAACGCCTATGAATACAGTAATTTTGCAAACATGACAATTATAAAAAAACATATTTTATAGGTTTTGCTGAACAAAAAGAGGCTCAAGTACAATAAAGAATCTAACAGTAATATTCTCATTCTGCCACTAGGTGTCATAGTTTCATAAATCATAAACAGCTAGAATGTTTCAGTCTTGGTTCATACATTTTGCAAAAGGTCACCTTATGCTTTGCAGTCTGATGTATAAAAAAGTGATTTGATTTGTTAAATAAATTCTAAATTAAAGCCCCATTCACATTACCTACGCAGATGGCCGTGCGATCGGAACAGCAACGCGTACAAACGCAGGCCATCTGTGTTTGCATATGTTGCGTGGCTGATTCCCATTCACTGTAGTGAATGGGACAGCCATGCGTTTGGGCAAAAAATGCATGCAGCATGCATTCACGGACCGCACTGGTCTGCAATGCATGCAGTGCGAACATCAGACAGTGCAGTCTATGCACTTCTGATGTTCGTGCATGTCTGCCTCCCGCACGCGTTGCCGAAATACGGATGGCAACGCGTGTACTGTGAACGAGGCCTTACTGAACAGCTTGAAAATTCGCGTACATTTGAAATCGGCGCCGGTAGACTTGGGCGCAGGATACAGCGGTATATAGCTGATCCTGCTTCTGCACAAGTCCGGGCCGATTTAATTACTATTCCCCCTCCAGGCCGACATGGATAGTGGGGGAATGAAATAATTCGGCTTCCAGCGATTGCTGGAGGCCAAATTATTATGTTTTTAAGCAACTTCGGCTCTGTCTTCTGACGGAGCCGACGTTACTCACTGAGCGCTTCAATAGGAATGATTCCTATTGAAGTCTATGGAGGCGCCGGCTGCGCCCAAATCTAGCAGCGCTGAAAAGCACTGCTCCGTGAAAATTCATGCATGACTTCTGTGTGATTGCATTGATGACAATAGCACACATAAATGTTTTTTTAAAATAGTTATAAATTAAAGCCCAACTCCAGGAAACATATATTTTAGTTTTGGATAATGCAGAAAAGGGCCCCTGGTAGGTATCCAGGTAGCACTCACTGGCCCATATGCAATTCACTTTTTCTCCTAAGTTTTCTCCTAAGAGATACTTTTCATATTTTCTTTAAAAATAACTTTTAAGCACTTTTCAACTAAAAAAAGTATCAAAAAGTAGGTGAAACAGTACTTTCAATATTGCACAGTGGGAGACATGGCAGCGCTTTCAAACAACCTCATACCTGAATGATTTAACTGCAATGGTGAGCAGAGCTCCAGAAACTGGACTAAATTACACACCCAGCATACACTGCAGGCAAAGAGAGGGAGGGGGAATTAGTGATTAAGCTGCATCAGTGGGCAGAGCTCCAGAAACTGGACTATATTACACACCCTGCATCACTATAGACCAAGGGGGGTGTTAGCTTCAGTGATAATTAGTACTTTCAATATTATTTTGAGAAGGTTCTTGTTTGTTGGTGGTTTTATTTACATTTTATTGACAAGTCTGAAAATATCATCTACACGAAAACTCAGAAGAAGAATTAAATTTCATATGGGCCACTGCCTCTTATGCAATTAACTTTTTCTCCTGAGTTTTCTCCTAGGAGATCACTTTTTTCATCTTTTAGAACTTTGCAATAGAATATGTACCAAAAATTCGCTGAAAAATTACCATCACAATTATTCTGTGTATTTTCTTTCTTGCTGGTGGTTTAAAAAGCATTTCATTTACAAGGTGTGAACTATCATCTAGGACAGTAGTTCTAGGACCTTTTCGGCATGTGTACCCCTTTGTGAGTCATCCCTATGTAAATGTACCCCCTACCGAAGAAAGTGTTGCAGCAAGCGCGCAGTGTCAAAAAAGTGGGTGTGGCCATTACATGATGTGGGTGGGGCCAAATACTGGCAAAATACAGGACCGTGTCCATTCTTAACCTGAATCCATTCTCTTTTGTCCCCCTCTGTTCTCCCTATGCCTCTTTTGTCTGCCTCTGTGTCACCTCATCTCCCCGAATTATCTTTATTATCCCTCTGCCTCTTGACCCCCTCTGTGTCACCTCTGTTCCCCCTGTGCCTATTTTCTCCCCCTCTGTTCCCCCTGTGCCTCTTTTGTACCCCTCTAGGTCCCCCTGTGTCACCTCTTGACCCCCTCTCGTAGCTAGGTATAGGTGCCCCCCCATATAGGTATCCAAATATATATTCCCCAGAATAGGAAGCAAGGCATAGGTGCCCCCAGTATAAGTTAGCAAGGTACAGGTGCCCCCAGTGTAGGTAGCGAGCTATATGTGCTCCAGTATAAGTAGCCAGGTACAGATGCCATAGTGTAGGCAGACAGCAATAGGTGATCTAGTATAGATAGCCAGGTACAGGTGGTGCCCCAGTGTAGGTAGCAAGCTATAGGTGCTTACTACAAGAAAATGTATGCGTGCTCAACACCAAGCTTAACCCTTACAAGTCTGGCTGTGCAAATCTGGCTAAATTGGCTTATCATGAGGCATTGCTCATGCAAAAATGCATTTGCTTTCGCATGCCAAACTTTTCAGGGTCAAAGACTAATACCGCGAAGCGGTTGCCCTGCGGGAATTAGTTCATGCTACATAGCACTATCCAGGAGCGCCACGGGGAGGCTTCCCAATGCCCCCATACAACCGGGGGGACTGCGGGGCCCCAGGCTCTCTCACTGCCTAGGGACCACAGTGTTACCCCAGAGGGGGAGGCTGGGTGGAGCGGACGACCCCCCCCACGCGTGGCCAGCGCCGGGGGGGCCATCCGCACCCACCTCCCAAAAATTAAAAACAGGCACTTACCTTAACGTCCATTGCGTTCTGCTACTGCGCATAAACTTGGGGGCACTGCATGGGAAAGGAATTAAGTATGGGTCACCCCAAGCTGAAGGCTCAGGGCTGGCTCACACACATCACTCCAGAAGGGGGGGAAACAGGCACAGACAGTCCACTCCAGGGCTCACACCACCTAGAGCAAGCCATCCACCACCTGCCTCCAAAGGGTAGAGATTGCAAAATGCTTACTACAAGAAAATTTATGCATGCTCAACACCAAGCTTAACCCTTACAAGTCTGGCTGTGCAAATCTGGCTAAATTGGCTTATCATGAGGCATTGCTCAGGGCCGGCCTTAGGTTTCACAGCGCCCTGAGCGAAACCTGATTTTTGTGCCCCCCCCTCATCCTCTTCCCACGTGCATATACACACACGCACGTATACACACACACAGGCCCATATGCAATTCCCCTTTTCTCCTGAGATATCTCCTAGAACAGTGGTTCCCAACCTTTTTGACGTTGTGACACAAATGCTCAGATCTCTGTGACACGTCACATATGTATAATAGAAAAAATACTATTATTAACCACGAATGGATGGAAAGAGTGCATTATCCTGAATACACTTAAAAATGAAGGCTAGAACCTTTCAGGAATATTAATAAAAACAATCAGAGGGACAGTTAGCCGCCTCCCCCCCCCATTTAGAATGAAAGCACAGCACCGACAATTTGCACCACGCGTTATAGATGCAGTGCGCCCCCCCCCTCCAAAACGCCCTCAGACTCAGTATAGGTAGGTAGCCAGGTATAGGTGCCCCCAGTATAGGAAGTCAGTTGAAGGTCTCCATCCCCCCAATAGGTAGCCATGCGTAGGTGCCTCCAGTATAGGTAGCCAGGCGTAGGTGCCTCCAGTATAGGTAGCCAGGTGTTGGAGCCCTAAGTAAAGGTAGCCAGCTATAGGTGCTCTCAGTATAGGAAATCAGGTGTAGGTGCCCTCAGTATAGGCAATCAGCTATAGGCGCCCCCTTGGAAGCTGGCGCCCTGAGCGACCGCTCCAGTCGCTCATATCAAAGGCCGGCTATGGGCCATTGCTCATGCAAAAATGCATTTGCTTTCGCATGCCAAACTTTGCAGGGTCAAAAACCAATACCACGAAGCGGTTGCCCTGCGGGAATTAGTTCATGCTACATAGCACTATCCAGGAGCGCCACGGGGAGGCTTCCCAATGCCCCCATACAGCCAGGGGGACTGCGGGGCCCCAGGCTCTCTGACTGCCTAGGGACCACAGTGTTACCCCAGAGGGGAAGCTGGGTGGAGCGGACGACCCCCCCAAGCGTGGCCAGCGCTGGGGGGGCCATCCGCACCCACCTCCCAAAAATTAAAAACAGGCACTTACCTTAACGTCCTGTTACAATCTGCATCTGCTGGTAAATTCCTGCATGTACTACCTCTGCTTCACCAGCAGATGTCACCAGCCTCTATGAATTTGCAGCCTGAACTTTCCTCTGCCCACCAGCAGAGGGTGGACTTTCTGGATATCTCTCCACAGACAGGGAGGAGGCCTGGACTATCACATGGTCTTTCAGCATGGCATTTAAGCCACACCTGAACACTCAGAACTTGCTAGCTCTTTGTTCCTGGTTCTAGCCATCCTGCCCTGAGTTCCCTGTTCCTGGTTTATTGTTCCTTTATTCCCTGCTCTATTGATCTCCCGGTTTGACCTTGTGCTTTGTATTACCAACTATTCTTTGCCTAGCGATTACTGTACTGTTTGATCTCCTGTGTATGACCTATGCTTGCTGACTATCCGTGTGTCTCCTCCTCGATTGTTTATCCTGCATTTATATATATATATTGTGCTTACTATTCTGGATCCAGGGTCCGTGTGCACACAGTTCTATACACTGGACCTACTCTGCATAACTCGCTTTATGCAGAGAGGTCCTTGTATAAACCCTGATTTTCATACCTTTTTGTATGCTTATTGTATGTATCTAGCTGTATTATTTGTTGCAGTGCATGTATGTGTGTAGAATACATTGCCTGCAAGTCAATGCTGATTGTTTCCATGCATGAGGTTAATGCACAGCATTACTTTATTTTCATTTAATAATAAATTCTTATTATTCATTTATTCCTGGTTTTGTCAGTCTTTTCCTAAACAGTGACATCTCTGCCTGGTTGCGGGTTTGTGCGTTGGTTTCTGTTTGCTCCAGGTGCAGCGCACAAACTCCATGCAAAACATAACACGTCCATTGCGTTCTGCTACTGCGCATAAACTTGGGGGCACTGCATGGGAAAGGAATGAAGTATGGGTCACCCCAAGCTGTAGGCTCAGGGCTGGCTCACACACATCACTCCTGAAGGGGGGAAAACAGGCACAGACAGTCCACTCCAGGGCTCACACCACCTAGAGCAAGCCATCCACCACCTGCCTCCAAAGGATAGAGATTGCAAAATGCTTACTACAAGAAAATGTATGCGTGCTCAACACCAAGCTTAACCCTTACAAGTCTGGCTGTGCAAATCTGGCTAAATTGGCTTATCATGAGGCAAGTGGTGAATGGCTTGTTTTAGGAGGTGAGAGCCCTGGAGCAGGCTATTTGCGCCTTTCCTCCCCTTATGTGTCGCGCCCAGGTCATGCGCATATAGCAGAACGCAATGGACGTTAAGGTAAGTGCCTGTTTTTAATCTTGGGAGGTGTGTGCGGGCGGCTCTTCCTGGCGCTGGCCACGCTGAGGAGATCGCCTGCACCCCCCAGCCTCCACCTCTGAGGTGCCGCTGTGTGGGTTCCAGGCGGTGAGAGAGCCTGGGACCCCCGCGGCCCCCCGGTTGTATGGGGGCAATGGGAAGCCTCCTCGTGGCACCCCTGGATTGTGCTATATAGCATGAACTAATTCCCGCAGGGCGATTGTTTTGCGGTTTTTGGTTTTTGACCCTGCATATTTAGGCATGCGAAAGCAAATGCATATTTGCATGAGCAATGTCTCGTGATTAGCCAATAGGCCAAATTTGCAAAGCCAGAGTTGTCAGGTTCACTTGGTTGATGCACACATTTTCTCTCTGTTGTAATTAGCATTGCGCTTTCTTTTCTTTGGAGGCAAGTGGTGAATGGCTTGTTTTAGGAGGTGAGAGCCCTGGAGCAGGCTATTTGCGCCTGTCCTCCCCTTATGTGTCGCGCGCAGGTCATGCGCATATAGCAGAACGCAATGGACGTTAAGGTAAGTGCCTGTTTTTAATCTTGGGAGGTGTGTGCGGGCAGCTCTTCCCGGCGCTGGCCACGCTGGGGAGATCGGCTGCACCCCCCAGCCTCCACCTCCGAGGTGCCGCTTTGTGGGTTCCAGGCGGTGAGAGAGCCTGGGACCCCCGCGGCCCCCCGGTTGTATGGGGGCAATGGGAAGCCTCCTCGTGGTGCCCCTGGATAGTGCTCTATAGCATGAACTAATTCCCGCAGGGCGATTGTTTTGCGGTTTTTGGTTTTTGACCCTGCATATTTAGGCATGCGAAAGCAAATGCATATTTGCATGAGCAATGTCTCGTGATTAGCCAATAGGCCAAATTTGCAAAGCCAGATTTGTCAGGTTCACTTGGTTGATGCACACATTTTCTCTCTGTTGTAATTAGCATTGCGCTTTCTTTTCTTTGAAGGCAAGTGGGGAATGGCTTGTTTTAGGAGGTGAGAGCCCTGGAGCAGGCTATTTGCGCCTGTCCTCCCCTTATGTGTCGCGCCCAGGTCATGCGCATATAGCAGAACGCAATGGACGTTAAGGTAAGTGCCTGTTTTTAATCTTGGGAGGTGTGTGCGGGCAGCTCTTCCCGGCGCTGGCCACGCTGGGGAGATCGGCTGCACCCCCCAGCCTCCACCTCTGAGGTGCCGCTGTGTGGGTTCCAGGCGGTGAGAGAGCCTGGGACCCCCGGGGCCCCTCGGTTGTATGGGGGCAATGGGAAGCCTCCTCGTGGCGCCCCTGGATAGTGCTATGTAGCATGAACTAATTCCCGCAGGGCGATTGTTTTGCGGTTTTTGGTTTTTGACCCTGCATATTTAGGCATGCGAAAGCAAATGCATATTTGCATGAGCAATGTCTCGTGATTAGCCAATTGGCCAAATTTGCAAAGCCAGATTTGTCAGGTTCACTTGGTTGATGCACACATTTTCTCTCTGTTGTAATTAGCATTGCGCTTTCTTTTCTTTGGAGGCAAGTGGGGAATGGCTTGTTTTAGGAGGTGAGAGCCCTGGAGCAGGCTATTTGCGCCTGTCCGCCCCTTATGTGTCGCGCCCAGGTCATGCGCATATAGCAGAACGCAATGGACGTTAAGGTAAGTGCCTGTTTTTAATCTTGGGAGGTGTGTGCGGGCGGCTCTTCCTGGCGCTGGCCACGCTGGGGAGATCGCCTGCACCCCCCAGCCTCCACCTCTGAGGTGCCGCTGTGTGGGTTCCAGGCGGTGAGAGAGCCTGGGACCCCCGCGGCCCCCCGGTTGTATGGGGGCAATGGGAAGCCTCCTCGTGGCGCCCCTGGATAGTGCTATGTAGCTTGACTAATTCGAGCAGGGCGATTGTTTTGCGGTTTTTGACCCTGCATATTTAGGCATGCGAAAGCAAATGCATATTTGCATGAGCAATGTCTCGTGATTAGCCAATAGGCCAAATTTGCAAAGCCAGATTTGTCAGGTTCACTTGGTTGATGCACACATTTTCTCTCTGTTGTAATTAGCAAGCTATAGGTGCCCTAGAATAGATAGCCAGGTACAGTTGGTGCCCCAGTGTAGGTAGAAATCTATAGGTGCCCCAGATTAGATAGCCAAGTACAGGTGGTGCCCCAGTATAAATTAGCCAGGTGCAGGTGGTGCCCCAGAATAGATTAACCAGGTGTAGGTGGTGCCCCAGAATAGATAGCCAGGTACAGCTGGTGCCCCAGTGTAGTTAGCGAGCTATTGGTGCTCCAGTATAGATAGCCAGGTAGTGCCCCAGTATAATCTTACATAGCCCTGTTCCCGCGCAGACTGCTCTCGCTGGGCTCTCCTCCTCTCGCCAGACTCTTCTCTTGCTGCCTCTTCCCACTATGGTTACTTCCGGCAGAAACTCTGACGTCATGAGAGGCTGCCGGGTAACCATGGCGACAGGACGCGAGGCGGCGACAGGAGGAGAGCCCGGTGACAGAAGTCCACGCGGGAACGGGGCTAAGTAAGTTGCTGCGCCCCTTGCCACCGACACTGCCTGCTCTGCCTGACACTTCTCTCCTGGCCGCGAGATCCGCCATTTTGTCTGTAGCCCCTGAGGGGCCCCCTGACAGCTGCCGATGTACCCCCAGGGGTCCGCAGACCCCAGGTTGAGAAACACTGATCTAGGAGAAAACACAGGAGAAAAAGTTAATTGCATATGGGGCACTGTGTCAAACATTGCACAGAAATAATAGCCCAGCCTCTGAAGCGCCTCACAAGTTAGTTTTCAGCATCATTGAATGGACTATCATTTTTCTGCAGTGTTTGACATGGGAAATGCAGTAACACAGAGAGGTTCTGCTCATGGTCACTCTGTACCTTTCTGGCGTTTAAAGGGGTTCTTTCACGAAAAAAGTAGGCAGTTAAAAAATGTGACAGATGACAGGTTTTGGGCCCGTCCATCTTTTTAAGGGGGATTCTCAGGGCTTTCTTTGTTTTCAACAGCATTTCCTGAACAACAGTTGCAAAATCTAACTGACATAATAGTGTGCAAGTGATTAGGGAGGCCGGCTGGTATCTTACTATTTTGGCAGTTAAACTGTTGTTCAGGAAATGCTGTTGAAAACAAAGAAAGCCCTGAGAATCCCCCTTAAAAAGATGGACTGGCCCAAAACCTGTCATCTGTCACATTTTTTAACTGCCTACTTTTTTCGCGAAAGAACTCCTTTAAGGTTTTGGACTGCAGGCGACCTCAAGTAAGTCTGCTCACATGCGTTCAAAGGCTTTTTATTCAGTTGGACCACTACAACCCAAATTAAATTGCCTATGCCTTAAGGTGGCCACACACGATACAATAAAATTATCCGATTTTACAGTAATTCGATAAAAACGATCGTATCTCTCAAAAAAAATCGAAAGCTTTTTTTTCATTCGACTGAAAAATCCGATCGGATTTCCCGTTTTTTTTCGATTGAAATCGATCCGGAATGCCAGATATTTCTCTTCAATTTCTACTAAAGATTGTATGGTGTGTGTTGGATTGTTAATTTATTACTATACACCCTAGCAATTTTCTTTGAGTTTCCAATCATTTTTATCATAATTCAAATCATTTTTATCATAATTGAGGAAAAAAATTGAACATAGGTGTGTGGTACATTGGTCATATTTTTGAAATGTTACAATCAGTGAGAAAAATTTATTGCAATTCTTAAATTGAACAGATATTTAAAAAATTGTATGGTGTGTGGCCACCTTTAAGGTGGCCACACACGATATAACAAAATGATCCGATTTCACGGCAATTCGATAAAAACGATCGGATCTCCCGCAAAATCGAAAGCTTTTTTTTCATTCGACTGAAAAATCCGATCGGATTTCACGTTTTCTTCGATTTTTATCGATCCAGAATGCCCAATATTTTTCTTCAATCTTTCTAAAGATTGTATGGTGTGTGTTAGATTGTCAATTTATTAATATACAAACCCTAGTAATTTTGTCAGAGTTTCCAACTATTTTTATCAAAATTGGGGAAAAATTAAACGTGTGTGGTACATTGCTCATATTTTTGAGATGTGAGACTATCAGTCAGAAAATATTATTGCAATTCCTAAATTGAACAGATATTAAAAAATTGTATGGTGTGTGGCCACCTTTAAAGGATACCAGAGCTGACAACCCAAATGAAATTCCTATGCCCTAAAGGATACCAGAGCTGACAACCCAAATGAAATTCCTATGCCCTAAAGAATACCAGAGCTGAATGAAAAAGTAAAAATAGGGTAAGCAATCCCATATATGAAGGAGTCCTCATGCCCACCACTCCCCTGTTCTCCACCCCCCTCATTTATTGCACAAATGCCTCCAGCAGCCACTTTCTGGTCGGCTGGGTCGACCATTAGTGCGCAGACACTGGCCCAGCTGCGCACGTCCTTGGTCACATGGCCAGGAGCACTATGTGCATGCGCACAACGTAGTCGTGACATTATGCGCATGCACACCCAAAAATATCCGCTATGCATCATGCGTATGCGCATCCAAAAATACACTTTAACATACCATCTAAAACTACTTTTCCCTGGATTTTCTTTTCTGGAAATTGTCTTAAAGCCAGGGCTGTGGAGTTGGAGTCAAGGTGTCGGAGCAATTTCTGTGTACCTTGAGTCAGAGTTGGGAAAAAATGCGCGGACTCTGACTCTTAATAAATTTAAACCAATTAAAAGAGAAAATATGATAAAAGTAATGCTCATCAGAAATAACTTATATATACAGTAATAGCACTACTTAAAGTGAACCAGAGACGAAGCACTCTCATATATTTTACCATATATATCAGTGGTAACATTAGAGAAAACACATACCCTGCTCTTTGTTTCATTCTTCACAGCTCAGCCTGCTTGTTATCAGCCCTGATAAAATCCCTGATTGAGCATTCAGTGTGTCTTTGCTCAGGGATCATTATAGATGAGTCATTATAGCAGAGCCAGAAGGGGGCAGGCTTGGTCTAGAAAAGACATCAGAGAAGACAGGCTCAGCTATAATGATTCCTGAGCAAAGTCAGACTGAATGCTCAGTCTGGGATTTTATCAGGGCTGATAAACAAGCAGGCTGAGCAGTGAAGGATAAAACAGAGAGCAGGGTAGGTGTTTTCTCTAATGTTTCCACTGATATAGATAGGGTAGAATACATGAGGGCGCTTCATCTCTGGTTCACTTTAAAGAGAACCAGAGACGAAGCACCCTCATGTATTTTACCACATTTATCAGTGGGAACATGACAGTAAACTCCTACCCTGCTTTTAGTTTCATCCTTCTCTGCTCAGTCTGCCTGTTATCAGCTCTGATAAGAATCCCTGACTGAGCATTCAGTCTAGATTTGACCTGGAATCATTATAGCTAAGTCAGTCTTCTGTGAAGTTTTTTCAAGCCCGCCCCCTCCTGGCTCAGCTTTCCTGCTTTGCATACTCAAAGCTCTGATGACATGGGAGGGGCTGCTCTGAGAAAGAAGCTCTGAAACAAAAGACAAGCGGGGCTGCAGTCATCATTATTATCTGTGCAGTTTCATTACTATAAGAGAATCTTCCTACAGGCTGGATAAAAAACACTCAAAAAGACACACCAGAGCGGCAAAAATATCAGGTAGAGCATTTATTCTTTACAAGCTATCGACTGATATGTGTATTTTGTGTGAAACGTTCATCTCTGGTTCCCTTTAATCCACAAAAATGAAATAAACCAGTCAAAAAGAAAGTTACTCGTGCTCCGACAGCAAAGCAGTCACTATATTTTTAGTTTCAAAAACTTTTATTGGACACAGAATGTCAATGTTTCATAGAAAAAATGTATACAAACATTCCACATGCCCAACCCAACATGGTCTGCAGAAATTATATAGATTTGCAACTGTAAACAAATAGTAATAATAATAGTATTAGAAAATATAGTAAGATATATTCAGCGGTTGTTAAGTTCCAAAAAAAGAATTTCAGCTCAAGAGAAAATTATGCATAATGACAGCAAGATATCATGGGTAGTATGCAACATGAATTATAGTCCATTGCCCGAGGAAGGAGTATAGGCGCTATAAGTCCAACTGAGATTGAGCCCCCCTAGAAAGATCTTTGGAGATCCAAGGGTCCCACACCTTGTGGAAGTGTAGGGTCCGATCATACATTATAGCATTAATACGTTTGCATGTCATCGTGTGGTTAATCTTATCAACCACTTGCAGGTAGGAAAGGTGTGAGGAGTTCTATTTGGCAGCAACAACTTAAAAAAGGAAAGAGTCCTGGTCCTGATGGGTTCGGCATTTAGTTTTATTACCAATTTTCCAGTGAACTAGCACCCTATTTCTGCAAGTTAGTCAATTCGACCAACTCATGTAAAACCTTTTCTATCTCCAATAAAGTGTGAGAGAACGCGGAAAAGCCGCCGCGTGTGCTGCTAGGGAGGCGGCTGATTCCGCGTCCAATGCGGCGGTTTGCACGTGGAGGCGTGCGTCTGGTAACAGGGCAGAACACGTAAAAGCCGCCGCATGTAACAACAGTAAGGCGGCTGGTTCCGCGTCCAGCGCGGCGGTTTGCACGCGGCAGCGTGTGTCTGGTGTGGCTGAGTCTGTTAGTGCACACAGGCTTAGGAATGCGCACGCTGAGAGGCAGAACTCTTATACTGGATAAGGAGAGATCAGCTGATCACGCCGATCAGCTGACTCCAAAACAGCTTACTATTGGTTGATCAATTAGGGGTGGTGCCGGAGAGCACTACTCCATATATAGTTACTGCTGGCCAGTCTCAAGTTGTCTGCCGTTGCAAACACTACGTGGAAGCACTCAGACCTTAGTCAGATCCAACAGTGTGTTTGAACCAGGTGGACCTGGGAATTCACACTGAGCCAGTTCCAGGGTGTAGAGACCACGGACCACACACCCAGACTTGGGAACTTGTGCTATCTATCTGTTATACTTCAGACTAGTTCCAGGGTGTAGAGACCACGGACCTCACGCCCAGACTAGGGAACTTGTGTTATCCATCTGTTATGCTTCAGACTAGTTCCAGGGTGTAGAGACCACGGACCTCACACCCAGACTAGGGAACTTGTGTTATCCATCTGTTATTCTTCAGACTAGTTCCAGGGTGTAGAGACCACGGACCTCACACCCAGACTAAGGAACTTGTGTTATCCATCTGTTATACTTCAGACTAGTTCCAAGGTGTAGAGACCACGGACCTCACACCCAGACTAGGGAACTTGCGTTATCTATCTGTTATTCATCAGACTAGTTCCAGGGTGTAGAGACCAAGGACCTCACACCCAGACTAGGCATTGTTGATATCTGTTATGACTTACTGTTTTCCTGACTATCCCTTTGATCTCTGATTCGGTACCTCGCATATCTGATATTCCGTTGCCAGACCCTGCTTGCCTTGGATACCGAATCAGCCTTCTGTCTTTGTACTTTATCTGTCCGTGTGTTGCCGACCAGGCGTGCCCGACCTCGAGAGCTATCTCTCCCCTTAAGAGATAGTCTCCAGATCAGATAGTGACATCCACCTTCAGGTATCACTCACTCTCTGGTCCTTCCTATCTCCAGCCTGACTCCACCCCTTGGAGAGTCTCAGGCTGCTGGAAGGTTCCTGTGCCCTCAAGAGCAGTATTCCTTTACTGCCTATAATCACCTGCTCAGCAGGTGCATTACTCAAAGTACTACTGTTACACCAAACACTCACATACCTATAGGTGTCCAGAGGTTAGCAATATATCTGTATTATCGGTGATTCTGCAGATCATCAATAATCTGGTATATATCTGTATTCTTGGTGATACTGCAGATCACCAATAATCAGATTCTCTCTGCGTGCTGACACCAATCGTTACATAAAGCTTTTATTACCCTGATCCCAAAAGAGGGGAAAACAAATTCACAGTGTTTCCACTTATGTCCAATCTCTGTAATTAACACAGAAGACAAAATGTATGCCTAAAGTTTAGAAAGCAAAATAAGGAAAATCTTGGACCTGGTGCAAAGCAAACAAAAGTAGGTTTCAAGAGATGTAAACGCATACAGGATAATATATTTACAGCCACCAACTTTAAACATGAATGCAAAGGCAACAACATAAAAGCGGGTGCATATTAATTCGGCGCCGCTCAGTTTGGCGCGGTGAGAGCTGAATGACAGCTCTCACTGCTGCCGCTAAACTCTGAGGCGGCGTTAAATACTATTCCCCCTCCGAGTTGTCGCAGGGAGATGTAATTCGGGGTCTGGCAGCCGCCAGAGCCCCAAATTATCGCTAAGTGCCACACGCAAGTTTTGGTGCTCGGCTCTCAGAGCCGGGCGCCAAAATCAGTTGATTCGCATAAAAGCTGTACTGCTAGCATTAGATGCTGAAAAGGCATTTGATCACCTAGCTAGGGATTTACTGATTGATGTATTGGCCAGGACTGGACTAGAAGACTCTTTTGTTGACAGAATTAAAAGCTTTATGTTAATCAACCTGCCTGCATTAAAGTTAATGGCCACCTTTCAAAAGACTTCCCTATGGGAAATGGAGTTAGGCAAGGGTGCCCTCTTTTCCCATTGCTGTTCAACCTATGTATAGAAACCTAAATTAAATCTATTAAAGGAACACAATCGATTAAAAAAATGTTTTCAATCCTCTAAAGTGCCGCTCCCCGCCTGTGTCCCTTCCCTCCAATCAGCGGGGAGAGAAGGGATGCAGACTGGGAGCGGCGCTATAGAGGAGGCGGGGGAGCGGCGGTGACAGACACTCAGAGGTAAACAGCCTGCTAGTGACATGCTGCATGTCGCTAGCACAGCGGTTTTATTTATGGGGGACAGCAGAGCGCGGGAGGGGGGGGGGGTACACAGTATAGTAACAGAGCCTGGTCATTGTATGCAGAACCAGCCTCTGTGTCCTAATGGAATTCTTAAACCCCACCTCGGGTTCTCTGTAAGACATTTAGAACTGCAGCTAGCCTGGAAGTCAGTTCTACTTCAAGCCCGAGTGACTCCTGTAATCCAAAATCACAGAGAATAAGGACAAACTGGTCTGCAGGTGGGTTGAATGGTTGGTGTGATTGAAATTGTGCTCATGGATTGTCTCTCTTGAGTTTGTTTTGGGGTGTGATTAATTTCTTTCCTACTGAAAATGGCATTAAACATATTACCTAGAATACCTTTTCCTAACTATGATGCAAATAAACTCCCAACATAGAGAGTTTGGCAATGAAGAGGGGCTTAAGTTGGGCAACATATTTAAGCTGAGTGGGAAAAATAGAAGAATGCTTGCTAAGTGGATAATACTGTCACCTTGCAGATCTAAAGTCTCAGGTCCAAACCATAGGTTGGACATTGCCTAAATGGATGTATGTTCTTCCACTGTTTGTGTGTCTTTCCTCCCAGAGCCCATAGATATATTGGTATTTTGCTTGGTCTCCCCACAAACCGGCCTTACACTATGGTGAACATTAGAGCTCATCTCACAGTGACATGAATTATTCAATGTCTGTAAGAAGCTGCAGAAAATGTCAGTGCTGTATAAATGCATAAAGACAGAATAAAAGGCTGTGACTGCTGATGAAGCATCCACGGTAAGAGGATGTCTAAATTAAATGTGGCACAGCCTAAGTTTATTAAAAAACAAAAAAACTTACTGTGGGGGTACATACATTGGTTATACAGTATGTACTAAATTTGGTGCGAGGAAATTACTATATTTAGAGTATAAGTAAAATCACTTTACCACTACTCTTCTTTATTGCTGTTTTCTCAGTGAATTTGGTGCATATCCCCTGTTGGTTACCTAACCTTAACTGAGCCCTGCAATGGTAAACACTGCTACCAGTGCCTAAACCAACGGTGTCAAACTTAACTACAAAGTGAGCTGAAGTTGAATCCTGGGATCAAGTCGTGGGCCAACCTCAATGTCTGGTGGCCACCTCCCTCCTTTATAAAGTTACCAGGTGTCTAGTGGCCCTCTCCTTCCCCTATACAGTTGTTTGGTATCTAATTGCCCCCTCCCTCCCTTATACAGTTCCCTGGTGTTCAGTGGTCATTCCTTCCTCATCTCAGAATCAGAATCAGTTTTATTTTGCCAAGAACAGCAAGAGCCATAATCGGAATTATTTGTGGTACACATGGCAAAGACAGAGTAAGGACATACAACACATACAATTTGAAATGCAGCAATCAGTAACATCTATACAGTTCCCTGGTGTCTAGTGCCCCCCCCCCTGTCCTCTATACAGTTCCCTGGTGTCTAGGGCTTTCTCCCTCCCTTATATGGCTTCCCTGGTGAGGCCTTACCTCCAATATAGCTTCTTTGGTGGTCTAGATTGGGCTAAACTTAATGCAAAGTGGAAAAACCACTTGGTGGCCAAATTTGATGGCTCTGGGAGCCTAATTTGGCCCTGTTTACTTAGACCCTTCTTCATACCCATCTCTAGCCTTTAACCCTAACCTCCCCTTATAACGTTAACCTTTCTTGATACCCAATTTTAACCTCGACTCCTAACATTAACACTTCCTAATGCCTATCCCGAACCTCCCTTATTAGCCTCTTCCTTATTCCTTATCCTAGTCTCCACCCCAAGCATTAACCCTTCCTGACATTTAACCCTAACCTCCCTTGCAGATTTAAGGTGGCCACTAACGATCCAATTTTCAGAACAATCTTTTACAAATGATTATTTGTATAAATGAACGGAAAATAACATTTGAGCACACTGGCGGAAAAAATCTCCTAATCAATCCAATTAGATAGATTGAAAGGATCGATTCGAAAATCAAATTTATTTCATTAATATGATTGGATTGGTTAGGAGATTTTTGTCTGTTAGTCGTCCTGTACAATAATTTCCAATTGTTCATATGAGTAATCATTGGTAAGTTATCGTTTTCAGAATTGTATCATAAGTGGCACCTTAAGAGTCTCAGGTCCAAACCATAGGTTGGATATTGTCTGCATGGAATTTGAACTTTCTTCCCAAGTTGTGTGACTTTCCTCCCAGAACCCAAAAGCATACTAGAAGGTTGCTTGTTTTTCCCACACTGGCCCTATACTATGGTAAGTCACTAAAGTTAAAAACTCTTTTATTAAGAAAAATTAGAAGTTCATGACACAGCTTTTTTCAATAAGGCCTGACGGTTATGTTCCACGGATCAGTTTCTATTCCCCAATCTGACACCACCTTCTTCACCCTATGTGTCGCGTCGCCACTTGAACAGGAGGTGAGGAAGCAACACCTGCCTGACTTTGGTTACACCCAGGCCTTGTAGGTGCAAAGAATACAAACTGATCAAGGTGTGGACAATAAACCACCACGGCCAAACAGAGAGCTAGAGAAGTCCAGATACAGCCCAGGTCATACACGGGTAATCAAATGTTGAGGTACAAGGGGCTAGGCAATAATCGAAGTCGGGCAATCCAAGGTTCAGTTCAGGCGGCAATCAAGAGTAGTCAAATACAAGCAAAAGGTCAATGCAGGCAGCAGACCGAGAAACAAGCCAAGTCGGTATCCAAGTATCAATCCAATAAGCAGTAGTCACTAACAAGCGATCCAACGCACACCCAGCAGCTAGCAAGCTAACGCTATCACGGGCAATGTCTATTTGAATCTGCACTGCTTAAATATCTCATTCACCCAATCAGTGGCCGGCCACACACACAGCAACCCAATCAGCCAGCAGATGCCTATCCCTGCCTATGCGTCAGCTGATCTAAGCTATCAGCTGACGTTATGATCGCCGGCATCCCAGAGCATAAAACTGGCTCTGAACTGCGCGTGCCCGCCTAGAGACACGGACGGGACGCGCACGCTCAATCACCGCCACAGGGCTGCTGGGGATGCGGCTGGACAAATCGGAGGGGGAAGCTCACAGCTGCACTTCACCATCTGAGCCGCCCGAGCTGACACTGGAACCGGTGACAGGTGAGATCGTGACAGCCTGGTTCACATTAGCTTTTGCTAGCGGATCTGGCCGTACGGTTCCATGGTCCATTCTACTGAACGGACAACAAAATGCTGCAGGACCTAATTTCCCGGACCGTTTTGCTGAGCGGAACGGAAACGGAAGGATTTGCAGCTCAATAGGAACCTATAGAAAACGGACGTTTTACAGCACACAGGCTGTAAAAACAGACCATTTTCCCGGATCCAGATAGCCAGATCCGTATGGCCGGTTCCGCAAAAAACGCAGATGTGAACCGGGCCTAAGGGCTCATCTACACTAGTCAGTGAGTTAAAATGCGTTAAAATGCTTGAATAAAAACTCATAAATGGATGTGGATGCTGTGCATTTCCATGCATATCCACACATTTCCATGAGTTTTTTGATGTTCGTGGCATATGTATGACATGTAACATAGTTTGTTCATAACATATGTTCATCATAACTATAACATTCTTATAGTATGAACATACTATGAGAGGACATTGAAGTCCTCTTAGTGATGGAATTATTCAAGGTCTCCTGACATCTGCCCCTAAACTCCTCTCTCAACTTAAACTCCTTTTTGATAACTCCCCTCCCCCCGACATTATCCTCTTTCTGTTATCCATTTGTAAAATGTTGATATTATGAACTAAAACTAATCATCACCTACCACGTTCCACCTATTCAGTAGTCAACCATAAGGCCAGTTTCACATTGGCAACCGCAAAAAACAAGCTTTGTAGATACCTGCGGTAGTGTGTGTTAATGTAATTCATGTCGGCAAAACATACCGTCAGGCCTCATTCACACCTAAAATCTAAACCGCAAATGCAAGCGTTTTGTGTTTTTTGTGCACTTTTTTTCCCCCTCCTGGCGCTCTACTGCGCACTGCGTTTTTGGTCAAAGCACTTTTCTAAGCACTTTTCCAGAGCGGTTTTGTAATTCACTTCCTTAAGTCAGGAAGTGAACTCTTTGACCCAGAAAATAATAAATACATTGGCGTCAATTCACCAGAGAGGATTTACTAAGAGAAAAAAGGTAGGTAGTTTATCTCATGAGGTATTTTAACACTCTGGAGTCAATTCACCAGTGTGAGAGGACAGAGAGAAAAGTGTTCGATAGCAGGGGATAATGGAGAGATATGCATGAGGAAAGTGTGAGAAAGCAGAGAGTTAGGTAATCGGTATTAATGATTTACATGGGATACTTTTCCTCTCTGTAAGCTTGAAAGTGAAGCATTGTGGGTAGGAGGCGGAGTTTTACCACTACCTGACCAGAGTATTCCCGCCTTTTACTGCCGGATCATATCATAAATCATATCACGAGTGAGTCTGAACTTCTTCACCACCTCTGTCTCAGTAAAATTATCAAGAACTGTTCTCTCACGAAAAATACGAGGGGCGATTAAACAGACCCTCCTCCTGCGCCTTCGTCTCTTCATAATAGAAGCAAGCTCTAAGGCCTAGTGCACACCATAGCGGTTCGGCTGCGTTTTGCGATCCGCTTGCGGCTGCGGATACGCTTGGGTAATGTATTTCAATGGGCTGGTGCACACCAGAGCGGGAGGCGTTTTGCAGAAACGCATACTCCCGGGCTGCTGCAGATTTTGGATTGCGGAGGCGTTTCTGCCTCAATGTTAAGTATAGGAAAAACGCAAACCGCTCTGAAAAACGGCACTTCAGAGCAGATTGCCAGGCGGTTTTCGTTACAGTAGCTGTTCAGTAACAGCTTTACTGTAACAATATATGAAATCTTCTACACCAAAAACGCTTCACAAAACCGCAAAATGCTAGCTGAATCGCTACAGAAAAATAAGAAAAAGCGTTTCAAAATCTGCTAGCATTTTGCAGATCTGCTAGCGGTTTTTGGTGTGCACCAGGCCTAACAGAGTAAGCACAAAAGGCTCCATCTTCCACAGCAGCAGCTGCTGTGTGAAAACCACAATATCTCCAGGTTCATTCAGGGGATAAAGAGATGAAAAAATAACGAATGGCCACACCCCCTTTCTTCCCTGGTGAATTGTGATTTGGAGAAAAACTAACTACTAACTATCACTTATTTATCTTATACTTATCTCACATTTATCTCTTGCATTTCTCTCTGTCGATATTTTCCCCTATACTTCTGGAGAATTGCTATTGGGAGATATCACAGGAGGTATATTACCTCCCAAGAGATAAATAGGTTGGTAACCTCTGGTGAATTGACGCCAATGTATTTGTTCTTAAAAACGCCCACGCTATCGCTGCACAAAGTGATTTTGTGAATGTTTGCGTTTTTCTTATACCTTCCATTGAGGCAAAATCGCCTCAAAAATGGTACAGGCACCGCTTTGCTGAACGCACAGCACATGAATCGTGCTGATATGAACCTTCTCATAGAGATTCATCGCACAAGCTTTTTGTGAGCGATTTTAAAAATCGCCTGTTCTTTAAAAATAGGCCGAAAATGCCCCTAGTGTGAACAAGCCCTGATTGAGGCTCTCTATCGCTCACTTCCTGTGGAGGAAATACGTATTGCAAGCGTCATGAAAAATTTTGCTATTACGCATGCGCACCGCAACACTAACATCAAACAGTTTAAAATTATGGCGTTATAAATGACTTACATGTCTTCTGGACAACGGGCACCACCACAGATGCTGGTGTATAACACGTTGTTGCCCTAGCGTTAAATCGGCTACTTCTGCCGCATCGCATTGCATCCAGTATGGAATGTCCCATAGACTTTCATTGCTTTAGCATTATCCTATGGTAAAAATAGGTAACACAACACAATGAAATCGCACCAGTGTAAAAGGGGCCTCACTGCTAATGCGGATACCATGCTTTCTGTGAGCAGCACCAAGTTTTTGTCTATAGATATTAATAGCCAATATGTTGGGATGGGTGTTTACAGCAGTTGATGGCTGACACCGTAGTTACTGGCTGTAATGATCCGCTCAGCTGGCCGCACGGGCAGATAGCTGTTTGACCATTCCTTAAGTCTGAGGGCTGCAGGTCTCTGGAAAAGAGACCTGTCTTTGCAAGTTTCAGACCTGCTCTGCTGCTGAGGAATTTGCATACATTTGTTATGCAAATTTCCTAGCTGCCTCCTTTGAAGGCTGGCAGTATAAAAGCCATGTTCTCCCAGAATCCTTTGCTGGTCATCCTTCATGGTTTGTTTCTGATGAACTCTCCTAGAGTATCAGCCCTGTTTGTTTGCTAAAGTTTATCTTAGAGTAATTCTTGGGACTGCACTAGGCAGCTCCTCTAGTGCAGTCAGGTTGCCTTATCTGTTTTGTCTGTGTTGCCTCACTGCTGCGATTGTCCTGTCGTCAGCAGTAGTCGGCAGGAAATCGTTCTGTCTGTCTGGGGGTGCTAACCAGAGCAGCGGTTTCTACTGGTAGCCCCTTCTGTTCATCTGTCTGGATCGCACTAGCCTCTAGTGGTAGCGGCTGTGGATCCTTCTGATATGTGTTCCGGGAGCGTAAGCTGGAGCAGCGGTTGCTACTGGCTACCTCATCTGTCTGTCTTGTCTGTTTGTGCTCCTTTGTGTTACTTGTGGCTAGTTAGGGTGACGTGCTTGTCTCTGTTGCGCTTTTCGTGCGGAGACCGCGCTGTAAACGCGTTCGCTGTTGCGAATGAGTGCGGTGTTTGCGTTTAGCTAGTGTTTGTTATTTTCCTTATCTTTTATTGTTGTTTGCTGTGCCTTTGCTACTCTCGTGTTCTGTTCTGATCAGCCTTGTGTCACTTCTGGCAATCGTCTCTCTCTTGCGATTGCGTTCCCGCTTTGTTTCTGCGAATGTGTGTTCACCGTCGCTGGGTGGCGACTAGTTTGGGGAACACACATTTAGTCTGTCTCTGTGCTCTTCTCTTTAAGGGCTGTTCAGCCCTGCATTTCTTTAAATCTGTACAATTCCCTTCTGGCATCTGTGGCCGTGCAGAGGCTGTGCTCGTCTGCACTTCACAGCGCCATCTGCCGGTGGGTATTGCCCTCTGCTTGTTGCATTGCACCTAACCTGGGTTAACCTAATTATACGCTTGTGGAGGGTTTCCGCTGTGTCAGCGCGCATCTTGTGCGCTGATCATGAAAACGATTCCGCAAACGTTACACTGGCAAAGTAAAGAAATGACTGGGTCTCCACCTGGATGTATGCAATTGTAGTAGTTTTAATATACCATCATAGCAAAAACCATTGTTACCACCAATATCCAAAAGGCTTGCAATGCCCTATCTCTAAAAGGGCAAACAAGATTTTTTTTACCACAACAAATTAACAGCAGACTGATTTGTTTTAAAGAGTAACTGTCAGGCAAAAACAACTAATTTAACCACTTGAGGACCGTGGGCTTTACACCCCTTAAGGACCGGCCACTTTTTTTTCATTCAGACCACTGCAGCTTTGACGGTTTATTGCTCGGTCATACAACCTACCACCTAAATGAATTTTAGCTCCTTTTCTTGTCACTAATAAAGCTTTCTTTTGGTGCTATTTGATTGCTCCTGCGATTTTTACTTTTTATTATATTCATCAAAAAAGACATGAATTTCGGCAAAAAAATGATTTTTTTAACTTTCTGTGCTGACATTTTTCAAATAAAGTAAAATTTCTGTATACATGCAGCGCGAAAAATGTGGACAAACATGTTTTTGATAAAAAAAAACCCATTCAGTGTATATTTATTGGTTTGGGTAAAAGTTATAGCGTTTACAAACTATGGTGCAAAAAGTGACTTTTCCCATTTTCAAGCATCTATGACTTTTCTGACCACCTGACATGTTTCATGAGGGGCTAGAATTCCAGGATAGTATAAATACCCCCCAAATGACCCCATTTTGGAAAGAAGACATCCCAAAGTATTCACTGAGAGGCATAGTGAGTTCATAGAAGATATTAATTTTTGTCACAAGTAAGCAGAAAATGACACTTTGGGCTTGATTCACAAAAGGGTGCTAACTGTTAGCACGGCCATTTTCGCGCGAATTTTCGCATTGCGCACGATCGCGAATTTTCGCGCTAAACGATAACGTTTTCGCGCGCAAACGATATCGATTTCACAGTAAAATTCGCGTTTGTGCGCGAAAACGTTATCGTTTAGCGTGAAAATTCGCGATCGCGCGCAATGCGAAAATTCGCGCGAAAACGCCTGTGCTAACAGTTAGCACTCTTTTGTGAATCAAGCCCCTTGTGGCAAAAAAAAAAAAAAGTTTCCATTTCTTCTAACTTGCGACAAAAAAAAAATGAAATCTGCCACGGACTCACCATGCCCCTCTCTGAATACCTTGAAGTGTCTACTTTCCAAAATGGGGTCATTTGTGGGGTGTGTTTACTGTCCTCACATTTTGGGGGGTGCTAATTTGTAAGCACCCATGTAAAGCCTAAAGGTGCTCATTGGACTTTGGGTCCCTTAGCGCAGTTAGGCTGCAAAAAAAGTGCCACACATGTGGTATTGCCGTACTCAGGAGAAGTAGTATAATGTGTTTTGGGGTGTATTTTTACACATACCCATGCTGGGTGGGAGAAATATCTCTGTAAATGACAATCTACTCACTGTGGGCCATATGCAATTTACTTTTTCACCTGAGTTATCTCCCAGGAGATAATTTTAATCTTCTCTTTAAACTAAATTTTCAGCATTTTACAATTAAAAACGTACCCAAAAGTTGGGTATAAGGACTATAAATTTGAGTATTTTCTTGCTTGCTGGTGGCTTAACCACTTGAGGACCACAGTCTTTTCACCCTTTAAGGACCAGAGCCTTTTTCTCCATTCAGACCACTGCAGATTTCACGGTTTATTGCTCGGTCATACAACCTACCACCTAAATGAATTTTACCTCCTTTTCTAGTCACTAATACAGCTTTCTTTTGGTGCTATTTGATTGCTGCTGCAAGTTTTAGTTTTTATTATATTCATCAAAAAAGACAATTTTTTTATTTTTTTTACACACAATTGTCCATTGTCCAGATCTTTCTCCCACTCAGCATGGGTATGTGTAAAAATACACCCCAAAACACATTATACTACTTCTCCTGAGTACGGCGATACCACATGTGTGGCACTTTTTTGCACCCTAACTGCGCTAAGGGGCCCAAAGTCCAATGAGTACCTTTAGGATTTCACAGGTCATTTTGAGAAATTTCGTTTCAAGACTACTCCTCACGGTTTAGGGCCCCTAAAATGCCAGGACAGTATAGGAACCCCACAAATTACCCCATTTTAGAAAGAAGACACCCCAAGGTCTTCCGTTAGTAGTACGGAGAGTTCATAGAAGATTTTATTTTTTGTCACAAGTTAGCGGAAAATGACACTTTGTGAAAAAAAACAATAAAAATCAATTTCCGCTAACTTGTGACAAAAAATAAAATCTTCTATGAACTCACCGTACTACTAACAGAATACCTTGGGGTGTCTTCTTTCTAAAATGGAGTCATTTGTGGGGTTCCTATACTGTCCTGGCATTTTAGGGGCCCTAAACCCTGAGTATGGCGATACCACATGTGTGACACTTTTTTGCAGCCTAGGTGCGCTAAGGGGCCCAACGTCCTAATCACAGGTCATTTTGAGGCATTTGTTTTCTAGACTACTCCTCACGGTTTAGGGCCCCTAAAATGCCAGGGCAGTATAGGAACCCCACAAGTGACCCCATTTTAGAAAGAAGACACCCCAAGGTATTCCGTTAGGTGTATGGCGAGTTCATAGAAGATTTTATTTTTTGTCACAAGTTAGTGAAAAATGACACTTTGTGAAAAAAAAAAAAATCTTCTATGAACTCGTCATACACCTAACAGAATACATTGGGGTGTCTTTTTTCTAAAATGGGGTCAGTTTCTGGGGTTCCTATACCGCCCTGGCATTTTACGGGCACAAAACCGTGAGTAGTCTGGAAACCAAATGTCTCAAAATGACTGTTCAGGGGTATAAGCATCTGCAAATTTTGATGACAGGTGGTCTATGAGGGGGCGAATTTTGTGGAAACGGTCATATGCAGGGTGGCCTTTTAGATGATAGGTTGTATTGGGCCTGATCTGATGGATAGGTGTGCTAGGGGGTGACAGGAGGTGATTGATGGGTGTCTCAGGGGGTGGTTAGAGGGGAAAATAGATGCACTGGGGAGGTGATCGGAAGGGGGTCTGAGGGGGATCTGAGGGTTTGGCCGAGTGATCAGGAGCCCACACGGGGCAAATTAGGGCCTGATCTGATGGGTAGGTGTGCTAGGGGGTGACAGGAGGTGATTGATGGGTGTCTCAAGGTGTGATTAGAGGGGGGAATAGATGCAAGCAATGCACTGGCGAGGTGATCAGGGCTGGGGCCTGAGGGCATTCTGAGGGTGTGGGCGGGTGATTGAGTGCCCTAGGGGCAGATAGGGGTCTAATCTGATAGGTAGCAGTGACAGGGGGTGATTGATGGGTAATTAGTGGGTGTTTAGGGTAGAGAACAGATATAAACACTGCACTTGGGAGGTGATCTGACGTCGGATCTGCGGGCGAACTATTGGTGTGGGTGGGTGATCAGATTGCCCGCAAGGCGCAGGTTAGGGGCTGATTGATGAGTGGCAGTGACAGGGGGTGATTGATGGGTGGCAGTGCCAGGGGGTGATTGATGGGTGGCAGTGACAGGGGGTGATTGACAGGTGATCAGTGGGTTATTACAGGGAAGAACAGATGTAACTAATGCACTGGCGAATTGATAAGGGGGGGTCTGAGGGCAATCTGAGCGTGTAGGCGGGTGATTGGGTGCCCGCAAGGGGCAGATTAGGGTCTGATCTGATGGGTAACAGTGACAGGTGGTGATAGGGGGTGATTGATGGGTAATTAGTGGGTAATTAGTGGGTGTTTAGAGGAGACAATAGATGTAAACACTGCGCTTGGGTTGTGATCTGATGTCGGATCTGCGGGCGATCTATTGGTGTGGGTGGGTGATCAGATTGCCCGCAAGGGGCAGGTTAGGGGCTGATTGATGGGTGGCAGTGACAGGGGGTGATTGATGGGTGGCAGTGACAGGGGGTGATTGATGGGTGATTGACAGGTGATTGACAGGTGATCAGTGGGTTATTACAGGGAAGGACAGATGTAAATAATGCCCTGGCGAATTGATAAGGGGGGGGTCTGAGGGCAATCTGAGCGTGTAGGCGGGTGATTGGGTGCCCGCAAGGGGCAGATTAGGGTCTGATCTGATGGGTAACAGTGACAGGTGGTGGTAGGGGGTGATTGATGGGTAATTAGTGGGTGTTTAGAGAAGAGAATAGATGTAAACACTGCGTTTGGGTGGTGATCTGATGTCGGATCTGCGGGCGATCTATTGGTGTGGGTGGGTGATCAGATTGCCCGCAAGGGGCAGGTTAGGGGCTGATTGATGGGTGGCAGTGACAGGGGGTGATTGATGGGTGATTGACAGGTGATTGACAGGTGATCAGGGGGGATAGATGCATACAGTACACAGGGGGAGGGGTCTGGGGGGGGTCTGGTGAGAATCTGAGGGGTGGGGGGGTGATCAGGAGGGGGGCAGTGGGCAGGGGGGAGATAAAAAAAATAGCGTTGACAGATAGTGACAGGGAGTGATTGATGGGTGATTAGGGGGGTGATTGGGTGCAAACAGGGGTCTGGGGGGTGGGCAGGGGGGGGTCTGAGGGGTGCTGTGGGCGATCTGGGGCAGGGGGGGGGGAGAAATCAGTGTGCTTGGGTGCGACATAGGGTGGCTGCAGCCTGCTCTGGTGGTCCCTCGGACACTGGGACCACCAGGGCAGGAGGCAGCCTGTATAATACACTTTGTAAACATTACAAAGTTTATTATACACTTTGTATGCGGCGATCGCGGGGTTAACATCCCGCCGGCGCTTCCGTATAGCCGGCGGGATGTTGCGGCGGGCGAGCAGTGACAGGCGCCGGTGGAGGATCGCATCACGGATGACGCGATCGCTCCGCCCAT
The DNA here is from genome assembly GCF_040937935.1 of Hyperolius riggenbachi. Classification (NCBI taxonomy): domain Eukaryota; kingdom Metazoa; phylum Chordata; class Amphibia; order Anura; family Hyperoliidae; genus Hyperolius; species Hyperolius riggenbachi. The sequence goes on along the minus strand of NC_090650.1, from coordinate 137,324,648 downwards.
GCCCTTACAAGGACCGCCGCCTCTGTGGGTGAGCTGGTCCTTAAGGGCTCCACTTCCCGGCCGCCGCTTTGCGTTAGGCGGTCGGGAAGTGGTTAAATCTATGTTCCCCTGTGTTAAACAGTGTGGAAGGAAGCCAAATGGCAATACTGAAGATAAAGAGCTCTCTTACTTTATTGTTGGCTGAATAGCAGCCTTCCTTATCCCCAGGCTGTTTAAAGAGGCCGCATAAGACTAAGAAGGCCGCAGGCAGCCTGCAGAGCATGATGGGAAGGTTTTTTTTCCTCTCTACTGCACCACCCCTTCATTTACCCTATCCCGCCCTAATCACCTGCTGCAGCCTCTTTGGCTGCTCCCTCTCTCCTTCCTTCCCCATCCAGACACCCCGAGTGACAGCCGCGATAGGCGGCAAAAGCCCCCCCCCCCCCGCAAGTGACAGCCGCGACAGGCGGCAACCCCCCCCCAGCGAGTGACAGCCGCGATCGGCAGCAGATTCCCCAAATCACCCACCCCCACCCTCCCCCCCGCAATTGGCAGCCGCGAAAGGCGGCACAACCCCCCCCCCCACGAGTGACAGGCGAGATTGGCGGCATGCCCCCCCCCCCCCCCGCGATTGGCTAAACCGCCCCCCGCCGCGATTGACAGCCGCGACATCGGCGGCACCCCCCCCCCCCCCGCGATTGGCAGATGCGATCGATAGGTACATCCCCCCGCGATTGACAGCCGCGATCGGCGGCACCCAACCCCCACCTCCCCGCGATTGACAGCCGCGATCGGCAGCACCCCCCGCGAGTGACAGCCGCGATCGGCGGCACGCCCCCCTGCGATTGACAGCCCCCCCCCGCGAGATTGCAACCCCTGTGCCCCTCCCCCCCAGCAATACGACTGACTTTGCAATCACAAGCAAAACAACCAACATCGCAATCGCCCGCAAAACGACTGACTTTGCAATTGCAAGTAAAACAACCGACATCGCAATCGCCCACAAAACGACCGAAATCGGCCGCAAAACGACTGACTTCGCAATCGGCCGCAAAACTACTGACTTTGCAATCGCAAACAAAACGACCAACATCGCAATCGCAAGCAAAACGACCGACATCGCAATCACCCGCAAAATGACCGACATCGCAAGCAAAACGACCGATATCGCAATTGCCCGCAAAACGACTCACTTTTCAATCGCAAGCAAAATGACCGACATCGCAATCGCCCACAAAACGACCGAAATCGCAAGCAAAACGACTGACTTCACAATCGGCCGCAAAACTACTGACTTTGCAATCATCGCAAAACGACCGGCATCGCAACCGCCCGCATCCCCCCCCCGCGACTGACAACGCAATCGCTCGCACGGCTCCCCCCACCCCAACTGACAGCGAGATCGCGCGCAATACCCCCCCCCCCCCCCCCGACATGCTCGCTCCCCGCTAAGTGACAGACAATATGCCCCCGTTATGCCTAATACACACGATGCATTTTCCCGCTCGATCCGCGGGTCGATCGGGATCGATTAGATTATTTCCATCATGCTCGATTCGGATTTTGATCGTTCCTGCCGTCGATTTGGCATAATTGACATGCAAATCAATGTCAGGAACGATCGAAATCTGAATCGGGCATGTTGGAAATAATCGACTGGTAGGAGTGGCTGAAGGCTGGGACTTGGGAGGGCTAATGAATAATTAATCAGGAAGCAGGGTAAGGGAGGATATGACATCACAATTGGCTTTAGACAAGACAGTCAAAGATGGAAGCTGCCATGAAATGTCAGGAGCATCAATCTCTGCATATACTATATAAAAATTCTGTGAAATCCAAACGTAGACAGTGAAATGCATATGTAATGTAAGTACAGCCAGTATTTAGCTACTGATATGTGTGTTTTTTGTCTCTGAGACCTCATACCTAACAGCTCCTCTTTAACAAAAAATGCATTAAATGTGAACCAGGCCATTGGCTAACTGATCTAACAATTTTTTTATGTGCAGAAAAAAAAATGCACCTAATAGAAATGAGGCCTGTGTAAAACTGTGACTATGGAGGTGTCATATGACTGTGGTATGGTTAACCACTTGAGGACCACAGTCTTTTCGCCCCTTAAAGAAAACCTGTACTGAACTTTAAAAGTCAAAATAAACATACACAAGTCATACTTACCTCCTGTGTAGTCTACTCCTCAATCTATTTTTCCTCTCCTGCGTCCTGTTTGTCCACTGTGATCAATGGAATTCTCCGTCCTCCATTTTAAAAATGGCTATTACCCCATAACAGCTTCCTGGTCAGCACACTGTTAAACTGTAACATCGCCGACTTGAGCCATAGGGAAACATGGACACATCAGTTCTCATCTCAGCTGTAACTGACAGCAACTGATATATAACTGACAGCAACTGATATATTTCAGTTCTGACAAAATGTTGTCAGAACTGGAAGGGATCACTGTAAGAAGAAAATGGTAAGCTTCTGAGAGGAACTGATGGCAAGGTGACTATGTAATTTTCATTTGAAGTTACCTCATGTGTTTATTTTAAATAATTTTACTCAGTACAGGTTCTCTTTAAGGACCAGAGCCTTTTTCTCCATTCAGACCCCTGCAGCTTTCACAGTTTATTGCTCTGCCATACAACCTGCCACCTAAATGAATTTTACCTCCTTTTCTTGTTACTAATACAGCTTTCTTTTGGTGCTATTTGATTGCTGCTGCGAGTTTTAGTTTTTATTATATTCATCAAAAAAGACATGAATTTTACTTTTTTTAACTTTCTGTGCTGACATTTTTCAAATAAAGTAAAATTTCCTATACATTTGAGCGCGAAAGTTATTCTGCTACATGTCTTTGATAAAAAAAAACAACATTCAGTGTATATTTATTGGATTGGGTAAAAGTTATAGCATTTACAAACTATGGTGCCAAAAGTGAATTTTCCCATTTTGAAGCATCTTTGACTTTTCTGACGACCTGTCATGTTTCATGAGGTGCTAAAATTCCAGGATAGTATAAATACCCCCCAAATGACCCCATTTTGGAAAGAAGACATCCCAAAGTATTCACTGAGAGGCATGGTGAGTTCATAGAAGATTTTATTTTTTGTCACAAGTTAGCGGAAAATGACACTTTGTGACAAAAAAAAGTTTCCATTTCTTCTAACTTGCGACAAAAAAAGAATGAAATCTGCCACGGACTCACTATGCTCCTCTCTGAATACCTTGAAGTGTCTACTTTCCAAAATGTGGTCATTTGTGGGGTGTGTTCACTGTCCTGGCATTTTGGGGGGTGCCTAATTGTAAGCACCCCTGTAAAGCCTAAAGCTGCTCATTGGACTTTGGGTCCCTTAGCGCAGTTAGGCTGCAAAAAAGTGCCACACATGTGGTATTGCCGTACTCAGGAGAAGAAGTATAATGTGTTTTGGAGTGTATTTTTACACATACCCATGCTGGGTGGGAGAAATATCTCTGTAAATGACAATTTTTTGATATTTTTTTTACACACAATTGTGTATTTACAGAGATATTTCTCCCACTCAGCATGGGTATGTGAAAAAATACACCCCAAAATACATTATACTACTTCTCTTGAGTATGGCGATACCACATGTGTGGAACTTTTTTGCACCCTAACTGCGCTAAAGGGCCCAAAGTCCAATGAGTACCTTTAGGATTTCACAGGTCATTTTGCGACATTTGGTTTCAAGACTACTCCTCACAGTTTAGGGCCCCTAAAATGCCAGGGCAGTTTAGGAACCCCACAAATGACCCCATTTTAGAAAGAAGACACCCCAAGGTATTCCGTTAGGTGTATGGTGAGTTCATAGAAGATTTTTTTTTTGTCACAAGTTAGCGGAAATTGATTTTAGTTGTTTTTATTCACAAAGTGTCATTTTCCGCTAACTTGTGACAAAAAAATAAAATCTTCTATGAACTCACCATACTCCTAACAGAATACCTTTGGGTGTCTTCTTTCTAAAATGGGGTCATTTGTGGGGTTCCTATACTGCCCTGGCATTTTAGGGGCCCTAAACCGTGAGGAGTAGTCTTGAAACCAAATGTCGCAAAATGACCTGTGAAATCCTAAAGGTACTCATTGGACTTTGGGCCCCTTAGCGCACTTAGGGTGCAAAAAAGTGCCACACATGAGGTACCACCGTACTCAGGAGAAGTAGTATAATGTGTTTTGTGGTGTATTTTTACACATACCGATGCTGGGTGGGAGAAATATCTCTGTAAATGACAATTTTTTGATTTTTTTTTTTACACACAATTGTCCATTTACAGAGAGATTTCTCTCACCCAGCATGGGTATGTATAAAAATACGCCCCAAAACACATTAAACTACTTCTCCTGAGTACAGCGATACCACATGTGTGACACTTTTTTGCAGCCTAGGTGCGCTAAGGGGCCCAACGTCCTATTCACAGGTCATTTTGAGGCATTTGTTTTCTAGACTACTCCTCACGGTTTAGGGCCCCTAAAATGCCAGGGCAGTATAGGAACCCCACAAGTGACCCCATGTTAGAAAGAAGACACCCCAAGGTATTCTGTTAGGTGTATGGTGAGTTCATAGAAGATTTTATTTTTTTGTCACAAGTTAGTGAAAAATGACACTTTGTGAAAACAACAATAAAAATCAATTTCCGCCAACTTTTGACAAAAAATAAAATCTTCTATGAACTCGTCATACACCTAACAGAATACCTTGGGGTGTCTTTTTTTCTAAAATGGGGTCACTTGTGGGGTTGCTATACTGCCCTGGCATTTTTACAGGCCAAAAACCGTGAGTAGTCTGGAAATCAAATGTCTCAAAATGACTGTTCAGGGGTATAAGCATCTGCAAAATTTGATGACAGGTGGTCTATGAGGGAGCAAATTTTGTGGAACCGGTCATAAGCAGGGTGGCCTCTTAGATGACAGGTTGTATTGGGCCTGATCTGATGGATAAGAGTGCTAGGGGGTGACAGGAGGTGATTGATGGGTGTCTCAGGGGGTGGTTAGAGGGGAAAATAGATGCAATCAATGCACTGGGGAGGTGATCGGAAGGGGGTCTGAGGGGGATCTGAGGGTTTGGCCGAGTGATCAGGAGCCCACACGGGGCAAATTAGGGCCTGATCTGATGGGTAGGTGTGCTAGGGGGTGACAGGAGGTGATTGATGGGTGTCTCAAGGTGTAATTAGAGGGGGGGAATAGATGCAAGCAATGCACTGGCGAGGTGATCAGGGCTGGGGTCTGAGGGCATTCTGAGGGTGTGGGCGGGTGATTGGGTGCCTTAGGGGGAGATAGGGGTCTAATCTGATGGGTAGCAGTGACAGGTTGGCTGATTGATGGGTGATCAGTGGGTGATTAGATGGCAGAACAGATGTAAACTATGCACTTTGGAGGTGATCTGAGGGTAGGTCTGGGGCAATCTGATGGTGTGGGAGGGTGATCAGATGCCCGTAAGAGGCAGATTAGGGTCTGATCTGATAAGTGGCAGTGACAGGTAGTAATTGACGGGTGAATGATGGGTGAATGACGGGTGAATGACAGGTGATTAACAGGTGATTACAGGGGAGAATAGATGTACGTCTGAGGTCAGTCTGAGGGTGTGGGTGGGTGATTGGGTGCCCTAGAGGCAGATAGGGGTCTAATCTGATGGGTAGCAGTGACAGGGGGTGATTGATGGGTAATTAGTGGGTGTTTAGAGGAGAGAACAGATGTAAACAATGCACTTGGGAGGTGATCTAACGGCGGGTGTGCAGGCGATCTGATGGTGTGGGTGGGTGATCAGATTGCCTGCAAGGGGCAGGTTAGGGGCTGATTGATGGGTGGCAGTGACGGGGTGATTGATGGGTGGCAGTGACAGGGGGTGATTGATGGGTGATTGACAGGTGATCAGTGGGTTATTACAGGGAAGAACAGATGTAAATAATGCACTGGCGAATTGATAAGGGGTGGGTCTGAGGGCAATCTGAGCATGTGGGCGGGTGATTGGGTGCCCACAAGGGGCAGATTAGGGTCTAATCTGATGGGTAACAGTGACAGGTGGTGATAGGGTATGATTGATGGGTGATTGATGGGTAATTAGTGGGTGTTTAGAGGAGAGAACAGATGTAAACAATGCACTTGGGAGGTGATCTGACATCGGATCTGCGGGCGATCTGATGGTGTGGGTGGGTGATCAGATTGCCCGCAAGGGGCAGGATAGGGGCTGATTGATGGGTGGCAGTGACAGGGGGTGATTGACAGGTGATCAGTGGGTTATTACAGGGGGGATAGAGGCATACAGTACACGGTCTGGGGGAGGGGGGGGGGTCTGGGGAGAATCTGAATGGTGGGGGGTGATCAGGAGGGAGCAAGGGGCAGTTTAGGGTTAAAAAAAATAGCGTTGACAGATAGTGACAGGGAGTGATTGATGGGTGATTAGGGGGGGTGATTGGGTGCAAACAGTGGTCTGGGGGGTGGGCAGGGGGGGGGGGTCTGAGGGGTGCTGTGGGCGATCAGAGGGAAGGGGGGGGGAAATCAGTGTGCTTGGGTGCAGACTAGGGTGGCTGCAGCCTGCCTTGGTGGTCCCTCGGACACTGGGACCACCAGGGAAGGAGGCAGCCTGTATAATAGGCTTTGTATACTGTCACAGGAGCCCTAGTGGTCTGACCGCACTTAGCCTTCTAAACGGTGCCAGCGCACAGATCGTGCGAACTCTGGTCGCAGTCAATGCGCAGGAACCGTTAAGAATTAGCCGCAGACAACCCAGAAGGGGGCCTGTGAGACACGGGTAATTACAACGTACACACGATTCCACGGTATCTGCCACCACCACTGGTATGGGCCAGTGGACCCGATTTACTGACTGACTAGTCCTGCGAATAAAACGGTTAAACACACGGTATTCTGTCTAGCCAACAACAAACAAACAGTAGCGTATCTTCAGAGACCCGGGATCAGTTCTGTGTGTGCTGATAAGCAGGGTAGCGGACAGTGAATGACTTGGAGAAAGTCGTTTATTCACGCAATATAAATAATTAATATATACAGACAATTATTAAAATCAACAATTATTAAAACAGTAATAGCCAGTATAAAAAATAAAAGAAGGGAGAAAAATACTTAGTTCCTGGAAAGATGTCCTTTTTGTGGGAAAAATCAGAGTTCTGGGTTTCAATCAAAGTTCAGAGTTCAGACCAGGTGGATGCCAGCATATCCTCAAGCTGGCACCGATGAGTTCAAGATGTTTTCAGGGTGGAGGACACTGAGTTTGGGTCCTCTGCCATTCTTATGCCCCTGATTCAGTAGGAGGGAGTGAGGGCGGGCCCACACACCCCCTTAGAACATGAGATGAGTCCTCCCCTTGTCCTGGGGGACCAGAAATCATGCCTTAACCATATATGGGCTCTATCTCACAGAACCGTACAGGTCAGGGCAGATTTACTAATATTTTCAGGTCTGCCTCGATGTACCCAGCAGCCTGATACCAAACATGAGGGGTGGGACCCCTGTGGTATCATTAGGGCACTGTTGAACTGCCTAACGGGCAGTCTTTACCTCAGAAGGTTCTGAAATGTTCTCAGAACCAACGCCAGACCGGGCCCTACATGCTCTGTTAGTTTGGAGGGTCTGCCAGCCTGGCAACACAGAAAATATGATACATATAGCCGTTTATGGAATATGATCTACATTTGGGATTGATAGCAGGTCATTCCCAGGCAAAGGCTCTTTGAAGTTTGGGGCAGCTAGCTAGGTGTCAGCTCCCCTGCTGGGAGGGAGCCGGAGGGTCTGGCTTTTCTCCCAACTAGATTGCTTCTGTCATGGTCTATACCTGATGGATGGGCCATCAGCACAGCTTGAAGCCAGGGACTCTCTGGGCCCAGGCTCATTAGCATATCAAAAGAGCCATCCAGCAGTTGGGCTGGTGCTATCTCTCTGCTGAGAAAAAGACTTCAGCTGCCCCTACACACTCAACCCAGATTGTATCGATTTGAAGCGCAATCGATGCAGAGAATCGAGTGCGATCGCTTTTCTTCACGGGCGGTTACAGGACGCGCCTGCGGCCCCGCAACCGTCCGTGACAGCCTCCCCTGGGGAGAAGGCAGATAGACATGCATCAGCAAGATGTGTGTCATTGCCGCTAACCTGCGAGATCTGATCTAGTTCCCCGTTGGCGTTCTGGGGTCGGCTGCCCGCTGCGTGTCGGCCAACCTGGCTGACGGGTCTCGGGTTGCCGGTGCGGTGGGAAAACCTATTGGAGCCTGTGGCTCGGTTCCCCTGGACCGGTCGCGGTCTGCTACCCTCAGGGTTGACCCGACGTGGACCGTTCTGGACAGGGCGTTTGCGCCACTGCAGTCGGACGTGGTGTCTGCCGGGACTGCTGACAACGGGCAGTGGGTTGGTTAGGTCAACAGCCAGCCCACGCAGGGTTCCCCTGCTAAGTGGCTGTGGACCTAAGGGAACCCCGTGGGAATCCCTGGACCTTCCCAGCTCCTGACAGACGGCACATGCTCTGCAGTAGTTTGCTACATCCCTGTTCATCCGGGGCCAATAAAACTGGTTCCGAATACCGGCAAGTGTCTTGCGGACCCCTGAGTGCCCTGTCAGAGGATTACCATGTGTGGATTTCAGCACATGTCCCCTGAACGCATTCGGGACCACAAGCCATCTGGTATTCGCATGGGATCTACTTGTAGGGGGCTGTACAGACTCACTGTACAGTCTCCCACCTTCCCAGTACACCTTGAAAGCGGCCCCGTCTGCGAGGGGCTCAGCGGCTTGCTGCCTGAGCACCTCCAGGCTTGGGTCACTTTGTAGTGCGGCTGAGAATACGGCGCTGTCAGTTTCAGCCAACTGGCTCATGTCACATGAGGCCAGCGGCTGAAAGGTCTCATCCCTGCGGTCAGAGGAGGGGGAGGAGGCCGGAACCCCCTCCACCTGTTCTGAGCTCGGGTTCTGAGCAGTGCAGCTGCGCGGTATGGCTAGCACAGGTACACTGTCAGAATGGCACAGACGGGCATTACTCAAATCATCATTGCATGCATTAATGACATTGACAGGTATAGACATTTTTTCATTACAGACAGGTTATACAGCAAACTCAGGTATAGTTACAGCATCATCACAACAGACAGTCTGTACCTCAAACTCAGGTGCCTTTGAAGCAGGCACTATTGAACCTGGTACCCTTGAACTGGGCACATTCAACCCACCTCCCCCTGGTGCTCCCCCAAGTGTATAAAGTACCTGGTGGTGGGTGGAGAGTCCGTCTCCTTCCGTGAGCGACAAGGCGGGCGTGGCAGGTTCATAGTAGGACACAAGCTTGCCCAAATCAGTCCCCAGCAACACAGGGACTGGGAGATCCTTCATAACCCCAACAACCCTTTCGTGGACCCCTCCTCCCCAATCCAGTTTCACTCTCGCGTGGGCTATGTGAAAAAGGGTGCCCTCTACTCCAGTAAGGGCAAGGGATCGGCTGGAGCTGATGCTCTCCTTTGGCACAAGGTGTGAGTGAACTAACGTGATGTCAGCTCCGGTGTCTCGAAATCCGGTGACAACTTTGCCGTTCACTCTAACAAGTTGCTGCTGGTCGGTTCGGTCGTGGATTTCCTTTCCGCGGGCAAACAGGACAAAATCTGATGATCCAGGCTGTGGTTCGCTGGCGGGTTGCCTCTGCTGTGGGTGAGGTACAGGTGATGCAGATGATCCAGGTGCTGGTGGTGTCTGTCTCCGCTCCGGACAGTCTAATTTCATGTGTCCGGGCTGGCGGCAGTAGTGACAGGTGACCTTTCCAGGCGCTGCAGCCCTGGGTGCAGAAGCTGTGCTGGGTGGCCTCTGTGGCTGACGGCTCACAGGGGCAGGAGAGTCTGCCGAGGTATTGGGCTGACCTCCTCTCCAGCTGGATGGGACAGTTCTGCGGGTATCAGCCACCCGGGTAGTTGCAAAAGTCTCAGCAAGGTCTGCAGCGACAGTGGCTGAAGCCGGCCTGCGTTCTAACACAAACTGTCGTACATCAGCAGGGCAAATGTTCAGAAATTGTTCAAGGACTATCAAGTCCTCCAGGACGCCATAAGACCCTTTGGTGAGGCCTAGAGTCCACTGGCGGAGTGTGGTGAGCAAGCTGCTGACCACATCTCGGTATGAATCAGAAGACTTTTTCTGCCAGGCCCTGAACTTTTTCCGATAGGCTTCTGGCGTCAGCTGATACTTAGTAATGATAGCGTCTTTTATAGCGGCATAATCATTATCTTTCTCCGCAGGCAATTCTGCGAAAGCATCAAGCGCTTTGTAGCGCAGCAAAGGTGTCAGATGTCTGGCCCACTGGTCTTGGGACAGACGATACTGACGGCATGCTTTTTCAAAAGACCGCAAAAACAAGTCAATGTCTGTGTCTTTTTCAATATTAGCAAATTTAAATTTTGCACTTACGGGTGGTGCAGCTCCTTCAGCAGGGAGGCTGGGCGGTGAACTCCGGCTGGCCTGTTGCACTTTTGCCATGTTTAGCTCATGCTGTCGTTGGCGCTCCCGTTCTCGCTCAGCGGCATCCCTCTCCGCGTGGTGTTCTGCAGCAGCAGCAGCAGCAGCAGATTGGCGCTCCTCACGCATGTACTGCAGGTACTTGTCCAGGTCCGTCTCCATCAGCTGTCGTAATGCCTGCTGCATTATCGGATCAGTACAAACGGACAGTCCAGTACTGGCCGGTTCCAGGCGAGTACCTTCAGAAACTCTGGCATTGGGATCCACACTGACATTCTCCTGCGTAACTGTTGATGCAGGGCCCTCAGGATGCACAACCTCTGTACGGTCAGGAGTCTCAGTCTCTGGTTCCCCTCGATTGTCAGATGGGCTGGTATCCACTTCAGCGGACACTCCCGGCTCCCGCAGTTGCTGGGTATCCCATTGAAACAATTCCGTTACCAGGTCCCCTTGTTTCTTGCGGCCGACATCAATGCCTCTCTCTTGGCAAAGATTTTGCAGGTCCGCCAGGCACATTTTCTTGTAGTTCCCGGACATTTCCACACCAAATAAAATAAAACTTTTGGGGAGGGGTACTGGCTACACAGTCTCTCTGTATATATAAAAAATATATTGCCTTCCAGCTACACCAACGAATTAGTTCGTTTCTTGATAGCGCTAGCGCTATCTTAGATACTTTCAGCACAACACAGGTCCCAACCGCTGCCTAACACTGTCACAGGAGCCCTAGTGGTCTGACCGCACTTAGCCTTCTAAACGGTGCCAGCGCACAGATCGTGCGAACTCTGGTCGCAGTCAATGCGCAGGAACCGTTAAGAATTAGCCGCAGACAACCCAGAAGGGGGACTGTGAGACACGGGTAATTACAAGGTACACACGATTCCACGGTATCTGCCACCACCACTGGTATAGGCCAGTGGACCCGATTTACTGACTGACTAGTCCTGCGAATAAAACGGTTAAACACACGGTATTCTGTCTAGCCAACAACAAACAAACAGTAGCGTATCTTCAGAGACCCGGGATCAGTTCTGTGTGTGCTGATAAGCAGGGTAGCGGACAGTGAATGACTTGGAGAAAGTCGTTTATTCACGCAATATAAATAATTAATATATACAGACAATTATTAAAATCAACAATTATTAAAACAGTAATAGCCAGTATAAAAAATAAAAGAAGGGAGAAAAATACTTAGTTCCTGGAAAGATGTCCTTTTTGTGGGAAAAATCAGAGTTCTGGGTTTCAATCAAAGTTCAGAGTTCAGACCAGGTGGATGCCAGCATATCCTCAAGCTGGCACCGATGAGTTCAAGATGTTTTCAGGGTGGAGGACACTGAGTTTGGGTCCTCTGCCATTCTTATGCCCCTGATTCAGTAGGAGGGAGTGAGGGCGGGCCCACACACCCCCTTAGAACATGAGATGAGTCCTCCCCTTGTCCTGGGGGACCAGAAATCATGCCTTAACCATATATGGGCTCTATCTCACAGAACCGTACAGGTCAGGGCAGATTTACTAATATTTTCAGGTCTGCCTCGATGTACCCAGCAGCCTGATACCAAACATGAGGGGTGGGACCCCTGTGGTATCATTAGGGCACTGTTGAACTGCCTAACGGGCAGTCTTTACCTCAGAAGGTTCTGAAATGTTCTCAGAACCAACGCCAGACCGGGCCTTACATGCTCTGTTAGTTTGGAGGGTCTGCCAGCCTGGCAACACAGAAAATATGATACATATAGCCGTTTATGGAATATGATCTACATTTGGGATTGATAGCAGGTCATTCCCAGGCAAAGGCTCTTTGAAGTTTGGGGCAGCTAGCTAGGTGTCAGCTCCCCTGCTGGGAGGGAGCCGGAGGGTCTGGCTTTTCTCCCAACTAGATTGCTTCTGTCATGGTCTATACCTGATGGATGAGCCATCAGCACAGCTTGAAGCCAGGGACTCTCTGGGCCCAGGCTCATTAGCATATCAAAAGAGCCATCCAGCAGTTGGGCTGGTGCTATCTCTCTGCTGAGAAAAAGACTTCAGCTGCCCCTACACACTCAACCCAGATTGTATCGATTTGAAGCGCAATCGATGCAGAGAATCGAGTGCGATCGCTTTTCTTCACGGGCGGTTACAGGACGCGCCTGCGGCCCCGCAACCGTCCGTGACATATACATTACAAAGCCTATTATACACTTGTCATGCGGCGATATGCACGCTAGTAACCCGCCGGCGCTTCCGAACGGCCGGCAGGTTACAGCGCGAGGGGGGCGGAGCCTGTCGCCGGCGGCTGATCGCGTCACGAATTACGCGATCGCCGCATAACCACGCCCACCACCGCCGATGGGCGTATTGCGGTCGTTTGGGCCCAGCCATTGCCGCCGCCCATCGGCTTAAGGCGGTGGGCAAGTGGTTAAGATTGTGAAAAAATAAATTGCAAATATCTGATTTTTATGGTGGCAGGGGTAAAACCAGTATCTAAATTATAGTGTATATATCTATATCTTGTAAAACATTCTCAGGACATATAAATCGAGGGCACTAAGCTTTAAAAAGTATGTGCGCCAAAAGTTCATATAACTCATTAGTCCAAAGAATTACTTTTTATACCACTTACTTGTAAATCTTTTACATTAGTCACAGCTCCATCATTTCTTTTAATGCAACATTTGTCAATACATGATTACCTTAATTTATTCAAGTCACATAGCATCTGTGGGCTTAGCAGAGTCTCATTACTTTTTCTGTCATGCCATATTTAGCATTTTCAGCTCAACTCTTGTTATCATATTTAGCTGTGTACTTTGTTGTGTTATATTTGAATGCATGTATTACTTTTATATTTATGATAATAAATATGATTGTGAAAATATAATACATTTGTGTACACTAGAGACCCCGAAGGCAATATTTTCACCCCAGTGGATTAAATCTCTATATTCCAGTATCCTGCATAAAGACTGTTTTGCCGCTTCCTGCAACCATTAACCCGAGAATAGAGATGGGCAACGAGATACAAATAATTTTATTTAGCATGCATATTTAATGGTCCAGTGGCATTAACTTGCTGTTGAACTTGGCACAGTTCCAAATTGTTGTCTGAAATTTGCATTTAAGCCATAATTATTTGTATCTCATTGACCATGTCTACTCCAGATGAATAATCTACAAATAAAGGCCATATTACAGCTGATCAGGCTTCTTTCCATTTGCAATACATTTTTTATTGGAATACAGAAATAAGAAAACATGGGCGTCCCTCTAAGACTAGTATGCTTTCAATTATTCATAGACATGAGCCTATATGCAGTTAACCTTTTCTCTCTTGAAGTTTCTCCTAAGAAATAATTTTTCATTTTCTCTTTAAAATAACTTTTTAGCAGTTCGCTGTTGAAATACAATAGTACCCAAAAGTTGTTGAAGAAGTACTAGCAAAATCATTTTTAGTAATTTCTTGCTTGCTAGTGGTTTAGTGGTCATTTTACTGAAACCAACATAGGATGAAGTCCGCACACTCACAGGTATAAAAGTCCAAGGGTTTTTATTTCGGAATCACAGATACAGCAAAACGGCTGACATGTTTTGGATCAGTATCCTTACTCATAGCCCTACATATCTGACATCTTAGTTGGACATATATATACTCCCCAAGGGCCGCCCCTAAGGGCGTGCATCCAAGGGGAGGACATCACACAATTAATAAAAATTTAAAGAGACAGAAGCTCTTTACTTCGTGCCAACAGATAATAATAAGATTATTGCAATATACTAACTTTATTACGAATATAAATGTACAAAAATACAAAGATAATAAAATAGATTAAAAAGATATCAGTATATTAAATTAACCACTTGAGGACTCAGCCTTTACCCCCCCTTAAGGACCAGCACTGTTTTTTCCATTCAGACCACTGCAGCTTTAACGGTTTATTGCTCGGTCATACAACCTACCACCTAAATGAATTTTGCGTCCTTTTCTTCTCACTAATACAGCTTTCTTTTGATGCTATTTGATTGCTGCTGCGAGTTTTAGTTTTTATTATATTCATCAAAAAAGACATGAATTTTGTCAAAAAAATGACTTTTTTAACTTTCTGTGCTGACATTTTTCAAATAAAGTAAAATTTCCTATACATTTGAGCGCGAAAGTTATTCTGCTACATGTCTTGATATAAAAAAAAAACATTCAGTGTATATTTATTGGATTGGGTAAAAGTTATAGCGTTTACAAACTATGGTGCCAAAAGTGAATTTTCCCATTTGGAAGCATCTCTGATTTTTCTGACTACCTGTCATGTTTCATGAGGTGCTAAAATTCCAGGATAGTAAAAATACCCCACAAATAACCCCATTTTGGAAAGAAGATATCCCAAAGTATTCACTGAGAGGCATGGTGAGTTCATAGAAGATTTTATTTTTTGTCATAAGTTAGCGGAAAATGACACTTCGTGACAAAAAAAAAAAAAAAAAAAGGTTTTAATTTCTGCTAACTTGTAACAAAAAAAATGAAATTTGCCATGGACTCAACATGCCCCTCAATGAATACCTTGAAGTGTCTATTTTTCAAAATGGGGTCATTTGTGGGGTGTGTTTACTGTCCTGGCATTTTGGGGGGTGCTGAATTGTAGGCACCCCTGTAAAGCCTAAAGGTAGTCATTGCACTGTGGGCCCCTTAGCGCAGTTTGGCTGCAAAAAAGTGCCACACATGTGGTATCGCCATACTCAGGAGATGTAGTACAATGTGTTTTGGGGTGTATTTTTACACATACCCATGCTGGGTAGGAGAAATATCTAGAAGTGTGCCTTCTCATGGTACCTCTCATAACACTCCCCTAGGCATAGGCCAGGCTGGTCAGGACAGGAGGGACAGTAAACGGGGGTGTCACGCCTTATTCCAGCCTTGCTGCAGACACGACATCTTTTTCTGGGGTTGCGTTGAGTTGGGGTACTGGGAATCGGGTAGGCGTAATGCCTTCCATGCAGCCGGCTAGTTGCATTTGGGGGTTTGGCTCTGGCACCTTCTGGATACAGGAGTGCCGAAATGATCTCTTCCTGGAATTGAAGGAAAGATCCAGTTCTCCCAGCCTTACAGTAGAGAACAAAGCTGTTGTACATCGCCAATTGAATTAAATACACAGACACTTTCTTATACCAGCGTCTTGTTTTCCGGGAAATTAAATAGGGCCCTAACATCTGGTCATTGAAGTCCACCCCTCCCATGTTGGCATTATAGTCGTGGACGGCGAGGGGCTTTTCAATGACCTCTGTTGCCCATGTAATTTGTACTGTCGTGTCTGTGTGAATGGTAGACAGAAGGTAAACGTCCCTCTTGTCCTTCCATTTCGCCGAGAGCAAGTCATCGGTACACAAGGTGGCCCTCTCCCCCCGTTGATGTCTGGTGTTAACGAGCCGTTGGGGGAAGCCCCGGCGATTAGGCCGCACGGTGCCACAGCATCGGATTCCTTCTAACTTTAAGTGCTGATAGAGGGCCACACTTGTGTAAAAGTTGTCCACATAAAGATGGTACCCCATATGGAACAAGGGTGACACCAAGTCCCACACAATCTTTCCACTGCTCCCCAGGTAGTCAGGACATCCGACCGGCTCCAATTTTGAGTCTTTTCCCTCATAGACCCGAGATGTATAGCCTGTGTCCCTATCACAGAGCTTATACAGTTTCACCCCATACCGGGTGCGCTTGCTTGGGATGTACTGTTTGATACCAAGGCGCCCGGTAAAATGTACGAGGGACTCGTCTACACAGATGTTCTGGTCAGGGGTATAAGCATCTGCAAATGTGGATGACAGGTGGTCTATGAGGGGCCGAATTTTGTGGAGCCGGTCATAAGCTGGGTGGTCTCTTGCATGGCAGGTGTTGTTGTCATTGAAATGCAGAAAGCGCAGGATGATCTCAAATCGTGTCCTGGACATGGCAGCAGAGAACATGGGCATGTTATGTATTGGGCGTGTAGACCAATAAGAGCGCAATACATTTTTTTTGGTAATACCCATGTTGAGGAGAAGGCCCAAAAAATGTTTAAGTTCGGAAACTTAGAGTGGTTTCCACCGAAAAGGCTGGGCGTTGGCAGCTTTTCGGATTGGCGGTTATAAATTGTGTGGCATAATGGTTGGTCTCAGCCACAATTATGTCAAGGAGATCCTGAGTGAGGAACAGTTAAAAAAAGTCTAGGGCCGATCCTAGTTCAACTGTCTCCACCTGGACTCCAGACTGGGCGGTGAAAGGGGCAGTACGGGTGCGGCGGGATCAGGGGAATGCCAATCAGGGTTTGCCAGCACCTCTGGAAAACCAATGGGAGTACGGGCCCGTCTACTTGGTGGCTGCGAATCGGGTCTTAATTCACGGACCACCGAACCAGTTTCTACTTCCAGGCTGGTGTTCGCCACTTCACCAGGGTCTTCTACGGTAGTACTGGTGTTGATAGGTCCAGGAGATGCTGCGCTGCTGGTGCATGCCTCACCAAGAAAAATCAGATCAGCGCCAGCACCACTCTGCTGCCCTTGAGACTGATCTTCCGCCACCTGCAGTCCAGTGACATGGGGTGTGGTATGCCTGGCTCTAGCCGGGACCTCAACCTCGTCATTGGAACTATCGGTCAGAGAGCCACTGCTGTCTACAGGATCGTACTCTGAACCAGAAGATTCGTCGAATAAGTCGACCCAATCATCCTCATCCAACTGGTCCATGTACCTGTAGATGTCTTCATTGGAAAACCTTTTTTTTTGCCATGGTGGCCTGCTAAATTTAGGAGGTATTCCTCTGAGACTACCCAGGAAAAAAAGCACCTACCTAGCGAAAGGGAGTACTTGAGAGGTAAAAAATCAAAACTGATGTTTACAGTGCCACAGCTAGTGTACAGTGTTTTTGCAGTGATCAGAAAAAAAAAATTCTGTCACTGCGGTGGGGCGGGCTGAACGCAATGCAGGTGAACGATCAGGTCTGATCGGGCAAACACTGCGTTTTTTTGTGGATCCTAGTGACCCTAATATAGATCTGACTGTGATCACTAATGATCACTTACAGATACTATATAGTACCAATGCTGATTAGATTAGCGACAGTGATGACGCTAATTAGTGACTGTGGTGCAGTGGGCTGAGCACTAACTGACACTAACAACCCTTTTGCCTAGCTAACTGGCCTAACTGTTACCACTAGTGATACTAAAAGGTGACAGTTTTCACTGATCACTGTTTTTAGATCACTAGGATAGTGATGGTGAGGGGGGGGGGGGGGGTGTTGGGGATCAGAGAGCAATCACAAATAATCAAAAACAATTATGAGGCAATTACAACACAATTACAGCAAAAACCAATTACGTGACAATCGAAGCCAATCACACGACAATCGATGCTAATCACAGGGCAATTGAGACAATCGAGACACAGGGCAAAACAGCCAATCAGAGGGCAATTGGCACAATCAAAACCAATCACAGGCAATTGAAGCCAATCACGCAACAATCGAAAACCAATTACGTGACAATTGAAGCCAATCACACGACAATCGATGCCAATCACAGTGCAATTGAGACAATTGTAGCCAAACAAAGCACAATCAAGCCTTACAGACAGGAGATAAGATACACAATGGCAGGGGGGAGAATATACGCAAGCAATGCACTAGGAAGGTGTGGGGAGGATCTGAGGGGGTGGGTTATCAGAAGCCCCTAAGGGGTAGTTGGGGGTCTCATCTGATGGATAGGAGTGACAGGTGGTGACAGGGGGTGATAGATGGGTTATTGACGGGTGATAAGTGGGTGTTTACAGGGAAAAACAGATGTAAACAATGGACTGCTGAGTGATGTGATCAGGGGGGGGGGAGGGGGTCTTGGCGGGATCTGAAAGGGTGGGTGGGTGATCAGAAGCCCCTAAGGGGCAGTTGGAGGTCTGATCTGATGGGGGGCAGTGGCAGGTGGTGACAAGGGATGATTGACAGGTGACTCATAGGTGATTGACAGCTGATCAGTGGGCGATTACAGGGAGATAGATAGATACAGTATACGGGGGGGGCAGGGGGGGGAGATCTGAAGGGGTGGGAGGTGATCAGATACCCCTAAGGGGTAGTTGGGGGTCTAATCTGATGGATAGGAGTGACAGGTGTTGACAGGGGGTGATAGGTGGGTTATTGACGGGTGATAAGTGGGTTTTTACAGGGAAAAACAGATGTAAACAATGGACTGCTGATGTAATCAGGGGGGGGGGGGTCTCGGGGGGATCTGAAAGGGTGGATGGGTGATCAGAAGTCCCTAAGGGGCAGTTGGGGGTCTGATCTGATGTGGGGCAGTGGCAGGTGGTGACAAGGGATGATTGACAGGTGACTGATAGGTGATTGACAGCTGATCAGTGGGCTATTAGAGGGAGATAGAGAGATGCAGTATACAGGGGGGGGGGAGATCTGAAGGGGTGGGGGTGATCAGATAACCCTGAGGGGTAGTTGGGGGTCTGAGCTGATTGATAGGAGTGACAGGTGGTGACAGGAATTGATTGATGGGTGATATGGGGGGTGGTTGGCTACAAACTATGGTCTGCAGGGGTGTACAGGAGGGAGTCTGATGGGTGCTGCGGGTGATCGGGGGGGTCTGTGGGGCTCCTAACACGTTGTGTGTGTCACTCACTGTGCCTGCTCTCCTCGCCGGTGGTCGATCGCTAAGTGTGACCACCAGCGGGGAGGCAGGCAGTATAATACAGTTAGGTAAACAAACTGTATTATACGTTTCTAAGTGGCTCGTTTGAAAAGTTACAACCCGCCAGCGCTGTGGATTGGCCGGCGGGTTGTAGTCACAAGGTGGCGGCACCACGTGACACACCTGGAGCCGCGCGATCGCTGATTAATCACGGAAAACCCGGCGACGCACATCTGCTTGTTAATATCACACCTAGCGTTAAGGCCCCCTGGTTCCCTAGTACCAAGTTGTAAGATCCAAAATGCCTCTTTCGTCCGAAGTTTCTTATACAAATCACCCCATCTAACAGAGGCAGTGACCCTCACTATCCCCTGAAAGCAGAAACCTTGCATGTCACTGTCATGCTTCTTCCTATAGTGTCGAGCCACATTGCTAATGCTATCTGTTTTCCACGAGGCACCATTGTAATGTTCTGAAATTCAAATTTGCAACCCGGTTCTAGAACCTGCAATAGTTTGTCGTCAGCATACAAAATTGGAATATGTTTTGTAATAATATTGATAATCTTGTTATATTGCTGACTGTAAATCGTAGTAAAATATATCGGATAGGTCTTTGGTCGGCGGTCTAATGTGTTATTATTAGGCTCCGTCTTCAATAGTGTGTCCCTATCTCTAGACATCGCTATACCCTGGTCTCTCCAAATCAAAATCGGTGTAGCACCTTAGTTTGAAACGAGACTTAAGGGTGGCAAACTCTTGTGTCACAAACTCATCTGTGGAGCAATTCCTCCTTGCTCGAATGTATTCCCCTACTGGAACCCCCTTAATCGTATGTCTTGGGTGGCAGCTGGTCACCTGTAAGACAGAATTTCCAGCGCAGGGCTTCCTAAAGGTCCTGGTCTCTATTCTATTATTCTGGGTAGATCCAAGAAGTGTAACATCAAGGAAGTTTATCTGAATGTCGTTAGATGTATGGATGAAAGTCAAGTTAAAATCGTTGTGTGAGAAAACGCGGAAGCACCGCCGCATGCACTCCTGGCAAGGCGGCGGATTCCGCGTCCAGCGTGACTACTGATGTATGTGCTCACTCGTCTTTGTGTCTGCCTGAACGCAGAGGAACCGCCGCATGCGCTGGCGGCATGGCGGCGGATTCCGCGTGCAGCACAATGGGCATTTCACAGCAGGGTTCTGGTGTGGCTGGGAGCTGTAGTCCACATAGGTTTAGGTGGACGCGCGCGCGCACTGAGAGGAAGAGTTTTATACCAGTCAGTGGGGGATCAGCTGACCAGGCTGGTCAGCTGACGCCAGAAACGGTTTCCATTGGTCCAGCACTTGGGGGAGGCGCTGGAGAGCGCTGAACTATATATACTGGTGGCTTGGCATTTGCTGGTTGTCTGCCGTTGCGATCACTATGTGGTAGCACTCGGACCTTGTCTGTATCTGTGTTATTAGACCAGTTTCGAAAGGTGTTGATGGCCAAGGATCTCACACCTTAGCCTAGGAATTCTGTTATTATCTGGATTGTTATCTAGACCAGTTTCCAAGGTGTTGACGGCCAAGGAACTCACACCTTAGTCTAGGAATTCTGTACCATCTGCATTATTCGTATTATCTAGTCTAGTTCCTGGAGTGTGAGAATCTTGGAGCTCACACTCAAGTCTAGGCATTGTTGATTATCTGTTATGACTTTCTGCATTCCTGACCATTCTCCTGATCTCTGATTTTGTACCGTTGTCTTTCTGATTCTCTGTTGCCAAAACTCGGCTAGTCCCTGGATTCTGAATCTGCCTACTGTCTCTGTACTTTATCTGTCTGTGTGTTAACGACCTGGCTTGTCCGACCTCAAGAACTATCTCTCCTCTTAGGAGATAGTTCACAGATCTGTCAGTGACACTTCTCTTGGTGTCACTCACGTTCTGTCCTTCCCACTCGCTGTCTGACTCCTCCCCCGGGAGAGTTCAGTCTACGAAAGGAACCAGTTGCCAAGCAGGATTCCTATCTGCTCTTGCACCTGCCTTCAGGGTGTGCTCCTCAAAGTATTACAGTAGCAGTAAGACAGCAGTAAGATAAGATACAACTTATCCCTCCAGGAACAGCAGGCATTAGATATTCTCAAGTCCAGGTCGGATATAATCATAAGAAAATAAGAAATGCGGAGAAGGGGGGGGGGCATAGTAGTTTTAAACACTGGAGACTATAGGACAGAAGACCTTTGATGACTCCAGGATGTAACGACTTATCTTCCTCTTACTAAGGACCCTACACTTGACTTTAAGTTGGAGTTTGACAAGCTTTGTGAAAAAAAACAATAAAAATCAATTTCCGCTAACTTGTGACAAAAAATAAAATCTTCTATGAACTCACCGTATTACTAACAGAATACCTTGGGGTGTCTTCTTTCTAAAATGGAGTCATTTGTGGGGTTCCTATACTGTCCTGGCATTTTAGGGGCCCTAAACCGTGAGGAGTAGTCTTGAAACAAAATTTCTCAAAATGACCTGTGAAATCCTAAAGGTACTCATTGGACTTTGGGCCCCTTAGCGCAGTTAGGGTGCAAAAAAGTGCCACACATGTGGTATCGCTGTACTTGGGAGAAGTAGTAAAATGTGTTTTGGGGTGTATTTTTACACATACCCATGCTGGGTGGGAGAAATAACTCTGTAAATGGACAATTGTGTGTAAAAAAAATCAAAAGATTGTCATTTACAGAGGTATTTCTCCCACCCAGCATGGGTATGTGTAAAAATACACCCCAAAACACATTATACTACTTCTCCCGAGTACGGCGATACCACATGATTGGCACTTTTTTGCAGCCTAACTGCGCTAAGGGGCCCAAAGTCCAATGAGTACCTTTAGGATTTCACAGGTCATTTTTGTTTCAAGACTACTCCTCACGGTTTAGGGCCCCTAAAATGCCAGGGCAGTATAGGAACCCCACTAATGACCCCATTTTAGAAAGAAGACACCCCAAGGTATTCCGTTAGGAGTATGGTGAGTTCATAGAAGTTTTTATTTTTTTGTCACAAGTTAGCGGAAATTGATTTTAATTGTTTTTTTTCACAAAGTGTCATTTTCCGCTAACTTGTGACAAAAAATAAAATCTTCTATGAACTCACCATACTCTTAACGGAATACCTTTGGGTGTCTTCTTTCTAGAATGGGGTCATTTGTGGGGTTCCTATACTGCCCTGGCATTTTAGGGGCCCTAAACCGTGAGGAGTAGTCTTGAAACCAAATGTCGCAAAATGACCTGTGAAATCCTAAAGGTACTCATTGGACTTTGGGCCCCTTAGCGTACTTAGGGTGTAAAAAAGTGCCACATATGTGGTACCGCCGTACTCAGGAGAAGAAGTATAATGTGTTTTGGGGTGTATTTTTACACATACCCATGCTGGGTGGGAGAAATATCTCTGTAAATGACAATTGTTTGATTTTTTTTTACACACAATTGTCCATTTACAGAGAGATTTCTCCCACCCAGCATGGGTATGTGTAAAAATACACCCCAAAACACATTATACTACTTCTCCTGAGTACGGCGATACCACATGTGTGACACTTTTTTGCAGCCTAGGTGCGCTAAGGGGCCCAACGTCCTAATCACAGGTCATTTTGAGGCATTTGTTTTCTAGACTACTCCTCACGGTTTAGGGCCCCTAAAATGCCAGGGCAGTATAGGAACCCCACAAGTGACCCCATTTTAGAAAGAAGACACCCCAAGGTATTCCGTTAGGTGTATGGCGAGTTCATAGAAGATTTTATTTTTTGTCACAAGTTAGTGAAAAATGACACTTTGTGAAAAAAAA
Source organism: Hyperolius riggenbachi (assembly GCF_040937935.1). NCBI lineage: Eukaryota > Metazoa > Chordata > Amphibia > Anura > Hyperoliidae > Hyperolius > Hyperolius riggenbachi. The sequence goes on along the minus strand of NC_090650.1, from coordinate 137,301,778 downwards.
CAAAAATCAATTTCCGCTAACTTTTGACAAAAAATAAAATCTTCTATGAACTCGTCATACACCTAACAGAATACATTGGGGTGTCTTTTTTCTAAAATGGGGTCAGTTTGTGGGGTTCCTATACCGCCCTGGCATTTTACGGGCCCAAAACCGTGAGTAGTTTGGAAACCAAATGTCTCAAAATGACTGTTCAGGGGTATAAGCATCTGAAAATTTTGATGACAGGTGGTCTATGAGGGGGCGAATTTTGTGGAACCGGTCATAAGCAGGGTGGTCTTTTAGATGACAGGTTGTATTGGGCCTGATCTGATGGATAGGAGTGCTAGGGGGTGACAGGAGGTGATTGATGGGTGACTCAGGGGGTGGTTAGAGGGGAAAATAGATGCAATCAATGCACTGGGGAGGTGATCGGAAGGGGGTCTGAGGGGGATCTGAGGGTTTGGCCGAGTGATCAGGAGCCCACACGGGGCAAATTAGGGCCTGATCTGATGGGTAGGTGTGCTAGGGGGTGACAGGAGGTGATTGATGGGTGTCTCAAGGTGTGATTAGAGGGGGGAATAGATGCAAGCAATGCACTGGTGAGGTGATCGGGGCTGGGGTCTGAGGGCGTTCTGAGGGTATGGGCGGGTGATTGAGTGCCCTAGGGGCAGATAGGGGTCTAATCTGATGGGTAGCAGTGACAGGGGGTGATTGATGGGTAATTAGTGGGTGTTTGGAGGAGAGAACAGATGTAAACACTGCACTTGGGAGGTGATCTGATGTCAGATCTGCGGGCAATCTATTGGTGTGGGTGGGTGATCAGATTGCCCACAAGGGGCAGGTTAGGGGCTGATTGATGGGTGGCAGTGACAGGGGGTGATTGATGGGTGGCAGTGACAAGGGGTGATTGATGGGTGATCAGTGGGTTATTACAGGGAAGGACAGATGTAAATAATGCCCTGGTGAATTGATAAGGGGGGGTCTGAGGGCAATCTGAACGTGTAGGCGTGAGATGAGATGGTATTTTTTCTCCTTCTCCTAAAAATGACTTTTTTTTTTACATATTCCACAGTTTTATTTTAAATTTGAATCTATTTTTTATTGTTTCATTGTCTCTGCTCAGTGACCTGTGCATTGAAGTATGCCAAAGCTCAAATCTATGAACTGTTGACCCATTTTTATCTCTTTTTTTTATCTCAGAAGCCATTTACTGACAGGAAATTGTTTTATGGCTGTAGTTACTTATCAGTGAGAGTTATGCTATAGTCCGACCCAGTCCCGATCCGGACTGAAACTGTCACTTGCATACCTAATGTTAACTCTTTCAGGCAGAAAAAGAAAAAAAAGGAACACAGCATAGTCATTTGTGTGCTTGGCACTGTACATACACATGTCTATCTCATCATGCCACATGTCACATCGGTTGTCCTTTAACCATTACAGCTGCACAGATGTGAGCCTGAGGCAGATGCTGCTACAGCAGCAGGGATGTGACGTTCATGTCTGTACAGTCTGTGGGGCTGTGCGCGCGATTGTGCGAGCAAAAGCCCACGTTCGCAAAGGTCTCGGCGTCAGAAGTCCTGGGCCAATCCGTGCATGTCTGCCAACAATGATTAATGGTTTTGTTCAAAGACAGCGATCATTCTTAACTGGTGCAGCCTCGCTGCCTCCTGCTCGCTCGTTTCCACCATTCCTGCTGCCGATCATTAGATTAATGAATGTGAACATTGTTTCCATACATTCATCTCCCCTCTAGGCCACTGTGATTTCATGCATCAATTAGATGCCTGTGTCACTTCTGAGTTACACAGCTATGCATTACTTCCTATGAAGCCTACTTGTTGTACGCTTATAGGAAATAATGCGCGAGGACATCTTGTGGCCGAATAGTAAAATTACACCTACATACAGCTACACCTACATACATTAGGGACTAACAATTTTTTGATATGTATGTCAAGAGAGTATATTTTATTAAATTATGGGCATGTGATTACTGATGGATGTAAAACTGAAAAAATGAACCTTTATTTCCAAATAAAATATTGTCACCATACATTGTACTAGGAATATAATTAACATTTTGCAATGACCGGGACAAATGGGCTAATAAAATGTGTGGCTTTTACTCATAGTTTTATTTTTAAAACTGTAATGGTCGAAAACCGAAAAATAATGATTTTTTTTCCATATTTTTTTTTCTCAATATTCCCATTAAAATGCATTTAGAATGAAATAATTATTAGCATAATGTACCATCCAAAGAAAGACTAATTGGTGGCAGAAAAAAACAAGGTATAGATCATTTCATTGTGATAAGTAGTGATAAAGTTATTGGGGAATGAATGGGAGAAGCGCTGAAATGTGAAAATTCCTCTCGTTCATAAGGTGAAAACAACCCAAAGGCTGAAATGGTGAAAACACCAAAAAAGCTTATTTAGCCCTACTATTACTAAATAAGCATTTTCCATTACATACTGTATATTGAAAACATACATTGCGCCTGTTAACATTTCTTCTAGAGATCTAAGGGCCGAATGCGGCGCAATTCCGACGCGGAAAACGTGTGAATGAATCCGCATGCGGTTGCGGATTTGTTAGCGTTTGTATGCGGATTTTCCTGCGGAATTGCTCGCGGTTTGCGCTATGTGATTTTAAACGAAAACACGCACAAAAATGCATGGAAAACCACAAGACTAAAACGCTTGAGATTTTCCTATTAATTACATTACCGACGAATTACGTGCGTGTGCGGCAAGCAAATTCTGATGGGTCTGCTGTGCAGATTTTTTTTGCACAACAAACCACACAGAATTCCGGACAAGTGAAAACAGGCCAATTTACTATAATGGGTTATGCGAATCTGCATGCAGATTCCCTGTAGTGGAAACAGCCCTAAAGGTTTGTTTGACATTTTGATATGTAATTTTTTTTTATTTATTATTTTGTCACAGCTCGCAGCCTCCACCTAACGGTATGTGAATTTTTGTACTACACGTATGTGATGTATCACTGCCTATGGATTAAACACGGACCACAGCAAGTGCCGACTTTGTATCCTTTGTTTCTATGGTCAGACCTTGTCTACTTCCAGTCTGAGCACGCTGTTTGTGCCATAGGCGAACCTGCCGCAATCCTGCAAGCCCTCCTTATTGCAAGCAGATCCAGCTGCAGTGCCGACTCCTTTTCTTTCCCTGCATCCCTTTTATGCTCAATAAAGTATGCAGGAATGTTTCACAGTCCACCAAATGTATGTGCACATCTGATGCTGTGTGTAGATCTAAAATTACCTTTCCACACCATTTAAAGGGATGCTGTATGTTCTACAATTATAAGCATGATAACTATTAGGTACAGTAAACTGAGACTGTGTGATCGAATTTGCAATACTGCCAAGTAATCAGATGACAAATTACTTGGAAAAAAAAGTCATTATCATCCATGCTAATTCCCAAGGGTAACCACTAGCCCCTTAAATTTGTGGTTATCTTCAACCACAGAAATACTACAACAGAGAGGATGGTCTGTACATTACTAACCCAGACACAAGTCTTGTTACTAAGTCTAATTTGATAAACAAGAGAACTATAATACTAAAATGTAATATTGTTGAGTGTGTGTGTGTTTCTGTTTGTTTGTATTTGTATATATTGCAGTACAATGGAATACAATAGCAGGTTAGGCTAATCAGTGGTATCTAATGAAATTAATGATGTTGATGACGCAAGATCCACCCCCAAGACTCCTACTGGTTTCTTTAAAGTGGGTCTTAAGATGAGACAGTCATAGACCAACTTGCTTAGTGATGTTGTACAGCTGTCGATTCACCCTGATAAAGTGCACAGGAACGTGCTGGGGAGGCAAACACAACACTCAGCCATTGATAAGTGTTTTTTTTTTAATTGAACTGAAAAGGCTTCTTTCTCCTGGTTTCCCCCTCTTCACTCTCTCTGCCTCCTAGAAGTGAAGCTGACGTCCCATAAAATCAGTCATCAGGCAGAACAGAGAGCTATATAAGAGAAGAATCCCACTTGAAGAAAAAGGTGGCATTGCTAACAGGTTCATCTTTCAACATCTCCTTGTGACAGAATAGTGAAGAAACAAAGGTGAGTGTTGCTGAAAAGTGAGATCTTTTATAGTACAGTGTAAGCGAGGTTTGAAAATAATACAGGCTAATTTTTATTCTTTTTGTACTTGTATCCAATTCTGGTAATTATTCTACAAATAATAATGGCAAACTTAAAGCTCTCAAACTGTGCCCTTTTAACATATGTATAATTATAATTATTTGTCATTCATCATCACCATCATCATGAAAAATATTTATTAACATTATTCTAAGATTTATTTACTTAAAAATTTAGGAGAACTGCATTTGCATTTGGCTAACTTGTATCTAGTTTACATAGGAGTAAATAATTAGTTGTTTTTTTTTTTGTTTTGTTTTGAAGCTACTTTCTTCTGTGCATTATTAAGGACAGTTTACGTGAACATGGAAGCTAAATCAATGTAATACACCCAGGACATACACTTAATGCTAAATCCATTTTCACACAGTAAATCTTTTACAGCATTGCTTTTGTAGCTTAGTGTTGTTGTTTTTCTCATGTGATTATCCAGTTCTATACTAGACTTTCTGTAAGTACATCGGGGTGTCTGTAGCTTTTCCTTTGCAGGTCCTGGTGATCCTTGATGCAGTAAGTGTCTATTTTACTGTTATAAGTGTAAATAGTTTGGTCTTATGGATCTGACAAATATAATGACTGCAGTCCATTATAATTACCAATGGTAAAATTAGGTATAATTAAAGACATTCTATAACTGCACTGAAAAGTTTAACAACATATTTTTTAATAAGTGCTAAGATACTTTATTATGATTTAGTATTTATATAGTGCTGACATCTTCCGCAGCGCTGTATAGAGTATATTGTCTTGTCACTTAACTGTCCCTCAGAGGAGCTCACTGTCTAATCCTTTATATAGTAAAATGTCTATGTATGTATCATGTGATGCATGTATTGTAGTCTAGGGCTAATTTTATGGTGAAGCCAATTAACCTTATCTATGTTTTTGGAATGTGGGAGGAAACCGGAGTGTCCGGAGGAAACTCACGTTGAGTGACTGGAGGAAACCCACACAGACATACTACTAAAACAACAATAAAAACAATAAAAATGAACAATTAAGTTCATACTGTTTAAAATGTATTTACACAAACGTATGTATAGTTAATAAAATCAAATACATTTTGTGCACCATGACCGTTATATTAATGCCACAACAGTGTTAATTTTAGCCTTGCTTAAAATGAGTTCTAAATTATTCTCAGGAGCTACTAAAAAGCATAAAAAAATTTACTTAAAGAACATAGAAAAATTAATACATACAATTGTTTCATGTAATTTTATACTTTTTTACATCATAGGGGTCTAAGTTGAAGAACAGGTGAATCTACTTAGATTCACCTGTCTGTGTTATTCCATACTCACTGGCAACATGTCACTTCTAAGCTGGTGCAGTGAGCAAAAGCAAATAAAGATATGAATGAATATGTAGTGATTCTGCAGTACATTTGAACTTAAAAAATTGAACAGGTGTTCTACAAAATTATTGCAAACAAAGAAGATGCACCAGGTATGAGTGGAAAGTGTTATTAAACAGGCATTTTATATTAAAAGATAAACAAGGTGAAACGCTGGAGAGTAATTTTCAAGGGGTGAATCGGATGGCAAATGATAAGGGTGAATTTGAAATAGGGTGAGCTATTGATGATGAGTGTACAGTGAATCATAGGTGAATACTGCATGAATCTGACATTCAGGGCTCGTTTCCACTAAAGCGAATCTGCATGCAGGCACTGCATACGGATTCGCATAGGGAATACAAGTGGATGGGATTGCTTCCACTTGTGTGTCGTGCGGGTGCGTTTTGGTGTGCGGGGAAAATCGGCAGAGCCGTCAGATTTCGCATGCGGCTGGAAAGCGGGCGAATCGCCCGCAATGCTTTTAATAGGGAAATCACATGCGGCTTTGTCATGCGGTTTTTCACGCGATTTCGCATACGATTTCGCATGTAAGGCTATGGAACTTTACACAGGCAGTGACATGGTTAAATTCGCCTGCTTCCTAGCCATGCGAAATCACAGGGGAAACAGCATGCGGAAACGCGATTTCGTCCGCGGTGGAATCCAGGCGATTCCGCACCGCAACAGTGGAAACGAGCCCTTAGTATTAAAAACCTTTTAATACTGTTTTTTTTTTAAATCCGCTAGAACAGTGCGAAAATATGCTTTACATAGCTACAAACATAGTTTATAATATTTATGTGTGTTATAATGAAGAGAAAGTTATCATAATTATGGCTGTGAACATTCTTTCTGACTTTTAAGGATTGCATTACCTCCCATCATGCTGTGTACAGATGCAGATGCGTGTCCTAGTGCTCGGATGCCCCTATGCAGACCTAAGTTGGGACGTGTCTACATACTACTCTTGCTTGCTTCTCTCTGTGTCATATCTACTCACAGCAGGTCCCTCGGCCACCACATTGACAACAGAAGTAAGTGTCCTTTATACTTGTGTGGGCATAACTGGAATGCAGTTTTTCACAGATAGATATTGCCGTATATCATTTTAAGTGATATGCATTGTTTGTAAAATAACAGATCTGCATTGGTCCTGACAGCACAAAGTGCTTACAAAGTTCAGGTAGCCATACATTAATCGAGTTATAATAGATCTATATAATATTCCATTTTTTATCAAACATACTGTATGTTGAGTAAAAAAAAATGATCAAAGCCCTACCCACCGCAAGTGATATCAGGTACACTTCATTCAAATTATTGATTGAATATGTGTCTCAATCACTAAAAATTGCAATGAGATTGATGTCGGAGCATTGGATGTGATGTCATATTGTTTCTGATGTCATATTGTTTCCTGCATCTGTTTTTTCTAGGACGTCCCATCCTCCATTATTGGTCATTCCCCACATGGCTGTGGAAGAGAGAGAATGTTTCTGAATAAGTGGGTCACTGAAACGATTGTTAGTACCTTCCTTCTTGTGGAGACAGTCCAAAAAAGAAGCTGTCAATCAATAGATTAGGAAGTGATGCAAACCTCTTTTACGATTGGCCAAGTACAATTTGGATTCTGATAAGCAGGGTCAGAAAGGGGAAAATCCTAAGCAGCTGACTGAAGTTTTCTGTCCTGCTCAAATTAAAGAGTTTCGATTCACAACCTAATATCGATTACTTTTCATCGATCGAACAGCCAAAAGTGTTTTTGATTCAACACTGATCTGATTTAAGAATAAACTTTATAGGTCGATCAAATACAAAAATCGTTAAGGGCATGGCTAGCTTGACTATTTTACACTCCACTTCTTTTGAGTGTCTAGAGATCCCTCTTATCTCATATGCAAAGTAAATGGAAGATTGAACTTTTCTTTCTTGTGAGAAGAAATTTTACTTTGCCTTTTCCTAGCTTCTAAAACACAGTGTTGTATTTCGTTGGTTTGTACAAGGAAATGTGAGGCAGAGCTCCATGTCAGAGACGTCAAGGCCTCTGCTCACTGTGAGCCATATGCAATACTTTTTCACCTGAGTTATCTCCCAGGAGATAATTTTAATCTTCTCTTTAAACTAAATTTTCAGCATTTTACAATTAAAAACGTACCCAAAAGTTGGGGAGAAGGACTATAAATTTATTTTGAGTATTTTCTTGCTTGCTGGTGGCTTAACCTTCCAGGAGGTTTTCTCAGGCCCTGCTGGGCCGATCTGCATAATTTTTTTTTGCTGAACGCAGCAGCTAGCACTTTGCTAGCTGCGTCAGCACACCGATCGCCGCCGCCCCGCGCCGATTCGCCGCTATCCACGCCGCCGAAGAGCCCCCCCCCTAGACCCCTGCGCTGCCTGGCCTATCAGCGCCAGGCAGCGCTAAGGGGTGGATCGCGTCTCCCTTAGACGTCATGGCGACGGGGGAAGCCCTCCAGGAAATCCCGTTCTTTGAATGGGATTTCCTGATCGCCTATCGCTGGAGGCGATCGGAGGGGCTGGGGGGATGCCGCTGAGCAGCAGCTATCATGTAGCCATCCCTAGGCTCGCTACATGATTTAAAAAAAAAAAAATCAAAAAAACGGCAGTGCTGCCCCCTGGCGGTTTTTAATAGACCGCCAGGAGGGTTAAAAGACATTTTATGACAAGTTGTAAAAATATCACCTTGGTGAAAACTCAGGTGAAAAAGGAAATTGCATATGAGCCAGTGTCCTTAAAACTCAAGAAAAGGCATAGTATTCTACATACATATATCACCAGAAAGGGTGGTAAGCATGGTGCCTAACGGTTATGTCTTTGCATGAAGTAAAGCCTCTAAAGGAAGTTACCTGAAGCAGTTCAGCTGAAGAGTTGACAGCTTGCTCTGTGGGCCAGTGTCTTGCTTGCTCTACATAATCATTCTGTTTAGACTCTAATGCTGGGCATACATGGTGCAATTCTCCGCCGGTATTTAGCCGTCGAGTGCGTGGATCGGTTCCCGTTAGTCCCCGCGGGCATTCCTTATCAGTGCTTCGTTTCTGTTCTATTGTCCGCCTGCGGGGATCGAGCGCAGAATCGATCCACCGTGGTGATCGGACAGGTTGGATATTATCAATCGAGCCATCAGCGGTTCAATTGATAAGAACTATCTAGCCGTGTATGCCCAGCATAAGTGAAATAGACATATTTACATGCAAAAAGTGGATCAAGTAGGGGCTGCTAATCAGGTAGGTACCCTAAAAATTATTTATTGTGCCCCATTTTTGCAATATAAAAAAATGAATGTACGTGATGCACCAATTCATAGATTCTCATCTTTACCTCAGCCACTCGCAGATCCATGCACACTTCTAGTCAATTTTAAACTTTCCCCTTTAGTCACATAGTCCTGCAGGGGGAGAGTAATTGTTCTGTCAAATGCTTCCCTGCTGACTGATCTGTCTCCAGTTGGGAGGTGTGACTAAAGGGGGAGGGGGGAGGTAGGAGTTAGCTGAGGATCAGTAAGAAATAGATTGTTGGTTATGATGGTTTGATGGATCTTTTTAATTAAATAAAACAAATACCTCTATGTCAAATTGTGATATTTTTTGATCTTTAAATAAATATGAGAGAGAGAAAGTTTAGATCTAACTGAATCAAATAGATAATTTTTACCAATAAAATTATTGTTTAAGATTCTTGTACAATTATTTTAAAATCAATGGTCAAAAAGATTGCATTAACCACTTATTCCCCCTCCCCCCTCCTTGATGCAGTATATCTACACCACGCAGGACTTCTTTTAAAGTCCAGGAGCGTAGCTATACAAAGCTAGCAGGAATTGCCCACAGCGCTTGCTAATGCACTTGTCGCCGCCCGTTAGTACACTGATCAGTGACAAAAGGTCATTGGTCATTGACAAAAGCAAAAGTAAAGCATGCACGCATTACTTCATGTAACGCATGCATGCAGTACACAGTAGACATGAGGAATTAAGTGGGGGACAGCTAGTGGCCAAATTGTAAAATTACACCTACATACATCCAATGAATAAAAATACATAAAATACCCCATTAATGAACCCCTTACCTCCCCTCCCTTACTTACCAAAGTAAAACAGTTTTATAAAAAATAAAAATATAAAAGTGACATTTAAAAAAATATACATAAATAGTTACCTTAGGGACTCACATTTTTTAATATGTATGTTATGATGGTATATTACTGTTATTTTTTTCAAATACGTATTATGTAATATTTAATATTTTCTTTATGCTGCAAAATCATGTATACTAATCACACAGAGAAGATTCACAAAGACAATGCTGGAGGTGCCTGGTATATAAAATACTTAAAGTGACACTGAAGTGAAACATTTTTTATGATATAATGATTTGTATGTGTAGTACAGCTAAGAAATAAAACATTAGGAGCAGAGACATAAGTCTAATATTGCTTCCAGTGCAGGAAGAGTTAAAGAGAACCTGAGGCGGGGTTCTAACAACGAAATCCCCATACAGAGGCTGGGTCTGCCTATAGAGCCCAGCCTCTGTTGCTAGTCAGATTCCCCCTAAGCTCCCCCTGCGCTCAGCGATACCCCATTAATCACAGCCGCGCTGTGCGGGCTATGTTTACCTCTCTAATGTCAGTCTCCGCTCTCCCCGGCCTCCTGCATTGCTCCGGTCCCCGCCCGTGTCCCTTCCCTCCAATCAGCAGCGATGGAAGGGACGTGGGCGGGGACCAGAGCAATGCAGGAGGTGGGGGAGCAGTGAGACTGGCATTAGAGAGGTAAACACAGCCCGCTGCAACACGATGCGTGTCGACAGCGCGGCTGTGATTAATGGGGTCTCGCAGAGCGCAGGGGGGGCTTAGGGGGAATCTGACTAGCAACAAAGGCTGGGCTCTATAGGCAGACCCAGTCTCTGTATTGGGATTACGTTCTCAGAACCCCACCTTGGGTTCTCTTTAAGAAATTCCAGTTGCTATCTATGCAAAAGAGCCATTGAGCTCCATGACTTTCAAAGTCGCAGAGAGCTCTGTCTTCTGAAGCTTGTTATCGGAACTGTCAGTCATTGTATCTTCTTTTTCTCTGCAGAGAACAATTCAAAAGTTCACTAGCCTGCTCTGTAAAATCATTTAGAATGCTGAGTAGTGTGTAAACTGCAATTATTAGATAATGATGCAATGTTATAAAAAAAACGATATAACTGAAAATAAAAATATGAGAATATTTTTTTTTGCTACTAATGTTCTAGTAATTATCCGTACTACACATACAATTCATGATACATTTTTTTTCTTTCGTTCAGTGTCTCTTTAACCATTTACCGCCATCCTAACGTATTAAAACGTCATGCTTGCCGCTATTAACAGCAACATGACGTTTTAATACGTCGCGCATTCCCGCCGCTGCTACCGCCGTGTGTCCGCCGCTACCGCCGCCATTACCGTCGGGATCCCGTTCTGGGTGATTGGGGAAGAGGACCGAACAGTCCTCTACCCAATCGCAGTGCCTGGAGTGAATGGACGTGACCGCGAACAGCGGCTACGTCCATTCACATAAACAGGAAATGTAACAGTTTAATAAAGTGTAAAAAAAAAAAAAAAGTGAACACGTCCTATGAGTGTTCCCTAGCGCCATCTTGTGGCCAAAAAGTATATTACACCTACAAAATACATACATTTTCAAGTATATACACATCATTAATAAAATTACACTTCCAACCCTCCCCCTAAAAAAAAAAACACTTGTAAAAAAAAAAAATCAGCTTAAAAAAAATAAATAAATAGTTGCCTTAGGGACTCAGCTTTTTTTATTCTATATTTTATGGGGGAAAATTAATTTTAATTTATTACATAGGGGCTTGTAATTATGGCCAGAACAAACAGAAAAATAACCACTTATATTTCAAAATAATATACTGTCGCCATACATTGTGGTAGGGACATAATCTAAACGGTTTAATTATCGGGACCACTGGGCAAATAAAACGTGTTTGTTTTATCCACAGGAGAATGTTTAATTTTAAAACTATAAAGGCTGAACACTGAGAAATAATGTTTTTTTTTCTTTTTTTTCTGTTTTTCTCATTAAAATGCATTTAGAATAAAAAAATTCTTAGCAAAATGTACTATCCACAGAAAGCCTAATTGGTGGCGAAAAAAACGAGGTATAGATCATTTTCTTGTGATAAGTAGTAATAAAGTTATTAGGGAATAAAAGGGAGGAGCGCTGACAACTGAAAATTGCTCTGGTCCGTTAGGATAAAAACCCTTGGGGGTGAACTGGTTAAAAAGAGCTTAAAGTGGATCCGAGATGAACTTTTACTGATTGCATAATTGTGTTCCTTTCCTATTGTTTATAGGGCATTCCTCAAGCCAAGTACTTTTTTTGTTTTTGTTTTAATACCCTAATTCCCTATAAACTAAACAAGCCACGCCCACAGGTTTTCAGGGTGCCAAAGCACTTTCAGACAGTAGCAAGGGCTCATGGGAGCTCAGTCTGGGCAGGAGGAGGGGGAGGTATTACTAGCCAGAGATTTCAGAGGCGGAGGGGTGGAGGGAGGAGGAGGGGGGATTAGGCTTTTTTGCTCAAGATGCAGATAAGCCTGCCTCTGTGTAATGTTTACAAACAACATGGCTGCTGTCTATTAAAGCTGTTTGCAGCTAGATTTGCTGTGTAAACTATCTAAACTTTAGATAAGATATATAAGTTACTTGTTATAGTTAGTTTTTCATCTCGGATCCGCTTTAAAAAGGAAAGGTAATATTGGACCTACCTATTCTGAAGAATTAGGCCAATACTACTGGAAAAAAGGCTTTTACTCAAGTACTAAAACAGGACAATGCGTTTGGTGAGATGTTGACCACTTTCTCAGGTCAGTTCTGATCACAATGCCTGCAGCTTCAGAACAACATCCACCCTGATTTTACGAATGTGCTGCAAATCTACCATTACAGCAACATTTGGCTGCATGTACTGTATGTTACTAAGGAGTATTCCCTATTGTGTTTTATTATTGAGTATTGCACTGGTTGTGCACTGGTGGACATTCTTTGTGCTTTAAAGGGACCCTAGGCAGTAACTTAAATTAAAAAATGTCACTTACCTGGGGCTTCCTCCAGCCCGCTGTAGGCCGCAAGGCCCCCTGGCATCCCCCTGGCTCCTCTCTGTGTCCCGCCAGCGGCTCCCGTTAGCAGCGACACCCAGGTCGGGTGACTCTTCCTGGATCCTGACGCTCGTCGTCATCACGCCGGCTGCTACACGTCATCACAGTGGCCGGCATGATGACAATGAGCGTCAGGATCCAGGAAGAGTCGTCTGACACTGACCCGGGTGTCGCTGGTAACGGGAGCTGCTGGTGGCCGGGACACGGAGAGCAGCCAGGGGGATGCCGAGGGACCTCACGACCTACAGTGGGCTGGAAGAAGCCCCAGGTAAGTGAAATTTTTATTTAGATTACTGCTCAGGGTCCCTTTAAGACAAGAGATGAGAACTTTATATTGTGGAGGGAACTTAGTGCAGGAAATGGATGTGTGTTAAATATGTGACCCCTTGAGGTGTGATTTCTGTGTGGTGAACTCTTTCTAGGGGATGGAGGGGGTGGATGGCAGTAGAGTAAGTGGGTATTTACATTATTTGCATTTTCACAGACAACGGATGGCCCTTTCTAATATTTTATGCAGCCATTGTCTGGGGACACAAGGCTCAATTCAGCTTTTGGAAAGTACTCTGGATGGATTTGTGTTGCACCTTTGCGGTTCCATTTCTAGTAATAGCCAAGCAGGTTGGATTCAAGAAAAAATTCTAGTGAGTGAGCAGAGTCTTCACTACTTGGGAATTGGGATGATTGTAACCATTTTGTTCATTTGCCCTTTATCTCTACTAAGGATTTCTTTAAAATGTCTTGCACTGTATGTTATTCTACAAGTTTGAAATTACTGTTTACAGAATAGCTTATTTGAAATCCCTTCTTAGGTAAAATTTAGGTAATTTAATATATTTAATATATTTCACATTAGTTAGCAGTTGCTTCTACTTTATCAGTCATTTATTCCACCTATACCCTTCAGTCTCTTTTTGCACTTTTTTGACCACAAGATCAACTCTTTTGCATCCTACTTGGACCATGGCAATATTTTGATGGGTTCTTTGACTGTTTTTCTTGGCCCTAATATACTTTTTTTTTTTAATGTATCAATTTCCATGCTTCTTCAGACATCAATACTGTACTTTCTTAAGATTGTTCTGATAACCAAGCACTTCTTCACATTTTCGAAGGAAGGTGAGTTTTACATTATTCCAGAGCCATTCACTACTGGTTTCTGTGGTTATCTGGTTAAGTGGAATACTGTGGGGAGATGGGGGACCACTGGATTACCAGGGAATACTGTGGAGTCAATGACAAAAAGAAAAATCAGACAATCGCTTTTAAATAATGTAAATACAGACCTCAGTCAGACTGGGAGTACAGGTAGGGAAAGGGAGAAGAGGAGAGGCTTACACATCTCAGTCCACCAATCACTTCATAAGAGAGTAATCATGTCTGCTCTGCAGCAATTAAATACTTAGGCCCGGTTCACATTAGCGGTTGTTTGCCAAACGGACCGGATGACCTGACTGGATCCGGACCGGATCCGGATCGGAACCGTACGGTTCTGATCCGGATCCGATCCGGATCCGGTCAGGTTGCATCAGGTGTCCATCAGGATGCGATCCGGATCCGTTTGGCAAAAGTTACGTTAAAAACAAAAAAAATTTTGGGGTCTGGGAGGTCAGCAGAAGGGGGACCTGTGGAATCAGGCCCTCTGCTGTTTAGCACTCACCTCCACCTCCGACATGCTGCCAACATCTCCGGATCCGGATCCAGCTGTGCTGCTCCACTCCAAAATGCTTGCCCATGTGTCCCCATCCAATATCGCCGCAACAATCCCCATAGGAAGTGGGGTAGAACATCCGGATTTCTCAGCCAGTGTGTTGTGCGCTCTCCGGTTCCCATTGGTTTGTATTGGCCGGATGGTGCAGTCCGGCTCCGCCCCGGATACGGCTGCCGGAGGAGCCGGATGAAAAAATAGCGCATGTTGGAACGGAGGCCGGAGTCCGGATCCGGCCCGGATCCGGTCCGGCTCCGGTTCGGCAGAACGGACGCATGTGAACGGACGCATAGGCTTTCATTGCTATGCCGTGCGTCCGTTCCGTCCGTTCTGCAAGCGGTGCGGCTCCGGCACGGCGATTCCGGAGGGCCACCGCAAGTGTGAACCGGGCCTTAGCGAATGGAAGGAGGCAAGGGAGCAGGCGTGTGATGTAACAACGTCACTAACTTGGCCATGCCATAATTTAGGCGTTTCTTTGAGAAGCAAAGGTCTCCTCAGTTACCAGTACTGGAAATGGGTCTGTGTATATGTATAAATAAATTAAATGGAGGGAGGGGGATAAATTAATTATTTATTATTTATTTATTTATTGTATTTATAAAGCACCAACATATTACGCAGCGCTGATACAGACAATATTTAGGGGTGACATACAGCAATATGACAATACAGGAATACAAGAAAACCAGATCACACAGCACAGTATTAGTACAAGATAATGCTTAGTCAGTCACTGGATGAAGCATGGAGATTAGGCAAGTTATGTTCACTCAGATGCATAGCATGGGTTCACAGTAATGGAGGTGCCAGATCAGGTAGGACACAAAAGGAGGAGGACCCTGCCCAAAGGCTTACAATCTAGAGGATTAATCCCTATTAATCTATCCTTTGTTGTAGTATAAATGTATAAGACACCAGTACATATGTACATAGTGCCTCACTAACAAGCAAAATAAGCATAAGCAAAATAAATAATCAGATATATAATAGATAAGAATAGCACTTGAAATACAGGCGGTCCAATCAATGTTCATACAGATCTAGCGGCAGCATAATTTGCACTTATATATGCACTTACTACAATATAGCTTTCGCAACAGCAGACGCGGAGCTACTGACAGACCTGCTCTATACATACTCAACATGCTCCACAGCGCCGCCCCAGTCACTCAGCCAATCCGGATGCTATCTGGAGTCAGCTGACCGTGTGATCAGCTGACTACCCTCTTAGCTGCATAAAGGTCCTTTCTCTCTGCCCGCGCGTAGATCTTAACCTGTGAGCAATGGAAGGCATAACCTGAGCATGTAACCGCGCGGCAGAGGCCGCAGGCTGACACGTGGAGATAGCCGCCATGCCCTTTGACTCAGCGGCGGCATCTCCGCTATTCCTTACAGTACCCCCCCCCCCCCTGAGGAGGGGACTCCGGACACTTCCCACCCGGCTTCTTCGCGTGCAAGTCATGAAATTCTTTCCTTAAATCCTCAGCATGCATGCGACAACTCGGCACCCAAGTTCTCTCCTCCAGCCCATATCCTTCCAATGGACCAGTTACTGCACAGAATTCTGTACTAATCGAGAATCCAGAATCTTCTCGATCTCATATTCAGGTTGATCATCCACCATCACAAGGGGGGGGGGGGAATCCACGTGCACAGCAGGCTTTAACAGAGACACATGGAACGATCTCACGCCTCTCATGCTGGCTGACAGGATATGGGCCTATAAATCTGGGTCCTAACTTGGGTGATGGTTGTTTCAATGCCAAATGCCGAGTAGAAATCCACACCATGTCCCCTGGGAAAAACTCCCACTCAACAGAGCGCCTCTTGTCCACCTGTTTTTTCTGAGACTGGAACGCCTTCCCTAAATTTCTCTTAACTGAACCCCAAATCTCCTTTAACGCCCTTTGCCAATCCTCTAGAGCCGGGAACGGGGAAGATGCCACTGGTAAAGGAGAAAACTTGGGAGATTTTCCCGACACCACCTGAAAAGGGGGAACTTCCTGAAGAGGAACTCCTCAGGTTATTATGTGCAAACTCTGCGAACGGCAGGAACTTTACCCAATCTGATTGTGCATCTGCCACATAACACCTGAGGAATTGTTCAAGGGACTGGTTAATTCTTTCGGTCTGGCCATTGGTCTGTGGGTGGTAGCCTGATGAGAAAGACAGGTTCATACCCAACTGATGGCAAAAGGCTCTCCAAAATTTTGACACAAACTGGACTCCCCTATCTGACACCACATTCTCCG
This sequence comes from Hyperolius riggenbachi, assembly GCF_040937935.1. NCBI lineage: Eukaryota > Metazoa > Chordata > Amphibia > Anura > Hyperoliidae > Hyperolius > Hyperolius riggenbachi. The sequence continues at coordinate 137,285,156 of NC_090650.1, read as the reverse complement.
GAATGCCATGCAGCCGGAAGATGTGCTGAATGAAGAGATCAGCTAACTCCTTACAATCAGATGCCAGCGAGGGCCACCATAAACATCTAGCTAAAAGATCCTGAGTTCGGGTAGCCCCTGGATGCCCAGCATTCTTATGGGTATGGAATAATTGTAAGATTTGTAGGCGGAAGGGGAGTGGCACGAACATAACCCCCTCAGGTTTCCCTTCTGGAGTATCCTATTGATAAGGAGCCAGTGTAGCTGCGCAGTCCTCCCAGGTCTCGGTAGCTGCCAACACCACCTTCTGAGGAAGGATGGTCTTAGGGGTTGAAGACTGGACTGTCTCAGGGTCAAAACACCTAGATAGAGCGTCTGCTTTAACGTTCTTGCTACCTGGTGTATATGTAATAATGAATCTGAACCTTGAAAAGAATAAAGACCAACGAGCCTGTACTCCAAGTTCTTATGATCTGTATTAACTGTAATTGTATGTTCTGCCCCTTCCAGCCAATGGAGCCATTCCTCAAAGGCTAACTTGATGGCTAAAAGCTCCCGATTACCAATATCGTAGTTCCTCTCGGCAGAAGAGAACCTACGTGAAAAGAAGGCACACGGGTGCAGTTTGCCTTGGAGACCAGAGCGCTGAGACAGCACAGCCCCAACCCCTATTTCAGACGCATCAACTTCCACAATAAAGGGGAAGGTGACATCCACGTGTCTCAGAATGGGAGCGGAACAAAACAACCTTTTCAAAGTGGCAAAGGCTGATTGGGCCTCTTCCGACCAGTGGTATGTGTCAGCCCCTTTTTTTTGTAAGACTGGTGAGAAGTGACGCTACCGAGGAGAAGCCTTTGATGAACTTTCTGTAGTAATTGGCAAAGCCAAGGATTCTTTGGAGTGCCTTCAATCCCACAGGTTGAGGCCATTTCAAAACAGCAGAGACCTTCTCGGGATCCATCACAAGTCCAGACATGGAAATGATGTATCCCAGGAATGGTACTTCCGTGACCTCGAAGAGGCACTTCTCCAACTTTGCATTAAGTGAATTCTGTCTTAATTTCTGAAGAAAAAATTTAACATGCTTACGATGCTCTGTCAGGTTAGCTGAGAAAATTAGTATATCATCAAGATATACAAGCACAAATTTTCCCAAGACCTCCCGGAAAACCTCATTGATTAGCTCTTGGAAGACGGCAGGGGCATTACACAACCCGAAGGGCATAACTAGATACTCGTAATGCCCGTCGGGCGTGTTGAACGCCGTCTTCCATTCGTCACCATCCCTAATGCGTACCAGGTTGTATGCCCCTTGCAGGTATAATTTGGAGAAGATACTGGCGTTGGTCACTTGTGTGAACAAATCGTTTATCAAAGGCAACGGGTACCGATTTTTCACCGTGATCTTATTTAGACCTCTGTAGTCAATACAGGGCCTAAGCCCTCCGTCCTTCTTCTGTACAAAAAAGAACCCAGCCCCAGTGGGTGACCGGGAAGGACGGATAAAGCCTTTGGCCAAGTTTTCCTTAATGTATTCTTGCATTGCCAGTTTCTCCGGCCCAGACAGATTATAGAGATTGCCTCTAGGGGGCATACAACCAGCTCTCAACTCTATGGGACAGTGATAGCTCCGGTGAGGCGGAAGTTTATCCGCAGACTTAGGACAGAAGACATCCGCAAACTCTGCGTACTGCACTGGCACCCCTTTAACCTGAATCTTGGTGGCGCAAACAGCAACCCTCTCCAAACAATGATGACGACAGTGGGTAGACCAGCTCTGTAGGTGACCTGACACCCAGTCGATCTGAGGGGAGTGGAGTTGCAACCAAGGCATCCCAAGTATGATGGTAGAAGTAGCCATGTGCAGGACAAAGAACTGTAATTCCTCTTTATGTAACACCCCTATATTACATGTCAGTAAGGGAGTCTGGGAAAGAGGTTGTCTACAGTGTAGCAGAGAGTCATCTACTGCTATGACCACAATCTACCGGTCTAAAGGGAGCAATGGAATCCCCAATCTTTTTACGAAATCAAAATCTATAAAATTGGCTGCAGAGCCGGAGTCTACAAAGGCCTCTGTAGAGGTGGTCTGACCTTCTCAAGTGATGGAGCAGGGAAGGAGTAAGCGATTATTGTTTAGAGGTATTGACTACTCGCCTAGAGTATTACTTCTGACTACACCTAGGCGGCAGCGTTTCCCGACTTCTTAGGGCAGTTCTGGACCACGTGATCCTGCTCTGCACAGTATAGACACAGTCCTTCTGACCTTCTGCGATTCTTTTCCACTTGCGTCAGTCTAGAATGTCCGATTTGCATCGGCTTGTCTGGAGATGACGAGGGTGGAGAGGAGGCATAGGAGACAGATCTTACAGCAACTTTCCCACGAGTCTGTTTCTGATAACGCAGGCGACGATCTACTCGCACTGCCAAAGAGATTGCCTCGTCTATAGATTTGGGTTCGGGATGTCCCAACATTAAATCAGAGACTGTATCGGACAATCCTGACTGGAAACAGTCTAGTAATGCATACGTCCCCCATCTAGCTGACACAGCCCACTTCCTAAATTCCGCAGCATAAACCTCCACCATATTACGACCTTGTCTGAGGGTCTTTTGCTTCCTCTCAGCAGTGATCGCCACATCCGGATCGTCATATATAACGGCCATGGCCTTAAAAAAATCCTGAACTGAAGATAACGCCTCATGCCCTGCCTGAAGACTATATGCCCATGTCTGTGAGTCTCCTGTCAACAGAGTCTTAATAAAAGTTATCCTCTGGCTTTCTGATCCAGATAAGTTAGGCCTGAACTCAAAATAAGATAGCACACGATTCCTGAAATTCTGAAAGTCAGATCTATGTCCTGAGATCTTCTCGGGCACAGCCATACGTAAATCTGTAACTGGAGGGGATCGCACTGTATCGACAGCTGTTTGAAGTGTCCTGACTGTCCCAGACAGTTGGGTGATCTGAGTCTGTTGGGTAGTAATCACCCCAGTGAGATTATTCACCACGGTAATCAGGACTTCAACTTGGCTGCGTAGTGCGTCCATAGTGTTTGGTCTGCTGTTCTGTAACGATTGGTGTCAGCACACAGAGATCTCTGATTATTGGTGATCTGCAGTATCACCAATAATACAGATGCTATACCTGATTATATGGTGATCTGCAGAATCACCAATAATGCTAGTATAGCCTGACACTGAACAAGCAATGGGAGATAGTGTTTGGTGTAACAGTAATACGGCTGAGAGAGTTCACTCGAGGAGCGGGCGACCCCGAGTGTGCTGCAGCCAGTGCTCACCTTATGGGCGGATGAGACAGACCGTGCTGCAGCCAAGGGGTATATATGTACCACAACAACGAGAAGGAATACAATAGTGCTGTACAACTGATCACCTGTGGAGCAAGTGATTCAAACTGTACTGCAACCAGGTAGTGTTTGGTGCACAGTACAAGGAAGGATAATCACAGTAATGCTGGCTGGACTAAGGATCCCCTGAGGAACAGGTTGAACAGACTGTATTGCAGCCTAGGACTAGTTGATACAGACAGTACTGCAGCCTAGGAGCAAGTGGCACAGACAGTACTGCAGCCACTCTACACTCTTCTAGCAGATATTATTGCCAGGAGAAACGCTATGTTAAATGCAAAATTCATCACAGACAGTCTTCCAGAGGATGAAAGGGAGGAAAGCGAAGGAAATCCAACAGCAACATTAAATCCCATTGGGGATATATACAGTATTTCTTCTAGGAGGCTTCACTTTAAGAGCTGACTTTTAATAATTTCTGCACCAAAGGATTTTAAGCGGATCCGAGATGAAAAACTAACTATAACAAGTAACTTGTCTATATATCTTATCTGAAGTTTAGATAGTTTACACAGCAAATCTAGCTGCAAACAGCTTCAACAGAATATGATTATTTCTTCCTGTGATACAATGACTGCGCATACATTTGAAATCGGTGCCGGTAGACTTGGGCGCAGGATACAGCCGGTATATGGCTGATCCTGCTTCTGCACAAGTCCGGGCCGTGTTAATTACTATTTTCCCTCCAGGCCGCCATGGATAGTGGGGGAATGATATAATTCGGCTTCCAGCGATTGCTGGGTGGCCAAATTATTGTGTTTTTTAAGCAACCTCGGCTCCGCGTTCTGACTGCGCCGACGTTACTCACTAAGCGCCACTCAGTTGTGATTCCCTTTATAGTGTATGGTGGCGCCGGGTGCGCCTTAATCTAGCAGCGCCGAAAAGCACTGCTCCGATGACAGCAGCCATGTTGTTTGTAAACATTACACACAGGCAAGCTGATCTGCATCTCCAGCACTCAGCCTGTGAAAACCTATTTCCCTCTCCTCCTCCCTCCTACCCTCTGCCTCTGAAATCTCTGGCTAGTAACACCTCCCCCTTTTCCTGCTCAGACTGAGCTCCCATAAGCCCTTGCTACTATCTGAAAATGCCAAGGCACTCTGAAAAGCTGTGGGCGAGGCTTGTTTAGTTTATAGGGAATTAGAGTATTAAAACAAAAAAATATTTGGCTTGAGGAATGCCCTATAAACAATATGAAAGGAAGACAATTATGCAATGAGTAAAAGTTAATCTCGGATCCACTTTAAGGCCCACTTGTCTCCAGAAAATGAGGACAGTGCCGTAACTTGGACCATTAAGGTGTTGTCGCTAAAACCAAGGTCAAAGCCTGCCTCAAGAAAGTCTAAAATATTATTTTCTGATGGGGAGAATGGGTCAAATTTGTCTCTAGACACAAAATCTAGAAACCTATTCCAGACTTTCTGGCATACCACATTTGTTCATACTTTCCTTGCTTTTAGTAACCACTGTCTTGGAACATCCCAACTTAGTTAACGTCTCCCCTTAAGTATACAGGCCGCCAGACAAAATTTGTGAGATGCTGGTTGAGACAACAACGGCCTTGGAGGTGGTCTGAAACCTCACTCCCACCAAAAAATGTGGATGGGGAGGACCCAAATGGACTTTTCTTTCCTGACTCGGGATTACCACTAAGGAGGTTAATGGCAAATACCATTCTGTTTCAGAAACAACCTCTTGATTAGGATCAACTTGAAAAGATCTGTCATTCTGTGAAGTCGCTGGAACTGCAATTGGTGCTTGAGAACGCATTTCCTCTCTTACTGCTTGCTTTATAAAATGTAATACTCCAGAGGAATATTCATATTTGTCTTTAGAATTTTCAGTATAATAATTCACACAAAAAATATTATCCGACATCGCCTTTCTTCCACACCTCCATCAATCTGACTTTCCTGGCAGAGTGGTTGGAGAAGAGTGGAGGCGGAGTGTGCCGATTCGACCTGGATCTAGAATGACAATGCGATCTTGAGGACGGAGATCTTCTACAATGCTCTTTATTCAGATAATGCCTCCTGTAATCAGAATATCTTTGTAAAGAGTGTGAATGCTGACGGTGTCATGAACTTTCTTGAGAACGTCAATCTTCAGTGTTATAAGGTCAAGAGGGGCTGAAAACGAATAAACTTACGTATTCGTAACACCCATTGACCCTCCTTTTTTCTTTGAAACTTTGCCTAAGAGTCCCCTTTCTATGGGCTTTTGCCTGGTCTTTAGAGCTGCGTACCATATTTCCAGCAGGAATAGGCTGCATGAGTTAAATAGTAAGAATTAGTTATATAAAAAATATACATTTTTTTATGGATATTATAGTAATATACTTTTAAGAAGAAAAAGAAAATTAATCCCTTGGGAGAAAAATGACTTCTCACAGGAGTATTAGCAGTGTCCCAGCAGCTTTTAAAATAGCACCATTTCTCTAGGCTAAATACTGCTTAACAGAAAACACCATGAGGCTATGAGCATGCTCAGAAGCAAGCTGCCCACAACCAAGATGGTTGCCACATCACCCAATTAAGGGCAAGAGAGGAAAAGGAAAAAGCTACTGGCCTATTTAAGGAAGTGCACACTTGCGCGCCTGAGCTATGCAGTCCTGCAAGCTCATGAACACTCCCCACTAATCCACAGGGCCGGATTTGTGGGCAGGCCGCATAAGCTGTGGTCTAGGGCGGGGCTTGAGGTAGGGCGACATTACAGCTGACAGCAAATCAGCTGTTTCATAATTACTCTGTGTGCAATGCTTCCATTGTGTCCTGTTACCGCTGCCGGACGTCTTCCCGCCTGCATGATGACGGTGATTAATCCCTGCTTACTCTTTTTTACAGCTCCTCAGCTCACAGCACTGCATATAGGTGGTGTCTCACTGTAATGAGAGTCTGAGCAAGCGGAACCCACTTCCTGTACACGGCTGCAGTCACTGAGTCACTGTGCACCCGGCTCACTCTGAATGTTAGCCCTGCGCTGCTGCTGATCTCCATCCAGCTCAGTGTTTGCCGTGCACTGCACTGCAGTGAGGCAACTTAGTGAAGGAGAGGTTGCTTGGGGAGCAGGGCTGTATATCACTCAGTGATTGTGTGGAGGAGCCCGCAGTCAGGCAGCGGTACAAGAACAGTATAGAGAAAAGAGGGCAAACATGCAATCCCTGGATACTTGTCTATTTTACCCATATGTAGGATAATGGGCGGGGCCAACCCTAAAACTAAACATTTCCTAACTTATAGTGAGACAAATTGGGGTTACCAGCCACCTTAATATACCAAGTATCAAAAATTTATTGATCAAACCAAGGGAACATAGAGAATCTCCATTAGTACACGTGTAAAGGGAGCACTCATGATTCGTAAATTAAAATTGCATATGCAAAAGCTGTTTAGCCATCACCACAGTAATAGATAATACATATTCCATATTAAATATTGCACGTAGAAAATCTCACACATGCATACTCCATGCATCCCGCGCTTGCATACTGGTGCTTTATGCGTCATAAATAATTTCTGGTTGGGGGATACAAGAACAGAAGGGTGAAATTGAAAGTCCTCCGTTCACACTGACTTGTAACTCAGTCCCGTAGCTGCATACCGGATAAGCTGACTTGCTGGATGCTGCTGAATGTTTTGCCTCAGCGCTGCCCTGCCAGATTTATTACCCATTCCCAGTCACACCACGTGTAAGGGTTCTTTATCTCCTCCACTCTTTACACTTTTCTTTCCATCACATTCTCCCTGTCTTGTTCTCTCATCTTGTGCTCTATTTCAGTCTTTTTTCCTTCCCCATCTTGTTCCCTCTCTAGTCAATGTGCTTTCTCTCCCTCTTTTTCTTCCTGCTATCGCTATCCTTTCCTCCACTTTTGCTTATTATCCTTTCCCTCTCTTGCTTTGCATTTTGGCTGTCCTTGCAGGAGCTCCCAATCTAATCCCTATCATAGTTTTACCATATTATTATAAAGCATAGTTTAGTATTGACATCTCTGTCCTCACAGGAACCGACAATCTAATTCCTATCATAATCTAACGTTTGCCATATTATTATTAAATATTTATATAGCACTGACATCTTTTGCAGCACTTTACAGAGTACATAGTCATGTCACTGACTGTCCTCAGAGGAGCTCACAATATAATCCTACCACAGTCATAGTGTAATGTCCTACCATATTATTATGTATTTATATAGCACTGACATCTTCTGCAGCACTTATTTATTTGTATTTATTGTATTAGTGGAGCTGACAATCAATGACATAATATTGTGCGTGCATGTACACCTGAGGTGGTGGTGAGGGGGGGCCGTTTGTTGAGGTGAGGGAAGGGGAGCGGTTTGTTGACTGCTGGCCTAGGGTGGTAAAAAGTACAAATCACGCCCTGCCAATCCACACTGTCCTGCCACTGCAGGAAGCAGAGAACTAGCATTACCAAACCAGGAGTCTACTCCAGCCAGGAGATGCTGGAAGCAGCCTGTGAGGGAGAAATGATAGAAGGAAATCGAACCAAATAGAAAGTAGGGAAGGCATCTGTAAAAAATAAAAGTATGAAAGTAATGCAGCCATAGTTCATTTGTATGCATATACACATAAAAGTAATGCAGGCATAGTTCATTTGTATGCATTTAAAACATGAAAGTAATGCAGGCATAGTTCATTTGTATGCATCTTGCACATGAAAGTAATGCAGCCATAGTTAATTTGTATGCATCTTACACATGAAAATAGTGCAGGCATAATTCATTTGTATGCACTTTGCACTTGAAAGTAATGCAGCCAAAGTTCATTAGTATGCATCTAGCACAAGAAAGTAATGCAGGCATAGTTCATTAGTATGCATCTAGCACATGAAAGTAATGCAGTTGAAGTTTATTTGAATGCATCTAGCACATTAAAGAGGAATATAACCCTGCATTTCAACTTTGCTCTAAAACATTATTTACAGCATATTATATGCAACCAGCATTTTTTTTTACTAGACCAGCATTGTAAGGGTTACACACTTTAAAGTTCCGTGGATAGAAATGCAGATGCATCCGAAGTTTAGATAGATACATTTAAGTACACACAATGTAACAAGTGGTGAATGTTACACACTCACTGGCTGTCCTCCAGCTCTTGCACAGTCAGAGAGTGTGTGTCACATTCCACACTTGTTACATTGTGTTTACTTGTATCTATCTAAACTTTGAATGTGTCTGCATTTCTATCCACGTAACTTTAAAGCTCTGTGTGTAACCCTTCCAATGCTAATCTATTAAAAAAAAAATGCTGGTTGCATATAATATGCTGTAAATAATGTTTTAGAGCAAAGTTGAAATGCAGGGTTATATTCCACTTTAAAGTAATGCAGCCAGAGTTTATTTGTATGCATGTAGCACATGAAAGTAATGCAGGCAGAGTTCAATTGTATGCATCTAGCACATGAATGTAATGCAGCCAACGTTCATTTTCATGCATCTAGCACATGTAAGTAATACAGCCATTGCTCACCTGTATGCATTTAGCACAGGATACTGATGCAGGCATTGCTCGTTCGTGTGCATTTAGCACACATATATGACCAGGAGACCAGGTTCATTTAGTTCCCATGCAGAGACTTCGCAGGGAAAGGGATAAACCCTGGGGTAGAAAGGGGACTGAAAAAAGAAATGAAGAGAAGGAAAGAAAATAGAAATAGAGTCCAAATAAGGGGAGGACAAAGTAAAAAAGAATACTGGTGGGTGATACTCTCAACAAATTTATAGTTATGGTGTCCAGTAGGGTTCAGGGGTGGGGCCAGAACTCATAGTATGCTGCCATGGAAGCACCAGGGAAAAAATAATAGACAAGTCCAGGAGCACCCACAGGCCACAAAAGGAAATAGGTGTGCCAAGACTCTGTCTACGTGCCCAGGAGGACAATCAGTGTAATTATAGCAAACAGAGTCGGCACCACCTAGAGTAAGATATAGATCTTTTATTATATCATGCTCTTAGATACAGACAGCGCAGCTAGATACAAACAGCACAGCAACAGGCTGCTGTTTCGGGATTTCATTACTGTGAGCCGAATTTACCATAAGGCACTGTAGGCACGTGCCTACAGGCGCCTGGTGATGGAAAGGCGGCTAACTCCCCTCCTTGAGCGCTTCCTTCCCTATGCAGAGTCCTGATGAGAGTGTAAATGAGAGGTTACTCACCCAGATCTCTGCATTCCACTGATGAGATCTCCCTTCAATCAGGTGCATACTTAGGTTCCTCTAGCTAACTAATGCTTGGGGGCACCTCTAGCTACTTAACATTGAGGGTACTTCTGGATACCTAATACTAAAGAGAATCTGTACTGTAAAATTCTTACAATAAAAAGCATACCAGATTCTATTCATTATGTTCTCCTTAGCACCTCTGTGCTTTTTCTGCCACTCCCTGCTGCAATCCTGGCTTGTAATTGCCATTTTTATGCAGTGTTTACAAACAAAAGACATAGCAAGTGATAGGCTGAGAGGAGCTTAGTGTGTGAGTCATACAGAGTGTGCAGGGGGCCTGGAGAGGGTGTGTATAGCTTCTATCCAATCACAAGCAGCACAGCACATTCCAGCTTGACTGCCTCAGCCCGACAGACCCTACAGAGGAGAGAAGATTAGATCATATAACAGAGATAATACAGCCACTGTGCAACTATGAAAGGCTGCAGTTAGACAGAGCACATTAGAACAGGTATAGAAACTTATAGGATAGAAGAAATAAGGATGAACATTTTGTTACAGAGTCTCTTAAGGGGCACTTGTAGCTACCTATGACCAGCAAGGGAGAAAGGAAGAAGTGACAGCTGGGCTAGCCAGCACACTTGCAATGCAGTTGGGTGGGGGTTTTGTTGGTTCATGGAGGGTGAAGTCTAAGATGCCAGGACATCTGTGCCTATAGGCGCCTGTGAGGTGAATCCAGGCCTGCCTGTAGTCATAGAAATATTATTTACTATCTTTCTACATCATGAAAGTGCTGAATGCAATCTGGAAAGGGAAAACATTAAACTTGTTTTTTTATTTATATGTGCCTTAAAGAGACTCTGTAACAAATTTTTCAGCCTTAGTTCTTCTATCCTATAAGTTCCTATGCCTGTTCTAATCTGCTCTGGCTTACTGCAGTCTTTCCTAACTGCACTGTCTCTGTAATAAATCAATGTATCTTGCCTCTGTCCTGTTTGTCGGGCTAAAGCTTGATTGTGTGGAATGTGCAGGGCTGCTTGTGATTGGTAGAAGCGATACACACCCTCTGCAGGCCCCCTGCATACTCTGAATGACTCATACACTATGCTTAGCTGAGCCTATTAGAAGCTGGTTAGTTTGTTTGTAAACACTGCCTAAAACTGTTAATTACAAGCCAGGATTGCAGCAGAGAGTGGCAGAAACAGCACAGAGGGGCACAGGAGAAAATAATGAATAGAATGGTATGCTTTTTATTGTAAGAATATTAGAGTACAGATTCTCTTTAACACTGTTATGAGTCTTAAGAGCAGGTACTACAGCCACCAATGGTAGGTGTGGGCTCCCCCATGGTGTGGAGCCTAGATAGCTACAGGTCTTTACCTGAGGGTCTAAAGGGTAGCTTCAGGATTCTTTGAAGTATCATATCTATTTATAACACTGCACTGTATGGACATTAACATATTGTTCCAGATGATGCTAGGACAATTTTCCTGTACACAATGGCAGCTACTTTGTGGTGCCATTCAGTGTATGCTGTTTCTGTATGCATCTTGCATCCTGCCACTGTGTGTTGTACTGTCTTTGATGCCCTTTCTAGTGGGGTAGCTTGCTGCTTCTATGGATGCTAAATTTATTATATGTTATTGTCTGCTATGATCAGTGCATATTTACTGTCTCGGAGTCCATCCCATTAAAGCTACTAGAAGGATCTGGGGAGGGGGATTGCTTCATACTGGGGGCACATCTGGCTACAAGGAGAGAGCTGCCTAGTACTGTTGGCACATCTGGCTTTTTATACTGGGTAGGGGATGCCTTACATGGGGGACACATCTGGCTATATATACTGGGGAGGGGGCTTATACATGAGGCAATCACTTTTTACTGGATTCTGAAGGAAAAGTAGGTCTGTTTGTACGCGGGTATATACAGTATATACTGTATAAATATGGTCTATATATAAATATGTATTAGTAAATATCAGCTACAGCACTACTGATAGGTAAAAAAAAAAGATCCATTGAAACAAAAAATGAATCCATATTTATTAATCAACAAAATAATGTACCATGATAACATTTAGTAAAATAAACATTACAAACAGGGCCCCTCTAACTCATCCTCAGTGCCAATGATGATAATATAACAATGAATATATAAAAATAAAAGGTGCTGTGTACAAAAATAAGTAATTAGGAGAAAAAAAAGCTCACAAGTGTCCTGTGCAAATGAGGTGGTATCTAAATCTGAGGTAGAATATTAGTGCAGGATCAGATAGCATTTTTGCCCATACAGACCTTTGATGAGACTGGCATCAATGGCAAAAGGAGGCAAGGGGAAGACTTATGCATATCGCGCTCACGTAACTGCTTCATCGAAGGCTGTCAACACCTAATTGCCATGCTGTGAGGATCCGCTGGGCTGCCTGTGTAGACAGGCAGCCTTTTGACCACTGTTCAGGTCTGCATTCTGCAGGTCTCTGGAAGAGAGACCTTTTGTCAGTATTGCAGCTTGCTGCTGAGGAATTTGGATACTCCCGTTATGCAAATCCCCTACCTGCTTCCTTTGATGACTGGCAATATAAAGAGCTATGTTACCCAGAGTCCTTGGCTGGTCATAAGGATTCCTTCCTGTGAAACACTCCTGGAGGAGTGTCAGCCTTACTCTTTGTTTGAAGATCAGCTTAGAGTAATTCCTGAAACTGCGCTAGGCAGGTTTCCCTAGTGCAGTTAGGATTGCTTATCTGTTTTGTTTGTCTGTTGCGATTGTCCTGTCCCAGCGGTGGTCGACAGGAAATCGTTCTGCGTGTCTGGGTGCTAACCGGAACAGCGGTTGTTAATGGTAGCCCCTTCTGATCTGCCTTACTTGGATCGCACTAGCCTCTTTTCGCTAGTGCTGTGGATCCTTCTGATCTGCCTCCCTGGATCGCACTAGCCTCTTTTCGCTAGTGCTGTGGATCCTTCTGTTCTGCAACCCTGGATCGCACTAGCCTCTTTTCGCTAGTGCTGTGGATTCTTCTGTTCTGCCTCCCTGGATCGCGCTAGCCTCTTTTCGCTAGTGCTGTGGATCCTTCTGCTCTGCCTCCCTGGATTGCACTAGCCTCTTTTCGCTAGTGCTGTGCATCCTTCTGTTCTGCCTCCCTGGATCGCACTAGCCTCTTTCGCTAGTGCTGTGGATCCTGTCTCTCGCCTGTTCCTGTTTTCGTGTGTCTGTCTTGTCTGCTACGAACGCTTGCTGGAGGCTCGGTGAGGTAACCGTTAAGCAAGCGCTCGCGTCCTCTGTTTTATGTTTGTCTGTCGGTGGTTAGTTAGGCGTGCTTGTCCCTGTTGTGCTTATCACGTGGGGACCGCGCACGAACGCGTGCACTGTTGCGAATGAGTGCAGTGTTCGCGTTCAGCTAGCATTTGTTATTTTCCTTATCTTTCTCTTTGTATGATTTGCTGTGCCTTTGCTACTCTTGTGCTCTGCCTTGCTGTAGCCTTGTGTCACGTCTAGCGATCGCACCTCTCGCGATCGCGTTCCCATTTCATATCTGCTGTTGTGTGTGCACTGTCGCGGGTTGGCGACTAGTTTTGTGCACACACATACAATCTGTCCCTGTGCTCATTCGCAATTGCCTCTCTTGCGATTGCGTTCCTGCCCTTCATGCAATTCCTGTCTGGCGTGTGTGGCAGGGCAGAGGAGCTGTTCCTCTGCACTCCACAGCTCCACCTGTCGACAGGAATTTCCCTCTACAGGTGCATTGCACCTTTTGCTGGGTTCCCGCAAATTATACGCTTGTGGAGGATTTACGCAGTGTCAGCGCACGTCTTGTGCGCTGATCACAGAGAGAATCCCACAATCGTTACACATGCGGCAAATAAATAGGACAACTTTAGGAGAGGTGTGGTGTAAGTGTGTGATGTACAGTAATTACTGATATGTGGGGTGATGAACATTACAATGGCATCTGTCTAGAGTTAGGTTACATAAGGCTGTAAGTTAATCCATTCTTAAAATTGTTATGTACGAAGGAAGAAAAATGGACAAGTGTAAGGATCTGAACAACTTTACCATGGGCCAGATTGTGATGGCTAGATGTCTGGGGCAGTGCTTCTCCCAAACAACAGGTTCTTACCAAAATTGGCCTATGTGCAGACAATGGGTGACCCAGCAAAAGGGTCAACAGTTTCTGAAGCTCATAGATGCACATAGGGGAAACAAGTAGAGCTGGTAATTAATATAATGATGTGCCATTAGTTCTGACTTCTGACATGCAAATTGAATGCAAATTGCATACAGCTTAGAACTGGACCGGTCAAATGCACTTTCTGTCACATTTGATTGGCCCAAATTCCAAGCTGCGTACAATTTGCAATAAATTTGACTGAGGTGGATATCCCTGAGGGATGTTTGACCCTTCTCAAAAAGGGTCTGGGTTTTTCTCCTACCAGAGACTTCGATTATGTGGACTTCTTTGTTGACCTCTATAAAACGACAAGAAAACTGATGATCAGCCAGCTTTACCATAGGGGTGATGGGAATATAGAGCTCCAAGGACAGGGTGATGGAGGCCTTGTGACGACAGCATCCCCAGAGTCCACTTTAGGGTTTAGTCCCATGGTGAACTGGGATCTTGCTGAGATAGAGGCACTCCAGATGCTGGAGGAGCTGTGGGAGGAGGGTGGAGAGGTATCGATGTCTGAGGAGGAGCTCTCTGGCTCCCGTTTGTCCTTGGGTGATCCTAATAACTTCCGGGCATGCAGATCCACTCGGGCGATACCCGTCCCCCCAGTTCACCAATAGATCAGTTTTTCCACCAGTTCGCTGACGACATGAAGGACATCTATTACAAAGAAATGCCAAATAACTTGAGTGGTGCAGAGAGAAAGGCTATGAAATGGTTTAAACAACGACGCGACCTGGTGGTAAAGCAGGCTGATAAAGGGGGGAATGTGGTGATCATGTCGAGTGAGGTTTATACACAGGAGGCATACAGGCAACTGGATAATTGTGAATATTATGAACGCCTGGATCACAACCCAACAACCAAATACCAGTCGACCCTCCATACTTTGTTAAGGTGGGGGGGGTCGAAAAGGGGTATATGTCACAGAGGTTGGCTACAGACCTACTCCCCATGTCCCCCCGGTATCCTGTGTGGTACCACCTTCCCAAATTGCATAAATCAATGGAGAACCCCCCGGGGAAGCCCTTAGTCTCTGGGTGTGGGTCCCTAACGGAACGGCTCTCCCGCTTTCTAGACCATCTGCTGCGCCCCCTCCTTGTGGGGGCCCCAGCATATTTGGCCTAAACGCTAGATGCAATTAATATTGCAGAAAGGGTGCAATGGAAGCCCGGATATAAACGAGCTACAATCGAAGTGGAGAGCCTTTACAGCAGGATACCCCATGGGGAGGGTGTCAAGGCAGTCCGCCGGTTCCTGGACAGGACCAATAAGGACAATGGATACAAGGACTACCTGTGTGAATGTCTCAGGTTTGTCCTAACGCATAATGCATTCATGTTTGATGGAAGGTGGTACCACCAAACTTCTGGGACGGCCATGGGGACCTCTGTGGCATGTACCTACGCAGGACTTTTTTGGGGGGCCTAGGAGGAAGACTATGGGCCTGATTCACAAAGCGGTGCAAATTTTTTCGCGGACTTTTGCGCGCGCAATGTGCTGCGATTCGCGTGATCGCGGACTTTTGCGTGCGCAATTGCGGCAAATTGCGCGTGCAAAAGTCTGCGATCGCGCGAATCGTGGCAAATTGCGCGCGCAAAAGTCCGCGATCGCGCGAATCGCGGCAAATTCCGCGCGCAAAAGTCCGCGGAAAAGTTTGCACCGCTTTGTGAATCAGGCCCTATGTGTCAAGTTCTATTAGTCCCTTTCGAGAAAACATCAAGGTATGGGTCCACTATGTTTGCTGGTTGTATGGCAGGGAGGACAAGAAGCATTTGAGGCCTTCATGGGGTACCTCAATGTAAACAAGGTTAACATGCGTTTCACATCTGAAATAAATGACAAGGGTGTGAACTTTTTGGATCTGAGGATCAAACCGGATGGGGCGAGGCTCGTGTGTGAGGGATTCAGAAAACCGACAGCCGTGAACTCACTCTTGCACAGGAGCAGCTTCCATCCAAAGCATGTTAAATCCTCCCTGCCATATTGCCAGTACTTGCACTTGAAGCGCAACAACACCGACCTGAACACATTTGAAGTGCAGGCGAGAGAACTTACAGCATGGTTACAGGCGAGAAATTACGATGAGTCCGACCTAGAAATAGCAAGAGCAAGGGCCAGAGGGAAGGATAGACTTTCTCTCCTCACCAGACAGCCCAAAACCACTGAGGACAAATCCATTACCTTCACATTCGACTATACCCCTATGACCAAAAAGTTGACTCAAGTCATAAAGAAGAATTGGTCAGTGATAACAAGAGATCCCACATTACAGAAGGTTTATCTCAACCCCCCACGAGTAGCCTACAGAAGGACTCAAACCCTAAGCGATATTCTGATACGTGAATATCGTTCGGCTACACCATCCAATTGGTTGACAGGTAGACGCCCCAAAGGGAATCATAAATGAGGCAACTGTAAATATTGCCCACAGATGTTGGAGGGCACGAACTACTGAATGGGAGGGGTCCAATGGGAGGTGAGGGCTTTTATCACCTGCCAGACTAAATTGGTCTCATACTGTATGTGATTTTCTGCCACTGTCAATTTTATTATGTAGGCAAAACAACTAGGCCCTTGAAGGAGAGGGTGGGGAAGCAGTCCATCAAGTCAGGAAAGGGGTGCCTGCGTCTTATCAAGCATGTAAGGAATGCCCATGGGGGCAAAGCCAGATGCCTGAGATTCGCGGGTCTCCTGCATGTTGCCAGTCCAAGAAGGGGGGGAAATAGAGACCAGGAAATAACTCGACAAGAATCGATACGTACAGAGGCAATGGGGCCTTTGGGCCTTAATGACAGGCTTGAACTGTCATGCTTCCTGGACCATTAACGTGTAGGGCCCCCTTGTCCCGGACCCAATGGTGGACATGGAGGTGCTCCCCCCGTTTTCCTGTCCCTCCCCCCTCTGAGAGGAGGGGAGACCCCATAGCATCCTACAGGGTGTAAGTTTCCCCTTATGTTTGTGACCACCCCCCTCTACTCCCTTTTACCACCAAATATATTTCCACCTCCCCTCAAAAGCCCCCTCCCCCCCCCAAACAGAATAGTAATATTAGGGAATGACATTAGAATCATTCCATAGTAGAGCAGGTTTGCCCCCTATGTGCATGGCAAGGCCGGGGGCACTCGCATTTCATCCCTAAGCTTCCTTTTTCCCTTCCCCTCCTTCTGTCCTCCTTCCCCTCCCAAAGTTTCCCCGTCCTTTTCCTCTCCCTTGTCCCTTCAATCCCAATGCATTCCGATTTCCCAGGACTGGATCAGTTGGAACGCAAATATGAGTCTATACGGATCGTGAATACACGATCCGGATTATGCAGTATATAGTCTAATTTAATACTCACTATTGAGGGCACTCAGTATTAATCGCAAATTTATGGACACCAACTGTGCCTATTTGACACTGTGGGACGCTATAGTGAGCGCTCCCCTCGTATGTGAATTATTTATCCATGTCTAATTATGTCCGCACTCAGATGGAGAAGAGTCTCGGTCTTGCCCCTGGTTGATTTTTATATATGCTGAACTGTAATTATTGTTTGTTACCCTTGTATATGCTTCTACAATACTTGTAATATGATTGTATGAAAAAAACGCTTTGTTAGCTACATTAGGCACTGTCGGCCACCGCAGTTTTTCAGGAACCAACATGCGTTCCAGCCTTATAGCAGTGACACTTCCGCACATGACCCTGCCAATTAGCATTGAGTTGTGCACTGCAGCGTCCAATTGGATGCGTATGTGCGCCCGAGTTGCTGGTGGCAGACACCCTATCGGTGAGCCGTATCACATATGCCGACTACTTAAAGCAACTTTCTACCCACAATCCTTCGCTCCTGATGAAGTAGTCATGTGGACTACGCCACGTGTGGAGTGCTCTGCGTGCCTACCTCCGCCCTCCATCTGCTGCTGCTGGTGATTCATATGGGACCCTGTCCTGGGAATATGTATGTATACCACTCCCTGCACCCCCTGTCCTTATATGCGTTGTTCATCATCAACCATACATGTTTGTGAGCATATACCACTTTATACCACTTGATTTCCATATGCTCTGGGTTTTGCACGTCTGGCTCTTTTTGCTTAGTTTTTGCTTATATGCATTAGCATCTTAGCACCAGTTACTTCCCCTTGGATCCGGGTCCTACGTACTTCTTGTCTTCCTTCCAATTCTTCCTCTATGCAGTCTTGGACTCTCAATCTAGATGTACATTATGATATCAATCCAATAATTACATCTAAGATATCTATACAACATATTATCTCATTACTCTGAATATACATTGACTTTGAGTAAGAATCATACCACTATGTTTGTCAATTTGATGTATTCAATTTTCAGTGTTAATTAATCTGTCTGTAAACTGACCCCATCCCTGGGTCCATGAATGTACTGCTGCTTAAAATCAATAAACTGATTTGTTAAAAAAAAACTATCAATAGTATTGTGTCTCAGGGCTCCTTTGCTCACTGAAATAAGAAATTAGTTTGGTAGGTGAGCCCTATTAACCAGCTCCTGACCGCCTCACGCCAATGGGCGGTGGGAGCATGGCTCTCTGCGGACTGCCTAACGCTGATTGGCGTCAAAGTGCGTTGGGCGGTATTAGCAGGGAATGTGTGCATGTTCCCTGTACATGAACAGAGCGGGGATCTGTGATCTGTGAATTTAAAAAAAAGCAACATTTTTATAGCGCTGCGATCTAGTGCAGCACTATACAGGGGACAGCCTAGTCCCTTTAACTGTCCCTCCTAACGGCTCCCAACGTTATCCCATACATAGGCTTCTGCCTATGTTAGTGTATGATTCGCAGTGTAAGGCCAGTTTGGGGGGGGGGGCAGGGTTAATCAAAAGAAATAGGGGTTTTTATTGAATTTTTTTTTTTAGATTTTAGTTAATAAAAAAAAATTTCAGCACCAATCAGAGACCACCAAAAGAAGATACTTCACTTTTATTCAAAAAGCATTAAAAGGCAAACATTACATTTCTTGCAGATAACGGAGAGAGGTACAGGCAGTATGGGGAGGTCAACAGCTGTTTCGCGCCGTTATGTGTGGTGGCGCATCGTCAGGACAACCAATCCAAGTGAGATCACCCCTTATATACACTTACCCCATCGAGGAAAACAGCTTGACCCCCCTGTGAATGGCCACGCCGTTCGATGATTCTGTGGCGCGCACGCTGTATAGTAAGGCAAGAAGACGAGAGGAGTTCCGCTTCGTGGAATGCAAACCGGAAGTCGCATAAGCATCATATCCGGCCAGCGCTGCAAAAATACAAACACATGTAGAGATAGCTCCAGACGCAATCGTGCATCTGAAATTCGTCATAATAGCGCGCTTCAACAACAAGGAAGCGTTTCAAAGTGCCCACAAGAGGGCAGGTTCGTGAACCTTCGCCAATTACGTCTATTAAGGCCAAAAAAGCTAGACAAGAAGCAACACTGCTGGCATCTTGTGGCCAAAAAAGATTATGGCAACTCAAGAAAGTATTACTAATGTAAGCAGTTTATAACAAGCTGTTCCTCGATATTGATATACATTTATTAAAATAGTCTTTTTCTATAGAAGGTCTCACTTCAACCAGTCTATCCTTATGGGGGAGAGTACAGCGGATGTCTAAATTTATTATATTAAATACCAAATTCGGTATTGTACTCACCACCCCACAAAGGACAGGCCATGCAAGTGAGGCCAATCATTGTATCTGAAAGGCATAAAGGAGAGCAGGGGCAAACGCAGGATTTTTAAGGGGGGGGGGGTTCCTGAAAGGTCCAGAAGCACGTATGTCCCCGAGTGCTTCCGAATACAGGTGGCTCCATACTGCCCATGCACAAAAGTGCGCTGGCGTATTACGGAGCTGCCTATCTTTGGAAGTACTCAAGGACGCGAGTGTTTCTGAGGGCATCTGGTAGCAGCAAATTTGAACGGGGTACAGCGCTGGAACAACTCCCCAAGAGAGGAACAGGAGATAGACTTAGTTTGGACAATTCAGTGGAATATGCTACATAGTGTCACATAGCGCAAGCGATACCCATATGATGCAGGGATATATGCATCTGCGGAAGATGGTGGCGCTATATAAATACTAAATAATAATATTTTGCCTCACCAGGATTGCACTTTTATTTAGCTTTCCTGTATGACAAGAAGACACAAATACCCAGCACTAGGGGAAGAGGGAAACAAAGGTGAATGAGGGAGGGCTGGTGCACACCAAGAGTGCTTCTGAGCGTTTTTCAAATCAACAGTGATTTGAAAAGCGCTTGGCTAATGTTACCCTATGAGGGTGTTCCCACAGCAGTGTTGTGATTTTTTTCAAAATCGCAGGTATACTGCATGTAGCATGTTTTTGAGCAATTCATTCAAAAATCGCTCTGAAAATCACTTCACAAAATCACACTCACAAATTGCTAGCGATTGCTATTGTCATTTTGGCGTTGCACTAGCCCAGAGAGAGGAGTGGAGAAATTGAGAATAGCCTGAGATGGAGCAGAGAACTTATCTGTATTGCCGTCCCACATCACACAGGCTACTTGCCTGTAATCGGACTCCTGTCCCTGTCAGTCTCTCACACAAGTCAGAAAGAAGCCCTCCTGGTGTCTAGGGACTGTCAAAAACTTTTCAGCTTGTTAAACACCTTACCCACACATGCAGTCATTATAACAATGGGGAGAGACCAGACAGATGTTTGCCCACAGACCCTGAGTCCAGGCAAGCTCTGCATCATGCTGTGCATATTTACCAGCTTGCCTGCACTCTAATTTCATCATGTCTGACACTTCTGTGCTGTGGAGAGTCCAGGACTCCATAATCAACATTCTCTCACTGCAGGCTGCATCTTCTTGTGAGGGAAGCTGGGCTGCCTCTCTCATTCTATTAGCTGGAGGGAGGCACCAGAAGTAAGAAGGGAGGGAGAATGAGGCTGTTTATATTATGCGGGCTTCCCTGGCTGAATACACAGCTCAGTGCAGGGGGGAGGTTCCAGACACCCGGAATAGCCCCCTCAGTTCGCCAGTGGAGAGATAACATTAAGAAGGGTACTGATTTAAAAATACATTAAAAAAAGGAAGAAAAACACTTATAAACATCATGATCATCAAATAAACACTGCTAAATTGTTCTTCTCATTTAACCCCATTCAGCCTTTTAATGCTTTTTGAATAAAAGTGAAGTTTTACAAGGGATCTGCATGGCCGCTCTTCTCTACTAGTTGGATTCATTGCTCACTTACTGGCAATTTGCACTTCCTTAGTGATCAGCTTTCTTGTGCACGGCACTTCTACCTGTTATATTACTAAGCAGATCAAACTACATGGGAAAGAAAAGGGATCTCTCTGCTGCTGAAAAGCATGAAATAGTTGAATGCCTTGGGCAAAGTATGAAAACCTTAGATATTTCACAAAAACATAAGCGTGATCATCATACTGTTAAAAGATTTGAGACTGACTCAGAGTACACGGATCCGTGTAGATAAAGGCAAAATGCAGAAGGTTTCTGCTAGTCATTTGGTATAAGAGAGCAGCTCCTAAAATGCCGTTATAAAGCCGCTAACAGGTGAACATTTGAAGCTGCTGGTGCGTCTTGAGTCCCATGAGCATCAATAAGCAAAAGTGGTGACACCGAGAGCCCAGTATAGTGTAGTAAGCAAAAAAATATGTTGGAATTGAAAAGTATATAGTGTATATACTCACAAAAGTGGGTTACCTCCTAGGTAAACTAACCACTGTACAGGCAGGTGAGGAGATTAGACCTGTCCTCACTGAGGATTAAAAGTCGCTCTCTGTAGGTCAGGAAAAAAGAGATGGGGATCGACCCCTCCACCAGGTGTGGATATTGGTAATATAAGAGTGAACAGAGGCACCAGCAGGATAAAAGGTACTAAAAAGTTTAAAATTCCTCAGGAGGTGGTGGTGGAATCGCTTCCTTGAAGTAGACAAGATACTGTCAGCTTTTTAACAACAACAGGTTTATTTATATACTCCAGACAACCATGCAACGCGTTTCGCAGGTATATTCCTGCTTTCTCAGGCAATAACAAATAGGAGTACACACAGTACAGTCTCAAGGTCACAATAAGCACCTCTGGACAGATATGCAGATATACCTCTGCATAGTTGGCTGCTATCGACATAAAAGGAGAGAAACTCATGGTGTGGCCCCCATCCTTGCCTGACCTCAAACCAATAGAGAACATTTGGAGCATCCTCAAGCAAAACTATGAGGGTTGGAGGCAGTTTACATCCAAACAGCAGTTTTGGGTGGTTATTCTGACATCCTGCAAAGAAATTCAAGCAGAAACTCTGCAAAAGCTCACACGTTTAATGGATGCAAGAATTGTGAAGCTGCTATCAAATAAGGGGTCATATGTTAATACGTAGTCACACCAATATGCGAGTATCGATTACCGTGCACCCAATCTATTACCGTGCCTTTAGT
This sequence comes from Hyperolius riggenbachi, assembly GCF_040937935.1. NCBI lineage: Eukaryota > Metazoa > Chordata > Amphibia > Anura > Hyperoliidae > Hyperolius > Hyperolius riggenbachi. Next base: position 137,263,024 of record NC_090650.1, on the reverse strand, counting down.
TGCTGAGTATTCATATAAGCTACCAACAGGTGGACTCTTCCCCAAATATAGTTAAAATAATGCAGAATAAGCTCTGTAGTGCTTCATAAATGGTACATATAGTAAATACACTCCAAACTCCTCTGCTGCTTGCTGTCAGATATTTTCCTCTCCCTTGCTGTCACTTCCAGCCTCAATTAGACCCCTTGACAATGGCAAAAGCCGAAACCAATCGGGCTTAGAGCGGGCATCATCTTACTGTCCAATTATTGTATGAGCACCTTGGGAGTGGGAAGCTAATACTGACGAAAGATCCTAATTGGTTTTAGAAGGACCTGCAGATGTAAGTGATTCACCGTGGATGTTTTTAAACTTTGACAATAAAGTAAAAGCTGCTTGGCATTGAAGGTGTCCCTACTTTGTTTATATCTTACCGCATGTGAGAACCTGTGAGGCTGGAGGTGACAGCAAGCGAGAGGAAGATACCTGGCAGCAAGCAGCAGAGGAGTGTATATACTATTCAGTATGTGCCGTTTATAAAGATACAGTGCTATAGGGCTTATTCTGCATGTGTTAATGCTTAACTTGACCTATTAAATATGTTTTTGATTGAAATGGTTTTTGGATTCAGAAAATTTGACCTCCTAAGGCAGACAAATTCAACAAATGACCATTTTCAGATCTAAAATGTTTTTAACCACTACTGGACTGCCAGTAGTATTAAAACATCCTGTCAGTCCCTCTCAATAGACCACAGGATGTTTTAAAACATCCTCCGGTGCTGCCGTGCACGTGTGCAGCCGTTATGTGTACTCATCGGGTCTCGGAGAGCGGCAATTGGTGAAAAAGAAGAAGTGTTCCCTGAACCAAAGTGCCTGTAAGGGAAAGATCATGGCTTCCTGTAACAACACTGTCTGTGTGCTTGGTCAAAGCACACAGACTAATGAGTGTGAGGACATCTAGTGGCATGGGCCTAACAATCACCCCTGCGACCATTGCCATCACGGGGGGCCAAGAGGCTTTGGGGGCTCCTCCACTTCCTTCTCCCTAACTACAAGTGCAGTCAATTAGCACAGAAATCTCTCCATTCATTCACAAAAACCATGTTCAGAAGCATGTGTAATTTCCTGATTTCAGAGGCTGCTTTACAGCACAACACGCTCTGCTGCCATTTGCTAGCTCCCAATACCATGGGGTTCAGGGACAACGGGGGGCCCCATGCTAACATTTTTGCAGGGGGACCCTATCAAGTCTAGTTACGCCCCTGTCTAGCGGTAAAAAAAATAAATAAATGCATCCTTCCCCTCATCCTGCTTTTTCATTGTACATGTAACAAACGTTGGAGAGGCAGCCGCGGTAAACAGCGCTACCACCGCAGCTACCTCCAGCTCCCTGTTTAGCAATGTATCCGTGCCTCAGGGGTCTAGCACGCCGAGGACGGGTCTGTCAGTTGCACACAGGGTTGCTTTGTCGCATGCGCGCGCGCACAGACAGGACCTTTATGCGGGGAGGAGGCGCGTCAGCTGGCCGGTCGGCTGACGCCAGAGGAGACGCTCGCCGCTCCTCATCGGTTGATAGGAGGGGGCGTGCCAGAGGGGTCTCCTCTGCTTCATAAGCCTAGCTGAATCACTCGCAACTTGTCTGCTGTTGCGAATACTCTGTGTTAACGCTCAGACCCTTAGATAGTTCCGGTGTGCTTTGATCCGGGAGGAAACCAGGGATTTCACACAAGATAGGAATTGTTTGATAGCCTTAAAGCGGAATATAACCCTGCATTTCAACTTTGCTCTAAAACATTATTTACAGCATATTATATGCAAAAAGCATTTTGTTTTTACTAGACCAGCATTGGAAGGGTTAAACACGGAGGTTTCAAGTTCCGTGGAGAGATATGCAGAAGTTCAGATTGTTACATTCTATTTAGTTAGATGTATCTATTGATAAATGTTACACACTCTTTGGCTGTCATCCAAGCTCCTTCTCAGTCAGAGAGAGTGAGTCACATTTAACACTTAGATACATTTATGTAAACAAAATGTATCTATTTCAGCTTCGGATGCGTCTGCAGAAATCTCCAGGAACTTTAAAGCCCTGTGTAACCCTTCCAATGCTGGTCTAGTAAAAAAAAATGCTGGTTGCATATAATATACTGTAAATAATGTTTTAGAGCAAAGTTGAAATGCAGGGTTATATTCCGCTTTAAAGATTTACATTACTGTGTTATTATTTGTGCATGACTCTGGCTCGTTCTGACTACTCTTCTGCTCAGTGACTCTGTACCTCTGCTCATCTGATCTTGCTGCCGACTATGCTTGCTTATACCTTTCTGTCTCTGCCTCCCGATTTTGTACTGCATCTGTCTGTCTGTTGCCAAACCCGATCTGTTTGACCACTCTACTCTCACCAGAGGGCTTTTGACTCTGGTGAGGGGCACTGTACTGTCAATACCCTCCAGCTCCTCTGGTGAGGTATTGCCAAAGCTATTAGTACTACTATTGCCAAACCCGATCTGTCTGACCACTCTGCTCTCACCAGAGGGCCCTTGACTCTGGTGAGGGACACTGTGCTGTTAGTACCCACTAGCTCCTCTGGTGAGGTATTGCCAAAGCTATCAGTACTACTGTTGCACCAATCACTCATTGCTATTTGTTGTCACATCAGCTTCCTATATACCAGTATTATAGGTGATTCTGCAGATCACCATATAATCAGATATATATCTGCATTATAGGAGATACTGCAGATCACCTAATAATCAGAATTCTGTTCTTTGCTGACACAAATCGTTACAGTACACTATTGACGATTATAATACCTTTGTTGCAAAAATAATAGTAATAAACCATAATGGCATACATATTTAAAAAGCCAAGTTCCTAAGGTAACAATATATGTTATTTCTTTTATATTCTGTCACTTTGTTTTAATTTTACAAGTCTTTTATTTTGGTACAGTGTATGCAAAAATGTAATTGCCTTTGATTCAGTTTGTGAGTAAAAAGAATACACAAGACATGGGCCTCAACCCTAAAACTTTCTAAACTCTATTCTACTACTTATCACGGTTAAAATGTTACCACATATGTCTCTTGTAGTTTTGCTAAAACTTTCCCAATTTTGATCAAAATTTTTAAAAAGACTTTTTTATGTTGTATTGAGTTTGTCCCTATATACTTTTTATGTGATGTGTGTTCAAGCTTTAAGACCCACCAAAATGTACTCTACAACTTGACACGGTTAAAATGATACCATATGTGTCTCATTTAGTAACAAACTGGAGGTGCACTTTCCACAAATACACTGGATGTTTATAAACGTCCAGTTGTCATTTAGTGGTTAAAAATGTATTTAAAGTAAAGTATTTACTGAAAACAAATGTTAAGGGCAAGAGAGCACTGCCCTTATAAGCTTACAATCTAAAGGAATAGGGAGGAAACAAGAGGTGGGGTAGTATACAATATGTATACCTAGAGGCAGTGTGTTCTTAGCTTATATTAAGGTTTTATTTGTAAGGAGTACAACTTGGCCAGGGGTTGAGGGGGAAGTCAGAGAAAATGCATGTATGGAAAAGTGAGTTTTGAGGGAGCGTTTAAATATTTAAAAAGTCGGAGAGTGACAGATGTGTTTTGGAAGTGGATTCCAGAGAAGGAGTGAGGCTTGTGAGAAATCTTGAATAGGTGAGTGCAAGGAAGACAGAGGACAGAAGAAGGTCATGCACAGAGCAGAGATCATGGTGGTATTGGTATCTGGAGACTAGTGAGGAGATGTATGGGGGAGAGATTGTGGAGCGCTTTCTAGGTGAGAGTTAAAGCGGAATATAACCCTGCATTTCAACTTTGCTCTAAAATATTATTTACAGCATATTATATGCAAAAAGCATTTTTTTTTTACTAGACCAGCATTGGAAGGGTTAAACACAGAGTTTTAAAGTTCCATGGAGAGATATGCAGAAGTTCAGATTGTTACATTCTATTTCGTTGAATGTATCTATTGATAAATGTTACACACTCTTTGGCTGTCCTCCAAGCTCCTTCTCAGTCAGAGAGATGAGTCACATTCAACACTTAGATACATTTATGTAAACAAAATGTATCTATTTCAGCTTTGGATGCGTCTGCAGAAATCTCCAGGAACTTTAAAGCCCTGTGTAACCCTTCCAATGCTGGTCTAGAAAAAAAAATGCTGGTTGCATATAATATACTGTAAATAATGTTTTAGAGCAAAGTTGAAATGCAGGGTTATATTCCGCTTTAAGAGTTTAAAGTGGATTCTCTGGTTAATTGGCAGGCAATGAAGAGCTTGAGGGAGAGGAGAAGCAGATGAGGAGTGAGCGAGAAGAAAGATGAATCGAGTCAAGCAGTAGAGTTTAGTACAGATTGGAGGGGTGCCAGTCTGTTAGTTGGTAGTCCACAAAGTAGTATGCTACAATAGTCCAGATGAGATATTATAAGAGCATGCACTAATATTTTAGTAATTAACTTAGCTGCCACTAGCACAGGTTTTAAACCTTTGCTAGGAATGGTTCTTAAAACTCACTCAGTTCATGCAACATTCACTTCAGTACCACTTAGGCCTCTTTCAAACTTTTGGCCTACTTCTGAAGCAGTTGAGCCGTAGAAGTGCAGGCCATCGAGCCCCTCCTGACTACAATTTAGTGTAGCCAAATAGCGGTGTTCGTGACCACACTTGTATCAGGGGTTGGTACTGTACATGGTGTGGTTACACTTCAGGAAATCACCACCTCATCTCGTATCTGAGTCCAGTTCCTACCACATGTGCATCTACAGAACAGACTGCCAATGCTAAGTGCTTACCAGCATCTGGCAGTTTCATGTAAAGCGCTTACTAGCACCTGGCAGTTCCATGGGAGCTGTAAAAGCCTAACTAGGGTTGACCCTCAACAAAATTATTATGACTAATGGTCATAATGGAAGGTATACTTTTAGTTATCCCATTATCTTTTGATGTATGGCTGAAAGAATATCCCTCTGTGTGCATTTCAAACTATTCTTCCCTATTGCAATCAAAAAATCAGCAGTGTATATGTTCATGCTGTTCACACTAAACAAACATTATCTCAATATGAAGGTTATTTACATGACTCTTTGACTCATGAGGATTGTAAACCACAAGCCCTTCAGCAAAGTGCAGCCATTACAGTAGTCATTGTCTGGCATTTGCCTTTAAATATTCTCTTGAGGAAAGGCAAGACTTCAACTTGGTGTAGTAAAATTAAGTGCAACGTCTTCATCTGCTGGTGGTTGTGTTACTCACATCTCAAAATATTCAAAATTGAATAGTCACTAGTACCATCAACACCCTTTGCGATGGTGGCTACCACTCTCAAATCTTAGAAACTCCTGGGCAATGAACCTTTATATCTAAACACTGCAGACCCCATGTTCAAGGGCACACTGCTTCACTGGAAATACAGCAGAAGAAGCCCATTCACACTGTTAAGACAGACAGGCTGAAGGATGATCATTAAGGACCATGTCCCAAGAGAGCCTTAATTGTTCCTAGAAGTTGCAGCTCTTGAGATGCCAAACAGCTGCTACAAATGTGATCCAGTACAAATGCTAACAACTATGTCACAATATAGCAGCTATAGCAGCTTTACAATATAACAGCTATAGCAGCTTTACAAATGTTATTGTATTGAAACTACATTGAATTACATTTGTAGCAGGTGTTTGACATTTTTATAAGTTCAAATAAGTATCAGCAATCCAGTGGAATCCAGTGCATTTATGGCGTTCCGATGCGACAGTGAAAAATCCAAGCCTGCCAATCTATTCTGCACAAAACCATCATCCCTATGCCCCCATACATAGACACACAACTCATTGTACAGCCCCAATCTGTCACATGAGGCATCGATTCCTGATGTCTGCGGGTGAAAGTACTTATTCCTAATATGTCTATTTGTGCTTTGAGATTAGTGATTAATGATCAAAACAAGAAGAAATGTTGTTGGTGGAGGGAGTGTAACGGGATGGGAGGGTGGAGGATTCTTATTGACCTTAACTGCCACCCACTCAATATAGAGAGAAAGGCAGGTGGTGGAAAACATACTTCAGGATGTTTGTAAATTACCAAACTAACAGATAACAAATATTAAAAAGTTAACAATTAGGGCAATGGCTATTTTCACTAACATTTCTTTAACTTACAACGTTCCCCTTTGGGCACCTGTTCCCCTAGGCCATGTCGCATTGCAGAAATCCAGCCCTGCTTACTTACCATTCTTTTTTTACTGACAACCAGCAATTTTTAAATTATAGTTAAACATGAACGACACTAGCACCTTCCCCTGCCAAGCTATTGTTCCATTTATTTAGACCACAAGGACGTCTTGGTGTGAAATTTGATGATGCCAATGCTAGGGTGTCCCAGTCAGTTTTTGGTAGGCATGTAGCAAGAAGAGACAGTGGTTGGAGATGAGGTTTTGGCAAAAATAGACATTTTATTTTTATAGACACTTTTATAGGCAGGTACATGTGTCTTTTTTTCATTAAAGTATTTTTTCACAGCTCTTACCCTCTTTTATGGAAGTTTAACCTTTTTGTATTACGTAATTGTGAAGAAGTAAGGGATAAGAACATTTTTACTTGTTCACATAGGTGGGGGTGGCTATTTGGTTGCATTCTTGTTAAGGGCATGACCACCTGGCACCATCACCCCCATTAAATTACATGTTACATTATTAAATTTGTATTCAATAATGTACCTTCAGTATATGCTACTGTGCGTGCATCAAACTAGAATGCGTCCATTCAAAAATGTCCAGGGTCCAGTTGAATAAAAAAGCCACTGGTGTGATGGGGCTCCAGAATTGCTTTACCCATTTAAGAAACCTAGATAATCACAGTGCTATTATTTCTGAGACATACTTCTGAGTCAAAGTGACAACAGCAAAGCTTTTCTGTGTAATGGGAAATCACATCACAATGCACCTTGTAATGCTTTCCCTGTTAGTATTCCCAAATGCTTCATCTTTGCTGGCAAAAGCACTTATCCCTGTGAACAGCTCTTGGCCTTGTGAAAAGATCTAAATCAACGCAGCTTAAAATGCACTAAACTGATCTCCAATGGGAAATAACACCATTTATGGTCAATCCCCAAAGCGTAAGAGTGAACAAAACTGATACTAAACTTTCTGTAAAAGCCTAAACATAAATTGTTAAAAATGCTGTATCTTCATACTGGGAATATAAAGATTTAGAGGTAGTAAAAAGGACATTACATGCAACAGTGAAAACTGTTCTGTTAATAGAGATTTCTACTTTACGAACAGGTTTAACCAAATTTCTTGAATATTTCCATAAATTATGAATACAAACTGAAGGTGACAGTTCTTGCAGGGTTCAGGTTTTCAGGCTGTAATCTTGTAAGATGTATTTCTTCAGTGGGCATATAGTGCCCCCCCCCCTCACCCCAGCAAAACTTAAATGGGGCCCCCCCCCCCAACATTCACACCTGTTTCCCGTGTTACCTTAGTGACCCCCACAGCCTAGGGCCCATCTTCCAGATGTCATATGACAAGTGTTACCATGTGAGTTAGCTGTTCTGCTACGGAGTATTGCATATGCCTGCAGCAATAACTTTTATTTTTAAAGGAGACCTAAAGTGAGAGGGATATGGAGGCTGCCATATTTATTTCCTTTTAAATTGTATCAGTTGCCTGCCAGATCCTGTTGATCTTTCATGCATCAGTAGGGTCTGAATCACACACCTGAAAAGAGCATGCAGCAAATCCAGTCAGACTTCAAACACCTGATCTGCATGCTTGTTTAGGGTCTATGCTTTAAAGTGTAACTGTCAGGCATAAAATCAAAAATCAATTCTTTATTTTTGTCTGGTAAACAAGTAATAAGGATGCTAATCAGGCAATCCAAAAGTTTAAATCTCTATTACTTTTCTTGTTTATAAATGATCATTCCCCAGTTTACCTGACTCTTATTCGGTATGTTGCCGCACAGAGGAAGTTGCAGGGCATGCTGGGTTGTCCTTTTTTGCTTCTGTACATTAGTTAAGTCTGAGGAGAAATAAAGAAGCAAAAAAGACAACCCAGCATGCCCTGCAACTTCCTTTTTGCGTCAACGTACCAAATAAGAGTCAGGTAAACTGGGGAATGATCATTTATAAACAAGAAAAGTAATAGTGATTTTAACTTTTGGATTGCCAGATTAGCATCCTTATTACTTGTTTACCAGATAAAAATAAAGAATTGATTTTTGATTTTATGCCCGACAGTTACACTTTAAAGTGTACCAGAGTTGACATAAATTAAAAGTTTTATATATACCTTATGTCAGCTCTGATTTCCTTTAAAGTATAAGAGGATCAGCAGGGAAGCCAGGCAATTTAAACTGTTTAAGAAGAAATATATATGGCAGCCTTCATATCCCTCTCACTTTAGGCGTCCTATAATTAAATCCAGGTTGCTTTGCATTATTTTTTTATGATTTTGCTACTGGAACAAGCATTTAAGTGTAGCAGAAATGAGCTCCAATTCAGATTTTCTATGCAAATTTTCACAGAACTGACAAGTGAGTCAATCCGAGTCACTGCAGATTAATCAGCTGCCAGCTCATATATACACTTGATTTCCTCAGTTTCAAAGGAAATTGAAACTGTAATCATATAACCCCTAATTCAGTAAGGCTAGGTTCACAGTGGGACGTTGTGTTGTGATGCGACGTTAAAGTCGCAAGGTAGCAATACAATGCAACACAACAAAAAGTGGTAACGCAGATTAACAATGTGTTACCGTCGCTCACAGTAGGTTCAGGAAAGCATACAGGCAATGGAAAGTATGCTTTCCTCTACCTGGTAACGTGTGCGTTTAGAGGTAGTGCACTGCAGCAGTGTGTTACCATAACGCTACATGTTACAATGAAACGCTAACATTGCACTGTGAACATCCCATAGGCTTATCATTGTAGTGCGGTAAGCTGCATTATAAGACTCTATAGCGCAGCTTATAAGACTTTATAATACAACGTCCCACTGTGAACCTAGCCTCGTTTATTTTCCCTATGTTCTGATGTGACCTGGGTTCCAGTTGCAAGCTTCTGTCATCCAATAGTTGTGAATTTTTAAGAAATCCAGGCCAGTATTGCGGAATTGTGTTTTGTATGATCCCAATCCTGGAGAACTGTAGTGAATTAGCCTTAAGGTACCCATACACTTACTCGATTTCCCACCGATACACAGCAGATTTGAATACTGTGATCGAATCTGCTGTGAAATCGATGTGCAAACGCTGACCGATCGACCGATTTCTGCCCGAAATCAATTAATCCCGTCGATCTGTCTGCGCGGAAAATTTCGCTGGATCGCTGGCGGGTCGGGAGTGCGTTGATAGCGGTGTTCGAATGTCCGACGACCGATGCTAGCGGCAATACATTACCTGTTCCGGCGGCGCGTGTCCCGGGATCCCTTCTCGCGCTGGGCTCCGACTGGCTTCACTTACTTGCTGTCGGGGAAAGTTTAAACAGTACAGCGCCCTCTACTGTTTAAACTTTCCCTGACAGGAAGTAAAGTGAAGCTGGAGCCCAGAGCGGAGAAGAGACAGCGGAGACCGGGGGACGCACGCCGGCTGGATCAGGAAATGTATACTGGAGGCAGCGGCAGCTCCACAGATTATGAATCGATTTCATAGTGAAATCGATTCAAAATCTGTTTGCAGTGTAGGCAGCCAATAGATCCCTCTTTGATCAGATTCGATCACAGAGGGATCTATCTGTTGGTTGATCTGATGGCAATCAGCCAGTGTATGGCTGACTTTAATGTCTATAGATGAAAGATTTGCTTTATTTATCTTGCATGCCTTATACTATTTGTAAGATTTAATTTCTTGAATTGCATTGCAGGTCCGGAGATTGATCCTTATTGGTATGTAGGGCGTGGAGTTCGGCCAATTGGCCGGTTTGGAAAGAGACAGCTGAAAAACAGGAATATTCTGCAGAATCGAGTCAGAAGCCTCTTTGAACTAGTCATGCACCTCCTGAACAAGCAGAATGGACTTAACTTAAATGCAGTACTGAAAGAGGAAAACTGGTGACAATGTTTTTGGGCTACAGCGTCAATCCCTTCTTTTACATTAAAATGTATTTATTTGTTGTTTATGTTTGCCCTAAGCTTTTTCTAGCATTGCATTTTTCCACCCATATAATACAAGGTACAAGAAGCAACACACAAGGAAATGCAGCAAGCAATAGGTGTTGGTACAATGTTCCATGACATAGCTGCATTTTGGATGCAAAGAAATGTAGCACAATCATGTAGTATGTATATATATATATATATATTTGCAATGTAAGTGATGAAAAGTTCATTTTTTAGATCTTGTTCTTTGTCATAATTCTATACTAGGAACTTTACAACAATAATGGAAATACATCATTGCAGAGTCCTCTATTCCATGACACATCACTGTAATGGAGGATGCCTGTTGCTGTGGTTAGAGCTGTTATTTAATTTCATAGTAAACCCTTGTCTAGCATATTTGTGTCATTAGAACTTGCTCGCGAATCCAGACACTAATGCTGCGAAGATCATATTACGGTAAAGGAAATCTAAGGTGTGAATAAAAAAGTAAGTTTAACTTACTTGGAGCTTCTTGCAGCCCCCTGGAGTTGTCCTGTGCCCACAGCTTTAGTCCGAGTTCCTCAAGCAAGCAGCAGCAACCCCTGCAATGTTGCCCTGCCAAGTGCCTCATCAACATGCTACCACAGCCAGGAGCATTCTGCGCAGGTGCAAAAATCTCTACTGCGCATGCGCAGTGCGCAATCAGGACCGCACATTTGCAGTAGCCACCGACTCCAGAGGGCTTCAAGAGGCCCCAGGTACATTAAACTCTAAAGCGCTTTATATTTGCCCCATAGACCCCCTTTAAGCAGCATCTTAGTGAGAGTCCACAGAAAGTCCCCACAATTGACCGTGACGCGGTCGGCAAGTGGTTAAGAGCTCAATGAAGCTGGCATGCCTATAATTAACAGAGATAAAAAAAAATCCATAATTTTTGGTTAGTGCTACTTTTGTGCCCATTTATGCTACAAAAATTAAGATGTGTGCTGCTTTTGTTTTGAAGATAATAGCACTTAATTTTCCCAGGCAATCACATCCCCCAGCCCCCACATAACAGCCTACAGACATGAAACTGGCATGGTTGGATAGTGCTATGTGTGTTCTCATTTGTGCTGCAAAAAACAACATTATATCTTTTATAGTTTTTGAGTTTTTCAAGTTTTTATAAAGGTCAAAAGTTCACTCCGCCTTTGTGATGTTGTATGGAGGCTGAGAACTTTTGACCTTTAAAAAACAGTTGTCAGTAGGCTGTTATGTGGGGCCTGGAAAATTAAGTGCCATTATCTTCAAAATGAAAGCAACACGCATCTTCATTTTTGCAGCATAAATGGGCACAAAAGTAGCACTAACCAAAAATGATTTAATTTTTATTTGTGTAAATTGTAGAGATGCTAGCGTCACAGAGCTCTAACAGGGAGCACACAAACAAACCTCTACTAAAAAGAACTATGCTCAATATTATATTTAGATATTATAATTCGCATTTTGTTTTATAGGAACTCTGAATGAGGTCTGAAGGTCTCACATTATTGTGTTTGTATATGCTTTTGGCTGCCTTAGGAGGCATTCGTATACAATGCAATAAATTATGCAGACTTTCTCTGCACTCTCACTAAAATGCTGCTGAACATGATATGATCTGCCCAGCATTAGTGTCTGGATTTGCCAAAAAGTTCTAATGACCCAAAAATAGGTGCTATTATCTTCAGAACGAAAGCAGCATTAATCTTATTTTTTTGCAGTACAACTGGGCACAAACATAGCACTAACCAATCATGATCAAAATTGTATTTGTGCTTATTGTGTGTGTGTGTGTGTGGGGGGGGGGGGGGGGCAGCTTCATGAAGCCTCCTGTAAAATCTTAGTGGTTCTTGTTATTTCCCATAAACTATTACAACAGCCTCAGATGTGATTAGACACTATCTAGAATTTAAATGCAAACATTTATGAGCTTCAGAAGAACTCATTCTTCCAAATGGAGAGTTTACAACATGTACAGAAACATGGGAACAATTATTTAATGATCAGAACATTGTGGTAGTTGGGTGTAAAGGACTGCACCGTAAAAGGAAAAAAGCAGACAACAGGAGCTCAAATGGTACAGTACGTCAAGAAAATTCAGAAAAGAATGGGTGGTGGTTGCATGATTCTCACAAGGGTGGGTTGCAAAAGGGCAACCGACCACAGCAGACAGGTTGAGATGTATAACCCCGACTCCACTCGGGTATCCAGGTTAACTGGATGCGGTTGCACTCTTGTAAAAAGTACACTCTGATGACCTATAAGGTAGTGGCACCACTGAATAAGGTCAGATGTGGGTGGTACACCTCCCAAATTCGAGGGGGGGGGGGATTGGCACAAGACAAAGGGAAAGAGGTGCCTAGTGGAAATAAAATATGTTAAAAACTATTAAAACTGAAAAGTGTGAGATGGCTTTCCTCAATGAAGACCAATTCATAGAGGTGAAGTAATGCTTGGGGGTTATACTTTGACCACCCAGAGCAACTAGGCTCGTAGCTGAATAATGAAAGAGGCTACACAGACTGCCCAGAGCAACTGCAGCTCTGGGCTTCCAATATCGCTACAAATAAAACACAATGGCAGCGCAGTGCGATGTTGCACTGCCTTAGCGATAGCAAGCATTCAGACAGGTACAAGGCAGGACTATAGATTAGAGCGTAACTAGTAGCAACCGCAGCTCACAGTCACATCCACAGAGGCAGAGCAAGCAGGCTAACAACAGTCACCAGCAAGCATCCACCCAGGCAAGACTACAGGATAGAACGTAACTAATAGCAACTGCAGCCTATAGTTACGTTCCCAGAAACTAGAGTAGCAAGAATACTACCAGTCACCAACGTGGTGATGGCAGAATCCTAACTATCTGGATAATGGACTTCACTGGCCCACCACGGATGCAGAGAACGTCCATCAAGCATGGAACTAGGCAATGCACAATAATAAGAAAAATAGCAAACGGCTCAACTAACGGATAAATATATATTAGCAAGTCTGCATATATATTTATCAAGAAACTAGCTAAAGCACAAGTAATAAGGTCGCATAGAACTACAATAACAGAACTATGCAGAGTAACAAGGTGCCCAGCAGACCAGCGTACTGACAGCTATGACGGTTAGGGTCTAAAATGGGAGGCAGACTTTTATGCTGACATCAGCCAATGGATGCAAGTATGCAAATTTCCACACAACTGAATGGTAATCATTCAATCCTGAGCTGGCTTGATTACCATTTGCTAGCTGGCTGTGAATGCAAAGGACTCCCATAAGAAATACATGCAGTATTATGTAACAACATGCATGCAGGAAATCCAGGGCTATCTGGTCGCAGCTCAGCTGCAACAAGCAATTGGTGGAATGACGACAGCATCGTGAGCTGCCCAGAACTGCAGAGCGATTGCAAAAGACAATGAGACTTATTGCAAATGCACAACCGAATGCAAGCAGATAAGCAGCTCCACTGCAGTCTGCAACGGACAGAACACGCTACAGGAGGAATCCTTACAAGTGATCTATATGCGCAGGATCTATTGGCACTTTTATTTGGCCTGAGGAATTGGGCAGAGTCCCACGAAATGCGTTGCCTGTGCTTTATAATAAATTCCCATTCATCTTATACTGTACATGAATTGGTCTTCATTGAAGTAGGCCACCTGACACTTTTTAGTTTTGTTTTTAACGTATTTTATTTCCACTGGGCACCTATTCCCCTTTGTCTTGAGAACATTCAAAAAAACTTAACAGAACAAAAACTTAATGGAAAACCAAACAAAGCATACCCACGTTTTTCAAGGGTGAACAGGTGAGTGAAGTGTCACATCAAGAATAAAGAAGATGGAGTGACTGCTCACAAGTAACATCAAGGTGCCTTACATCTTACAGAAATACTGAATGACCTGACGCATTATACAAGATTGAGCAGTTGTAGGTACATGCAGTGACACCAGTGTTACAGGATGATGTAATAAAATGCTTATATGTCACAATAGGCATAGTGAGGGCTGATGCGGTAGAGGAGAGAGAGGTTACCTTATGCACTAAACTTTCAAATAACTACTTTTTTAAACATGTTGCTTTAAGGATTTTCTTAACTCCAGCTTACCTTATCATTACCTGACAAAAAAAAGGCCTGAGAAAAGATCTAGACCAGCCCTGGGCAAACTATAGCCTGCGGGCCTGTAAATCCAGCTAGGATTCCTTATCTCCCTTCCTCCCTCCCCACAGAGTAGCAAGCGGAAGGAAACAGAGGGTTAACACTCACCTAATCGTCACTTCCTGCATCGGGCCACAGGATGTCACGTGACTCATGCAACGTTTGCTACGCCCTAATCTATTCTTTGCTCAGACTAGACTCATGTTTGTAGAATTTTCCTAACTTCAGCTTACCTTATCATCCCCTGACGATAAAAAGGCATGAGCAAAGATTTAACTTAATTGATAATTATGCTCAGATAAGAGCACATGTGAAAATAATGCATACAAGAATTCAAATTCAACAGGTGATTCATGTTCAATATCTCCCTGTTTTGCAGGTATTCACATAAAAGAGTGCTATTGTTATCTGCACTGCAGCAGACCTTTCCCCTGCTTGGAACTAATAATAAAAAAGAGGGGCAGGGTTCCAAAATAGAGGAGCAGCAAAGCCCCCTCCTCTTAAATTTTAATAACTCCATCCCCACAGCAAGGAGGGGTTAGCCCTTGAAGTGGAGATGTAAGCTTCCCTCCATTTTGAGAACTTTGCCTCCAGCACTTGCAAGCACGGGTGATCTATGGGCAGATTTATGTTGCTATGTGGGGTGCTGCTCTTTGGAACAAAGGTCAGGGCTGGCACTGGTATTCAGGCAAAGGAGAAACTGTCCCAGGAGCCCAACCTCTACAGGGGCTCCTGCCCACCCAAACCCTGCCAACTTGCCACATGTGGTCTCCCTGCACTTCTCCTCAGGGGCCCTTGCACATGTAGCTTCACATTAATCACTCACTTGTCCTGGAGCTGCTCCATCCCTGCTGTCTTCAACCACACTTTCTGCTGCCTCTTCTCTATGTTATTTACACATAACACGTGCCAGATGGAGAAGGGGCAGAGAGCATGGCTGAAGACAGCATAGTTGAAGCAGCACTGGGAGGGGTGAGTGATTGATGTGAATCTACATGTGCAGGACCCCTGGGAGCAGTGTGGGAAGACCATCGGGGGGATGACAATCAGGGGACACACATGGCATGGGCACTGACTTTCCTGGAGCGAAATGGGGTAAGGGCCCCACCCTAAGTTTGCCCCGGTCCCCTTAAACCGTCCCTGACATGGGTTGTTGTATTATTTTATCATGAAGCCTTAATGGTTATTCGCTCAGAATACTAGTTGAAGGCGTCTCTTAACCTTGCTTGCAGTCTTCTATCTTACTTGGGAAATCTCTTGCGAAGGTCCATCCCTGTTTGAGCTCTGTTCAAATTGTTACAGCTGGGTCTTCTTCCACTTATAGACTCAGCCACATTTCCTCACTGCATAGCCCAGTGGAGTCTATAAATGGAAGAGGAGCCAGCAGGCAGCTGTACAGGAGAGCTCAAAAGACTTTTCAAGCCAGAAACATGGGGAAAAACAAGAATGGAACCATACGGACAGGTTGCGTGCGCATGCGCACTAACATGCGGCGATGACGGCGGTGAGAGACAGACTTAGAGCCCGTTTTTAAACAGGCTTAGGTCTACTAGTATACTCTATAAATGTCAGTATGCTTTATCTAACCCTAGCAGTTAAAAATTGCATAGGAGGAGTGCTTGTAAAAATGGCACTGTCACAGGTAGCAATAGTAAAAGCCACCATTAGTGGAAATTAACAATAATTATGGTGCCCAATAAATAGTGAGCACCTACCACCAGCTAATTATGGGGTCCCATAATTATTGTTGATTAAGGTTATGCACCGGGGTGGGGATTGGTTAAGGTTAGACACCAGGGAGGAGTGGTTAAGGTTAGGCACTGGGGGTGGTTATGGTTACATTTAGGCAGCACCAGGGGGCTCTTAAGGTTACACATAGGTAGAAGGAGGGTTCTGTGTGAGAGTAGGGTTAGGTTAGGTAAAGATTACTAAATATTTTACTATAGGAATTAAGTAGTAGAATATCAGTAACTTTACTGATATTCTACTTGTGGCAGTCTCCGACGCTATTTTAGCGGGTGCCATTTTTATGGGTATGCTTATCTGACTGCTTCCAAATGTGATTAAACAAATTTGCATATGGCCTAGCCTACCATATGGCCTAGCAGTTGATTTTTGATGTCTGTAATCAGTTATATACTGTAAGTAATACTAGCCAATGTCAAGATTATGCTGGCACTGCTTTTAGCAACTATGCTGACTTAGTAGACTCAGAAGGAATACTGTATTTTTTGCCATCTAATGAAGATTAAACTTTAACTGCTACAATACACATTTGGATTAAAAAGAGATAATTCAGTGCAAACTAAATGTTTATTTCAAACATAAGGCTAATTACACATCCATAAAAATAGCATTGCAAGGATGTGTTGCAACACATCAGGTGCAGCATGCAGCCATAGACTTATGCTTGCACCGCACCTGGAACCATGCAAATCGCCCAGATAATGCACTGCATGCAGTGCGTTATCTGATAGAATGCATTGCACCACATTGCAAAGTCAGTGTAAAAGTGCCTTTGAAATATAATTACATTGTGCTGTGATGTAATTATGATGTCCCTTGCAATAGACGTACATTTGTAAAGAAACTTTGTAGCATGGGGAAGGAGAGTTTTTTTCATATATTTCACCAGAATGACTACAAGTGGCCCTGTCTGGTTCAGAAGTTGTGTTTGTTGACAGAGGTGGAAAATCCATTAACATTAAAAAGTTAAACATAATAAAAACCAAGTCTTGTGGAACAGCATATTTGCTGAAATCTACATATTTTTTCATATTTGTATTTTCGCATAGCATATTTTTTGGACCATAAGTTATTCCTGACCATAAGGCAGGACAAAAATAATGGAAAATATATACTAAACCTGGTAAGTCCATGGTGCAGGGACATCGTGTGGCTCTTTTTCCCTATGCTGTTTCTATCTAAGCTACTCTAAGCTATACTAACCCCTGCTTCCCCCCAGCTACACTTCACTACACAAATGCCTGCTGATTCCCCCCCCCCCCCCAGTTACACTGCACTACACTACAACTTCAGTGGATGCTCTCACCTGGTCCAGCCGGTGCTTTTCTCTCCTCCTCTGTCTGCAGCTGCTGCCACTCTACATTCTCCGGATCTCTGTACTTCCTCGCTATTTCATGTAATCATCCTCACCTGAAGTCCATCATTGGTGCCCTCACAGCCTCTCACCACCTCTGCTGCACACCGGGAGTTAATTTTAGGCTAATCCTCAGCATCTCAGGGAGTCCAGTCCAAGCTGTCCCACACTTGGCTGCAAAGCCAAGGACTAAATTTAGATGCAGCCATGTCGGTCACCAGGGGGGGCTGTGAAACACTACCAGCTGCCCATCTTGTGCTTCTGCAGTTTCCTGCCTCTCTTGCAAAGCACCAGGCAGCATTCCCCAGCTGAATCCCCATACCTGTGAGGCTCCGGGCCGGGTGATCTGACAAGGCCTCCAAGCTGGGGAATGGAGGGCATGGTTAAGATGGCCAACGGAGGATGCTTGAGATTGAGCTGCACCCCGAGACCTTCCATCCTTTGACTGCTGGCAGTGCTCTGGTGCCCACTCTGTATCCCACAAGTACCTGCTTCTCTCTCCTGGTATACCCGGGAGCAGTAGAAGACACGTAGCATAAGCCAGCTGACTCTCCCCCTGCAGCAAGTGATGGCACCATCTTGCTGAAGATAAAACAAAATAGCACAAAGATGCACAGCTTTAGCAATCAACTGCGAACCTTCACATCAGAGATGAACAGCACATTACCTTCTATACTACAAGTCAACATAAAGCTAAGCTACATAAAGCTAAGATGAGTTTTGAATTTGTAAAAAAAAACAATGTTTTTTTGTGCAAATCAGTTACATTAAAAATAGTTGCTAAAGTAACTGCCATAGAAACCAGTGATCAAAGGGGGCAAGAGATAGCTTCTACATAAGTGAAAACTTGACTGTTTTATTTATAGTTGTTATGGCAACTAGCTAACATCATTCAGCTTCTATCATAACAGCTGAAGAGTGTCGTATAAGCAGTGGCTAGACAGGAGCAGATAGTGTATTAACAGTAACTTTAGCATTAATCGCCAAAATGCACAGCCATTTTCCTGCATTTTTAAACTAAAAATAAATAATTATTAATATAAAAGTATGTTCTTTCAGAATACAGCACTCTCCATGCAGTGCTAGGTCCCCAGTTCAAATCTGGGCAAGGACACTATCTACACAGAGTTTGTATGTTTTCCCCATTTTTGCATGGGTATTCCAGTTTCCTCATGCTGGGTACA
Organism: Hyperolius riggenbachi; assembly: GCF_040937935.1. Classification (NCBI taxonomy): domain Eukaryota; kingdom Metazoa; phylum Chordata; class Amphibia; order Anura; family Hyperoliidae; genus Hyperolius; species Hyperolius riggenbachi. Next base: position 137,244,494 of record NC_090650.1, on the reverse strand, counting down.
CACTATGAGATTTTCTGGTCGATTTACTGTCAGATCGATTATTTCCCATATGTCCGATTTGCTTTTCGATCGATTTCCGAGCATTGTCCGATCGATTTCCGTGCACTTAAATAGGAAATCGATCGGAAAATGCTCAGAAAACGATCGGAAAGCAAATCGAACATGTTGGAAATAATCGATCTGACAGTAAATCGACCAGAAAATCTCATAGTGTGTACCCAGCATTACACATTCCAGAAACATACAGATAAGTTAATTAACTTATCCCAAAATTGGTTTTAGATCAGACTATTGTAGGACCAAACTGAGAGGCCCTTTGAGGTACAGTCCATGACATGACTATATATAAATATGCTACAAAATACTGCAGAAGCTGTCAGTGCTATATGAATAATACATAAATAAATAACATAAAATCGTTATATTTTCAACAGTGTGGTCTGATGAGCATTTCGGATTTAAGTACTGTATTTGAATTTAAATATAAACAGGTTCCACAGTATAGGGCCAGCATTCACTCAATTGCCAATGGCTAAACATTGGATGAAACAGGTTAGAAGGGCATGTGAGGCGCCCTGGTAAAATGGGTGCCACAGTAAGCAGTCTTCATAACCACTTGTAGTTGCTGACCATGGCTATTAAAATAAGCACCCACAGTGACCCCCAAAATATTGGCGGATAGGGTTAGGCTTCGACAGGGAGATGGTTAGGGTTAGGCTTTGGGAAGGAGGGCTCGTGGTGCGGTAAGAATAGGTCGGGTCATATTAAAATATTGGTATTGTATGAAAATACCATTAAATATAGAAAAATCTAAGCAAATAGTGGAAGGATGTAAAACTTCCAAATACAGTATATACAGAAGACTACAGCATGCCCGGAATGAATAATAATAAAAAAAAAATAGTTACACATTGACTAACAAGTACTTGTATTTTAATTCAGCAAAGACTTAAAAACAACAACTTAATTATGTATGAAGGGCTCTGTATGAGAATAAGGTTATGTTATAGTAAAATATCGGTAGAAGTTACTGATATTTTACTATCAGAAAACCACACTGAACCATAATAGAATATCAGTAATTTACTAATATTGTACTTGCAGCTATTCCTGTGGCCCAAATTCTAGCAGTGTGCATTTTAAATATAAATGGCTGGAGAGTCAAAAAAGCAGCCCAGCCACACAATATTAGACAGTGAACATGTGGTCTTATCCACATTTAGGCCAGTTTCACACTGGGTCACTGCATTGTGTTGCGTTATAATGTGCTCATGATGGAACATTTGCAGTGACATGCTAATGAATGCAGGCAAAGAAGCAGCTGAGCAATAAGCACCACTGTTGACTAACATTGTGTCAACATGTGTGATTCTAGCAACATACTGCAGGTTCTGTGCTGAGAAGGAGTAAATTGCTCATAAACTTCAAATCCCATCATGCTACGGTGTGCTAAGCAGTGTCTGTTACAATGGAACATATCAGTGTAAAAGTTCCATAACAATTTCTATGTTATCTGATGGGGTCCTTTGTGGCCTGTATCAAAACAAGCTCCTTTTTTGTACATTTTCAGTAACTGTATTACCTCCCTGGCGGTATCCCAGAGTCAGGCTCAGGGTGGAAAAAAAAAGGCAGGAGCGGTAATCCCGAGCCTGTTTTTGGGTAGCTGCTGGGAGGCTTGTGCAGAGCCTTATGCGTTGCGGGCGGTTTAACTCACCTCCTCCGGGATTCAGACACCGGCAGCCATTTCTCCTTCCTGTCTTCGGAGGCTCTGCATCTCTCTGGTGAGATTGCAATATGTTGTCATGACGATGGATGACTATCTCAGTATAAGGTTTGAGCGCCACCCGGAGGAATGAGGAAGAATTTCAGAGCTGGATCCCAGGTAGGTGAGTAAGTACTGGGGCTGCTGCAGATCTCTCTGCAGTTTGAGTGTTTTGTGATTTTAGGGTCTAAAGGCATGCTAAAAAATTGCACTGCTTTTAGACACTAAAATCTGGAAATAATCAAACAGCCAGGGAGGTTGCCCATGGTAGTAACCTTTATAAAATATGCCAAGAAGAAAATATTGCGTACAAGAAAATGAGAGACACAGTCAATGATTTATAACTTTTATCTCTTTGAATTTAATATCTGTAATCATTTTTCAAGAATTTATTTTTATTTAATTTAAAATGACATGCATTTGGAATACATCAGATCCTTAAATCCATCTTTTTCATAACGTCATCTCTTCAAATCTCCTCATACACAGACACTACAGATGACTTGACAGAACATTTATTTATATTTTTCAGCTTTACTTTATAGATTTTACCTATGGTCTTAGTCTATGTAACCTTTAAAATACTTTCATTTGTAAAAAAAATAATTTTAATACAAATATTAAAACTAAAAGGAATCACTTGATGGCAAAATAATACTGTGATATAATATCTGGACAGTAAACTCTTTTTTTACACTCATTTGGCACAAATAAATTCTCTTTAAATAAAATATGGATGATTTTTTGCAGTGCTTACACAGTACACATTTTCATTTCAGAAGACTGAATATTTTAACATTAGTACACTACAGTAGCTTCATAACATGCTCTTATGGGGAACCATTCTACAGCACATGTAACGCTTGATACTGCTTTATACAACAACATAACAAAAGGCAATAAGTTATACTTTTTTCATTTCATTCACTTTGCATTTTAAGATCAATAGTCAGGCAAACAACTGTTATTCACATTTTGTTCAAGAGAAAAAAAAATAATGCACATCAATGAAAATATAAATCTCCTTATTAATATTATGAGAAGATTAATGGCCAGTGATAGAAAAATGCTTTCCCCTGTCTTAAAGTAAGTCTCTATTTCTTAAAGGCATAATCATATTATTTATAATGATGAATTTGAGAGAGAGTGTTAGCAGTGGGGCTGTTCACAGGACAGCATTGTTAGAGCCCTTTTCCACTAGCGAGAACAAATCTCCTGCGCTTGCACAAGCTGCTTTCCATTGGGAACATAGCGAGGTCGCGCTGCGAATTGTGTTGGCCGGCGGTTGTGATTCAGCAAAAAAAACAAATCGCGGTAGTGGAAAATGAGCACCGTGATTTACGTTATCGCGGTGTTCAAGCGAGCTGCCTTTTGAAGTGGTTCGCAGCCAGTGGAAAAGAGCCCTTACTGATTGCATTATTCTAACTCGCTGCTTGCAGGCTTTGTATTAAAGTCTATGTCCAGTCTCCATTTTACTTCACACTCATTATAGCGCATGCATTATGCAACTGACCACTGCGAACCTAGCCTCACACAATGGTGCACGGTAAAATTAAGTCAAAACTACTTTGTGGTAGGAAAGTGAAAAAGTAATGATTGTCATTTAATTTTACTTTCATCTAGATGTTCGTACATGAACCTGATGTAGAATGTTGTTCAGGTTTCCTCAATTTAAAAAATAAATAAATAAATAAAACCTTACATTGCTTTGTTCTAAGAATAGGTTTGGTGTACATTCTGGGATCAGTTTGTTAAATGATAACATTTCTTTTTGTAATTCTTTGGTGAGATGCTTGAATCGTTAGCATTTAAAAAAAAAAAACACAAGTGGGAAAATGCATAATTTTTCTTGTATTTTGTCATTTTTGGCAATATCTGTTAATGTATCACTTTCAAATTCAAAATTCTACTATAGTTGTATAAGTTGCTGAAAAAAGGGTGATTTATCAGATTATTTTTGAAAAAAAGTATTTTTTTAACCCATGTTTACAGCTCTTAAAAACTGTCCAAAAATCAGAAAATAACTATTTATTTTTTTCAATTATCTGGTCAAAGAGCAGTTATGTAATCGAGTTTATAGTCAATAGAACCCATAGTGGCAGGATAAATGGGGGTTTCAGAGATATATTGTGGTCCTACATTTATGGATCACTGAAGGCTAGTAACCCTGAAATACCACACAGGAAAGTAGAAACCCTTCCCTGACAGGGGTCCAATGAAGTCTGGGTGGAGTTGTGGAAAGTAACCCCAAACATAGGCATATAGATTTACATTTCTAGGCTTATCCTTCTCTAGTTAACCTTCATTCCTCTACTATTTTTTAGTTTTCCAATCAACCCCTTGTGCACTTTAAAGTCATTGACAACAGATAAATGAAAGTTCAAGGGTTCAATGACAGATGACAAGAAAAGAACCAGAATAAACAAATGACTGCATAATCCCATTAGTTGTCATTTGCTGCTCATCACGATTTCAGATCTGATTTTAATGAATAGTAATGATTTTGATAGATCACTCAGATGGCCGATTGTAAAAAAAATTGAATAATGGTATTCACACAATGATATATTATCGTATATGATTGAGTCTCAAAAAAGTCATATCTGGATTATCCATACTTATTTTATCTTAAATATATACAGTTTAAAGGTAAACAGATTTATTTTATATTGCCACTTTGTTTCATTTCACAGTCCCTTTCTAAAGAAACCATTAAGCCAACTACTAAATTGAATGTGTGGCAAGTTTCATGTGTCTGAAAGGGTCATTGGATACTTTTTCAATTGTCATTATTATTACAATAGAGATGATACAAAAAAATAAAGGCATGGAGTTGCTTCTAGCAATGGTCAATTAGATGCAAATAATTCTGATCTGCTGAGAATTTTTATGCTCTCCCCGTATATGTTTCCTCTTGGCACTCCCGTTTCCTCCCAGATCCCAAAAACTAACTGATAATTTATTTGACTTCCCCCTTCAAATTGGTCCTAGATCACAATGGGAATATAACTATGGTTGGGATACGACTGTGAGCCCCTCTGAGTAACAGTTAATGAAAAGACCACTCTGAAAAGCACAGAGGAAGATGTGAAAGTTGTATAGATATTCAATAATAATAATTTGGTGAATGGTTGCTGCATTGGATCAGTCTATGTTTAAACTGCATACATTTGCATAAAATTACTATACAATTTGCATCAACTTGGAAGTATTACCTATCCCAAGCTGCTTCTTATGGTAAGTTAACTTCTCACTTTGCCTATAGGCAGTAAGGTACCAATGAGAAAGAGGAAGGGGGTAGGGAGACTCGGGTGATGTACAGAGAGGGGGGTGACAAATTGACAATGTTAAACAACAGCCAGCTGCTGTGTCAGTAGAATGAATGAACTACTGCAAACACTATAGTACATTGGGAAACCTCACTGTATGGGAGTGCCCTGTCTGGCCTGCCCCTGTTTTACTGCAGCACTGGCTGGTCCAGTGTGCCCTCTGACACAGCTTCTCTGCCCACCCTTTCTGCATGCTTGTGTCTACAACAAGGTCTCCTTCCTCAGTTGTGGCCGAAGATTTGAGCTGCGGTTCCTGTTGCTGTCTGGCTGGTCAGGACACGCTCACTCCCCTTTTACCACAGTGGCACTCTGCACACACGGGGTGAGCTTATCTGCATTCCATCTTCTGTTCCCCTGGTTATTCGGGGAAGGGGGTACTTAATGCTTTCAGCAAAAGGGCTCACAATCTAATAACTACTATAATTATACAGTATGTCCATTGTAGTCCAGGAACAAATTTTATTGTAAACCCAATTAACTTATCTGTATGTTCTTGGGGTGTGGGAGGAAACCAGTGTTCCCGGAGGAAACCCACACAGACAACATACAAACTCCATTCAGACAGTGCCCAGCTGAGATTTAAACTGGGGACCGACCGTTCCAAGGGGGAGTGCTGTAGGGAGAGTGCTGTCCAGTACATCACCATGCTCAGCGCTATATATATATTGTATAACAGCCTTGGGTGAACCACTCCCTGCTCCAAGAAACATCCAATGTTACCCTTACAAATTACCTCTAGGGTCACTTTGCCTAACCGTATTTTGGGAGAAGACTCAGGCCCAGTGTCTTCCTTTGGGGGCGTGTCTATAAATAATCTGCGCCAGGTATCAAATACCCTATGTACCCCACTGCATATAGGTAATAAAAAAAGAAGAATCATTGCTGTGGCTGACATTGGCAATAGTCTCACTCTTCCTTTCCCATTCGGTTTAAAGTATTTTACTGTTTTTAGAATTGTTATGGTTAATCCAAATTTCATCAATGAATTGTCGTGCAAACTTTTTTAGGATAATGCCCTGCATGCATATTCTAACAAGTAAAACGGAGATCACTAAAAGGGTATGGTAATTTTAAAGTGAATTATAAAATGGAATTTGCTTTGGGAAGGCAAGTCTGAATCTGGTAGAAAACAGTACAGTATTTAATAGTATACCCAGTTTTGAAAACACCTTCACAACAGAAATATTTGCATTTACATTTCATTTGGCATATGAATCCATACAAAATAAAGGATGCAAAAACAGTATAGGACACATTACTGTTAGTACAGAGATGGAAATATAAAAGTGCATAATAAAACAGAGAGAGCCTTTCTTGAAACTCCATAACCTTTTCCTGGTGTCTTCAGAGAACTTAAGGCAGAGTTCCACTAAGTAGACCATCATTTTGACCATTCCCAGTGAGGTATCTAACCAATGCCTGATGATAAAGGCATTGAAACATTGCACTACACACAAGGATCTGTTTTTATGGATCACATAATGGCTGGAAGATCAAGGCACTCTTGTGTACAGCTTTAGGCATCATACTTTTTGGCAGTACAAATATGTCTTTAATACATAATGGTTGAGCCTTTAGTAGGTTCCTAAAAGGAAAAACAAAACAAAATACAGTTAAGTACCTAAAATTGATACAATGAATATGCAGATGATACGAAAATCTAATTTCTGAAATAAAAATGACCTTTTTCTTCTATAGTCTAATAATATTACATATTATTATTTTTTATATAGCACTATTATCTTCTGTGGTGCTTCACAGTTGTTCACAAGCAATGTTTACTGTGCATACAGTGTAGATGTAAAAGAACAAAAAATGTAGATAATAAACAGCTATACAGAACAACTAATACAAACTGCAAAGAGACAGACTAGCAATATCTATACAGCAAAACCAGGAAACACTAAGAGAGAGAGAGAGAGAGAGTTTTGACCATGACCTTACACTCTGATCAGAAGTTTTTTTTTAGGAAGATGTAATGGAAGTCTGCATGTTGTGTACAAGGAGGCAATATGTGCCTAATTGGATACTTCACAATAAATAAAAGGCAAGTGAAAAAATGGTTCAAATGACTCAATACTTTATTATATGTTTGCTTGATGAAGTTAATTTATAGCTTGTGTTTGATGCCCTCAGGGTTGCCTAAGTGCATCACAGATTGTGCGGAGTGTTCCAACGGAGATTAGAGACTCATGAAAAAAAACTGTATGTAGGAGTAAAAAGAGGTGGGTAGGAGAATATTGATAGTTGAGCAGTGGTTGCACTAAATTGAGGAGCAGCTTTTGAAAAGTAAGAAAAGAGGTGGATAAGTGCAGCAGCAGAATTCTAAACAAGCAGGAGTGGTGCAAATTGATTCTGTAGTATGCCACAGAGGAGAGTAGTCAAGTTAGTAGTCAAATAGTACAGTATATAATGAGGGCGCGCAATAGCATGTTAGTTAGCTATCATATGGAGCTACAGATATGTATGAAAAATGGGGCTCCTTTTGGTTGGCAGTCCCAATTGTTTTTACTCCTGTCTTCATTATTTTTTTTATATTAGTTCTTTGTTTTGACTTTGACTTAATAAAAAATTACTTAATTTCTTTCCTATTTATTTCCCCTATGTTAAAATCAGATATATCTCCAACAACACTATGGTGGTGAATGCTGATTGCGGGACCACTCTGTCCTTCTCAGGCACAGTGTGATCCCCAAGGGTTGAGATTAGAGAATTTATTTTAAAAAAAGAAAATAAAAAGATTGGTGCAGCAAGTCTCCTTCTGCTTGCCCTATCCCTCTTTTATCTATAGGACTGGGCTATTGATTGTTGAGCAGCAGGGCTTCTCAAATCCAGATCCGGGATACATCCGGATAGTTGCTATCCGGATATCTCCCAGTAACCTGTGTGGGGTGGGCGGGGGGTCAATCTTACCTGTCTGACGTCTTCTTCGGTCCGACCCTCGGCGCCTCCCACGATGCGGTCCACGCAGCAGTCACATGATTACAAACACTTCCTCCTTCTGGGTTGAAGGAGGAAGTGTTTGTAATCACGTGACGCGCGTGGAGCGCATCGTGGGAGGCGCCGAGGGACGGACGAAGAAGACGTCAGACAGGTAAGATTGACCCCCCGCCCACCCTGCACAGATTTACTGGGAGATATCCAGATAGCAACTATCCGGGTATCTCCCGGATCCAGATTTGAGCAGCCCTGTTGAGCAGTACATCTGTATTGTAATCATAGGCAAATTGTCAAATGCCATTGTACTTTAGGCTCAGTTGCATAACGCACAAGTTATAATGTGTTATAATGACTGTGAACTGCAATGGAGATTGGACATAGACTTTAACACAAAGCCTGCATGCAGTAAGTTAGAATTATGTGATCAGTTAAAACACAGTACTGTGAACAAGCCTATAGAATTGTATGGGCAGTGAGTTGACATGAAGAATTTATTCTGCAAAGCAACTGATCACTGTGAACAGGGCCTAAAACAGAGGTTATTTAAAACCACATTTTAAAACACTGCCTTTGATCTGTCTGGCAATACCATACCAACTGTGATAATGGGATGCCAGCCTGGTCAAAATCATTTTTTGCTGCTTAAAGAAGAACTTCAGCTTAAACAAACACACTGTCATTAAGTTACATTAGTTATGTTAATTAAAATAGTAGGTAAGATAATCTCTTAACCACCCTGTTTTAAAAGAACAGGCAAATGATTGCTTTCATGAGGGCAGCCATCTTTTTGGTTGAAAGGAGGTGACAGGGAGCATGAGACACAGTTCCAACTGTCCTGTGTGCTGATCACCCCTCCCAGTTGCTAGGCAACGGGAATAACAACATAGGAAATCCCATCATGCTTTGCACAGCATCAGGGAAAAAAGCCCGGGCAGTTTTCTTTAAAGGGGTGGAGCTTAGCTAAAAATGCAGCTAAAAATAATGCTTTGGTAAGAAAAACAAAGTTCTGATGCTGTGAAACTGTTAAAGAAACACCAAGCCTTTTCAGTTCTGCTGAGTAGATTTTTAGTCCGGAGGTTCACTTTAACTTCATGTCTTCTGTGTTTATGGACACAACACTCATATGACTGATTCTTGTGTTGCTGTGTCGGTGAAGAGAAAAGGCACAAACATGGAGGCAGTAAATAGTCATAAGCAAAACAGGCCAAAAACCGCTGATAAAGGGTTACAATGAAACCCTGCAAATAAAAGCCTCTACCTGCTGGTTAATAAATTAGCTACTAGAAACCTGGTCAGCAGCTGTGGGATTTGGTCAGCTCAACTTTGAGTCAGTGGAAATTGTCATGTCAGGTTAATTATTTGCCTATGACTAATGCTGAACTAGAGTCGGGAATAGTTTATTCTTTCATTTCTTGCTGAATTCACCAGGGAAGGGCTGGTCCCTGCACATGTAAAGAATGCATAAGGGATGGGGGCAGCACAGGTAAGGTAGCTCATGGTATTCAGAAACAAATACTGTAATGAAGGTTATGTGATGGAGAACAAGTATGGAAGCACATGTAATGGAGGAGGCCCATTTATGAGAGCACATGTAATAGGGGACATGTAATGAAACAATATAAAATGGTGCACATGTAACATACCTATAAACAGGACATATATCAAGGAAGTACTTGGAATGCGGCAACATATGTAATGGGAGCAGCTATAACAAGGGCAGATGGAACAACACAAACGGAGACACAAGTAATGGATTCCACATTGAATGGAGAGAAAGGACACTATCCTTTCATCACAAATGGCAGTATAGCAACAGTACATTTTCAGTGTTATTTTTATGTTTATGGCCTGATAGATGAATGAATTTGTTTTGAGAATCTGGTACATCATCAAAAGTAGCTGAGGCTCTCATATACAATAATGTACAAAGTCTTACAAACTTATGAAAAAATGCCATAAGGCAGGATTGTTTTAAAAAATAACACCATAGATGATAAAAAAAATCCCATAAACTGTAAAAATTATGGCACGTATATGCTAAGTTGTGCCAACCATACTGTAGAACTGGCTAGTGTTATTACAGACAGATACATGTCTCTGCAAGTAATCCCAGATTGGACCAATGATCTATTTCATAAATCCTCAGATACCACCCCTATAATACTTCATGATAGACAATGCAAAGTACACAACAGGCTGTCAAGAAGTGTGTCTAATAGTTTGATGTGGTAGCCCCCAAAAGATGCGTGGGAAAGCTTGCTCTTTAACTTCAAATGAATGCTGAGCCTTTATTCGTGTGTACAGTATCTGAAGTGACAAGGAAAGAATAAGGGGAGAGAGGGGGGTGCTCCTCGGGTGTAAAGGTGGTCTGAAGTGGCCTCACTGTAAAAGCAGCTCACCTCATGTTGGCTGTAGAGATGGCCCGAACTGTTCGCCGGCGAACGGTTCCCGGCGAACTTCCGTGGTTCGCGATTGCGGAGAACCGCAAACTTTTGTGGAAGTTCGGTTCTCCCCCACAGTGCATCATCAGGGTCAACATTGACCTTCTACATCACAGTCAGCAGGCACATTGTAGCCAATCAGGCTACACTCCCTCCTGGAGCCCCCCCCCCCCCCCTTATAAAAGGCAGGCAGCGTCAGGAAATGGACTCACGTGTGCCTGCAGTAATTAGAGAAGGGAGAGCTGCTGCAGAATCTCATAGGGAAAGATTAGTTAGGCTCTTGAAGGCTTGTTAGCTTGCTCCTTGCTGATTCTTATTGCTAAAAAAGCACCCCTCAACAGCTCTTTTGAGAGCTAATCTTGTTCTTGTGATCTACTTTTTTTTTTTTTGTGTGGCCCACTTGCATTATATACAGCCCTGTCAGTCAGTCACAGCTGGCCTTTGGCACCTTAATTCCTACTGTACCACTGCCAGGCCCATCACATTCAGTGACTGCCTGTGTGTGTGACAGGCAGCTGCACATTTGTAATCCCAATCACTGCACCTGTTCACTGTTCACTGCACCTACCTACCTACCTATACCTACGTGAGCGCACGCATTGTTAATACCACCAGTCATTGCACCTGTCATTGCAGTCTGTGTGTGTGACAGGCAGCTGCTTATTTGTAATTCCAATCACTGCACCTGTTCACTGTTCAGTGCACCTACCTATCTATACCTACGTGAGCGCACGCATTGTTAATACCACCAGTCATTGCACCTGTCATTGCAGTCCATGTGTATGTGTGACTGGCAGCTGCACATTTGTAATCCCAATCACTGCACCTGTTCACTGTTCAGTGCACTTACCTACCTATACCTACGTGAGCGCACGCATTGTTAATACCACCAGTCATTGCAGTCCGTGTGTGTGTGTGACAGGCAGCTTCACATTTGTAATCCCAATCCCTGCACCTGTTCACTGTTCAGTGCACCTACCTACCTACCTATACCTACGTGAGTGCACGCATTGTTAATACCACCAGTCATTCCACCTGTTCAGGGTACCTGTGTGTGTGTGTGTGTGTGTGTGTGTGTGTGTGTGTGTGTGTGTGTGTGTGTGTGTGTGTGTGTGTGTGTGTGTGTGTGTGTGTGTGACAGGCAGCTGTACATTTGTAATACCAGTCACTGCAACCTGTTCACTGCACGTATGTAACCGCACATTGTTGTACCAGCAGTCATTGCATACCTGTTCACTGCACCTGTGTAACCCTACATTGTATTAGTCAAGTCAGTGCATACCTTTCACTTCCTCCCCCCCAATATGGACATAACAAAAGGCAGAGCCAGAGGCAGGCCACCTAGCAGGTCTGTTCGAGGTCACGCTGTTGTGATTTTGTGCGGCCCTCGACCAAAGTACAGTGTTCCGAAGAAGGCACATGCCATCAACCCCCAATATTGTCAGGAAGTAGTTGACTATTTAACACAGAACACCTCATCTTTCTCAGCTTCCGCACGGAAGCGTGACATATCTTCCTTCTCTTGCTCTGATTCTGGCACCCCACTTAACACTCAGTCGGCCGCCACCACCAAAGTGCCATCACCCCAGGGCTCAGCGGTGTGGAAATTTTTTTGTGTGTCTGCCTCAGATGAGTGCAATGCCATCTGTACTCTCTTCCACCGAAAATTGAACCGTGGAAATACCAAGACCCGCGTAAGGACAACTACCTTACGAAGGCACATGATTACAAAGCACAAACTGCAATGGGATGACCACCTGAGGAAAAGCAGCACACATAAGCAAAGCCACCCACCGCAGTAGAAGATACCAGTCCGCAATTTCTTCTAAAAAAAGGCGATACACAAACTGTACCGTGATGTTGAAAGGCAAGTGGTGACATCTCTGGCACACAGCGTTGGGTCAAGGGTCCAGCTGACCATAGATGACTGGTCTACAAAGCAGGGTCAGGCCTGCCCAAAGACTAAGTCAGTCCCCACACACAGCATCTCAGCCTGTACGCTGTGTGACTGCCTGCCCCAAGACTAAGTCGGTCCCCACACAGCATCTCTGTCTGCAGGTCCGCCACCACTATCTGGGTCCACCAGTTATAGCAGTGGCCGCTATAATAATTTTACTTGTGCATGTACATGCCTGCGTAATCTTTCTGGCTGCACTGCGGCTGCAACAACAAAACAAAAGGCATGTACATGTGTCAATTCCCCTTCGTGATCGTTACCTTGCCGTGGTGAAGGGGCTTGCGTATCACAATGAAGCAATGACCGCCGGCTATATGAGTGTCTCGGGGGGTGGCACACCAAAGATAATAAGGTCGTTGCTTCATTGTGGACAGACCAAATTCGATCAGCTGGACAATCACTGTTGTTCTGTCATTGAGCTACCTCAGCCTGGCAACAATATGGGCTTGAAAACCACTATCGCCTGCACTCTCGCCATGATGCACACCAGTCCAGCACAGCCGTCACAACACAAACAGCTGTTTGCGGTGCGTTACACAGTGAGTTTGGTGTGTCAGTGTGAAGCAGTACTCTAATTACACTCCCTGATTGATGTATACACATGCACAATGTTTTAAAGCACTTTAGGCCTCCAATTTAGCATGCAATGTGATTTCTGCCCTTAAAACGCTGCTTTGCGTCAAATCCAGATTTTTCCCCGGGACTTTTGGCATCTATCCCACTCCGCCATGCCCCCCTCCAGGTGTTAGACCCCTTGAAACATCTTTTCCATCACTTTTGTGGCCAGCATACATGTTTCTAGTTTTCAAAGTTTGCCTCCCCATTGAAGTCTATTGTGGTTCGCAAAAGTTCGCAAGTTCGCGAACGTTTGCGGAGGTTCGCGAACCTAAAATCGGAGGTTTCATGCCATCTCTAGTTGGCTGATATGTGTCTTATGACATAAACCAGTTTGTCAATTGTATATTGTGCATGTAATTGGATTATTGTTGCTCTGTACAATTAACAAGATAACAAATCATTGCATTCCAGCGGTTCTGAAGGTCTGCTTAGCTTTCAGTGACATAAAAGGATGACTTGCATATTCAGGAGTGATGCATTGTGGGACACTGCAGAAGCGCACTCCAACCTTAATAATCGCAAATACCTTCTGTTTTAAAAAGGCACATTTTTGTTTTGCACAGAATTAAAGACTAGTATTTTTCATGGCTGGTATTTCAGTTCTTAGCAATTGCTTGAAAGCTGAGTAGTATCTTTTCAATGCCATACCATGGCATTATTCTCCCCATGGATCTTCTATAATGACTAATTGAAAAAAAACAAACTAGAAGTCCTGGTTAGCCTATTACGCTTTGGATTTATCTGTATGTATACTGTTTTGCTGTACTACGGTATGCAGTTTGTGTATTCTGTGTTGTCTATGAGTGCACTGGAGCAGGGGCGTAGCAATGGGTATAGCAACCATAGCGTTGCTATGGGGCCCACAACAGCCCTACGTCACAGGGGGCCCGCAGCTGCGAGGACTGCAGCTGAGAGGATTTTTTTTAAATTATGCCGTCCCGGGCCCCCCTCCCTCACCTCGGCAGACCCCCCCCCCCCCTCCCTCACCTCAGCGGGCCCCCCCCTCCCTCACCTCGGCGCCCCCCCCCACCTCCTTTTATTAACGGCGGGAGAGCAGCATATACAACAGGCTCCGGCGGGGTAGTCAGGCGCTAGAGGTCCAGCTGCCTCCGGGCTACGCTGTCTCCTCTGTATTGCTGCTCACACCGATTCCTGGTTTATTGCGAGCAGCAATACAAAGGAGACACCGTAGCCCGGGAGGCAGCTGGACATCTAGCGCTGATATAAGGAAGGGGGACCCCAGGTGAGGCAGGGGGGATAGGAGTCGGGCCTCTACCCCACTAAACTACCTGGCTACCTACCCTCCCACCCAGCTACCTAACTGCCCACCCTCCCACTCGGCTACCTAACTGCCTACCCTCCCACCCAGCTACCTAACTGCCTACCCTCCCACCCAGCTACCCGCCTACCCGACTACCTAACTGCCCACCCTCCCACCTGATTACCTAACTGCCCACCCTGCCACCCAGCTACCTAACTGCCCACCCAGCTACCTAACTGCCTACCCTGCCACCCAGCTACCTATCTGCCTACCCTGCTACCTAACTGCCTGCCCTCCCACCCATCTACCTATCTGCCTACCCTGCCACCCAGCTACCTAGCTGCCCACCTGGCTACCTATCTACTTACCCTGCCACCCAGCTACCTATCTGCCTACCCTGCTACCTAACTGCCTACCCTCCCACCCGTCTACCTATCTGCCTACCCTGCCAACCAGCTACCTAGCTGCCTACCCTGCTACCTAACTGCCTACCCTCCCACCTGTCTATCTATCTGCCTACCCTGCCACCCAGCTACCTATCTGCCCACCTGGCTACCTATCTGCCTATCCTCCCACCCGTCTACCTATCTGCCTACCCTGCCACCCAGCTACCTAACTGCCCACCTGGCTACCTATCTGCCTACCCTCCCCCCCGTCTACCTATCTGCCTACCCTGCCACCCAGCTACCTAACAGCCCACCCGTCTACCTATCTGCCTACCCTCCCACCTGTCTACCTATCAGCCTACCCTCCCACCCGGCTACCTAACTGCCTACCCAGTGCAATGCCTGCGCCGCAAATAGTGTGCCAGCCTGCCCAACCACCCTCCCTCCAGGTGATTAATGTTAGCCCACTATTGACCTGGCTACATATACTGCATTTTGTGGGGAAATCTGGTGACAATCTGGTTGCAATTTGTGGGGAAATCTGCCGACAATCTGGTTGCAAATTGTGGGGAAATCTGCCGACAATCTGGTTGCAATTTGTGGAAAAATTTGCGGCCAATCTGGTTGCATTTTTTGGGGAAATCTGACGCCAATCTGGTTGCATTTTTTTGGGGAAATCTGCCGCCAATCTGATTGCAATTTGTGGGGAAATCTGCCAACAATCTGGTTGCATTTTGTAGGGAAATCTGCCGACAATCTGGTTGCAATTTGTGGGAAAATCTGCCGCCAATCTGGTTGCATTTTTTTGGGAAATCTGCCGCCAATCTGGTTGCATTTTTTTGGGAAATCTGCCGCCAATCTGGTTGCAATTTGTCAGGAAATCTGCCACCAATCTGGTTGTATTTTGTAGGGAAATCTGTAGACGATCTGGTTGCATTTTGTAGGGAAATCTGCCAAAAATCTTGTTGCATTTTATGGGGAAATCTGCCGACAATCTGGTTGCATGTTGTGTGGAAATCTGCCGACAATCTGGTTGCAATTTGTGGGGAAATCTGCCGCCAATCTGGTTGCATTTTTTGGGGAAATCCGCCAATCTGGTTGCATTTCTTTTGGAACTCTGCCGCCAATCTGGTTGCAATTTGTGGGGAAATCTGCTGCCAATCTGGTTGCATTTTGTTGGGAAATCTGCCGACAATCTGGTTGCATATTGCGTGGAAATTTGCCGACAATCTGGCTGCATTTTGTGGGGAAATCTGCCGACAATCTGGTTGCATTTTGTGGGGAAATCTGCCAAAAATCTGGTTGCATTTTGTGGGGAAATCTGCCGACAATCTGGTTGCATATTGTGTGGAAATCTGCCCACAATCTGGTTGCATTTTGTGGGGAAATCTGCCAACAATCTGGTTGCAATTTGTGGGAAAATCTGCCGCCAATCTGGTTGCATTTTTTGGGGAAATCTGCCGCCAATCTGGTTGCATTTTTTTGGGAAATCTGCCGCCAATCTGGTTGCAATTTGTGGGGAAATCTGCCATCAATCTGGTTGTATTTTGTTGGGAAATCTGCAGACAATCTGGTTGCATATTGTAGGGAAATCTGCAGACAATCTGGTTGCATTTTGTAGGGAAATCTGCCAAAAATCTGGTTGCATTTTATGGGGAAATCTGCCGACAATCTGGTTGCATGTTGTGTGGAAATCTGCAACCAATCTTGTTGCAATTAGTGGGGAAATCTGCCAAAAATCTGGTTGCATTTTTTTGGGAAATCCACCAATCTGGTTGCATTTCTTTGGGAACTCTGCCGCCAATCTGGTTGCAATTTGTGGGGAAATCTGCTGCCAATCTGGTTGCATTTTGTTGGGAAATCTGCCGACAATCTGGTTGCATATTGTAGGGAAATCTGCCGACAATCTAGTTGCATTTTGTGGGGAAATCTGCCAAAAATCTGGTTGCATTTTATGGGAAAATCTGCCGCCAATCTGGTTGCATGTTGTGTGGAAATCTGCTGACAATCTGGTTGCAATTTATGGGGAAATCTGCCGCCAATCTGGTTGCATTTTTTGGGAAATCCACCAATCTGGTTGCATTTCTTTGGGAATTCTGCCGCCAATCTGGTTGCAATTTGTGGGAAAATCTGCCGCCAATCTGGTTGCATTTTTTTGGGAAATCTGCCGCCAATCTGGTTGCATTTTTTTGGGAAATCTGCCGCCAATCTGGTTGCAATTTGTCAGGAAATCTGCCACCAATCTGGTTGTATTTTGTAGGGAAATCTGCAGACAATCTGGTTGAATTTTGTAGGGAAATCTGCCAAAAATCTTGTTGCATTTTATGGGGAAATCTGCCGACAATCTGGTTGCATGTTGTGTGGAAATCTGCCGACAATCTGGTTGCAATTTGTGGGGAAATCTGCCGCCAATCTGGTTGCA
Source organism: Hyperolius riggenbachi (assembly GCF_040937935.1). Lineage (NCBI taxonomy): Eukaryota > Metazoa > Chordata > Amphibia > Anura > Hyperoliidae > Hyperolius > Hyperolius riggenbachi. The sequence continues at coordinate 137,227,378 of NC_090650.1, read as the reverse complement.
TTTTTTGGGGAAATCCGCCAATCTGGTTGCATTTCTTTGGGAACTCTGCCGCCAATCTGGTTGCAATTTGTGGGGAAATCTGCTGCCAATCTGGTTGCATTTTGTTGGAAAATCTGCAGACAATCTGGTTGCATATTGTAGGGAAATCTGCCCACAATCTGGTTGCATTTTGTGGGGAAATCTGCCAAAAATCTGGTTGCATTTTGTGGGGAAATCTGCCAAAAATCTGGTTGCATTTTGTGGGGAAATCTGCCGACAATCTGGTTGCATATTGCGTGGAAATTTGCCGACAATCTGGCTGCATTTTGTGGGGAAATCTGCCGACAATCTGGTTGCATTTTGTGGGGAAATCTGCCAAAAATCTGGTTGCATTTTGTGGGGAAATCTGCCGACAATCTGGTTGCATATTGTGTGGAAATCTGCCGACAATCTGGTTGCATTTTGTGGGGAAATCTGCCAACAATCTGGTTGCAATTTGTGGGAAAATCTGCCGCCAATCTGGTTGCATTTTTTTGGGAAATCTGCCGCCAATCTGGTTGCATTTTTTTGGGAAATCTGCCGCCAATCTGGTTGCAATTTGTGGGGAAATCTGCCATCAATCTGGTTGTATTTTGTTGGGAAATCTGCAGACAATCTGGTTGCATTTTGTAGGGAAATCTGCCAAAAATCTGGTTGCATTTTATGGGGAAATCTGCCGACAATCTGGTTGCATGTTGTGTGGAAATCTGCCAACAATCTGGTTGCAATTAGTGGGGAAATCTGCCAAAAATCTGGTTGCATTTTTTTGGGAAATCCACCAATCTGGTTGCATTTCTTTGGGAACTCTGCCGCCAATCTGGTTGCAATTTGTGGGGAAATCTGCTGCCAATCTGGTTGCATTTTGTTGGGAAATCTGCCGACAATCTGGTTGCATATTGTAGGGAAATCTGCCGACAATCTAGTTGCATTTTGTGGGGAAATCTGCCAAAAATCTGGTTGCATTTTATGGGAAAATCTGCCGCCAATCTGGTTGCATGTTGTGTGGAAATCTGCTGACAATCTGGTTGCAATTTATGGGGAAATCTGCCGCCAATCTGGTTGCATTTTTTGGGAAATCCACCAATCTGGTTGCATTTCTTTGGGAACTCTGCCGCCAATCTGGTTGCAATTTGTGGGGAAATCTGCTGCCAATCTGGTTGCATTTTGTTGGGAAATCTGCCGACAATCTGGTTGCATATTGTAGGGAAATCTGCCGACAATCTGGTTGCATTTTGTGGGGAAATCTGCCAAAAATCTGGTTGCATTTTGTGGGGAAATCTGCCGACAATCTGGTTGCATTTTGTGAGGAAATCTGCCAAAAATCTGGTTGCATTTTGTGGGGAAATCTGCCGACAATCTGGTTGCATATTGTGTGGAAATCTGCCGACAATCTGGTTGCATTTTGTGGGGAAATCTGCCGACAATCTGGTTATATTTTGTGGGGAAATCTGCCCAAAATCTGGTTGCATTTTGTAGGGAAATCTGCCGACAATCTGGTTGCATATTGTGTGTAAATCTGCCGACAATCTGGTTGCATTTTGTGGGGAAATCTGCCGACAATCTGGTTGCATGTTGTAGGGAAATCTTGTTGTAGGGTTGCATGTTGTAGGGAAATCTGCCGACAATCTGGTTGCATTTTGTGGGGAAATCAGATTTCCCCACAAAATGTTTGGGTGGGAGGTCCGAGGTCTGCGGGGTTGGAAGGTCGTGTGTGTGTGGGGGGGGGGGCATCATTTCTTTTTGCTATGGGGCCCAGTCATTTCTAGCTACGCCCCTGCACTGGAGTCACTTGTCTTGTCTTTTCTGTTTCTTCCGTGGTTATTTTTACTTTCTTCCATGTCTTTTTCCTTTTCTTCTTGCTTCCATAAGGTTTAATTGGTTTTGATCCTGTAGTTCTTCTTGCTTCCATAAGTTTAAATTGGTTTTGATCCTGTAGTTCTTCTTGCTTCCATAAGGTTTAATTGGTTTTGATCCTGTAGTTCTTACTTGGCGTAGTAAAACAGGGTTTCGCGGATTATCATAAAGCTATCCTGTTTTACTATTTACCCTATGACAGTGTTAACTTTAAGACAGTATTTATGTATCAAAAAACAGAAAAACAAGGCTAATAATACTACACCAGATTCGGGGGAGAAAAGAAAGTGTGTGGCTGGGGCACACACAGGGCCCCTCAAGAGCTCGGGCCCGGTCGCACTTGCAACCACTGTGACCGTGGGCCCTATGCCACTTGTTGTGGGAAGAAGCAGACATCCAAACTTATCTAGTGAAACCAGGGGCATTGCTAGGATCCTAAGAGATCCGGGGCACTTTTGGGAACTACAGCCAGAAAACGGGTGTGGCCACGCACCAGAATGTGGGTGTGGTCATGGGTGGAGCTAAATTTACATATACTTAACAATGGTCTAAGTAGCTCAGCAAAATGTTGGATGAAGCCCCCTCTCTATTAATTAAAAAAAATGCAGCATATCACATAATTAGGCACTGCCACTTAAATATAACTAGGCAGAGTTACCTGGCTTCTGTGCTGGCTGGTCTGGCTTTCTGCTGGGCAGGCTGGCCTTCCGCCAGGTTGTCTGGCAGTCCTACAATAGCATTCCCTGACCTTCTAGTGGACCCCCTCCCATGCTCCCTTTGAGGCACCACAACTCCCAGCAAGTCCTCATAGAAGAACCACAGCTCCCTGCAAGGCACCACAGCACCCAACATGCTCCCATAGAGGCTCCACAGCACCCAGCATACCCCCAATTGATGCACCACAGCTCCCAGCATGCCCGCCATTGAGGGACCACAGCTGACTCTGCTTGGGGGACATTTGGGGCACGTGCCACTGATCTTTGAGGCTAGCCATGCCCCTGAGTGAAACACTGGCAACAATGGAGGATTCAGTGCACTGGGGACATCCCAACACAGAGAGATGATTATTGTTTTGGCTGGAGCTGTCAAAAGTTAGCTACACCAGCAGGAAGTATGCTCACCATGACTTCTTTAGCAGTGCTCTTCCAGTCTTTAGATCTTTGAGTTAAAGATCCTTGTAGCACAAAATTCCTGTTGAATGTCCTCACGGAGTTCAATGCTGGATGTTCAGGTTCTTCATCTTTTATTGAATAAGAAAACAAAAAGCATACTGTAAATGTAATCAAAATATGGACATATAAATAGAGGGCAGGCTCTTATCATACCCTAAATGCTTAAAGGGGCACTATGGCGAAAATGTTTAAAATTTAAAATAGTAAAATAAGCCAAAAATTACTTTTATCTATGTTGCTGTCACTTACGGTAGGTAGGTAGTAGAAATCTCACAGAAATAACTAGTCCATCTCTTCATAGGGGATCCTCAGCAAGGCTTTTATTCTTTATAAAGATATTCCCTAAAAATGATTTAAACAATGATGGTGGCCAGCTTCCCTGCTCACTACACAGTTTTTTGGCAGTTGGAAAGAGCAACTGCCATTCACTAAGTGCTTTTGAAAATAAATAAATCCCTGAGAATCCCCCCATGAAGAGATTAACTAGTCCAAACCTGCTGCTTCTGTCAGATTTCTACTACCTACTGTAAGTGACAGAAACATAGGAGAAAAGTAATTTATGGCTCATTTTACTCTGAAAAAAAAATGTACTTCTTATTTGTATATGTTTGCACATATTTTAACTTTTACAATTTTTGCCATAGCGCCCCTTTAATAAGATGGCTAAACGTGTGAATGGTAACCACAGTCAGTGAGACACTTGCGCATTTTAAACCCCTGAGAGGCTGTCCAGATTCTGTATGTGGCTCAAGTGATGATGTACAGTAAAGCATCCCTGGTGAACACATAACACTTTCTCCTGTTATCTCCATACAAAATGGAAGTACTGTGGTGCAATCAAAAAGATTTTTTTTAACAATTATGAACGTGCTGTGAGCAATAATATGTGGTCTTAAATGACAATTTTCTACCCATAGGAATGCCTTGCATGACCTGAAACGCTCCCAGATCATCACTAGTAATAATTCAGTTGACAGGAAACCAGTGCTAAACTTTACACACTGTCTACTACAGGAAAAGACTGCATTCTATGCAGCCTTCCCTCCCTTTCTACAGTGCTCATTTTCAAAATCAAGTCTGTAGAAAGTTATCACAAGTCTCTTTGGTGCCTATGCTTCCAGGAATAGGAGTACAAACACTTATGGTAGCTACGCCTAATGGAAGCCATTCCCTTCATATGGGTATTAGAGCAGAAACTGATATATTCATGTGGGTCATATCCTAGAAATCCACACCCTTGATGTCTCACCTGGTTATACACTTGCACAAGCCAGCTGAATAGAAGCTAGCTGATGTATGATTAGGTGGGCAGGTAAGGGGCTTGTACACAAATGTGAGCATGGGAATTAGGCATCAGGCAGGGGAAAACATCAGGAAAGAAACCTATGCTTAGGCATCAATTACTATAGCCTTCTTCATACATGCTACCCTGTATCTAAAATGCATAATGACTATTGCAAAAATAGTGTATTTTGTAATACCTTGTAAGGGAGTTGCTGGTAGTTTTCTCCGTAGATGTCTGGAGGTGTCTATTGTTTGAATCTAGCAAAGCAAGCACATAAAAGGAAGAACATTTCCCATCAATGCAGTCTGAATGTACTGATGACAGAACATAAAGGGCTCGATTCAGTAAACGGTGCTAACCCAGTTAGCACGCCTAAACGCCTAACTAGGTTAGCACCGTTGTCCACAAAGTCCTGCGCGCAAAACTTAAAGTCCGGTGCGCAAAACGTCGCATCGCGATGGCCCTATAACATCGCATTGGATGCGACTTTAACATAGCTAGCATGCATGCGACTATAACGTCGCATGGGTGCAACGTTAAGGTCACATCCAATGCGACGTTATAGGGCAATTAGGTGCAAAAATGTCGAGGCACCGCGATGCGACGTTTCGCACGCACCGGACTTTGCGCACGCAAAGTTTTGCGCGTGGGACTTTGCACACGATGCGTTTCGCATGAGTTTTAATATGTGAACAGCTGGTTTAGGCGTGAAGAGGCGTGCTAAGTAGGCGTGCTAACACTTAGCACCGTTTACTGAATCGAGCCCAAAGAATTTAAACAAATCCATCAAAATGCTTAGCAAATTAAAGGATACCTTACCCGAGGCAAAGCTACCGAAGCTGAGCACAGAATTCATGTTGGATCCACATACCTCTGTGCATTGTCCATTCCTCTTGAGGGAAGTGAATGGGGTGAGCAATATGAGGGAATGGGAGGGTGATAGGAGGGATCATCACAGCAAGCCTGCCTCTTGAATGATTATGGAGGAACGAGGAGAAATGGACAACACACAGAGGTATGTGGCTCAAAGCCTTTACACGTGATAACTGAGTTATCACGCTTTAGTGAATCGAGTCCATTGTGCACGTGAACAGTTTCCACCATTCGCGTGTTAAGTTTTATCGCGCGAACGGCGTTATGCTTCATGCGCTAAGTGTGGAATGCCATTGAAAACTACGGCCCTTCGCACGATCAGAAGATAGAGTTTGGTAATGAAATCAGCAATGGTGCTTACATTAACATGTGAGTTAACATAATACGGTGCTTGCAAAGATTAACACGCGGCGCTTTATGTACTGTATACAGTAATAATTCATGATCTACATTCCGTTCGCGTGATCTGCAGTGACTTCATGTGATAATGATACTTAGCATAAGATAATGATACTTAGCACATGATAATGATACTTAGCACATGATATCATGTGCCAAGCGGCTTATCACTGTCGTGCTAAGTGTTAGCAAGCTTTATTGAATCGAGCCCATAGCGTGAAGATACCTCTGTGCTTGTCTCAGGCCAGGTATTCTTTAAATTAGATCCACAATACACATTCCAATATGAATTATTTTTATGTTTATTGCAAGTCACTTTCCTTTTTAGCACATATGAAAAAGGCGTATTAAGGACGTATTAAGGAGTTGATGCACTAAAAGTCTTTAGTGTCACACATTTTATCCCATATTTTTAGTTGTACACTTGCCTCACAATTAATTCCCATTTATACACCATAAATGGTTTATTGCAAATGCTGAGCATGTTTTCTTCAAGACATAAACATTCATACCTGGTTGGTGTTTTTTTGTTCATGTCTTCTTGTCAGACGCACACATGGAGAGACATTCAATCCAGCAACCGTGAGAGCTGATATCCTACTTTCAATATCTGAAATCTGAACAAATATTATAGGTGTTATGTAAAATTACTGCAAGAACTATGATCTACTACAGCAGTGAGCAAATCACGGTAGCACTCAGCTCATTTTTACATTCTTTACCTGAACATAAATCTATGCAAAAAGTAATATACTTTTCATGTCTTGGTACTGACTGACTTTGCCAACAATAATAAGAAAGTTTGCATCTGACCAATGCTGCACATAGGTCAACATAAGTTCATTATAGTTGTGTAATTACTAATACGCATAATTACATAATTAATACACATAACAAATACATAATCTATTATGGCTACCACAGACACCTAGCAGACTAGGTAGTGATACACTTTATAGTACACCAAATTATTATTTCTTAGTGCTATATGCCGCGTTTTAATTATTATTATTATTGATTTATAAAGCGCCAACATATTGCGTGGCGCTGTACAAAGTAAGAAATAAACATGGGGTACCAAATAATACAGACAATAATATACACCAGTGTACAAAATACAGAGTAGGTACAAAATACAGAATTGAGAATAACAGTGACATAATTATTATGAATAAATGTAAAACAAAATCCAAAACACAAAAGGGTGAGAAAACCCTGCTCTTGTGAGCTTACAAGATAGGGGGGCACCTGGAAACCTTCAAACATACTCTGAAAACACACCTATTCAGACGAGCCTATAATTTTGTATAGGTAGCATCCAAGGTTCACTGCCTCACAAATTAACCCCTGTGTCTCCTTCCCTATTGTTTCCTCCCCACTAACCTCTAGATTGTAAGACTCTGAAAAAGGCTTTCTTTCTGTGGTTTCTATAGTATCCATGATTCAGTACCTGCCGCTCAGCATGATGTACTTGTGCAGCTGCTGTTGCCACTTGGTCTTCTAGATCAGCAAGTTCTATCTCTGTAGTTACACTGTTGATTTTGCGAGCAGACTCTTCAATTTCATCCAGCTGCCCTTCCAATCCATACACAGTTCCAGCTGTGAGGTATACCTACAAGCGTTAAGTCAAATATATGTTATTTTGGGTATTTTATCATTTTTGTTTATAAATGTTTTAATATTTTGCAGTACAGAACCCCCTCTCCTCCCCCTCTCAAAAGCAGAAAATCCATCCAAACAGTGGTGGTGCATGACTAGCCTGTCTCCCTGACTAAATGCAATGTGTAAACCTATTACATTTCAGTGGAGTCAGTACAAAGTTCCTATGGTAAAAATGTATATTTTTAGTGCCTTGTCACTAGATGCTGAAAAGCTATTTTATAGATAACATGAAAAAGTATCTACTACTTTTATTTTTATTACTACCGGTAGTAGTCAATCAGCTGTTTGCTGACACCGCTAAACCATACCTAGCAAAACAAAACAGAACCGATTTATACGTTTTATGATTATACACCCCAGTATATACACCACAGTATATGACAGTTGTTGTAATGATTTAGTGTGATGACACTGATTTTTTCAAACATTTAATTTTAAGATTGGTAATCTGTCCCTATACACTATATAATATAGGGGAAGGGAGGTAGTAGGCACTACTCTATTATATGTAAATTAATTCTATATTCAAATGGAGATAATGTAATGAAGTCTTTAAAACCAATTTCCAACTTCTTGTAGCCAATATATGGGTGGGCTAAATCCTATGTACTGTGGTTTTACCCTTAAATATGCAAAAAGTTGTCCAATTCGTAAAAACGGTGATTTACATAAGGTCTGGTGTACACCAGAGGCGGGACAAGGTCCTTCAGCACCCAAGGCTGAGACAACAAAGTGCGCCCTTCCATTCCTCCCACCCCAGCCTTCACACACTGATTGCTATTAGACTAACAGGTGCCCCAGGGCCCCCAACCTCCCCAACACCTTAATCTCTAGTTATCTGGCTTGCAGTCACTGTCATGTATCCCCTTTTCTTATTTCTTTCTGCTTCAAACACAATTGGGAATGACAGCTGAATGAATTGTGCTCCCCCTCCTACACTGCGCCCTGAGGCTGGAGCCTCTCCAGCCTCTGCCTCGGCCCGGCCCTGGTGTACACCAAGCAATTTCCACTTCAGATCCCTACTTCTTATCGATTAAATGATAGATTGGGAAAAAATATACAGCCTACTGATTGCCGAATCTCAAGCTCAAAATTGATCTCTTTCTCAATCACAATATGATTGGAGAGGCTGGAAAATATTGATTTTGAGTGGCTGGATAGTGCAATGGTTAATGGCTGGATAGTGCCTCTGTCACAGAAGACCAGGGTTCGAATCTCGACTCTACCTGTTCAGTAAGCCAGCACCTATTCAGTAGAAACCTTAGGCAAGTCTCCCTAAAACTGCTAATGCCTATAGACCACGTCCTAGTGGCTGCAGCTCTGGCGCTTTGAGTCCGCCAGGAGAAAATGCAATATAAATGTTATTTATTTTGTCTTGATTGAAATACTGCCCATTATTCCATGTGTTTGTTTGATTCTAGCTACATTTTTTCCTCTTAATTCATTTTCAATCAATATCAATTTAAATTTGAAAAAAAAATTGCATAAGTGTGTACACCAGCTTTTTTCTCTTTCCGGACACTAGCTTTCTTCTCTATCAGGACAAGTCATGGTATAGGAACAAAAAGCGTATAATCCTATCCATCAATAAATTAAATGCCTCATAATGAATGGAATAAAGAATAAGAAGGAGAGCGCTATACAATAGATGGCAAATATACTGAAGTGGCAGCGAAAACATTGTATTGAGAATGGCATGTTTTTGCTTCACCAAGGTAGTGCAGAATAGCTCTGAAAATTGATCCCCACAAAGTAATTATGGTCCTATTTGATGATCTTCAAATTCCCAAATGTAAATAAATAGAATCACCACCCTTTGAGTAGTTACAGACTGACTGAATTTACATCTCTGCCTTCTCTGTGCCCAGTGAATGTACACTGAATACAGAATTTGTCCCTTTTGATCCTTAGAACACTGGCTGTAAACCCACTCATGTAGAGGATTTGTAGGATCAAAGTCTTTAGAAAGCATGTATATAACTAAATGTGGTCTAAGTACTGAAACTGTCTACCTAAAAAAATGGTATATACAGTGGGGGAGTATGTGTGTGGGAGGGGCTCATCATGCAATCTTTATCTGCAGAGGAGGAGCAGAGGCGGGAGCAGAAGAAGAGTGAAGAGACCAGGCAGAGAGCATATCTTATCTTATCAATAAAACCTGTACTGCTTTCAAAAGTTCTCTTGTATAGGCCCATACACACGTCGGATTTTTGAGAACGACCCGTAGTTTGAACGTTCCGTCGTTCGCACGTCAAATCCGGCGTGTATACAGACTATCGTTCGGGTGATAAGACTGGTTTTCAGCGATCCGCCGGGCAGGTCGCTGAAAACCAGTCTTATCACCCAAACGATAGTCTGTACACACGCCGGATTTGACGTGCGAACGACGGAACGTTCAAACGACGGGTCGTTCGCAAAAATCTGACGTGTGTATGGGCCTTATACCTAAGAATAGGTGCTTAAAGAGACACTGAAGCGAAAAAAAATATATGATATAATGAATTGGTTGTGTACTAGCAGTACTATTCTCATATTTTTATTTTCAGGTATATAGTGTTTTTTCTAACATTGCATCATTCTCTAATCTGTGCAGATTACACAACACTCAGCATTCAAAATGAGTCTTTCAGAGCAGTCTGTGAAGTAATGAACTCTCCTTTAGCAGAGGAAAAGTAAACAGTTCAATTACAGTTGAGATAATAAAAGTCAGATAATAGCCCCCTCCACGACTAAGTTAGTCAGAGAGCTTAATAGCTTTTTTGCATAGAGATAACAACTGGAGTTTCTCAACTCCTCCTGTACTGGAAACAATTACACTGATGTATCTGATCTTAATGTTTCTTTTTTTAGCTGTACTACACATACAAATCATAATATCATCATTTTTTTTTCGCTTCAGTGTCTCTTTAAATGTTACTTTAGGGAGTTTAGTTCCACAATACACATTATTTACTAGACAAGGCTACAAAAAAGATCCTTATGATTATTTAGTATAACTAATACTAATATAAAGACTACAGTTTTATATAAAGTGACAGACATACTATAAAAGTCTCTATACTATAAAAGTCAGAGTTTATTCAGAGACAGACCATATAGAGTGGCTGTTTTAAAACGTATACCCTATATTACAATCACACTGGACTATGCCCTACTTGTTGCCAAAAATAGATGAAAAAAACATAAACAAAAAGATGCATAACAAATGTCTTCTCCAAAAATGCCAGTACTGTAAAGTACACATTTTGGACATCCACTCCATACAGTCTGTGTCTGTAAGAATTGGCTCACTGTATGAGACACTTGTCCATACGCAATTCACTTTTTCTCCTGAGTTTTCACCTAGGTGATATTTTTACAACTTGTCATAAAATGCGTTTTAAGCCACCAGCAAGCAAGAAAATACTCAAAATAAATTTGATAGTACTTTTTCACCAACTTTTGGGTACTTTTTCAATTGTAAAACGCTGAAAATTTAGTTTAAAGAGAATATGTAAATTATCTCCAAGGAGATAAGTCAGGTGAAAAAATTAATTGCATATGGGCCCAGGGCCCATATGCAGTAACTTTTTTCTCTTGACTTATCTCCTAGGAGATATTTTTTTCTTCTTCTAGTTAAAATAACTTTTCAACATTTTGCAACTGAAAAGTAGAAGAGAAAGTACTATCAAAATTATTTTGAGTATTTTCTTGCTTGCTGGTGGTTTAAAGGGCATTTTATTGACGATTTTGAAAATATAACCTAGGAGAAACCTGAGGCCCATATGTAATTCACTTTTTCACCTGAATTTTCTCCTAGGTGATATTTTAACAACTTGCAAATAAAATGCCTTTATACCACCAGCAAGCAAACACTCAAAATAATTTTGACAGTACTTTTTCACCTACGTTTTGGTACTTTTTCTATTGCAAAGTGCTAAAATGTTAATTTAATTTATATTGAAGATGAAAAATTATCTCTTGGGAGAAAACTCAGGAAAAAAATGAATTGCATTGCCCCTTGTCATAAAATGTCCTTCAAACCAGCAGCAAGAAAGAAAATATTCAAAATAATTTTGATAGTACTTTTTCACCAACTTCTGGGTTCTTTTTCATTTATAAAATGCTGAAAAGTTTCTTTTAAAGAGAAGATGAAAATTATTTTATGCTTATTAATATGCTCTCAAGTAGAGAGAAGAAGGTTTAACAACTACTGTCAGTTTACTTTTACCAGTTTGCTGTATCCTAGTTGGGGAGATTTCATGTCCCTTCCTGTCTTTTGTGACACTTATGAAGGGGAAAGTAGTGAGTAAACATTTGAACATTACCTGACAGGGGCACAAATAGTAACAACATGTAAAATATGTTGTAACCCCCCTCTCTTTCTACAATTATGGTCCCCTGGTTCCAGTTCTTTCTCACACTTATTTACGAAACAGAAAACAGGTAAGCATTTTCCCAGTTTTGATTCAGACAATAGTAAAAGAAGGTCCGCACTGATGTCTCCACTCCAATGTAGTTTATTCAGGACATGTCCAGTTCAGGTAAAACACTTAGACTTAGACATGTTTCGGACTCCAAGTCCTTAATCATTATGATTAAGGACTTGGAGTCCGAAACATGTTAGTCTAAGTGTTTTACCTGAACTGGACATGTCCTGAATAAACTACATTGGAGTGGAGACATCAGTGCGGACCTTCTTTTACTATTGTTGCTCATTGGGTTTGGCCACTCGTGTTCCTGCACTGTCCCACCCAGTACGGTGTAGCGGTACTTCTGTCTACTTTGATTCAGACAGCAGTACATACATAACAATGGTTTTGATCCTTGCATGCTCTATCTATCCTCCCAAGAACACACGCACGCAAAAAAGAAGTAGTAAGGCTTTAACAGAGATTAATCAACTTAACAAATATTTTTATTGTCCTCCCTGTGAAATTCAGTACACTTTAGACTTATCTGGATATGTATTAATCCAACTGGTTAAATGTTCTCCAGTACATAACATTTTGTGATGAAAAAAGTCATCTTTTTTTCAAGTTATATCCCGACTCAGTGATAAGGGCACGGAGACATTAGGGTATCTTGATCATCCTGTTCATCATTACAGCCTTTTTGACATTGGCCTATGTTAGCTGTCTTGGTGCTATTATGAAGAACTAAGAGAGAATATTAAAGCCACTTCATGTTGCTTCTTCCTCTTTACTGAAATCTTAAAGTCTGAGTCAGCCACGAAAGGCTAAAAGTCTTGAAAGGGGACATTTTGAAAGTGGCTGAATGTGAGTAAATGGGACAGTAATATAATAAAAACTGAGAGAAGAGTAACATTATTATCTATTTTAGGATTGTCTAGTATTCATCCAAGTATCATAGTGTAGTGACATTTTCCTGTACCAAACTGTGAATCTGCTTGGTGTACAAAACTCCCCTTACCTAAATGATAAAGATGGATTTAAAATGAACCCGCGGTGAGAGTGATATGGAGGCTGCCATTTTTATTTCCATTTAAACAATACTAATTGCCTAATAGCCCTGCTGATCTATTTGGCTACAGTAGTATCTGAATTACACCAGGAGCAAGCATGCAGCTAATCTTATCAGTTCTGACAATATTGTCAGAAACACCTGATCTGCATATGCTTGTTCAGGGTCTATGACTATGAAAGTATTAGAGGCAGAGGATCAGCAGGGAAGCCAAGCAACTGGTATTGCTTAAAAGAAAATAAATATGGCAGCCTCCATATCACTCTCACCTCAGGTTCACTTTATAGAACACTGAAGCAAAAGTGGAGCAGGTGCCCATAGCTACCAATCACATTCCTTCTTTTATTTAACGCCTGCAATCTTATTGCTTGCTCTATGCTTCACTTTTGCAGCAATATTCTTTGCACCTATCTTGATAAATTAGCCCCACCAAGTACAGGGGCACTAGGAAAGCCTAGGATTCAGTATTATAACCAAGTCATTAGCAGCTTGAAGCAGGATCTTTCAAAGTCAGTTTTTAAGTTGCTGGTATACTTTACATTCATTTCATTTTTGAAACTCTAGATCTCAAATGCCTATGAATTATTGTTATATATATAATAGAAATAAATCACAAATACATGTGAAAATAAACACTTAAACATGCAACTTACAGCAGCAAAGGTGGCTGACTTAAAGAGGAACTCCAGTGAAAATAATGTAATAAAAAAGTGCTTCATATTTACAATAATTATGTATAAATGATTTAGTCAGTGTTTGCCCATTGTAAAATCTTTGAAATCCCTGATTTACATTTTGACATTTATTACATGGTGACATTTTTACTGTTGGCAGATGATGTAGCTGCTGCTTGCTTTTTTGGCAGTTGGAAAGAGCTGTAAACAGCTATTTCCCACAATGCAACAAGGTTCACAGACAGGAAACTGCCAGGAGTACATACTCAGAGTTTCTTGTGGGAGGGGTTTCACCACAATATCAGCCATACAGAGCCCCTGATGGTCTGTTTGTGAAAAGGAATAGATTTCTCATGTAAAAGGGGATATCAGCTACTGATTGGGATAAAGTTCAATTCTTGGTTGGAGTTTCTCTTGAAGGCCCTTGGGGACAGTTGGTGTTTGCCTGCTCTCAAAACGGTGTAAGGGCATTTACTAACCTATGGTCAAGATTTTAAGTGTTTGACAGTATGATAACTCTTCGATTAAGAAAATAAATCAGTTTCTACAAGCAGCAGCATTTTTGTCAAAACATTGTTTTTCAGAAGTTAGTCCTTGCATCGTTAAAGTAGAATTGAAGTGAAAGAAAGTCAGGTAAGTACTTATGGAAAGGGAAGGCTTTGGATTTAATTGGATCCTATTGCACTTTCTCTGTCCCCTCAAAGTAGCTTTGTTAAAGTTATGTCACCCCCCATTAGAGCAATTCAACTAACTGGTGAATTACACCTCTGTAATTCCTTGGAAGGCTTTGGGATCATTTGTGTCACAAAAAGTTTCCACAGGTGGGTGGCTCCATACTGCGCATGCGAGAGCGCACTCGAGTGTGCGCTTGTGCAGTACAGCCTGTCTTTGGGCGTGCTCAGGGACATGAGTGCTCCCGATGACTTACGAGAATTTCCGGAGGTAGCAAATTTGAACACACAAAGCTTCCTAAAATGCATAGTAAATTTATTAAAACTCTATCTTTCAAACAACATTTTAACACACATATTTTAAACATTTTACAGTCTGTAGAAAGTGTAACCTCTTTGCAAGAAATTTCAATAAAATGAGATGGAAATCAGCATATTTCTTTGAAGACCACATTTACTGAAGACAATGGTGCAATGTGGAAGAGGTGTTAGTTTTCTAGAAATTTGTAGAATAACTGAATACATTTGTAGAGAGATTCTCCAGTATATTTTTAGATTATGCTGTACCATGAAGTTTACATGCAAAGAATCCTGACTGAATCATGCTTGGCCCCGGGTTTGACTTTTTCAGTATAAAGATCAACCTAAAAGGTGTAAATTACCCCACTAGATACTAACATAGCCACTGCAATGCAGAGAAATGACTTCATGTCCTATTTTAGCTGACAAGTGACACCTATACACAGAGAAAATAATCACATGGTTATGTTTATAGCTATTAAAAGGTATATTTATTATTAGCTTTAAAAAAAGCTTTTGATTTCTTCAGAGTTGACTGCAGCTTCTTCATTGCCATGCACAACTCTTCTTCTTTGTTTCATTTAAAGAAAACCAGAGATAAAAATAATAAAAGATTTATACATAACTGGGGCTTCCTACAGATCGCTCCCACGTCGCCGTCCTCCGCTGCCTGCAGCTCCGGTATCGGGGTCCTGTTACTTCGGCCAATTGCGGCCAGTCTGCGGAAGAGGAAGTGCGCTCTCTACATATCTCTCCAGCGGCTGCTGGAGAGTTACGTAGAGAGCGCACTTCACTTGCACTCTATTATTTTTCATCTCTGGTACACTTCAAGAAGGACTGAAGACCACACAGCTCACTTCCAGATTTTCTGCAACAAGTAACCAAGGAATATGTAAAGTAGTAAGGAAGGTCCGCAACAATGTCTCTTCTTGAAGCTCAATGTTTATTTAGGACATATCCTCATATTAGTAAAAAAAGCACAGCTGACATGTTTCGGGCCAGATTTGCCCTTAATCATAGCTATGATCGAAACATGTCAGCTGTGCTTTTTTACTGATATGAGGATATGTCCTAAATAAACATTGAGCTTCAAGAAGAGACATTGTTGCGGACCTTCCTTACTACTTTACATATTGATTGGATCAAGCAACCAAGGGTCCAGCACTGTCTCTGGCGGTTTGCAGTGTAGCGGTGAACCCTTCTTCTTACTACAAGTAACCAAGGAAGCAGAAAAGGAATCCCAGAGAATATTAGCCAGCATCAGAACAGGGAAGAGCAGTCCTTGTGCCTCTGATCAGCTGCTGAGGTCGTGACATTTGCTAGGCTGCCACAGGAACATCAGCAGACAAAATTAAAACATGGATACAGTGATATTGTTATTTTAACAATATCAGTTAAAATGGGTTCAAACTTTCACCAGCTTCTAGCTAGCTCAGCTGTTTGTCTGGTACCTGAAAAAAGGAACTTGTGAAACATACCAAAGGAAAGTTGTGAAAACGCTGCTCAAACTGGAAAATGCAACTATTGTCTACATTTACAAATAAAATCAATGATTATTTTCTCCAAAACTATATCAACATGTTTATATGCAGTTGTGTGACTTCGATGCTAGTGCTGAAAATGCAGGTCAGATAGGATCTATATGAATGTGGTCATAGATTAATATATTAAAGGATGGACTCTGTAGACATTGGACAGGAAGTTGGACAGGTAGATGTAAAAAAAAATGTAAATCTTTTCACCCAGTCTTCTGATTCATGAAACTATGAAAGTGTTCAGCTAAAAAGGCCACATGTCTGTTTCCCTTTTCAGCTTTGTGACTTCCTGTTTCACATGCTGGCTTACTAGATAATAAATCTGCAAAAGACACGAGCTGTATTAGTGAACTCGGAAATAAAAATGTAATCTGCCTGGCAATGTCATGTGCTAGGGCCATGTGGGTCAGAAAACTTAACAGAATTGCCATTTCTTATTAGAATAGGAAATTATGTATGTTATTCAAGCAAACCTGAAACAAAAATAAACTTATATGAATTATATGTGTAGTACAGCTAAGAAATAGAAAATAAGTAGCAAAGAAAAATGTCTCATTTTGTTTTCCAGTACAGGAAGAGTAAGAGCTTCTCTGAGATCTTCATTGCACCCAACATGGGTCACATGGTTGGATACAGTCCTGTTATCTGAAGCACTTAAACAGCAGATAAACAATGGGAGACAGTTTGAGATAGGGTTTTACTGCAGCAGAGTTCAAATGGTCATTATTTCTGCTTTGTTTTATAGTTTAAAAGATAGAGTGTGCTTTCTAAATTGCAAATATTACAGAATGATGTAATATTTTAAAAAAAGCTATATAACTGAAAATAAAAATATGAGGCTCTTTTCTTTGCTAATAATGTTCTATTTCTTATCCATACTAAACATACAATTCATTATATAGTTTCTTTTTGCTTCGGGTTTGCTTTAAGTACTATTTTACATAGTAATTAGGAAATAACATTACAGTAACTTTAATCATCCTTACATTTTCCTCCAGTTTGGTAAGTTGGTCATCCAGTGTGAGGGGGTCATCAACTATGGGAAAACTCCCTTGTTCAACAGTATTTCCTGGGGAATCCCATGGATCCGTAGATCCTGCTATCAGTTCCTCGGTTGCATTGATGACTTTTAGGACTTCTGTTGATATGTTGCAGAGAGACACAGCAGAGTACTTCTGTTTATGCACAAGAATACATGGGGATAAAACAGCAACAAGTTAGAAAAATATGGAGCAGTACATGGAAATAAAATACGTTAGAGTGAAGTCATATCTTGATTGAACACTTAGAACTCTTAGATCCCTCCTCATCCTACATGACAACTGGTGTCTGGTAGCACCCAGCCTGACCGCACGGGTGCTCACTTCATATATACGTGTTCAAATGTGTCCAAATGCTGTAACTGTACCCCTTATATTGTCTGTCTGCTTACATATATGTATCGTTATGTCCTGCTTGTTCTCACACTAGCCCTGTACTTGCCAAACCCAATTCCGGGCACGGCCCAGCCGTGCTTGGCGAAATAAAAGATTCTGATTCTGATTAGGATATGGGAATAACTCTTTTAATGCTATATTTGCTTTTACCGTCCGGTTATCACACATTGCACAGAATATGTAATCAATAGTAACTTTTTATATGAATGAATAACTTGGATCAACTGGAGACTTACATTTGCAGGAACCATATTATCGTATATTCAAAAGAAAAATTTTACTTTCTGATACATTTTTGTTTAAATAGTCCATTAAACTGTGTTACACAGTATAGTATTTATTTTAAAGCAAGTACTTAAGCTACATACAAATGCTAGGATTTCATCAGAAGGGCAGATCATTTGCTATTGTCTCAGGTGAAAATGTATTGTCCGTACAGCTGTCTCATGTCAATTAGTGATCCATCATGTTGAATTATTAAATGGCAAATGACGAATGACTGCTATCATCTTTTATTATTCTTTCTGCTCCCACAATGGCTAAGTGCTTCATTGCTGTGGAGAGCACAGCAGTGGAGAAGCAGTGCAGTGGGTTCACTGATGGGCAATGGCGTCACCTTGGGAAATCCTTTACTCTTTGTCAAATTGGCTCATAAAGCTGCACTATGCAGGAGGTAAAACTTGGTCCCGTGGTCCTCCTTTAGCTTTGAAGGGTTTACTGCAATGGCACATTCATTCCATAGCAATGGGGGGGTTAACATTCTTGGGGATGTTCTTGGGAATGTACACAGTAGTTAGGAGTATTTATTCCAATCTCAGTAACAGCTTTCCACCATTCAATGCAACATCCTCGAAAACAATGCCCTGCATGCTCCTTCTTCTTTCCTGATATAATAACCATGACTATTTTTTCAATTTTCCTCCTTTTAAGGTGTTTTATGTTTCATGTATGGCTGCTTTACCAGTCACTTACTGTGAAGCATATTGAGAAGTTTAAAGGGGAAAAAAGGTAATACACCAGAATAATCAGAAGTACATCAGTGTTAGGCGACTTCTTTAGTCTATTCACTACTGCTGATACAAGCTAATTATAAACTGATTTTGTTAAACAAGCTCAGGTACACAGAACAGTAGATTTCTTCAATAACTATATGTTGAATAAAGACTTTTCATTGTGTGCTATGCAAGAGTTTGGGTCTGCTTTAAACTGCTACAGCATTAATTCAGCAGCAAAGCCCAACCAAATTTGGTACTATTTAGTATAAATGTGTTTAGACCTTATTATAACAGTGCATCATGCTCCCTGCTCCTTCGAACCCACTGCTTGTAATCCACCATCAAACTGGCATATTACCGGTATATCAACTGTTAGTGAAGGGAAACAACAGAAGATTCACCCATTAAATAGCATGTGGTACATTGCTAAAATGATAGTAAATGTTCAGCTGATTTTAATACATTAGTTTAACTAACATGCAATGTCTATGCACAGTGTAGCAAGCTACTGACGGAACAAAATCCTAATAAAATGACCCCTTAGTATGTTTATCAACATAGTGAATTAATAAGGTGTAATTGGACTGCAAGAAGGGAATTCCCAGAATGTGAGAAACACAAACCACAATAACTTAATTGGAAAACCAAGTATTTTCTCTGGAGCATAAAATTGTAATTCACTACAAATGGATTTCACCATTAGCTGCTGTTTAATGCGGAAATTTCTGCAGTAATGGCTTTTGTAGCAAAAACGTAAATGGGTAATTCAGCAAATATAAGCAACTGAATAGCAAGTATACACATTAGTGATGGCCGGACATTGCGATTTTGTGTTCACGAATGAGTTTGCGAATTTTACCGTGAAAATTTACAAACCGAAAATGTGTGGCAAGCCCTATTGACTTTAAAGTGGTCTGAAACTCTGACATAACATTCAGTAAAAATGTGTTTTCCTACTTTTTATTACTCATACAGTTGTCATATTTGCTTTTGTGCATAAATAATATTGTCTCTTTACAAATTACAAGTTTGCAAAGTGTAGTTTATCTTGCCCTGAAACCTGCCATTGCATTTTATTCAAACTGCTTTTTATTATATATTAAAATCGTCTAATTAGCTGTTCTGAGCTTTTGTTGTGCTTGAAGCACAGAGAGCTTCACAGAGATCTCCTTTTCACATTTTACACTGTGTTTACACAAATGTATCAACATTGCAATGCAAACAATCTGCAAACCAGACAATGGATGATGAAAAAAGCTGGTATTCTTTATTTAGAACTTCACATGACAAAGTGCAATAAAACCACAGGATCAACTGACGCGTGTCGAACCTACAATATGCCCTTAGTCATAGTTGAGCACAGCACATTTCAGAATATTTTGCTACAAAAAACTTAGTTAGTTTTGTAATTTCATAACTATTGAATTGAAATGCTAAGTGGTAATGGTAAGTTTATAAATACCATTACAGAAAGACTCTGGGTGCACTGATGTATGTTTATAGTACTCAAATAACAATAGTGCAACTTGACTTACAAGAAAACCTGTAAGGCAGTGTTTCTCAAACCTGTCCTCGTGACTCCCCAATGGTGCATGTTTTGTAGGCAACCTCACCTATGCACTGGTGGGTAATAAGTGCCTCAGCCACATGGAATTTACATAGCTGAGACACTAAATATCCAACCTGTGCATAGGTAAGGTTGCCTGCAAGACATGCACCATTTGTATAGTCTCAATGACAGGTATTTAGGAACACTACTGTAAGGAAAAAAAGTGCGCTGGGGAGGGGGTGGGTGTACTTCCCTCGATAGGGGGAAGCCTTACAATCCTAATTATGCTTCCCCTGTCCTCTTCACATTGGGGATCCAACACTGGCAGCCCCGAAAAAACAACAACATGTGGCAGTTGTGTGCATGCGCACTAGCGGCTCTCCATCCTAGCTCCAGTGAAAATAGCCAAGTCAGATTGGGGCTGCCCAACTGTGCAGTAGAGTGGACCCAATCAGGCTCGGCTATTTCCACCAGAGCCCAAGCAGAAAGCCGCCAGTGCGCATGCGCTTATATCTAGTATCCGACAAGGAGATCTTCAGGGGTCCCAGCGCTGGATCACCTCTGCCTCGGAGGTTGGGGGAAGACATATTAGGATCCAGAGGTTTCGCCTCTCAAGATAAGTACCCCCCAAGAGCACTTTTTTGCACAGGTACACTTTAGAATAGTAACAAATAATTTAGGAAGCCTACTGCATGCGTTATTTAAGTTTACATTTTTCTGTATAAAGAGAAAAGTTATGCATCGCCAGCACTGCCTATGAGTAATAAAAAAATCTGCCCCCCCACCTTTGTTTCCCACCAACCAAATGACCAAATTGATTAAATGTTTAATTAGATTACATTGATTGAACATAGTCGGCCTTAATAAAAGGCAAACGTGCTGAATGAACTTCACTATATATTGATGCTTACCATGAGAGTGAATTAGTCACTGCACAGTTAGTAAATGAACAATATGCTATGATCAAAGATAATTCTAGAAGAGATGACAGTCTAAAATATGATAAGGTACAACACAATACTAAAACGTCAGTGCAGAAAGGGTTTCAAAATAAAATTTCTATTTCTAAACCTCTCGTACTTATTCTAAGTTTTCTCCTAGGTGATATTTTCACACAGTGGGCCATGCAATTCACTTTTTCTCCTATGAGATCATTTTTCATCTTCGATTTAATACATCTCTTTAGCACTTTGCAATTGAAAAAGTACCAAAAAGTAGGTGAAACAATACTGTAAAAATTATTTTGAGTATTTGTTTGCTTACTGGCAATTTAAAAGGCATTTCATTTGCAAACTGTGAAAATATCACCTAGGAGAAAACTCAGGTGAAAAAGTGAATTGCATATAGCCCAGTGGCCCATATGAAATTCACTTTTTCGCCTGAGTTATCTCCTAGGAGATCATTTTCATCTTCTCTTAAAACTACATTTTCAGTTTTTTAAAATTGAAAAACGACCCAAAAGTTGTTGAAAAAGTACTATCAAATATATTTTCTTGCTTGCTGGTGGCTTAAAAGGCATTTTATGGCATGTTGTGGAAATATCAAGTTGGGAAACATAGGAGTAAAAGTGAATTGCATATGGGCCCTTATCAATAAAATGCCTTTAAAGAGAAACTGCAACCAATAATTGAACTTTATCCCAATCAGTAGCTAATACCCCCTTTTACATGAGAAATCTATTCGTTTTCAAAAACAGACCATCAGAGGGCGCTGTATGACTGATATTGTGGTGAAACCCCTCCCACAAGAAACTCTGAAGACCATGGTACTCCCTGCAGTTTCCTGTGAACCTTGTTGCATTGTGGGAAATAGCTGTTTACAGCTGTTTCCAACTGCCAAAAAAGCATGCAGCAGCTACATTACCTGCCAAAATTAAAAATTTCACCATGTAATAAATGTCAGAATGTAAATCAGGGATTTAAAAGATTTTACAATGGGCAAACACTGACTAAATCATTTATACACAATTATTGTAAAAATGAAGCACTTTTTTCATTGCATCACTTTCACTGGAGTTCCTCTTTAAAGCCAACAGCAAGCAAAAAAAAACACTCAGAATAATGTTGACAGTACATTTTCATCTACTTTTTGATACTTTTTCAGTTGCAGAGTGCTAAAGGGTTATGTTAACAAGATTAAAAATTAAATCTTAGCAAAAAAACCTAGAAAAAATAATAAATTAAATAAGGGTCATTATCTCCAAAGGAAGTGACACAGTGATAACGTGTTCCAAGAGTGGCCATCAGGCTACACATACTCAAAGGATATGTTGACAACTCATGCAGAAAAATCACAGTGTGGTCAAAGAACATACAAAGCATGGCAGGCTATACTAGCCACAGTCAGATTTAATGAGAAAGACACTAGAAAACGACAGGTTTAAAGGGATCAGAGCAGTATTTAAAAAAATTGTCAGAGCAACATCCCCCTAAGGTTTGTAAACTGTGCATACTGTAAGGGCTAAAGCAGACTTACTTACCTAGGGGGGCTGCTCTGCAGCACCTGTGCCCATATAGAAGCCTCCATCTTCTCTCTTCCCTGTCAAATTAACAGTTAGCAGATTCCAGCTGGTTATTGTATGTTGCGCGGAATGCATGCTTTAGGCGTGTGATGCATGCTAAAAGATGCAAATACCATTGATGTGGTTACAGATGTAGCCACATCAATAGGAACTACATCTCCCTGTATGCATTGCATGTCCCTAGCATGCATTACATGGCCAGGGACATGTGAATAATCATCAGGAACCTGCGACTTTTCAGCCTAAGCAAATATTTCATCCATTTTGTTTGTATGTTGATTTTGAATTCAGAATTTACAATCCCTCCATGCCAAACTTAGTCTCAGTTATGTGAAGATTGAGTAAACAAAGGGTCTTATCTATGTGTCATAAATTAGCTGCTCAAGCTGTGCACGGTGAGCGTTGGTGAGGCATCAGGTGCGCAGAGATCTTCAATCAATGTATCAAGAAGAAGGTCGCAAGATAGAGGATATTGGCGTGGGACCTTTTCCGAAGGATATTGGTGTGGGAACATTTTTTTAAAGGCACAGGTAAGTATTTCTGGTTAATTAAGATTATTAAAAGACCTTTTTTGTGGCTGTGTTTTTATTTCATTTAACCCTTTGTGGAAATGGGTAAGGGGTACTTTGTACCCCTATACTCATTTCTCCTGGCAGGGGATGTCCATCTGGGGGTCCCCTTCTTAAAGGGGACTCCCAGATGCCACCATGAACCCCCCAGGGCGTCGTTGGCCCCCACCTGTCGTTGGCCCCACCTCCTCCTGGGGCACCGGAGGTGGGGAAGAGCCCCTTGTCAATGAATTGGACAAGGGCTCCCCTCCCCACCCAGAGCCCCCCATACCATGTACCATGCAGGCTGGTATAGCTCAGGGTGTGAAGCCCCACTCAGCCGGGGCTCCACATTCTGGCTATTACAGCCTGCATGGGGACAAGGGTTTAAAGAGCCTTAAGAGGGGGGACCCCAGGTCATTTTAAAATTTCACACACTCTGAACATTTAGAAAAAAAGTTTCAAAAAATAGGTAAAGTTGCCAGGTATCTTTATATGGCCATATTGCGGCTGTATAGTGATCCGTAGACTAGATTCAAGATGTCTGTAGTCTCTATTGAATAAAACTTTCTGATACATTAAGGTGGCTTATGACCCCTATATGCAAGATTCTTTTACATATCCTTTCAAGGCCCCCTTTGGATGTTCTGTTGTGATTAAGGCATCTAAATTACATTTATTTATATTTTGAAAACAAACCTCCTTGTGATGTTGTATGCATATAAACTGTTTGTTCTAACATCTTGTCAGCATACAGAAACGGAGTCTGAAGCTTACTCTCTTTCTTATAAGTTAGCCAATAAATGGTTTCATCCTGATTCAAAACTGCTTGTTTTTGCTGATGGCTAACACTGTCCAATACGCCACTGCTACTCTAGGGCATATTTATGTCATGCATAAACTGGTTTGTTCTTTAAGGGTAATGTTAATTCAGGCTAGTCTGCTTCAACGTGATTGCTAGCTACAGATGGTGTTCTTTAAAGGATACCTAAAGAGACATGTGATATGATTAGATAGACATGGGTATGTACAGTGCCAAACACACAAATAACTATGCTGTGTTCCTTTTTTGCTTTATCTGCCTGAAAGAGTTAAATATCAGGTATGTAAGTGGCTGACTCAGTCCTGACTCAGTCAGGAAGTGACTACAGTGTGACATTTACTAATAAGAAATTCCCCTTTTTTATCTCTTTCTTGCTCTCAGAAGCCATTTTCTGCTAGGAAATTGTTTTATAGTTGGAATTCTTTTCAGTGAGGGCCACACTGTAGTCACTTCCTGTCTGAGTCAGAACTGAGTCAGCCACTTACATACCTAATATTTAACTCTTTCAGGCAGAGAAAGAATAAAAGGAACACAGCATAATTATTTGTGTGCTTGGCACTGTATATACGCATGTCTATCTCATCATGTCACATGTCACTTCTGGTATCCTTTAATGAACAATTCATATACACTTGGAGAAAAAAAGGAGTAGAAATCTTGAGATGCTGCTAAACCATCCAGCCATCAAAACATGTTAAATCTGTTGTAAAGTCTTACTACTGTACAGTAAAAGATGACAAAAAATTAATTATACCCATTTAATAACTAAGTCCAAAAAAACCTAATAATAACTGTTATTTAGCACAATGTTACTTAACACTGGAACAATATAAATTGATCTTTTAACATAATGCTGCAAAAAGTAAACATGTTAATAAATTAATAAATACATGTAATAAATTAATCGATCAGAATTTTGTAACGTTTGCGGAATCGTTTTCGCGGTCAGCGCACAAGATGCGCACTGACACAGCGAAAACCTTCCACAAGCGTATAATTGGGTGGACCCAGGCTAGGTGCAATGCACCAGCAGAGGGCAATTCCCACCAGCAGATGGTGCTGTGGAGTGCAGACGAGCACAGCCTCTGCACGGCCACAAATGCCAGATGGGAATTGTACAGATCTAAGACAGTGCGGGGCTGAACAGCCCTTAAAGAGAAGAGCACAGAGATAGGCTAAATGTGTGTTCCCCAATCTATTCGCCACCCAGCAATGGTGAACACACATTCGCAGAAACAAAGTATGAACGCGATCGCGAGAGAGGCGATCGCCAGAAGTGACACAAGACTGACCAGAACAGAACACAAGAGTAGCAAAGGCACAGCAAACGACAATGAGAAAATAATGAAAGTAACAAACGCTAGCTAAACGTGAACACCGCACTCATTCGCAACAGCGAATGCGTTTACAGCGCGATCTCCGCACGTTAAGCGCAACAGAGACAAGCACGCCTAACTAACCACTGACAGACCAACACGAAACAGAGAACGCGAGCGCTTGCTTAACGGTTACCTCACCGAGCCTACAGCAAGCGTTCGTATCAGACAAAACAGACAAACGGAAAACAGGAATACGAGAGGAAAGATCCACTGCTCTTTCCGTCAGAGCGAGTGCGATCCGAGTTCAGGAACAAGAAAGCAGATCAGAAGGATCCACAGCCGCTACCGCTAGGGGCTAGTGCGATCCAAGCACAACAGACAGATGAGATAGCAGGGAGCAACCGCTGCTCCAGCTATACTCCAAGAACAAAGATCAGAAGGATCCACAGCCGCTATTGCTAGAGGCTAGTGCGATCCAAACACGACAGACAGATGAGGTAGCCGATAGCAACCGCTGCTCCAGCTTACAATCCAAGAACAAAGATCAGAAGGATCCACAGCCGCTACCGCTAGAGGCTAGTGCGATCCAAACAAGAAAGACAGATTAACAGAAGGGGCTACCAGTAGCGACCGCTGCTCTGGTTAGCACCCCAGACAGACAGAACGATTTCCTGACAACCACCGTTGGTGACAGGACAATCGCAACAGAGAGGCAATACAGACAAAATAGATAGCAAGCTAACTGCACTAGGGTCAGGGAAGCTGCCTAATGCAGTCCCAAGAATTACTCTAAGATAACTTTGACAAGAAATAGCATGGCTGACACTCTAGGAGTGTTTCAACAAACCCTGAAGGAATGACCAGCAAAGGACTCTGGGAAAACATGGGGTTTTATACTGCCAGCCTACAAAAGAGTTAGCTGGGTGATTTGCATAACCAATGTATGCAAATTCCTCAGCAGCAGAGCAGATCAGAAACTTGCAAAGTAAAGACAGGTCTCTCTTCCAGAGACCTGCAGCCCACAGACTAGAGGAATGGTCAAACAGCTGTCTGCCTGTGCAGCCAGCTGAGCGGATCCTTACAAATTTTTATTTTTGTCAGTCTTAGACTCTGAATAGGTTCACATAGTTTCCAGTCTGTTACTATGACTTAAAGGAGTCGTCAAGCAACTCCTCCTACCCATAGTACTATAGTGTACAGCACGGTCGAGGAACGGGGGCCAGCGGAGCTGTGGCGAGGGATATAGCAGCTGCCAGGGGTTGGAGGAAGCCCCGGCTAAGTAGAACTATGGGTAGCAGGACTTGCTTGACTACTCTTTAATATGTACAAAAAGAAAGATAAATCCATAAGGACTACTTTATATTACCACTTTACTATGAATGTATCACCACTTCTGTTAAATTACTACAGGACCAAGAAGATAAACAGAAGTTGATAAAATGACATTTCTTGACAAAGATTAAGTAAGCGTGAATATCAAATAATACTGAACAAATACAGTAAGTGCACACTGTCTATACTTCCACATTTGTCTAACTTTTATATCTAACTTCTACCATGCTTGCCTACTTTTTATTAAAGTGAACCTCCGGACTAAAAATCTACTCAGCAGAACTGAAAAAGCTTGGTGTTTCTTAAACAGTTTCACAGCATCAGAACTTTGTTTTTCTTACCAAAGCATCATACCAAAGCATCATTTTTAGCTGCATTTTTACCTAAGCTCCACCCATCAAAGAAAAAAAGCCCGGGCTTTTTTTTCCCTGATGCTTTGCAGAGCATGATGGGATTTCCTATGTTGTTATTCACGTTGCCTAGCAACTTTAAGAGATGCTCAGGACACAGGACAGTTGGAACTGAGTCTCATGCTCCCTGTCACCTCCTTTCAACCAAAAAGATGGCAGCCATCATGAAATCAAACATTTGCATGTTCTTTTAAAACAGTGTGGGTAAGAGATTATATTACCTATTTATTTTAATTAACATAACTAATGTAACTTAATGACAGTATGTTTGTTTAGGCTGGAGTTCCTCTTTAAGTCGAAAGTCTGCCTTTGTCCACTTTTAACAAAAATCTATTAAGGTTTTTTTTTTGCCATTCTTAAGCACCGGAACAGATTAAGAACTGGTAGGTGTTTTGGTGGTATTGATTAATTCAAATATCAGGAACTAAATCATCTGTCTCACGAGAAGCATTAAACACTGCTGATTGACTTAAAGCTTTAATAGTCTACTGATATTGTATAAATAAAAATCTTTTGTTTTACAGTGTTTATTTGTTGTCTATGGAGCTATTCAGAAAGAAAAACTCTCTAAATTAGACATAAACTTTTGGTATTGACCCTGTTAGAAAGCTAAAGAGTGATAATGAAGAAGATGAGAGCTGCTCCTTACAGATCAGAAGCTTCTCAAGAGTAGACAGAGTCACCTGTACCCCTCTAAAGCTCTAGTGCTTTTAAGTGCCAATTAGATTGAAATACATCCATCAAGAACATTATGGAAAAGGTAGGGTAATCGATGCTACTCGGAAATTGTGATGGGTTTCATGAGCTCACGCTCCTTGATATCACTAATGAAGACCAAAGAATATCTTTTAGTGCTCCATGTATTTTTTTTTACAAGGTCCATACAGAAAAAAGTATATATAAATCTGTAAAATTCAATATACTTTCTTGTCTTTTCCCTAATTAAGAGCTTTCTAATGAGTGGTACGTCTGTTCTAATGATCTAATTATCTACATGTTGCAGCTATGTTTCTTTGCCTATAAAAATATGGATTAATTCAAGAAACTATAATGAACTGTATCAAATGTTAGCTATGATAACAAATCTGGTCATCATGTAGCACTGTTACAGCATGTGCGAGATGGGATTTTTTGAATGCATGTATTTTTTCTATATGTTTGGTTAACTTTGGAATGAAATGTTATTAAAGCATAAGAATAAAGCAGGAAACACCTTCAATTTCTGCTTCGCACTTCATACGTTTGCTTAAACAAAAACTTGCTCCAGGTGAAAAATGTCTCTACTGTTTACAAAAAGCAAATGCCCAAGGTTAGGTTGGACAAAACAAGGTCAAGGTATATCGGGATCATATATATATATCTGTTCACAGCCCAGGTGCAGCCACACAAATATCAGATCCCTTCCAATTCACCAGAGCTAACAGCTCAGGAAGTCAAAGGAATTTAGTGATCTGTGTAATGTAATCAGATATATATGCACTACACAGAGATGTCCTGGAGGGATTTTTTTTTTAATCAAGAAAAAGGTATTACCAGGAAAAGGGCTTTACACATTTAAAGTCTGTTTTTTTGTTTTTTTTTAAACCTTTAAGCAATCAGTTATTTTTTCTTTACTTTAGATCATACCATGTTTCTACGAAAAGAAGACACTGTCTTATATTAATTTTTCATTAAGAATATGTGCTGGGGCTTTTTTTCGGGGAGGTCTTATATTTGTGGGGGTTGCCATTTCCCACTTTAGTATATAGCCAGATCCCCCAGTATATATAGCCAGATTCCCCCAGTACATAGGTAGTTCCTCCCCCCATGTATATAGCCAGATCCCCCCCAAGTATATAGCCAGATCCCCCTCCCCCTCACGTACATAGCCAGATCTCTCAAGTATATAGCCAGATCCCCCTCCCGTACATAGCCAGGTCTCCCAATTATATAGCCAGATCCCCTAGCTAGTGTAAGTAGCAGATAACACCCCCACCCCACCCCCGCCACCACCACGCAGCCACTGCTGCGGCCGATTTACCTGCTTCTGCCCTTTTCCAACGACAGAATAAAAATTGCAGTGTGGTTCACCCCTGATATATCAAAATATTACATTTCCAAACAATCAGCACAGCGGGGTTTTTTAGAACCAAAGTTTTTTTCTTTATAGCTTATTCTTTCTTTACAATCTCTCCAAATCGTGGACAAAGCATGTAGATACAAAGACCGAACTTCCTCTTCACATAAAAAGATAGCCTGAAACGTGTTTCGCGTCCAGCAGCTGCTTCTTTAAAGGCACATCGTATACAAACATCCAAGGGTCAGAATAAAGGGCGCCGCGATCTGGAGTTCAGAATAATGACTGCCCTCAGCGACGAAGCTGGACCTAATGAATTGCAGCAGACGCTGTCTGTCTATGTCTCATGGGTCATGAGACATAGACAGACAGCGTGGTCCAGCTTCGTCGCTGAGGGCAGTCATTATTCTGAACTCCAGATCGCGGGGCTCTTTACGCTTACCCTTGGATGTTTGTATATGATGTGCCTCTGAGGAAGTGGCTGCTGGCCGCGAAACACGTGTCAGGCTATCTTTTTATGTAAAGCGGAAGTTCGGTCTTTGTATCTACATGCTTTGTCCACGATTTGGAGAGATTGTAAAGAAAGAATAAACTATAAAGGAAAAAATGTAGGTTCTAAAAAACCCTGCTGTGCTGATTGTTTGGAATTGTAATATTCTGCCCTTTTCCCCCTGAAACAGTGAAGGAAGCTAAAAAAACAGCTCTACAGGAAGATCACAGAGATCACTTCCTGTATACAAGCTCTGTTACTGTTCAAGTTTAGATGCCTTCACCACTGATGTAAGGTCTGAATTATGCACAGCATGTTCCGACTTTCTGGAGGAGAGGGGCAGAAGCAGGGCAGGTAAATCAACTGCAGCAGCGGCTGCGTGGTGGCGGGGGGGAGGGGGGGGGCGCTGAGTGCAGGTATTACCCAAACTTTCCTCACTCTGTGTGCAGCTAGGTCTTATTTTCAGGAGATTACTTATAGTTCAAGCATGCTTGAAATATAAGATAGGTCTTATTTTCATGGAGGTCTTATTTTAAGGGAAAGACGGTAGTTATTTTTTCAATGGTAAAGATCCTTTAAAAATTGTACAATGGCTATAAAGTATATTTCATCATATTATAGTGCATGGCAAACCTTCCATGCCGAAGATTTTATCTCCTGCTTTAGACTTGTGTATATAGAATAGCAGGATACTAGCATACTACTAGTATACTAGCTTCTGAGCTACTGCCACGTAAGTATGGCCTGTTTGTATGGGCATTCCATTGTTCTATCTATGCGTTGTTAACATTATGTTATTAAACTAAAGGCTTTTCTAGCATTGCATTGGTGAATGCTAGTGTTTATAAGTTCACTATTAAATGAGCACTGAATAATATTGTAGTGCATGTAGGGGCTGTAAGGAAAAAGCTACTACTATCCAAAATTACATATTTGCCTATCTACAGTGTGCTAAAGACCATGTAGAGAATGTACTGTTTACTAAACAGATAAAAACAAAACTTTTGGCTTGAATTCAAAAGATATAATAGACAAATTATATGTTTCATTTTTTGGGCATTGTATGTTTTATCATTTATGCTGTCACCATGTGTGTGTGCGATGGATACAGAAGATTGACGGGCAATGCGACACAGGACATGTAAAATTGCACACATACATACACATTCATACACATTTATACATTAGGTGAACAGTGTCAGGGGTTTAGTTGCTTTCATCACTCCTTTCGATATCGCTCGCCATTGCCGTCGTGCGCCCAATCGACCACGATGGCCCGTTATCTAACAGCATGTCCGTTCGACAAATGCGACCAATTTTGGCCCAAAATTGGTTGCATCATCGATCGGGCAGGATCTTGGCAGCACCAATTTTCATTAGATTCTATAATTAATTATCAAGTTGGATGGTTGATCGGCCGCCAAGTCAACTGATGTATGGCTACCTTTATTCTCACTTATCTGCAAGTAATCACAAGTGTAATTTTCTCTGTCAGCTCTGTCTGAACTGTGCCGAGATGTGTGTTGAGTTATGCACTAATATGTAAACACAGGAGGTTAACTCGTTCTGTAATCCCATGAAACCAGGAAGTAGACACTACAGATTTATTATAGGAGTTCTGTAAGCTGTAACAAAGAAATGTTTTTCTTTAAAGTTTATTACTTTCTTTTAGAGCATAGAGAAAGTTATGGGTCTAGGTCTGCTTTAAACATGTTGAGTATAAGAGGTCTTTTCATGGAATTATTGTATAAAGAAAAACATTCATAACTAGTTTTTCAGCAACACCGTGCAATAAATCCTGTCCATTAGATGGGATTTAATCCAAAATGTCACTGCACAACCAGTTATGGAGCTTTTATCTCTACATGCTTATTTTATGGGAAGAGCTATGACGTGTAGACATTGAAAAGAGCTGTTACATGAGACATGTTGAAAGAGAATGGATAGTGCTAATCCAGTTCTACTAAAGGTCAATTTGTCAGAGGCTGTCTGGATCTGATGAACTAAATGCTCATTGTTATACACGAATGAAAATGTGAAAGTGGTTCTTACCCTTTTTCATTTAGTGCTTAAAGTGTAACTGTCGGGCATAAAATAAAAAATCAACGATTTATTTTTATCTGGAAAACAAGCAATAAGGATGCTAACCAGGCAATCCATCAGTTAAAATCACTATTACTTTTCTTGTTGATAAATGATCATTCCTCAGTTTACTTGACTCTTATTTGGTACACACAAAATTTGGTACACAAAAAGGAAGTTGCAGGGCATGCTGGGTTGCCCTTTTTTGCTTTTCTATTTCCCCTTAACTAATGCAGCCTGATTGGCTGAAGCCTTTTCCCCTCCTGTTCTCCCCTCCCACACCTCTCTTCCTCTCTGATTGATCAATATTTCTCATGCTGAGACAATGCACTTTGTATAGTGGAGGGCGGGCAATACATACATAATCAGGCAGAGGAGAGTAGGGCAAGAAATGACATCAGGATTGGCTTCAAAATAGCCACACTTAAAATGGGAAATGCTAAGAAGGATTTTCTCCTTTTTAATGTAGAAAAATCACTAAAATCAAAACATGGACAGTGCAGTACATATGTTATGTAAGTAGAGCAAGTATTTACCCTCTTATATATGTGGGTTTTTTTCTGAGGTAGTATGGCTGACAGTTCCTCTTTAACAAAACATTTTGCTTGGAGTTGGACTTTGCAGGCCTTATTCAAACAGTTGGTGCCTACAGAGTGGCTCATCCCCACTTGTGTTCGAATATGGTTAACATTTAAGTTTAAAGGGGTGTCTCCGAATAAAACTCTGCTATATACTGTAATATTTAGAGCAAACTAGCAATTCATATCTAGAGCTTATAGACTGTCTACCTGATTTACCCCCTGCACTTAATATTCATTTACATTTCAGTTGAAATCTGATTGAATCAAAATTACTACTTTGTACTGCTCAATGCAACACAAATGCTATGCGGCTGTATGGTACATAGAGGTCATACCCAAACTCAATCAATGTAAGAATGACTGTTCCTAGTGAATTTTCAATCAACAAAATGTTCAATCATTAATCTCAAACATTGATTGACAGGCCCTAGTTTTTACAATTTTTTTTAGAATGTATGTTTTAATCTAATCTATTTAAAATTATGAATAAATCATATCACAAACTGGCAACTTGTTTTTTTTATATAAATGAGCCAAGAAAAAAGCCAGTAAGAGCCGGCTCACACGGAGGGTTGGTGGCGTTTACCACTAAGTGTCCGGGACTCGTCGGCTAAATGTTCCCATTCAAGTGAATGGGAGCGTTTAACATTGTGCAGTTATCAAAGTTTACCATCGATTTTGCAAACGCGGCGTTCCAATTCCACATGTGGCTTTTAGGGTCGCCTAGCCGCTGAGTCTTCATGTCCCCTAGTGAGGATGAGAAACATTGATCACGACGGTAAGCTGACGATTGCCGTACCACCGCCGGCCCCCAAATGAGGCATCACAGGACGACGCGGCTTCCAGACGCCAGAAGCCACCTGCCGTCCGTGTGAACCAGCCCTTAGTGGGGAAGAGGGCAGTAAGAATGGGAATAATGTAGTAATGTTTGGAGAAAAAGATAGCGTGGAACTGCAGTGAAAATAGGGACATGCTTTCTTTATTTTGATAGACATAAGATAGTGATGTAATAATGGTGTGCTTTTAGACGAGGTGTGCTTGAGTAGTAAGTGGGGTGTGGTGCAGATTAATAGTTCTCATGCAATGGCCTCAATTCACTAAGCTTTACCAAACACTTTATCAAACGTTTGATAATTGACTTCCGGTTCCGGCGCCTGTATGGTGGGAGGGTGAGAGTAGAGCTCCGGTCGTCAGCCGCACATCCAGTCCCGCCGCTTACAGCAAAACCCGCCGCCACCTCTTAAACGACCACCCGGAATACAAGGAACCCCCAGAGCGCAACATACTTCCACAAATGGACCGCTATCTCACCCGACAAGGAAGCAAACCACAGCGCCAGGGACGAGAGGGAGAAACACCCAAGATTGTGGCGAGGAGATCAGCGCGCAAAGCAACTCAGCAGACGGAGGAAGGAGAAGTGCAGAGCAATTACACCAGCTCGGAAGGGGAATCAGATGGTGATTCACGGAGAGGAGGTATGCAGACCAATGTGCACATAAATTACAGGAAACTAGCGGAGGAGGTGGGAAAAGTTCTGGCCCCAGAGTTACAGACCACCATACAGGAGGCCATTAAACAAGCACTGCAGGGCATAAGGAAAGACATACAGCACCAAGCTAAAAGGCTGAAGGAAGCTGAGCAGAGAGTGAGTCAGTGTGAGGACGATCTACATAATGCAAACATTAAAATTGATACCCTCCAAAAAGACAACACAATTGCACATTCTAGATTTGAGGACCTAGAAAATAGGTCCAGGAGGAACAATATTAGAATAATTTGACTTTCTGAGGATAGTCCAACTTCACAGCTGCCTGAAATCTGCGCGCAGGAAATACCAGAAGCTTTAGGTCTAACAGCACCATTGAAAGTAGAGCGAGCCCACAGAGTGGGACCACTACACAACAAGCAGAAAAGATCTTTACCAAGAATGGTTATGGTCCGGTACTTGGACTTCGCAGACAAAGCAAATCTTATGGCGGCATACCGTAACAAGACACAAGATCTAGAGCTGAGAGACTGCACACTGAGACTCTTTAATGATTACTCAGCGGAGGTCTCCAAGAAAAGACAGGCCTTCGTCTCCTCCTGCAATACTCTCAACATTAGAGGCATTAAGTTCATGCTACTATATCCTGCGATTATGCGCATCACTGACCAAGATGGCAAGCAACATACTTTCGATACCCCAGAGGAACTTAAAGACTATCTGTCGAACACGCGCACCTCTCCGAACGCATCTCCAAATAGACGTAGACCCTCGCCTGCAGCGGACCCCTCCTGAGGACGCTTTAAAAGATTTCTACGCTTAAATGCAAGAGCTTTGCTTCTTTTCTAGCATAAGCGGTTCTGGCTGTGCGAATAGGCTGCTTCGGAGCTGAAAGAAGGAGCCACCATCGGGGAAGAAGAGGAGTCCCCAAACGGGAAAAGTGACTCTTTCCCGCAAACTATTCACCAGGTTGTGAGTTTCACGTTCCTATTTGTTACAAGTTACTTAGGTTCAGAGGACTTAGCCTCAGGGGTAAATGGGAAAGAATTAGGGGTTGAGGGTTATGGGGATTTAGGGGGTGAGATATCGGTTGCACTGTGTGGGTCACGAGTTAGAAAAGTCTCAATTACTATGTGTACATGGTTTAAAATGCTTGCATTATATCGTACTGGCTGTTACTTGACAAAGGAGGCCTGCCCTCCGAAACGTCGTTATAGATGTCGGTGATCTGACAATAAAGATAAAAGAGCATTAAGAGGATGGTGCCGGACTCATCTTTATTCATGCATTATATCGCACGAAATGTGTCACACCATTCGGGTGATTTCATGGAATGTTAAAGGCCTACAGTCAGCAGGCAAACGTTCACGAATCCTCAATCATTTAAAGAGGTTGTCTCCTGACATCTGTCTCCTACAGGAGACACATTTGAAGGAGGAAAATTTCCACTATATGCGGAAAAAATGGGTGGGAGAAGTTTTTGGGGCTCCGGCAATCAATAAATCAGCGGGAGTGATGATTCTTGTTAACAAAAATTTCCAAATGAAGAACCCTGTGTGTGACGCAGATTCGGGTGGTAGATGGTTATCTTTAATATTTAATACTGCTACCGAAGCTTTCTATATATGGAATATTTATGGCCCAAATGATAATAATCAGCAATTCTTTGATTCACTATTGTCTCGACTCTCAAAGAATTCATCTCCAAACCTCATTGTAGGCGGGGATGTGAATTCGGTTGCAAACACGAGTGAGGATAGATCTGAAAAAAAGGCCCAGGTTAGACCACATGACAAGAGGATCGCCATCTTAATGACAGCCACCAACTTAATTGACGCATTGCGCTATCTAAATCCCACAGCCAGAGAATATACTCATTTTTCTCACAGACATAAAACGCATTCGAGAATAGACATGTTTCTAACCAGAGACACGTTGTCTAGCAGAATTATGAAAGCCTCCATAGAAGACATGGTCATTTCAGACCACGCACCTATTGTCCTAGAAATACTAGACACTACGCCAAAGGGAGACACTTTTATTTGGCGATTTCCATCGCAACTATACAGCGACGAAAATTTTGCGGGCCTGCTCAAAGGTTGGTGGCTGGAATATCAGGGGGACAACATTTTGCATAGAAATACCCCTATACTTTTATGGGAAACATCTAAGGCAGTCATTAGAGGTAAAGTAATGGCATACCTCAAAAAGAAAAAAAAAGAGGCAAACGAGCAATATAAGTCAGCGGTCTTGTCAGTAAGATTAGCTTACACCAAATACAGGGAGGATTCTACAGTGATTAATAGAAAGGCATGGTTAGAGAGTAAGTTAAACTGTGACACCTGGTTTAGAGTTAGAGAGGAGGCACATAGGCCATATTTACAGCTTCACTACTATAAACATGGGGAGAAAATTGGTAGACTTCTGGCTTCAATGGCAAAAAAAACGCTATCTATACGAAAGCCTATGATAGTGAGAGGCAAAAGGGGAGCGCTTGTTCACCACCCAGCAGAGGTTTGTGATACCTTTGCCGAATACTATCAACAACTTTATTCCTCTAAATCCCCCCCAAAGACGGTAATATATAATTTACTACAAAAAATACCGCTTAAAAAACTGACAACGGACGAACTAGAAATGTTAAATGCTAAAGTCACTCTTTTTTAAGTTAAAAATGCTATAACTTCCCTTGCTCTGGGGAAGGCTCCAGGCCCGGATGGCTTATCCTCCGAATATTTTAAAATTCTTAAAGAGGAAATCTCACCTGTACTAGTCCAAGTTTTCAAAAGAATATTATCAAAAGGTGAATTCCCATCTACTGGACATCTAGCACATATAAAATTAATCCCCAAGGAAGGCAGAGATGCTGAACAAGTGAGCTCTTTTCGTCCTATTTCATTGATAGATCTAGACGTAAAATTGCTGTCCAAAATATTAGCTAAGCGTTTAGTGGACATTATGCCAAGATTAATCCACCCGAACCAAGTAGGTTTTACGAGGCAACGCTCTGCGGTGACAAACATCAGAAAGGTGGTTGCGGTTCTGGAGCAGGTGAGAGCCTATACCTTAACACATCGGTCTGCAGCCTTGCTCAGTATTGATGCTGAAAAGGCTTTTGACCAAGTAGAATGGGACTGGCTGTTCGAAGTCTTGAGAGTTCAGGGGTTCCAGGGCCATTTCATAAATGCCCTTAAGGCTATGTATTCCAAACCAAAAGCCCAGGTTGCTGTGCCAGGTTTTCTTTCTAATTTATATCTATTTGAAGAGAGGCACAAGACAAGGCTGCCCCTTGTCTCCCTTACTCTTTAATTCAGCCCTGGAGCCACTGGCTATTCTCTTAAGGAAAAGACTGGAAGGGATAAGAATTGGGGATACGATGGTGCAACAGGCATTATTTGCCGATGACATTTTATTATTTTTGTCAGACCCAAGCACTCAATTACCCATAGCTTTAGACACTATTCGAGAAGTGGGCGCCTGCTCTAGATTCGCAATCAACCCAAGCAAAAGTGAACTTCTACCTTTGTCACCTAGAGCAGACGTCTCTACTTGGACGCAGTTGGGGGTAAAAATAAATTCTCATACCATCAAATATCTGGGGATAAAAATATCTAGAGACCCCACCCAATTGTACAGTCTTAATTATACGCCGCTACTGCACAGTATTAAATCCCAGCTAGATAGGTGGCACAATCTCCCATTATTATTATTATTATTATTATTGATTTATAGAGCGCCAACATACTCCGTGGCGCTGTACAAAGTAAGAAACAAACATGGGGTACATAATAATACAGACAATGGTGTACACCAATATACAAAATACATAATTAGTGACAAAATACAAAGAATGATACAAAATACAAATTATCGAATTGGTAATGACAGTGATAAAATTAACATGATGAATAAAATGTATAATGGTTACCAAGACACAAAAGGGGGAGAGAGCCCTGCCCTTGCGAGCTTACAATCTAAAGGGAATGGGGGGGGGGGGGGGGGACAGGAGGAGGGGTAGTATGCAGCAAATATATAGAGGCTTTGTGTTTTAGGATACCTAGTAGGAGTGCAATTTGGTCTTAGTACAAAGGGAAGTGGCCTAAGGTAGAGCATATGCTTGTCGGAACAAGTGTGTTTTTAGAGAACGTTTAAAGGTAACAAAGGTTGGCGAGTGACGGATATGTTGTGGGAGGGCATTCCAGAGGAGGGGTGAAGCCTTGTAAACGTGAATGTGAGGAGTTGATTCTAGAGGAGGGCAACAGAAGATCATGTGCCGATCTGAGATTGCGATTGGGTTTGTATCTGGAGATTAGTGAGGATATGTACCGAGGAGAGAAATTGTGGAGAACTTTGTAGGTTAGGGTTAGGGGTTTGAACTGAATCCCATTAGGCTTTGCTGGGCGAGTAGCTTTAATAAAAATGATATCAATGGGAAGACTGCTATACCCTCTCCAGACGCTTCCTCTACTCCTCAAACACAAAGATGTTAATTATATTAATACAGCCTGGACTAGAATTATTTGGCAGGGAAAAAAAGCCATAGTAGCTAGATCTAAGCTTTCTCTACCGAAATATTTGGGAGGCTTGAACCTACCATCCATCAGAGACTATAACTTAGCTTCAATGCTTCGCCACTCTTATGATTGGGTGACTACCAAAGAGCACTACTCTAATACCAAATTAGAACAGGAACAGGCGCTCCCTTTGTCCCTCACAGGTATCCTTCATGCCACATTGAAGCAACTGCCTCCCAGATTAAAAGACAATATTATTTTTAGAGATACTGCTGCAACCTGGAAGGCAGTTAGGAAAAAGTGTAAACCACCCTGCAAATTGTCAAAGTATCTCCCAATATGGGGCAATCCTAATTTTCCCTCCAGCATTCAACAAACACAGTTTGCCAACTGGGACGACAAGGGCCTCAAAAGTTTAGGCAATATGTTTAATATACAAGAGGGAAAGTGGCTGACTTTTGGTGAGCTAAAAGTGAAATACAAATTAAAACCTGGGGACTTCTTGCCCTATACCCAAATTCGTTCACTAGTAGACAGCAATTTGCGCTCGCAGACTTCAATTATTCCACCTACAAGGTTTGACTCTATACTAAAACCTGGGGCCATTGAGAAATCACTGGCTGATCTCTATTTGGCGATCAGAGAACTAGATAGCCAAAAGAAAGCCACAAATTCTATGAAAAAATGGGATGACATCATCCAGGAACAGAATACAGGGGATAAAATTCTAGAAGGGAATATGATGGTTAGAAAGGTGATCACAGATGAAAAATGGAGAGCCTCTTATTTATTGTTCATTCACAGAGGCAAGTATGCTTTTAATATAAAATACGCAGTACAACCTAGCGGATACAACCCCTACTGCCCAAAGTGTGCTCTTCATAATGCGGACTTGTATCATTGTATGTGGTCTTGCCCAATAATCCAAATTTTCTGGGACAAGGTTGTAAAGTATGCTAACAAAATGTGTAAAAAGAAGTTGAACAAATCACATATGTTATCGCTTTTTAATTATTACAACTCTCCAACAAACTCAACGCTCAGCCCCCCTTCCAATCTGTATCACATCATTATGATTGAGGCAAGAAGAGCTATCCTGTGTAAATGGCTAGAACCTACTCCTCCAAACATCTCTTCAGTAAATAAGGAACTACTGTACTTCTTTAACATAGAACATTTAGCCACTCTGCAGTCTAAGGAGCGGAAAACTAAACATTTCTTCAAGACTTGGAAAAACTTTATACTTAAACAATTTTCGCCTCAACAAATAACAACTTTAATGAGAGACTTTGTCTACACCTCGTGGTATTGTCTTGAAGACATAAGTGGAACTCTGGGCAATTTAAGGGTTCCGAGACGTATTTAGTAATAAATACAGAGACCGAGATTATACTCATAAGATTTGAAATGGACCTGAGACACAGTGTGACCGAGGGGGGTGGGAGAGGTGGGGGGGAGGGAGGTTTTCTGAGTGGACATATGCATGGTACCTAGTAATGTACCAAAACTTGCAGTGATTGTTAATCTTGTTTACAGGTCGAATGCTATGTCAAAAAAAAATTCAATAAAAATTGTGTTAAAAAAAAACAAACGTTTGATAATTTACCTCATGGGTAAAATCTAATTTTGAATTCACAAAAGTGTTATATATTTATTGAACATCTTATCGATAAAACAATCGATAAATATTTAACACCTTAGTGAATTCAAAATAAGATTTTACCCATGAGGTAAATTATCAAACGTTTGATAAAGTGTTTGATACAGCTTAGTGAATTGAGGCCAATGTAGGAGACAATCCATGCCTAAATTGTAACAGGTCAGGAGGATATATATATATATATATATATATATATATATATATATATATATATATATATATATTTATTTTTTGGGGATATTATTATTATTATCTTTATTTATCAAAAGTGACAGTGATTATGAAAACACTTTTAAAACTAATACAACAGAGCTAAAAAGTCCCCTGAACAGTACTGTATGGACCCATGCTTTCATCTGGTGTCCGATATATACATGGTAATAAAATTCCATACCATCAGCATCAACTTATGATATCTGTATGTCAGTCCCTTTGAGAACAAGGAGGACAAGGCCCCTTAATTAGTTTACCTTTCTCCTGAGTTTTCTAAAATCTTCCCTAAAAAAAGAACTTTTCAGCACTAAACAACTGAAAAAAAATACTCAAAGTAGATGAGAAGTAATATCAAACTCACTTTGAGTATATTCTTGTTTGCTGGTGGATTAAAAGGTATTTTATTGATAAGGTGGGAAAATATCTCCTCAAGAGAAAAGTTAACTGAATAAGGGCCTAGGGCCCATATGCAATTCCCTTTTTCTCTTGAGTTTTCTCCTAGGTGATATTTTCAAATGTGTCAATAGAATGTATTGTAAACCACCAACAAACAAGCACATACTCAAGATAATAAATTGCAAAAGTGCTAAAAAGTTATTTTAAATAAAAGGTGATAAATTATCTCCTAGGAGAAAACTCAGGAGAAACAGTTACGTGCATATGGCCCCAGGAGTTTAAATATCAAGCAGCCTTAATTAATGAAATCTTCCATTATCTTTAGCATGCTCTATATTTTTCAGTGTCCATATAGTTGGTCATCTGTATGTCAGAGTATTAAACAATCCTCTGTGACAACATATAAAATGTCTGTAGCCATATCTTCTATAGTATCTATTATGTACATACATTAACCTATTTTGGTTCCTGGACGTAGAAACTACGTCCAGGAACCATGCGCGCTATCGCGCGCTCCCGCGGCCGATCGCGCGCGTGCACGTGCGCTCCCGGCCGCGGATTCGGTAGCCAGGCAATCAGTGAATCGGGCTACGGTGCCCGATCACTGATTCCTCTCCCCCGCTGAAAAAGCGACAGCTTCTCTCGGAAGCTGCGCCTTTTCTGGCTGTTCCCTCCCCGATGTGTCACTCTAAGCGTGTGTTACGCTTAGAGTGACGTCATGTAAACAAACTCATGGCCGCCATCTTGTGGCCAAAAAGTAATACTACAACTGAAAATAAAAAAAAATGAAAATCAACACACATTTACATTACAAACCTATTGTTTACCTCCCCAAACTACCCAAATAAAATGTTTACTATTAAAAAAACAACAACATTACAATAAAAAAAAAAACATGTAAATATTTACCTATGGGTCTAATCTTTTTAACCACTTCACCACTGAGGGGTTTTACCCCTTAAACACCAGAGCAATTTTCACCTTTCAGCGCTCCTTCCATTAATTCGTCTATAACTTTATTATTACTTATCCCAATGAAATGAACTATATCTTGTTTTTTTCGCCACCAATTAGGCTTTCTTTAGGTGGGACATTATGCCAAGAATTAATGGGAAAATCGAAAAAAATGTGGGAAAAAATTATTACTTTTCAGTTTTCGGCCATTATAGTTTTTAAATAAAGCATGCTACTGTAATTAAAACCCATGAAATGTATTTAACCATTTGTCCCGGTTATAAAACCATTTAAATTATGTCCCTATCACAATGTTTGGCGACAATATTTTATTTGGAAATAAAGGTGCATTTTTTTTCAGTTTTGCATCCATCCTTAATTACAAGCCCGCAGTTTATAAAGTAACAGTGTTATACCCTCTTGACATAAATATTTAAAAAGTTCAGTCCCTAAGGTAACTATTTATGTTTTTTTTTTAATTGTATTTTTTTTTTTAATTACAAAAAAAATAAATAAATTGGGGAGTGTGGGAGGTAATGAGTTAATTTATTGTGTAAATGTAATGTTTGTTTATGTAAAATGCTTTTAGGGTGTAGTTTACTATTTGGCCACAAGATGGCCACAGTGTGTTTGTTTACATGCGACCTGTAAGCGTCCTTCCGGACGCTTACAGGAAGCAGTAGGAGGCTGGGAGAATCACTATGATCGCGCTGTTTCTAATAGAAGCAGCGCGATCATTGCGGGGGCTTAGATCAACGAACGGGAATGGATTTTCCCATTCATTGATCTCCGTGCGAGCAGGCGGCGGCGTGCACGAGCGGCAGGTGCGCGCGCACGAGCGGCGGGAGCACGGACAGCGGCGGGAGCGCAGAGACAGCGGCGGTAGCGCGGAAGGTACGGATTTCTCCGTCCCTGTTTTTTTAGGGGGGAAAAAAGGGACGGAGAAATTCGTACCGCGGGGGTTTAAGTGGTTAAATATCAATGTAAAGATGAAATATTTCTATTTTTTTTTTATTTGAAACTTGTAAATAGTGATAGATGCAAAACGGAAAAAATGCACCTTTATTTCCAAATAAAATATTGTCGCCATACATTGTGATAGGGACATAATTTTAACGGTGTAATAACCGGGACATATGGGCAAATACAATACGTGAGTTTTAATTATGGAGGCATGTATTATTTTAAAACTATAATGGCTGAAAACTGAGAAATAATGAATTTTTCCATTTTTTTCTTATCCTTCCTGTTAAAATGCATTTACAGTAAAGTGGCTCTTAGCAAAATGTACCCCCCAAAGAAAGCCTAATTGGTGGCGGAAAAAACAAGATATAGATCAGTTCATTGTGATAAGTAGTGATAAAGTTATAGGCTAATGAATGGGAGGTGAACATTTCTCAAGTGAAAACGACGGAACCTGAATGGGTTAATGATTATATGCACACGAGGGGCAAAATAATACTGTTCTTACAGCTTAATTCCCCACTCTGGGTGCCATGCCCAAGGGGCAAATGTTTACTAATCTTTGGTAATAGAATGGAATGTGTATGCAGGCTACATAGTTCCCATAGAGCACCATATAAGGTTAGTCAAAGAATATACCCTCATGTCCCTGAAAAACCAAGCATGAATGAAATAACGACGGATTATATAACTCGCAAGGTAGTGAGGTATAAGCGAATTAACGCATGGAGATCATCTAAAATCACTACAACTTTTGTAAATTTTTGTACCAGCCCCCCCCCCCCAAAAAAAGCCAAAATGCCCATCTACCGAAAAAAACTGTATGCAGAGTAAAATCCTTTATAGATGAAAGGATGGTGAAGCCAATGAGAGCAAAACCAATGCCAACTGATGCTGTACAGGCTACAAAAAGCACTTTTTTCAGCTAAAACTTTAACCACTTCAGGACCACAGTCTTTCTACCCCTTAAGGACCAGAGCCTTTTTCTCCATTCAGACCACTGCAGCTTTCATGGTTTATTGCTCGGTCATACAACCTACCACCTAAATGAATTTTACCTCCTTTTCTTGTCACTAATACAGCTTTCTTTTGCTGCTATTTGATTGCTGCTGCGAGTTTTAGTTTT
This sequence comes from Hyperolius riggenbachi, assembly GCF_040937935.1. NCBI lineage: Eukaryota > Metazoa > Chordata > Amphibia > Anura > Hyperoliidae > Hyperolius > Hyperolius riggenbachi. Next base: position 137,184,018 of record NC_090650.1, on the reverse strand, counting down.
TATTATATTCATCAAAAAAGACATGAATTTTGGCAAAAAAATGACTTTTTTAACTTGCTGTGCTGACATTTTTCAAATAAAGTAAAATTTCCTATACATTTGAGCGCGAAAGTTATTCTGCTACATGTCTTTGATAAAAAAAAAAAACATTCAGTGTATATTTATTGGATTGGGTAAAAGTTATAGCGTTTACAAACTATGGTGCCAAAAGTGAATTTTCCCATTTTCAAGCATCTCTGACTTTTCTGCGCACCTGTCAGGTTTCATGAGGGGCTAAAATTCCAGGATAGTACAAATACCCCCCAAATGACCCCATTTTGGAAAGAAGACATCCCAAAGTATTCAGTGAGAGGCATGGTGAGTTCATAGAAGATTTTATTTTTTGTCACAAGTTAGCGGAAAATGACACTTTCTGACAAAAAAAAAGAAAAAAAAAAGTTTCCATTTCTTCTAACTTGCGACAAAAAAAAAAATGAAATCTGCCACGGACTCACTATGCTCCTCTCTGAATACCTTGAAGTATCTACTTTCCAAAATGGGGTCATTTGTGGGGTGTGTTCACTGTCCTGGCATTTTGGAGGGTGCCTAATTGTAAGCACCCCTGTAAAGCCTAAAGATGCTCATTGGACTTTTGGCCCCTTAGCGCAGTTAGGCTGCAAAAAAGTGCCACACATGTGGTATTGCCGTACTCAGGAGAAGTAGTATAATGTGTTTTGGGGTGTATTTTTACACATACCCATGCTGGGTGGGAGAAATATCTCCATAAATGACAATTGTTTTATTTTATTTACACACAATTGTCTATTTATAGAGATATTTCTCCCACTCAGCATGGGTATGTGGAAAAATACACCCCAAAACACATTATACTACTTCTCCTGAGTACGGCGATACCACATGTGTGGCACTTTTTTGCACCCTAACTGCGCTAAGGGGCCCAAAGTTCAATGAGTACCTTTAGGATTTCACAGGTCATTTTGAGAAATTTCGTTTCAAGACTACTCCTCACGCTTTAGGGCCCCTAAAATGCCAGGACAGTATAGGAACCCCACAAATTACCCCATTTTAGAAAGAAGACACCCCAAGGTATTCCGTTAGGAGGATGGTGAGTTCATAGAAGATTTTTTTTTTTTGTCACAAGTTAGCGGAAATTGATTTTAATTGTTTTTTTTCACAAAGTGTCATTTTCCGCTAACTTGTGACAAAAAATAAAATCTTCTATGAACTCACCATACTCCTAACGGAATACCTTGGGGTGTCTTCTTTCTAAAATGGGGTCATTTGTGGGGTTCCTATACTGCCCTGGCATTTTAGGGGCCCTAAACCGTGAGGAGTAGTCTTGAAACCAAATGTCGCAAAATGACCTGTGAAATCCTAAAGGTACTCATTGGACTTTGGGCCTCTTAGTGCACTTAGGGTGCAAAAAAGTGCCACACATGTGGTACCGCCGTACTAGTATAATGTGTTTTGGGGTGTATTTTTACACATGCCCATGCTGGGTGGGAGAAATATCTCTGTAAATGACAATTGTTTGATTTTTTTTACACACAATTGTCCTTTTACAGAGATATTTCTCCCACCCAGCATGGGTATGTGTAAAAATACACCCCAAAACACAATATACTACTTCTTCTGAGTACGGCGATACCACATGTGTGACACTTTTTTGCAACCTAGGTGCGCTAAGGGGCCTAACGTCCTATTCACAGCTCATTTTGAGGCATTTGGATTCTAGACTACTGCTCACGGTTTAGGGCCCCTAAAATGCCAGGGCAGTATAGGAACCCCACAAGTGACCCCATTTTAGAAAGAAGACACCCCAAGGTATTCTGTTAGGGGTATGGTGAGTTCATAGAAGATTTTTTTTTTGTCACAAGTTAGCGGAAAATGACACTTTGTGAAAAAAAAACAATACATATCAATTTCCGCTAACTTGTGACAAAAAATAAAATCTTCTATGAACTCATCATACACCTAACAGAATACCTTGGGGTGTCTTCTTTCTAAAATGGGGTCACTTGTGGGGTTCCTATACTGCCCTGGCATTTTAGGGGCCCTAAACCGTGAGGAGTAGTCTTGAACCCAAATGTCTCAAAATGACCTGTGAAATCCTAAAGGTACTCATTGGACTTTGGGCCCCTTAGCACAGTTAGGCTGCAAAAAAGTGTCACACATGTGGTATCGCCGTACTCAGAAGAAGTAGTATAATGTGTTTTGTGGCGTATTTTTACATATAACCATGCTGGGTGGGAGAAATATCTCTGTAAATGACACATTTTTGACTTTTTTTACACACAATTGTCCATTTACAGAGAGATTTCTCCCACCCAGCATGGGTATGTGTAAAAATAAACCACAAAACACATTATACTACTTCTCCTGAGTATGGCGATACCACATGTGTGACACTTTTTTGCAGCCTAGGTGCGCTAAGGGGCCCAACGTCCTATTCACAGGTCATTTTGAGGCATTTGTTTTCTAGACTACTCCTCACGGTTTAGGGCCCCTAAAATGCCAGGGCAGTATAGGAACCCCACAAGTGACCCCATTTTAGAAAGAAGACACCCCAAGGTATTCCGTTAGGGGTATGGTGAGTTCATAGAAGATTTTATTTTTTGTCACAAGTTAGTGAAAAATGACACTTTGTGAAAAAAACAATAAAAATCCAATTTCCGCTAACTTTTGACAAAAAATAAAATCTTCTATGAACTCATCATACACCTAACAGAATACCTTGGGGTGTCTTTTTTCTAAAATGGGGTCACTTGTGGGGTTCCTATACTGCCCTGGCATTTTACGGGCCTAAAACTGTGAGTAGTCTGGAAACCAAATTTCTCAAAATGACTGATCAGGGGTATAAGCATCTGCAAATTTTGATGACAGGTGGTATATGAGGGGGCAAATTTTGTGGAACCGGTCATAAGCAGGGTGGCCTCTTAGATGACAGGATGTTTTAGGCCTGATCTGATGGATAGGAGTGCTAGGGGGGGTGACAGGAGGTGATTGATGGGTGTCTCAGGGGGCGGTTAGAGGGGAAAATAGATGCAATCAATGCACTGGGGAGGTGATCGGAAGGGGGTCTGAGGGGGATCTGAGGGTTTGGCCGAGTGATCAGGAGCCCACACGGGGCAAATTAGGGCCTGATCTGATGGGTAGGTGTGCTAGGGGGTGACAGGAGGTGATTGATGGGTGTCTCAAGGTGTGATTAGAGGGGGGAAATAGATGCAAGCAATGCACTAGCGAGGTGATCAGGGCTGGGGTCTAAGGACGTTCTGAGGTGTGGGCGGGTGATTGGGTGCCCGCAAGGGGCAGATTAGGGTCTAATCTGATGGGTAACCGTGACAGGTGGTGATAGGGGGTGATTGAAGGGTAATTAGTGGGTGTTTAGAGGAGAGAAGAGATGTAAACACTGCACTTGGGAGGTGATCTGATGTCGGATCTGTGGGCGATCTATTGGTGTGGGTGGGAGATCAGATTGCCCGCAAGGGGCAAGTTAGGGGCTGATTGATGGGTGGCAGTGACAGAGGGTGATTGATGGGTGGCAGTGACAGGGGGTGATTGATAGGTGATTGACAGGTGATCAGTGGGTTATTACAGGGAATAACAGATGTAAATATTGCACTGGCGAATTGATAAGGGGGGGTCTGAGGGCAATCTGAGTGTGTGGGCGGGTGATTGGGTGCCCGCAAGGGGCAGATTAGGGTCTAATCTGATGGGTAACAGTGACAGGTGGTGATAGGGGGTGATTGATGGGTAATTAGTGGGTGTTTAGAGGAGAGAAGAGATGTAAACACTGCACTTGGGAGGTGATCTGATGTCGGATCTGCGGGCGATCTATTGGTGTGGGTGGGTGATCAGATTGCCCGCAAGGGGCAGGTTAGGGGCTGATTGATGGGTGGCAGTGACAGGGGGTGATTGATAGGTGATTGACAGGTGATCAGTGGGTTATTACAGGGAATAACAGATGTAAATATTGCACTGGCGAATTGATAAAGGGGGGTCTGAGGGCAATCTGAGCGTGTGGGCGGGTGATTGGGTGCCCGCAAGGGGTAGATTAGGGTCTAATCTGATGGGTGACAGTGACAGGTGGTGATAGGGGGTGATTGATGGGTGATTGATGGGTAATTAGTGGGTGTTTAGAGGAGAGAAGAGATGTAAACACTGCACTTGGGAGGTGATCTGATGTCGGATCTGCGGGCGATCTATTGGTGTGGGTGGGTGATCAGATTGCCCGCAAGGGGCAGGTTAGGGGCTGATTGATGGGTAGCAGTGACAGGGGGTGATTGACGGGTGATTGACAGGTGATCAGGGGGGATAGATGCCTACAAGACACGGGGGGGGGGTCTGGGGGGGGGTCTGGGGAGAATCTGAGGGGTGGGGGGGTGATCAGGAGGGGGCAGTGGGCAGGGGGGGGGATAAAAAAAAATAGCGTTGACAGATAGTGACAGGGAGTGATTGATGGGTGATTAGGGGGGTGACTGGGTGCAAACAGTGGTCTGGGGGGTGGGCAGGGGGGGGTCTGAGGGGTGCTGTGGGCAATCAGGGGGCAGGGGGGGGGAAATCAGTGTGCTTTGGTGCAGACTAGGGTGGCTGCAGCCTGCCCTGGTGGTCCCTCGGACACTGGGACCACCAGGGCAGGAGGCAGCCAGTATAATAGGCTTTGTATACATTACAAAGCCTATTATACTATGTACATGCGGCGATCCGGGTGCTAGTAACCCGCCGGCGCTTCCGAACGGCCGGCGGGTTACTACGAGCGGTGGGCGGAGCCAGTCCCCGGCGGCTGATCGCGTCACGAATGACGCGATCGCCGCATAGCCACTCCCGCAGCCGTCCCCGCCGATGGGCGTATTGCGGTCGTTTGGGCCCGGACTTTGCCGCCGCCCATCGGCTGGGGGCGGTCCTCAAGTGGTTAAAGTTGATTTTCATAAAAACAACAAGATATGTTTGAAAAATGTTTTTTGCTATGTTGTCATCAGTGACCCTGACATCTATAGTCAATGTTTGGGATTTTTGCTATGAGCCAAAACCTGTTTGAATGGAGCAATTCTGTTTTAGAATGCCTTTTCCTGCCTTTAAAATATATTTACACAAAAACTACAATGTTTTTTCTTCACTATTAGCCCTCCCAGTAGTTTTCAGTATAGTGCTACTCTAGACCACTTCACATCTGTGCAAAACAACAATTCATTCCTAATACCTCCGCCCCAACCAATTACGTGAAACTAACCGGATGGTCAGACCCTGGAGCATGTACAGCTTATCTCGAGTAAAAGTGCATTGTTATCTTACCAGAAAACAAAGGTACAGGACTGAGTGAGACAAAATTTACATACACAGTTCAAGGTAAATTTACTATCATATTTTTTTTTTAAACAGAGACTAAACTAGGGCAAGCAATCATGCATGTGGGTCACATGATCTCCCAGCACATGATCATGCATGCAGGTTGTCATTCACATGCAGTACTCTCATAGAAGATAATGGGCCATATGCAATTCACTTTTTCACCTGAGTTTTCTCCTAGGAGATCATTTTTCATCTCCTATTTAAAATAACCTTCCAGCACTTTTCAACTGAAAAAGTACCAAAAAGTCAATTAACAAGGACTATCACATTTTTTGGGGTATGTTCTTGCTTTCTGATGGCTTAACCACCCTGGCGTTCTATTGAGATCGCCAGGGCGGCTGCGGGAGGGTTTTTTTTAAATTAAAAAAAAAAACTATTTCATGCAGCCAACTGAAAGTTGGCTACATGAAAGCCCACTAGAGGGCGCTCCGGATGCGTTCTTCTGATCGCCTCCGGCAATCAGAAGTAACAAGGAAGGCTGCAATGAGCAGCCTTCCCTGTTTGGCTTTCCTCGTCGCCATGGCGACGAGCGGAGTGACGTCATGGACTTTAGCCGACGTCCTGACGTCAGCCGCCTCCGATCCAGCCCTTAGCGCTGGCCGAAACTATTTGTTCCGGCTGCGCAGGGCTCGGGCGGCTGGGGGGACCCTCTTTCGCCGCTGCACGCGGCGGATCGCCGCGCTGCGGCGGCGATCAGGTAGCACACGCGGCTGGCAAAGTGCCGGCTGCGTGTGCTGCTTTTTATTTTATCAAAATCGGCCCAGCAGGGCCTGAGCGGCACCCTCTGGCGGTAATGGACGAGCTGAGCTCGTCCATACCGCTAAGGTGGTTTTAAAAGGCATTTTATTGACAAGTTTAAAAATATCACTTAGGAGAAAACTCAGGAGAAAAAGTGAATTGCATATGGGCCAATGTGTTTTTACAAAATACCATGCACTGTTTCAACTGCATCAGAATAAAAGTACATATTTTGCCAAATCATTGTGGGGTTTATTTATAAAGCGGTAAAAACATTTTTTTGTCAATTTCCAAGCTGTCAAAGAACTCCCAAGACAGAAATCCAAAGGCTGTTATTTATACTTTTTATCTGTCTTCTTCTTTCCATATCACATATGCTTCTATCCCCCTTTTAAAGGACACTCCAGGTAAAGGCTGCCATACTTATTTTCTTTTAAACTATACAAGTTGCCTCACAGTCTTGCTGACCTTTGTGGTATCAGCAGAATCGAAATCGAAACAAGCATGTAGCAAACTTGCTTCAAACATCTGATCTGCAAGCTTGCTCAGGGTCTATGGCTAAAAGTATTAGAGGCAGAGAGTCAGCAGGAAGACAGGCAATGTGTATTGTTTAAAATGAAATAAATATAGCAGCCACCATATTCCTCTCACTTCCACTGTCCTTAAATTATTAAGGTCCATGCAGATTATATAATGTTGTGAAATGTGTGCATTTTAAAACACATGAAGCATACTTTTTAACACTAGTAGTACGTCCCTGTCTGTCCCTGCTGCATTTTCACTTATGTTCATTTGCATGTGAGTAAACCAGGCATGTTTTCTTCCACCATTTCAATTAATCTCTCTGCCTAAAATAATAATAAATGTTGACAACATCCCAATAGCTTTAGCTTCTCAGTCACACTGCTTCGAGGTAATACTTAAAGAGGAAGTGTCGCGAGAATCTTAAAATTTAAAACACATACAAAAAAGAAGTACATTTCTCCCAGAGTAATATCAGTCATACATTACTTTTCTCCTATGTTCCTGTCACTTACAATAAGAAGTAGAAATCTGTCATTACCGACAGATTTTGGACTAGCCCATCTTTTCATAGGGAGGTTCTCAGGTTTTTTTTTAATTTTTCAAAGCACTTAGTGAATGGCAGTTGCTCCGTCCAACTGCCAAAATAGTGTACAGCAAGCAGGGAGGCTGGCCAGCATCTTTGTATAAATATTTTCAGGGAATGTCTTTATAAAGAATAAAGGCCATGCTGAGAATCCCCCATGAAGAGATGGACTAGCCCAAAACCTGTCGGTAATGTCAGATTTCTACTACCTACCGTAAGTGACAGCAACATAAGAAAAAAGTAATTTATGGCTCATTTCACTCTGGGAGAAATGTACTTCTTATTTGTATGTGTTTTCAATTTTAAGATTTTCATGACAGTTCCTCTTTAAGTCTAGAATATTTTATACCACAAATATACTGCTAGTTACTCACAATCATATTAAAAATAGCTGTCCCTCTTTCATGCACAAGATTACTAAAAAGCTTGTGTAAACTCTTATTATATTTCACTTCTGTCCTCACTTCTCAACTGCAGCTACTTTTCCCCAAGCATTGTACTGGTGGTGATTTTCCAAAAAATACAGTTCTGTTCCCTGATCTACTCACTAATTTCCAATTATTCAAAAAAATGTCGATCCCATTAATGAGAATAAATGTTTACTGGGTCATCATATAATTTCCAATGTTTCAGGAATATCTGAGCTCCATTGAGAAGGAATCAATAGAGAATTTCCTGTCCAGTGCTTTGGAACACTGGTGTTGTCAATGTAAAAAAAAAATGCCATAGCTACTGCCTTACCACATGTGTACATGTCGCTGATTGATTCCTTGACAAAGGGGCTCAGGTAGTCCTAAAAGATTAGAAAACAATATAGTGACCCCATAATGTTTATTTTCATGTATGGAAGTGCTAACATTCATTTGAACATGTGTGAAGACTAATGTGTTACCCAGCAGTGCCAGCACTTATGTTTGACAACCCTGGTAAAAAAATGGCTATACTGTAGGGGGTGTAATGCTGCATTGTATGACTGTCCTCACTAATTTCAAAACACTAGGCCAACCCCAACCTCTGCTCTGCATGCAATAATCTTCTATTCTCTGAAATCACCTCACATACAGGGCTTCTCACAAGCTTTTCACCCTCTAGAATTTATTTCCAGAACAGATTCATCACTCTCCAACCCTAGAAACCTCTAAGTGCAACCTTCATACTCAACCCATTAGCCAACCATCTTAATGTTGAAAAATGACAACAACTGATCCCCTCATTTTATATAACTTTTAACCACTTCCAAAGTGGTGACAAATGGTTCAAAAATGTTCATGGATGAATATTTTTTTTATATCTCAATTATGGTGAAAAAGTATAAAAGTCGTGAAAAATGCATTTATCAACACTTTTGGTAATATATGGAAAGGAAAATTGGTAGTGTGTAGAGAAGGAAAAAAATGTTTCTCCGCTTTATAAATAGCCCTTTTTATTTGTAATTATATATTAACTGTCTACTAACAGACAATTAAAGTTGATGCTTGGATTATTTCACTATGCTTTGTACAGAAATGCATTTCATACATCTGCAACCATCTACATTGTTTCACTACCAATTTTGTTAGGATAATAAGTACTGGACCAAAACATGGCACAATATAACCATTACATTAAAGTGAAATTCCATCCAAAGCTTTTCTTAATTTTAGTTTTAGATAGAGAGAGAAGGCACTACAACTTCAGCCAGGCTTTTTTTTTTTGCTGGTTATCCTCATTGTTGAGCTCTCCCTGTATTCCTTATTCTCAGTAATACAGTTATTGAGACTGTGAGGAACGCCTTCTGAATGTGCACAGTGACAGCAATAAATACCTCCATGGTGCAAAAAAGTGTGTTTATTGTTGCTTGTGTAACCACTGAAGACATTTTTTCTCATGTTTTCTGTTATCTCTGTTATTATAACAGGAACATGGCCGGTGCCTTCATAGGTGCAAACTGGGAAATTGCCCAGGGCATCTGAGCAGAGTTTTCAGCAGTGGAACAACCTCACCTGTCCAACTGGTGCACTCCTCCATCAATCCTGTGTTATAGTGAAGAGGCACCCCTGTGTGGATAAAGACAGAGGTGCATGTAGCCAGAGAAGTGAGTTTGCTCCACTGCTGAAAACTGCAGGGACCCCAGGAATCACCATAAAGTTGGGAGAAGACCTTGGAGGGGGGGGGGAGGTTCCAGGAGCCAGCTCAGGGGCCCTAGGGAAGATTTGTCAGGCACAAGGGGGCCCTGAATGCCATCTACTGGGGGGGGCTGTAAGGGAGTCCCATGTTAATTTTGCACAGAGCCCCATTGTAGCTTAAACTGGCCCTGGACAGGAAGTGAGAAGAAATCTCCCAAATCAAAAAAACAGAAAGCAGTAAAAAAAAAAAATAAAAAAAAAAAACCTGACGGAGCTTCTAGTCTTTATTTTCTCTATCCAAAACTAAAAAAAAAGGCTGGAAGTTCACCTCAATTTTCCTAATTTGTTTTAATGAAAATAGATTTGCCCTCAAATGGTTGCATCGTTGATGGAAATGAAGGGTCCTATCACCTACTGGGTGCATTAGCACTTTTTATGAATATCAGGGGAAACCAAGTACATGTATGAATGGACTATGAAATACAGAATCATTCTCACCTGTTGCAGTACTGAGGACAAAAATTGTAGTTTTAAATGGAGCTCTAAAGCTTGATGCTTTTCCTAATTTTTTTTTAGAAAGCAGTTAAACAAAAAGAGAGTTATAATGTAATTAAAATCAAAATTGCAAAAGCTGTAATACAAACATGAAAAACAAGATTTAGATATACTTCACATAAAATATTGTGCCATAGTAAAAAAGTTGTGTTTAAATTCTATGATACTGAAATAAATCATGCCTTTTAGCCATAGCAAGGATGAAGGAGGATTAAAGTAAAACTCCAGCCAAAATATGTTTTTTTTTCTTCTTTTTTTTTTATTTTTAGTTTTGGATAGAGTGATTTAGGAAACCACTTTTATTGTTGTTTGCATCGCCACTGGAAAAAAAAACAGCTTACTTCCTTACCCAAGTGCTAGTTATCTTAACCTTGAAATAAATATATACCTTTGCTTGCAAAATTAATTTAGATGGGGCAATTAAATGAATCAGTGGGATGGTAGGTCTCACTAACCAAGAATGGTTGGACACACTGGGTTTATTTAGCTTGGAAAAAAGATGGCTAAAGGGGTGACCTGATTAACATGTATAAATACATCAGAAATACATCAATATAAAAGCTTGGTTGATCACCTTTTTGTCCCTAGGCTTGTACAAAAGACAAGTGGACATGATCTGCGTATAGAGGAAAAAAGGTTCTGCCATCTATCTAGGAAGGGGTTCTGGTAAAAGTTGTTAAAATGTGGACTATTTTACCACAGGAAGTAGTTACGACAAATTTAATGTCTGCATTTAAAAGAGGTTTGGGTGCTTTCCTTGCATTGAAGGACATATGTGGCTATAATTACTAGTTAATTCCCAGAAGACTTGATCTAGGGATTTTATCTGACTGTCACCTTCCCCTGGATCAACTTGAACAATAATCTTTTTTTAAGGACAATACAGTTGTCCTTTCAATGTATAGAACTAAAGGGGACCTAAACACCTGCATGGCAGACATGGGAAAATACAGAGAAATTCACAAAGTGTGTGTTTACAGGTAACAGCCTTTCTAATTCTCCCTTATCTGCAAGTAATAAGAAAGTAAATAAGGCTTATCAGCTGTATGTTACTGTGCCAAGATTCTGTGCTAATATGGAAAAACAGGAGGTTAACCCTTTCTGTGCCTCCAGGAAAACAGGAAGTAAACACTGCTGGATCTCTGTTGGTGTTCTGTAAGTTGTAAAGAATAAATGTTTTTTTCTTAAAAGGTTATTATGCTGTTGCTTATCTTTTAAAGCAGAGAGGAAGTTCTGAGTTAAGGTACACTTTAAGTGAGAAATTCATGTATTTATGCCAGGCATAGGGCATAATCTAACTCTGGTGCTGAATACATAGTCAAATATTGGCTTAACTTTACTAAATGATGTTGCCTACTAAGTGAAATACTTCCCAGCACACTAGATACAAACAGGTATGGCAGAAAGGTATGGAGATAATTTGGTCTGTTTTATGTTATACAAAAATACTAAAAACTCTCAGGAGGAGTAGTTTGCTGATGCTTAAATGTATCTCTGCCAGTGAATGACTTTAGGCACCACAACAGCAGCATGTAACATATAGTTATTTTGTTAGCCCTGATCCCACATCTTATGAAGTTGCCAAGGCTTTGTTACAGAGAAGAGCTGTGGCAAGTTACCTAGCACTGTACTAATACATAAATGCAAACGAGATTCTTATTATATAATTATAAAATTGTTAACATGGTATATTGTAATGAATATGCGTTGAACAAGACTAAACATGCTTGTGTTAATCTATACAATGAATTACTACAATCACACTTTTTATGTAAACTGAAATTACATTTCCAGTAAAGCATATCTTGAAAGGTCAAGTGCTCCACATCTGGTCAGACTTCAGAGTATTATTAAGGAATTAATTAAAGACATAATGTGCATTAAAGAGGAACTGTAACCAAGGATTGCACTTCATCCCAATCAGTAACCGATATCGCTTTTCCCATGATAAATATTTACCCTTTCTCAAACGGATCATCAGGGAGCACTGTATGGCTGATATTGTGGTGAAACCCCTCCCACAGTGTGATGTCAGCACCTAGGTACTGACATCACACTGCGGGAGCCTTGTTGCATTGTGGGAAATAACAGCTTTTTCCAACTGCCAAAAAATCAGCATCTCTTTCCACAGACAACACCTTCCTGCAGTGAAGATGTCGGCATGTGATACATTTCAGAATGTAAATCAGGAAAAGGAAAGATTTTACAATGGGCAAACACTGACTAAATCATTTATAAATAATTATTGAAAAAATTAAGCACTATTTTTTAATTACGTTATTTTCACTGCAGTTCCTCTTTAAATCTTATTGTACGATGAGTAGAGAAAAATACAATGCATTCTACGCAATGCATTGCGCTCTACTCATTGTGAAGTTAGACTTTACACATGTAATTCTGCCTAGTCCAGTTTAGTAAATCTATCCATTTTAGCCTCTTCATTCACCATTCTCCTTCATTCACCTTTCCCTTTCTTCATTCACTTAGCTTCCCTCCAGTAAATCATGTGTTACCACCAATATGAAGAATACTTACCTTCTGTTAACACCACTCTCTTTTCGAAGCAAAATATATAAAAACAATTCTGTAATGTGGAAATTTGTGTGGCAAAATACTCAATTTCATAATTTTCATAATTGCTTTCTTCTCCAACAAACCCTTTTATTTTCACTTCCTTGCACACATCACCAGCATCATTATTTATTATGTGATCTAAACGGCTGAAGATTTTACTGTTCCATAATTCTCCTCTACCGATTCTCCCACCTTTTCTTTAAGAACTTCTAGGTTCTACTGTCATGAATTTAGGGTTTCACTATATTCATGTCTACTTCAGCTTTATCTGATTCTACATCATTTCTTCAGATTGTCGGTATACCATCAGAAAGCACTATTCACCAAAGTATTTTAAAGCAAACCTGTGAGATTTAATAAGGCAAACGTTAAATACTTACATTGGGAAAATTGAAGCCTCTGCCTCTCTGGACCCTCCATAGGCTTCCCCATCCCCCTCTACCTCGCTGCTCCAGCATTGGGACACCAAAGCTTGAGTCTGTGCTGCCATATGAGAACGAGCACCGCCACACTGCACAGGAGGGCTCACGCCTGCACATTAGCACTTGGCCACCACTCGGGCTCGGCAGAAAAAGCCATGTCCGTTTTACTCCATGCTACTGCACAAGGGTATATATGAATGAGATAGGATCATCTTTAGTTTCAGTTCTTGGCTAACAATAAATAATTTCCTCTATGTATAGTTAGTTTTCTTTTTCTGTTTTTAACCACTTCACCACTGAGGGGTTTTACCCCCTGACCACCAGAGCAATTTTCACCTTTCAGCGCTCCTTCCATTCATTCGTCTATAACTTTATTATTACTTATCGCAATGAAATGAACTATATCTTGTTTTTTTCGCCACCAATTAGGCTTTCTTTAGGTGGGACATTATGCCAAGAATTATTTTTTTCTAAATGTGTTTTAATGGGAAAATAGGAAAAATGTGGGGAAAAAAAAATTATTTTTCAGTTTTCGGCCATTATAGTTTTTAAATAATGCATGCTACTGTAATTAAAACCCATGAAATTTATGTGCCCTTTTGTCCCGGTTATAAAACCGTTTAAATTATGTCCCTATCACAATGTTTGGCGCCAATATTTCATTTGGAAATAAAGGTGCATTTTTTTCAGTTTTGCGTCCATCCCTAATTACAAGCCCATAGTTTATAAAGTAACAGTGTTTATACCCTCTTGACTTAAATATTTAAAAAGTTCAATCCCTAAGGTAACTAATTATGTATTTTTTTTAATTGTAAATTTTTGATTTTTTTTTTAATTACAAAAAAAAAAAAAAAATGGGGAGTGTGGGAGGTAATGAGTTAATTTTGTGTGTAAAAGTCATTTATTTGTATGTGAAAAATGTGTAGGGTGTAGTTTACTATTTGGCCACAAGATGGCCACAGTAACTTTTTGCTTTATTGCGACCTCCAAGCCTCCTTCCGGAAGCTTGGAGGAAGAATAAGGAGGCTGGACACGTGAGTTTCTTCTCACAATGATCGCGCTGCCCATAGGAGAGCAGCGGGTCATTGTGGGGCTTAGATCAACGAACGGGAATGGATTTTCCCGTTCATTGATCTCCGGGCGAGCGGGCGGCGGCGGTTTTACTAGCGGCGGGCGGCGTGTTTACGAGCGGGAGCGCGGACAGCGTCGGGAACGCGGAAAGTACGTGTTTCTCCGTCCCTGGTTTTTAAAGGATGGAAAAAGGGGCGGAGAAATACGTACGCGCGGGGGTAAAGTGGTTAAAGCCCAACTATAAAAATAAAACTATTTTGGTGTTGAATGGATCTGGCATGAATAAGAACCTCTTTGGGGGATTTGTCTGCTTTCTATGTCTATTTGAGAATTTTTTACACTTCTGGCCATGGTCCTTTACAACCTTCACATGATTCCTGGTGGTCCCAGTGACCTTAACAAAAACTTAATGAGAACTCTAATTCTTCTCTACAGAAAGGCGTTTGTTTCTGTCTGTATCCCTGTTGGGAATATTTACTCACCTTCCACCAAAATCATTACATTTTATTTACGTAAAGCCATCCATACATCCATGCGACTTAACAGAATTCAGATCACTTTGTTTATAGTGTTGGTTCATTGTTTCTCCAAAAGTGTACAGGCAACTTAAAAAAACAAAAATTCAATGTGCCCAGTGGTGGTCAAGCTATGGTCTGGTCTGCTATGTATTATTCATACCATTTTCAATACTTCCCTCAATAAAGACCCAAAACTACTACTATTGGGCCATAAGCCTTTTAAACTTCATCATGCTCAGCATAAGCTGGTTCACTGTATAGGGCAGCTAACAAGACCTATATTGCTTCCCAATGAAGGCAACGGGAACATCACTTGAAATGTGGGATGGATTGAATTGACACCATAATTATAAATGAGCATCTTAAAGGACAACTGTATCAAGAGGGATATGGAGGCTGCCATATTTATTTCCTTTTATGTAATACCAGCTGCCTGGCTGTTCTGCGGATCCTCTGTCTACTGTATAATACTTTTAGCCATAGACCCTGAACAAGCATGCAGCATATCGGGGGTTTATGACATTATTGTCAGATTTGACAAGATTATCAACATGCTTATTTCTGGTGTGATTCAGGCACTACTGCAGCCAAATAGATCAGCGGGCTGCCAGACAACTGGTATTGTTTGAAAATAAATAAATATGGTGGCCTCCATATTCTTCTCACTTCAGTTGTCCTTTAATGCTATTATTAATGACATGGTTTCCCAATTTGAAAATGTTTGGGAACCGTGTATAGTTTATAGAAGGAGTACTATGTTGACCTCCCTTTTCTAAGAATACATCTGCTCCTAACAGGGTTCTTCCTTCAGTTCTTCCCCTCCAAAGATTTGTGTAACAAAGTTTTTATACCATGCTTTCACCTGTTGGTTGTATATGTTTTTGACTTTAATGGTCTATCCTTCTTTATAAAGGATAGTATATGTGACTGTCATTTCCTTTGTCTCTATTATGTCGGATGTTAGCCCATGGACATTACTGTCAGCCAATGTTTGGCAATTTTTGTAAGCTTGTTACTGTGTTACTTTTCTTATTAAAAATATTTAAAACTCAAAAACAAAAATTCAGTTATTTATTTTAGGTCAGCTTTTTCATTTATTTCAGTATGAATGCAGGAATAGATTAATTTATTGAGACTGATCCCACTTACTATGTTCTGCCAAGGGTGCACTGCAATGACTCATGTCACCAGTAATATTGTTGCTCCTGTGTAGCGGAACTTATGGAGAAGCATGTTGTCAGTTTGATCAGCTGTCAGACTGTTTTGCTGGTCATAATTAGATATTAGAGCCAAAAGTGGTCGCAGAAAATTAGAGCCTTGCAAATTTATCACATGCTCAAACAGATTACTTACCGTATATACTCGCATACAAGCCGAATTTTTGACCCCCAAAAAGGGGGTCAAAAGTTGGGGGGGTCGGCTTGTATGCGAGTCTTCCCTGGTGGTCTAGTGGTGGGTGGTCCGCGCCCCGCTCCTCCCCCTCCTCGCTCCCCCCGCGGCCGCCACTGCTATTACCTGCTTAGGCAGCGGCCGCTTCCTAATCCGCGTTCCCCTTCTGAACTTTCAGAGTGTATCACAGCAGCGCGCCCGGCGCTGTGGCTGTGACGATGCAGGGGGCAGGAAAGAGCAGTTCCCCTGGTAATGGCGATACAGATTGCCGCTATAGGGAGCCGCGCTCTTTCCTGCACTCTGCATCGTCACAGCAGCAGCGCCGGGTGCGCTGCTGTGATACACTCTGAAAGTTCAGAAGGGGAACGCGAATTAGGAAGCGGCCGCTGCCTAAGCAGGTAATAGCAGCGGCGGCCGCGGGGGGAGTGGGGAGCGCGGGGAGCACTACCTACCTATGCTGGGCACTATATTGGCTAAACTGGGCACTATACTGGCTAAACTGGGCACTATACTGGCTAAAATGGGCACTATACTAGCTAAACTGGGCACTATACTGGCTAAACTGGGCACTTTACTAGCCATACTGGGGCACTATACTAGCTAAACTGGGCACTATACTGGCTAAACTGGGCACTATACTAGCTAAACTGGGCACTATACTAGCTAAACTGGGCACTATACTGGCTAAACTGGGCACTATACTAGCTAAACTGGGCACTATACTGGCTAAACTGGGCACTTTACTAGCCATACTGGGGCACTATACTAGCTAAACTGGGCACTATACTAGCTAAACTGGGCACTATACTGAGGCACTACCTACCCATACTGGGCGCTATACTGGGCACTATACTGGCTAAACTGGGCACTTTACTAGCCATACTGGGGCACTATACTAGCCATACTGGGGCACTATACTAGCTAAACTGGGCACTATACTAGCTAAACTGGGCACTATACTAGCTAAACTGGGCACTATACTAGCTAAACTGAGGCACTACCTACCCATACTGGGCGCTATACTGGGCACTATACTGGCTATACTGGGCACTATACTGGCTATACTGGGCACTTTACTAGCTATACTGGGCACTATACTAACTATACTGGACACTACCTACCTATACTGGGCACTATACTAGCTATACTGGGACACACTGGGGGGCTGCACCAATCCAGCATTTCCTACCCCCGGCTTATATGGGGGTCAATCATTTTTCCCTGTTTTTTTAGGGAAAAGTTGGGGGGTCGGCTTATATGCGGGTCGGCTTATATGCGAGTATATACGGTACTTGCTTATTAGTTAGCCTACTCATTATCAGCACTAGTATCTAGTTCTAGAACAGAAACAACTAAGATTTTGAAACACAGTTTTGTAGTACAGTATAATCTCATTATAATAAATGCTGATATAGTAAAAATGTGGTTATAGTAAACTACCTCTCCAGGTCATGGCCAATCTCCATTATAAGTCTATGGGAGCAACGCCTGGTATAGTATACTCTGATATAATAAAACTTCTGTTATAGTAAACATGTTTTTGGCCCCTACGTGGCGCTGACTCTGGATATAGTAAACAGTGGGTGGTGCATGCATCATATGTCAGTGTGGAACCCATGGTCTGCTGCTCTCTTCAGGCTGGTTGCAGGTGAGTTGGTGCTTGGTAACATTTGTAAGACAAGAAGAATGGCCCCAGTGCTGGATATACAGTACAGTACAAATAAGCAGCCTGGGTAAAATGAGGAATAATGTGAATGTAAACAAAACAGGATGCAGTGCTATCACTTCCACTTTGCAATCACTGATAAAAGTATTGTCACAGTCCTCTCACGTGATTGTACGCACTCCTGGGTATCTCTTCCCTTATTAGGGATGACGCTCCTGGTAGCGTGTGGAGCGCAGTACAGGCTACTTTCATTTGTAGTGCAGATCAGAGTGGGCCTACTTACTGCAAAACTAAGGAAAGGGGAGTGCTAAGTCTCACCCACGGAGGTATCAGAGCCACTCGCATTACAGATTCAAGTGGCTTATTATGATTGGCTGCATTTTAAAGAGAAGCTTCATGATTGGCTGAAGTGTGATTAGAAAGTTCTGTAGGACACATGCTGCAAGTCCCACCCGCAGAGGTATCAGAGCCACTCACAGGAAATGAGTTACTGCCTCTATTCAGTATATGCTACAATTTTTAAGGAGCCCTGGATACTGTACGTGTGATTTGTCCAGCCTGGATATGAAACCCTAAGGTATACGAGCTCACAGACACAGTCTGCCTCTGTCACTGAGCTGCTATGTGGCAGCTCAGTGACAGAGGCAGACTGTGTCTGTGAGCAGCACTGCTTGAGATAATAGAGGCAGAGTTGCTCTGGTCACCTGTCTGGGTGGACCAGGTGTTGGAGAAGAGGGGAGAGGAAACCTGGATGCCACAAGCCCTGTCCCTGGCGTAGTGTGGGACACAAGCCTATGAGCTGGTACACCCAAATAAGATAACCAGTAACATCTGCAGACAGAGGCGTATCTACAGGGTTGCAGGCATGGCTCTTGCCATGGGCACCACAGCATCATGGGCGCCATGCCAGCCCCCATGCCTCCCCATCACTCAGACCTCAGATCAGATTATTTTATCCAGGGAACATGGCTACTTAATTAATGTGTGTAGGGTGCATTTGGCTTAGTATAAGAAAAGAGGACTGAGAGGGAATAAGGAGTGGTATTTCCAAAAAAAGTAACTTCAGCAATATTCAGAGCCAAAAAACCCAGGCAACCATAACACATGTATGCTAGAAAGGATGCTGTTATTAGAGGGGAAGGGGGCTCTGATTGGGGGGGGCACAATTTTAGTGTTTGCCATAGGCTCTATATCACCCAGATACGCCCCTGTCTGCAGATGAGATCTTTCTGCGGGCGGGCAGCCCCCAGACACTTCACATGCGCTCTCTCTCGTATTTTGTCTACCTTTCTAATCACAGCACAAGGGGGAGAATAGAGCATTTGAATTATGAAGAGAAGCATCAGTGACCAGTGGTAGAGATTAGCATAATATTTTCTTACTGCCAGTAAATACTTTTAGTGCCTTAAAATACTGTACACATGAAAAACCCTTCATAACTCTGGGCTAAGGACATTTACGGTAATTCAGAATCTTTCATTTAAAAATGACACATAGCATTAGATA
The DNA here is from genome assembly GCF_040937935.1 of Hyperolius riggenbachi. NCBI lineage: Eukaryota > Metazoa > Chordata > Amphibia > Anura > Hyperoliidae > Hyperolius > Hyperolius riggenbachi. The sequence continues at coordinate 137,165,017 of NC_090650.1, read as the reverse complement.
GGATTACATTACAAAGGGCTTTTCAAATCACTGGCATTTGGAAAAGTGATCGCAGTGTGAACCAGCCCTATTTCCAAATGGTTGAGGAATTCTTGAACCTGAAGTGTTTCTTTGCATGTTTATCAGCATTTTGGAATAATCATTCTAGTTTCAGTAACCACTGATTCATGTGAGCAGCTTTCCCAATGACTCACATAAGTGAAAAAAACACCAGAATAATAGCAGGTATGATCCAATGATTTTTTCTTTCTTTCTTAAAGGAAATCTAAAGCCTGTTAAAAAAAAGTTTAAAGTACCTGGGGCTCCTTGCAGCCCACTGCAGTAATCCTGTGCCTGCGCCATCCTTCTGAGACCCTCCAGCAAGCAAAGGCCCCCCCTCCTTATAGCGCCCCGCACACGGCAGCATTCTGCACACAGGCATGATGGAAAAATATCTACTGCAATGTGCAGAACGCTCCCGATGATGGGAGCGTGCTCATGGCTGTATATGCACCAGAGCAGGGACAAGGTCCTCCAGCACCCAAGGCTGAGACACCAAAGTGCGCTCCTCCATCCCTCCCACCTCAGCTGCACACACTGATTGCTATTAAACTAAGAGGGCCACAGGACCCAGAACTTCCCCAACACCTTAATATCTAGTTATCTGGCTTGCAGTCACTGCTATGTATCCCCTTTTCTTATTTCTTTCTGCTAAATACACAATTAGGAATGACAGCTGAATGAATTGTGCGCCCCCTCCTACACTGCGCCCTGAGGCTGGAGCCTCTCCAGCCTATGCCTCGGCCCGGCCCTGATATGCACACTAGCCTCCAACTCAAACAGAAAAATCAATAGGTTTTTTTCTGACCAAAAAAAGAAACCAAAAATCGAACTGTGTATGGCCACTTTTTAGGGAAATTGGAAATCCGCTTTATACAGAAAAGGTCATGTTATCTATCACTGCAGTATAAAGTGCATGACTGTATTTCGGCACAGAATGATGACAGCTCTGCATAATATATGAGGACTGCAGCATGCGGGTGCTTTGCTTGATGCATACCTTTTTTATCTCCTCCTGTACACACTTGGTACTGTTCTCCGTTAGCAAGGTTTCTCCATTACCAGTTTCCATTCTAGGGTCCACTTCTTGTTCTTCTCCAGAAGATGTTTCTTTGTCACTCATCTTTGCCGTTAATTCGCTTAATCTTGTTTTTAGCTTTTCCTCTAGGCAATCAGATTGAGTTCTCTGGTGTTGATCACCGCTGCTCATCTCAGTTTCTGACAGGTCACTAAAGCCCTATATAAAATATAGCCTTATGATTAAAACATACCACTGTGAACAAAATATCACCCATGAAATTCATGACATAATCAGATTAGTATTTAACACTAGCTGAAGACCCGTCGTTGCCCGGGTATGTATTTGGTTGTTGTTGGTTCTGACTACTTTTTCTAACCTTAACACACAGTAACTCAATGACCAAGTATGTGAGATTTGGGGTCCTTGGTAACAATAATGTGAGAATGAAAGCAGTTTAAATTTTCCCATTGAAATCAAGCAAACAAATAAATTGGCTGTTTGTGGCTTTGTCACTTCATCTGAACTTGTACTTCAGCAGGGGTGTTGCTAGCCTGATCCATCAGTGGCACATGCCCCGAATCTATTCTGGGGTGCCCCTAACGTACCCCAGGCAGAGTCAGCTGTGGTGCCTCAAAGGTGAGCATGCTGGGAGCTGTGGTGCATCAATCGGGTGTATACTGGGAGCTGTGATGCCTCTATGCAGGCATACTGGGTGCTGTGGGGCCATGCTGGGCACCGGGATGCCTTTATGGGTGCACGCGGGGAGCTATGGTTCTTCTGTGGGGGCATGCTGGGAGTTGTGGTGCCTCAATTGGGGGCCTGTAGGAGCATGGGAGGGGGTCCACTAGAAGGTCAGGGAATGCTACGGGGGTACTACCAGATAACCTTGCGGCAGGACAGCCTGCTCAGCAGAAAGCCAGACCAGCCAGCACAGTTATGTTTAAGCAACACTGCCTATTTATGTGGTATACTGCATTTTTTTTATTTATTAATGGTGAGGGGGCTTTATCCAACATTTTGCTGGGCAGGCCTGCTTAGACGGCTGTTAAGTTCATGTAAATTTGGCTCCACCCATGACCACACCCACATTCTGGTGTGTGTGACCACACCCATTTTCCATCTAAAGAGCCCAAAAGTGCCCCGGATCTCTTAGGATCCTAGCAACACCTCTGTACTTCAGTCACCCAATGACCAATTGTAGCAAGTTTAAGGCCTCTTCCATTAAAGCATACCAGAGCCAAAACAGGATGAAAAGGCACCTAAAAGATAATAAAATGAATTCAAATCTATAAAATAAATAAGGTTTGAGGTGGCTTACCTCAATGATGACAAATCCATTGTTATTAGTTTGTGCATCTAATATCACACCATCTCAGGGTAGAGGATACCCTTGGACCCCATATATGGGTCCCTTGGACCCTTATTCCCTTGAAAGGTGCGACCATTTCCGGCTGACAGGGATCCCCAAGTGGAGTCGGGTTTATTGATCTCCACCTGCCTGCAGTGGTTAGTTGCCCCATTGCAACCTCCCTCTGTGAATACCCTTTGTATACTATTTCCGATTTAATCTATTGAGTGTGACGTAGTGCACCATTTGGACACCCTTTGTCTCTGGGTTTTGTTTTTTTTAGATTGACAGCTCACCCCCCCCCCCCCCATCATTTTATCTAAACCAGACTCAAAAGGCTCTGGTAGAAAACGAAGGTGCAGTTGGTAGGGGGGTAAAAGCAAATACTTAATGCACTTCCTGTACCCCTCCGTCACTTGCAGTTCTCCAATACTCAGTCCCGTTATCCTCAGCAACTCCTAACCAGGACATACTGAGCCCCCAGTCACCCTGATTGGCTGTTTGTAGCTCTGCCCCTTTAGTGAATTTGCACCAGTCACCCAATGACCAACTGTAGCAGGTTTGAGGCCTCTGCCATTAACAGTGGAATGGTGGAACTTTAAATATTTCCCTTCAAAACTGACAGATGAATTTTGATTGATTGTTGTAGGCTCCACCCACTTTCCTGAATAGTAATCCCAGTCACCCAGTAAGCAAGTGTGCCAAGTTTGACAGCCCTGCCATTAATCGTGTAAGAATGGTTACAGTTTACATTTTGCCATGTAAAATGCATGACTGTAATTTTATTGGCTGTTCTATGCTCAGCCCACTTTCCCTAAGTGTTTAATCTCGGTCACCAAGTGACCAGCTGTGCCAAGTATGGAGACTTATTTATTTGTTAGGATTTATTACTGTGAGCCTTTTAAAATGTTCCCATTGATGTGAATGGGTAAAATCTTATTGTCTTTGTGTGGTTCTGCCCAGGTGTGCAGGGGGGATGCAAGACCCCCAGAACATATCATCCCAGGTAGTAAGAAATCTGTACACAAGTTATAATACTTATTTGAAGTTGCAGGTATGTTTTATAAACGTTTGTTCCTTACAAAAAAAGTTAAATTATTTGCTTCAGAAGCCTCATTCTTTTTTTTAATCATGCCAGTTTTTATAATTGAGATATTTAGAGTTTTAGAATACTCTGCTTCTGTGCTGATCTGGTTTGTAGGGTAGTGAAATATATTTATGTTCAAGTAAATGGCATTATAATCAATGTTTTTTTACATATTACAGGCAGAATGTAATATGCACACAGACTTCTAACTACATAACCAGACTGCCATCTAGTGAGGAAAAGAGATATTACAATTAATCTGTATATATATATATATATATATATCTGTAAAGCGTATTTCATTTTGTGTTGTGGGCATGTCTAGTTTCTTTAGTATTTTCTAACTGAGGGAACTTGTAAATAAGCACTACAAAGAAACAAGTGTAATTTGTAAAACTTATTGGGTAATATAAGGTGTTGCCTGTTGCACATCATATCAAAAATATGAAACCTTACTAACCATTAACTAGGGATTCAAAAATATTTAAAACACACAAGGGCCATATTCAATTAACTTTTCTCCTGAGCTTTCTCCCAGGAAATATTTTTTACACCTTATGATTAAAATGATTATTTATTGCTCTTTTACTTATGTTTAGTGCTTTGTCAATGTCTAAGAGCAAAAAAGTTATTTAGTTGAGAGGATGAAAAATAATCTCTTTGGAGAAACTCAGGAGACAAGGCAACTGCATAAGGACCATTATTTCATAAGAAAAATGATCAATGAATTGATCATTTTTAATTCAAATCTTGTTGTAAATGGTATTTATCAAATGCAGCTGCAGTCTATATGTTCAGTCCAGTTTCAGTTTACATATAAACTGCAACAAATGTGCATCAACTTGGAAAAAAATAACATGTCAATAAAATAAATTATCTATCTAAAGGTGGCCACACACCATACAAATTTTAAAATATCTGTTCAATTTAAGAAATGCAATCAATTTTTCTGACTGATTGTAACATTTCAAAAATATGACCAATGTACCACACACGTATGTTCAATTTTTCCCCAATTATGATAAAAATGATTGGGAACTCTGACAAAATTGCTAGGGTGTGTATATTAACAAATTAACAATCCAACACACACCATACAATCTTTAGAAAAATTGAAGAAAAATATCTGGCATTCCGGATCGATAAAAATCGAAGAAAACGGGAAATCTGATCGGATTTTTCAGTCGAATGAAAAAAAAGCTTTCAATTTTTTCGGGAGATCCGATCATTTTTATCGAATAACTGTAAAATCGGATCATTTTATTGTATCGTGTGTGGCCTTAGGCTCAACACACACCATACAATCTTAGTTGTTCAATCTTACCACTTTCATGTAGTATAAGAGCTTATCCAATCAATCATTCAAGGTATTTTCAATCTGTTGGCCCTTATACTACATAGATTTGGTAAATCTGTACAACCAAGATTGTATGGTGTGTGTTGAGCCTAAGTATCTAAAACGCTTATTTTTTTCATTATTTTTTTCCAATTTTGTATACCAATATTGACAAAATAAAAAGTACCTTGCTGTAAATATTTTGTTTGTATTGACAACAATAGATAAGCACTTCACAGAGGAAGGAGCCTGATGATGGTGCTGCATTTAAAACAGGATTCTGCGGTACAGAGGTGCTGAGATAGAATATTAGAATCTCTGAGGTATTTTCAGCAAGCATCAATAAAATCTACACCTAGGGTTTTTTTTTCGCAATCTGCATAGCAGGAATTACATTAGTTGCGTAACTAGCATTATACATGCAATGCAACCCCAGAAACTTCACTTACGCTCTCTGTGTTCATAAATTTACCAAAGCTTGCTGAATATACCTGCTTTAACCACTTAACGACCACCTAACACCGATAGGCGTCGGCAGGTTGAAGTGGTGTTACCATGGAAACGTCAGTTACTGGAGGGTGTTACCGTAAACAGCCTGCAAGCCTCCGATGGCGGCTCACAGGCTAATTGTAAAGACGCGGGGAAGAAATCCCCTCTGTTTACATCATACGGCGCTGCTGCGCATCAGCGCCGTAAAGGAGATCGGCGATCCCCGGCCTCTGATTGGCCGGGGATCGCCGGGATCTGATAGGCTGAAGCCTATCAGAAGCGGTACAGGATGGATCTCCGTCCTGTGCTGCCCAGGGGAAGGGGGGGGGAGGGAGGGAAAGCGAGCGAGGACTGAAATCACTGCGGAGGGGGTCTTTGAGGAGCCCCCCCCCCCGCTACCTACATAGTGCCGGCGGCGATCAGACCCCCCCAGCAGGACATCCCCCTAGTTGGGAAAAAATGGGGGGAAATCTGGTCGCCCTGGCTGCCTGCTGATCTGTGCTGTGGGCTGGAGAGCCCACGCTGCACAGATCAGCGCAAAATCCCCTGGTCCTCAAGTGGTTAAAAGCCCCTCTTAATGGCAAATACAGAATCTGCCATAACTAGTTCCTGTGATAAGAGTTTTCAGATATTTCACACTTTAACCTCTAACCTCCCTGGCGGTTTGTTAAAATCCGCCAGGGGGCAGCAAATACCTTTTTTTAAATTTTTTTTTTCATGTAGCGAGACAATGTCTCGCTACATGATAGCCGCTGCTGAGCGACATCCCCCCAGCCCCTCCGATCGCCTTCGGCGAAAGGAGATCAAGAGATCCCGAACGGGATCTCTTGGAGGGCTTCCCCCGTCGCCATGGCGACGGGGCGGGATGACGTCACCGACGTCATCGACGTCGTGACGTCAAAGGGGATTCCGATCCACCCCACAGCGCTGCCTGGCACTGATTGGGGGGGGGGGCGGCTGCGGCGACGGGTATAGCGGCGGATCGGCGGGTAGCGCGGCGATCGGAGGTTACACGCAGCTAGCAAAGTGCTAGCTGCGTGTAACAAAAAAAAATTATGCAAATCGGCCCAGCAGGGCCTGAGCGGTGGCTCCCGGCAGCATAGCCCGACCTCAGCTCGGGCTTACCGCCAGGGAGGTTAAAATCTTACTATGAAGACCCTCTTTGTAAATAGGTAATTTTCCTTTACTACATGCCTAGTTTATGTTCTCTTATACAGAAATTGTAATACAAATCTAATTGCCTAATCCTATATTGTGCCCTTGGATGTATTTATACAGTTTACCTCTAAATTGTCTTTTTTTCAACTTAAATAAGTTGAGTTTGTCTACTCAGTTGAATTCAAATGATCTTTAATGGCATGACCAAAATATATACAGGTACTGCCACAGCAAAGCAAATACTAGGGGGATTGGAGGGGGTGGGGGTTGTCTAAGGGGGAGGGATCAAGATAAAATGGGTATGCAGTCTGTGGACATTTTCATATTTGAAGTTAATTGTATGCTCCTCTCAGTCTGTGGCATCATCTAACTGACTTTTTTGTAAAAGACTTAGGGACCTTTTCCATTACGTGCTTTTCGATCCGAAAATTAGGTCACTTGCGCTTTGTGGATCGCTACAGCACCTCGATTAACATGTAAATCACACTGCTGTTTTTCCACTCGTATGATTCGATTTTATCTAAATCGCAATAGCCGTCCTGCAGCATTTTTTGTACATTTGGGCTACTATACTTTATATAAGAGTGCAGTAAGATCGCATAGCAATCATGCACTGTACACTCAATGGATCACAATCGCAGTGGTGGAAATAGAAGGAAAGATGATCGCACTAGTGGAAAAGGGCCCTTACCATTGCCTTCACTAATTTCTTTGCCTGTTTTTGCAGTTGTTCTAAAATTTCTAATGTCCTAGAAGTGTGCTGCCCTAAACTCTATCCCATATTGGAGATATGGCCTTACAAGCCATTTATACAGATGGTCGTGTACTAGGGTACCTTTTTTATTTCACATTTTATGCATTCTGGAATCTAAATTTGATTTAGTTGTTGCTGCTGCTTGGCATTGAATACCGCTGTTTTTAACTGAATTAAGCCCAACCTACACGATACGATTCTTTGTGCGATTCGATTACGATTCTATTTACGATCCGATTAAATCCGACATGTCCGATCGGGATTCAGTTCGATTTATCATTGGAAAACAATGGCAAATCAAATTGAATTGAATCGAATCTCGATCGGACATGTCGTATTTAATCGGATCATAAATAAAATCATAATCGAATTGCACAAAGAATCGTATCGTGTAGATGGGGCTTAAGGCAATCATATTAATGTTATAAACAGACAATGCTGACCGACCATTTCCAGAAGGAAGTCAGATAGGACTGAAAAAATTGTGTTATTATTTTCTTGTAGGAATAAGCCAGTGGTTTCTCTCCACTGCCTTCCCCTACCTTCTTAACTATTTCAAATATGACTATATGGCTAACAGAGCATTCATTTTCAAGCCTAAATATATCACAAATCGTTTATGTTATAGATTACACCACAGCCTGACTTAGCGGATCCGAGATAAAAAACTAACTATAACAAGTAACTTGTCTATATATCTTATCTAAAGTTTAGATAGTTTACACAGCAAATATAGCTGCAAACAGCTTTACTAGAAAATGATTATTTCTTCCTGTGATACAATGACAGCAGCCATGTTGTTTGTAAACATTACACAGAGGCAGGCTTATCTGTATCTTGATCACTAAGCCTGTGAAAAAAAAACTAATCCCCCCTCCTCCCCTCTGCCTCTGAAATCAATGGCTAGTAACACCTCCTTTTCTTCCTGCCCAGACTGAGCTCCCATGAGCCCTTGCTACTGCCAAGGCTCTCTGAAAACATGTGGGCGTGGTTTATTTAGTTTATAGGGAATTAGAGTATTAAAACAAAAAACAAAAAAAAGTATTTGGCTTGAGGAATGCCCTATAAACAATAGGAAAGGAACACAATTATGCAATGAGTAAAAGTTCACCTCGGATCCACTTTAAAGGACAACTGTAGCAACAGGGCTATGGAGGCTGCCAAATTTATTTCCTTTTAAGTAATACCAGTTGCCTGGCAGTTCTGCTGATCCACTGCCTCTAATACATTTAGCCTGAACAAGCATGCAGCAGATCAGGTGTTTCTCTGATGAGATTAGCTGCATGCTTGATTCTGGTGTTATTAAGACACTACTGATGCCAAATAGATCTGGTGGTCTGCCAGGCAACTGGTATGGTTTAAAAGGAAATAAATATGGCAGCCTCCAAAGCCCTCTTGCAAAAATTGTCTTTTAGGCCTCTTTCCCACCAAGACGTTGCGTTTTAGGGGACGTTAAGGTCGCATAACGTGCCCCTAATGCAAGGCATGGTGGTGTTGAAGTTGGACGTCAGATTGAGTCGCGTTATGCAGCTCTTGGTGCGCTGTTTTCGTTCTATCTATACTGATAGAACAGCCGCTCCAGGATAGTGATGGGAAGTCCGGATCTTTTCAAGGATTCGGATCATTCTAATCGGATCATTGAAAAGATCCGGATCTTTGAACCGAATCATTTGAATCATTTTACTAGGGAAGCAGACTGGGGGTGAAATGACTAGCAGGACAGGACTTTCCTTGCACTGTACATTCTGTATGTTCTTGTTTTTTCCAGACAGACATCCACTGTGAACCGAATCGTTCATTGTGATGATCCGGATGATTCAACTCAGAAAAAAGATCCGGATCAAATGAACAATTCATTCATGATCTGGACAGCACTATGAGTCCAGGTTACGTCACCACAGTGCAGTGAATATTAATTAGCCATGTGGCTAGTCACTGAGCATGTGGAAGCAGTCTAACGCAGCTAAAGCCCAGTATAACGCACAGCATGCTGCATTTTCATTCAACGTGTAGCGTTACAATGTAACGCAACGTGGGCATTATGAACAGCACATTGATTTTTCATTACTGTGAGTTGGGCTGCGTTACAGGCTGCTGTAACGTGGGACTTAAACGTCCCACAGTGAAAGCAGCCTCAACCACTACACATTCTGGGGTTTTTATCCCTTAAGGTTCCTGACAATTTTGGTATTTGGCTGTTTCACTATTGATATAGCAATAACTTTTTATGTTACCTACACCATCAAACTGATACATACATTTTTTAGGACAGACTAGGCATTCTTTAGGTAATATTTTTTTCCAAGGATTTTTTTTTATTTAACAGGCACTTAATCAAAGAAAATTAGGCATAAACACAAAAAAATTGCATTTTTTCATGTTTCCCCTTTCCTAATTTTTACATGGCAAGAGCCACAATTGTAAAATACCTCAAAATACATTATTTGGCTCACCCCGTTTAAAACGATACCATACATGCCATATTTCATCAGTAGTTGGGCATGTACCATTGTACCATTATAGTTAGCCTGTGCATCTGTAGCGATTGCATGCGATCGCTAGGGTGCAAAGTTTGGGGACCTCAGCACTGTATAGATGCATTGCTAGGCAACGATATTTCGATGCATCTATATAGTGTTGGGCCCCCGAGCTGTCGCCCTAGTGGGCCGCAGCCATTACAGGTGTTCATGAATCCTAGTGCCAAGTATAGGTGACACAAGGGATTTATTAGTTTGGTAGGGGCTAAAACATAAAAAACAAACAAATTAAAAAAAAACCACTTTATTTTTTAACCACTTGAGGACCCCAGGTTTACACCCACCCTAGTGACCAGGCTATTTTTTACAATTCTGCACTGTACAACTTTAAAGAGAACCCGAGATGGGTTTCTGCAATCAATATTAGTACACAGACGCATATTCTTCTTACTATCACCAGCCTCTGTGTCCTTTTACTCTGCCTCCAGCCGCCCCCCCGTCCTCTGCTTTCCCTTTTTATAAAAACCACCAGGCTAGCGACACACAGATTGTTTCTAGTTGGCTGCTTACATTCAGGCTGCCACTCACCGCCACTCCCCCACCTCCTGTATAGCACGGCTCTTCCCTCCCTGCCTCTGTAAGCCGATTGGAGAAATCTTACGGCCGGGGGATGGGGAGACACGCTATAGAGGAGGCAGGGGAGCAGTGGTGGGGTGGCAGCCTGAATGTAAACAGCCGACTAGGGACTATCTGTGTGTTGCTAACCTAGCGTTTTTTCATAAGGGGGGACAGCAGAGCACGGGGGGCGGCTGGAGGTAGAGTAAAAGGACACAGAGGCTGTGATAGTATGCAGAATGTGCCTATGTGTCGGTTTCTCTTTAATAGTTTATTGCTCGACCGTACAACTTAGCACCCAAATAAAACTTGCCTCCTTTTATTCCCACCAACAGAGATTTCTGTTGGTGAGATCTGATTTCTGATGCAATATGTTTTTTTTAATCAATGTTATTGTGGTTTTTTTTTCAATAAAAAAGCTTTGTTTCTTTAATTCCCTCCCCTGCCAAAATCCACCACAAAATCCACCACTAGAATCACATTCGCGTGTGCATTCCCCGCTAATCTCCGCCTACAGGTCCTGACGCCAATCGGTGTTAGGCAGTCCTGTAGCTGCCACCCTCCCAATGCCGATCGTCGTTAGGTGGTTGGTAAGGGGTTAATGGGCTCACTGTCCCTTTAAAAAAAAACAACTTTTTTTTTCACCTAAGTTTATGTGAATGATTGCTGGTATCGGAAGAGTGCACAAGAGAGTGCGCGCCCATGTGCATGCACGGGGTGTGTGAACGGTGGCATTCTGCACTGGACGTACCTCGTACGTCCAGAAACACAGAAAGGCATAGATCTATGATATAGGAAGAGGTTAAGTAGCCTTGTGGCTAACAGCAACATTCCCATCCTCTCTTTCTGTATAGGAGAGTCAATAAATATTTTGGCCGGATGCACCAAACAACAAAGTTGTCTAAAAAAAAGTATTTTCTTATATATCAATCTATACCAATAGTCATCATTGGGTTTCATATTATAGTAATAAGACAAATTAGACATAAACATATAATTATTTTTTTTACTCTGGTCTGATTCTGATCAGGTCAAATATAAAATGAAAAACAAAAATACCTTAGTTGACCCTAAAGTCCTTTTCTGTAGTCTTGCCGTACTATTACTTCCCTCTCCCGTCTCTTCAATGGCTGCTTTACTTTTTCTCCATCTCCTTGATCTTTTCTCAACATCAGCGTGGGTTTTTTCAGCTTCACTGCTATCTGAGTATTCCATGCTGACAGACTGAGGGTTAAAATTAATATCCATCTTGCCATAGATATTTTCTTTATGCACCTGTTCAGAAGGAACTTTTCTGCTTGGCCGAAGGGATTTGGCAGACAACTTATTTTCCTTTAAAGAGTTTACTGATGAAGTTTCTGAGTCAGAATACACTGTTTCAGTGTTTGTAAAGAGTCCAGAAGATGGGGAAGTTACAGGTTGATAATAATCATTGCCACATGCCCATTCGGTGTTGTACTGAGAGTCCGTATAGCAGGAGTCATCTGACAACTGTCTTGTTCTCCGGCGATATGCATTGAGTGCCAAACTCCAGTCCAGTTCATCATCGCTGTCTGAGCCCATCTCATCATAAGCTGAAACGACATTTGATTCATTCTCTAAAGATTTGAACACTTGACTCTTTGGTTGTGCAAGCATCCTTGGTGGAGGCAATGTAATACTTTGTAAAGCTACCCAGTTACCATCTGAACTTTGCAGAACAGGTGAAGGACCTTGGAAAATACAAAACATGGAGGGAAAATGATTTAACTTATTTATGTTATTCAGTAGACATTTCTAAAGAACAAACCATCATTGAAGTCTGTGCAACAAGAAGACCATTTACCCGTATATGCATTCCAAAATCATGTATTACGCTATGCGAGATATGTAACTTGCTATAAAAGTTCCCTACAGACAAACAAACAAAACAAAACAACTACAGTTGTTGTTGTTGTACAGACCAGGCCATATAGCAAATCTTTTTTTTTCTTTTTTTTATTCTAGTTTACACATTTGAACAATGAATATTTCTGTTTATGTTGTCACTATTTAGCAGCAATAAATTGGTCTTGAAACCAAAACAAAAAAGTTAAAAATAAAAAAGGTGCTAAGTTATTCAATGACACATACAAAAAATAAACAACTAAATAAAAGATTTGACTACACAGAATTTAACCACTTCCCAACTGAGGGGTTTTACCCCCTGACCACCAGAGCAATTTTCACCTTTCAGCGCTCCTTCCATTCATTCGTCTATAATTTTATCATTACTTATCGCAATGAAATGAACTATATCTTGTTTTTTTTCGCCACCAATTAGGCTTTCTTTAGGTGGGACATTATGCCAAGAATAATTTTATTCTAAATGTGTTTTAATGGGAAAATAGGAAAAAATGTGGGAAAAAATTATTATTTTTCAGTTTTCGGCCTTTATAGTTTTTAAATAATGCATGCTACTGTAATTAAAACCCATTAAATGTATATGCCTATTTATCCCGGTTATAAAACCGTTTAAATTATGTCCCTATCACAATGTTTGCCGCCAATATTTTAATTGGAAATAAAGGTACATTTTTTTCAGTTTTGCGTCCATCCCTAATTACAAGCCCATAGTTTATAAAGTAACAGTGTTATACCCTCTTGACATAAATATTTAAAAAGTTCAGTCCCTAAGGTAACTATTTATGTATTTTTTTTAAATTGTAAATTTTTTATTTTTTTTTTATTACAAAAAAAAATTATTGGGGAGTGTGGGAGGTAAGGAGTTAATTTTTTGTGTAAAACTAGTTTATTTGTGTGTAAAAAATGGTTAGGGTGTAGTTTTACTATTTGGCCACAAGATGGCAACAGTAACTTTTTGTTTCATGCGACCTGCAAGCGTCCTTCCGGACGCTTGCAGGAAGTAGAAAGAGGCTGGGACTTTGTTATTGCTCACAATGATCGCGCTGCTCAGCCGAGCGGCAGCGGATCATTGCGGAGCTTAGACCAACGAACGGGAATGGATTTTCCCGATCGTTGATCTCTGGGCGAGCGGGCGGCGGCGTGTTTACTAGCGGCGGGCGGCGTGTTTACAAGCAGGAGCGCGGGCAGCGGCGGGAGTGCGCAAAGTATGGATTTCTCCGTCCCTGGGGGTTAAAGGATGGAAAAAGGGACGGAGAAATCCGTACGGGCGGGGGTAAAGTGGTTAAAGAGACACTGAAGCGAAAAAAAAATTATGATATTATGATTTGTATGTGTAGTACAGCTAAGAAATAAAACATTAAGATCAGATACATCAGTCTAATTGTTTCCAGTACAGGAAGAGTTAAGAAACTCCAGTTGTTATCTCTATGCAAACAAGCCATTAACTCTCCGACTTATGCTGTGAATACACGTTTCGTTTTTGCCTTCGTTTTAGCCTTCGATTCGTTCAGTAAACGAATAAAGTGTTGAAAACGTATGTGAAAATAGTCATAATCTCATTATAGTTTCGATTAATAGACCCCAAAAACGAACGACTAGTGATCGAACATGTTTGATATTATCTCTCTTTATCCATCTAATCGAGCCATTGGTAGGCTTGATGGCTGTTCAGATCGATTATATGTTCGTTTATGTTAGTCCGTCCCTGTAAAAAGGGATTTTCGTTTCGTTTCTTTGCAGCCTTCGATCATTGGAAAAACGAAACCATCAGAATCGAAAAAAAACCCGAAACCGTGGGTGGTGATATTAACCGTACGTTCGATTATTTCGGGAACGAAAAGGACAAAAGGCACAATCGAAACGAAGGCTAAAACGAAGGCAAAAACGAAACGTGTATTCCCAGCATAAGTCTTAGTCGGGAAGAGGGCTGTTATCTGACTTTTATTATCTCAACTGTAAGTGAACTGTTTACTTTTTCTCTGCTAGAGGAGAGGTCATTACTTCACAGACTGCTCTGAGAGACTCATTTTGAATGCTGAGTGTTGTGTAATCTGCACATATTATAGAATGATGCAATGTTAGAAAAAACACTATATACCTGAAAATAAAAGTATGAGAATATTTTCTTTGCTGCTAATCTTCTAGTAATTATTCATAGTACACAACCAATTCACTATATCATATTTTTTTTTCGCTTCAGTGTCTCTTTAAGGCCTGGAGCCCAATAGCAGCACTTTTGCATTGCTTGCCAATTGCAGGCAATCAGCAAAGGGCTGCAACAGTGGCACCCTATAGGGTGGTTCCACTTGCAGCATTGTGATTGTGGATGTGATATAATTTGGTAGGATATAAATATAACTTGGTAGTATCACTTCATATATACCCAGGAGGTTAATGAAAATATGTTAAACACATTAAAAGAAAAATGTACATATCTTATACGTGTATAGTGATAATAATATATTTCATATGCATTACAGGGTAGAAGTTCTCTTTATTATGTGATGTAATGTATTTCATGAATTCTTAAAGGACAACTGAGGTGGCATGTGACATGATGAGATAGACATGTGTATGTACGGTGCCTAGTACACAGATAACTAGGCCGTGTTCATTTTTTTCTTTCTCTGCCTGAAAGAGTTAAACATCAAGTATGCAAGTGACAGTTTCTGTCCGGGTCGGGACCGGGTTAGAATATAACATAACCTTCACTAATAAGTAATTACAGCCATTAAACACTTTCTTGTCATTAAATGGCTTCCTTGAGCAGGAAAGAGATAAAAAGGATCAATAATTCATAGATTTGAGCTATAGCCTCTAGCATACTTCAATGAAGGTGTCATTGAGCAGAGACAATGAAACATATTCATTTTTAGGAGAAGGAGGATAGATACAATTGTTTTTCTTATCAGTGTTTTTCAAGATTTTTAAACGTTACACAGGATATGCAATTTTAGTGTGTTTTGCAATGTTTTTGCTAAACCCCTGCTAAGTCAAATAATCCTGTTGTCAGGAATTATAAAATTATAATTGGTTAATAAATATGTCTTGCATTTTAAATATTACTTATATTAGATTTTAAATGTATTACACCATTCTACCAATATCAAACCTAAAAAAGTTAATTTGTGCAAATTTTAATGATTAACATAGTTGTACTGCAAGCTTTTGAAACTTTCTTCTTCAGGCATGATACAGAACTGGATCAAACCCACGAGGACACCACTGAAGCGAAACAGGTGAGGTGGAGAGCAGGCAGCACCATTTGACAGACCTGTTTTTGGGTGCACTTCACTTTTTAGGATTCCGGTATCCCGAGTCTTGTTCATGAGCTCCCTTTTTTTTATTATTGTTCTTTGGATTTTTGATAATGTTTTAAAGCATGTTTTAGATATTAAAGAGTATATTTAAACCATAGGCATATAAACATTTTTTTTACTGTATTCCTGTGGTAATAAACAGTTACCACAATGGGCTAAAACTCTGACATAACATTCAATAAAAATGTGTTTTCCTATTTTTCATTATTCATTCAGTTACCATATTTACTTTTGTGCAAAAGTAATATTACCTGTTAACAAATTTCAGTTCCCAAAGTACAGTTGATCTGCTCTGAAAGCTGCCATTGCATTTTATTCATAACTGCTGTATTTATATATTGATATCTATCTAGTGATAATTTCTCAGCTCTCTCTGCTTCACAGCTCAGTACAGTTCTGTTTCAGCACATGCTGCTAGCTGTATACTAATTGTAGGAACAGAGGAATGTAAACAAAAGATAATATTATTACCTCTTTGGATGTGGCCAGAAGTTTAAGGAGCTTTTCACTGAAGAACAAAGTGCCATGTTTATCTGTTTGAATACTGTTCTGCTACATTTTTTTGTGGTAGTAGATTTAATGTTGTAAGTAATCTTTTAGAATAAAGAGGGAATGCTGAGTTTCATACAACTTTAAATGTTCATGCAACCTTATCATTTGGGTTGTGTGCAGTTGCTAACCATGGAAGCACAGTGGTGAAGTAATGCTGGTGACCACACTAAACATTTCTTTACAGTTCTGTATCATGACTGAAGAAGAAACTCAAAGTTTTGATAGCGTGCAAGAAAACTATGTACAATTACTCATTAAAAGTATAACCCTAATAAACTTTTATTGTTTAATGTTGGCATATCTGCTCCATCACCAACATCGGACCACAGCTCACTTGTTAAGCCACTCTACTTATTTCCTAATAAAGTCAAACTTATTATCCTATGTCGTAATCTGCCTGTCCTGCGTCCTCCTGTTTCTGTGGTTCAGGTACCGGGTGGAAATGCGCGGCGCAAGGCTGTGGGTGGGTTTCGGGCAGTGGTTGCAGATGGGTGTGTGGTAGGTCCCTGCCTTGTGCACGCAGTGGGGTGTTGCGGGCGTGCTTGGTACGGGGGATGTGGATTTGGATGGTGCGCGGCACTTCCCTAGTGCCTGTTAATAAATGGGTGGGCTTTGCCACTGGTTATTTTATGATTACTAAAAATAACTAAAAGAAAACATGCTAATTTTAAGTCTCTAGTTAAACACTGCTAAAGTGGCTTTAAAAGTCCCCGTTACCAATCTTTACGTACTGGAGAAAAACTTAATTGGAAGTGGAAAATGATCAGTTCTGTGTGAAACACTACCATCTATAATATCTAAAATAAATTGATTTGTTATTTTATCTTACAAATCAGAACAGCTTGTTGTGTGTATTATAATATAAATAAAAGTTGGTTACTTGAGTCATACAAACTGTCCACACTCTTCCAGCTTGGTAATGCAGAGGGTCTATGTTCTTCTAGCCGTCTCTTATGACTTCTTTGTGACTGAGATCGTATCTCGGGTGTACTTGCTTTAGGTTCCGTGGTGTTACTTGCTGCATCTTCACTCATCAAGGAAAATGCTGAGTGCGATCTCTAGTTAATAAAATAGATAAGTACACATCCCTTTAAATTCCATGTCTGAAAAAGTACACTTAAAAGTTTTCGTTAGTTTATACCAAGAAAAGATGACATTTAATAGGGATATTTGCTGCTGGTTAGACAAGTGCATTTTGTAAACAGAAAATGTCCTTGCTTTACAGCTGTGAAGTATAGATGAAATAATTCTATGGTGTAATACTGAAAATAAAGGAGAATTCAATTGTCATTGTAATGGGAATTAAATTGGAAAAGCATTTGCATATTAATTATACACATTCACTTTTGTTGTCCTTCAAAAGTTATTATCAGCAAAATGTTTGAATTGTGTGCAGATTCTGTCTTTAGTCAGAAATCTAATGCCAGCAAATTAGTGAGAAAGATCATTAGAAAGACAAAACCCTGAATTATTGATATAAGGATGTAGAAAAAAACCCTCAGAAATAAAAGTAAGTATGCCAGGGAGGCGCTATGTATAATATTACGGAACAATGGGCACGGCAACATGACTATGTACAGTACCAGCAGCAAGTCATTGCAAGTTATGCTATTAACGTGGCCTGGAGTACTTGAGTAACGTGTTACCGTAGCAATACTCACGGTACTTGAATGCTGCAGGTCACACTAATAGAGTAACCTGAAGTAACCTGCTGATAGTAACGGTAACCGATAGTAACGGTAACATTGCCATGCGATGTCTGTGCACAGCAGTATTACCGCAGCTTTGCGCATAAACCCCTATAATAGTTATTTGTTAATTCAAATATTATACTCACGAAAAGGGTCATAGTGAGCTGCCCACTAAATAAGTGCTTGTGAAGATAATAACCCTGGCTCTACTTGGATATCCTGTTAATCTCAGGTCCAAGGTCATAGTCCAAAGTACAGAGTTTTATGGAACCAGAAGACCTTTCTCAAATTTACATTATAGGGTTGATTCATCAACAGTGGTAATATTACCTGGCACACACAGCAAACTGGCAATATTACCATTACTTCCTCGTGTAAGTACCGGTGCGTTACTCTAGTAGTGGAGTACTGCAGGTCACACTACTAGCGTATCTTGCGGTACTTACAGCAAGGAAGTAATGGTAGTATTGCCATGCGCTGTGCATGCATGGTAATATTACCACTGTTTGATGAATGAACCCCATGTCATAACTCTGTAGATGTATCATGTCATACCTCTAACTTATAACTTTACAGAGAAAGGTAACAGGGTCACTTTGAAGAACAATAAAGACTACCTGGGAAACTCTCTTCATTTTTGTTAGCACACCAAAAAGTATAAAGCCCCTTATGTCAGGTCATGTGAAGTGAGGGTAAGACACAGTAATTTTAAAGGGGCAGAAAAATCATATTCCTGTTTTTTGGAAGTGAATTATGAGCAAAGGAAAATGCATATGAAAATAAATTGCCATAGCAGATATAACTTGAGGGATACTTTTATTTATTATCCCTACTCTTTGTCAGCTTCATGAATCAATGGACTACTTGGTTAGACAAATCTCAACAGATGTAGTTGAAAACTAATATAGAATATTAATGTATAATATATCATATTTTCCTAATTAAAAAACAAAATGTTTTAAAAAGGACTTCATACATCCCCTATTTGGCTTCTTTCTATATACTCCCAAAAATCACACTTTAGATCGTATAAAGCAAGAGGTTTTGAATCAGGAAAAATACCATTTATTGGCTAAATTTAAAAAGAAAAAAAAGAAAAAGAGTATGCTTTCAGCTTCTTCAGACTTCGTTCCTGTATGTTCTAGATCATGATGATATTGTGAATCTAGGTAAAACAGTTAGAGTACATATTTATCAAATGTGTATATGCATTGTTATGCAGGGAAAACAATAATAGTCATGTTTTTATTCTGTAGAAAAAAAACAACTAAAAAATTCTACCAAGCTATTGCACATAAACCCTCCAAGACATAGTACATGTGTTAAGATAACACTATTTGTAATTAACACCATTCCATGTACTTTCACAGAACCATCCCTAGGTGGTGGTATTTGTCAACTTAACCATAGTAGTTACACTTCTGGAATACTAGTATTTTTTTTCTTCTTTAAAATAAATAAATTCTCTTAAAGATAATTTAAAAAAAAGGATTTTTTAACATGCCTACAACTCTACATGAGTCTACATCCTTTTCAGTTCTTTTTCCCCATAGCAACTCACAGCATAATTTAAAAGATGAGAGATTTGCCATTTATATAGGGCATCAGTAAAATGATACACTTATTATTATTTAAGTATTTATATAGCGCTGACATATTACGCAGCACTGCACAGAGTATATTGTCTAGTTGCTAAAACTGTCCCTCAGAGGGGCTCAAAGTCTAGTCCCTACCATAGTCATATGTCTATGTATGTATCGTGTAGTGCATGTATCATAGTTTAGGGGGAAGCCAATTAACTTATCTGTATGTTTTTGGGATGTGGGAGGAAACAGGATTGCCCGGAGGAAACCCATGCAGAGCCGGGGGCGGGGAGAACATACAAACTCATTGCAGACGTTGACCTGGCTGAAAATAGAACCGGGGACCCAGTGTTGCAAAGCAAGAGCGCTAACCACTATGCCCCCGTGCTGCCCACTATGCCCCCGTGATGCCCACTATGCCACCGTGCTGCCCACTATGCCACCATGCTCATGGGGAAAAAAAATAAATTACCTAGCTCCTTTGTAGACAGGGCTTGCACTCAGTGGAACTGCACAGTTTAATTGTGTTTTTATTTTGGATGGTGAACACTCCTATTGATTATTATAAACAGGCCCTCTAAAAGAATACTATCAATGCCCAAGTGTTCTAAAATTACAACGTACAAATAATGTCTATGTAGCTGTGTTAACATTTTCCTACTATTCATGTTAAATATCAGAGGCAAAAGCTTTAACTCATTGTGTGTAGATTTTAGCTACATTTGGAATGTCTCATTTGCAGAGGTATGAATCTCTGCAGTCTGACATGCTAAGAACAGTGTAATATTGAATCAGATTATTTGAAAAAAGGTATCAGGTTTCACACACTACAGTATTACAAATGTTTATGTTGCACATAAGATACATTTCCTCTGCTCTCTGTGAGATAAAGCTCTGCCTGTCTCTGACTGAGCTCTCTGCACACAGAGCTAGCAGATACACTGTGAGGGAATTGCCCCCCTCCCCTCATGGCTGAGACTGCCATCAGAATTTCCGCAGACAGCCGGAAGAAAATTGTGAAAGGAATTAGATAACAGTAATCAAATATATAAGCAGTGAAATGTATACACCAGTACTTAGCAGCACTTCCCAAACATTTCCTATCTCAATTGAAAAACAAAAACATGTTAATCTATAGTGTCCCTTTAAAGTGACCCTTAAACCCCCCCCCCCCCAATGAGTTTTACTCACCTGGGGCTTCCAATAGCCCCCTGCAGCTGCCCGGTGCCCTCGCTGTGTCCCTCCGATCCTCCTGTCCCCGCCGGCGGCCACTTCCGGTTTCGCCGTCAGCCGCCGACAGGCTGGGAATGCAAGTGATTCTAGCGCCCTCTATGCTGCTATAGCAGCCCTCTATGCTGCTATAGCAGCATCGAGGGAGCTATTGTGGCTGGGAACGCAAAGAATCACTCGCGTTCCCAGCCTGTCGGCGGCTGATGACGAAACCGGAAGTGGCCGCCGGCGGGGACAGGAGGATCGGAGGGACACGGCGAGGGCACTGGACAGCTGCAGGGGGCTATTGGAAGCCCCAGGTGAGTAAAACTCATTTTTTGGGGGGCTTAAGGATCACTTTGGGTTCTCTTTTAACTAAACTTAAACTTACACTAAAGTTATTAATTATTTATTTATTTATTATATTTATAAAGCGCTAGCATGTTACGCAGCGCTGAGCTATGACTTGCTACTTTATTCAAAGTGGAATGTGACAGGCACAGAATAAAAGCTTTTCTGCTGACGAATGTTCAACACTAAGGGGCCCGTTTTAGACAAGATTGGAATAGACAAGTCACTATGTTTCATGGACTGCATCAGTTGTGAATGCTTGACTATTTATAGATCTGCTCTGAGCAGTTTCTCAGCTTAGTTTAGCCATATTTTATAAATGAAAATGACACTTTAAATGTATTCCAACTTTCCATGCCAGTCTTTTATAGGCTGAAGAAAAAGTAGGCAAAATTAGAGAGAAAATGCAAACATTGTCCCTACTGTATATACTGTATAGCACCCTAAGTGTAAATATACAGTATTTCTTTTTTTTTAGTAATACAAAAGACACTCCTCTTTCCATAGACCATATGTAACTACAGCTTGTATAAGGACAAGGGAGGTTTTATGCCAAATCAGTGCAAAGTTGCTTGTATCATTCCTACATTACCAGGAAAATGTGTAGGTTATTTCCCCAAGTTCTGTGTATAATTAGTGAAATATGGACTGCTGTAGGAATATTACTCCTTAGCTGTATAACAATGTGTCAGTATTTGTCCTCCAATAGGCTAGAATTATTGGTCAATAAGGGGTAAGTAAGTATAGTTTTCTGTAGTCAGAACACCTTCAGGAAAGAAAAGGAACAAAAGGATTATTCAGTTTTTTTAATTACAAAACAGTTTCCTAGAAGAAATGCAAAACACACTTGTGTAAAACTAGCTGTACCAATTAGGAACATATGCATCAAGACCGACTCCCTAATTTTTTTCTTCCTGATTTTTTGAGAATAGCTGCTGTGTTCAAAACAAGCACAAGACTTTGAGATCTTACTTGAGGCCATGCTGATGCTGAAAATCACCATCATATAATGGCAAAAGTAGTGTGACAAAAATAAAGCATTGCTCTACCTACAGTCCTAAAGTAATGTATCATTGGATTAGTCTTCAGATGAATGGAAGTTTTAACCTTCAGATGAGAAAGCTATATGTGAAGGGTAAAGACAATCTGTACCAACGGTGCAGCCCTGGACCAAAGTACAGTGTTCAGAAGGCACGTGCCATCAACTCCCAAGATTGTCAGGGCGTAGTTGACTATTTAACACAGAACACCTCATCTTCCTCAGCTTCCGCATGGAACCGTGACACTTCTTCCTCCTCCTGCTCTGATTCTGGCACCCCACTTAACACTCAGTTGGCAGCCACTAAAGTGCCATCATCCCAGGGCTCAGTGGTGTGGAAATGTACTCTCTGCCACCGAAAATTGAGACGTGGAAAGACCAAGACCCATGTAGGGACAACTGCCTTATGAAGGCACATGATAAAAAAGCACAAACTGCAATAGGATGACCACCTGAGGAAAAGCAGCACACAAAAGCAAAGCCACACACCGCAGTGGAAGATAACAGGCCGAAATTATTTCTCAAAAAATGCGATACCCAAACTGTACCGTGATGTGGAAAGGCAAATGGTGTCATCTCTGGCACACAGCGTTGGGTCAAGGGTCCATCTGACCACGGATGCCTGGTCTGCAAAGCACAGTCAGGCCTACCCGAAGACTAAGTCAGTCCCCACCCACAGCATCTCTGCCTGCACGCCGTGTGACTGCCTGCCCCAAGACTAAGTCGGTCCACTCCCCACACAGCATCTCTTCTTGCAGGCCGCTTGATTGCCTTCTCCACCGCCACCAACAGGGTCCAGGACTCCAGGTGGATTACTGACTTTTTAAGGCCACTGCACTAACAAAAACAATAATAATTTTTCTGGTGCGTGTACATGCCTGCCTAATTTTTCTGGCTGCATTGCAGCTGCAACAACAAAACAAAAGGCATGTACATGTGTCATTTCCCTTTGTAATCGTTATCTTTCCGCGGTGAAGGGGCTTGCGTATCACAATGAAGCAATGACCGGCTATATGAGTGTGTTGTGGGGAACACCCAAAATAAAAAAGGTTGTTGCTTCACTGTGGACAGACCAAATTCGATCAGCTGGTCACTGTTGTTATATCATTGAGCTACCTCAGCCCAACCATATGGGTTTGAAAACTGCCATCGCCTGCACTCTCGCCATTGTCCGCACCAGTCCAGCATGGCCATCACTACACAAACAGCTGTTTGCGGAGCGTAACACAGTCAGTTTAGTTTGTCAGTGTGAAGCAGTACACTAATTACACTACCTGATTGAGGAATACACACGCAAGGGGCTCGATTCACAAAGCGGTGCTAACCCAGTTAGCACGCCTAAAAGACTTTAGGCGTGATAACCATTGCACCATGCTGGTGAAAAGCCAGTTTAGGTGTGATAAGTTTAGGTGTGATAAGTTTAGGTGTGATAAGTTTAGGCATGCTAAGTTTAGATAAGTTTAGATCGCACGCAAAGTTCTGCACGCAAAGCAGCGACATTAAACTCTATGCGAAGTGCACCAGACTTTGCAAGCGCAAAACTTTTGATCAGCTGTGCACTGCGGTGCTAACCCAGTTGGTGCTAAAACTTATCACGCCTAAACTTATCATGCCTAAACTTATCACACCTAAACTTATCACACCTAAACTTATCACACCTAAACTTATCATGCCTAAATTGAGTTTAGGCGTGATAAAGGGCTTTTCACCAGTGTGCTAACTGTTAGCACCGCTTTATGAATCAGGCCCATGATGTTTTAAAGCACTTTATTACTCCAATTTAGCAATGCAATGGGATTTCTGCCCTTAAAACCCTGCTCTGCGTTAAATCCGTAATTTTCCACAGGACTTTTGCCGTGTATCCCACTCTGCCATGCCCCCCTTCAGGTGTTAGACCCCTTGAAACATCTTTTCCATCACTTTTGTGGCCAGAAACAGTGTTTGCAGTTTTGAAAGTTCACTTGCCCATTGAAGTCTGTTGCGGTTCCCATGGCTCACGCAAACGTGAACTTTTGCGGAAGTTCGCTTTCGAGGTTTGCAAACCTAAAATCGGAGGTTACAGCCATCTCTAAAGGGCAGGTGACATTTCCTAGAGCTTTGGATTGAATCAAGCAAAAAAGAGCTAAGTAGCAGTGGCCATAGTCAGATGAACATTCCTTTAAATGTCTTCTGTTCGGGTAAAAGATCAATATCTGTGAGATATCAAATATCTACTTGTTCTAAAGCCCATATGAAGCATGTAGTGGGCTCTAGCAATACAATGCAAAACCACAACTTTTGTTTGCAGCTTTTTCTATAGTGAAAATTAACATGAACAGGGGCAAACGTACAAGTGATGGCCACTGGGGATATTGTAGAAAGCCACAAAAGGGTTTACCGATACCATTTTGGCTACCTTCTTGCTTTTTGTGAAAACTGCCAGCTTTATTCATTAAATCAATTAGCAAGCAACTTGTTATTTGCATATTTGTTTATCTCTAGATTTCTGTCATCTCCCAGTTGTAATAAAAATGTAATGAACAACCATTCTACAGTGTGATACAGAGCTGTGCTACCTTTGGCCATGAATAGTACTGCTACCCCAGCTGGTATGCCACAGGTTACCCAACTATTTAGCATTAGTGTAAGCAGTATATTAAGCTGTTTTTGCTAGAACAGTAATTAGCACTCATTTGTGACTAAACTACTTGGCAATGGTGGCAGCGATTTTCAAGTGTTCTTAAAATTCTCTGTAGAATCTGTTCAGTGAAATAGCACTCAGGCGGAGAACCTTTTGATTGATGTTTCAGCTCTTCGATGTACTGATAATTATGGCAAGAACAGCATGACTGGTGCCTTCCTGCCTTTGCATAGTAGTTTGCTAAGATTACAGATTCACTGATTCTGACATAACTTTAAGTGGGAGTTTTCAGATTAAAAAATAATGTACTATATGGACCTTTTATAAAGGATGTGTACTTAAAACTCGGTTCCACTGCACCAAAAAAATAAGTAACAGTACATTCCTAACACAATAATTAAAATAATGTATATGCCCAAATGGGTTTCTGAAAAAAATGACCAATACCAGGTACAGATCTAAATATTCCATCTGATAGCTTTCGGGGTTCCCAGTTGAGCAATAGAGAACCACAACTGCTACATTTTTATAGCGAGTAAAAAGAACTAAAATGTTTCTACTACACAAGTACAAGTCTGCCTCTTTAAAAAGGAAAGTGATTACACCTCTTTATACCCTGGAAATATTTTTATCCTTCTGCCCAGTGTTTTGACATGGTGCATCCTGGGCAGGGACGGGCCGAGGCAGAGGCTGGAGAGGCTCCAGCCTCAGGGCGCAGTGTAGGAGGAGGGGGTGCACAATTCATTCAGCTGTCATTCCCAATTGTGTTTGAAGCAGAAAGAAATAAAAAAGGGGATACATGACAGTGACTGCAAGACAGATAACTAGAGATTAAGGTGTTGGGGAGGTTGGGGGCCCTAGGGGAACCTATTACTCTAATAGCAATCAGTGTGTGAAGGCTGGGGTGGGAGGGATGGAGGGGCGCACTTTGCTGTCTCAGGGTGCTGAAGGACCTTATCCCGCCTCTGATTCTGGGCCCCAGTTTTGCACGTATGGATGTGCTTACATACTCTATGATATAATTTTTATTTTTTTTAAGACGGCAACATTGTATCTGGTATTTGGTAATAAACTGAATGCTCAGATGTTACTTTTTACATGTGTTAAAGCTTCTACAGGTCACAATCCTATTTTGCAAATGTGGTCATGTGACCCAATGCAGTTCAGTTGCAGGAGTAGTGTCAGGCTGCTGTTAAGACTGAGGCATATAGTAAATGTTATATAACAATAGCAGTCTCTACCTATCCACGTCTGTCATGCAGGAACTGATTTCTAAAAGTCTCCAGGCCAGATCTATATAAAAGTGGTTCATTTGACATTAACTATTGAAGGAGCTTATATGCATATAGAAAAAAAATCTCCCACCGAGTGCACACTGGCCTGTTAAGAAATTGTGTCTGGAGTGTATCTTTAAAGAGCAAGGTACTTATACGTAAAGAGGGTTTATTTCAGATGTCTAAAACTGGTGCCCCGAGGAACAATAAAATTACTAGCATATGCATACAGGTGCCTCCTGGTTCCAAGATACTGTACAACCAATTGTTGTCACAGTAAATTAATTTGGCACACTCACACATTCATGAAGATGCCAAACAAAGATTCTGTATATATAAATATATCTGATACATCAAAATATATACCAGATGCCAGGGAGATATCCAGACTTAAATGTAGACTTATACCAAAAATACATATATTAACCACTATATATGCCATAAGGCTAAATAATGGCATAAAATATAATTTTTTGTCATATATGACACCATAGGCACATACTGATTACCCAGCTTATGTTATACTATATTGGGTACTAGTATAGTGTGAGGCCCAGATAGGTATCCTTGGAAATAGTTTTCAGTATGAGTAGTGCAAGAAATAATCGATATTACCTAAATGGTACAGAAAAAATGGCAGAGCAGTACAAAAACATTCAGAAGAAATACAGGTATATAATGCTATTCTTATGGCAAAAAAGCAGAACTTTTTTGAGATGCAGCCCTCCTTCTCAAAGAATTTACCACCAATAGTTCAAGATTTATTTTACTTTAATATACATTTTTATTTTTACCATTCGTGCCAATGGCCCAAATCAGCATTGCTCACCTTCTGCTCTGATTTGAGCTGTTGCTGTTATGTCACTTTGATATAAGACTAAATTAACTTGTACAGTATATATTATTTTGTGGGTGGTGGGTTTTGCTTGTTTGTCACTCCATTGTATTATACACCATGAGGAAGCCTAATTTAGGTGAAACATGTTGGTGATAGGGTTATACCCTCTATGTCTAGCACTTGCACTTTGTATGTAGTCTTAGCTAACATCAGGTGTGTTGACCTATTAAGTTAGGCAAGACAATGTAGGAAACCAGGTCTGATCCTTTACACCTGGATCAACTAGCCTGCTCGATTGACATGATTTGGTTTGAATTTCACTGACTAGGGATTCATCCCTTCCATGTAATTTATTTGGCGTTATTTAACAGTTTTATGTACCAACTACTGTTTTTATATATGTATATTCGGATCCACCACCGTTTTAATATTCATTAATTAAAGCTCTCTGTTAATGCCTAGTCCTTAGGGTCCTCATCCTTCTGGTGGGACAAGTTTTTGCACTATATGTATAGATGTATTTTAACTTCTACAATGATTGGATATAGCTGGCAATAAGGGAGTGATGTTAATTACAGAAACTGACCACCAGAAAGTCCTTTCATCTTCCAGGGACAACAATGTGACCATGATGTGCAGCTGCAGTTTCTGTAAATCTCTGTACATCAGGAGCTGCAACTGGTTCAATATGCAGTATAATGCCCACTAAATAATAGAAAAAAACACTATGTGCACACATGGAACTTGATTATACTCCCATGGCTGGGAGCGCTCTGCACATGTGCACTACATCCAGCCTCATAGCAGTGCATGCGCAGAATGCTCCAGGCCACAGGAGCCCGATCAAGGACATGCACTGCTCAACTTGGGTGCCTTGGCTGCTGTAGCGGGCTTAACAGGTGAGTAAGGAGTTGGACCAGGAGGACAGTGAGGGACATACAAGTTTATGGGGTCTAGAAGCCCCACGTAAGTAAAAGAACAGTCTTTAATTTCAGCTCCTTTAAAGGGTTTCTGAACTGATGTGACATGTACAGTGCCATTCCTACATATAACCAGACTGTTCATATTTGTTTTCCTCCCTGAATGGATTAAACATTGAGGTATACAACTGAAAGTTTATATCAAGACCTAGTTGGACTATGGTGTTACCATCACTGATAACTAATTACAGCCAAAGAATAGTACTTAGCACAGAACAGCTTATGGGATGGATAAGTAAGGTCAATCGTTCATAGAATGTGGCTCTGATCTGTGTCAGACTGCGTGAGACATTGTGCCATTTAGCTGAGGCAATCAACATTAAACCTACTTTGATAGATTTTAAACAGAAAATAAAAGTGATATTCTAAAAAATAAGTAATTTTTAGGAGTAGGAGGATAGATAAAATTGTTTGTATTATTAGTTTATTTTCATTTCCAGTTTGCTTAAAACTCATTGGCTGAATAACAACAAAAAAAATCCAGACTGCAACACAAAACAGAAAGAAAGGGGACAGCAAACCTAAAAGTTATGTCACAAAAGTCAAAACAAAGTAATACCGTATTTTGCGCCGTATAAGACGCTCCAGAATATAAGACGCACCCAGGTTTAGAGGGCAAAAAACAGGGGGGGGAAATAAACTAAACCTGGTACGTCCATATTTCAGGAGTGTCTTGTACATGCCCTCCCTCAAATGCTGTCCTCCTGTGTACCTCATGTGCCCTCTTATCTCACCCTGTCTACCTAAAGTGTCCTGTGGTTTCCCCCATGTCCTCTGGTCTCCTCCCTGTGTCCTCTGGTCTCCTCCCTGTGTCCTCTGGTCTCCCCCCTGTGCCCTGTGGTCTCACCCTGTGCCCTCTGGTCTCCCCTTGTGCCCTGTGGTTGCCCTCCTGTGTCCTCTGGTCCCCCCTGTGCCTTGTGGTTCCCCCCTGTGTCCTCTTGTCCCCCCTGTACCCTGTGGTCCCCCCTGTGTCCTCTGGTCCCCCCTGTGGTCACCCTCCTGTGTCCTCTGGTCCCCCCTGTACCCTGTGGTCCCCCCTGTGGTCACCCTCTTGTGTCCTCTTGTCCCCCCCCTGTGCCCTGTGGTCCCCCCCCCGTGTTCTCTGGTCCCCCATGTGGTCGCTCTCCTGTGTCCTCTTGCCCCCCCCCCTTGTACCCTGTGGTCCCCCCTGTGTCCTTTGGTCCCCCATGTGGTCGCCCTCCTGTGTCTTCTTGTCCCCCCCTGTGCCCTGTGGTCCCCCTGTGTCCTCTGGTCCCCCATGTGGTCGCCCTCCTGTGTCCTCTTGTTCCCCCCCTGTACCCTGTGGTCCCCCCTGTGTCCTCTGGTCCCCCATGTGGTCGCCCTCCTGTGTCCTCTTGTTCCCCCCCCCCTGTACCCTGTGGTCCCCCTGTGTCCTCTGGTCCCCCATGTGGTCGCCCTCCTGTGTCCTCTTGTCCCCCCCCCCAGCGTCCTCATGTGTCCCCGCTGGCCTGGCCTGCCCCCCGCTTATGTCTCCGGCCCCCCTGCTTCTGTCTCTGAGTCCCCGTGCAGTTTAGCGGCAGCAGCTTACCTCCTCCATCTTGCTCGCGGCGATTAAAGACATCCGGCTCAGTGTGCGGCTTCCTCTAGTGCTGGCTTCTAATGACGCATCATTGATGACGCGTCATTAGAAGCCAGCACTAGAGGAAGCCGCACACTGAAGCCGGATGTCTTCAATCGCCGCGGGCAAGATGGAGGAGGTAAGCTGCTGCCGCTACACTGCACGGGGACCCGGAGAATGCGGGGGGGGCCAAAGACATAAGCGGGGGGCAGGCCAGGCCAGCGGGGACACATGAGGACGCTGGGGGGACACAGGCAGGGAATCCCCGATGGCGGCGGGTCGGTGGTTCGCATCGGCGGGCGTATGGAAGTCGGGGATTCCCTGCCTTTGCCGTATAAGACGCAGGGACTTTTTCTCCCCATTTTTTGGGGAGAAAAAGTGCGTCTTCTACGGCGAAAAGTACGGTACTTGAAGTAAAACAGAAAGCATATTTGGTTTTAGAAAGACTGCGTAATGAAGATGCAAGAAAAACATTGCAAAAAAAAAAAGTTGTACAATTCAATAAAAAATAAAGCTAGTTTCCTTACCAAGATAAATATACAGAAAAAAATACCAATCTAAAGGATTTCAACTTCAAATCATCTTTCATCTTATTACAGAAAAAAACCAAAACCCTCTATGCACAATGAGAAATTAAACTTCTCAGATCGCTTCCATGTACATGAAAAAAATGTGTTGATACAGTTAATGAATTTCTATTGCAAAGGTTTAAACTTTAGAGCATAACAAAATGTTCAGGGATTCTAATTCTCTGTGATCTTGGAGACATTTTAGACTGCTAATTTAAATTAATGCATACTATGACATACAGTAGACCACATCCCTATAATTTCACTTAATGCACTGATACACTGGAAACAGCATTTTAACTTTTCATACCATATCTCCTGTACAGTTAGAACACAGTAAATACTTAAACAATGTACTGCTTGGGACAGGTCAGAAATCACTATTTTTACCTATTTACCTCACGTGGGTAGATGTGTGATACCCTTTATTAAGGTTATGAACTAATGGCACCTCTCTAGAGGCCTCTCTATACTATTGTCTCTATTTCATGATTGGCATTGGAGGCAGTGGTAAGAATCTTGCACCTTATCAGGGACAAGGGAGTATTGCATGTAGGGAAAGGTTTTGAATTCCTATCCTAAGGTGTGTATTACACTTACCCAAAGTGTATCTAATCCTCTGTCCTGGAGGGTCAGAATACTTTGTTCAGATGCAGCTGGTGAAGTCAGAGATTTGCCTCTGGAGCACTGCCAGTCGTATAGTCCTTCAGCTTGCTCTCCTTTGCTTTTCTTCCTCTTGATAATCTGCAGAGGTTAAGGTGGCAGGAGTAGAAAAAAAGGCATGTTACTAAGAAAGTGTCAACGGTGAAGCAATCTAGGTAATGTAATGCTTTAACAACTGTGACCTTTACATGTGTAATGAGTTTCATGTACAGCTGAAAGCCTGAGAGGTATTAATGTCTTTTTACAGATTTTTGAAAAAAGTATAGTATATGTATGCGTCTTGAGCTATAATAAAGAAATGGCTCAAACCATTATGAATCCAGCAGTGGCTTTCTCCAGAAAGGTATATGAATCAATGGACTGCTGTGTAAATTAGCTTGGCAAAGTCCAACTCAGTTATAAATTATGTGAAAGGAGTTGAGACCTCTTTTGGATTTTTTTCTGATATATTTTTACTGCTGTTGGTGTCCCCATTGTACAGATTTTGCATCACTTCCTGTCCCTGGGACCTCCATGATTTTAATAGGAACCCCAACAAGTCTTGAACACGGGACGTGAAAGCCAGTAAAATTCCTCTCTATTTCTGTTTCTCGAGGAGATATCCACCCACTACCTTTTAGAACTGTAAATGAGGGAAATTATACCAGATGGCCACACAGATGGAAGCAAAAATCCAAAATAGGTTCTAACTCCTTTTGTAATTTACAATTTAATAATATATTTCTTCTAGAGTTTGACATTAAGGAAAATTTTAAAACAAAACAAAAAAGTAATTAGTCCTTTTAATTTGTGCGGGAAATGGCAATATGCAATAGCTTGTATTTTAAGAAGGCATTTGAAAAAAAATAAATAAAAACAAAAGATCCACTTTCTAAATGAGCACAGGTTGGCGAGGCTGACATATTTCTACTTTAGTCCATTCCCTTCAAAGTGTGAGTAATGATCACAGATCTAGAAAAAGGCACTTACCTTCTGAACAATCGTTGTTGCTAATTCCTCAATCAATTCTTCCTTGTGCTCCCGTAAATAGCAAGCCTCGTTCTGTTTATCCTAAGGGGAAAAGAGTATTTGTGAATAAGTCTCTGTGGTGGGAAAATTGGAACACTTGTCATACCCACACTTCTCTAGTGGATGCTGGACTTCACAAGCTCACGACTCACCTGCCAGAAACCACCTGCAATCTATTGCTTGCTAACAGCTCGGCTGAATTAAAGTGTCAGATTTGGGAAGCTATAGTCAACAAAAAGGTCTACATATTACATACACTAACTGAATGTTAACTCCACTTTACTGCTTTGCTGCTGAATATTATTTTTAGCAATTGCTCCATATTTTGCAGTTGTGGTTTCACCTCAGTAGTTATTTCTTGCACGAGAGTAGAAGGCTTTGCTTAAATTGCATCATGGACTAGCAACATAGCACTTTATTGACCCCCCACAAGTGGGGAGATTATCTCAAACCGCTGAAACGCTACTATGTGAGAGACCTGTACGTCTTGCAGGTGGCACCCAGTACCGGAGTGCAACTGTAGTTTGTATTTGTCAGATTTTGTTTCTTCATGTTTAAGTCCACCGTTTGGTGGAACAAATCTCTTAAATTAAGAAAACAAAATACAGAGATATGTAATGCACTAAGATCATCATGTATAGGAAAGTCTAACTGATCAGTAGTACAGTTAACAACAGTTCCATGATGTAAAACTTGGTTTCCCATCTGCAAACATTAAATTTTAAATAAAGCACATTTCTCCCGCTAATCTACTTCAGATTACAGAGTGAGATTACGGTGCAGATACATAGAAAGAACACACAGGATCTTGGCAAGCTGTTGTGCATAGTTCTGTCACAATATAGTAGATAATATATGGAGAAAATAAATTCAACATCAAAAATCACTTATGGGTAGGAAGTAATTGAGTAAATACACCGTATTTTTTTTTGGACTATAAGACGCTCCCAACCATAAGACGCACCTAGGTTTAGAAGACAACAACCAGGGGAAAGAAATATATACTAAACCTGGTGCATCCATGGTTAAGATGGGCATCTTGTGGATTATATAAGGATGTACAGAGGTGCCAAAAGTATACAAATATGAAAAAAAGTTTGAAACGTTCAGGTGGCGGTGGTGGACCAGCCACACCAAAACAGACACGATGCTGTCGCTTGAGGTAGTAATAATTTATTCACATACTCCTAGATAAAACTGCAACGCGTTTCACGGGCACAATCCCACTTCATCAGGCAATAAGCAACTGGAGTATCACACTGAAACATGACAGAGATGAAAAGCATATCAGAGCACTGTGTGTGGCATAATTGTATCATATATATGTGTGGTTGTAAGATGATGGTATAGCATTGGGGGATATGGTTAAAAGTGAAGAGGCTGGTAGAATGGTGATTGGCATGGAGAGTGAGATAGCTGAAATGATCAACATTAAAAGTGTGATACAGGATTACGCGACCAAATTGTGCTTAACTTCAAACAGAAAAAAATATGTATAATAGTGGCCAGATGAAAACATCCAATTCACCACAAAATAATAAAAAGGATGAATACATTCAATTAAAATTTAAAAAGAGTCCATGGTGGGGTGGTACGATGTGGTGGAGGGGGAAGGGGTATAATGGTGTATATAACAGTGGGAAAATACTGAGGATGAGAAAAGTAGGGGGAGAATGCAGCTGGGGGCGCATAAGTAAACAGCTTAG
Organism: Hyperolius riggenbachi; assembly: GCF_040937935.1. Taxonomy (NCBI): domain Eukaryota; kingdom Metazoa; phylum Chordata; class Amphibia; order Anura; family Hyperoliidae; genus Hyperolius; species Hyperolius riggenbachi. The sequence continues at coordinate 137,131,827 of NC_090650.1, read as the reverse complement.
GTAGTGTATAACAAAGTTACGAAGTGTGGGGTAGTAGGAGAAAAGCAGATATAGAATAGAGTGGTCTTTGGGGTAGTAAATAGATTAATGACACTTACCAGCTTGGGGTCCAACAGCTTGGCACCTCTGTACTGGTGTATCAGCGTAGAACCTTTATATACGCAGACTAAGAGCCAATAATTCAATTAGAGTAGATTGCGGGGGAGGGCCGATTAGGCATGGGTACCAAGCTAGCTGTTAGCCAATGAGGAAGTTTGGAGGGCGGGGGTAGTCTGATGGATGCCGGAAGGTGCGACTAATACGTCGCCCTAGGCTGAGGGGGCTGCAGTAGTGGGGCGGTGCGGCGAGAACATCGAACCGCTTGGGGTGATTGCGCATTTGCGGGGAGCGAACGTCTCCGCGCGTTCTATGTAAATGGCGGTGTCTCATGTAAACATGCGGCAATGGTGGATGTGGGAAAGCGCCGAGGGTGGACTAGATGTATGGGGCATGCATCAGAGGGACATAAAGAGCCACAAATAAATACAGAAAAATATATAAAAAATATATAAAATTGATCTTACTAAACTGTGGAATAGAGGTTGTTTCATGATGAAAAACAACATAAAATATACGAGTACATCATTATAGTGTCATGCTGCCACCTAGTGGTGTAAACTTAGAACATATGATGATTGTGTCCTATAAAAGGTGACAAAGTGCTAAAGTGCTATGTGTGCTATATATGCAGCAATATCAATGGTTATCTATGGCATGATGGGTTGATTGTATAAGGGAATTAGTACAACGCATAGATACATACAAACAAATATCATAAAACACAATAAAATGACATAATGAGAAAAGGAATAAAATAAAAGAAATTAATAATATTAATAAATACAGATAATGACATTTGAATAAAAAGCATACAAAACATATGAATAAGAAGTATGAATAAACAACAATACACCTATATAATAAAAAGAGAGGACAGGATTAAAAAGAGAAAATGTTTACTGCGGGTAGGGTGGGTTAGTAGATTTTCTCCAGTACTTCATTTAGACCATCTGGAGTTAAAGCTTTAAGAATCTGTATCCAATACATTTCCGTTTCTTTAGAGAGTCAAAAGAGTGTGAACGGTTGTGTGGAATAGATTCGATAAGTGTGATACGGAAAAGTTCAGGATTGTTGTCGTGGTGAGCGGAGAAGTGGCGTGATACACTGTGTAGGGGGTATTATTCAGTATGTTTTTTTTATGTTGTCCTATTCTACTTCTGGCTGGTTGGGTGGTCCTGCCCACATATTGCAGCTGACACGGGCATGAGATGACATAAATAATATATTTTGATTCGCAGGTAATGACATCTTTGATGTGATATTCTGTATTTGTGACTTGAGAGAAGAAAGATGACGTGTTGAGGACAAATTGGCAGGCTAAACATCTCTTGTGGTTACAGGGGGCACACCCTGGCATCTGGGTGGTAGGAATGTGTGCAGTAGCTGTCGGTAAATGACGTAGTCTGCTGGGGGCCAGTATGCTGCGGAGGTTGGGGGCACGTCTATATGTAATGGCCGGTTTGGGTGGTATGATGGGTCGTAAGTGGGGGTCCTGAAGGAAGATCTTCCATCATTTATTGAGGATGCTGTGGATGGAATAGTGTTGGGAACTGTATTTGGTGATGAAACGGGGCACGTCCTTAGTCTGAGTGTCGGAATTTGGTTGCGGTGGGTTATTAATTTTTGCTTTTTGGTATGCATCTTGTAAAAGTTTCTTGGGGTACTTGCGGTAGGTGAATTTTTTTGTGAGGATTTTGGACTGGGTATTATACTGTTGTATATCCGAGCAATTGTGATATATTCTTTTATATTGACTATACGGGGTGTTTTTGGTCCAGGGACAGTGGTGAAAGCTGTGGTAGTAGATGTAATTTTTGGCGTCAACAGGTTTGAAGAATGTTTTGGTTTTAATATGATGTAGATCAGTGTATAGGATCAGGTCCAAAAATTCTATTGAAACCGGGTCGTGATGGGAAGTGAATTGTAGGCCGGCGGGTTAGTGTTGAGATATTCGAGAAAAGACGGAATTAGATCGGGGGTGCCTTTCCATATGAAGATTAAGTCGTCTATATATCGTTTGTAAAAGATGATGTTATTGGAGAATGGGTTGTTGCTGTACATTTTTATGTGTTCCAAAAGTCCCATGGCCAGATTAGCATAGGAAGGGGAGAACGAACTTCCCATGGAAACGCCACTGACTTGATGCTAAGCTTGTTCTTGGAATGTGAAAACATTGTTATTGAGAATAAATTCAGTGCACTGTACAAGGAACGACTGTTGTGCTTGTGGCATGGATGTGTTGGATTGGAGATAGTGTTGTAAAGCGGTAAGTCCAAAAGTGTGTGGTATGTTGGTATATAAGGATGTGACGTCACAGGTTAGCCATATGTAATCTTCCTGCCAGGGTATGGATTGTATAAATTGATGAGATGTTGAGGGATCCTCGAGGAATCCCTACGATTACTTAACAACCACAAACATTATACACTATTACAAACAGACCACACCCTAGAAATCAACAAAACCCTTAAAAATGTCATTAATGATGCTCTACTCAACAATATCATCACCAACAATGAAAGGAATTTAATTATCAATCATCATCCCAAAACTCCCTTTTTCTACTATCTGCCTAAAATCCACAAAAACATCCAAAAAACACCAGGTAGATCCATCATCTCTGGAATTGATTCCGTCACCAGTAACTTGTCCCGTTTCATAGATACACACTTACAACCCCACGTTCAGGCCCTACCCTCTTGTCTTAAAGATTCTCAACATCTCATCAATTTCATACAGTCCATACCCTGGCAGGAAGATTACATATGGCTAACCTGTGACGTCACATCCTTATATTCCAACATACCACACACTTTTGGACTTACCGCTTTACAACACTATCTCCAATCCAACACATCCATGCCACAAGCACAACAGTCGTTCCTTGTACAGTGCACTGAATTTATTCTCAATAACAATGTTTTCACATTCCAAGAACAAACTTACCATCAAGCCAGCGACGTTTCCATGGGAAGTTTGTTCTCCCCTTCCTATGCTAATCTGGCCATGGGACTTTTGGAACACATAAAAATGTACAGCAACAACCCATTCTCCAATAACATCATCTTTTACAAACGATATATAGACGACTTAATCTTCATATGGAAAGGCACCTCCGACCTAATTCCGTCCTTTCTCGAATATCTCAACACTAACCCTGCTGGCCTACAGTTCACTTCCCATCACGACCCAGTTTCAATAGAATTTTTGGACCTGATCCTATACACTGATTTACATCATATTAAAACCAAAACATTCTTCAAACCTGTTGACGCCAACAATTACATCCACTACCACAGCTTTCACCACCGCCCCTGGACCAAAAACACCCCGTATAGTCAATATAAAAGAATATATCGCAATTGCACAGATATACAACAGTATAATACCCAGTCCAAAATACTCACAAAAAAATTCACCAACCACAAGTACCACAAGAAACTTTTACAAGATGCATACCAAAAAGCAAAAATTAATAATCCACCGCAACCAAATTCTGACACTCAGACTAAGGACGTGCCCCGTTTCATCACCAAATACTGTTCCCAACACCATTCCATCCACAGCATCCTCAATAAATGATTGAAGATCTTCCTTCAGGACCCCCACTTACGACCCATCATACCACCCAAACCGGCCATTACATATAGACGTGCCCCCAACCTCCGCAGCATACTGGCCCCCAGCAGACTACGTCATATACCGACAGCTACTGCACACTTTCCTACCACCCAGATACCAGGGTGTGCCCCCTGTAACCACAAGAGATGTTTAGCCTGCCAATTTGTCCTCAACACCTCATCTTTCTTCTCTCAAGTCACAAATACAGAATTTCACATCAAAGATGTCATTACCTACGAATCAAAATATATTATTTATGTCATCTCATGCTCGTGTCAGCTGCAATATGTGGGCAGGACCACCCAACCAGCCAGAAGTAGAATAGGACAACATAAAAAAACCATACTGAACAAATACCCCCTACACAGTGTATCACGCCACTTCTCCGCTCACCACGACAACAATCCTGAACTTTTCCGTATCACACTTATCGAATCTATTCCACACAACCGTTCAGACTCTTTTGACTCTCTAAAGAAATGCAAATGTATTGGATACAGATTCTTAAAACCTTAACTCCAGATGGTCTAAATGAAGTACTGGAGAAAATCTACTAACCCACCCTACCCGCAGTAAACATTTTCTCTTTTTAATCCTGTCCTCTCTTTTTATTTTATAGGTTTATTGTTGTTTATTCATACTTCTTATTCATATGTTTTGTATGCTTTTTATTCAAATGTCATTATCTGTATTTATTAATATTATTAATTTCTTTTATTTTATTCCTTTTCTCATTATGTCATTTTATTGTGTTTTATGATATTTGTTTGTATGTATCTATGCGTTGTACTAATTCCCTTATACAATCAACCCATCATGCCATAGATAACCATTGATATTGCTGCATATATAGCACACATAGCACTTTAGCACTTTGTCACCTTTTATAGGACACAATCATCATATGTTCTAAGTTTACACCACTAGGTGGCAGCATGACACTATAATGATGTACTCGTATATTTTATGTTGTTTTTCATCATGAAACAACCTCTATTCCACAGTTTAGTAAGATCAATTTTATATATTTTTTTATATATTTTTCTATATTTATTTGTGGCTCTTTATGTCCCTCTGATGCATGCCCCATACATCTAGTACACCCTCGGCGCTTTCCCACATCCAACATGGTCGCATGTTTACATGAGACACTGGCGCGCCTGCGCACTAAATTCACTGGAATCCTCCTCACCATTTACATAGAACCCGCGAGGACGTACCCCCGCACATGCGCAATCACCCCAGGCGGTGCGATATTCTCGCCGAACCGCCCCTCTACTCCGGCCCCTCAGCCTAAGGCGACGTATTAGTCACACCTTCCGGCATCCACGAGACTACTCCCACCCTCCAAACTTCCTCATTGGCTAAAGGCTAGCTTGGTACCCACGCCTAATCGGCCCCGCCCCCACAATCTACTCTAATTGAATTATTGGCTCTTAGTCTGCCTATATAAAGGTTCTACGCTGATACACCAGTACAGAGGTGCCAAGCTGTTATTGGACGCCAAGCTGGTAAGTGTCATTAATCTATTTACTACCCCAAAAACCACTCTATTCTATACCTGCTTTTCTCCTACTACCCCACACTTCGTAGCCTTATTATACACTACCTAAGCTGTTTACTGATGCGCCCCCAGCAGCATTCTCCCCCTACTTTTCTCATTCTCAGTATTTTCCCACTGATATATACACCATTATACCCCTTCCCCTCCACCTCATCGTACCACCCCACCATGGACTCTTTTTAATTGTTAATTGAATGTATTCATCCTTTTTATTATTTTGTGGTGAATTGGATGTTTTCATTTAGCCACTATTATACATAATTTTTTCTGTTTGAAGTTAAGCACAATTTGGTCGCATAATCCTGTATCACACTTTTACTGTTGATCATTTCAGCCATCTCACTCTCCATGCCAATCACCATTCTACCAGCCTCTTCACTTTTAACCATATCCCCCAATGCTATACCATTATCTTACAACCACACATACTGTATATATTATACAATTATGTCACACACAGCGCTCTGATATGCTTTTCATCTCTGTCATGTTTCAGTGTGATACTCCGGTTGTTTATTGCCTGATGAAGCGGGATTGTGCCCGTGAAACGTGTTGCAGTTTTATCTAGGAGTATGTGAATAAATTATTACTACCTCAAGCGACAGCATCGTGTCTGTTTTGGTGTGGCTGGTCCACCACCTCCATGTTTTAAACTTTTTAGCATATTTTTATCCTTTTGGCGCCTCTGTACATCCTTTTATCAAGTTTTCCACCCCTGGTGGAAGGGTGGGACACCCTCTTTTCTTCTATCTACAGAGAGCGACATCTTAGCCCTGAGTGGGGACAGGCCTAATCTCCCCACCTGCCTATACAGTGGTTACCTCAGGGGTAACCCAGGTTTGTAAATATAATACTTACAAGTCATTATTCCTCCCTTTTCCAATACATACTACACTATATTGGGCTCTCGGTTTTCTGCTTTATCTTGTGGATTATGCCCCCTTTGTACCTCATACCCCCTTGTACCTCTTGTGTCTCCCTGTGTCCTCCTCTGTCTCCCTTGTGTCCTCCTCTATGCCCTTTTGTGTCTCTCTTCTGTCCTCCACTATGCCCCTTTGTGTCCTCCTCTGCATGAGCACAGTACAGGGAGTCCCCAACATTGCACCGGGTTGGAGGTTCGTGTGCAGGTGTTCACAAATCAGGAACTCCCTGCATTCGGACTATAAGACACAAAGACTTTTTCCCCACTTTTGGGGTAGAAAAAGTGAGTCTTATAGTCCAAAAAATACAGTAAACAGTAAACTTATGTGCGTACACAGCAATGTGGGCATTGTCTACCTGTACATGGGTTGCTTTATTTGTGAAACGTGTTACACACTTTATGCAAAGTTTGCATTCATTGTCTGCACAGAAGTCACAAGATAACTGTCAGTAAGAAAATGTAAGGAGCTCTGCAATAATTTGTGCCCAGCGCCCCATTTTTACTAAAACCATTCCTGTTATTGATATAACAAAACTGGTTTACATGCACTGCAGAAAACTTTGTGCATCGCAAATAATGGTATTAGCCACACAATGGGCTTGATTCATCAAGCCGTGTTAATGCATAGCACGGCCGTGCTCTGCATGTAGCGCGCAATGTTACTTGCGTGAAGTTTTAAGCGCGCACAGGTTCACAACCACACGCTAACAAAGCTCTCCATGTGGTAATGTGGCACAATGCGTGCATTGTGATGCGTTAACACGAGAAGAGCTTTGTTAGTGTGCGCGTGTAAACCTGTGCACGAGTAATACTTTGCATGAGTAACATTGCACACTACACACATAGTACGGCCGTGCTATGCCTTAGCACGGCTTGATGAATCAAGCCCAATATGTAAAAAGATTTTTAACCATGTAATTTATCAGAGCTAGAATAGCTGATAGCTGTGGAATGCATAACACTCTATATGCTGTACAGCTCCATCATTCCAACAGAAAAAAAGAAAACATGTACAGATACAAGCTGCATTGTTGGAGACTACAACAAAACCAATACATGTTCTTGCTTAGGAAGTTGAATACTGCAGGTATTGGTGACTTGCTGCAATGAATTGTCTGCCTGAAGGTTAAAGAGATCAGTGCCATTCCTCTTCATTGGGACTGATGTTGCTATGACAACTGAGTACTCCAAAGTAATAGTAATCAGGTGAAAATACAGAGAGTTTAACATCATGTGGCTGCAGAGTGTAAGATAATCAAAACAGCAAAGAGCAATAAAAACATTTCCAACCTTGAGATCTATAGTTATGTGTTGAACAATTGAACTCTCTCCTGTACATGCACCATTTAGGTTCACATATCTTAGAGATTTGACCCAAACATTATATATAACAGATATTTTAGAATATATATATGTAGTAGAAAAAAAGGTACTTGTGTATTATCCCGTCTAACAGAACGGGCTCGGCAGTTAGACAGGCTGGAAAAGTGTGCACTGTGCTTCTTGAGCAGCTGATTCAACACAGATCAGCTGCTCCGTTCCACTCAGCTTTCCTCACTGCGCAGTGTTGTATCCCGTCCCGAAGTCACAGCACTTGTCTGTGTAAGATGTGAGCAGAGGAGCTGTACAGCACACTGAATGCAGTGACCTCCGCTCCATAGACAGCAGCCGCTGATCCCCGCTTAGGTAAGCTCTCCCCTGGTGGGCTGTGATTAGGGGCGAGACCCTTTTATAGACAAGCTGTATGATAGCGGGCAGATTGCTGCAGGGCACAGCGCTGTACATAGCAGGGGGTGTGAGGTGGATCAACTTGTGCTGGTGCTCAGCAAGTCCTCTTCCCTGTAATGTGATTAGGCAGAGTTGGTATGCCGCTAGAATCACTTGTAATTCCCCTCCTCCAGGCTGGAAGGCTTCATGCCTCTTTCATTATTGCTCTCTATTGTTCTGCGGTCTGATCGCTGATGGAAAAGCCAACACAGCGCAGTGAGGAAAGCTGTGTGGAACGGGGCAGCTGATCTGTGGTGAATCAGCTGCTCAAGAAGCACAGTGCACACTTTTCCAGCCTGTCTAACTGCCGAGCCAGTTCTTCTAGACGGGATAATACACAAGTACCAAAAAAAAGACAATATTTTTCATATTAAGTGAAAGTGTTATTTACCTTAAGCGTGCCAAATATAACAGTATAGGTTTGGCATAAGATCTCATACGAGCATACAGGATGAGCAAGTGCATGAACAGAAAACTGCCTAGAGGAGGTAGATGCATGCATTCAAATATTGGCTCCGCGGTGGTCTTGTTCAAACAACATTCCACGCATACATCACAGTGTCCTCTTTAGTTCCGAGAGGTCACACACAGATTAGTGTAGGAGCTTTCAATTTGTTCAGCGGATAAATAACATAATACCTTGGCATTTCAATCACAGATGACGAGGTGGAATTTGCCTGCTATACCTCTCTCTTTTTTCATAAAAATTGTTTGGGAGAAATATATTCTGAATGCAAATTTAACTCATAGCTTGCTAAATAAGCCAATTATATTTTTCTGAACATCCAGTTTAATGCAGTGATTCTTGGTGTACAGTTTGCAGAGGCAGACTCTTAACAGCATTAGCCTCTTGCAGACTTTATGCACCCAAAGAAGAAAATAATGGAATGGAGTAAACCATAAACACTGGTTTCAGTGCTCGAAGGCAAAGCAGAGCATGCACCAAATATAGCAGTTACAGTATTTACTGTGAGAAAAAAAAAACAGGCTGCAGCATAAACAATCATTGGGTGAAAGAAATACCATAAAGCACAATCACTGTTGAATGCATTATATAAAATCAAGCCTGTCTGATCGTCCATCTTTGTAATGCTAGGCACACACTACACAATGTGAAAAATAGATCAGAAAATATTAATTGTCTTTGCACACTGCTCCACTCAGCAGGAATCTAATTGACGTTCAATGCAATACAAAGCTATAAGAATGTTGATCCATGCCAATCCTGCTCCGACTCCACCCGCCCACCCTGCACTGCGGCAGCCAATTAATGTAGACATACGATCAAAGTTTGATCAATAAAATCATCAACCATTGACTGACACGCCTTTATTTTGATAATACATTTTTGTTAGATACAATATGTAATGTCTACTCTGTTAAACAGATTGGTTAACTTGAATCTAAATATAATGGTTGTCTGTTGCAGAGACCTATCACTTTTCCCTACATGCAGTGTGTCCCTACTTTCTCAACATATTATTATGTGGGATTTTTGTTTTTAGCTTTCTTCAGGCACACCACAGAAATTCTGCTGGTTCTCAATAATCATACTTCATATGCTTTTTTACCTCAAGTATTGTTAAACAGGAAGCTGTTAAATACCACAAATGAAAATTTGGTATTTGTTTTAAGATCCACTTATTGTTTGAACTGGCAAGCTTTGTAAGTTCAGGTATAGTCTCATTTTGTACTTGTATAATTAAGATAGCTCTATTTAAGGAATGGGGACTAGTCATCAGTCAACAAGACAGTTACCGCAAATGGAAACATGACACTTTTTTTGCATGCAAAACTATGGGCCATATCCTATTCTTGAAATCGCCAACGTTAAGTGCTGATGAGTCCAAAAATCAGGCAATGATAATATTGCCTGATCCTATCCTACTTAGCACCTGAGAGGGTGTTGAAAAGTTTGCTTGTGCCAGGGTATCACCAAGTGAGTACTCTACTCCGTATCCTATGCCTATCCCATGCCCACTTTCATGCTGCTGGGAAGCAATACTTCCTGACAGAAGTAAGCATTAGTAACAGACATTGCGTGACAGAGATGGGCATGTGCATCTCCCGGGGAGAACAGCGCAAAACCTTGCTTCCCATCACCCAACACACAGAAGCATCACTCAGGGCAATATCTACTATTCGCTTGAATAATGCTCTTAACACAAGTCCATTGCACAATTGAAGCCAGGAATTGTGTTTGCCAGTCACCTGGCATGCAATTGCCAGGTGATAAGTAGCTTGCATGCTGCAAGCTGCTTATCACTTGGAATAGGATATAACCCTATATGCATATACTGTATCTGAAGTACACAATGGTGACACGAGTTTTAGGTTAAATGAAGAATTATTATCTTAGTGTTTGGCTATGTACTTCAAGTCCACACTCAAAATTGTTGCCCCTGATGAGTCATCTATGATGAAACCGGTTGGGAGGAGCCTATGCCGCACTAGTCGCTGAGAAACTGTGGAGAGAAGCACTAGATGCTACATGCGGGGACGTCATACTTTTTACTGATATGCGCATAACTTTTAAGGAAATGTGAGTGTATTACTATGTATTTTTATTGATTTAAAGCAGTATTACGCTATGCAAGCCTTGTTTTAAGTCTTTTAAGGGATCGTTTTGCAAGAAACAGATCGGGGAGGACTGTCACTAGCCGGGTTAAGCTGGTCTTTAAAGGGTCGGCCATCCTATCTGGTGAGCGTGTTTTTCACCTGGGTGGAGTTGTGTGACAGCACTGGTGTCAAGGCCATACACTGTTGACAGGTGTGATGGTGGAGGTGTACCAGTGGAAGCAGTATTACGCTATGTACCCCTTTGTTTCTATGTTTTATTGAGGTATAGTCAGAAGAAATGCTCGGTGAATGACAAGAGGATTTAAGAATTGTTTTTACTATCACGTTGTGCCTGTTATGCTGATCTGTCATTTAATCAGCCATCACTGTTGGTGAGCGTACTTGCATATATTTATTCAACTGTTGAAGATCTTTACCCTGAGGAAGTGGAACTGTTATATGAACTATATAAACTATAGGTTTCTTAGTCCTTCCATATATAGATTTTCTTCTTTTTCTGTTGTTGATGTTCAATAATATGATTTGGTGCAATAGTAGGTGTTAGCGCTCTGCACAACAAATCTACATGTTCATAGGGGTCTGATACCCCCCATAGTGCATAGCGATCCACCTACGTGCTGTTTAGGAGAATATTAACACATTTTTTGAGGAGTGCAGTGACCACTCTAGCTATACTCAAAATTGTTGCCTAAATTTTCAAAACTGTTCTTAAAAAATAAACACTGAGATGCTTTAACTTCTTACTTAAACCTATAGAATGAATGAGCTACAACTTGGAAATCGTTTTTCTTCTGTAGAGCTGAAACCACAAACCATAGGTGCTATGGAGAGCAGCAGCCACTTAAGAGTGCATACACTAAGCTACCCTAGTAATGTGTGTACACACAGAAAAGATCCATACGCTCTGTAACCCCCTTGAAAGTACTCACTGGTGCAGGATCTGCACACTTCAGCTGAGTTCATATAAAAGCCAATATAGTTTATTGCAAAAATCCACTGGTAGACAAAGACATCCACAAGGTCAAAAAACTGACGCGTATCGGGCTCAGAATGTTCCCTATCATAGTTCTTAGTAGTAGCCTAGTCATAGTTCTTAGTAATGTGTGTATTCACTGGTCCTAATTTGCTACAACTACAATAATCTTTAGTCATTTTCTTAGCGGAAAGCTATTTAACCTGCCAGTATGTCTTTGAGATGTGGGACGATACCCACACGGATATGTGGAGAACATACAAATTCCACCTGTATGGGATGCAGTTAAGGAATTGACTATGGGGCTCTAGCATTACAGCAAGAGTGTTAGCAGCTATGCTGCATAGAGATGGCCCGAACAGTTCGCCGGCGAACGGTTCCCGGCGAACTTCGGTGGTTCGCGTTCGCGGAGAACCGTGAACTTTTCCGGAAGTTCAATTCTCCCCCCATAGTGCATCATTAGGGTCAACTTTGACCCTCTACATCACAGTCAGCAGGCACATTGTAGCCAGTCAGGCTACACTCCCTCCTGGAGCCACTCCCCCCTTATAAAAGGCAGGCAGCGTTAGGCATTGGACTCACTCGTGTGCCTGCAGTAATTAGAGAAGGGAGAGCTGCTGCAGACTCTCATAGGGAAAGCTTAGTTAGGCTCTTGTAGGCTTGTTAGCTTGCTCCTTGATGATTCTTATTGCTAAAAAAGCACCCCTCAACAGCTCTTTTGAGAGCTAATCTTGTTCTTGTGATCTATTTTTTTTTTGTGTGTGTGTGGCCCACTTGCATTATATACAGCCCTGTCAGTCAGTCGCAGCTAGCCTTTGGTGTAATTCCTACTGTGCCACTGCCAGGCCCAGCACATTCAGTGACTACCTGTGTGTGTGTGTTACAGGCAGCTGCAGATTTGTAATCCCATCCCAATCACTGCACCTGTTCACTGTTCAGTGCACCTACCTACCTACATGAGCGCATGCATTGTTAATACCACCAGTCATTGCACCTGTTCACGGCGGTACCTGTGTGTGTGTGTGTGACAGGTGCACATTTGTAATACCCATCACTGCATATACCTACCTGTTGTGTTTAGTGCACCCACCTACCTACGTGAGTGCATGCAGTGTGATATTTAATACCACCAGTCACTCTACTTATTCACGGTACGTGTGTGTGACAGGTGCACATTTGTAATACCCATCACTGCATATGCCTACCTGTTGTGTTCGGTGCACCCACCTACCTACGTGAGTGCATGCAGTGTGATATACCACTCCGTGCATACCTGTTAACTGCACCTATGTGACTGCACATTGTATTAGTCAAGTCAGTGCATACCTTTCACTTCATCCCACCCAATATGGACAAAACAAAAAGCAGAGGCAGGCCACCTGGCAGGTCTGTTCGAGGTCGCGCTGTCGTGATTTCGTGTGGCCCTCTACCAAAGTACAGTGCTCAGAAGAAGGCACGTGCCATCAACCCCCAATATTGTCAGGACGTAGTTGACTATTTAACACAGAACACCTCAGCTTTCTCAGCTTCCGCATGGAAGCGTGACATATCTTCCTCCTCTCTGCTCTGATTCTGGCACCCCACTTAACACTCAGTCCGCCGCCGCCACTAAAGTGCCATCACCCCAGGGCTCAGCGGTGTGGAAATTTTTGTGTGTGTCTGCCTCAGATGAGAGCAATGCCATCTGTGCTCTCTGCCACCGAAAATTGAGCCGTGGAAAGACCAAGACCGGCGTAGGGACAACTACCTTACGAAGGCACATGATTACAAAGCACAAACTGAAATGGGATGACCACCTGAGGAAAAGCAGCACACAAAAGCAAAGCCACATGCCGCATTGGAAGAAACCAGGCCGCAATTTTTTTTCAAAAAAGGCGATACCTAAACTGTACCGTGATGTGGAAAGGCAAGTGGTGACATCTCTGGCACACAGCGTTGGGTCAAGGGTCCATCTGACCACGGATGCCTGGTCTGCAAAGCATGGTCAAGCCTGCCCGAAGACTAAGTCAGTCCCCACACACAGCATCTTTGCCTGCATGCCGTGTGACTGCCTGCCCCAAGACTAAGTCGGTCCACACACAGCATCTCTGCCCGCAGGCTGGTTGACTGCCTTCTCCGCCTCCACCAGCAGGGTCCAGGACTCCAGGTGGATTCCTGAATTTTTAAGGCCGCTATAATAATTTTTCTGGTGCGTGTACATGCCTGCCTAATTTTTCTGGCTGCACTGCAGCTGCAACAACAAAACAAAAGGCATGTACATGTGCCAATTCCCCTTTGTGATCATTACCTAGCCGCGGTTAAGGGGCTTGCGTATCACAATGAAGTAATGACCGCCAGCCATATGAGTGTCTCAGGGGGGGGGGGGGGGGGTCAAACCCATGATAATAAGGTCGTGGCTTCATTGTGGACAGACCAAATTTGATCAGCTGGACAGTCACTGTTCTGTCATTCAGCTGCCTCAGCCCGGCGACCATATGGGCTGGAAAGCCGCCATCACCTGCACTCACGTCATGGTGCGCACCAGTCCAGCACAGCCGTCACTACACAAACAGCTGTTTGCAGTCACTGCATACCTTTCACTGCATCTTTGACTGCACATTGTATTATACCTGGCAGTCAGTGCATACCTTTCACTTGAATGGATGGCACACTTGCCCTCCATAACAGATTCTCGTTAAAGGATTTAAAGTTGATTCATCTCATATACAGCAGGGCCTCGAAAGCCCTCCTGTATTGTTATGTTTGGTCACTACCTCAGGATGTGCATGCCATGCCTGCTGCCTTCCTTGAATGTGTGGTAGCCGTTCCTGCTCCTTTGCCCACAGCGTGCCTGCTGCCTTCCTTGGATGTGTGGTGGTGTTAGCCGTTTCTTAGGCTCCCATTCCAGTCCGGAATCGAACCCTGATTCCCCGGCCATTACCCGTGGTCACAATGGCAGACTTGCCCTCCATAACAGATTCTCATTACAGGTACTGAACAGCCAGCAGAAAATTAAATTTAAAAAAAATAGATGTAAGCTTTAACAATGGCGGAGAAAGAACCATCGAAAGTTGATAAGGCAGTCAGACATTACCTGATATCACTGAGGAAAAGCAATCTTGCCATGGTGCGCACCACTCCAGCACGGCCATCACAACACAAACAGCTGTTTGCGTTGCGTTACACACAGTGAGTTTGGTGTGTCAGTGTGAAGCAGTACTCTAATTACACTCCCTAATTGATGCATACACATGCAAGATGTTTTAAAGCACTTTAGGCCTGCAATTTAGCATTCAATGTGATTTCTGCCCTTAAAATGCTGCTTTGCATCAAATCCAGATTTTTCCCCGGGACTTTTGGCGTCTCTCCCTTTCATCCATGCAAAAACTCAGATGTTAGACCCCTTGAAACATCTTTTCCATCACTTTTGTGGCCAGCATAAGTGTTTCTAGTTTTCAAAGTTCGCCTCCCCATTGAAGTCTATTGCGGTTCGCAAAAGTTCGCGCTAACTGAACTTTTGCGGAAGTTCGCGTTCGCGGTTTGCGAACCGAAAATCGGAGGTTCGGGCCATGTCTAATGCTGCAGACACAGTAATCATAAAATCCTAAACATATATAAAACCATAATGATGATAAGTAGCACGTTCTTATTATTTTAATATCTCAGTAGGAATATTTTCATCACTGAATGTAACGTTCACCCACACGTGTAGTTTGACCTAGACGTGGCAAATAAACATCACTATGCTTTCTCAGCTTCACAGCATAAAAAACCTATAAATAACGCAGCAATTTGCTATGAGTGTGCTGTGAATGCCTGGGATGCTACATGGTAATTTTATCACTAAATGAATAAGAAAATGTATTCAGATGCCATTGTTCTGTTTTTTTTATCTAAACCAGAAACATATTAGAGTTATTAATGTTATGCATTATTTGAAAGAAAGTAAATTATCCAAATGTATCATCGTTATGTATATAATGCCTTATGATGATTTAACTATGTCATTACATTATATAATAACCTCTAACTAAGGGTTACTAAAGTCTAAGCGGCCTGCTATGATTACTGGCATGGATGTTAGGTAGAGTGTTACTGTGTAGGCAAGGCTGTGCATAGTATTCATCTGTGAAAGTCGTGGGTCTTTTACTGAGACCTCCACTGGAATAATCTGCTGCAGACACAGGCACATGCATGTTGTGTTTCATAACAGTGTTTCTCAAAATGTTTTATGTATCTAGCCCCATTTCAGGGGTGTAGCTACAAAAAATGTGATGGTGCCCATTGACATTCATTGGATTGAGAATATGCAGGTACAGAATAGGGTACAGGGCCCATTGTTAGTTAGCTGGCATAACATGTGGATTCAACATCACCATCTGTGGTATGGGATACCTTGAAGGTGGTTGCAAGTCTTTTGTTTGAATACTTTCTTCTACTAGGAGACAGGTGCAAGCATTGCGGAGGGGAGAGCAGCGGAATCAGCACTGACATATATTAATTCTAAATCAAGGGAATCCTATCTTGCTTTATTGATGGCTAGGTAATTAGAGGCTGAAGATAAAACTATCCTGGCAAGAGAAATTAGAATGTATGATCAAGGTGATAGATCAGGGAAGGTATTAACTTATTTCATGACTAATGCCTCATGACATAAAAATTGTGATAATCAAAAATGATAGGGATAATGTGCTGCAGTACCCCTATGAAATGAATGATACTTTTGTGATTATTATAGAAACTTATACTCTACCTGCCAAACAGATGCTTAGCATTCAGCTAACTGCAACTTTTTGAATTATTGTAATTAATATTGTAGTTTGTAAAAATATTTTCATTAAGGCCTCTTTCACAGTGTGTTAAAGTCACACGTTAGAAAATGTTTTAACGTGGACTAATGCACAACACTATTAAGTCTGTGCAACATTCACAGTGCACACGTTGCGTTGTGTGTAACATGTAGCAATATTTAGAAAGTGCTGCATGCTGTGCGTTTAGTAATAAATCTGCTGTGTTGTGTGTGTTGCACATGCTCAGTAATGTTTTTTGTTTTTTTTAATGTAACACATGCGCCGTTTTCGTTCCATCACTGTGTGACGAAAATGGCGCACCAAAAGCAGGGCTAAAGAATGTACTATAATGTCCAAGTTATAGTCTTTCAATGCGTTGCATTAGGGGCATGTTATGCGACCTTAACGTTGCATCAAACGCAATGTCCCACTGTGAAAGAGGCCTTAATGTTTATTGACATTCCTCTGGATCAACAGGGATATGTGAGGGAGCAGGCTGGTGTTGTACTTTATACTGGTTGAACTCGATGAACGTATGTCTTTTTTCAACCAAAATAACTATGTAACTATGTAACTATGACATGCTAATTTGAATGGTCTGTAAAACCATTTGAGTTATTCCAGCGTTTCCTGCTACTGTCCCCTTTATGTAGCATGCTCTTCTTATGGTTATACATGTGAACATATTTATCTATATTTAGCTTCTAGCATTTTAACCCTATTTGTATTTTTATATACTTATATGTATTTACTGATGTGTACAGAGATGGATTTAGATGTAATGGGGCCCTATGCAAGATAGTAGATTTAGGGCCCCTTGTGGTCCTTTAGGTAAGCTGAAGTGAAGAGAGGTCAAAGAAGGTGGCAGGTGGCCCGCTTGACACCCACTAGGCCACAAGCACCTGCCTAAGTTGCCTGGTGACAAAGTCTGCTCTGGATGTATATGTATCTATGTACTCAAGTACTGAGCTCCTTTTAAATTGATATTGTAGGCACTGTAGTTGGCTTGGGGAAGTGGGCTTTAAACCCATGAAACGCGATGCCTGTGCATAATTAAACTTCATATGTGTATGAATGTGTCGTTATTTAGGTAAACTACCTCTCCCTCTATTATTTTAGCTGTTTTTAACACAGTTTTATTTATCATTGGGTGGCTCTTTCCCCCTTTGTATGTTATTCTCGTATCATGCAGGGACATCCCCATAGCTGTGCATGGCACGGCTAGAGTGATTCAGATGTGTACTCGCATCAACACAAGTACCACTTTTGTTGTTTTTTATTGAAATCAAGAGTATCTGAAGGAAAAGGTATTGGGAACTACAACCAGGCTGATGCTCAACTGTGTCCCACTGATACCACCTATGACTTTGATTGGCTGGAGGAAGAGACTGATGTGATTGGCCAAAAGGAAGTGATGATGATTGAGGGAATTTCCTTTGGACGAATTCCTTCACTCCGGGGTTGCTGGACGGCTCCTGTCGGCACCCGTGATAGAATGCATGTTTGGTAGTGGTACGGGTTCTATGAAGCTGTTAGTCTTCTTGTGGGTATATATACTATTTTGTATGTTAGGTTTGTGGAGATATATTGAGGTGCTGATGATATTAAGGATAACAGGAACATATTCTTTCATTTTTTTCTGCCAGAAGGGAGCAGGTTACCTTGAGTTGCTTGGGGCAAGGAAATGGGTGATTGTCTTGACCATATGAGGTGCTTTGAGTCTGTATGCAGTTCCTCTGAGAGTGCTAATGGGATTATCTGCCTGGCTTTTGAACTCAGGAGACGGCCCATTGTCTCAATACACAAAGCAAGAGGACCAGAGCCTGGAGACTAACACAGGAACGTTTGAAATGTACATGACAGGCTATTAGAAATGGGTGAAGTCCTGTTGATACCATTTTTTACCTGTGGAAATTAAATCATTAGTGGAGGTGCAAAACTATACCCTGTAAAGTACATCTAATAAAACGGAGACAGGAAAAAGCCTTAATCAAGTTTTCACCTGGAGTTGAAAGACTCACTTCACAATCTTTGATGTATAGACTTTTACCTGGAAATGGAATATGTCTGAGATTTAATTAAAACCTAGTTCCTCCCCTCCCCAAGGAAGTTGCAGCCTCCAGGCGTAGCTCAGAGTATAAAAAGCAGAGGCAAATGCCTAGTGACCATCTTCTCTCGGAGGTAGCGAATAGCTAGGGATGATCGCGACTCCTGGTCGAAACGGCGTCCTCCCGCCAAACAACGTTCTAACCTAAGCTGGTAACGTTCCTTTTTTCCCCTGTTTATTTTTACGCAAATATCCGTGTGTGTTATCTTTGTAACTATTTTTACTTTGTTTTTTGTAATCATTTGTATATATTAAGTTCTGCATTGTTCTATGTTTTATGGAATATTAAATCATTATTTAATAAGCTTGACTTCTGCTGTACTAAACTAACACTCATAGCCTAGAAGAGACTGAAGTGTAAACGTGTATAAGTTCATGCCTAATTGTACGCTTGAGCAACACTACCGTATGAAATTGTAATTGCATTGTGTGTGGGGGCGTTTGTCATACGTTGGCCTAAGCGCGCAGCTGACCCAACGTACGAACAACGTCAGTGCGAGTAGCGACAGCAGAGTGGCTAACAGTATCGTTCGGAACGACTGTTAGTGGGTCTTTGCTTCACGACAGTGTAAGATTGCAACTGTTTGTGTGTGTGGGTGCGTGGCGTTCCCGTATTTGGCCTAAGCGCAAAGCTGACCCAAATACGAAAACGCGGAGTGCGCGCTGAGGACTCGACAGCAGAGTGGAAGTGTCTAGCGAACCGCTAGTGGTGGCAGTGAGAGGTGTTCTGAGGGGTCCCAGCCTTGTTTTAGCTTGACTAAGGCTGCTTCCCCTCTCAGTCTGGTCAAACCCGCAGTTGGGAACCGTATACGCAGGTGTTCCGCGGGCCGGTTCCTGACAGTTCAGTTACTTGGTTTGTGGCTTCTGATGAAGTGACTTTGACTTGCAAAATGGCTGTCAGGTCTTCTACACTGTGTCTGTATCTGTTTGTACCGGGGATGCAATAAAGTGGTGAATTGCAATTGAAGCTGACCTGGTGCCCAGAGTCTCTTTTAGTAAATTGCTGCAATTGTATTGTTGGTCTGTATCTAATTCTGTGAAATAAACTTTACCTGATGCACAAAGCAGTGGCAAGATTGCTGTGCGCAGGCAGTGCCCAGCAATTTTACCATTACTACCTATACCAGAGAAGCATGCGTTGCCTGCTTTGTGTAACCCGCATTAATGTTTAACATGCGGTGTTCCCTCATCCTTAGTAATGGTAAAATTTAAGTTTCCTGCTCATGGCAACTTTACTGCCGTGTAGTGCATCAGGCTCAAGATTACATCAATTATGAGTTAGGTCATATATGGAGGGATAAATCATGAGTTAATCAGTTAAGTAGAAATAAATCATAAGTTAAGACAGACAAGGAGTGATCAATCATGAGTAAGTAAGTAAGGTGAGATAATTCCTGAGAGAAATTTTGTGAAGTATGACATGAATTCCTCAGCTCAGTGTCTCCTAGAATACTTATAGACTGGCTCTTCTAGCTATTTGTTTTAGTGAGGTGTAAGCACTAAACTGTGTCAAGCAGAATAACATGCTCAAATAAAGTCTTACCATAAGACGGGCAGAATGCAATGCATCACACTCTACTTATTGTGCGTAAGACTACCACATAATTCTGGTTTACACAGTTTAGTGCATACACACCATTGTGTCTAACCTTGATTTAATCCACAAACACGTTCTTTCTCCCATTTCCCATACCTTCAGTTCATTCTCCAGTAAAGTCTCTGATGCATCACATGCTGACCAGACCTACCAAAAATACCCAGTAGCTTGAAACAGAAATTACCACAGGTAGGTGTTCTTACTCAGAAATTGACATGATGCTTTAAATCCCTGAGGATGAGTAATTCACATAAAGGATTGTCATGCAAATTTAGCAGTTTTGCAGATTATGGTTTAGCAGGCATATCCAGCTGCTTTTCTTTATACAAGTTGCTGCATTGTCACTTGTTACTCAATCTGCTTTGTACTAACTGTAAAATGCAGCTCTTCCTATCTGTACTCTGATACAAATATGACTTAGAATATAACTTTTATACTGCATTCCCTACATCATCATGGCTACTACAGAAATGATTACATGTTATAGGTACGTGTCAGCAGCCACAGGCACACTTACATAAATCAAATTAAATCAAACATATAAAAATGTAAACAGTATCAGAGTTGATAAGTGTACAAACATTACCACCTGTCTCAGTGAACCGGAGGTGAAAGTGATATGAAGGCAGACATATTTATTTCCTATTAAAAGTACTAGTTGCCTGGCAGCCCTGCTGATCTATTTGGCTGCAGAAGTGTCAGAAACAAGCATGCAGCTAATCTAGTCAGTTCTGACAATACTGTCAGAAACGTCTGATCTGCTGCATGCTTGTTCAGGGTCTATGGCTGAAAGTGTTAGAGGCAGAGGATCGGCAGGATGGCTAGATAACTGGTATTACTTAAAGAAAATCTGTAATAAAAATAAACCCTCTGGGGGATACTTACCTCGGGAGGGGGAAGCCTCTGGATCCTAACGAGGCTTCCCCTGTCTTCCGGTGTCCCGGCAATCCAGCGCTGCAGCCCCCTGAACCGCGACAAGGTAAATATTTACCGACCATGATCCTGCGCAGGCGCACTAGCGGCTCTCCGTTTGGGTTAAGGCCAAACCCGATCGGATCTGCTCTGCTGCACAGACACGAGTCCTTTGTACCTGCGCAATAGAGCGGATATGATCAGGTTCAGCTATTTCCACCTTACCTGAATGAAGAGCTGTTAGTTCACCTGCGTAGGATCGCAGAGAGGTAAATATATCATAGCTTGTCAAGCTTGTTGGGGGAGGTTTCACAGAAGACAGCACTGGATTTCCCACAGCTACAGGGGACGGGGAAGCCTCATTGGGACCCCGAGGCTTCCCCCTCCCCAGGTAAGTATCCCCCAAGTACAGAGTCTCTTTAAAAAGAAATAAATATGGCAGCCTCCGTATCACTCTCACATGGGGTTCACGTTAAAGAGATAATGGCCTTACCAAGCTATCGCCGTATGACTCAGCTTTGGCAATTGCTTCTTCCACTGCCTCTTCTGCAACACGTAAGGCCACAGATAGGGTATCCATCATGCTGTGTCCTAAAAACAAGACATCACAGTTATGACTGACATGAGTATGTAAAGTGATCATGTTACAAAAGTATTCTACTGTACCTTAAATCTCTATGAGTAGTCTATGCGGACATGTATAGCCACAAACGCAAAGTTCTTTATGTAGCTTTACACTTGTCTGTTTTTTATGTACTGTAGCTCAACATTTCCAATTTCAATCATTTTATTGAAGGTTTCGCTGATGCGGCTCGATTGATAAGATCCGGCAGGACGGATCTTCGCACTGCCGATTCCCTGCTCGATCCCCGCGAGGGGACAATGGCAGGGAATCGTGCGGGAGATAAGCGTCGCCGGCGGGGACGAGCGGGCACGAGCGGGGAATCGTATGCGGCGCATGCGCGGCGAGCGGGGACGCGGAAGAGGCGATCCGGCGGCTAATCGAGCCGCCGGATCGCTGCAATGTCCCTTCGTGTAGATGGGGCTTTAAAGAGAACCAGAGATGAAGCACTTTATTGTATTTTACCTTATAAAGCAGTGGGAACATGACAGTAAACACCTAATCTGCTGTTTGTTTCATTGTTCTCTGTTTAATCTGACTGTTATCACCTCTGATAAGAATCCCCGACTGAGCACTCAGTCTACCTTTGCTACGGAAAGATTATAGCTGAGTCTGTCTTCTCTGGTGTCTTTTCAAGCCCAAGCCTGCCCCCTTGTGGCTCTGCTATAATGACTCAGCTATAATTATTCCCTGCAAAGCCAGAATGAATGCTCAGTCCGGGATTTTTATCACAGCTGGTAACAGACACTTTTAGCAGTGAGGATGAAACAGAGAAGCATGGTAAGTGTTTTCTCTAATGTTCTTACTGCTATATATGGTAAAATACACAAGGGTGCTTCGTCTCTGGTTACCTTTAAAGATGAAGCTCACATCTTTAGGATTATTGCTTCCCAACTGCTCGGTATGGATCGTCAACATCTTCAGGTTTCGACTAAAATTCCAAAATGAACTGGTTGGTAATTTTTGATTAAAGATGTATATTTTCCATGAAACTTATTAAGTATTGTTTTGTTCAGGTAACACGTTCTCATGGATTGGGTACTGTACAGTATAAGGATAATTTTGAAAAATCAACATGCTGAAAATGGTTTGTACTTCAAATTAAAAAACATTTGATTTTGTTTCTGTTGTTTTGATCACTGTGATCAAATTTGACAGTGGTCAATTGCTAGTTGCCACAAGCATATTTTAATGGTTAACTCCCTACTGATTTTGATTGGTTTATTAATTGAAAGGATAGTATTGTACACAGTAAATGTTCCTTGAGCATATGAAAGTAGGAATACTAGGAGAAATTATGGCCATGTAGTGCTGCACTCCGTCAAAAAGTACAGTGCTAGTGGTCTGGTCAATGCTTTGTCAGATTTCTACTGAAACCTAAATCTAGTGGCATCTACTGGGGAGCACAATTTGGAGGGAACACTGGGGGTGGGGGCTGACAGTGCTTGGTGGCCCTGGGGCTATTGTCCAGGTTGCACCTATGGTAGCACTGGCTTTGCTGTCTGTTTGTGACTGCTGTATTGTCTTTTATGAATTTTGAACAAAGAATTACAATTTATAGTCATATCAAGGCATACAGACTTCTGTTCCAGCAGCCTCTCAAAGTCAGTCAGCCATAGCTGCATGAATTACTGAGGGCAATTAAGTGGTATTCTTTTTTGCATAAAATAAACAATTAGTTCTGCCTCTCAGCTACAGTCTTCCTAACATAAACTACTATTCTCCATCCATGTCCCTAATGCTACCTCTCCAGCGTAAAAAATGATCCCCAGTCTATGACCCTTATTCAATTAACTTATCAATAAAATGCCCTTTAAATGCCCTAAGCCACCAGCAAGTAAGAAAATGCTCTGTTTAATCTTGATAGTATTTTTCACCTAGGTTTCCCTCCACTAAGGTGTTTGATGTAAGAAAAAAAATCACTTCAGGTTCCCTTTACACATTTTAAAGGATAACTGAAGTGAGGGGGCTATGGAGGCTGCCATGTTTATTTAATTGTAAGCAATACTAGTTGCCTGGCTATCCTGCTGATACTCTGCCTCTAATACTTTTAGCCACAGACCCTGAACAAGCCTGCAGAAGATCATGTGTTTCTGAAATTATTGTCAGATCTGACAAGATTATCTGCATGCTTGTTTCTGGAGTGATTCCGACACTCCTGCAGCCACATAGATCAGCAGGGCAGCCAGGCAACTAGTATTGTTTAAAAGGAAATACATATGGCAGCCTCCATATTCTTTTCACTACATTTGTCCTTTAAGAATAACTAGTATCAAGCAGAGAGGTTCACATAAGAGTCAGAGTTGGCTTGCTGGGCTATGACAGTGATCTGCAAACTTGGCTCTTCAGCTGTTAACCTCCTTGCCGGTTATCCCGAGCTCAGCTTTCCCGAGCTCAGGATTTCTCAGGCCCCGCTGGGCCGATTTGCATAATTTTTTTTTTGTTACATGCAGCTAGCACTTTGCTAGAGGCTTGTAACATTCGATCGCTGCCGCTACCTGTCGATTCGTCGCTAGCCGCCGTGCCGAGCCCCCCCCCCCCCCCCGCCCCAGACCCCTGCGCAGCCTGGCCAGTCAGTGCCGGGCAGCGCTGAGGTGTGGATCGGGATTCCCTGTGACGTCCCGACGTCCATGACGTCGGTGACGTCATCCCGCCCCGTCGCCATGGCGACCAGGGAAGCCCTGCAGGAAATCCCGTTCTGAACGGGATTTCCTGCTTACTCTGATCGCTGAAGGCGATCAGAGTGGGTGGGGGGATGCCGCCGCTCAGCGGCTATCATGCAGCGAGCCCTGGGCTCGCTACATGATTTAAAAAAAAAAAAACAAATTAAAAAAAAGTTCCCGCGCTGCCTCCTTGCTGGCGGGAATTAGACCGGCAAGGAGGTTAAGGAACTACAAGTCCCACAATGCATTTGCCTTTATGAATCATGACTGTGGCTGTCAGACCTCTGCAATGCATTGTGGGACATGTAGTTACTTAACAGCTGGAGAGCCACGTTTGCAGATCACTGGGCTATGACAAACGCACAATGTGACTAGGTATTCCTGCGTGTTGTTAATGGTATTACTAAAGGGCCAAATGACAGTTTCAGGGCAGTGGGCAGGTTTCTCTTCGCTGTCCTGTGTCTAGTACACAACTCTTATTTTGGTTAATGTCTCATTGAAGATTTGAGACAAATGGTTTGCTTGTGACAGATTTCCCTGAACTCAAGACTGTAAGTTACCTTGTGTTTGCCTATAGAATGTAGAGTCACTACCACAGATGCTTCCTTCATTTTCTAAACTTTCATCGATAAAGCTTCCTTCTGTTAATGGAGAAAAACAGGAAATGTAATGTGACATTATAAAACTGCACATAAATTCATCACCAACAGTTAAAAAAAGTATTTAATATAATTTATAATACTTCAAATATGAAAAAAGAACTCCAACTACAGTTTAAATAATATTAGAAATTGACATTGGTATTATTTATTTGCAATCCACAGAACATTTCTAGACATAGTGATGTTTAAAAATAATAAAGAGGAGATAATGGAAGAGGCAGGGAGATAATGGTAGGGATAGGGAGAGGAGAGAGAAGTAGTTTTTTTAATGTAATACTCGTCATGCCTGGCAGCTATCACAGACTGCACACAAAATACTAATAGGCTGCACGTGGTTGTGGGCGCCAATGCCTTAGACTTTTGACCATAACATTAATGTCAGGCAGGTGATATGTTATAAACTTGCTAAACAGCCATTCCACCCTCCTTAATAGTTCTGCCTCTTTTATGGTGTTTTGTGTCAGGTGTTCTCAATGTTGCTCTTCCACTTTACATATGGTGAGAAGGTATTACAAGTTTTACCATCAACAGTGAAGAAAAACAGTTCACACATGATGTGGCGGAGCAGTGCTTTTCAGCGTTGCTAGATTTGAGCGCAGCCGGCGCCTCCATAGACTTCAATAGGAATCATTCCTATTCAAGCGCTCAGTGAGTAACGTCGGCTCCGTCAGAAGACGGAGCCGAGGTTGCTTAAAACATAATAATTCGGCCTCCAGCAATTGCTGGAAGCCGAATTATTTCATTCCCCCACTATCCATGTCGGCCTGGAGGGGGAATAGTAATTACATCGGCCCAGACTTGTGCAGAAGCAGGATTAGCCATATACCGCTGTGTCCTGCGCCCAAGTCTACCGCCGCCGTTTTCAAATGTACTCTGATGTGGAATATATCTCAACTGCCCAGCAGATGGGTAGGCTCTTGGGAAGCAGTAGATTGCAATTAGAAATGCCACAGACAACTCAAGTAAATGCCTCAGCTTCCTGTTCACCATTTCCAGGGCCTTGTCATTGTGCCCCAGGTTTCCAATGACCAAAAGGTATGCCCAACCTTTCCAGTTTACCTGTAGTATTTTCTCAGCTTTTTAGACCCCACCCATAGTATGCCCCCATTTTATACATAGATATCTTAATTTAAAAAAGACGTGCTCATCAAGTTTAACCACTTGAGGCTCACTATACCTCAAATCCAGAGGAAAGAAAAGCCACAAGAACAGAAGCAATCTTATCTCACTGACTCGATCAAAGCATCAACTTTTCACACCTAGCTATTATAGCTGTGACTGCCCTTTAAAGTAAGAAAAGTATTCAAGTTTCTTTTAATTGCAAGTGTAGAATTTTCCATAACTACTTCTACTGATAAGATATTGCCCCGTAGTGTGTATGCAGTTTTGCATTACCCCACAATGTGAATCAATTTTGTACCGCCCCTTTGTAAGGTGTAATCCAGTTTTGTAGGATCCCCCTAATGTTTGCCTCACTTCTCAGTTCCTCCTTGCGTATTCTCTCTTAATTAGTGCCCCATCCATTGTAATTGCACTGTGACCACTAGCAGATACTTTGACCACACTGTGTTCACCGACCAAGACTTTGACTGCTAATTTTGCACTAATTTTGCAGTAGACTTTCTTGGTTCTTTCCAACTTGATCCAACAGTAAAGCCTTCCTTCTAACAGCATAGTTACTATTCTAAGCAAGTGTGGTGACTCCTGTCTACTTTCTTCCTGACCTGATAGCCAGTAAGAGGATACTCACTTGCATCCTAGTCAACTTAACAGTGGGTCAGGGAGGCAGAACCCGCAGGCACAGTTTGACTCAGCATTTGGACCAAACCTGTCCTTATGTTAAACCAACATGACTGGAATGTGGGGGGGGGGGGGGGGGGGGGCAGAGCAAAACAGGGTAGACCATAAACAACAACAATTGTAAAGCGCTTTTCTTCTATAGGACTCATAACGCATAAAGAGTAGCATAGGTCAGTAGCAGATGGTAGAAAAGACTTGGGATAGTGGTGGTGTCCCAGCTGAAAAGTATTGGTTATGGCAGTTGAAGAGGCAGGTCTGGGGGCAGAGGAGATAAGGGTAAGGAAATGGGAAGGGTATATTAGGAAAGGGCTTCTATTGATTGGATTTTTCTTTTTCATTATGAAGAAAAGGGGTAGCATAATCCGAGCAACTAGGTAGTGAAACTGGGAAAGTAGTAGAGGTCTTTTCCAGGAGGTAGGTATCACAAAAGATGGTTGGCTGAGAAGGGTGAAGTTGCAAGTGCATTCACCCAGTTGGCACAAAACCCCTCTGAACTCGGTTATAATGGAGTTGCTAAACAGGAGGTGTTCCCATGACATGCTGATTTGTTTTAGTGGAAAAGCTCTTTACCTCTTCCTGGTTGGTTAGTTGGATTATACGGTTTTGATTTGACTTTTACCACTGTGTAAGGTCAAGTACAGTACAGTATGTATAATGTATGAGTATTCTCTTAATCAAAGAACTGATGCATCTATTTAAAGCACAGTGTCTGAGTGATTATTCAGGAGGGCAAGGTAAAGGTAAAGCCGAGGGGCTGAAGGTCACCAGGTCTAGATGAAGGGAGGTCTTGAACCATTTTTCAGTCATGGGTGATCCTGGTCTTGTAGAGTGTCAGCATAAGATGAAAGTGGGCATCCCTGTTATTCTCTGACTGCCCCTTGCTGTACCCCTCTGAAGATGACCCTGTATTCACATTATCATTTTTTTAAAGGATCTGAAAGGGTATTGCACACAGCTACAACTATATAAGCAAACAATATGTTTACCCAAAAAGAAATATCAAACGCTGTTAAAATGGAGGCCAGCCACCAATGAGGTAGGCAATGGCCGTAACTTGCAGAAGATATTTTAATAGTAGCATTGCTTATTCCACATTATAGAATCAAACTGAATGTTGCATGTTCCCTCCAGAAAATCTTCTTACCTAATATTTCAGCACTTGCTCCTGTCTCAAGTCGGTGCTTTCTGTACAAATTCTTTAGTACTTTGGCACTCCCAAAACGTTTGAAACGACTTTTCACATTGTTGTAATACCATTCCAGTGATTGTGTTCTCAGGAGCCTGTATAAGAAATGTTGGCACAGATAAGCATGTTGCATCTGTTTCTGGAAGAGCACAAACATTTGTATGTTAAGATAATTTTATATTGACAGTTACATGAATTTTGGAGTCTTGTAAGAGGTACTCTGTTCTGAATGGGCATTTCTGAGACTTAGATTCCCCATTCTTAACCTGATGTGACAATGTAGTTTCTTGTGTACATTTCCTAGCTTCTTTGAGGCCCCGAGTGTCACAACACTCTCTTTTGTATATAATGTGTCTTAATCAGCTACCCAAGAAAATTATATTCACACATTCATTAGAACTTCAACATTTCAAATGTACCTACCTGTTGTATATGATACTTAAACGAGTAATGCCTTTGTTAAAGTAACCCTGAACTGGAGAAAATAAATAAATAACTGAAGCCCATGGTGGGCTACATTACCTTTTCAGTAGTGTGCTGCCACTGCTCGTTGTCTTCTGGGTCCCCCCATTCTTAGTCCCCGGTGGTCTTAATATTTAATGGAATCCTCCAGTTGAATATGAAAAAAAGGAAGCCCTAGTGACTGTGTGTGGATAGGAACTACACAGGCACAAGTTCCAAACCGTGTGAGCACAGAGAAAGCAAGCGCTTCTTTATGGGCGCAGTCTTTCACTGCACTTACACATCTCAAAATTTGCGATTGCGTACTTCAGAATAGCTCTGCACCACTCAGAGGGACTTCCGGGTGATGCGGGAGCTACAGGGACTGGGAAAGGGGGGGGGGCCCTGAGGACAACCAGCAGCACACTTCTATAAAGGTAATCTAGCCCACCATGGGCTTCATGTAATAGATTTTACCCCGGTTCAGGGATATTTTAAGTTTCAGTCATAAAAATGGGAGAAGTTCAGGTCTGGATTATTGACCAAGCAGACCAAGCAACTGACTGGAGGTCAAGGGGGCCCATAAAGATTTATTGCCTCTGTCCATGTGGTCCTTAAGAAACTCTTAAAAGCCTGTACCCACAATGTGATTTTCCAGATGATTTTTTCCGATGACCGGTGATACTTTGAGTGACGAGAGATAGTTTCCACGATCTTGTGATGTGGGTAAAGGTGGACGATAATGGTTAAGCATCATGTGGCGATAACAACCGGCATGGCAGATCGAATCTTTAAAATCCCTGCCAACTCAACACAAAATACTGCTTTAGCTTGACTTCTGTTAGCACCTGTTGTGTCACATCGCATGTGCCGAACACCAGGAAGATGGATCATGGAACGATCAGAGTGAGGGGGACGTCGCTTGTTCCATCTTCCTCCTTCGAGTGATGAGTATTCATCTTTAGAGTGGACGTGGTGGATGTGGATATTTAAGTGGATGTGGACATTTAGGTGGATGTGGTGTTGGGCGGACTGTGAGCAAGATGAAGTTAGCAGCTGACCCACCTCCAACAGGGAGACAAAGTTTTATGCAGTTTTAAATGTTTTACTTTTTATTGTACATGCATGTCCTAGTTGTGTAATTAAATATAACTATATCAGACCAATGTCTGTTCAAAGTTTTTCCAGCAAGTATTGTCAATTGATCTACGGCCAACAGGTGACTCTGGAATTATGGAGAGGAGGCTTTACTTAAAGGAATACTATCGGTTGAAACGACTTTTTTTTTAATACTCTATATTAGTGTACACATTACCACTAGTTCTAGGGGCACTTTATTTATTCACCCAGGTCTCTCTGTCGCTATCCTTGCTTAAAAATTCATTTCTCACACAGCTCATAGTTTGGGTCACCCTGAGCTGCTTGGTTACTCTGTCACACAGCTCACAAATATATTTCACTGTGTCACTCACAGCATGCAGCAGACATGAGGAGAAATAGGCTGATCTGAGGTGGTAACAGGTAACTAAATGAGCTGGAATATTGCTTGAATATAACTAGCTATACCACGAGTCTGTGTTTACACTCAGACTGGCTGCCTGCTTGAGGTGATTCACTCCAGGCTGCATCCACTTTACAAGCTGTTGAGAGGGGCAGACCACTGTCTACAATTAGCATTATTAGTATCTTTATCAGTCAAGAGAAGCAAAGATAATAAACACACATTGCTAGAATCTTTAACCACTTACCACCATATCAATAAGATTCTTTCAGCAAGGTGATAATTAAACTATAAACTGAGGAGTTGATAGCATCTCCCCTTTGCAGAGACATGGTCTAGCCCTCTGGGAGCTCAGTATTAGATACATTTTGTATCCAACACTGACGCCAAAACTGATGGAGGATTTTACAGCTAAGAGGAACAGCTGTGTGAGGAATCAAATTGCTCCTAGTACTTGCCCTAATGTGTGCTACAACATACAGCATTTAAAAATAAATGCATACATCGATAGTATTCCTTTAAGCTCATATTGTAGAGATCTGACCAGTGGTCATTTAAAGTGCATTGGATTGATGAAGAATGAGCCAGCACAGAGCCTACAAACTGAACAAACAAAGGGAGATCCCATTATATGAGCTTAGTGATGATCTGATCAGTGGCCACTTCACGTAGGGGCAATTCCCCACATGTGCCGTGAGGTAGTGGAGTCTGTACAGACAATATTGTGCTATGTACTGTATATTGGGCCGCACGGTGGTGTAGTGGTTAACGCTCTCGCCTTGCAGCGCTGGGTCCCTGGTTCGAATGCCAGCCAGGGCAACATTTGCAAGGAGTTTATATGTTCTCCCCGTGTCTGCATGGTTTTCCTCCGGGCACTCTGGTTTCCTCCCACATTCCAAAAACATGCAGATAAGTTAATTGGCTTCCCCCTAAAAAATAAATTGGCCCTAGACTATGATACATGTACTACACAATATAGACATATGACTATGGTAGGGACTAGATTGTGAGCCCCTCTTAGGGACAGTTAGTAACAAGACAATATACTCTGTACAGCGCTGCGTAATATGTCGGCGCTATATAAACACATAAATAAATAAATATTTTTGTTTTATTTTCAGGAGAAGATATTCTTTTGGATTTGAATCTTGCTAATTTGTGTGGATTTTGAATATATATTGGAGCAGCACTGAAGGACTCTACATATCTCCTGGATCTATGTAAATGAGGCTGCCAAATACAGGACCAATCTCCTGAAAAGTAAGTAGAAGGCAAAACACTTTTATCTATCTGCAAAAAGACTCTTGATAAAGTTAAAGTGCTGAAAATTTTAAATGGTAATTAAATCTCTCAGTTGGGAGTTGCATGAACCAGATTCTACTTGTACTGTCATGGCTGCTATTTACACTTCACATTACAATTCCAGCTCTTAAACTGAAAAAAAAAATGTCAGAATGTATCAAAGTTTTATTTACCATTCATAATCAACACATACAATTGTGTCATAAGTTGTTTTTTTTAGTTCAGGTTTACATTAAAGCTGTCATAAATGTATAATGCTATTGAAGCAAGTAAGGACGTGGCACCAAGAACCTGATATACAGTGCTGCCCATAATTATTCATACCCCTGGCAAATTTTGACTTAAAATTAGTTTTTTTTAGTCAGCAGGTAATTTTTTGATGGAAATGACATACCGTATTTTTCGGACTATAAGACGCACTTTTTCTTCCCCAAAAGTGGGGGGAAAAAGTCAGTGCGTCTTATAGTCCGAATGCATGGCCAGATGTCCCCCAAAAGCAGGTGTAGGACATACTGAAAGCCTTCAGAGCCCGTGGCTGGATAGGCGCTGCATCCTGCTTCCTCTTTCTGCGTCCAGTATATCTGACTTACTTCGCATGATGCAGATGCAGAGGCTCTGGCTGCAGCATATGCCACCCGCTTTCCTTCCGCTGCTATGTCTGCCACTGTCGGGACCCAGGACATCCATCACATGCCGTCATCTTCACTTCTGCCGCTACCAGGACATGCTGCCTGCTTCCCTTCAGCCACTGCCAGGACCCAGCCACGACATCCATCACATGTCGTCCGCTTCCCTTCCGCCGCTACAGGGACCAAGGACATGCCGGGCACGTCACTTCCGCCGCTACAGGGGACCAAGGACATGCCGGGCACTTCACTTCCACCGCTATGGGGACCAAAGACATGCCGGGCATTTCACTTCTGCCGCTACGGGGACCAAAGATATGCCGGGCACTTCACTTCCGCCGGCTACGGGGACCCAGGACATGCCGGGCACTTCACTTCCGCCGCTACGGGGACCAAGGACATGCCGGGCACTTCACTTCCGCCGCTACGGGGACCAAGGACAT
Organism: Hyperolius riggenbachi; assembly: GCF_040937935.1. Classification (NCBI taxonomy): domain Eukaryota; kingdom Metazoa; phylum Chordata; class Amphibia; order Anura; family Hyperoliidae; genus Hyperolius; species Hyperolius riggenbachi. Next base: position 137,099,670 of record NC_090650.1, on the reverse strand, counting down.
GCCGGGCACTTCACTGCCGCCGCTACGGGGACCCAGGAAAATGCCAGCCACTACATTTCCGCCGCTATAGGGACCCAGGACACGCCGTCCGCTTCACTTCCGCCGCTACGGGGAACCAGGAAAACGCCGGCCACTACACTTCCACCGCTAAAGGGACCCAGGACACGCCGCCTGCTTTACTTACACTGCTCCGGGGACCCAGGACATGCCGCCCTCTTCACAACCCAGGACATCAGCGGCACTGAATCACGTGGGCAATCAGCTGGAGCTGCCCCTGTGATCTCCAGCATCTGATCCTTGCCACCGATGCAGTGCGACCGCGACACTCTAGGACTGCAGGGTACCTTAGATGCCATCCCCATTGACAGTAGTCCAGATTCAACAGCCTGTCCTGTAGGATCGGTAAGCATGAAACATGCATTTATAGCCTAGTGTAACTAGTGGGGGCATTGTAGCTTAGTGTAGGCAGTGGGGGCATTCTTACTTAGTGTAGGCAGTAGGGGCATTCTTGCTTAGTGTAGGCAGTGGGGGTATTCTTGCTTATTGTAGGCAATAGGGGCATTGTAGCTTAGTATACTGTATGTTTTGGGGGCATTATAGTTTAGTCTACGTTTTGGGGGCAGCAGGGTTTAGTATAGCTGGTGAGGCAGCAAGGGTTAATGTAAGAGAGTTACTGTAGCTGGGGGGGCATCAGGGGTTAGTGTAGCTGGGCGGTGTAGCTTAGATGAAGACAGTTTGAGGGAGAAGGTCCATAAGATGCCCCTGCACCATAGACGCACCAGGTTTAGTATTATTTTATTTCCCCCTGATTTTTGCCCTCTAAACCTAGGTGCGTCTTATAGTCCGGAGCGTCTTATAGTCCGAAAAATACGGTAGGTGTCTCCCAAAAGATAATAAGGTAATATACAATAGGCATTATAGTGTGTGTGTGAGGGGGTGGGGGGGGGGGGGTGTCAGCTTTTATTTACATTTGAGCTGTCCAGTCAAAATTATTTACACCCTTTACAAACTGTCACAGTCTGTGGGAAAATCCAAAGTTCTATACCATTCCACATAGTCCAAGCTGTTCTAAAGCATCCTAATTACTCTGATAAATTGGGAACAGCTGTTTTAATCAACTCAACAGGTGAAACACAGCAGCTCTCTGCAGTTGGTTTGTGGACAGTCATGGCTAAAACAAAGGAGCTCAGTGAGGACCTGCGGCTGCGCATTGTGGCTGCTCACAAGTCAAGAAAGGGCTACAAGGCCATTTCTAAATGTTTACAAGTTCCAGTGGCTACAGTGCAAAGTATTATTAAAAAATACAAGATGTCCCGCACTGTGGGAAATCTCAGATGATGTGGTCGGAAGCCAAAAGTGACACCTGTGCTGGCCAGGAGGATAGTGATAGAGGTGAAAAAGAATCCAAGGATCACCACCAAGGCCATCCTGGTGAATCTAGGCTCTACTGGTGGCAATGTCTCAAGGCAGACAATCCAATGGGCACTGCACACTGCTGGGTTCCATTGATGCAGACCAAAGAGGGTGCCACGTCACTAGATAAGGCACACAAAAGCTCACTTGGCCTTTGCAAATGCTCATCTGGACAAAAAAGAAGACTTCTGGTCTTCTGTGTTATGGTCAGATGAAACAAAAATTGAATTGTTTGGTCACAATGATGTTTCCTTCATTTGGCGAAAAAAAAGAAAAAGCCTTCAATCTACAGAACACCATCCCCACTGTCAAACATGGTGGTGGGAACCTAATGCTTTGGGGGTGTTTTTCAGCCAATGGACCAGGGAACCTAATCACAGCAAACGGCACCATGATAAAAGAGCAATACATGAGGATTCTCAATGACAACATCATGCAGTCTGCAGAGAAACTTGGCTTTGGGCACCAGTGGACATTTCAGAATGACAATGACCCAAAACAGACAGCAAAAGTGATGAAGAAATGGTTAGCAGACAACAACATTAATGTTTTGGAGTGGCCCAGCCAGAGTCCTGGCTTGAATCCAATTGAGAATCTGTGGAGGGAGCTAAAGATCAGGGTGATGGCAAGAAGACCCTCCAACCTGAAAGATTTGGAGCTCATTGCTAAAGATGAATGGGCAAACATACCCCTGGAGACATGCAAAAAGCTGGTCTGCAATTATAGGAAGCATTTGATTGCTGTAATAGCAAGTAAAGGCTTTTCTATTGATTATTGAGAAGGGCATGAATAATTTTGGACTGGACACTTTTTGCTCAAATGTAAATACAATCTGTGAAATGTTTTCTTTTCACAATAATGCCTCTTGTACACCATCTTACTATCTTTTGGGAGACACCTATGTCATTTCCCATCAAAAAATTACTTGCTGGATGAATGAAAGTAACTTTAAGTCAAAATTTGCCAGGGTATGAATAATTATGGGCAGCACTGTTCCTACAGTTACAATGAGAAAGAAAGCTAACTAAATGAGAGGAAACAGTACAAAGTTATCAGCTTCTGAAAAAGTTTTGGGGAAATGCTGATCACATCTAAAACATAACTTGTCCCAAGTGTAACTTGAAAGATGTGTGCTATTTCCAGAAGGTAGCGGATGTTTCCTGCACATCATCACTTCTTTAATGTGCTGTAATCATTAATTTTTGCTGCACTGCAGAGCATTGGTTCTTTTTTTCCATAAATTGCAATAAACTGGGTCTGATTTACTAAAGTGAAGGATGGCAGTTTGCTATCCTTGAGCTTAGTACATTGGTTGTGCCGATTATAACCACATTGGACACAAATGCGTCCACCCCAGGCAGCAATGCAGCCATGATGTGCAGAAGCCATGGACTCCTGTGAAGTTCAGCAATTCAGGAGACATAAATTACTCTACAGCAATGAATAGGGAATAGGGAATAGGGCATGTGCATCTTTTCCTGTCAAAGTGTTTGACTGGCTCCATTGAAATAAATAGGGAAAATTGCATACATGTGCATCTTTCCCTGTCACAATATTTATCAAAGTAATGTGCTGTGGTGGCCTTTTGGTACAAAGTTTAAACCATACCAGTCCTGCTGATTTCTTTGGCTGCAGTAGTGTATGAATCACACACTTTAAATAAGCATGCAGTTAATCTGGCCAGGCTTGGGTCAGAGCACCTGATCTGCACGTTTGTTCAGGGTCTGTAGCAGTATTATAGGCAAAAGTACCAGCAGGACAGCCAGGAAATTTGCATTCTTTAAAAGGAAATAAATAGGTCATCTTCCATATCCCTTCTCACTACAGGTGTGCTTTAAATGAAATGAAACACAAAACTGAAAAACAGCGTGGCATATAATGCATGCTAAGAACAAATACAATTGTTTTCTGCTGTTATTTGTTTACTGATGTTGTACATTGACTTTACACTGTTGTTGTTTACTGCAGTGGAATTGTTCTTTTGTCTGTGTGCCAGGGATCTGCTAGGGATGTACAGTGCTGCCCATAATTATTCATACCCCTGGCAAATTTTGACTTAAAGTTACTTTTATTCAACCAGCAAGTCATTTTTTTGACGGGAAATGACATAGGTGTCTCTCAAAAGATATTAAGATCATGTACGAGGCATTATTGTAAGAGGTATTATTGTGGGAGAAAAACATTTCTCAGCTTTTATTTACATTTGAGCAAAAAGTGTCCAGTCCAAAATTATTCATGCCCTTCTCAATAATCAATAGAAAAGCCTTTATTGACTATTACAGCAATGCAAAGCTTCCTATAATTGCAGACCAGCTTTCTGCGTGTCTCCACAGGTATTTTTGCCCATTCATCTTTAGCAATGAGCTCCAAATCTTTCAGGCTAGAGGGTCTTCGTGGCAGCACCCTGATCTTTAGACCCTCCACAGATTCTCAATTGAATTCAAGCCAGGACTCTGGCTGGGCCACTTGACAACATTAATGTTGTTGTCTTCTAACCATTTTTGCTGTGTGTTTTGGGTCATTGTCATGCTGAAATGTCCACTGGTGCCCAAGGCCAAGTTTCTCTGCAGACTGCATGATGTTGTCATTGAGAATCCTAATGTGTTGCTCATTTTTCATGGTGCCATTTACTGTGATTAGGTTCCCTGGTCCAATGGCTGAAAACACTCCCAAAGCATTAGGTTCTCACCACCATGTTTGACAGTGGGGATGGTGTTCTTTGGGTTGAAGGCTTCTCCTTTTTTACGCCAAATGAAGGAAACATCTTTGTGACCAAACAATTCAATTTTTGTTTCATCTGGCCATAGCACAGAAGACCAGAAGTCTTCTTCTTTGTTCAGATAAGCATTTGAAAAGGCAAAGTGAGGTTTTGTGTGCCTTCTCTGGAGAAGTGGCATCCTCCTTGGTCTGCATCCATGAAACCCAGCAGTGTGCAGTGTCTGTTGGAGTGTCTGCCTAAAAACCTTGCCACTAGTAGAGCCTAGATTCACCAGGATGGCCTTGGTGGTGATCCTTGGATTTTTTTTCACCTTTCTCACAATCCTCCTGGCCAGCACAAGTGTCACTTTTGGCTTCCGACCACGTCCTCTGAGATTTTCCACAGTCTGGAACATCTTGTATTTTTAATAATACTTTGCACTGTAACCACTGGAACTTGAGAACATTTTTAAATTGCCTTGTGGTAATTTCCTAACGTGTGAGCAGCCACAATGTGCAGCCGCAGGTCCTCACTGAGCTCCTTTGTCTTAGCCATAACTGTCCACAAACCAACTGCACAGAGCTGCTGTTTTTAACCTGTAGAGTTGTTTAGAACAGCTTAAGGTGGCATAATGTATAAATAAAGTATTTTCCTGAAACGCATCTAATGCGAAAATATAGTCGCAACCACTAAGCGCATGACGCCGGGAGGTGGATAAGCTGACACGCAGCGCGGCAGGAACCGGAAATGAGGAGTAACCAGAGTGGAACGCATTCAGTTCCATGTGGGAAGCGGAAGTGAATGCTGATGGCGGCGAGCGGTGCACTTTCGAACATGGAATGGTAGGTAATGATGTTTTAATATTTTTATTATAAAAGACTTGATTGCCCGCCCACTCTCAATACCCCTGAGGATGGCAGAAGGCCAAAACTGGTCAGGTTGAAAGCGGGCAAGTACCAGCACAACGTGCCAGTGGTGAGGTGCTTTAGTACCACTGAAAGTGGGAAGCGAATATTGCCGGTGGGTTCTATGGGAAATAGGACCCACAAAAGTGAGTGTCTTATACCTGTACATCTGTACCCTGTTTACTATTAAAGTTGGATCAATGCTTTTGAAACTGAGGGAGTCCCCTGTATATCTGCTTTATATCTCCCTGGTGTGAGTGTCTGCAGAGTTCCACTAAGAGGAGAGGAGGGACGGCCCAAGATCAGTTTGGCTTATTGAAACTTCAGCGCAGCAGCTTTCTGCTTGTTGATTAAAACAGCTGTTCCCAATTAATCAGGGTAATTGGGATGCTGTACAACAGCTTGGACTACTTGGAATGGTATAGAACTTTAGATTTTCCCACAAACTGTGACAGTTTGTGAAGGGTATGAATAATTTTGGACTGGGCACTTTTTGCTCAAATGTAAAAAAAGGCTGAGAAATGTTTTTTCCCCCCACAATAATGCCTCTTGTATATCATCTTATTATCTTTTGGGAGACACCTATGTAATTTCCTGTAAAAAAAAAACACACATGCTGGTTGAATAAAACAAAAGTAACTTCAAGTCAAAATTTGTCATGGGTGTGAATAATTATGGGCAGCACTGTAGCTTTTGTTCTAAAGATTTTCATAGCATTCAGTAGGTGTTTGTTGATTTACTAGCCTGCTAGTGGAGAAAGACTGGAGAGATAGGAGTCTGGAGTGACTAGAGCAGGGGTAGGGAAGCTATGGATTGGGAGCCAGATGTGGCTCTTTTGATGGCTACATCTGTCTTACAGTCAGGAGTTCATTCACTAAGCTACATTGCTCAAGCAGTGCAGCTTCGTGTGGCAGAGCAAGTAAAATTTTCAGAGTAGGCACGCTACTGCTGTAGCGTGCACTACTAACTTACTCGCGCTCCCCCCAAAACTAACGACCACTCCAGTTGTCCCACCCTGGATCCTGTCAGGTCCCCTGTCTTTGTAGGGCGAGATCCCCACACTTTGATTGGCCCAATAGGCTGCCTGTCACTTGTAGGCTGCCTATTGGGCCAAAGTGTGGGGATCTCGTACTACAAAGTGAATCAACCCCCATGCTAGCTAATTGTACAACCTGTTAGTCAGTATTTCTCCTGTCTGGCTCTCGGGGAAATTGCTGATGTTGCTGAAACCCAAGAAAAGCTGTCTAACACTTCAGCTGCCCGAAGGATCAACTGTATACACATCACCATGGCAACAAGCATGTGAGCCCTCTGCTACGCATGTGCACTGTGCCAGTTTGAAACATACTGTATGACTCTCACAGAATTACATTTTAAAATATGTGGCATTTATGGCTCTCTCAGCCAAAAAGATACCTGATGAGAGGGCCGGATGCTGTAGTCTGGAATGTAGCTTCCTACTGCTTAAATTGGGATAAACCATCAGCCATCAATTCCATGTCTGCTGCTCACTGTTATACCATGACTCATTATTGAGAGCAGTAGTATATTTGAACTTTGATCATTGATATCTGTGGCTACTTTGGACTGGGAATAAGAAAAACATGTAAGATCCATTTGGGTGATGGACAAATTACCAGCTGCTGTACAACTGCTAAATGAAGTAGGCAACATGCACTGACCTCATTCCTCCTGGAACAGTTCACAAGGGTGTGAGATGCCTCCTGACCTTGCAGTTATGGAAAAACATTAGCTACAAGTAATCTCTCAATGCTGAAGGGAGTCCTGGCACACAAAATGCATTTTTCATTCTGAGAATCTCAGAAAAAAAATAGGGCAGAGGGACGATGATCGGCGGACAACGGGGCGGCTTCAATTGGCCGAGGAGGTTGAAAATAGCATTGCTCAGGCATCGGGGTCATTAACGACCAGCTAACGCCCATAGGCATCAGCAGGTCTTAAGTGGGTTACCATGGAAATGGCCGCTCGATTGAGCGGCCTTTCCATGTCAGTTCACGGAGGGTGTCTCCGTTAACAGCCGGAGAGCCGCCGATCGCGGCTCGCCGGCAAAATGTAAACACGCGGGGAAGAAATCCCTGCTGTTTACATCATACGGCGCTGCTGCGCAGTAGCGCCGTAGGGCAGATCAGCGATCCCCGGCCTCTGATTGGCCGGGGATCGCCGTCATTTGATAGGCTGAAGCCTATCCTACAGCACAGCCAGAGCGAGAGGGCGGAAGAGGTAGGGAGGGCAGAAAATGCTGCGGAGGGGGGCTTTGAGGAGTCCCCCCCCCCCCCGCTCGGCCACACAGAGCGGCGGCGATCAGACCCCCCCAGCAGGTCATCCCCCTAGTGGGGAAAAAAGGGGGGAAGTCTGATCGCCCTGCTGTATTCACGATCTGTGCTGCGGGCTGCAGAGCCCACGCAGCACAGATCTCTAAAACACAGCCTGGTCCTTAAGTGGTTAAGGATTAGACAGTACAGATTCTTAACAACACCTGAAGCCTGAGCAGGATCGACTGGCGGGCGCTGTACACACATAACAATAATTGGCTGAAACAGCCTTTATCGGCCGTTTCAGCCTGTGGTTATCGCAGAGCCGGATTAAGGCTAAATGGGGCCCTAAGCAAAGTAACCGATTTGGGCCCCCCATCATGTCGTAATAGAATCAGAAGATGCAGCTGCACAGCAACATGCCACACACACCGGGGCAGCCAAGCTACTGGTTGCTATGGGAAACAGCCCGCTTTCCTCTGTGCGTGCACAATGCAGGGAATAGCAGCGGCAAAATGCATAGTGAGAGATGAATGGCTGGAACATTTGCACTCAGGGGCTGGGGCACCCCTGTGAAGAGGGCGCCAGATATCACAGCAGCAGCACTTTCCCCCTGCATCTCCAGCCTGGCAATAGCAGAAAGCTCTGGATATCGCCAAACCGGAAGCCGTTCCTCAGACATAATTACATAACCACCCCCACCACCGAACAACCGATTTCCTCCCAAACTAGACAGCCACCATGCAGCCTTCATCCCAGTGAATACGATAGTCCAGCAGAGAAGGCAGCCGCAACGGGGGAGAATGACAGCACCAGATGGCTCACATTCACCTATTGCAATCCAAGCAATAGAGGTCCCGTCATCCGGAGCCCATCTGTCTCCTCTAGAGTGCTGCCGCTCTGTTCCTACTACTATTACTACTTCCTACTTCCTGTCTGATCTGAGAATCAGGAAGTTCAGAGCGAGCGGCTGCACTGTAGAAGAGACAGATGGGTTTCAGACGACGGGATCTCTATCGCTTGGGTCATGGATAGGTGAGTGAGCATTTGCCATCTGCTGCTATCATTTTTGCTGCAGCTGTGGTTCTCTGTGGGAAGGGAGGGAGGAGTGGGCAGCGGCAGAGCGCACAGTAGCAGGAGGGGGACCTAGGAGGAAAGTCTGGCTCTGAAGACAATCAGCAGCGCACGGCATCATTTGACAAGACAAGACAAATAACATTTATATTGCGCTTTTCTCCTGGCGGACTCAAAGCACCAGAGCTGCAGCCACTAGGACGCGTCCTATAGGCAGTAGCAGTGTTAGAGAGACTTGCCTAAGGTCTCCTACTGAATAGGTGCTGGCTTACTGAACAGGCAGAGCGAGATTCGAACCCTGGTCTCCTGTGTCAGAGGCAGAGCCCTTAAAGGGACTCCGAGCAGTGCCTGTGGGTATGCCTTTAAGCATACCCACAACTAATTAATAACATCCTCACACCTACCAGAATGATGTTTGTAATTATATTCCCCTGGGTTTCTTATATTTCATTGCATTGTGCTGAATCGAGCTGCCGACTTTGGAGAAAAGTCATCCTGTGTAATACAATATAACTATGGAAAGATGCATATCATTTTGAAGCTCTCCTCTCCTCTTTCCAATGATGGATAAACTGCCACCCTACGCCTTTTAGTTTTCGCGACCGAAATTGCCGTGGCCACGATTTCGATCGCGAAAATAGTGAAAACTGAAAGGCATAGGGTGGCGGTTTATATATAGTATTGGAAAGAGGAGAAAGAGAGCTTTAAAATGATATGCAACTTTCCATAGTTACTGCACTGCTCAGAGTCCCTTTAACCATTATACCATCCAGCCACCGCTGACAGGATGGCGAGGGCTGGTTTATGTGCTGATGGGGCCCCTTTGACTCTGAATGGGGCCCCAAGCGACTGCTTTTGTTGCCTGGTCGGTAATCCGGCCCTGGGTTATCGCATGTGTGTATGTAGCTTTATAGACAGACACATGCACTTTTCAGTGACTACGGTGGGATACATGCTCCGAACCTGGATCAAAGGTTAGACTGCTGGAATAACACACCCCACAGATCATGTGTGTGTGTGTCACAGGTTTTATTTGAAACAGTTGTAAAGGATCAGACGCAGCCCCCCCCCCCCCCCCCCAGCACACACACACACACACACACACACACGCACGCACACACACACACACGTGCTTGTCTACTAAATGTGCAATCACATCTAAAGGTTAGTAAATAAATGTAATGGCTATCATTCATAAAAGTGTGCTCGGTAAAAAAAATCCAGGCGGGAAAATACCGCATTCGGTATGTTAGACTTCTGTGTGCTCAGTCATAAAAATGTTTACAGTTGCGATAGCAGTGCGGTATTTTCCCGAACTAGGCTGGCTCTAGGCTAGTGGTAGGCTTGCGGAAACAGGAGAAGCTGCCTTAGTTGATACATTTTCTCCTCCAGAGACAGTGTTAGAATAGAAGAGGCAGCCCCAGCATCCCTTTAGATGTGCATTTTGTTAAAAACTGCCTCTGTTTGCCCTGAATCTGCGCTGAATCTGTCTATTAGTCTTTCTAAACAATCTATTTAATTGCCACAGCTTAGAAGAACTTCAAGAAATGTTACACATGCAGGATTTCTGATGTTAAATATATATGAAAACAGGTACCCAAGGGGTTAAAAAACACAGCCTGGGTATTCTGGGATGCCTTTTTTGTTCTGCTCTCACTGCTGCTGCCTGGAAGGTCTGTCTCCATTAACTTAGCTGGTATCCGAATGCTTATCGCCACATCCAAGGGTGCAGTATTCTCCGTACTGATTCCGCCTGCTCTAATCTTTATGAATTGACATATGGTGACATGTGTTGAGATAATCACCGCACAAGGCTGTAATTTATCGCTCTGCTTGGGACTGTCAGCTTTTCATGCGGAAACAGCTTTTATGAATAGACATTTTGCTAAGTGCTCGGTAAAGTCAGCTGTTTTCAGCATTTCCGCATGCAGGGATGCTTTATGAATGTAGTCACCCTACTAGGATAAGTCAATCATTTAATTCTATGTTTCAAGAATCCAAATAAATTACCCAACTGTTTCAGTGGTACAGCTGGTCCCCTTGTCAAGATGTAGTGGACAGGACAGCATAGTGCAGACAATACAAAACAAAGTTTTAATGCTACATTGCAAGGGTAATGCTATGCTATACCGGTAATGTGCGTGTCGCTATGAGGTTAATGGGCGGTGCTCCCCAGCCAGTAACTGGTACTGGTAAAATTACCATGTGCTGCCTGCCTTCACGGCAGTTTACTGCATTAGATCCATTGATAAAGAGTGAAAGTAAGATAGCTAGATAAACTTTTTCAAAGTAGCATATTTATCTTTAACATTAACTGAATGATTGATTACATATGTATAAGTATTTGGCCTATTTATATAACATACAGAACAGAAAAATATTTTTCACTTTTTTTGTTCTTTAATTTTGAAAACTTGTTTGCCACTTTTATAATGCCACATTTATGAAAGTGAGAACAGGATTTGTTCCCTGACGATCAGGCTTTCAGCATATTGAATTTCAGTACCCCAATTATCCTGAAGTTGAGATCAGATGCTTCATTCACTTGAATGGAGTATTCAGCACTCTGGACCATTAGTTCTAGCCACAATGTTATTTTAGAAGTAGCAGTATGCAGCCTATTGACTTTTATTGCAGCTGCTACTGCTTCTTTTTAAAGGGTATTTGAAACAAAATTCCTCCGTTCCATGATATCATCACTATCACTTTCTCTGTGGGTCTATAAAGTGCCAGGTATGTCTGATCACCACTTTTTATAAATTGCCCCATACAAACAAACAAGTTTCTCTTCACTGTGCAGCTGCAGCTCCTAGAAGTACATTCTTTTTTCAAATAAAGCTTTCTGTGAAGTGTTATGTTTTTATAAAACCAAGATTAAAAGAGGAAATCATCATCTAAATATTACTTCTGTCTTCTTTTGTTTTTAAATGTGCTTTGAGTAGAATATATTGATCTTATTTCTGTTACCATATTGCTGCAATACCACTGGCAGCTCCATCTACTTATAAAGCAGTGAAAACTCATTTTGATGTCTACATTCCTCATGCATGTCATTATCACCCTGAAATCAGCCCAGTCATTGTGAGGCAATGATAACTTAATTCTCCTTACACGCTTGGCTCAATACTGTACCACTGATTTTTATATTGTCGGTTAATTGTGAGTTAAAAGTCATTCTGATGCTCTAGAGCAGTGATTCCCAACCGCTGTGCCGCGGCACACTAGTGTGCCGCGGCATGGTGCCAGGTGTGCCGTCCAGTACGCTGGAGGGGGGAAGCAGCGCTAGAAGGAGGGGCAGTGGAGGCAGCGGTGGGGAGGGGGGAAATATCCCTCCCCTCCCTCACCTGGGACCCCTCCTTCTGCCTCTCTCCCCCTCCATTTAGCGGTGGCAAGTGCAGGGCGGCTCGGCGGCGGGGAGACATGCGCAGACTTACCAGTTCTGCGTTCCAAGCGCCGGCAGCGTCATGTCGTCAGATCTCCGCCTTCAATGCCGCCCACTGTGCTTCCTGATTAGCGGAAGAGCAGTGGGCGGCATTGAAGGCGGAGATCTGACGACATGACGCTGCCGGCGCTTGGAACGCAGAAGTGGTAAGTCTGCGCATGTCTTCCCGCTGCCGAGCCGCCCTGCACTTGCCACCGCTAAATGGAGGGGGAGAGAGGCAGAAGGAGGGGTCCCAGGTGAGGGAGGGGGGGATATTTCCCCCCTCCCCACCGCTGCCTCCACTGCCCCTCCTTCTAGCGCTGCTTCCCCCCCTCCTGGGCATCTATACTGGGGGGAACTGTACTAGCTTTACTGGGGGCAACTAAACTAGCTTTATTGGGGGCAACTAAACTAGCTTTACTGGGGGCAACTAAACTAGCTTTACTGGGGGCAACTAAACTAGCTTTACTGGGGGCAACTAAACTAGCTTTACTGGGGGCAACTTAACTAGCTATACTGGGGGCAACTAAACTAGCTACACTGGGGGCAACTATACTAGCTATACTGGGCACTACCTACCTATGCTAGCTATGCTGGGCACTATGCTAGGTATGCTGGGCACTATACTAGCTATACTGGGTACCATACTAGCTATCTGGGCACTATACTAGCTATACTGGGCACTTTACTGGCTATACTGGGGCACTACCTACCTATACTGGGGCACTACCTATCCATACTGGGACTATACTAGCTATACTGGGGCACTATACTAGCTATACTGGGGCACTATACTGGGGTAACTATACTAACCATACTGGGGCAACTAAACTCCCTATACTGGGGCAACTATGCTAGCTATGCAGCCGCACCCCAGCCCCCCCCCCCCCCCCTAGCCTGCTACACACGGCACTGTCCACTAGGTCGCGCAAACACCCGCGCGCCCCCCGCCGTTCCCCGGAGAAAAATATGGTCAGAAAGTGTTCCCCGGGCCGGAAAAGGTTGGAATTCACTGCTCTAGAGTGGTCTCTTTACTCTACATTGCCATCCTAAGTTTGTTTGCCATTGTTTTATAAATATGGTATAAGTTAAGTGGTAGTATACAGTAAAGAGAGGTAAATTTGCAAAGCGATATTTATTGTTCCATTTGAAATAATCTACTATCTATAAATGTGTTTTAGATAGTCTACTCCATCCTGACTTCATTTGTTTGGTCCATTTCAAGATGTATAAATGTGCATAGAAAATGTGCATCATCTTGCATCAACTCTAAACAGTTTGCATCACAATGACTATCCCTAATCCTGACCATATTGATATCTCACAAAGGCATGCCAAACATTTTCCTTGATTTTGGTGCTCATGAGTGCCCCAGCTTTCCTAGTCTCCCAGCAAAGCCAATGCGAAAGATATTGGCCCATATGCAATTAACTTTTTCTCCTTAGTTATCTCCTAGGACAGTGTTTCCCAACCCGTGTGTCGCGACACATGAATGTGTCGCGGCAGCTCCGGGTATGTGTCGCGGAAAATCAGAGAAGTACAGGCGGGCAGAGTAATGTTACAAAAAAATAAATAAATAAATAAATAAATAAAAATGTAGTGCTGATGTAATTCCGTTTTAGCCCTCCTCTCCACCCATGTGACGCCGGCCCCTGTTCTTCACCCATGTGCCGGCCCCTCCTTTTCATTCACGTGATGCCGGCCCCTGCAATAGCTACAAGATCCAGAGTTCTACTTCGTGCTACAAGCGATCGGCTGCATGCCTGCCTGCTGCAATGCCCACGCTTGAGAGGCACATCAGAGCCATCCCACAGCGGCCTGGCTGATCTTCCCTGTCTCCAGGGGACACCCAGGGGAGTGCTACATACCTATAACGCCGCCGAGGACCACGTGCCTGACAACCGGCCAGCTCACTGCAAGCAGGATGACATAGCAGAGCCATGTGAGCTGTGCTGAGCTGCCAGACAAACGCAGCCCGGAGTCACAGAGCGATCCAAAGGAGCCCACCATCATTGCAATGGGCAAAACCTCTGGCCCAACAATCAAGAATTACCGGCTCCTGCAAGGAGGTAAGTCGGTCTGGTATTGCTGGTACCCCCAAGCCCACTATATGGCCTCAAAGCCCAGGGCATATCCACTCCAGCTGCTCAGGCTCCTGCCCTGTACCACAGCTAGCAGCCACTGCACAGCAGCCAGCACATGGGAGGGTGAGGAGGGAGACAACCACACCATGCCAGCTTCAGTGCTGCGACCCCCATGCTCCCCCTCAACACCAGATCTGATCTGATCATTCCCATCTGTGAGTAGAGAGGGAGACAGATCACACCATGCCATCCTCAGTGCTTTGGCTCTCTTGCTCCCCCAGATGTTGTGTCTGACCTGATGGATGGGTCAACTTCCATTTGAGACATCATAAAATACCAGCTTAGAGGGTCAAATATTGGGGTCGACTTATATATGAAGTTGACTTATATTCGAGTATATAAAGTCGACTTATATTAGAGTATATATGGTATGTGATGTGTCACGGACTTCCGAATGTGCTCTGTGATGTGTCACGACTTGAAAAAGGTTGGGAACCACTGTCCTAGGAGATTATTTTCATATTCTCTTTAAAATAACTTTTAAACATTTTACAATTAAAAACGTACCTAAAAGTAGGTGAAAAAGTACTATCAAAATTATTTTGAGTATTCTTTTGTTTGCTGGTGGTTTAAGAGGCATTTTATGACAAGATGTAAAAATATTACCTTGGAGAAAACTCAGGAGAAAAAGTGAATTGCATATGGGCCATTGTTTAGTTTTTATAAGTTTGATTAATTAAATTTAATCTGGCTCAGACAGCTATACTGGCACCATCTGTTGTTCTATACACTGTATGGACAATTGGCATGCTTGAGATTTTGAATGATGCAGCCACTTAACTAGTTTTCCCTATTTAACTCATTATTAAGTCAAATTTCTGTGGATGGCACCTACCTAAGCTTTAGTTTACATATAGGGTTATCTGCAAGCACAAAAAAAGGTGTATATATATATATATATATATATATATATATATATATACACAAGCTAAATATTTTACCATATTTGTTAATATGCCTTTTAACTTAAAAGCCCTTTATGTTTGTTTGGGTAGTAAAACATATGTTTTGAATTTGTTATAATACATTAGAAAAAATGTGAGTTGTTACAATAAGGTGCTGGGCATTATGACATGTTATAAAGATTATATAGAGCAGGTTATGATATGTAATTGCCCAACAGCAGTCACAGTGCTTGTAATGCATCCTGATGCAGCTGTTGAGGCCACTGATTAAAGTGAAAAAGCATTCATTTGGAAACCCTTCTATCATAAGGATTCATGTTCTTAATAAAAGGTTTTAACAGTAAGACTGCATCTGTGCACATCATCACCAACGGGTTTCCCCTTAAAAAATGGAGCAATTTTCACCTGTCAGCGCTCCTTCCAATAATTCGCCTATAACTTTATTACTACTACAACAAAACAATCTATATCTTGTTTTTTTCGCCACTAATTGGGCTTTGTTTGGGGGGTACTTTTTGCTAAGAATAATTTTATTCTAACTGCATTTTAACAGGAAAAAGAAGAAAAAAATGAAGAAAAAACATTATTTCTCAGTTTTCGGCCATTATAGTTTTAAAATAATATATGCTACCGTAATTAAATCCAACACATTTTATTTGCCCATTTGTCCTTGTTATTGCAACGTTTAAAATTTTTCCCTACTACAATGTATGGTGCCAATATTGTATTTGGAAATAAAGGTGCATTTTTTCAGTTTTGCATCCATCCCTAATTACAAGCCCATAATTTATAAAGTAACAGTAATATACCATCTTGACATACATATTAAAAAAGTTCAGTCCCTAAGGTAACTATTTATGTATTTTTTTATTGTAATTTTTTTTACAAACATTTTGGGGCAACTATTGGGGAGTGTGGGAGGTAAGGTGTTAATTTAAAAAAGTAGGTCTTTTTGTTTAATAAAATGTTTATGGATGTAATTTTACTTGTTGGCCACCAGATGTCCTCCACGTGGGTGTGTAAGTATCGGTTTTGTGAATGAAGGCGCCGTCTAAGCGAGCGGGAGTGCACGGCCGGGAGGGGCGTAGTAGTTACGTTACGTCCCTGCAAGAAGTTATGGGAATTTGCAGGGACGTAGTTACTCATCCCCGGGGAAGGGAAAGTGGTTGATGTCCTCCCCCCTCACTTATCTTTTGGATCCTCCATGGATCATTTACTGAACTGGTGTATCTGCACTGTGCACAATGATGTAATTATTTATATGCAAAAAGCGGTCAGGCACCTCCATACATGCTCTGTAGCAATTCAGGGGGTTAGTACACGGTCACTTGAACAAGAGGGGTAGGCTGTCAAATAAGACTGCAGTCACTTGGAGGGAACAGGGCAGAACTCAAAACATTCCTCAAGATGGCCATTTCCATTGGGTTTGGTTTCTAGAAAGGCCACAAAGGCCCAGGCCCAGGGTGTCTGAAGCCAAGGGGGAGGAAGGCTGGATATGGAACAGGGATTGCTGCATATTGGGCAACAGGAGGATGCAAGCAGGAAAAAGAGGTTGGAGATGGGGAGTAATGCAGGGAAGAGGAAAACTGAAAAACACATGGTAGTTGTACATGAAAGAGAGGGGCTGCTGTATGTGGATGTGAGGAGGGTTGCACATGGGGTGGGAGAGGCACTGCAGCCCATAGAGTGGGTTTCACAAGAAAGCTAGCTAGTATAAATCCAGCCTTGATTTCCATTTATAGGGAACTCCTGGACCTAGAGACATCAGAGGGAGGAGTTACATCGGTTAAAGCGGACCTGTACACAGAACTTCATCTCAGCTCTAAAAGATAAGAAACAGCATAATAACCTTTAAAGAAAACATTACTTTGTTACAGCTGATACAAATCCTACACTAAATCTGCAGTATTTGTACTTCCTGCTTTCATGGAAGCAGACATATTGTTAACATCCTGTCGTTTCAAATGAGCTTATCTGCCTTATCTGCCTTGGCAGTCATGTGACACAGGGAAGAGGTCAAATTACAACTTGCGAATAGACAAAGATGAGGGGAACATAGACAGGCTAAACTCTCTAAATACATACACGGTGCATTTCTCTATGTTTTCCTTCTGTCCTGTGCAAGAGTCAGGCCCACTTTATACATACCATGCTTACTTGCCAAAAAGGCTGGTAAGCAAAGTGTATATAATTCAGCTTTAAATTAAATGCCACTATTTAATTTTGTTTAGCACCTTCCATAAATTGGTTTGTTTATTACATAGATATTTCTTTTTATATACAGTATTTCCTAGAAGAAAGGCTTTCTAGCTAGCACTCTGTCCCCAGGAAGTCAATAATATAACTCATATAACAGATTGGTGGTAGATCTCTTGATAGATCAAAACCTCTCCACAGGGACATAACAGCATGGTTCTTCAGACTTTTTCCTCCCCACAGTTTATCAGTTATTCTGCACTGCAGTACAAGGCTACTATACTTTAGAATATTACTATGATATAGCTGCAAAACACTAATATTTTTCTATCTGAGCTGCTGGCGAGGAACAGATAATGATAGTAAAGGTCATAGCAGTTAGCAGACTCTTCTATACATATAAAAACTTTGACTACAATACAGATGTCTCAAAGCTAAACATAAAAGTGAACAATCCACATAACTACTCAGTTTCCATATAATTTGTGATGCTACAGTATGACACTTTTTTATTGATCTGGATAATACGCGTATTTTAAAGTCTATACTGTCACGCACATTACCCCATCTAAATGTGTTCAGTGTTTTTCAAATACCAGTATATGTGGAAGTAATCTAATGCACAAGTTTAAAGAATACCCTTACAAGATGAAAATACAACAATTATTCACATGTAGTTTGACAGACTTCTGACCTATGCAACAAATGTTTGTAAGTCCGACTCAGAAGGAATATATGGTACTATACATCTTTTTTTTATTATTATTATTATTATTTTTTTACTCATCGAGTGATCCCCTAATTAACATTCTTTCTGTACAAAAAATGTGAATCGCCAACCCACCTGAAAAAAATACAGGCACAGTTTGGTCAACAATAACCACAATAACAACAACAAATAATCATTTGACCTACCAGTAATATTACCATATGTAAAGCCCAGTTCAAAGAAATAAAATGATATCTCCGCCCGCAAACCCATTTAAAAATGGCTAAATATAACGTTTTCAACAACCAAATTTTGCAGTCAGATCATTGACATTAGACTTTACCTCATAAGCTCAGGTCAGAATCACTTCTTATCATGCAGTATAGTGAATTACAGGATCTGTAAATCTAGGTCATAGCCTCGCTCCATAAAGTAGTGTTATGGGCAAAGGGAATCTGCCATTCTGAGTCAGGACCAGTGCCAAAAACAATGCAGGTAGTAAAGCAGTGCAGTGAATCATCAATGTCAGACCAGAGTACTTCCATTTGTATGAAAGTAGAAGAAAGTAATGCCATGTTAGGTAGGTGCAGGGTCGGTGCTACCATAGAGGCAGAGCGAGCAATCCCCAGGGCCCCATAGCCTGTAAGGGCCCCCAAGGGGTCATGGAGGAGAGGTACCCCTGCGAGGATGGAGTAGCAAGCTCATGTGCCCTGGGGGGAAATTTGGCTGCAACAAATAGTCCCTAATGTCACTTTTTGGTCGAGTGATGGTGTCTGTTGGGGGACTCCTGGGTTAATTTTGCCAAGGGGCCCCATTGTTACTAAAACCGGCCCTGGGTATGTGTACAGTTTTTTGTTTTTTACAGTTAACGACTCATGGGTGTTAGGGATAGTGGGGGTGAGGGGTGTTTTCATTTGATACCTTGGAGAATGTCTTTAACACAATCCTGGAGTGAAAATAAACTAATAAAATAATGAGTTGTATGTGTAGTAAAGCTGAGAAACAGAACATTAGTAGCACAGGAAGAGTTTAAAGAAAAAAACTTCATCTATGCAAAAAAGCTTCTCCCGGCTCTTTGATCCACTGGGTCAAATACAGTGTTGTTTTCTGAAGTACTTAAACAGCAAAGAAAGTGTGAGGGAGCTTGAGATAAGGTTTTACTACAGGAAAGTTCAAAGAGTCATTATTTCTGCTTTGTGTTATAGTTTATAAGACAGAGAGTGCTTTTAAAACTGAAACTGTGACAGAATGATGCCATGCTATTAAAAAAAAAAAAAAAAAAAAAAAAAAGCTATATAACTGAAAATAAAAATGTATTCCTTATCCATACTACACATATAATTCATTATATGTTTTTTTTCACTTCAGGTTTGCTTCAACCTCCTTAGCGGTAATCCCGAGTCAGGTTTGGGCCAGAAAACTGCAGCTCAGAGTGGTAACCGCGAACTGGACCCATAGGAGGTGTGTAATGCGCAGGTCTGCCGCAGATCTATCTAGCGGTATGATTTTTAGGGTCGAAAAGCTTGTGAACAAATTGCACCACATTTAGGTAATAAAAGGCTTGATTCATCAAGCTGCACTGCTAAAGCATCGCAGCTTAATGTGCTGTAGTGCGCTCTATGTACACCTTACATAGCAGTGCTTGCTGCCATGCACGGAGCATGCCCTCCTTAGTTACGTGCATAGTGTGGCGGTAGTGATACTTCACAGGAGCAGGACCACCCGCAGTTAATGTTATGCGCATTGCTAAGGAAGCAATGTGCGTAACTAAGGAGGGCACTCTCCTTACATGGCAGCGAGCACTGCTATGTAAGGTGTGCATAGCGCACATTGCAGGTTTGCTTCAACCTCCTTAGCGGTAATCCCGAGTCAGGTTTGGGCCAGAAAACTGCAGCTCAGAGTGGTAACCGCGAACTGGACCCATAGGAGGTGTGTAATGCGCAAGTCTGCCGCAGATCTATCTAGCGGTATGATTTTTAGGGTCGAAAAGCTTGTGAACAAATTGCACCACATTTAGGTAATAAAAGGCTTGATTCATCAAGCTGCACTGCTAAAGCATCGCAGCTTAATGTGCTGT
Organism: Hyperolius riggenbachi; assembly: GCF_040937935.1. Classification (NCBI taxonomy): domain Eukaryota; kingdom Metazoa; phylum Chordata; class Amphibia; order Anura; family Hyperoliidae; genus Hyperolius; species Hyperolius riggenbachi. The sequence goes on along the minus strand of NC_090650.1, from coordinate 137,079,855 downwards.
AGTGCGCTCTATGTACACCTTACATAGCAGTGCTTGCTGCCATGCACGGAGCATGCCCTCCTTAGTTACGTGCATAGTGTGGCGGTAGTGATACTTCACAGGAGCAGGACCACCCGCAGTTAATGTTATGCGCATTGCTAAGGAAGCAATGTGCGTAACTAAGGAGGGCACACTCCTTACATGGCAGCGAGCACTGCTATGTAAGCAGGGCCGGGCCGAGGCATAGGCTAGAGAGGCTCCAGCCTCAGGGCGCAGTGTAGGAGGGGGCGCACAATTCATTCAGCTGTCATTCCTAATTGTGTATGAAGCAGAAAGAAATAAGAAAAGGGGATACATAGCAGTGACTGCAAGCCAGATAACTAGATATTAAGGTGTTGGGGAGGTTGTGGGCCCTGTGGCGCCTCTTAGTCTAATAGCAATCAGTGTGTGACAGCTGGGGTGGTCGGGATGGAGGGGCGCACTTTGGTGTCTCAGCCTTGGGTGCTGGAGGACCTTGTCCCGGCTCTGTATGTAAGGTGTGCATAGCGCACATTGCAGCACATTAAGCTGCGCTGCTGTAGCAGCACAGCTTGATGAATCAAGCCCCAAATCTGGAAGTAATCACACCAGTAGGAAGGTTAACAACCTTCCTGTATATCTCATGTACCACACCTCTAATTAGTAGGAACACCATACATTTTTTTCTTTAGAAAAAATCTTGTAGAAGCAGAAAATGTCCATGGCCAATCTCCCAAACCCTGCCCCATGATGGCTAATAAGATCCCTACTGTTGTATTTTAGCCACTTCATCTCCAAGGGGTTTTCCCCTTAAAAAGCCAGAGCAATTTTCACCTGTCAGTGCTCCTTCCATTCATTTGCCTATAACTTTATTAGTATTTATCACAAAAAAGCAATCTATATCTTGTTTTTTTTGCTACCAAATAGGCTTTCTTTGGCGATACTTTTTGCTAAGAAATATATTATTCTAACTTTTTAACAGGAAAAATAAGAAAACAAATAAAAAATGTATTATTTCTCAGTTTTCAGCCATCATAGTTTTAAAATAGTACATGCTACCATAATTAAAACCCACACATTTTATTTGCACATTTGTCCCAGTTATTGCAACATTTAAAATGTTTCCCTAGTTCAATGTATGGCGCCAATAATTTATTTGGAAACAAAGGTGCATTTTTCCAGTTTTGCATCCATCACTTACTACAAGCCCATAATTGAAAAAATTACAGTAATATACCCTCTTGACATACATATTAAAAAGTTCAGTACCTAAGGTAGCTATTTAGGTATTTTTTTTAATTGTATACATTAATAATTTTTATTTATTTATTTTGTTTTACAATATTTTTTTTTGGGGGGGTGGGGGGGGTAACTATTGGGGAGTGTAGGAGGTAAGGGATTTCATTTTAAATGGAAAAAAAAAGTCTGTTAGCCTAAAAAAAATGTTTGTAGATGTAATTTTACTATTTGGCCACAAGATGTCCTCACACATAACTTCCTTATGCGCAGTATTACTACGCAAACAGGAAGCAATGGACGTGTAAGTATCGGTTTTTGCATCTCCGCTTGCAGAAGAGAAAGGCAGTATGCCTCTCTGGGATTCCCTTGGGCCTGGATCATGGCCATTGGCTGTCACCACATCCCTCTCTGTCCCTACCGCCTGCTAGCCACCAACCTTCCCTGTTCAATTATACTTGTTCCCTGGTGGCTATGTCCCACTATGCCCTACAGCCACAGCCAATCCAAGCTGATGTGGTGGGTGTTGAGCCCCGTGACCCTGCTGCCAAGGGGAGGGGCAGGGCAGAGGAAAATCCATCAGAGAGACTGAAGCCGACTGTCTCCAAGGCAGGACCAGGCTCCATCATTGCAGCCAATCACTGTGCTCGTTGAGTAGCAGTGACCTATCAGGCATCAGTGGGCATTGTACCTTCAGTGTTTAAGGAGTTACGTGTTCAGATGTCGTATGTGTTAGTGTTTGTTACAAATAAAGTTGGTTTTAAGTGTAAACATGAACATTTGTATAGTATTTTTCTCCTATGGCACTTAAAGGACTTAAGCATAGCAGCCACTAAATGACCACACAGTAGCACCTTAAGGGTGCATTCGCATTGCATCAGTTGCAAAATTAATTTTACATGTTAACTCACTGCCCATACAATTCTATGGGCCTGTTCAATCCCATCATTGTAACAGATTGCGTAACTCGCTGCATGCAGGGTTTGAATTAACATGTATGGTATAATGCACATAGTGCCCATTGCATTATAACACATGCATTATGCAATGCGCACAGTGTGAATCCAGCATAAAGCATTAGGGAGGCTTGCCCAATGACTGGATTTAGCCAGGATTCAAATGCTGGTCTCCTATGTCAAGGATAGTGTCTCCACACTACACTACACTAACCAGCCACAGTTCCTTTGCAGTGCAGACAAGGGTGATTTTAGTTTGCGAGTAGATAAAGAGAGGAGGTGGTGTAACTGTCTAGGTGTAGACTGTGGGGAAGGTGTGAGTGATTGACATCATAAACAGCTTTGGAATGAGTATCACCTGTGTGCATATTATTATGTTGTGGGATGATGCTGATGTACTGTCCAATAAGGGAACTGCAACAATGAAATAAGAGGTTTCACTGACTGGCTGTGCAATCTAACTGAAGGTAAATTAACATTTCACATGCAGTATATGCATTTTAATTGTACAGTATTTAAGGTATGTGCCTAAATGGTTCACTTAAGTTGGTTTCATAATTCCACTGAATAAAAAATGAAATACTGTATAAAATATTAAAATTTAATTTAACTAGGGTATGGCATTATACAGGTGTATGATAGATTATTAAAGTACAGCGCATAATAAAGCTGCCAAAGTGTATATCATTTAAGAGTAATACTTACGGTCAGTATTTTATATATACTATATATATATACTATAGGAAGCTGTAAGGGTGAAACCGGTCGAGGGTTAGGCTGCACTGTACATAATATGAGCACTTTTTAAGCATTGCTATTCCCATCTGAGGACCCCCTATCCTTCGCTGTCCTGTGTTTAAGGGCCTGATTGAGTGCATACTGACACGGTTACACACTGTGCGTATGTCACTCTAGTCCTTTTTGCCCACACGGTTGTTGTCAGGTCTGGTCAATTGTTGGGGAGCTAATTGGGGATAGCCACACCACGCTCATTTGTATTTCAATGTGTGGTGGGGGATGGGCCAAGACCCCCCTCTATAGCTCTGATTTTACCCAGTTGGACCGACTCAGCAATATACAGTGAATTGTTTGTTATACCTCATGGTACAGTGATAGCTCTATAGAGCGAAATCCTGTACAGATACTGATTTTAAATAATCAAGCAAAGTACTCCTTTTTAATCATTTGTATACATACTAACAAGGGCCGTCTTTTATTAGACAATAGTGTATGATATATATATATATATATATAGAGAGAGAGAGAGAGAGAGAGAGAGAGAGAGAGAGAGAGAGAGAGAGAGAGAGAGAGAGAGAGAGAGAGATAGAGATAGAGATAGAGATAGAGATAGAGATAGAGAGAGAGAGAGAGAGAGAGAGAGAGAGAGAGAGAGAGAGAGAGAGAGAGAAAGAGAGAGAGAGAGAGAGAAAATCATTTCATGGCACATAAACGTATACATTTTACAACACAACATCTCAGATAAAGCTCACTTTGATCTTATTCATATTTATATAAACACAAGAAGGCACTTGGAAAGAGCCTTGGGTAGAAATGTACCAAGATATGAAATGTACCAACTGCCTGGATGTTTGCTGAATATGTTTATTTTCCCCAAGGGTGCAAATAGCTTTATGGGCCAGTGGCAAAGCACAGAGTTCAGCAATGGCACCTTTCATGGCCACACATTTCTTAATAAGACATAATGTAAAGGGCTCTAAACTACCAATTAAAATTAAGCTCTATTCTTTGTTAATACTTCTCAGGAGAACTTAGCGTCTAGGGAAAATTTTAAATAGCCCTGCTATTTGCGCTGCTGTATTACTGACTCATATTTTTTATGTTGCATTTACTTAAAGTATTGCCTTATTAAAGAACAACTGAGCATATAAGCATACTACATTATCCTCAGATATTTTTCCTCATTCTTACCACAGTTATAATGCCTTAAAAACTTCAGAAACTTGGGCACTGGAATAGTTGCAATTTTTAAAGGTGTCTACCTTTAAAAATTGCAACTATACTGTGAAATGTGGGTCCTCGTGGGCCCACTATTTTATCAGGAGATATGGGCACTCAAAATCCACAGTATAGCCACAGTTTATAATGGTGTCTATGGCTTTGACCTAACATTATTGTAATTGCAGCAGATTGTTGGTGGGGTCAGTTAAGGTTAGATGTGTGTGTGTGTGTGTGTGTGGGGGGGGGGGGGGGGGGTTGATTAAGGTTCGGCGCAGGGGGAGTTTAAGAGTTAGACATGGAAAGGGGAAGGTTAAGGTTAGGCATTGGGGGTAGGAGTTTTTAAGGGTTAGGCATCGGGAGGACAGTTATGGTTAGGTGTATGTGTGTGTGGTTTTAAGGGTAAGGCGTGGTGGGGACAGTTAAGGTTACCAATTTTGGGGGGGGGGAGTGTTTTTAAAGGTTAGCTGGGGGGGGGGGGTAAGGAAGGTTAGGCATAGGTAAGGGAGGGTTCTGGGTAGACATTGTGTTAGTTTCCTTATTGAAAGAAATCGTACAAACTCCGGCAATCCAGCAGAATCTTATCTTTATTCATGCCACAAGTTACAGGTACAAAAAGCGCCCCTCAGTAATTTTTTTTGTTTTTACTGCTGTTTTACGTGTATGTCACGCCTCTTCAGGACACGTGGGGCCTGACACCCATTACTCCTTCCCCATCTATATACAGGTAACCCCTCCCACCACCTAACCTCTCTCTCACGGGGGGGGGTATACACTAAGCAAGATGTAAGAGTTACAGTGTAGTAGATTCTAAATTCTTTCCTAACATCCTCATTTAAAAAAAGCATTAGCCTCGTCCCTCTCATTAAAATCCAGATTCCCCAGAGCCGCATTATGCGATATCATCCATGCCTCCCTTTTAGATAGCTTATCATCCCTCCATCCTCCCCTCGGGTCGCCTTGCACAACTTCCATGCCAGCAAAGGAAAGACACTCCGCATTACCGGAATGAACTTTATTCACATGCTCTATCAGACGGGTAGCACCTACACTGTTCGCGATAGATCCCTTGTGTTGGAGGAAGCATTCCTTTAGTGGCTGGACGGTCTTGCCAATATAGTATCGACCCCACGGGCATCATACACAGTATACAACGTACTTGGTACGACAATTGATGAATTCTCTGATTCTCCAAGTAATTGGACCAATCTGAACCACCTTCCCTTTCCTTATCGACTGACATGCACTACAGTGTCCGCACCCATTATTTCTCTCCCATTTGTGTTTGGATAGCCAATTCTGCTGGCCTTCATCTTTAATCCTAACGTCACTATTTACCAGTTTCAGTTGAAGTAAAATATCGGTATTATTTACCAATATTTTACTATGGTAATTTACACTTTTAAAACTGAGAACGTAGTAGCCGAAATTGGGTGCCCAAATTTCCTTGCACCCCTTTTTCATGCACTTGTTCTCTACCCCTTGTTTCTTTTCCCATATCTCTTCCTAGGAAACCCCACCCTGCTGTCCATGGCCGTGTCTGACAGCAACTCATATGGTATAGCTGATCTGTATATCAGGTGTGATCAGTGCCCTCTGCATATCCGTAATCCATCTCATTCTATAACTTCCAATCTCAGCCCCCACATTCAGGCAGCAATGGAAAGAATAGACAGAAACTGCCGATCTGTTCTGATGTACAGACCAGAGATATGTGAATAACTGTCACACAGCCTTAGGCAGTGAAAAAGATAAAGGCTTGCAGGAGGGGAGGTTCAAAGGGAACCCAGAGAAGGATGGGGAAGGTGTGTGACCAGCTGGGGGCAGTGGTAACAGGAAGCAGCGTGTAGTGAATATACTTTTGGTAATGAGGAAGCGTATGTACACAAAAAGCAGCCAGGGGGTTCTCTGGAGGAATAATACATAGTGCATTCTAATTATACTACTCATCAGAGAACAATGTGGGGGTGTTTTAGAATGCTTTAAAATCAGTTATCCTGTAAGCATTAGGAGACTCACATACAACAGAATGGTGTTTTTTTATATTACTATCCTCATCTGCTATCTTACTATCTATGATGAATGACAGGCATGCACAATTATACCGTACTAAACACGCATTCATCAAATGCTTTGCTATTTAATTAACTTATTTAGCTAGGCAAAGCATACAAGTGCAAATAATGTCGTAGGCAATTCTCAGCTTTATCTGTTCATTTCCACCAAGGAAATATCTACCTTAAGTGGATGTATTTACACCTCCTTTGCCACACATTACACTTCCAGTAGACAATTTTAAATATTCAAATTCAATAAAGTTACACATATTATATATAGTAAGTGTTGTTTTGTTGTTTTTTTCTTCAAACTAATCAGCTTAGGTGACATGTCTGCATCAACCAACCCCTTCTGCAAGGACAACACATGATATGCTAGTACCAGATCATTAACGCCAAGTTACATGCTAATCTAATTGCACGCTAATCTAATTGCAGGGTCATAACTAGACAGCAATTCACATCGACAGATTTCCATTATGACAGACCAGCCTACATAGGTAACCACAGTAATGCCATTTTATTTTCAAATAAAAGTATAGCAATACAAATGTCAATGTATCATGATAAGGCACAGTAGCAACACTGAAACAATATACAGTATCTACAACAGAAAGAGCACACACACAGAAATAGAAAAAAAGCTATAACATAGAAGCAAGGGACAGCTGCACAACTCAGAATGTGCAGTACAGTTATTAATCATTACCTAGCAAAGTAGGAAGGAAAATATGTATGAAGGTGCGATAGTTACCCCAAGAAGGATACATCATGTCCTCCTTGCAGATCAAGATGCTGAAGACTGAGCTATGTAAGAGGCATCCTCCTAATGCTCGTGAAAGGAAGGTATAAAAAAAGCTTTTTGTGTATAGCAGGAGGGGGATCAAGACAGAAGCTTGCTGGGGATGTGCCTGTGCACTCCTTCCTCCAGCTTTTGGAAAAAGATGCAGAGAAACAGCTGTGATCACACGGATGCTGGGAGAATCACGCTAACCCCCAACGTGTAGGCTGCAAAGCCTGAAATTCATTCAGAATAATCAATGGAACACTTCTGTGTTTTTTTTTTAATCAGACATTGGCATTCTGCTCAGTCTCCAGCACAGAATATTTAATGTTTTGAAAGGCAGCCAATTTCCTGCCATGTGGTGGTATCATGGACCGTCGTTAATAAACAGTAAGGAAAAAATATTGAATTTTACACGCAGGTTTCTTTTCTTGTAATGATTGCTTTGGAGATGTATGGGAATACGGAACCCTGCTGTATCAGATAATGTTTGACAATATCAAAATACATATATAAATCTATCCCATAAGGACTTGAGAAAAATAAAAATAAATGTGGGGTTTTAGGAATCGTCACCATGGCAACTGTAGTGTATTTTTTTTTTCAAACCCATATCAATAATTCCTGTTTCAGAATGGCACCCCTTATATCCTGGAAAGTTACTCAAATAATGGCAGCGCACTTATAGTAGAATAATCTGACAATTTCAGCTTTGATTGATAAGAAATGTTGCATGATTCCAATCAGTTCTCCATTCTTCATAAATCACATCTGGTGTTACATCCTAACTGCAGGCAAAACTTTATTTATAGCAGTGGATAAAGCGTGAAAAGTACAAGACCGCAATTTTTAACTGCTGTCTGTTTCACTGTTACTGAGATATTCCCTCATCTCTTGTCCTCTGTGATACTTATAAGATGGGACTATAAATCAATAAAATGACCCACCAGCAGGAACACTAAACATAATAAGAACTAGCTGTTTGTCACTTTTGTGGATGGTAATTCACTTCCTGTTTTTTTGTTTACACTTATGACTGGGACAGGAAGTAAGGTAAATTATCTACAGAAACTAATAAACAGCTAAAGAGATCCTGATACTTCTTTAACCTACAAAAATATTTTGTCTAAAAGGGAAAATCTCTTGAATTGCAGTTACTCCATGGAATAACATGAAGGGATTACTAATGTCTTTATCGATCTACAAAACAGTCCACATGGAAAACAAAACCTATCCTGTCTGTCCCTCAGTTACTTGCATGCGTGTCGTAGCTAGACTTCATTCAGAGAAGTTGGGAAGACCCCACCAAAGAGCTTTGTGGTGTATTCACTGGATTTGCCAGAAACCCATAAAGTTGGATTATAATCCCAAAACTAAAATTTCAGTAACTACTTAGTTACATAAAAGAACATTTAAAAGTATTCCCGAGTGTTCCCTGATTGTAAAAACTTTTATTTTAATTGCAGACAGCAGTATAAGCTTGCTTATCTCTGTTCATTGGAAAATGTAATAATTACCGGCTGAAGCTCTCTGCATGTGTCTTCACTCTGCCCTCCTGTCTCTGCTGGATAGACACATCACCCTGGCAACAGCTGAGTCACATCAGCAGAAAAGGAGGTGGGCAGAGTGAAGACACAGGCAGAGAGTGTCTCCTTGCTGGCAATGATTACATTTGCTGCTGAACCACAGATAAGCAAGCTTCTACTGCTCTCCGCAGTGAAAATAAACATATTTATAAACAGGGGATGCTTTCAAATGTTGTTTTATGTAACTAAGGGTAGTTACTGAAATGTTAGTTAAAGCGGAATATAACCCTGCATTTCAAGTTTGCTCTAAAATATTATTTACAGCATATTATATGCAAAAAGCATTTTTTTTTACTAGACCAGCATTGGAAGGGTTAAACACAGAGGTTTAAAGGTCCTGGAGAGATATGCAGAAGTTCAGATAGATACATTCTATTTAGTTACATGTATCTATTGATAAACAGTTACACACTCTTTGGCTGTCGTCCAAGCTCCTTCTCAGTGAGAGAGATGAGTCACATTCAACACTTAGATACATTATGTAAACAAAATGTATCTATTTCAGCTTCGGATGCGTCTGCAGAAATCTAAAGGAACTTTAAAGCCCTGTGTAACCCTTCCAATGCTGGTCTAGTAAAAAAAATGCTGGTTGCATTTAATATACTGTAAATAATGTTTTAGAGCAAAGTTGAAATACAGGGTTATATTCCGCTTTAAGCTCTGTGCTGAAAAAAACAGAAGCCTTTGTGATTATCTGCTGAGGGACCTATTCATTATCCAAAACGAAAGATATCCAGTCTTACAGAAATTTCTTTGTGCATAAAATAAAATTTCCTAATGACACAGCCATTTGACTATTTGACAATGTGTAGAGTAAAATGATCACAACATACCTCCTATCTGCCAAAATATTATTTAGGTGGGATGGAAACTAATTTCTAATTGTTCTCCAATCTGAACTATTAAAAATAAGCAGTCACAGATGTGTATAGTCTGTAGGAGGCTGCTTGACATTTATGATGGGCATGTCACCCTATGAAAGTATATAATTATTCTTAAACACATAAGAAGGTGGTTCATCGATAAATGGAACATAAGAATTTCCATAACTGTTGAGGTTTATAATTATAACACAAAGAAGTGCTACACAAATAAGCTAATGATTAAAATATAAGTAATTTAATGGTAGATCCATCCAAAAAATATATATTCTAGTTTTAGTAGATGTGGCAAAGAAACTCACCCAATGGATTTATGTATTGATAAGGTAATGGGCAGCAAAGGCAGCTCTGCCAAAGTCATTATAAGGCATGTGTGCTCTACCTGGAGGATTTTGTGTGTATTTAATACCATATTCTATATGCAGACTGTAGTAGGTAGCATGGAAGCACACTCATATGGACTGTATCCCTCAAATCTCCAACCTTTTGGCATCAACAGAACCAGAATTGGTGAGGAGACCTTAGCCAGAAATTATAACTATCCAATGATTAACTCAACACTCTGGTATGTGCAAACCCTAGTAAACTAAAAATATACCTGACCTGAGAAAAAGCTAAGGTAAGCACAGAGGCATGTTCATGCTGGATCCACATACCTCTGCTCTTTTTCCCCAGTCCCCATAATCACTCCCTTTATTTTCAGACTTGAGGAGCCAGGCTTACTAGGATGTTTCCTTTTACCACCTTCCCATCCCCTTCTCTCTGCCACGCCACTTACTCCCCTTAAAGGATACATACATGGGGCTTCTTCCAGCCCATGGCAGCCGTCCGGTACCCTTGCCGCAGCTCCGTTGTCTCCCGGTCTTCTCCTCGTCAGGTCGGGTTCCGGGTCGGCTTCTTCTGCGCTCCACAGAGTGGGTCACGTGGTTTCCCTGATGTCATCAGGACGGTACTGCGCAGGCACAGTAGTTCTGTGCAGTACCAACCTAATGACGTTGGGGAAACCACGTGACCCGCGCCATGGAGCGCAGAAGAAGCCGATCCGGAACCCGACGTGATTAAGAAGTCTTAGGGGGGGGCACAGACAATGCACAGAGATATGTGGATTCAGCATGAACATACCTCTTTGATTACCGTAGGCAGCTGTGTGTCTGTTAGGTATACTTTAACTAAACTAAACTCCAGGTTAATACATTTAACCACTTCACCACTGAGGGGTTTTACCTCATGACCACCAGAGCAATTTTCACCTTTCAGCGCTCCTTCCATTCATTCGTCTACAACTTTATCATTACTTATCACAATGAAATGAACTATATCTTGTTTTTTTTTTTCCACCAATTAGGCTTTCTTAAGGTGGGACATTATGCCAAGAATTATTTTATTCTAACTGTGTTTTAATGGAAAAATAGGAAAAAATGTGGGAAAAAATTTATTATTTTTCAGATTTTGGCCTTTATAGTTTTTAAATAATGCATGCTACTGTAATTAAAACCCATGAAATGCATTTGCCCATTTGACCCGGTTATAAAACCGTTTAAATTATGTCCCTATCTCAATGTTTGGCGCCAATATTTTAATTGGAAATAAAGGTGCATTTTTTTCAATTTTGCGCCCATCCCTAATTACAAGCCCATAGTTTATAAAGTAACAGTGTTATACCCTTTTGACATAAATATTTAAAAAGTTCAGTCCCTAAGGTAACTATTTATGTATTTTTTTTTATTGTAATTTTTTTTTTATTACAAAAAAAAAATAAAAATTGGGGAGTGTGGGAGGTAAGGAGGTAATTTTTTGTGTAAAACGCATTTATTTGTATGTGAAAAGTGCTTTAGGGTGTAGTTTTACTATTTGGCCACAAGATGGCAACAGTAACTTTTTGTTTATTGCGACCTGCAAGCGTCCTTCCGGACGCTTGCAGTAAGTACTAGGAGGCTGGGAAAGTTTTTTTTTTCACAATGATCGCTCTGCTTATCGGAGAAGCAGCGGATCATTGCGGGGCTTAGATCAACGAACGGGAATGGATTTTCCCGTTCATTGATCTCCGGGCGAGCGGCCGACGGCGTGTTTATGAGCGGGAGTGCGCGCTAGAGCGAGCGGGAGCGCGGAAAGTACACATTTCTCCGCCCCTGGTGGTGAAAGGATGGAAAAAGGGATGGAGAAATGCGTACGCATGGGGATAAAGTGGTTAAACAATATGAGTCCATCTCTGTACAGACAGTCTGTAAACACTCACGTTGCCTTAAAAATTATTATACACTTTCAATAAAGCAATTGATCAAAATGAGAGAGCTTTTTTGCAGTAGGTGTGGTTAGCAGCTGTAGGGGCATAAGTGCACTTATCTCAGCTCCAGATGTTTACAGAGGGTGGACTGATACTTGACATGAGACACAGATCAGTTCTGCAGATATCCAGCTCTATATTTCACCACAACTTTAAAACAAATCACAGCCTAAAGATACAATTATTTTTAAATTAAAATATTCCAGCATTTGGAATTTACATTCAAGACAAGTCAGTGATGTATGGTAGATAGTCTGGCATTTTCTCTGAAGTTCATGACATGGTAAAAATGATGCTGTTGTGTTCACCACTATTTTTGTGGAATTTCAATGGGGACAGTGGTGGACCGCTATGGGATACAGAGGCTTCCCTCGCCATAGGTGATAATCTAATTGTTTTGTAGGTGGCTTTATGTGTACTGTAAATAAAATTAAAATGTTTGAAAAAAAATAAACTATGCACTTGATAAATTGTACTTCAGTAATAAAGAAGTCAGTTTCACATTATGGACCCTAAACTTAAATTGTTTTAATTTAAACCCGCAAAGCTTAAACAAGCTATTGTCCCATTCCTAATAAAGGCTTCCTTGAGGGACGTTTTTAATCCCTTGCTGACCTTGCTTGTTTGCCCTCTGACCAAGAAACGACCAGTCTATAATCATAATGGTAGGTTTATTGTAGCTGTGAGAGACAGAATAACAGCAAAAGAACTCTCGAATACCCAGTGCCCTAAAGTTAAAGCTTGATTTGCGTTTTAATGAATGAAACAAGTATTTGATCCCCTATCAACCAGCAAAATTTCAGGCTCCAATGTGTCTTCACTGTACGCAGGTAGCACACTCTGTAAGGGTGTGCTCCTAATCCCAATTTGTTACAGGACATGTATAGGACACCTGTCCACAGTAGCAAGCAATCAATTGGATTCCAAACTAGCCACCATTGTCAGGACAAAAGAGCAGTCCAAGGATTTTGGGGACAAGATTTTAGACATGCACAAGGCTGGACTGGGCTATAAGACTATCGACAAGAAGGTGATAATAGTTGGAGTGATAATTTGCGAATGGAAGAAACACAAAACAAATGTCAATCTCCCTTAGTCTGGGGCTCCATGCAAGATCTCACCTTGTGGAGTTGCAATGATCATGAGGATGGTGAAAAAGCAGCCCAGAACTACATGAAGAGAACTTGTCAATGATCTCCGATCAGTCCGGAACCATAGTAAATAAGAAAACAATTGGTAAGGGCTAGTTGACAGTGCTCAGTTGCATTGCAGAATAATGCCATACAATTCTATGGGCCTGTTCACAGTACTGCATTGTAACGGATCTCATTATTCTAACTTGCTGCATGCAGACTTTGTATTGAAGTCTATGTCCAGTCTCCATTGCAGTTCACATTCATTATACCATGTGCGATATGCAATGGACCACTGTGAATTCAGCTTAACACACTACGCCATGAAGGACTCAAATCTTGCACAGTCTGCATTGTCCCTCTGCTAAAGACAGCACAAGTACAGGGCCATCTGCAGTGCACATCTGAACGATTCAATAGAGAACTGAGTAAAAGTGTTGTGGTCAGAGACCAAAACTGAGCTCTTTGGCAATAGAGATGGCCCGAACAGTTCGCCTGGCGAGCAGTATTCTGCGAACATCGGCTGTTCGCATTCGCGGCGAACAGCGAACATTTGGCGTGTTCGATTCGCCCCCTATACATTATCATTGAGCTAAACTTTGACCCCTTACCTCACAGTCAGCAGACACATGGCAGCCAATCAGCTAGCACCTCTTCCTGGACCCCCCACCCACCTATCAAAAAGCAGTTGCGGTGGCCATATTGGATCAATTCTCTGCTGGCTGCTGACTGTTAGTGAGAGTAGGGTCAGACTTGCTGCAGATAGGTAGGAAAAGCATTAGCTAGGCCTGTGTTCTTGTTCCTTACTTGCTGTGAAAGCACTCCAAACAGCCCTTTTGAGGGTTAGCACATCGGTCTCCTGTGTTTTTTTTTGTGTGTGACATTCCACAGCCCACTGACACACAGAGCTGTGTGCACACTACTGCTGTTGCCTCATTAAGTTGCAGGCACAGAACAACTCCAATGCATTATTATTTCACTGTTTTCCAATAGTACTATTGTATTTTTCTGTGTGAGACACTCCACGGCCCACTGACACCCAGAGCGGTGCATAATGTGATTTCTTCCCATTAGAGTTTAAAACCCGACTTTGCGTCAACTCCATAATTTTTGGTGAGACTTTTGGCATGGATCCCTCTCCAGCATGCCCCTATCTAGGTGTTAGACCCCTTGAAACAACGTTTTTATCACTTTTGTGGCCAGAAACAGTTTTTGTAAGTTTTAAAATTCGCCTGCCCATTGAATTGAAGATTCACCTGTTTGCAAACATTTTGCGGAAGTTCTTGTTCGCCGTTCCACAAACAGAAAATTCTATGTTCGCGACATCTCTATTTGGCAACAACTCAACTCACCTTGGAATGTTTCCTATGTCCTCAAGAACATCATCCCCACCCTCAGACATGAAGGTGGACACAATTTAGTTTAGAGGTTATTTTCTGCTAAAGGGACAGGACATCTTCCATGCCTAGAAGGGACAATTCATGGTGCCACATACCGCCAAATCTTGAGTGAGCACCTCCTTCCCTCAGCCAGGGCATTAAAAGTGAGTCATGGATGGGTATTCCAGCATGACAATTACCCAAAGTAAACAGCCAAGGCAAAAAAAGAGTGACTGAATAAGAAGCACATGAACATCTAAAGCCCCGTCTACACGGGGAGATGTTGGGGAGATGTTGTGGCGATCGGCGGCCTCTTGCGCGTCCCCGCCGCGTCCCCGCTCGCCGCGCGTGCGCCGCATTCAATTCCCCGCTCGTGCCCGCTCGTCCACGCCGGCGCCGCTTATCTCCCGCACGATTCCCTGCCATTGTCCCCTCGCGGGGATCGAGCAGGGAATCGGCGGTGCGGAGATCCGTCCTGTCGGATCTTATCAATTGAGCCGCATCAGCGGCTCGATTGATAAGGAGCATCGCGGACGCATCTACTCGTGTAGATGCGGCTTTAGAGTGACCAAGTCAATCTCCAGACCTTAAGTGGGCCAAAATCTCTCCTGTGAGGTGTGCAAACCTGGTGGCCAACTACAAGAAACATCCGAACTCTGTTGATTGCAAACAAGTGTTTTTCCACCAAGTAAAAAGCCATCTTTTGATAGAGAATCAAATTATTTCCTTCATTACAAATCAAGCTCTGACTTTGGTGGACTGGATTTTTGAGGGTTCTTTTTTTGTTATTCTGTTTCTCACAGTTTCAATAAACCCTACCATTACAATTATAGACTGTCATGTCTTGATAAGAGGGCAAACAAGCAAAATCAGCAGGGGATCAAATACTTCTTTATCTCACTGTACATTGTTTTGAGATGTGCCAGGTTCACTACATGCAAAATTGTTGCTTAACTTACATATTATACATGCAAAATAGTTTAAATTTCCCATGGTTTCTCCAAAATAATGGTAGAAAAACTCTCTGAACCCTCTTGCTGTAAAATAATTTTCTTTATATGAAAACTTACTAACCTATAAAATGCAATTCCATTATATTTTACAACCTTTTAAACATATGTTGAACCTAATAAACTTGGATCTAAGATTATGAGAATTATAATGCGTTCTAGTCTCTGAGATACTGGAAATCCTGTGACAAAAATGCACATATCATAATGTGGACACCCAGGGCCATATGCAATTTGAGGAGATAAGAAGCTTAAAACATGCAAGCTTCTTATCTCCTCACATTGCTCAGGATTTACCGGCAAATTCAATTGCCATTTTCACATGAGCGATGTCCTTGCGTAAAGGAGCATAACATACTAGGTATTCGCTGAGCGATGCTCCTGTGTAGTGAGCGATGTGGAGCGAGGCATTAGTGCCGGGAAGCTGTCCTTCAGCACCACAGCACTGCAGCCTCACTCCCCCGAGAAATGCACGCGCATTGTCGCAAGAGCCAGCCTTTGCTATTACCCGCCGCCCGTCGTCTCCTGCCGCTCGTCGCTACCGCGAGACCTTCAGCAAAAAACATACCTCCATCGTTCCGTCTTGCCGCATGTCCCATGCCGCTCCTCCGCTCATTCTTCCTCCATCTCTGTGCATTGTTGGAGCCGGCAAAGCATCTTTGAGTCTCCCGCCGGGGCTCCCCATTCATCCACTAGGTGGCCCAATGAGAATCATCCTGATTCTAATTGGACCAATGAGAATCAGAATGATTCTAATTGGGCCACCTAGTGGACGAATGGGGAGCCCCGGCGGGAGACTCAAAGATGCTTTGCAGGCTCCAACAATGCACAGAGATGGAGAAAGAATGAGCGGTGGGACATGTGGCGAGACGGAACGATGGAGGTAGGTTTTTTTGTTACATTGTAAATAGGTAAGGAGTCAAAACTGACTCCTTTACCTATTTAAATCCCTGGCATCTGGAGTGTCCTTAGTAAAGGAGGCTCCCAGATGCCAAAAACAGCCCGCAGACACCAGCAATAGGTATTTTCGCCTGCTCAGAGCAGGTAAAAAGTTACCATCTATGTTTGGCGGGAAGCATCGCTTTCCAGAGGGTGAAAAATGCAATTGCATAGGGGGCAAGGAACTCACTGGGCGAAAGCAAGTTCTTTTCCACCCTGGGGGGTGTTAAATGCAAGTGCATTAGGCGACCTTACTGATGCCTCATTTAAGAACGTGCCAGCACGTAGCGCTGGCGAGTTTGGTAATTGCATAGGGCCCCCAGTGTCCTGTGAACAGTATGGGAAGAGAGGATTCAATTTAAGACAATCTGATAAAGCAGTTCTTAACCGAACAGAATTGCTGACCTCACTCACTCAGAACACAATGAGCAGTGGATAGACCATTCATTCCAGAATATCAGAAAGTAAGTTCTCTGGCTGAGATAGTAATCCTATTATTGTATACATGGATGTATTGCTCTCTTGTTATTTGTTATGATTGATTAAGCAAAAAAACTTTTAAGCATGTCCAACGTTTAAATCATATAACATGTATTATGTCTATACTGTGGAGTGTCCTCTGGCTCAGTCCCCCTGTCTGTTTTGTCCCCTTGTTTTTTCCCCAGTTTTTCTCCGCTTTGATTGCCTGATGAAGCGGGAGCTTTGCCCGTGAAACGCGTTGCATAACCTGGAGAATCCCCAATAAACAATATTGTTGTTTGTCTACAGCTCATTGGCTGGTCTTTGCTTAAGGGAGGTGAATCCACCCACATCCCTCCGATTTTAAAATGTTTTCCAAACGGAATTCTTTTACACTTTCTGGCGCCTCTGTTGTCTGACGATTACATTGAATAGTCCACCCTGGGTGGAGGGGTGCATCCCCATCTCTTTCTTTCCTGTCTACAGAGAGCGACATTTTATACCTGAGTGGGGTCAGGTTATAATTCTCCCCACCTGCCGTTTTAGTGGTTGCCTGTGTGGTGACCCAATTTTGTGAGTATATTAATTATTGATTACTTTTATTTTCGATTATTCTAACATACTACACCATATCGGGCTCTCGGTCTCATTTGTCTTTTCATAAGCTGAGATAGTAATCCATCATTTCTGTTTTGATGTTGAAAGTTTAAAAAAAAAATCTTGTATGATTTCCAATACATTTGATTTAGCACTTTTTATGGATGAGATGTAAAAAATGCAATCTGAAAGTGATAATACAGTAAGAGTTTAGACTGCCTTGACATTTATTTAAAGCACATCTAACAACAGCACATTTCAAATATTATTAATCATCAAATTAGCTTTGTGATCTATTGTTGTCTCAAATTAACCGGGCAGGTATTACACACTTTCTCTGTCTAATATGGTATTACGGTGAAAATATTTGTATTTCTGTACTAGAAGACTATATTTAGTAGAAAACAGTCAATCATTACACCTACGTTACAACAAAATGCAAATATACAGAACCGTGTGAGTAATCTGTTCGAGGCCTGGCACCAACATATCCCAAGTCACAGCATTCTTGGGCAGCTGCTTCTGTGGAATTCTATATTTGTGTTACTGTGCTGACACAAATGTTAGTCTTTCATAGGTTCCCACTTAAAGAGACTCTGTAACAAAAATGTCATCCTTTTTTCTACTATCCTACAAGTTCCTAAACATATTCTAATGTGCTCTGGCTTACTGCAGCACTTTCTACTATAACCGTCTCTGTAATAAATCAACTTATCTTTCCCCTGTCGCATTTGTCGCCCTGTGTCTGGAAGGCTGCCAACTCTTCAGTGTTGTTGATCTGTTATGCATGCCCCCCCCCCCCTCCAGGCCCCCTTTATGCACACTCCTGTGTGTGTTATTTACATTAGGCAGCCTCTCTGCTCTCTTATCTTTTACAAGCTGGATAAATCGTCCTCTGTTAGGCTGTGAAAGGAACTGGCTGCCAGGGCTGTCACATGCTGAGGAATTACAGACACCAGGCAGAGCTGTCTGGAGGAAGAAACAATCAGCCTGTCACTCTTCAGTGGATGAGAGCTGCAGGGGGTAAACACACAAATGATCTATTGAGATTCTATGTGTGGACATACATCAACCTACTTCCGGCTTTGGTGGCCAACTGTTTTTGACCACTTTTAATGCAGCGGAGAAATTGTGACAGAGGGGAATAGGAGGTGTCCCCTAACGCACTGGTATGTTTACTTTTGTGCGATTTTAACAATACAGATTCTCTTTAAGGCCTTCAGCAATTAGTTTGGTTAATTGACAACAGTTCACTAACATGTCAATATATCTTTGAATAAAATGCACTAGTATAGTTCCATCCCAACACACTATGCAGTTAGTATATACAAAACAGTCCCAGGACTATAGGGGTTTTAACAGAAACAGCATCAGTCTTTAATCTGCAATAATACAAAATATTTTCGATTGCAGTCGTGAAATGTAGACAATTCAAAAATGCACCATACAGAACAATAAGCTGCCTGATATGTGTTTCACGGGCAAAAAACGCTTCCTTAGAGGCACACAAATGTGTAGATATCTGTTCAAAGATACATAATACACACAGATATATGTCAGTACACCTACCCTCAGTCAGATATCTGTACTTATCAGGAAGCAGTGGACAAACCACATATAAAAACAACTCGCTTACCAGGATAAAAACCAGGGTTAAGAGACTGCAATCTGAAAAAAACATATATATATATATACGTAATGTATTTTTTGGACTATAAGACTCACTTTTTCTCCACCAAAAGTGGGGAAAAAAATCACTGCGTCTTATAGTCTAAATGCAGGGAGTTCCTGACTTGTGAACACCTGCTAATATGAACCTCCAACCCACCACAATGTCGCAGACTCCCTGTACTGTGCCCATGCAGAGGAGGACACAGGGGGACAAATGGAGGGCACAGGGGACACAAAGGGGCATAAAGGAGGACACATGGGGGACACAGGATGACACAAGGGGGACAGAGGAGGACAGAGGGAGACACTAGGTGCAAGGGGGCATGAGGTACAAAGGGGGCATAATCCACAAGATGCCCCTTTACCATGGATGCACCAGGTTTAGTATATTTTTTCCCCTGGTTTTTGTTCTCTAAATCTAGGTGCATCTTATGGTCAGCAGCGTCTTATAGACCGAAAAATACGGTATATAGCGATCAGTAAATGCTCAAATGATTATAGCTCACACCACACATCCAAGACAACACAGCCGAGGTCGTGCCCTAAGACACTGAAATAAAATATGATATATAATGTGACCCAGAGCCCAGATGTGACGTTAACCCCCGAACCTACAAGCAGGTATAGCATAAAGCAACAACATATCAATAATCTCTATATCTAGGAACATACCAAGACTCAGGCATATGTCACTGTGATACTATATGAAATCAGAAATGTGTGAACCAAGCACCTTATGTGATCAAAAGATATCTGTGTGAATCACAACATGATTAGGTATGGAAAGAACATCCCAGAGAGGCCGAGTTTAAAAAAAAAAAAGAATTTAAAGGAATCTTGGAGAGAGACGAGGCTGAAAGCCAATGTTGGATGGGCCTGATCCATTAATTATTTTTGCAAATCATTGAAGCTGCATCCTTAATGAAAGCACCATTAACACTGCGAAATATTTTCAGGTTTTAGAACAACATATACTACCATTCAGACACTGACAGGGTCCCAGAGGTTTTAACCTAGATTCTGAGGATGACTGAATTATTAGATTGTGTTGATCTCACTTTGTGGATGATGTGGTGCAGTTGGAACAACTAATTCATTGTGCAAGGATTTGATTGATAATAGATCATTCTTTTAAAGAAGATTCTCCACTTTACAACCAGTGGAGTGAGCAAATTTTTGGTGTTATGTGGCAATGGTGGGGTTGGTTTGTTAGCAGTCTGGCAGTGGAATTCTGAACTAACTTGAAGATGTACAAAACCTTATTTGGAAAAACTGTGTTGAATTTTTACTTTTGCTATGTTCTGTTATTTCTGGACTTTAATTCCCGAACCAGTTAATCAACCCACATTGTGCACATGGTCAAGACTATTGAGATCTGAGCTCCCTGCCCTCCCTGGTGCCGATTGAGATGGGAGATGTTTTGCTGCCAGGCATTGATCTCCGATTCATCCACTCCTTTAGGTCATTCATCCACCTATGGCTCACCTAAAGAAAACTTTATAGCTGGTGTAGGGTCTGTCGTGCCAGGTTTTAAGGATATATACAATTTCATCAGCATAGGAGTGATATGTTAGGACATGTTTTTGAATGGCTTTTCAAAGTGGTGGCATTTATACAGTGAATAGAAAAAGGTCCAGAATTGTACCTTGGACATACACTCACCTAAAGGATTATTAGGAACACCTGTTCAATTTCTCATTAATGCAGTCATCTAATCAACCAATCACATGGCTCTTTCTTCAATGCATTTAGGGGTGTGGTCCTGGTCAAGGCAATCTCCTGAACTCCAAACTGAATGTCAGAATGGGAAAGAAAGGTGATTTAAGCAATTTTGAGCGTGGCATGGTAGTTGGTGCCAGATGGGCCGGTCTGAGTATTTCCCAATCTGCTCAGTTACTGGGATTTTCACGCACAATCATTTCTAGGGTTTACAAAGAATGGTGTGAAAAGGGAAACACATCTAGTATGCGGCAGTCCTGTGGGCGAAAAATGCCTTGTTGATGATAGAGGTCAGAGGATAATGGACCGACTGATTCAAGCTGATAGAAGAGTAACGTTGACTGAAATAACCACTTGTTACAACCAAGGTATGCAGCAAAGCATTTGTGAAGCCACAACACACACAACCTTGAGGCGGATGGGCTACAACAGCAGAAGACCCCACCGGGTACCACTCATCTCCACTACAAATAGAAAAAAGAGGCTACAGTTTGCACAAGCTCACCAAAATTGGACAGTTGAAGACTGAAAAATATTGCCTTGTCTGATGAGTCTCGATAGAGTCAGAATTTGGCGTAAACAGAATGAGAACATGGATCCATCATGCCTTGTTACCACTGTGCAGATTGGTGGTGGTGATGTGATGGTGTGAGGGATGTTTTCTTAGCACACTTTAGGCTTAGATGCCACGGGCTACCTGAGCATTGTTTCTGATCATGTCCATCCCTTCATGACCACCATGTACCCATCCTCTGATGGCTACTTCCAGCAGGATAATGCACCATGTCACAAAGCTCGAATCATTTCAAATTGGTTTCTTGAACATGACAATGAGTTCACTGTACTAAAATGGCCCCCACAGTCACCAGATCTCAACCCAATAGAGCATCTTTGGGATGTGATGGAACGGGAGCTTCGTGCCCTGGATGTGCATCCCACAAATCTCCATCAACTGCAAGATGCTATCCTATCAATATGGGCCAACATTTCTGAAGAATGCTTTCAGCACCTTGTTGAATCAATGTCACGTAGAATTAAGGCAGTTCTGAAGGCAAAAGGGGGTAAAACACTGTATTAGTATAGTGTGCCTAATAATCCTTTAGGTGAGTGTATTGCATTTTAGTGGTAAAAAAGTTCCAAAGGATATATTGTGTGTTCTGTCATTCAAGAAGGACCTGAACTACTGCAGAACTAAGCCACTGATAATACAGTACTCCTATAAATTTCCGTACGCATGCTAGATGAAACTTGGCCAAGGCAACTGATAACGACCGCCTATGCCAAGAATCCAGCATGTGTAAAGCAGCCACCCACCCCTCTTGACTTCTCAGCCACCAATCCATCCTGCACCTACATTTACTAACCATTTTCAAGCTCAACTGAAAAAAAACCCACTTCTTTCAGCCAGCATATAATTATTTCTAAGACACTGTAATTAGTCAACAATGATCACACAGTTTTCTTCACCTATTGTTTCTATCTCGTAACCCATAGATTGCATCTATTGTTACTGTGTAACGTGTGTTGCATCTAGTGTTACTGTGTAATGTGTGTTGCATCTAGTGTTACTATGTAATGTGTGTATTTATATCTTCCATTTCTATGTCCAAATCACAAGCCAAGTTATTTGATTGTGTATTTTTGCATCTTCTCAATGTTCTTACATTTACTATCGATTGTTTATTGTACTTTGGCATTGTACTATTGCATTGTTTATTGTACTGTGCCAGGTAGATGCAAGGACAAAATAGATAAATAATTGTAACTGTAAACATTTCCCACCACTATTCCTCTCTCTCAGTTGTAGTACCTTAGGGCTTAATCCTTGGACCTCTTTTTCTTCCCATCCACAGACATGGCTAGCTTATCACCTCTTTGGCTTGTAATATCGCTTATAGTAGTGAGGAAAAAAAGAACACCCTTTATCAGTTCTTAGGTCTTGTGTGTAAGGACGTAATTAAAAAAAATCACCTGGTCCTTAGCAAATCTTAAAATTAGGTAATTAAATTCACACATGAACAACAACTCATGACATATTCTTCCCAGCCTCTTGAGCTCTGCACATGTTTTATGCAGTGAATACAGCAACACAAGGAGACCATGCTGGATGTGTTCTCCCCCCATCCAAAGTTTAGCTGCACCGCACAAGGTCTGAGGCCAATGATTCTGTGGGCTTTACAAGGTAAGTCTGCTATCAGGCTTTTTATAAACTTAGATATGTGTCCAATCATTGATACACTCATTGTATCTGAAGGATGCATCTGCATCTACTGATGGTGAAGGAACCTCTAAAAGGATTGGTTTTGTTGCAGTTCAGGAACATACCCACACAACTGTGGATATGTGGAACCAACAATCTATGATTTTTTTGGGATGTGTTATGTGTATACACTAGCTTCATGTGAGTTTGATCCATATATTGCTCTGTGTGCATAAACAAATCACTGCAAGTGTAAATAAACTGAAGCATTTTGTAAAGAGGAGTGGGCAACAACTATGTGAGAATTTGATAAAGTCATATAGAAAAAAAATGACTTCAAGTTGTTGCTACCAAGGCTGGCTATAAGTCTATAATCTATTGAATTGTGGTATGCACTTAGTTTTACACACATAACTTTTTTTTTAATGTTGACTTTATTCTTGTTAAGTAAGTAATGCCATGGTACAATATATTGTATGTTTTATACCTGAGGTTTGATTTAAAACATTTTAGAAGTTGCTGAGGATGAGAGGATTTTTTTTTCAATTATGTCTTGATATGTGAAACCTTAGACTTGGAGAAGGGTGTACTTTCTTTTTCTCATGACTGTACAATAAAGCGTTAATGACCCATTTAATTTAAATCAGCAGTGCCTGCTTCAGCTGAATGCCTTCTTTCTTTGTCCCAGCATTCTAGAACAGAAAAAGGGAAACAAGCTTTTGTCCAGCCTTGAACACTGTAATGGAAAATGTGTGCATGACAAGCATATAAAAAGATTATTGCTTCTTTTTCAGCATTTTCCATTGGTTTGGCCCAAGCTATTAGATGATCACTGACATCAAACTGGTGTACCCCAAGGCAATCACTGTTCCATTAGTATTTCATGACCATCCATCATGTACAATGAAGGAAAGAAACAACACTATACTTGCAGGAAAATTACTGAAAGCCACATTGTGATACTCAAAACAGGTTTGAAAGTTTCACCTGCTAAATTTAATATAAAACTGAAGCCAAACTTAAAAAAGTTAGATACTCACCTATGTAACTCTGAATCCCATAGAGTTGTAATCCTCTTTCTATTCTCTTGGTTCAATGTTGTCCCCCCGTAAAAGTTATTCAACCTACTGGTCGAATATGCCTTCAGTAGTTCTCATGAAGGCTTTGGAAGCACTCGCATCCCCAAGATCAGAAGATGAGGAAGTCAATACCGCCCATATGCGTGTTTCCACATGCGCAGTATGTATGCCCCCATCTTCAGAAGCACTTGGGCACAGTGGTGAAATTAAAAAATAAAGAGAGGATTGGGGAAGATCTATTTACCGTATTTATTTATTTATTGTATTTATAAAGCGCCAACATATTACGCAGCACTGGACATTAGTTTAGGTTACAGACAATATTTAGGGGTGACATACAGCAATACGACAATACACGAAAACTAGAAAAAACAGATCATGCAGCACAGTATGAGTACAAGGTAATGCTTAGTCAGTCACTGGATGGGAGCATGGAGATTAGGCAAGTTGAGTTCACTCAAATGCATAGCATGGGTGCACAGTAATGGAGGTGCATGATCAGGTAGGACACAAAAGGAGGAGGACCCTGCCCGAAGGCTTACAATCTAGAGGGAAAGGTAGGGACAAGAAAGGTAGGGACCAGAGTCAAGCTGCGGGTTTAGAGCACTTGTGAGGGGTAGTAGGCCAGAGTGAAAAGGTGAGTTTTCTTGAAGATGTTGAAGGAGGGGGCTGCCCTAATGAGTGGGGGTAAGAAGTTCCATAGTGTTAGAGCCGCTCTTGAGAAGTCCTGGAGGCGTGCATGGGACTGGGTGATGTGGGGTGCGGTCAGGCGAAGTTCATTGGAGGAGTGGAGTGAGCGGCTAGGTGTGTACCTCTGAGTGGGATCGGAAATGTAGGTTGGACAGGTTTTGTGGACAGATTTGTAAGGCAGACACAGTATCTTGAATCTGATTCTGAACTGGATAGGAAGCCAGTGGAGGGATTCGCGGAGGGGAGCTGCCGTGGTGGAGCGATGGGGGGAGTGGATAATTCTGGCTGCCGCATTCATGATGGACTTCAGCGGGGCAATTCGGGTCATAGGGAGACCAGACAGAAGGGCATTTATATATGTTAAAAACGGCGCTACTGATAGCTAACAGTACAGTCCAATTCCCTTCTGGGAGGAGACTTAGGCTGGAAAGGACAAAAGTTCTGTTGTTGTGTGTCTGCGCCTCTAAATGGGTATAGCCAAACCCTTCTTCAAACAGTTTTCAAGTAATAGTCAGCGCTCCACTTCAAAATGTTACAGAGCCTATTTTGACCAGTCTCACAGTGGTCAATTTGGACGGGTGAGTGCGGTCCCTTAGGGGGCATCTTGACTCCAGCATTGTAACATTTTGAAATGGAGCGCTGACTATTACTTAAAAACAGACAGAAGGGCATTGCAGTAGTCAAGGTGGGAAATTATGAGGGCATGGATGAGGAGTTTGGTGGTGGCAGAGGTCAGGAAAGGGTGGATCTCTAAGGGATCTAGAGCCTTACCTCTCCACAGGGGAGTAGCTAACTTTTTTTTTTTTTAGGTGGCTTGACTTCACATTTGCAATACATGTCATCCCTTGTTTTTGCTATGTATACACATATTTAATGTGCTTTGTAAATAAAGGAATAACCATTATTATTATTTCAGTACAATTACTATTTGGCATGTTTAATATATTTTATGTGCTTGACAAAGAGCAAGGATTCTTAAAACTGTGGCTGCTGTTTATTTTTTGGGTGCTTCATAAAGGGCTACAAATCACTGTCATCTTTTTATTTATATGACGGGAGAAATTCTGGGAATCTCTTAATTGTACAAAAATATAAAAAATCGGGGCATCTCCAGCAGGAAAAATAGAGATTTGCTATGGATGATGCAAGTACTGTATTTAAAATATAATTATCTTTATTCAATGCATCTTAAAATATAAATAGAATGCAAAAAGTTAATATGCAATCACTGTTAACCAAATAATTGCTCAGAACTGGAGGATGAAAACGTGCCCAGAGTTGGCTCCATGATTTGCTCTTTGTCCTAATGTGTCCCAATGTCCTAATGTGCTTTGTGATTTGCACTTTGTGCCAATATTGATGTATTTGTCTGGATTTGCATGTGAGGTGGCAAGAGCCACTGTCAGACAGACTTGAGGCTAGCATCCAACTATGAATCTGAAGGTCAATACATGTACAATTAGAGGTCACAGTCATTCCAGACTTAGAGTTTGCACTCATATATACTATCCAGCCACATGTAAGTAATCGGAATTAAGAACTCGCAGTCTCCAGGTAGGACTTTTCCAAAGGAATCGGCATGCATGTATTTCGATGGAGGTAGAGTGTGTTCACTGTACAGAGAGCATCCATACATACTTCTGAAAATGTCATTATTCAGCTGGAAGTATGCTTCCAATACAGCTGTAACTCACTACAGTCCAGGGCACAGGAATTTGGACAAGTCTTTGATAGACTTTTGCTTTGAGCCAGGCAGAACAGCAGGTCACCATGGGATTGCAAAATACACTGTGCAGAAACCCAACATGTTTTCCGGCTTTATCAAGCTTGGGACATCAGACAGCCAGTATGATGACACCAACATAGCTGCTTGTCATGCCACTTTTGAGAAAGTCGGGATGGCCCAGCAAAACATGTTGGGCCATATTCCCTTGCCCAAAAGCAAGAGCCAAGTCTACAGGGGACCAATAATATGGAGATGCAGTAGTGGTCTTCTCCTTAGTAAGTATGACTAGCACTCACCTTCTCTCACATCATCATTCAGTGGTAGGTGGATTCCCTGTTACGCATACTTACAGCCCCATGTCAGGCACAGATATAGTGCTAGATCTGTCTAAGCACTCAGTAGTACTGTACTGCTTATTTGTTTCTGCATAGAAGCTTCTTCGATCTGTAAATACATCAAGTAACTGTTTGACATCCCAGACACTTCCTCCACCACGGACTGTCTGTGCTATAGACTGCAATCTTTTGAGACAGATTCAGTGTGTGCCCTCTCCATAGCTGTCTGAACAGTGGAAATGATGCAATCAATGCATATACAGCCTCTCCACCTTTTTTAGCCTTAATTAACTTTCTGTACTTTCGGCTTTTGGTCATGTGGTTAAAATCTCAAGACAGGATTGCCAACTGCAGCCTTGTTTCACACAAAAGGGTAACATTTGTGCTCTCTGATAACCAAGCGCTTAGGTGGTATTTTTACATTTGGGTCTGGAAAGGAGCAGAAAATATATATATGCGCATAGATATTCACTGTCCTGAATGATTCCCTGGTACTACCATGTTTAATACAATTGCAGCTGTGTATTTTTGGGGTTATGTCTCTCTCATATATTCCAGTTCATGCAATTTTTACCCCTTGATAAAGAAAAAAATCACCTTAGCCATATTGGACTGAATTTTGAGGGTAGCAATTTGTGAACAGCAGCTTTAAATTCACATAGTGAAGATTAATGCCTGGATGTGACAGGGACATTGTAAGATAGTAAATGTATATCTGCTTAGATAGTAAATGTATATATGCAGTTATACAACTTTATAGGTAAGGTATGTGCTACTAATAAACTGACTCATTCAAAGCACACATCTTTGTGTACCAAAGATGCAAAGAAGAAACAGTTCACTCATACAAGTCATACATTTTAATGTGCAGATTCAGCATAGCTAGAACTATGAAGGCACATTTGAAAAGGGATGCATGGACTCCTCTATTGATAACAAGGATATAATCAGCAAACACACATTCCAGCTGTATAGAGCTGATATTAAAGAGGAAATATGACTGCCTACAAGCCGTTTACAAGGCACAGTCAGTTTAATGCCTGAGCTACATAAAGCTGACAGATACACTGCCAGATCAAGAAGTGATAGCAGAATAGAGACAGTAGAGAAACTGCAAATGCAATGAGAACATGCAGACTGCAGCATTTAGGTCATTCAGATATCAGGAAAATAACCACTTGAGGACCGCGGTGTTAAACCCCCCTAGTGACCAGGCCATTTTTTACAATTCAGACAACTGCAGCTATAACTGTGTATTGCTCAGTCATACAGCTTACCACCTAAAATAATTTTCCCTCCTTTTCTTGTCACTAATACAGCTTTCTTTTAGGTGCTATTTGATTGCTGCTGTGATTTTTAGTTTTTATTATATTCATAAAAAAAAAGGAATTTTGTCAAATAAATTATATTTTGAACCTTCGGTGGTAACATTTTTTAAATAAAGTAAATTGTTATACACATTTTTGTCCAAATGTATTGTGCTACATGTCTTTGATAAAAAAAATCCAATAAGTGTATATTTATTGGTTTGGGTAAAAGTTATAGCATTTACAAACTATGGTACCAAAAAGTGAATTTGCGCAGTTTGAAGCAGTTCTGACTTTTCTGAGCACCTGTCATGTTTCTTGAGGTGCTAAAATGCCAGGATAGTATAAACACCCCCCAAATGACCCCATTTTGGAAAGAAGACACCCCAATGTATTTGCTGAGGGGCATGGTGAGTTCGGAACAGATTTTATTTTTTGTCACAAGTTAGCAGAAAATGACACTTGGGTATGTGTAAAAATATACCCCAAAACACATTATACTACTTCTTCTGAGTATGGCGATACCACATGTGTGACACTTTTTTGCAGCCTAGCTGTGCAAAGGGACCCAAAGTCCAATGAGTACTTTTAGGATTTCACAGCTCAATTGTAATTATTTCGTTTCCAGACTACTCCTCACGGTTTAGGGCCCCTAAAATGCCAGGGCAGTATAGGAACCCCACAAGTGACCCCATTTTGGAAAGAAGACACCCCAAGTTATTCCGTAAGGGGTATGGGGAGTTCATAGAAGATTTAATTTTTTTTTCACAAGTTAGTGTAAAATTACACTTTGTGAGAAAAAAACTAAAAAAATCAATTTTCGCTAACTTGTGACAAAAAATAAAATCTTCTATGAACTCACCATATCCCTCACGGAATACCTTGGGGTGTCTTCTTTCCAAAATGGGGTCACTTGTGGGGTTCCTATACTGCCCTGGCATTTTAGGGGTCCTAAACTGGGGATCGGTTGAAAAGGGCGCCCGAGCTGCCTGTATGAAAAGGGCGCCGCCATAGACATCAATGTTATTTCTGGAAATATGGGCTACAAGGTGTAGAAAAGGGCGCCCGAGTTTTGATATAGACTACAAGCGGGCTCCCCTTTGTAGCCCATATTTTTTCGGCTACAAGGTTTTCGGCTACAGCAAGGTGCCTTTTTTTTGTAGCCTATGTTTTTATATGGGCTACAAGTGCTGGAAGCCGAATTATTTCATTCCCCCACTATCCATGGCGCAATGGAGGGGGAATAGTAATTTACACATCCCGGAGTTTTTTTGTAGCCTATGTTTTTATATGGGCTACAAGTGCTGGAAGCCAAATTATTTCATTCCCCCACTATCCATGGCGGCCTGGAGGGGGAATAGTAATTTACACATCCTGGAGTTTTTTTGTAGCCGAAGTTTTTATATGGGCTACAAGCACTGTAAGCCGAATTATTTCATTCCCCCACTATCCATGGCGCCCTGGAGGGGGAATAGTAATTTACACATCCAGAAGTTTTTTTGCAGCCGAAGTTTTTATATGGGCTACACCAGGCGCCTTTTTTTTTTCTAGCCGAAGTTTTTATATGGGCTACACCAGGCGCCTTTTTTTGTAGCCGAAGTTTATATGGGCTACACCAGGCGCCTTTTTTGTAGCCGAAGTTGCTATATATGGGCTCCACCAGGCGCCCTTTTTTACCAGCGCCCTTTTCATGTAGACCCCTAAGCTGTGAGGAGTAGCCTGGAAACCAAATAATTAAAATTGACCTGTGAAATCCTAAAGGTACTCATTGGACTTTGGGCCCCTTTGCACAGCTAGGTTGCAAAAAAGTGTCACACGTGTGGTATTGCCGTACTCAGGAGAAGTAGTATAATATATTTTATGGTGTCTTTTCACACATGCTGGGTGGGAGAAATATCTCTGTAAAGGACAACTTTTTTTTATTTTTTTACACTAAGTTGTCCATTTACAGAGATATTTCTCCCACCCAGCATGGGTATGTGTAAAAATACACCCCAAAACACATTATAATACTTCTCCTAAGTACGGCGATACCACATGTGTGACACTTTTTTTTACAGCCGAGCTGTGCAAAGAGGCCCAAAGTCCAATGAGTACCTTTAGAATTTCACATGTCAATTTTAATTATTTGGTTTCCAGACTACTCCTCACGCTTTAGGGCCCTAAAATGCCAGGGTAGTTTAGGAACCCCAAAAGTGACCCCATTTTGGAAAGAAGACACCCCAAGGTATTCTGTGAGGAATATGGTGAGTTCAAAGAATATTGTATTTTTTGTCACAAGTAGTGGAAATTGATTTTTTTGGTTTTTTTTCCTCACAAAGTGTCATTTTCCACTAAATTGTGACAAAAAAATAAAATCTTCTGGTGTAATGCAGGGCTCACGTGCAGGCTGCAGTCCTCTCTGGTGGTCGATCCCGGACACTGTGACCACCAGAGGAGGAAATAGCGCGTATAATACACGTTGTTTCCAAAACAACGTGTATTATACATTTCAACTGGCTTATTCAAATGATCGCCGCCCGCCGTCACTGCTAATTGGCCGGCGGGCGGAAGACACAGGGGGAGGAGTAAACTGCCGGGGATGCGCACGCATTAGCACGTGTGATCCCCAGCAGAGCCGCTCAGGCCATTCACGCCAATGGGTGTGGGACTGCCGCACTGCTCACGCTAATTGGCGTGGAGCAGTCGGCAACTGGTTAAATTATTAACTAGTAATATTTAAGACACACTTTGGGCTTGATTCACTAAACCGTGCTAACACATAGCATGGCCACACTCACATTTTTGCGCGCAATCCCAAATTTTCGCCGGCGCAAATTCGCGATTGCACGCAGAAATTCGTGATTGCATACGAAAATGTGCGCAAAATGCTAGCACGCCCGTGCTATGAGTAAGCACAGTTAAGTGAATCAAGCCCTTTATGTTTTATTTGGCCAGTTAAGATGGCTGGAAGAAAGTCAGTGGGGCCTAAAAAGAGGAGAGTATGGGGAAGGAAAGGAGGGATAGGCAGGTAATTTATAGGCGTTAGACTTCTCACAGCAGATAATTATATTGGGATTGATGACATAGTCAATTTATTTGATGCCTGTGAGCCTTCATATAAAATAGTAAACTGCCAGAAAATACGGACTGGGTCTGATATCCTACAGCAATAATTCTACCCTGCCATAATTGCTAGAATCCCACATGGAGATACAACGCACTGTATATCATTCTGGTGATCAGAGCTGGCCGCATTAAATTCTCAGTCACGAAAAAATGGCCCAGTTTTTACTTTGCGCCTGGATAGGTTTGGTATCAGTCACATTACTAAACAGGAGCTGTTTGTATTAGGTAGTTTTATTTTTCATGTCGTTCCAGACAGTATAAAGCATCAACAGAAGCAGGAATTGCTAAAGAGATGCCACAGCTTAGAACAGCTTTACACACAGGTAAGGTCTCTTCTTGAGACACTTAAAGGGAACCTAAATTGAGAGGGATATGGATGTTTCCTTTTAAACAATACCAGTTGCCTGGCAGTCCTGTGCTGATCTCTGTCTGCAGTAGTAGCTGAATCACAAACCTGAAACAAGCATGCAGCTAATCCAATCTGACTTCAGTCAGAGCATCTGATCTGCATGCTTGTTGATGGGCTTTGGCTAAAAGTATTAGAGACAAAGGAGAGTTAGGAAACTGGTATTATTTTAAAAGGAAAAATCCATATCCTTCTCAGTTTAGGTTCACTTTAATGGTTTCTATAATGTGTCTGAAGCAGGAAAGACTGAAAGACAAAACAAAGCATAAGGGGAATCAAATCCATAAGTTCAACATCTCACTACTGCTGACCAATACGAATAATGTCAGGGGTGTAATGAAATACATGACAACAGTGACCTCTAACACCAACTTAACAGCGACCGAGATTAAACAATACTTACAGGTAGTAAAATCAGGGGGTTAACTTACCCATAAGTCCTTGGGATCCTCTGCGTTCCATTCCCTTCACACGCAAAGTGTTGGCCGTGTTCCACGATTCACTACCGTGCTTCCTCCTTCCGGCATGAAGGAGGAAGTGCTGTAGTGAGTCATGGAATGCGGCCAACAAGTCGCATGTGAAGGCAATGGAACGCAGAGCCTCCCACAGACTTGTGGGTAATTTAACCCTCCATCACCTGTGGTCACAGCTGATCAATCAGCTCTTCATTACAATATACAATACAATAACATTTGTAAAGAGCTTTTCTCCCATAGGACTCAAAGCGCATAGTTGTGTCTCAGATCAACACAGGCTTGCAGGTTGTGTTACAGAGAGATAGTCAGATGTTCATGAATGCCAGATTGAAGAGGTGGGTTTTCAGTTTAGACTTAAATGCTTCCAGGGTTGCAGCTGTCCTGATTGGGTGTGGCAAGGAGTTCCAAAGTGTAGGGACAGCATGACAAAAGGCTCTGTCTCCAAAGGTTTTGAGTTGGACTCTGGGGGTGACCAAGGTGTTACGTCCTTTTGATCTAAGATTGTGGGGGGTGTGATGCAGTTGCTACAAGTCCTTCAGGTATCCGGGGCCCAGATTGTGCAAGGATTTGAATGTCAGTAAGTCAATCTTAAACAAAATTCTCCATTTTATCGGTGGCCAGTGGAGTGAGCACAGGGTTGGTGTTATGTGGCAATGGCGGAGTTGGCTCGTTAACAGCCTTGCAGCGGCATTCTGTACTAATTGCAGGCAGCGTAGGTCTTTCTTATGCAGGGCTGTGTAGAGGACATTGCAGTAGTCCAACCTTGATGTGATGAAGGCATGAACTAGGGTTGGAAGATCCTCTGAAGGAATGAGGTGTTTAATCCTTGCAATATTCCTTAGATGAAAGAAGGAATGTTTCACAACAGCTGAGATTTGATTCCTGAAGCTTAATTTCCCATCAATCAGTACTCCCAGGCTGCGCACACAGTCTGACTTGTTCAGGTCTGAGCTCCCTATCCTTAGCAGTGTTGGTTGAGACTGGGGCTGCTTTGCTGTTGGGCCCTGACCCTCGATAACAAGAACCTAAGTTTTGTCAGCATTAAGTTTTAGCCAATTATTATTCATCCATTCCTGAAGCTCAGCTAAACATGCGTTTATTTGTGGAGTAGGGTCTGTGACGCCAGGTTTGAATGACAAGTATAGCTGGGTGTCACCAGCATAGCAATGATATGTCAGGCCATGTTTTTGTATGATTTCTCCAAGTGGCAGCATGTACAGTATATGGTGAACAGTAAAGGGGATAATATTGCACCCTGAGGTACACCGTATTTTAGTGGTACAGGGTTGGAGAGGAAGGGCCCTAAGGCTACCCTTTGTGTTCTGCCAGCCAGGAAGGAGTTAAACCACCGGAGAACAATGCCATCTATGCCACAGTACTCTTGTAGCCTGTTGAGCAAGATTTCATGATCGGCTGTGTCAAAAGCCGTTAAGAGGTCAAGCAAAATCAGGATGGAACATTGACAATTGTCTCTTGCCATGAACAGATCATTGCAAATATGGGTGAGGGCTGTTTCACAGCTGTGATATTTCCTGAAGCCAGATTGAAGAGGGTCAAGGATGCTGTTTCTGGAGAGCCTGGCTTCAAGTTGGAGGTAGACAGCCTTTTTAATAACTTTTCCCAGAAAGGGGAGGCTTGAGACAGGTCTGTAGCTGTTTAGAGCATCTGGGTCTAAGGATTGTTTCTTGAGTAGTGGCCTGACGATTTCTTCTTTCAGACAAGACGGAAACCACCCTTGTAAGGAACCGTTGACTATTTTGTGGAATGCCGGTATAAATAGTTCAGGGCATTTCAACATGAACTTAGTGGAGCCAGGGGCCAGATCGCAGGTAGTCAGGCGAAGGTTTGAGAGGATATCCGAGATGTCTTTTTCAGTGATTCCCTTAAAATCAGACCATGGTGGTATGCTATTTTTGCATCCGTTATATGGCTCTGCATGGATTACTGGGACTGTAAATTGAATGGCAGATTGTATGGAGGATACTTTGTCTGAGAAGAAGTGGGCAAATTTCTCCCACAGTTCCTGTGAAGGTCTGCTACTGGATTTCCTGCAAGATGGACTGCAGAGATTGTCAAACGTACGGAAAAGTTGGGCAGGTCTGTTGGCTGCATTTGCAATTTTGTGAGACAGGAATAAGGACTTCTTTTTGTTAATATTCATTAATATTTATATTCCGAGTAGCTACGGACAGCACTCAGAAGAACATCACTGATGGTAAGCTCATATCGGTGCGTTAGCAGTGTGGTGCAACGGAATACATTGGAAAAAACGCAAGACATGCTGTGCAGGACTGGATATAGTGCACATTGTTGCAGTGAAGCATACGTTTTATGTAATGTAAAAATTGTGATACTGTTTTTACAGGCTGCGCAGCACATTGCCGTAGTGTGAAACTAGCCTTAGACTACAATCGGCTCACAGAAAGCACACAAATATTATTTTGTATTTTTTTTAAGCAATCCTCACTATAGCCTGCTATGACCTGGATAATAGGAGATGATGTTAAACACAGGCCAGGCTTAATGTCTATGATGTTCTCCAGCCCTGAAGAACATAAGTGATGTCCCATTCACACTGTGTCTGTTGCCCTGCATATACTATGGGCCAGTTCACATCTGGGACTGTTGCAGTCTGTTGCAGAAAAATCCAACTGCATATAATTTTCCAGACAGGCCTCAGCCCTGGTTTAGCTGCAGATCCTACAATAGTTAGCAATGGCAGAGCATCCATCAAAAATGGATGTAGTATGGTTTGGCATAGTGTGAATCAGAACCATTTTGTGCACTAATTTGTTTCCACAACAGGGGGATATTTATCTATTTATTTTGCTGTAGGCTCAAAATTAGCTTATCAGCCAAATAGCACATCCAATAACTAAAACACAGAAATGAGTAAACTGTAGCTATATGTCTTAGCTGCAATCCTCCTTCGACTTAAAGAGAACTGAAAATAAAAAGTTAAAATAACCATACACAGCCCATATTTACCTCCTGTGTAGTCTACTACTCAATCGCTTTCTCCTCTCCTGCGTCCTATTTGTCCACTGTGATCAATAGATTTTTCTGTCCTCCATTTTAAAAATGGCCATTACCCCACAACAGCTTCCTGGTCAGCACACTGTTAAACTGTAATATCTCCCACTTGAGCCATAGGGAAAAATAGACATTACCTTGCACATTCAGTTGTAACTGCCAGCTGCTGATATATAACTGACAGCAACTGGTATATTTCAGTTCTGACAAAATATTGTCAGGACTGGAAGGGATCATTGTAAGAAGAAAATGGTGAGCTTCTGAGAGGAACTGACGGTGAGGTTAGTATATAATGTTCATTTGCAACTACATCATGTGTTTATTTTAAATAATTTTCCTCACTTCAGGTTCCCTTTAAGAGAGCCAGATGATAGGAAGAGGACTGCTACAACAGCCTTGGGTCCTAAATATCAGTTAAATGTCTGGTAACAAAGAGTGGGGAGCCTTGGAATCTGATGCAGCTGAAGACGAGCAGAATACCTTTGACTTTACGGCCAAGTAGCAGCTGCAGATACAATAAATAACCAGTGAAGCTGAAAGATGAATATTAAAACTCTTTTCAACAAAAGGGAGTAAAAGTCAGATGTATTGCGTTTTATTGGCATTAGAAATGCCACAAGCACAGGTGAAAGGTTTGCAACAAGGGTCAGTCGACTACAATGCACAAATGATCTGTCTATAAAAACAATCTGGAGATATAAGCATAAATATCTATAAAGGTTTCCTCAGAGGTGTTAGTCACAGTACGTTAGTTATATTTATGTTGCTCAAGCAAAACAACTTCAACGCTGTAAAATATCATGTAGTAGACGGATAATAATACATTGCATAAGGTTTTTTTTTAAAGTGGAAGTTAAAATATAAACGACACTGTATACTATAGTTTGATAGTATTTGCACTGGCTGGATGTTCTTTGAATAACTTACAAAACATGAAAAAAAATATATAATATATATATATATATATATATATATATATATATAGCAGCGCTGTGTATTATGTTGGTGCTTTATAAATACAATAAATAAATAAAACCAATAAATATATATGCAAATTGTGCAAAATGTCTGGAGAATATAAGCAATCCTGTGGATGTTGCCTTCATTTATTAAGATTGTGTATTATTACTGTATATAACTGCGGACAGGCTGACTTTTTGACAAACAAATTTGGAGTGTAAAGTGTGTGGGTTGGTGTGTATGGGAGGTGTCAGCTGAGCCACGTGTGATATAATGCAGGTGACATGTCCAGGGGGCCCCCAATATGCAGAGTGCACTGTGGAGCGAGCTTCAGTATGTATAGCTACCTGTCTTCACTCTGGTTTGTGTCCTCTAATGTCCCTGGCAGCTTTCCGAATTGGCCACTAGAGCTCCAAGCTCACTGCAGTCACATGATAGTGAGCCTGGAGCTCTAGTGGCCAGTTCAGATGTTGTACAGGACACTAGAGGATGCAAAGTGGTGCAAGGACAGGTGACTATACATGCTGAAGCATGCTCCACAGCGCACTCTGCTCCTGTTCCCACACTCTAATGTGTTATCTGCATTTGGGGGTTGGCCAATCAGCGGGTCATAGCTTTTGGCCTATTTATACAATGAGTATATTATTTTGTAGAGATGCTACCTCCAGTTGCTAAGCAACTTGGGCTCATACATGTAAGCATCTTGCTGAGAAAGTAGTGTCACAGGCACAGTTCACTTTGGTGTTTCACTTGAGTCATGACATTTGCTCCACCATGCATTGATCAAATGGATGTCAATAATTACCATATTTTTCAAAATACAAGACGCTCCGGAATATAAGACCTAGGTTTAGAGGGCAAAAAACAGGGTAAGAATAATATACTAAACCTGGTGCGTCTATAGTCCAGGAGCGTCTTTTCCTCCAAGCTGCCGCTATCTAAACTAACCTGGAATATGCTTACTGTCCTTGTTTCCTGGCACTATTATGCATAATTAGCACTATTCAGCATGCTGTTTCCACTGGAGTTCAGCTCACACAGTTGTTTTCATCCATGGTAAATGTGATGAGATTAGTGATCAAACAACTAACAATAAAATGCAAATTTGTGTTCACACAGGTACTGCTATGCACTTTTTTTAGCCAGCAGGGCAGAGGCAAGGATAACTTTAGATTATAACTTCATTAATTTATTTTAACGTAGGTTGACAGGAGGGACATTTTGAAAAGGAAGGTTTTGAGGGATTTCTAATCACTCCAGCCTCTATTATCAATATGCAAATTATTCAAGTACATGCTTCTTTTCTGCTTAAATAGATCTCCAATCACATGACAAACATGGTTGGGCCAGTTGCATTAATCAAAGCGAATGTTTAAATCTAAAACAAATTCTGTCTCCTCTTTCCTCACCTGTTAAATCTGAGGAGAAAAAAAGTGTGATGTAACTGTGTTGTGCGACTGGTTTGTACATCTCTGTGTTTTAAAAGTGAAAAAAACAAAACAAAAACAAATGTATGTTGATACATAAAGTCACTAACAAATCATCAAGTAAAGTGACAGATGCCAAAACCTGTGACATTTGAACTCGTCATTTACAGTTATCTCTGGCATGAAGGGGTTACATTTCTCTGCTTCCAGGAAATGTTTCAGCGATGTTTGGAAATGTGTTTTCAAATTTTGAAATGTGTGTATTAGTGATACCCTTGGAAAATATTGTATTTAACTTGTTAAACATGTGAGAGATGAGTGAAAGTCTAATAACATGAGGAAGAAAATTCCACTAAATAGGGACATTTGAAGAAAAAACGCGTAGCCTTGCTTGACTATGAGGGAGGGCGCCCATAGAGGATCATTGGAGCAGCCCAGGCATCTTTAAAGATAACATCAGTGTCAAATTTCATCATGAAATCAGATCTAAATCCAATAAAGGAAGCAGCTTGGCATAACATACCGCCACATGATAGTTTATAAAATGTTCCTATTTAAAATGCTTTACCATTTTGCTCACCAATACCAAACACAGTGGTGGATTGATCACCAGGGAATCTAAGCAGGATTTATCCCTGTAGGTTTCTATTAGTAAAGGACAAATATGGGGCTAATAGTCCAACGCTTATGCAAATATTATGCTGATTAAATGCAAATGTATGCAGCTTGGAACTAGACCAATCAAATGGAGCAGTTGCAACACTTCATACTATTACAAGATGCATACTTTTGCATGAAGTTAGAATAAAATATGCATCTCAGATCATTAGCATCTCATTGACCATCCGTAGTCATTACATATATCAACAGTATATATAGGCAGTGTTCTCCCCAGGCTCTTTTAGCCGGGTGCTCCACCCAGCTAATTTTGGTGAGCACCCAGCTGTCATCTGCTTGCCTCCTCCTCCTCTTCCTATGCTGTAAGCAGTAGTGCAAAGAGAAGTGCCGCCCCTGCATTGCCCCGTCGTGCCCCACCCGGCCACTTTTTCATGCCACCCAGCTGGAGATTTTTTCTGGAGAAAACACTGTATAGGCACAGCTAATCAAATTATAAAATGTATGTTTTATAATGTATTCTGTCTTATTTTATGTGATAAAGTTTGTCACAAAGGTGGGATTATACAGCAATCCTGGGATCTATCCAGCTCTGAATTATTAAGCAGAGAACAATTCTAATCAAATCATCGTACGGCTGAACTTTTGACTTCTATGTGTGCTGCGACAATTTAAATGCTAGATTCAACACTACCTTATTCTGTGTGAGCACCTATACCCTCGAGAAATACTTATCATTCACTTCACTGAAGAGTGTTCATTCATGTGCAGTTTGAGTACAAAGCAGGTCAAGGAACAATGAACCCGCTGGCATCCCAGTTTACTTCTTTCACGACAGTCTGTGTGCCTGTGCAATGTTTGCTGACATCTTTTGAATTACAACTTCCATTACAACTGTCGCTGATAACTTTCCCTCTGAAACTATATTTATTTTGTTTCATGAAAAACAAGCTGTTGGATTTCCTCCATGGAATGCCACACTTCAAAGTCTACCCAAAAAATAGAACGCCAGTTTATCTCTTGAAAACCAAATGTTACAACAGAGACACACATACAAAGCAGCGAACTCAGCCCAACACTGAAAATAAATGTGATTAAAAAACCTGGACCCATTAATCATCAAAAAATTGAAGTCCAATGCTAGGAAACTTTTATTTGGGTTTTGGATGTTGTGCAGAGGGGACACATGTTATTGTGGGTTTTTGCTACTGTCTATATCCTCACTGTGAACTGGAGACTTCCCCTCTCTTCTTGCACCTGGGACTTTATCATTTTGATAAGAACCTCAGGGATCTTCAGGACAGGAAATGATGGACAGATAAATAAATGAGAGTTCTAATTCTCCACCAATCCCTTTTCCCTGTGCCTGTCTCTTTTATTTATTTATTGTATTTATAAAGCGCCAACATATTACACGGGGTCCGTTAAAAATGGCGCCAGTTATCGTAGTTAAAAAACGGCGCCCCATAGAGAACCACTATCGCTAGTTATTTTTCGTTTTTGACAGCTAAAAAATAGCGCGGGCTTTAAAAACGATATTTATCGTTTATATTTATATTTGTATTGCTCCCAAACGATATTTATCGTTTTAACCCTTGCTTTGCTGCCGTTTGGAAAATATCTGCCCGCCGGCTTTAATGTTTAATAGCAAAGCCCCCTTAAAAGCTAAAAACACCAAATTTGCAGGGAATGTTAAGAAGAAAATTGTGAACAAGAGGAAAACATTTTTTTTCAAAAAGACCTTATAGTTTTTGAGAAAATCGATTTTGAATATTCTTCTGACCGTGGGAAAATTAAACGCCCGCCGACTTTAGCGGTTAATAGCAAAGCCCCTTTAAATGCCAGAAACACCAAATGTGTAGGGAATGTTAAGAAGAATAGTGGGAACACGAAGAAAAAAAATTGTTCAAAAAGACCTTATAGTTTTTGAGAAAATCGATTTTAAATCTTCAAAGAGGAAATGTATCTATTTAAATCGCGTACTGACATTTCCGTGGAAACTTTTTCCGCCGACTTTAGCAGTTAATAGCAAAGTCCCCTTGAATCCTAGCAACACAAAATTTGCAGGATATGTTAAAAAGATACTGGAAAACAGTATTTAAAAAAAAATTTGAAAAATTTTATTTATTTATTTTTTTAAATTAAAACTTGTGGGTTATGTTCAGAGTGTGGGAAATTTTTAGAAAAAAATGACGTGGGGTCCCCCCTCCCGAGCCTCTGTAACCCCTTGTCTCCCATGCAGGCTGGGATA
This sequence comes from Hyperolius riggenbachi, assembly GCF_040937935.1. Taxonomy (NCBI): domain Eukaryota; kingdom Metazoa; phylum Chordata; class Amphibia; order Anura; family Hyperoliidae; genus Hyperolius; species Hyperolius riggenbachi. Next base: position 137,039,598 of record NC_090650.1, on the reverse strand, counting down.
GCCAGAATGCGGAGCCCCGGCCGACTGGGGCTTCGCACCCTGAGCTATACCAGCCCGCATGGTTCATGGTATGGGGGGGCTTCGGGGGGGAGGGGCGGCCAAGCCTTCCCCTCCCCCCCGGAGCCCTTGTCCAATCCATGGACAAAGGGCTCTTCCCCACCTCCGGTGCCCCAGGAGGAGGTGGGGGCGACGACTCCCTGGGGGGGGTTCATGGTGGCATCTGGGAGTCCCCTTTAAGAAGGGGACCCCCAGATGCCCAACCCCCTCCCGGGAGAAATGAGTATAGGGCTACTTTGTACCCCGTACCTATTTCCACAAAGGGTTAAATGAAATAAAAACACAACAACGAGAAAAGTCCTTTAATGTTCTAAATTAACCAGAAATACTTACCTGTACCTTTAAGAAAAAAATCCCACGGCAATTAGGTCCCACGACAGTATTCTCTATCTTGCGACCTTCTGTTACATCTTGATTGAAGATCTCCACCGCACTGACGCCACACACGCCGCCTCCGCCGCACTGCTCTTAGCTATACTTAGTATAGCTAAGAGCAAAAAGCATCTTTAAATTTTAGCTCCAATGGTCCCCATTGGTTCCTTAACAGACCAATGGGGATCAGGAGGATCCCCATTGGTCGATAAGGAACCAATGGGGAGCCTTGGAGCCAACATTTAAAGATGCTTTTTGTTCTCAGCTATACTTAGTATAGCTGAGAGTTGCGTCTATGCATCTATATAGACGCATAAGCACTAGCTGCCGCTGCCCTCCCTGCCTCCCCCCACCTGTCACCCTCACCCATGCACCCATGGGTGCCAGCATGGGTGAGGGTGACAGGTGGGGGGAGGCAGGGAGGGCAGCGGCAGCTAGCGCTAATGCGTCTATATAGACGCATAGACGCAACTCTCAGCTATACTTAGTATAGCTGAGAGCAGTGCGGCGGAGGCGGCGTGTGTGGCGTCGGGGCGCCAGAGATCTTCAATCAAGATGTATCAGAAGATCGCAAGATGGAGGATACTGTCGTGGGACCTGATTGGCGTGGGATTTTTTTCTTAAAGGTACAGGTAAGTATTTGTGGTTAATTTAGAACATTAAAGGACTTTTCTCGTGGTTCCCTTTGTGGAAATGGGTAAGGGGTACAAAGTACCCCTATACTCATTTCTCCTGGGAGGGGGGTGGGCATCTGGGGGTCCCCTTCTTAAAGGGGACTCCCAGATGCCACCATGAACCCCCCCAGGGAGTCGTCGCCCCCGCCTCCACCTGGGGCAAGGGAGGCGGGGAAGAGCCCCTTGTCCATGGATTGGACAAGGGGCTCCGGGGGGGGAGGGGGAGGCTTGGCTGCCCCTCCCCCCCGAAGCCCCCCCATACAATGAACCATGCGGGCTGGTATAGCTCAGGGTGCGAAGCCCCAGTCGGCCGGGGCTCCGCATTCTGGCTATCCCAGCCTGCATGGGGGACAAGGGGTTACAGAGGCTCGGGAGGGGGGACCCCACGTCATTTTTTTTTTAAATTTGCGATCAATTTTCTTTTTTAATGTTCTGAGTGTGGGAAATAAATAAAAAAAAAACGACGTGGGGTCCCCCCTCCCGAGCCTCTGTAACCCCTTGTCCCCCATGCAGGCTGGGATAGTCAGAATGCGGAGCCCCGGCCGACTGGGGCTTCGCACCCTGAGCTATACCAGCCCGCATGGTCCATGGTATGGGGGGGCTCCGGGGGGGGAGGGGCGGCCATTAAACATATATCGGGCAGAAGGGGGTGCCATTTTTTGGCCGGCGCCATTTTTAACTAGACGCATATTACACAGCGCTGGACATTAGTTAAAGTTACAGACAATATTTAGGGGTAATATACAGCAATAGGACAATACAGGAATACAAGAAAAACCAGATCACACAGCACAGTATAAGTACAAGGTAATGCTTAGCCTCCCTAGCGTTTAATTTCTGCAGGATTTCTGTGCAAAAAGTGGTTCAATAAATTTTCGTGACATTTTTGCTTGCAACTTACTAAAATCCGTCAAGTATTCATTTTGAGTATCATAAAAGTTTCAAATACAAGATCATGTCAAAAAGTTAAATTAAAATTTATAAAATAAACTTTTTAATCACAAGTAGAAAAATCCTCCTCAAATATGGATGAAGAAATAAATTTACAGATGCAGAAATACTGTCCAGTGTCTCCCTTGTCTAGTACAACAACTAAGGGCCAGTTCACACGCACACTTGCACATCATTTACCGCTGTTTTTGCAAAAGCAGCATTTTGATCTTTATTTTTTCCACTGTCTGGAAGCAGCACGGTCTGGTCATTCTGGGGTCCATTAGCGACGTGCTCCTGTGTCCTCCTGCAGGATGAAAAATGACAATCTCTTTGAATCGCTATTTATGCTGTACTTTTCTGCACGCTTGCAGAAAAGCATTTGGATGAGACACTGGGCAGGTGATTGAGACATCCTCCTGAACCAGCCCTAAAGGTTCATACACACGCTGGTATGAGCTCTGAGTGGTGCACCATAATGACTGCCATGGCGGGGGTGGTCATTATGGTCAGACCAACGTGACTACATCAGGTGCACAACGATTGCATGAAGATGCGGCGTGTTAGATTTTTAGCAATGCCCAGGCACAGCACAATAGCATTGTTCTCGCTGCTTCCACCTCCAGTATCTTCTCCATTGCGCATGCTCATTGTTTCTCTGCTGCACCCTGCATAGCAAAAGACGCATTGGCTATCATTCATATAGGATTTCCGCATGCGGAAATGCTTAAAACAGCTGACTTTACCGACCACTCGGCAAAGTCAGCATTCATAAAGCCTCTTTCCGCATGGAAAAATGACACTACCGAGCAGAGTGATAAATCACCACCTTGTGCGGTGATTATCAATACAAATGTAGCAAAATGTTCATTCATGAAGATCACCGCAAGCGGTGTGAGGTCGGGAAGTACCGCTCCCTCTGATGTGGCGATACCAATGTAAGTGAATGGAGACACAGAGACCTCCCAGGCAGCTGCAGCAGAGCGGAACACGGAGAAATGTATCAACTCGGCAGCTTCCGTGTCTCCGCAAGCCTACCGCCTGCCTACCGCCAGCTTAGCTCGGGGAATCTCCGCACTGCTTCCGCACATGGATACATCTTTATGAATGCCCACCCAGAAGTCTAAAAATCCGCCAGCGGTGTTTTCCCGCACTAATTCTCTTTACCGACAGCCTGTTCATGAATGATAGCCATTGTGTGCAAAGGTTGATGACACTTCTGTACAGTGTTGTTAGTGCACTGTCGCCTTTGGCTGATGACGCCTCTGTTGCGATGCGCGGGGGCGTAGGGACGACAAGCGCATCTGACAGAGCGGCTTCCAGCAGGTGGGCAGGTGCCAAGAACAATGCCCTTGGGTCATGCTTAGGCATAGCTAAAGGTCCAACATCTTTAGGGCTCATCACTTGGCCACTGCACACACTCTGGTCTGCTACAAAACTCTTAGCCATGGTGGTCGTTATAGTCCGTCATGGCCGAGTTCAGACCAGTGTGGCAATAAGTGTCATTCTCTGTACAATATACAGTATGGTATTAGATTCCAGAACTGAATTTTCTGTAATGCTGTAATATCTGCCTACTGGTGGTGCACATACACCATTATAACTCTTTCCAGGCCAGTTTTCAGCGTTGATGAAGCTAACTCGTCCATACCATTTGTAGCAAGTTTTTTAATAACAAATCAGCCTCGTCCTTACCACCAGGGAGGCTACCCAGTCATTGGATGGGACCATGGGGATTAGGCAAGTTGAGTTCACTCAAATGCATAGTATGGATGCACAGTAATGGAGGTGCATGATCAGGTAGGACACACAAAGAGGAGGAACCTGCCTGAAGGCTTACAATCTAGAGGGAGAGGTAGGGACACAAAAGGTAGGGGACAAGAGTTCAGTTGGGGGTTTAGAGCACTAGTGAGGGGGTAGGCCAGAGTGAAAAGGTGAGTTTTGAGGGCCTCCTTGAAGATGTTGAAGGAGGGGGCTGTCCTAATGGGTGGAGGTAGGAAGTTCCATAGTGTTGGAGCAGCTCTTGAGAAGCCCTGGAGGTGTGCATGGGAATGGGTGATGGGGGGGGGGGGGCAGTCAGGCGAAGTTCGTTGGAGGAGTGGAATGAGCGGCTAGGTGTGTACCTCTAAATAAGATCAGAGATGTAGGTTGGACAGGTTTTGTGGACAGATTTGTAGGTCAGACACAGTATCTTGAATCTAATTCTGGACTGAATAGGAAGCTACTATTTGTAGAAATGCACTACATTTCTGTCAGGTGAGTTTTCATTTGTATAGAGTATAAATGCAGGTCAAAGTATGAAAGATAAACTGCTTTGTTTTAATTAGTTGAGAAGTGCATGCTGAGCTAGCAAAAAAAAAAAAAAAACAGTATACATAATTATTGCTCAGTTTCACTGATCCCATGAGACACTATTCAGAACAACAAGTATTTTTTCCTTTTTAAATATAAAGTAGCAAAACTGTTCCCAACTCCCAAGTGGAGTATGCAATGAATGAGATGTAAGAGGTCTGTGAAGAACACTGGATAAAGGGGCAAAGAAAACAAGAAACTATAAAAGGAGGAAAACAGACAGCTGTGAGGGAGAAAGAGGGAGTGGGTGGGTGTGAAAGAGCAGTTTTACATTGGAGAGAGAGAATGAGGATTGGACAGAAACATACCTAAAGGTGCCCATACATGGTACAATTATTCATTTTTTTTTTCAATTAGATAATTTAGTTTGATTATTCAGTTAGATCGAATATAAAGATTTTTCCAGCATGTCCGATCAGATTTTTCTCGCAAAAAAGGGATAATCATTCAAATTTCTTGATCGAAAAAAAAAGGATTTTCAACTTTCATTCGATTCGATCATTTAGATTGAATAAACTGGAAAATCGAACGTTTTTATTGTATCGTGTATGGGCACCATTAGGAAGATAGAAGACAAAAAGAGGCAAAAAGAGAATGGCCTCAATTCAATAAGAGCAGCTTGTTAAAATAATTTAGGTCAGTATTTAGGTTTGTATCAGACTAGCTTTTATTTTACAGTAAGCCAACCTTACTCACCCACCTGCTCTGTCTTCCCATCTATACATGTGCCCGACCTTTTGCCAAGCTATGAAATTATAACATTACACAATGCATAGGCATATGGTGTGCCAATATATTTTTCCATGTGTTCTTATATAGTGTATAGAAAAACATGGCAAAAAAACTTGTATCGCATTCATTCATATGAACAGGAACCACTGCTAACTAAAAAAAAATCCTGTGTACTGCACTTTGGGTGTACTGCTGATTATTACGCATTGTTTGACAATATGCCCAGTATGAACAGTCCCTTAATTCATCCAAACATTAATTGAAGGCAGTGGAAAGCAGAGTTTCTGCACCTGCAAGACAGTGGCATACCTAAGGAATCTGACACCTGATCAGGGGCATAGCAATAGGGGTTGCAGAGGTAGCAACCGCATCGGGGCTCTTGGGCCAGAGGAGCCCCGAAGTGTCCACCCTCTATCACAGTATTAGCTCTTTTGGTCATGTGCTGGTAATAATCACTTCTATAGATGCTTTGAATAGTAGTGATCACTAACAAAACGGTTCCCCATCCCCTTCTTGCAACTCTGACACTGTGGTTGTCCTTGGCAGGTTTTGGTGTACCATATCAATTGTTATGTATAGAGCGCTTGGGGGGCCCCATGTAAAACCTGCCCCGGGGCCCACAGCTCTTTAGCTACGCCACTGCACCCGATGCTGATTATTTACAGACAACACCCCACCCCCCCAACAACCAATTTTTTTGATGGGACGGTTGATGGGTTGGGGCGCCGAGCGTGTTGCTGCAAATTTTGGGGGATTTTTGGTGAAAAGTAGTCGTCAGGATGTGGACTGAGCTAGTAAGGTAAAATTACACACTGATGTACCAGAAACACTGGCTTTAATTTGCACAGACCTGGATTCTGATTCAAAGTACACTAACTCTTTAAAGCCTAGCTCAAGCAAATATATGTCAATTATATTATTATTTAGTATTTATATAGCACCGACATTCCAATCTAATCTCTACCATAGTCATGTGTCTATGTATGTGTACGTGTAGTGCATGTATCATAGTCTAGGGCCAATTTTTAGGGTGAAGCCAATTAACTTATCTGTATGTTTTTGGGATGTGGGAGAAGATTGGAGTGCCCAGAGGAAACTCATGCACACACGGGGAGAACATATAGACTTCTTGCAGATAGTTGCCTGGCTGGGATTTGAACTGGGGACCCAGTGTTGCAAGGTGAGAGAGCTAACCACTATGCCACTGTGCTGCCCTGACAATATGAAAGTACAATGGGGAAGTGTTTGCATGAATTTCCTCCTGGCACTCCAGTTTGCTCCCACATCTCAAAAATGTACTGACTGGTTTGCTGTGTTTTCATCTGTATTTAGTGCACTTTCGCTAACACATATTATTTTGTCACTGCATTTGTTTTCCAATCATCAGAATTTGCTGCAAACTGTGGTCTTCAGTAAGTTGCCTGTGCAACCCCATAACAGATTGGAGGTGCCCAAGAATGGAGGATTAATAGCACAAACAGCATGTAGAAAATCTTTGTATACCCCAGAGCAAAAGCACTGATGAAGTAGCGTATGGTGTTGGTGTTTGAATTCGGCATAGCCGATTCGGAACACCCAGATACTCCCCACTGCCCCTGTTCAGCACTGAAAAAAACAGACAGGGTCAGGAAGAGGTCACTGCCTTGTGAGTTATGCTGCATTTCACATGACTCCGATGCTTCCTCCTTACAAACCGTGACTCGCAATGCAGGGAACTCTTCCTAACCCTGTTGTTTTGTGCTAAACAGCAGTATTTGAGTGTTCTATATCAACTATGCCAAATTCGAACACCAACACCAGTGCCACATTTCCACTCCTAGTGTACTGCATTTTGCGACTGAACTGTGGAACTAGTTTACTAGATATACTGGCAACCCATCACAGCATACTCTAATACCTGAGCATTATTGACTAAAACTTGACATCACTGAGCTATGGAATCCTGTGGGGGTTGATATGAATCGATCTGACTGGGTGGAATTTTGAGTGAAATACTTTTTTTCTTGGAAGATGTAGATCTGGAAGTGTGTTGTGGAGAACTGAAAAGACTCATGCTAACCAAATTGAAAAAAAATTGAAAAAAAATAATTCTAGAATTATATTTAGAAATGCATATAGTTCCAGTGGGATGAAGTGTTTTAAAGAATAAAAGGAAAAGATAAACTATAAAGTTTGCAGATGAGAAGCTTCACACTGACTGGTGATGGAAACAGGCAGATGGAGGTTGCTGATGTAGAAATGAGACGATAATAAAATAATGTTCTGTCACATGCATTACAAAATTGTGCCTACTTGTGTGCTTTAAAGAGAATCTGAACTCTAAAATGCTTACAATAAAAAGCATACCATTCTATTCATTATGTTCTCCTGAGCCCCTCTGTGCTGTTTCTGCCACTCCCTGCTGCAATCTTGGCTTGTAATTGCCAGTTTTAGGCAGTGTTTACAAACAAAAGACATGGCTGTTACCAGAATGTGATAGGCTCAGAGGAGCTCAGTCTGTGACTCACACAGAGCCTGCAGGGGGTGTAGAGAGGATGTGTATAGCTTCTATCCTATCACAAACAGAGCTGCACATTCCAGCCTGAGTGCCTGAGCCTGACAAAGCCATCAGAGGAAAGAAGATTATATTTTATAACAGAGATAATACAACCACTGTGCAACTAGGAAAGTCTGCAGTAAGACACACCACATTAGAACAAGTATAGGAACTTATAGGATAGAAGAAATATGGTTGAAAATTTTGTTACAGAGTCTCTTTAAAGATAGACTCAGATCAGGTCCTCTAATTTCACCAGCTGTATTCTTATTCTAGGCGAAATATCAAGGGCAAAGGATCAGCATGACAGCTAGGTACATTTAGATAAAAGCCAACAGTGCCTACATCACTTTAAGAGCTGGTTTTCATTTTAAAGCAAACCTAAACTCTTGGTTTAGGTCCACTTTTTTATTATTCTGGGTGTGGAAAGTTCAAAAGGAATCACGGTTGCCATACAGAAATTCCATGAAAGAACTTTGCTTTGGGCAGCTTCTACTAAGTCTCTGTGCTGCCCCAATAACCTGCCAAAGACAGAAATAGTACAGACAGCAACACTCTCCATAAAAGGACAAACACAACTAAAAGACAAACTCCACACACTCTCCACAGCTTTCTTGTTAAAAAATAAATATTACAAATAATTGAGCACTTAGCATAAACCAGGTCACCTAACCTAATGTAACCCCACCAAAGCATGACTCAACACCCCTGTGTCCACTGCCTGTCATAAAACAGCAGGTATGCTAGTAACCTGATACAATTAACTTTAGTTGAATCCAGGTGACACCAATTTTCCATAAAATTCATAACTTATAAAGTATAACTACTATTACGCAATGTAAAGATTTTACAGTAGTACAGCCTAAAATAAATAGGTACCAAACCTGCTAAAATATACTGTGGTTAAATCCATTTGATGCCTATTTTTCCCAAAACTCATTACTTATAAAGTATAAGTACTATTATGCAATGTAAGGATATTACTGTAGCATACAGTAGCCTGTAGATCAGATTATGTACCAAGTATGGGCATGCTACAGGCTCCAGAACTGAGAAACACACTTTAGCTTTTCCTGTGAAATTAAAAGACTAACCTAAACTTTATTGATTTATAATTTCAAGCTGATTCATAATATGTTGGCTGGTAGCCTGTAAATTCTGTTTCCATGGTATTATGGATTTAGCTAAGAATACTAGCATTATGGAGGTGTTGGCAGAGAATCTTAAATCCTGTTACCATACGCCTAGCTCATTCTACAGATTTCTGTGATTGGGTAAAAAAGCTTTACCCCACTTTTCACACATACCTAGAGAAAAAAAACACAAAACAATGCACAGTACTAAGTGAGTGCTTCAGGTTATTTTACTTTCTAAGGGATTACCGAAGTTCACTTCAGGACAGCCCAAGTGACCATGGGCATCAGCTGGACTTAACCCCAAGTAACATGGGCTCTTACTATATCCTGGAAGCACATAAGGGACCATAGGGGTAATAGCTGGGGACAGAGAGCATTAATCATTTGCTGTACATTAATGGAGGCATATTAAAATAACCACACTTGAATGGATGAAGATCAAACAAATGGGACAGGGGGTTAAAATTAACTCAACTCTTCAAAAACTAGTTTATGTAAATATTGGATTATGTAAATTCCACAAAATCAGTTGAAGGTTAGAGAATGTTCTACTGACCTGCTCAAGGTAAGGTAAATATGTAATATTCATTTGCAGGTACATCATGTATTTATTTTAAGTAATTTTACTTTGTTCAGGTTTCCTTTAAAATATTATATACAGTATATAATTCCCCTATAGTATGCAGTGGTGCTGAACTTTATTTTTGTAAACAATGTGTAAGGTTAATGCTAATGTACTGCTGAGTTATGTAAATGAATGTCACTGGATTAGATACCACTGGTGTACACAAAGTTTTCAACTTAAAGGATACCTGACCTGAGGAACTGTACCTAAGGTAAGCACAGTTCATGCTGGACCATATACTGTACTTCTGTATCACTTGGTCTCTGTAATCACTCTTTAAAAAATGTAACTTTTGCCTTAAGGGTAGGCTCACACTGGGTCCGGGAACATATCCGTGGCTCTGTTTTTAAAACCTGATGGAAACCAGAGCCACAGATAGCAATGTTAAAAATAGCAGACGTCTTCACCCAAACAAAAAACAGATCTGTCTGCGTTTGCGGGAATCCGTTTTTAAAACCTGAATGGAAGGTCCGGATCTGCTGCATTTTCACGCAACGGATCTGGATCCTGATACCAGGGCCGGCCGAGGCATAGGCTGGAGAGGCTCCAGCCTCAGGGCGCAGTGTAGGAGGGGGCGCAGAATTCATTCAGCTGTCATTCCTAATTGTGTTTGAAGCAGAAAGAGATAAGAAAAGATACATGAAGAAGATACATGGCAGTGACATGGCAAGCCATATAACTAAATATTAAGGTGTTGGGGAGGTTGTGGGCCCTGTGCCGCCTCTTAGTCTAATAGCAATCAGTGTGTGATGGCTGGGGTAGGAGGGATGGAGGGGCACACTTTGCTGACTCGCCTTGGGTGCTGGAGGACCTTGTCCCGGCTCTGCCTGATACACGCAAGGGTAGTGGCAGGCAATAGAAAAAACAGATCCCCCTCTACACAGGCAGATTTGGACACAGAAACTGATCCGTTTCTGTGTCACAGCCTTGGGGGGGGGGGGGGGGTTGGGAGAGGCGGCCGCCATGCTAGAGGGGAAAGCAGCCAGGTGGGGGGGGCTGGTTGGCAGCCAGGTGGGGAGGGAGTTCATTCCCCCCACCCTCATCTGGATCCCCCATCCCTGCTGCCCCTCCAGCTAATTGTGCAAATTGTTAAAGTATAATGTACGCAGCGAGCAGCGAAGATTACCATCTCTCTACTTCCTCCGTCCTTCCTCACTTCCTGAAATGCTGCCCTTCGAAGTATAGAGGGCGACATTGCAGGAAGTCTAGCGGCGAGCAGTGGAAGTGGAGAGAAGGTAGCTACGTATTGTTAGGAGAAAAGAATAAAGCAAGGTGTGTGCAACAATAAGACAGTTAAACTACACTGGTTTATAAAAATATGAAAGTTTATTCAATTAATCTACGGACAAGTAAATGTGCGCTAAAAACAAAACCCCGTATGGGACAGCCGTCCACCACACTGGATCTGACTCATACAGCAACCATGCAACCTAACACTGATCACCTAGTGTGATCCAGGGCCCATGTAGAAAAAATCTGATGAAAAAAGATCTTCCACAGAGACCAGAGGAGAACGAGGTTTACTCCACACTAGATAGGCAAATGTCCTTCAGCAAAAGGATAGATAAATGACATCAGGTCCCGTGGAGGCTTAAACCAACATGGAGCACAGCATATGACAAGACAGTCAGTTCAGGGGATGCAAAAAAGCTGACAGGCTCCAAGCAGTACACAGGGTTTGGATGTCAATACTTGAATTCATGTAATTAAAAAGCCAGCAAGGCATGCAATGCAGCAACAAGCAAGGAGCATGCAAGAGTTCATGCAGCTGTTCACATGGGTGGCTGTTAGTGAGATGCAGAGTCTGAACACAGACATAGAGGGAACCATATACTATACCGCTCCTGGTGAGTCTGCAGGTGACCAGTCCAGCATGGAGGTAATGCTGTAAATCTTTAGCAGGGTCCGGATCGAACCTTTCACGTGTGGTGAAAGTGTGCAGGTAGTCAGTTGAGCAGTGTCAGTTCCCGCAGCGTGAGTCTCTCCAAGAGAGCCAGGGCTGACGAACGCTTGAGTCTGGTGCTGGATGGATACCGGGCGCATCAAGAGGAGCCCCGGCGTGATCCCGATGGAGGCACCAATGCCCAGCGAGGGGAGGGCGGCAGGCCGTGGTGAACGGGGTCAGGTATCAGACACGCCGGGAGGACCCAACATGTTTTGCCGGCAACTTCCGGCTTCTTCGAGGGGGCATGGCTGAAGATCGGAAGCTGCCATCCTGCTCTAAGTACACGCACACCAGCCAATAACACTGGTGCCTGCGTGTTATGCCCACCTGCCCGAATGACGCATGTAAATAGAAACAATACGAAAGCGCACAGAAAGATTGTCCCTCTGTGCGCTGGAAAACCATATCAAATTTTAAATATGTAGATAAATTAACTGTATAAGGCACGTCAAGGGGGAAGGTTTAGGGCGGAACAAGAAGGCAGCATACATAATTCTCTGGAGAGAAGGTAATCTTCCCCGCTCACTGCGGACATTATATTTTAACAATTTGCGCAAATAGCTGGAGGGTTAGTGGGGATGGTAGTGGGGAGGGGTAGTGGGGATGGGGGACCCAGGTGAGGGGGGGGGGGGTGATGACCCTGCTGCCTGCTGCCACCCCCGTCCTGGCTGTTTCCCCCTTCACTTGGGCACCACCACCCTGGGCATATGTTTCCATGGACTGGAAACATATGCTTCAATTACATTGCTTTTTAAAAACAGAGCGAGGGGGGGAATACCAAACCAGATCCGATCCGTCACGGGCCTAGTGTGGACCTAGTCTAAGTCAATTTTCAGACATTGAAAGGCAGACTTGCTGTGATGTTCTCTTACATAAAAAAAAAACATATAAAAAACCCACCCACTCACTTCTCTCTGTGCTGTCTGCTGTGAAGGAAACATGTTGCCTGTTGCAGCTGTGAGGCGATCCACATGATCTGCCACTGAAAACATTTATAAGAGAAGGGGTGGGTGCAATGGCTCAGAGAGCTGCATTTAATTGGTCAACTATTATTACAATTATATGACAGACAAATTAGTCCTCTAAACAATATTGGGTAGTGCTTGCTGATGTAAAATAATACAGCTAGCGTATTTAAGCATACTATATGTAATACCTGTTTGAACCACCCCCTTGTCATGTGAAGGGGCTTGTGCATATCAGTGAAGTGTGAGCTATACCATGTTGGGCTGCCACTCAAGACATATAGGTTATGGCAGGAAGATCAGTATAAATACAAAGATCTGGTAGGCCCACTCCTGTCTTTAGAAAACAAACTCTATGTCAAGAAAGCTTAATATCGAAGGGAATTATTAAATACCTCTTTCTCTCCAGTTGGATAATTCTGGACAATATTTACATAAGAAAGTGAATGTGAAGTAAATGGAGCAACACAGGCACAGCAACGTGACTACAAGTATGATATAGCAATCTCTTAGAATAACTAGACATGCAAGATCAGGGACATACATTTTTAACTGTTACGATGGTTTCACTCATATCTCAGAACTGTACTTCAGGAATTCAGAATCCCATGTGTACATTTATTCATTTTTGACTTGGTTGATTTTGCTCAGTTGCAAAAAAAAAAGCTAATGACAAACTCCAAGGTTATTTATTCCCTAAGACTCTGCAGCAGATCATCAACTTATTAATTTATCCTTTCCAGAAGGCAGCCACAACCCTCCACTTCTTAGATCTAATTAGATTTCGTATCCGTTTGCAGGCATGACCGCTTATCACATTTGTCATTACCTTGCTCATTAAATAAACATTTAAACAATGTATGAACGGTGTGCCGAAAAACATTTTATTACTGTCACAAAATAGCAAGGAGCAAATATCACAGAAGGATTTTTCCATATGTTTTGAAAAAATAAATGCAAAACCTGGTGGTTAGACAATAACAATATAGGAAGCGCTAACCAGAAATGAAGGTCTAGACCTGGAAAATGCCTGAGCCTTCCATCTGCTGTCCATTTGGCTGGAAAATGTTGTTTTATAAATATTTAGCAATGCTCACAGACAGAGGCAACTAGATTTATTTATAGTCAATGAATTGTTAAACATAAAATCAAGTATAAATATGTCAAAAGCAATGCCTTATGCCGACTACCCACAAGGCCACGCTGCTGCCTGGCTCAGGACTGAGAGATAGGACTGATGCCATAAATGAGGAGTTATGTTGGCTGCAAATTAAGTTGTACAGATTGGATACGATTTAGCTACTTAACATTTGGATCATACACTATGCTTGGAATGTTACTATAAAAAATTCATGCATGCACATTTAAGGCAGAGTGCATTAATGAAATTGATTATATTCATATAGGTTTTATGGAAAGCAAGAATACTGCAATGTAAAGGAAAACCTAATTAGGTTGTAAAAATAACACTTAGTTTGCTTTAAGCAAGCATCTACACTACAGTATATATGCTATATACTAAATTTATCTATACTGTATATAGAAAGTGCTTTACACCGTGGCCTGAATACTGAGAACGGAAGAATGGAAGCTCATCCATTACAATGCTCCATTATATCTCTGCTTCTGTGAAAAATGCTTTGGCTGAATGCATCATTTTAAACATTGCCAATATAACAGCCACAGAATATCTGAGCTACTGATATATGGGGCACCAATGCATATCTGGTCACTTCTAATCTAAGCCTTTGTGCAACTCACAGAAATCCAGTCCTGCCAACCCACACGCACATTTGCCCCACTGTCACCCTCTGTGCATCTGGCAGTAATAGTGTCTCAAGGGCCCTCCAATTCATATTTGCCTCACTTTTACCCTAAGCATCTGGGCATCCAGCGTGATATAAATCCTAGGGGCTACCAGTGTATTTTTACTCCCCTGCCATGCCACTGTGCAACTAGCAGTAAGACAGCTTGCAACCTCTCAATGCAAATTTGGTACAATGCCACCCCAGAGTACTATACAACCCACAGTAAAATAATCTTGGGATCCTCAATTCTTATTAGACCCACTATTTTTCTAAAGCTTTCTGTAATAATCAACAAAAATATAATTTTGGCATTGCTCCAATGTATACCTTTCTCATTGTTGATACCATTATCCTTTGTTCAACTAGCAGTAATATAGTCTTTGTGTAGTCCCAACAATATAGTTGCCTTACCCACACCAAATGCCTCTACTGGAATATATGAGATATAAATATATATATATATATATATATATATATAGAGAGAGAGAGAGAGAGAGAGAGAGAGAGAGAGAGAGAGAGAGAGAGAGAGAGAGAGAGAGAGAGAGAGAGAGAGAGAGAGAGAGAGAGAGAGAGAGAGAGAGAGACTGCTGTTTCCTACAACGTCCAATATGCAATCTGATGAGTTACCCCCCCCCACACCCCACACACACACACACACACACACACACACACACACACACACACACACACACACACACACACACACACACACACACTATACACACACACACACACACACTACCAACTGGCCTTAGACTACTGTAGGAATATTAGACTATGACTATGGTAGACAGCACATTCTTGTATGCCCCCACTCCCCGGATGCAGAATAACCTGAGGAAATCTTAGCAGTTGAGGTAAGAGGTACCTCTTTAGATCTCACCCACCACAGCACTGCAAATGATAAAAGGTCTTTACTCAGCAATTAAAGACACAAAATAGTATCTGTATAGTAAAGGCAGCAGGCATCTACAGTTTATAAATCAGTCCTATCTTATATTGTACACCTTTTTTTTCAAAACATCAATGCAGAATATAAGGATACTGATACAAAATATAAGCTTCAGGATTCTGAGAAGCTAAGATCTAGACATCTATCTATTCTTGAAGAGCCTTATTTATTATCACCAATCAAGTCACAGAGACAAACAGAGATCCAAATGAAGAACAGCAAATATACTTAACCAACAATGACACAGAACAGATGTTTAATATACAAGGTGATATTTATATTCTTTAACCACTTAATGACAGCAATTCAACATATTTATGTCCATTTATCCATCATAGGAAAAGGCTGTCAGTAAAAATGTGCTGCTGTCAGTGCGTCCCAGCATGATCTTTAAAGATTTTTGAGGTTGCTTGAAATATAAACCCTACTCCTAAAATAAGCTCTAGTTATGGCTCATAAAAAAAAAAAAAATTAATTAGTGTCCAGGCAGCTACGGTACATATGTAAAAAAAAGTAACAAATAGGCCCTTCACCAAGGAAAGCAGACACTCCCAAATGAATCACACTCCAAAGACCCCTTTATTAGATCCAAAATAATAAAGGTTGGGAAGCGCCACACTCTAGGTAAATGTAGATTATTGTGCATGGAAAAAGGAAATAGTTCATAATTCATGATGGAATTGAGCGTTTGGAAAGTTTTGGTGGTGGGCCTGCATGTGATGACATGGCTATATTTCAATAAATGGTGATTTTTTTTTCTTGTTCAAGAACAAACGTTGATTGTTGTTCATGGAAAAATAAGCCATAATGCATCTTTTTGGTGTAAAATAAATATAAGACCCTGTCTTATTTTTGAAGAAACACAGTAATATCATTGTCATGTTTGTAATGTGATCCTCTAGTTTCATCTTAAAGAGAACCCGAGGTGGGATTTAATTATGTTAGTGGGGCACAGAGGATGGTTGTGCACACTAACACCAGCCTCTGTTGCACCATGGTGTGCCTCCAGGACCCCCTGCGCGCCGCTATACCCCCCGCAGTGCTAGCGACACACAGCGTGTTGCCAGCACAATGTTTACCTATGCCTGTCTGTTAGCGCCGCTCCCCCGCCTCCTCTGTATCGGCGCTACCCGCCCGCGTCACTTCCCTCCAATCAGCGGCGCGCAGGGGGGTCCTGGAGGCACACCATGGGGCAACAGAGGCTGGTGTTAGTGTGCACAACCAGCCTCTGTGCCCCACTAACATAATTAAATCCCACCTGGGGTTCTCTTTAAAGAGGAACTGCAACCAAGGATTGAACTTCATCCCATTTAGTAGCTGATACCCCCTTTCCCATGAGAAATCTTTACCTTTTCTCAAACAGATCATCAGGGGGCTCTGTATGGCTGATATTGTGGTGAAACCTCTCCCACAGTGTGGTGTCAGTACCATGGTCCTGACATTACACTGTGGGATCCTTGTTGCATTGTGGAAAATAACTGTTTCCAACTGCCAAAAAAGCAGCAGATCCTTCCACAGACTTCACCTGCCAGCAGTAAAGATTTCACCATGTGACACATTTCAGAATGTAAATAAGGGAGAGGAAATATTTTACAATGGGCAAACACTGACTAAATCATTTATAAATAATTATTGTAAAAATTAAACACTTTTTTCATTACGTTATAGTCACTAGAGTTCCTCTTTCTTTGATGACAAACTCTCCCTCAGCACTTTGGCATTTAGAGCTACTTGAACTATAACAGATTTCTTTGGTAAATTACAGATGTGCTATTTTAGCAAGATGGACTCAAGCAATGCAAAGATATTTGATTTTTTTTTAAAAAGTTAGCTTTGCTAAGGTTTCTCAAAAACAGAATGCAAGAGAAGTGTTGCAAACAGAGGAGAGAAGTGTTGCAATGAGAATATTTCCTTAATTTCATCATTATAAAAGGTAGTTGAACGGGCAAGTAAACAAATCCACAAATAAGAAATTAACTTAGCCAGAGCTTAGTACTGTGGCCTAGAAATATTGCCCGTGGATAGTCTTACAACCCTATATATATATGTCTTTTACACCAATACTGGACTACACTAGTGCTATTGTTTAATCCAAGAGACTATTCTAAGCCTACCATATTTAACTAACTGAAATCCATGTAATACATATCTTTCATATAGATGACATTTAATTGCACTATAGGAGCATATACCGGAAGATTTGAGTTACTTAGTGCAATCTAAAAAACATGTTTTTTCTTAAGTTTTGCGCTTTATATGCTTTCCTCTGGGGAATATGCCTCTGTGTGTAGACGAATACATTTTCTATTATGTATTATGTACATGTCAGTATTTTTATAGGATGTGAACTGTTAACCTGAATACATTTATGAGATAATGAATTGTATGTGTAGTACGGAAAATAAATAGAACATTAGTGGCAAAGAAGAGTCTCATATTTTTATTTTCTGTTATATAGCGCCTAAAATTGTATCAGACTGTCAAAGTTGCAGTTTAGAATCCACACTCTGCTTTTTAAGCTGTAAAACAAGCAAAACTAATGATCCTTTGAATTATCCTGCAGTAAAAACTTATCTTAAAGGGAAGATCCGCGCATGATATAAAAAACAAACTGCACTTACCTGGGGCTTCTTCCAGCTCCTGGCAGTCGATCGGTGCCCCCGCTGCAGCTCCTCTGCCTCCCGGAGTCCAGCGGGGAAGAAGCCGACCTCACCAGGTCGGCTTCCGGGTCGGCTTCATGTGCGCTCCACGGTGCGGGTCATGTGGTGTCAGTGACATCATCTGGACTCTACTGCGCAGGCGCAGTAGTTCTGCGCCTGCGCAGCATAGACCCGATGACGTCCCTACACCACGTGACCCCCCGCCATGGAGCGCACAAAAGCCGACCTGGAGAGGTAGGCTTCTTCACCGCTGGACGCCGGGAGGGAGAGGAGCTGCAGCGAGGGCACCGATCGACTGCCAGGAGATGGAAGAAGCCCCAGGTAAGTGCAGTTTGTTTTTTATATCCTGCGCGAACCTTCTCTTTAAGCTGTCTCACTGTTTCTTGGCTGTTTAAGTTCTTCAGAAAACGTGCTGACTTTGACTAATTTAGTCGACAAGCTCAAAGAAGTTCATTTGCATAAATAACAACTCAAGTATATTAACTCTTCCTGTACTGGAAAACAGAAAGGGACTTCACATAATTTCTTGTTAGGATAGTATCATATGTGTATATGTTTATCTCGTCACCTCACTTAAAGTTCACTTTAAAGTGAACCTAAACCGAATCAAAAAAAGAGTTTCACTTACCTGGGGCTTCTACCACCCCCTTGCACCCGCCCTGTGCCCACACCATTCTGAAACAATCCTCCAGTCCCCCGCTGTGGCTAAGTTTTGATCTCCCCTGACTGGCCAGTCGATGGCCACTGCACCTGCGTGGCTCTGGCCTTAAAGGAAAACTTAAGTCAAATATAAAAAATGATTTTTACTCACCCGGGGCATCCCTCAGCCCCCCGAAGCTGGATGGTGCCCTCGCAGCCCCGCTCCGATCGTCCTGTCCCCGCCGCCGGCTACTTCCGGGTTCGGCGACAGCCGCCGACAGGCTGGGAACGCGGCTGATTTTCCGCGTTCCCAGCCACTATATCACCCTCTATGCTGCTATAGCGTATAACATATACGCTATAGCAGCATAGAGGGTGATTTAGCGGCTGGGAACGCCGAAAATCAGCTGCGATCCCAGCCTGTCGGCGGCTGTCGCCGAACCCGGAAGTAGCCGCCGGCGGGGACAGGATGATCGGAGCGGGGCTGCGAGGGCACCATCCAGCTTCAGGGGGCTGAAGTATGCTCCGGGTGAGTAAAAATCATTTTTTATATTTGACTTAAGTTTTCCTTTAACGTCCTCATTCACGCTCCTGATGCCGGGAGCGTCCTGCACATGCACAGTAGGGTAGTGAACGAGGGTGCGTGCGGCCAGGACTGCACAAGCCCAGTAACCATCGACTAGTGAGTCGAAGGTAATCGAAACCAAGCCGTGGCGGGGGATCGAAGGATCGTTCCAGGATGGCGCATGCACAGGGCGGCTGCAGGGGGCTGGTAATAGCCTCAGGTAAGTGAAACTCTTTTTTTTCCAATTTGGTTTATGTTTCCTTTTAAATACAATTTAAATGTCTATTCCAACCTCCTTGGGGTTTTTCCTTGCAACAATTTTTTGATTTTCGGTATCATCAGCCCATTAGACTAACTAAACCAATGTTTTTTTTTTGTTCTATTTGAATACAGTTTCTAGAACTCTCCAAGATGAGCAAAATCAATGTAATTGTAAACAGATCTTTTCACCTAAACTTTCAGAATGACTGAGGAATATTTTAAAACAGCTTGCATTTCCATGATTGATACATTTTAAAGTACTGTGTCCAACATAAGTCTCTTCTGAGAGATAAACAGTCAAATGCTGTAATTAGAATATGTTAGATTACCTTGTATTGATGTGCCAGTCTAGAGCCAGAATAAAATTACAAATCAATAATATTTAATACAGTCAACTGAGCACAGTATTGACTAAGTGAGATAAGCTTATCAATCTTTAACAATGACCTACATACTAACTGTAATTTATCTTAAATAATCCCGTTCTTAAAAGAAAAAAAAAACACTGGAATGATTTTCTCACGTATCTTCAAGTCAACTTATTCTCAATATCAGTTCTATAGTACAATGCTGGCCATACACATATAGTTTTCCACCCAATATTCCAAAATGATTGATTTCTTTCTGAAAATAATAATTTCAAAAAGTAGTCAATTCCTACCATACACCGCACATCAATTTCCAATAGACTCCAGCAGGGAATTTATTGAAAATCAATCAAACTGCAGAGTTGCACAGTTCAACATAGTGCAGAGCTATAGGCCATCAATCTGCCAAAGCCCCGCCCCTGATTGTTTTACATTTTCCATCCTGTCCGATCGATACTTTCAATCAATTTTTAGTCAAAAGCGTTCAAAAATCAATTGATCTGCCATTTATGAGAATCGATTCCCAGCAGATGAATTGAATCTGCAGGTTCTCAATTGAGAAAATTGATAAGTGTATGGCCATCTTAACCACTTGAGGACCTAGGGCTTTCTACCCCTTAAGGACCGGCCACTTTTTTTCCATTCAGACCACTGCAGCTTTCACGGTTTATTGCTCGCTCATACAACCTACCACCTAAATGAATTTTGGCTCCTTTTCTTGTCACTAATAAAGCTTTCTTTTAGTGCTATTTGATTGCTCCTGCGATTTTTACTTTTTATTATATTCAGCAAAAAAGACATGAATTTTGGCAAAAAAATGATTTTTTTAACTTTCTGTGCTGACAGTTTTCAAATAAAGTAAAATTTCTGTATACATGCAGCGCGAAAAATGTGGACAAACATGTTTTTGATTAAAAAAAACCCATTCAGTGTATATTTATTGGTTTGGGTAAAAGTTATAGCGTTTACAAACTATGGTGCAAAAAGTGAATTTTCCCATTTTCAAGCATCTCTGACTTTTCTGACCCTCTGTCATGTTTCATGAGGGGCTAGAATTCCAGGATAGTATAAATACCCCCCAAATGACCCCATTTTGGAAAGAAGACATCCCAAAGTATTCACTGAGAGGCATAGTGAGTTCATAGAAGATATTATTTTTTGTCACAAGTAAGCGGAAAATGACACTTTGTGAAAAAAAAAAAAAAAAAAGTTTCCATTTCTTCTAACTTGCGACAAAAAAAAATGAAATCTGCCACGGACTCACCATGCTCCTCTCTGAATACCTTGAAGTGTCTACTTTCCAAAATGGGGTCATTTGTGGGGTGTGTTTACTGTCCTGACATTTTGGGGGGTGCTAAATTGTAAGCACCCCTGTAAAGCCTGAAGGTGCTCATTGGACTTTGGACCCCTTAGCGCAGTTAGGGTGCAAAAAAGTGCCACACATGTGGTATTGCCGTACTCAGGAGAAGTAGTATAATGTGTTTTGGGGTGTATTTTTACACATACCCATGCTGGGTGGGAGAAATATCTCTGTAAATGACAATTTGTTAATTTTTTTTACACACAATTGTCCATTTACAGAGATCTTTCTCCCACTCAGCATGGGTATGTGTAAAAATACACCACAAAACACATTATACTACTTCTCCTGAGTACGGCGATACCACATGTGTGGCACTTTTTTGCACCCTAACTGCGCTAAAGGGCCCAAAGTCCAATGAGTACCTTTAGAATTTCACAGGTCATTTTGAGAAATTTCGTTTCAAGACTACTCCTCACGGTTTAGGGCCCCTAAAATGCCAGGGCAGTATAGGAACCCCACAAATGACCCCATTTTAGAAAGAAGACACCCCAAGGTATTCCGTTAGGAGTATAGTGAGTTCATAGAAGATTTTATTTTTTTGTCAAAAGTTAGCGGAAATTGATTTTAATTGTGTTTTTTCACAAAGTGTCATTTTCCACTAACTTTTGACAAAAAATAAAATCTTCTATGAACTCACCATACTCCTAACGGAATACCTTGGGGTGTCTTCTTTCTAAAATGGGGTCATTTGTGGGGTTCCTATACTGCCCTGGCATTTTAGGGGCCCTAAACCGTGAGGAGTAGTCTTGAAACGAAATTTCTCAAAATGACCTGTGAAATTCTAAAGGTACTCATTGGACTTTGGGCCCTTTAGCGCAGTTAGGGTGCAAAAAAGTGCCACACATGTGGTATCGCCGTACTCAGGAGAAGTAGTACAATGTGTTTTGGGGTGTATTTTTACACATACCCATGCTGGGTGGGAGAAATACCTCTGTAAATGGACAATTGTGTGTAAAAAAATCAAAAGATTGTCATTTACAGAGGTATTTCTCCCACCCAGCATGGGTATGTGTAAAAATAAACCCCAAAACACATTATACTACTTCTCCCGAGTACGGCGCTACCACATGTGTGGCACTTTATTGCACCCTAACTGCACTAAGGGGCCCAAAGTGCAATGAGTACCTTTAGGATTTCACAGGTCATTTTTGTTTCAAGACTACTCCTCACGGTTTAGGGCCCCTAAAATGCCAGGGCAGTATAGGAACCCCACTAATGACCCCATTTTAGAAAGAAGACACCCCAAGGTATTCCGTTAGGAGTATGGTGAGTTCATAGAAGTTTTTATTTTTTTGTCACAAGTTAGCGGAAATTGATTTTAATAGTTTTTTTTCACAAAGTGTCATTTTCCGCTAACTTGTGACAAAAAATAAAATCTTCTATGAACTCACCATACTCCGTACGGAATACCTTTGGGTGTCTTCTTTCTAGAATGGGGTCATTTGTGGGGTTCCTATACTGCCCTGGCATTTTAGGGGCCCTAAACCGTGAGGAGTAGTCTTGAAACCAAATGTCGCAAAATGACCTGTGAAATCCTAAAGGTACTCATTGGACTTTGGGCCCCTTAGCGTACTTAGGGTGTAAAAAAGTGTCACACATGTGGTACCGCCGTACTCAGGAGAAGTAGTATAATGCGTTTTGGGGTGTATTTTTACACATACCCATGCTAAGTGGGAGAAATATCTCTGTAAATGACAATTGTTTGATTTTTTTACACACAATTGTCCATTTACATAGAAATTTCTCCCATCCAGCATGGGTATGTGTAAAAATACACCCCAAAACACATTATACTACTTTTCCTGAGTACAGCGGTACCACATGTGTGACAATTTTTTGCAGCCTAGGTGCGCTAAGGGGCCCAACGTCCTATTCACAGGTCATTTTGAAGCATTTGTTTTCTAGACTACTCCTCGCGGTTTAGGGCCCCTAAAATGCCAGGGCAGTATAGGAACCCCACAAGTGACCCCATTTTAGAAAGAAGACACCCCAAGGTATTCCGTTAGGTGTATGGCGAGTTCATAGAAGATTTTATTTTTTGTCACAAGTTAGTGAAAAATGACACTTTGTGAAAAAAAACCAATAAAAATTAATTTCCGCTAACTTTTGACAAAAATAAAATCTTCTATGAACTCGTCATACACCTAACAGAATACCTTGGGGTGTCTTTTTTTCTAAAATAGGGTCACTTGTGGGGTTCCTATACCGCCCTGGCATTTTACAGGCCCAAAACCGTGAGTAGTCTGGAAACCAAATGTCTCAAAATGACTGTTCAGGGGTATAAGCATCTGCAAATTTTGATGACAGGTGGTCTATGAGGGGGCGAATTTTGTGGAACCGGTCATAAGCAGGGTGGCCTTTTAGATGACAGGTTGTATTGGGCCTGATCTGATGGATAGGAGTGCTAGGGGGGTGACAGGAGGTGATTGATGGGTGTCTCAGGGGGTGGTTAGAGGGGAAAATAGATGCAATCAATGCACTGGGGAGGTGATCGGAAGGGGGTCTGAGGGGGATCTGAGGGATTGGCCGAGTGATCAGGAGCCCACACGGGGCAAATTGGGGCCTGATCTGATGGGTAGGTGTGCTAGGGGGTGACAGGAGGTGATTGATGGGTGTCTCAAGGTGTGATTAGAGGGGGGAATAGATGCAAGCAATGCACTGGCGAGGTGATCAGGGCTGGGGTCTGAGGGCATTCTGAGGGTGTGGGCGGGTGATTGAGTGCCCTAGGGGCAGATAGGGGTCTAATCTGATAGGTAGCAGTGACAGGGGGTGATTGATGGGTAATTAGTGGGTGTTTAGGGTAGAGAATAGATGGAAACACTGCGCTTGGGTGGTGATCTGATGTCGGATCTGCGGGCGATCTATTGGTGTGGGTGGGTGATCAGTTTGCCCGCAAGGGGCAGGTTAGGGGCTGATTGATGGGTGGCAGTGACAGCGGGTGATTGATGGGTGGAAGTGACAGGGGGTGATTGATGGGTGGCAGTGACAGGGGGTGATTGATGGGTGATTGATAGGTGATTGACAGGTAATCAGTGGGTTATTACAGGGGAGAACAGATGTAAATATTGCACTGGCGAATTGATAAGGGGGGGTCTGAGGGCAATCTGAGCGTGTAGGCGGGCGATTGGGTGCCCGCAAGGGGCAGATTAGGGTCTGATCTGATGGGTAACAGTGACAGGTGGTGATAGGGGGTGATTGATGGGTAAT
Source organism: Hyperolius riggenbachi (assembly GCF_040937935.1). Taxonomy (NCBI): domain Eukaryota; kingdom Metazoa; phylum Chordata; class Amphibia; order Anura; family Hyperoliidae; genus Hyperolius; species Hyperolius riggenbachi. The sequence continues at coordinate 137,015,451 of NC_090650.1, read as the reverse complement.
TAGTGGGTGTTTAGAGGAGAGAATAGATGTAAACGCTGCGCTTGGGTGGTGATCTGATGTCGGATCTGCGGGCGATCTATTGGTGTGGGTGGGTGATCAGATTGCCCGCAAGGGGCAGGTTAGGGGCTGATTGTTGGGTGGCAGTGACGGGGTGATTGATGGGTGATAGGTGATTGGCAGGTGATTGACAGGTGGTCAGTGGGTTATTACAGGGAAGGACAGATGTAATTAATGCACTGGCGAATTGATAAGGGGGGGGTCTGAGGGCAATCTGAGCGTGTGGGCGGGTGATTGGGTGCCCGCAAGGGGCAGATTAGGGTCTGATCTGATAGGTAACAGTGACAGGTGGTGATAGGGGGTGATTGATGGGTGATTGATGGGTAATTAGTGGGTGTTTAGAGAAGATAACAGATGTAAACAATACATTTGGGAGGTAATCTGACGGCGGGTTTGCGGGCGATCTAATGGTGTGGGTGGGTGATCAGATTGCCCGCAAGGGGCAGGTTAGGGGCTGATTGATGGGTGGCAGTGACAGGGGGTGATTGATGGGTGATAGGTGATTGGCAGGTGATTGACAGGTGATCAGTGGGTTATTACAGGGAAGAACAGATGTAATTAATGCACTGGTGAATTGATAAGGGGGGGTCAGAGGGCAATCTGAGCGTGTGGGCGGGTGATTGGGTGCCCGCAAGGGGCAGATTAGGGTCTGATCTGATAGGTAAAAGTGACAGGTGGTGATAGGGGGTGATTGATGGGTGATTGATGGGTAATTAGTGTGTGTTTAGAGGAGAGAATAGATGTAAACAATGGATTTGGGAGGTGATCTGATGTCGGATCTGCGGGCGATCTATTGGTGTGGGGGGGTGATCAGATTGCCCGCAAGGGGCAGGTTAGGGGCTGGCTGATGGGTGGCAGTGACAGGGGGTGATTGACGGGTGATTGATGGGTGATTGACAGGTGATTGACAGGTGATTGACAGGTGATCAGGGGGATAGATGCATACAGTAAACAGGGGGGGTGGTCTGGGGGGGGGGTCTGGGGAGAATCTGAGGGGTGGGGGGTGATCAGGAGGGGGCAGGGAGCAGGGTGGGGGATAAAAAAAAAAATAGCGTTGACAGATAGTGACAGGGAGTGATTGATGGGTGATTAGGGGGGTGATTGGGTGCAAACAGGGGTCTGGGGGTGGGCAGGGGGGGGTCTGATGGGTGCTGTGGGCGATCTGGGGCAGGGGGGGGGGAAAAATCAGTGTGCTTGGTGCAGACTAGGGTGGCTGCAGCCTGCCCTGGTGGTCCCTCGGACACTGGGACCACCAGGGCAGGAGGCAGCCTGTATAATACACTTTGTAAACATTACAAAGTGTATTATACACTTTGTATGCGGCGGTCGCGGGGTTAACATCCCGCCGGCGCTTCCGTATGGCCGGCGGGATGTTGCGGCGGGTGAGCGGCGCCAGGCGGAGGCGGAGGATCGCGTCACGGATGACGCGATCGCTCCGCCCATGCCCCTACAAGGACCGCCGCCAATTGTCAATACGGCGGTCCTTGCGGGGTGCACTTCCCGGCCGCCAATTGTACATACGGCGGTCGGGAAGTGGTTAAGAATATAATCAACACAGCTGTAAATTGATAAGGCTATTTTCTGTTCTAGTGCTAGAAAACCCTTCCAAATGCAGGCCTCAATCTTGGCTTTTATTACCTTTGTATTTCTTTGTTAGATGTGTTTTTTTTTATTATCTAAAAAATTGTTTTGTAACATTTATTACCATCTGTGCCATCGCTACATAGATTACCTTACTTTCTCACTAATACAATGAACAGATGTTCTGCAATATACATAAGCCCCAGTCTTGCAACAATTCAAATTGACAATATTCCACAAGGCAAAGCACTCCCAAGCAGTAACATAACAAAAAACTAAAACAATCTCCCAACATAATAACTCTTTTCTACTCTATGCAGGAAACATAAAAGCACCAGGTTGATAATAACACATCAGAAACAATAAAGAACATTTTTCAGTGATACACCATTTTACTAGGAATAACAATAAGTGCTTGAATAAAATATATGCACTGTACACACACATCATTTTATCTTATACATACATTCTGCCTGATTTTTGCAAAAATTTTAAATTCATCAAGACAATATCTGTTCACTTATGCCTGGTCATTAAACAGCTACCAAATATGTCTGTGAAGGAGGATGTATCAAAAATATGAAACGTGACATGGAGTGCTTTGGCCGGAGGAAACAACAAGAGTGATTTTAGCCCCTTTGCTGTGACCCGCATGTACAAAAGCTTTGTTTCTCTTCCAAAAGAGGCAGAACACAGATTCTCTTTTGAATGCTCATCCCTATTTCCAATTATCTAACACACAGGTGTCACACTCCAGGCCTGGAGGGCCAGATCCATGCCAGTGTTAAGGATGGACTGACAAAGAGAGGAATGTGTTCTACCTGATGGACCACACCTTTCCTGATTCAGACCCATCAATTAATTTGAGCTTTGTCAAAAATGTGTGAGGACCTCGGCTCTTGTAGGACCGGTTTGACATCCCTGATCTAACAGATGTTAGCCACAGTTCAACATGACTGCTAGTTAATGAAAAAAAAGGAAAGATGTCATCTTTAAGGGTGAGTGAGGCAAGTTTCGTGAAATGCAAAACTGTTCCAACGTGGGACACGGCAGAGCGGCTTAACTCGCCTATGTAGCAGCTGGCACACGCCTCCTAGTGACCGGACCGCACAATGGTTTTTCAATCGGTTTCAGCACACAGACCATGCAATCTGTGGTCACAATGGGTTCGCAGAAACCACTGGAATTTTGGCAGCAGACAGACTAGAAGGGAGCTTGTGAGTTACAGTAATACAAATTACATACTATTTCAGGGTATAACTGCCACCACTCCTACAGAAGGGTAGGAGACCTAAGTGCACTGATGCTAATACCTGCAAATAAAACGGTTAAAACCACACTCTATTCTGGCTAATAACAACAATTCTCAGTAGTGATCTTCAGAAGCTAGGATTTGGTTTGTGCGGCTGAATAGCAGGGGTAGCTGAACAAATAAACGACTTTTAGAAGTCTTTTATTATAAACGCAATATAAATAATTAATATATACAGGAAATTATTAAAATCAACAATTATAGAGACAATAATAGCACAGTATGAAAATAAAAAGGGAAGAAAAATACGTATACTTAAGCTCAGGTGAAAGTATGTCCTTTCTGGGAAATCTGAGCACATGGAAAATGTTTCAGTTCAGGAAATAACCGCTGCTCGTCCTCAGAGCAACAGCATGTCTTTGTGAAGATGGAATTTGGAGGACTGCCCCTCCCTGTATGCACCCTGGTTTTATGGAAGCTAGTTTTAGGGGTGGAACAAAGCCAGACCCCTCTGGTTCCCAAACCAATCACAGTTCATTCCCTCTGAGAGAGATTTTAGATTTACCTGAAAAACGCTGTAATTCAAAAATGGGAAATGCCATATTTGTGCGGACGATAGATTCATATTCTTCAGAATATGACAATTCCTATGACCTCAGACTTGGCTACCATATTATTAGTTCCTAAGAGGTTTAATACTTTGTCGTGGCTTATCCCTGCCCCCCCCCCCCCCCTCCCCAAGACCGGTATCAAAATGTCCATGGGCAAGGTATTCCTTAAATAGGTTAGATCATGTACTACATTTATGTTTCCTCTGTCTCCAACAGAGTCAAGAAGTCTGATCTCCTGCTAGGTTTATCCTGTCTTTTCAAAAGGGCAGGAACACTTTGCCATTTGGGGCTTACTGCTGGGACGCTTTCACACCTAGGTGTCACTGGCCCAGGAAAGAACTTCCTTTGATCAAGTTAATTTACACAAACAGGTCTTATCAGAGAGCATACTTGGCTCTCATGAAAAGAACTCTGCTACCAGCTATGAAGAAAACAGAGAGAGACCCCCAGGCTTGACTGTCTGGTATCCATAAACATACAATCTGGGCTGTCAACGACAATCGGCGCAGAAAAACTATTGCAATTACGTTTTCTCATGGCTCTTCAGTTACAGCCGCCTCTCGCCCCTGCACTGTACACAGCTCTCCATATTCCTGACACTTCTGCCTTCACAGCCAAATTTCTGGTAATGGAGAGCATGACTTGGGCCCCTGTACATGCTGGAACAGTTTTCCATCCCTTGAAACTGGTCTTACTCATTCCTTTTCATTGTTTACCACTGAAAATGGTGCTATCAGTAGTACTAGTGGCTAGCAAAGTATAGCACTGGCCTATTGCACATTGAGATGTTGAGATGTCTCCCCAGAAGTTATGCTCAATAATATATTCCAGGTGGTTCTGGGTCACCATGAGCTGTATAGGTATATTTTGCTCAATAATATATTATCAAAAGATAGCCATCTGCAAAGGTGTATAAGCTAAAATAGCAGGTTCTTCAAACCATAACATTAGTGCATGTTTGTGCTTTCTCTAAAGTGCAACCTGACCAGTAACCCCCCACCCCCAGTGACTGCCATATTCACCAGTAAGAAGTTGCACAACATAGAAAGCTATTACTACTCAAGAGAAATCATCCGTAGTGATAAGGGATCTGCCACACCACTAAAGCTGTTGGGTGGCTCCTTTTTTAATCTCTGTACATAATTCAAGTGTTTTGAACATACTGTATATCCTCGAATATAAGTCAACTTTATGTATAAATCAACCCCAATATTTGACCTTCTCCTAAGACTTTTTAATGACTCAAGTATAAGTCTACCCAGCAAAATTAATGCCTCTTGTTGACCAAGAGGAGTTAACAGCTGCACTAGGGGACCAGGAGGGGTTAATTGGCTGCACTACCTGAAGTATTGCAGCCATTAACCCCTCATGACCCCAAGTGCAACCAATGACTCCCCCAGGTCACCTTGAGCAGTCTTTAACCCTCTTGGTCTCCAAGTACACCATTACTCCCTCTTCCTAGCAAGCAGTGAGGCCAGTATTTCCCCCCTCCCCCCTCCCTATGCAATCAGAGTGACCGGCACCTGTCCCCCTCCCATGGTAATCAGTGTGGCCAGCATCTGTCTCCATTCCCCCTGCCTTGGTTATCACTTATCATTCCCACCCCCCACCCCCCACCAGTTAAGCAATGCAGTGCAGAATCTGTTCACCCCTTGCCTTTCCCCCGTTATCAGTGTAGCCAGTTTCTGTGTCCCCTCATTTTGTTAATTATTGTGCCCCTAAATTTCCCTCGCCCATTATTGCAGACATCATGCATAAGAAATCCTCCCTCCCACCCTCATCCCCACACCAAGAGGCCCGCCTCTGTTTATTTTTCTCCGTGTATGTTATTGCCATAATGAGGAACAAGCCACAATGGGAGCCACTTACCGAGTCCAGCGCCGGGTGCCATGTCCTTTCATCTCCCCCATTTACGCCGGTCAACGTGCACCAATGTCCCTCTGGTTCTCAATGTCACGTGGTATAGGGAGCCAGGAGGAGGTTGATGTATGTTGACCAGCGTGAGGGAGGGAGATGAGAGATCACCGCACCCAGCACTGGGCTGGTAAGTGGCTTCCGCTGTGGCTTGCTCTGCATAACGGCAATTATGTCCTTACATGGGGAGAGATAGAGAAAGGTCCAGGCCCCATTGGTGTGGGGGGTGAGGGTAGGAGGGGTATAATAAACCATGCTGGGCGCTGCAGCTCAGTGTTCCCCCCTTACATAAACACACACATGGCTAGGAGTCAGAAATTTAGATCTGACTTGCATAGACCTAAATTTCTTGACTTATTGCCAGGGATGTATGGTATTTTCGTAACCTTAAATATAATAAAAATAATCTGATACATGTGCGAACACTTACGGGTATGCATGCGAAAATTCATTTTCAGCAAATGTATTGAAGTCAATGGGCATTGAGTCAGTGTAAAAGTATGCAATTTAATTATGATAAAATGCATTTAATTTCAAATTAGTTTGAAATTTTGCATTACGATTTCACATCATAATTGTGAATTTCACTGCAAAATGTTTTACTAGGAAAGAAAGAATGGCACACATTTACAATAAGCATGCAGGTGATTTATGTAGCAGTTGGCAGTTGTGTTGTTCTTTGTGTTCAGATTAACCCCATATTCAACTTAAACAATGCAGATTCACATTTGGAAATCTAGAACTGAACATTTATATTATTTTTGCAGTACTGAATGACACAGCACACTACAGACGGAAAAAAAGACAAGAAAGCTACCAATTCCAAAATGTCTTGCGTGATTATAATCTCCTAACAGTACAAGAATAAAAATAATTGTTTTGTTTTATATGGCTAATTGCCTAAGGTAAGTTTGCCATTTATACATTCCATTAACGACATTAACAGTTGGAAATTCACTGAGGTACCTTCATATCACTTTCTCACCTACATAACAAAAATTCAACTTGTTTCAGTCCCACCTGTGCACACTAAGGGCTCGTACACACTTCCAACGCATGTCGCCCGTCGGGGATCGGTGACATTGCTGGGCCAGGCTGCATACACCAGTGTGAGCTGTGTAGCTGAAAACATGCTGTGCTGCTATATGGGGGTGGTGCGAGGGAACGATGGAGGGATGACGAGCGGCCCATGCATGGCATCACACGGTGGGCGGGGGAACGGAGTGAACAATGGGATCAGCGTCGCTGGGGTTGAGTAGATTCATCCTGCAGATCGCTCACACGTTTGGCGTCAGGGCTCATTGTGGGCTGTACACACGCCTGATTGTCAGCTAAAGCAGTCATTTTCCGCTGCCTCAGCCGACTTAAAGGATACATCCAAGCTAAAAGAAAAATCAAAATCCACTTACCTGGGGCTTCCTCCAGCCCCTGGCAGCCGTCTTGTGCCCTCGCCGCAGCTCCGCTCACTGCCGTTGTCCTCCGCTGCAGAAGCCGACCTAGCGAGGTCGGCTTCCGGGTCAGCTTCTTGTGCGCTCCATGGCGCGGGTCACGTGGTCTAGCCGACGTCATCAGGTATGTACTGTGCAGGCGCAGTAGTTCTTTATTGTTAAACCCAATTGGTGAATGGAAGTTGCTCCGTCCAACTGCCAAATAAGTGTGCAGCGAGTAGGGTGGCTGGCCAGCATCTTTGTATAAATCTTTTTCAGGGAATGTCTTTATAAAGAATAAAAGCCATGCTGAGACTCCCCCATGAAGAGATGGACTATCCCAAAACCTGTCGGTAATGTCAGATTTCTACTACCTACTGTAAGTGACAGCTACATAGGAGAGAAGTAATTTATGGCTCATTTTACTCTAGAAGAAATGTACTTCTTATTTGTATGCATTTTAAATTTTAATATTTCCACGACAGTTACTCTTTAATGCCTGATGAAGAGCTTTCATAGCTCGAAACAAAGTAGTGTAAGTAAGTATTATTTATTCAGCAAAAATGAATCTGAGCACAAAGGCTGCAATAATCAGCACTAATCTAGGCACTGTTAGAACCTCTATCCAAGATCAAGTAGGTAAAGAAAAAAATGCTCTGGGCACATCTATAATGACAAGCAACAGCCACAAATTGTCAGTCATAGTATTAAAATAAGGATATTATTATGTGTGAAACTGTATAGCCCAAAACACAAGCATGCTGTGCTTACTCTTAACTCTGAGTTAAAATATTCAGTATTCCTATTCTTTATACTTTTTAATGCTAACAAAAAAAAAAAAAAAAGGAATCACATTTGTAAATAGGTACAAGTGGTATCTCTGCTCAAAATGTACTTTATTGTTGCTTGTATAAATAAATAACAAATGTGCGTTGGATCTATACATGCTCACTGGAAACACAGCCGTAATGAAAGGTGGAATCACAAACCTCTTCCAATAGATTGATGACATTGCTGCCTTCATTAGGTTAAGTGCAACAAATTCATTTAGGAAGCAGTCAAAGGCACCAAATAGTCAAAAAACAATCACATTACTTCTTCCACATTAGCTAAGTAGCTGTTACTGGAGAAAAGAAAATATGTCTTGTGTATTGCTTCTGAATGGGCTTATCTCTTTTTAGCTTACTGGAGAAAAATAAGCATCGATATTCAAATACATTTAACCTCCCTGGCGGTCTATTAAAACCGCCAGGGGGCAGCGCAGCACTTGATGATAGCCGCTGTGCAGCGGCATCCCCCTCCCCTTCCGATCGCCTCCGGAGATCAGAGCAAACAGGAAATCCTGTTCAGAACGGGATTTCCTGTTTGGCTTCCCCCGTCGCCATGGCGACGATCAGGATGACATCATTGACATCATGCCATGCGGGGGAGTCCCGATCCACCCCTCAGCGCTGCCTGGCGCTCATAGGCCAGGCTGCGCAAGGGGTCTGGGGGGAGGGGTGGCGGCACGGCGGGTAGCGACGGCGGTGATCGGTATGTACACGCAGCTATCAGAGTGCTAGCTGCGTGTAACAAAAAAAAATATGCAAATCGGCCCACCAGGGCCTGAGAAATCCTCCGCGGCGGCTTAGCCCGAGCTCAGCTCGGGCTTACCGCCAGGGAGGTTAAGCCAGAGGCCTTGAAGTCCTTAATGTCTATGGATACAGTAGTATTTGTGCAAAGTTTTAAAGAATGAAGAGCTAAATATGATTTTTGATATTTTTTTAATTAACCACTTCCCCACCACAGTTTTTACCCCGTCAAAACTAGAGCAATTTTCACTTGCCCTTAACTTTATCACACACTTTACTTTATCGCTATAGTCACAGAGGTGCTTGGCTATATACCAGACCGACACTAGTTTTTCTCCATAATTTGCCTGATGAAGCAGGACTGTACCTGTGAAATGCGTTGCAAAGTGGAGTATTTAATAAATGTTATTTTTTTTAATACAAAAATAGTGGATGTATGTCTGTTTGTCTATTTGTCTATGCCTCTGTTCAAGTATTTTAACAAAGTTGCTGTTTTACTCACATGCAACATGCCTGCTTCTCCATAACTTTTTAAGCAAATGACAGAATCACGTCACCTTACTGAAAAAGCCTAGCGGGTATATCAATTCCTTTTTTTCATGTTTTAATCAATATTTATTCCACTTTCATTTCATTAATTATATCCCTCCTCCAGGGCACTCCCATTTTCCTGCAACCTAGAGAGTCCTCTCAGTGGCATTCCTACCATTGGGCGCAGGGGGGCGTGGTGCACCGGGTGACTGACAGCCAGGGTAGTGTCGCCACAACCCCCCATTGTTGCTGTGCAGGAGGGGAAGAGCAGCGCTAGAAGGAGGGGTGACAGGGACAGCGACGGGGAGGGGGGACAGATTCCCCCTCCCTCAACTGGGTCCCCTCCTTTTGCCTCTTTTCCCCTCCAAAATGACAGCGGGGGCAGCGGGCATCAAACAGGCAGGGCGGGCAGGCGGGCAGAGAATACTCAGTTCACTTCCGCGTTCCACCTGCTGGAGCGCTGCTTCGCCGTCATGTGCCTCTTCTGCCCCTTCAATGCTGGTCACGGCATTGGAGGCGCAGAAAAGGCACATGACGGCGACGCAGCGTTCCGGCAGGTGGAACGCGGAAGAGAAGTGAGTATTCTCCGCCCACCGGCCTGCCCGCCCTGCCTGTTTGGTGACTGCTGCCCCAACTGTCATTTTGGAGGGGAAGAGAGGCAGAAGGAGGGGACCCAGGTTAGGGAGGGGGGATCTGTCCCCCCTCCACGCCACCCCTCCTTCTAGCTATACTGGGGGGCCACAACATTAGCTATACTTGGGGGGCAGTGGGGCACTATACTAGCTACACTGGGGGACTGGGGGGGCAACTATATTAGCTTTCCTGGGGGGGGGCAGTGGGGCACTATACTAGCTATACTGGGGGACTGGGGGGCCACTATACTGGGGGGGGGGCACTATATTAGCTTTCCTGGGGGGGAAGTGGGGCACTATACTAGTTACACTGGGGGGCTGGGGGGGCCACTATACTGGGGTGGCCACTATACTAGCTATACCGGGGGGCACTATACTAGCTACACTGGGGGGCCACTATACTAGCTATACTGGGGGGCCACTATACTAGCTATACTGTGTTCCACTATACTATACTAATACAATGGGGGGGCACTATACTAGCTATACTGGGGCACACTATACTAGCTACAGTGGGCGGGGGGGCACTATACTAGCTACACTGGGGGGCACTATACTAGCTATACTGGGGGGCACTATACTAGGTACACTGGGGGGGCACTATACTAGCTACACTGGGGGGCCACTATACTAGCTATACTGGGGGGGCACTATACTAGCTACACTGGGGGGGCACTATACTAGGTACACTGGGGGCCACTATACTAGCTGCACTGGGGGGCCACTATACTGGGGGCCACTATACTAGCTAAACTGAGGGGGCCACTATACTAGCTACACTGGGGGGCCCACTATACTAGCTATACTGGGCGCCACTATACTAGCTACACTGGGGGCAGCTATACTACCTACACTGGGGGCCACTATAGTAGCTAAACTAGGGGCCACTATACTAGCTATACTGGGGACAACTATACTAGCTCCACTGGGGGCAGCTATACTACTGACACTGGGGGGGGGGCACTATACTACCTATCTTGGGGGTAGCTATACTGGGGGCCACTGTACTAGCTACACTGGGGGCAGCTATACTACTTACATTGGGGGGCCACTATACAACCTATCTTGGGGGTAGCTATACTGGGGGCCACTATACTAGCTCCACTGGGGGCAGCTATACTACTGACACTGGGGGGCTACTATACTGCCTATCTTGGGGGTAGCTATACTGGGGGCCACTATACTAGCTCCACTGGGGGCAGCTATACTACTGACACTGGGGGGCCACTATACTACCTATCTTGGGGGTAGCTATACTGGGGGCCACTGTACTAGCTACACTGGGGGGCCAGCAGCACTACCTACATTGGGGGCAGCAGCAATCCTTCCTACATTGGGGGCAGCAGCTATGCTGCCTATCCTGGGGGCAACTATGCTGCCTATCCTGGGGGCAACTATACTAGCTATACTGGGGGCAGCTATATTGGGGCAACTATACTACCTTCACTGGGGGCAACTAGCTACCTATACTGGAGCAACTGTGCTAGCTACCTATACTGGGGGGCAACTTTATTACATATACTGGGGCAACTATATTACCTATATAGGGGGCACCTATACCTGGCATTACCCACCGTGGTGCGCTTAGTATGCCATACTCGCTCCTTTACTTTTTTTGGGGGGGGGTCTTATAATACCCAGCACCGGGTGCCAAATGTCCTAGGTACGCCACTGAGTCCTCTGTTCATTAATGGTTTACAGCTTTTTTATTTATATCGTTTCCAATCCATTCGCTAGTTTGGCTACCCTGCCTCCTGTTTATTATGACCTCTCTAAATTATGACGTACACATTATGGTGACTTTCTAATAGAACCAAGATCACATTCACATTGTTATACCTCTTATTAATTATGTTATTTTCACTACAGCTCTTCTTTAAGTACTGGCGCAAGTCAGGAGTATCACCATAGCCTTATATTATACTCCGCTACTTGTATGCTGTAGCCCTGAGGAATAGGAGGATTACCACACTACAGATCTACTACACTGTAGTGGTGCTGAAAATATGAGCTAACAGTAACACATGCTCTGCTGCACACTCACAAGGGGGAAAGACTAGCCACTCCTTTCACATGAGATTTGTCTAATAAATAGCTTAGAGACTTTTAACACACAATGCATACAACGTGTTCACTTTGTCTTATGTTACATACATAATGGTAACTTTTCTGGGGAAGAGTTCTCTTAACCCTTTCCACTCGTATGTCCAGCATAGCGGGACATCGCGAATTCCGCGTTGCACTCGTATGTCCCACTAAAAATCAAATGCTGAGTGCTCTGATTCATTTCAAGGTATACCGTCAATCCATAATCACTGTTATAGATAATTCCTTTTTTTTGTAGCCAGATGTGTATAGAAAGAGATTGCGATGAGAACGGCACACGGGAGCCAATGGGAGTGTGCACAGCGGCGATCGCAGTGATAGACTAATATCTACGTCCCTGGGACTTCAGATGAAGTCCTGTGGGATGAAGATATACTACCCGTGGCGCAATAAGTAGTTAAAGTACCCCTGAACCAGGGACAAAAAAATTATTGAAGCCAATGGTGGGTTAGATTACCTCTTACTTAGTATCCTTACACTGATCTTTTTTCCTCAGAGTCGTTCCCCCCCAACACCCCCCTTCCATTTCCCATCCCTGGTCTTCTTTATATTCAGCGTAATCCTCCAGTTAAGCACTTAAACCAGGAAGGTGCCCATAGCAGCGGTGCGTGGTTCAGAAGTAGACATGCACAAGTTTCAAACTGTGTAAGCACAGCAAAGCAAGCACTCATCTAGTTTGAAATTCCCACACCTGCAGTTAAGAGGCAATAAGAGGCCCAGGCACAGAAAATGGGGGGACCCCGATAAACAACGTCCATCGCCAGGACACTAAATCTTCTATGGGCTTCAATCAATAGGTTTAAGGGTACTTAAAGTGACCTTGGTAGACCTTGGGAGACACCAGTGAGATGCTCCAGTAAGTTGGACTGAAATAGGTCAGTCAATCCAGACATGCTGAAATTCACTCCTGCTTTCATACACGAATGTGGCTGTCCCATCTCACAGTATAGTTGAGGGCCAGGCTTTACAAGCAAGATCTGCGACTTATGGCTGTGTCCCTGTGCACCCAGCTGACCACTGCAAAGTGCCAAAAGAAATATTTAATCCTGTGACCACTGTTTTAATACTATTTTTCAATGCATTTTTAAAAATGGACATACAGTTAAAGAAATTACTACTCCTGAAGCATCTGTGAGTTTGGAAATCTTTGCAAAACGGACATCTAGCAAAAAAAATAAAAAAAATCTAATACTGAATGAGACTTATTATAGGGATTTCCTTTTCTGGCTGTGTAGGGTGACATCTGTTACTACAAAAAAAGAGCAAGAAGAACTGTTTCTAGCCAGAAACCAGACACCAACAAAACACTGAAAATTAAATGTTAGCTCTAAATATACATTAAAATGTACTTTATTATTCATTTTTCAAAGTTTCTCTAGTACATGAAGGTGAGTATAGCACACGTCTTCGGCATGCTGAACTGCCTGGAATTTCACTATAAAGGCCGATCACCATTGAAAATTAAAATAAAAACAATAATATATAATATTACTTTTTTTTTCCTACTATGTGCTGCATAGTAAATCCTTGCGGCTAGGAACAATTTCTTAATGTGTGCTCTTTGTAGGTAGGAGGGTGCACTGTTGGATGGAATTGTACTGTGTATAATTGATAAATGGCAAACGGAATCCACGAAATTGTCCGAGACATGATTAATTTACTGATATAAGCCCAAACCTTCACAGAACATGATGTTTTATTTCAGCCAGTGCACCCACAAGCAAAATGCAAACATGGGTAAATAGCTTTTCACTTTACATATTTATTACTGAACAAAGGTTTTGCCTAGAGTACTACAGCGACACAAAAACCATTGCTTTTATTGTTACAGGTTGTTGCTGTAAAAACAAGTGCATCATATATGCTTTTTAAAACACTAAGAAGATGGAGTGTACTACAGAAAAAAGTGTACAGATATGTAATGGTACTGTGCTAATGTAGCGCAGTGAACTATAAAGCAGCAGGGTCAGCCATACTATGCCAGGAAAAAAAACACATATAAGTAAACAACTACTTGTTCTTCTTACATAACAGATGTATTGTACTGTCCACATTTTGATTTCAGTGAATTTCATATAGTAAATAAAGAAAATTCTGTTGCTGGCATTTTCCATCCTGGTCTCCTGTGACTGAAGCCAATCCTGATGTAATTTCCTCCCTTAAACTTTTTTTCTCTCCTAGAATCTGCACTGTCATAGCTAGCTTGCTTTGTAAACATAAGTGAGTACAGCATAGATCATATTTCAATCTCATGTCACACTGAACTGCCCTCAGCCAATCAGTGAGGAGCAGGAATGTGGGAGGGGTGATGAAAAGCTTCCTTCTCGTTGGCAATGTACCAAATAGAGCCAGGCTGACAGATTAGGTTTATTACAGCAGAAACATTTCTGAATAGATTGGAGTGCTTGCAATGCAGGGTAAGGCTGCAGGATGCATAATAAACACAGAGCGGTGGGTAAATGGAATTTGATTTTGTGGCTGACAATCCCTCTTTAAGCACGTGAAGTTTTACCAAATATCTAGTCTGCAGGTTTGCAAGAGGGTCATTCCAAATACAGGAGCTGCAGCAATGTCCACTTAAATATAGTTTAATATACTCAAAAGCTGTTAACAGAGTGTCTGGACAGGCAAAATAAACCTCTGTGTATTTCACCAGTTGGTTTGATCTTCTCAGTGCAAAGATTGACTGACGAAGTGGTAGGATCTCTGTCCATGTTCTCTAATGTAAAAGTTCATTTATCTGTTGTAAAAAGTTATGATGTACTGTATATCCATAATAGTTCTGTAGAATGTAAAGAGGAGACTATGTCCTTTTTAGCAGCCCGTGGGCCCTGCAGTACATGCTAGGCTGAGTAAATGATGTAAAGTTAGAGAGCCATGTGCTCTTCCTGAAATGGCTGCTGTATGTACGACATGCAGTATTTCATATCACCCTGCTGCAATAACTTTGCAGATTGTTTTCCCTTGAGCATTTGTTCATTTTTCTGTGTTAATTGTTATATTGTTATATGTTTGAGTCCCCAGGGAGAAAAGCGCTATATAAATATTATTGTTATTGTTATTGTTATGTAATATGTATATGAGAATGTAATATAATGACTGCCTGTTATGATATAGGTGGGCTCGTGGCCTGGTAGTATACCAGATAGTGGCAGTGTTTCCCAATTGTCTTACAGGTATGTTGCTGTTATTTTTGTATTATTGTTCAGTGTAAAATCCACTATATGATCTTTGTTTTATAATATTTATGGGTCAAAGATTGACTGTGGAAGAGGTGGGCTGGCGGCCTGACAGTATACCAGATAGTGGCAGCGTTTCCCTGTTGTCTTACAGGCTCCAGCCAAGTGCACTCAATAAAACATTGAAACACAGAAGGGGCGAGTGTCATTCTTTTGAGTTCAGTTACAAGATACCCGAGGTGACATGTGACATGATGAGATAGACACGGGTATGTACCGTGCCTAGCACACAAATAACTATGCTGTGTTCCTTTTTTTATTTCTCTGCCTAAAAGAGTTAAATATCAAGTATGTAAGTCCTGACTCAGACAGGAAGTGACTACAGTGTGACCCTCACTGATAATAAATTCCAACTATAAAACACTTTCCTAGCAGAAAATGGCTTCTGAGAGCAGGAAAAATATAAAAAGGGTCAATAGTTCATAAATTTTAGCTCTGGCATACTTCAATGAATGTGTCATTGAGCAAAAACAATAAAACAATTAACACTTAAAAAGTAGATTTAAACATAAAATAAAAGTGTGGAATATCTCAAAAAGTCAGAAGGAAGATAGATACAATCATTTATTTCATTTGTTTATTTTTGCCTCGGGTGTCCTTTAAGAGTTTATACCTGGAGGAGCTGGGGGTGGTGTGAGTGCGAATGCTGGAAGTGTCACAGATGGTGTAAGAAAGAGAGGGTTACACAAACTGCACAAATGCAACCAGTGGAGTATATGCAGGGAAGCTTTAAAAATATCTTCTTAGAATCTGGTTAAATGTCTGAAGTTAAAGTGATACTGTAATGCACTGCTGTAATTTACCCTGGTGGTTAATCTAGGTTATAGTGGAACCCAATACACACTATGGTACACACCAGAAGGTTGTAGACACTTCTTGGCGTAGCAATAGGGAATGCAGTGGTTGCGACAACACCAGGGCCCACCAGAGACCCTCCTTGATCAATCTTATTAACTTTGCATTATAATATAATATAATGAGCACCTCTATATGTACATTGAATAGTTGAATAGTGGTAATCCTTAAAGGGAACCTAAACTGAGAAGCATATGGATTTTTCCTATTAAAAAGAATACCAGTTGCCTGACTCTCCTGCTGATCCTGTGTCTCTAATACGTTTAGCCACAGCCCCTCAACATCAGCGGAAGCGAGGATCCGGCAACGCAGGAGCAGTGGTTTTCAGACTTTAAAGTCTGAAATTCCAGAAGTGAACTGGAGGTGGGGCCCGAAGCATTGGTGAGTGGCTGCGCGGGCACAGGATGTCTGCGGGGGATGATTAGAAGCCCCGGGTGAGTTCAACTCATTTTCCCCTGACCCCCCTACAGTATCCCTTTAAGTTCCCTTTGACAAACCGTTTCCTTACTTTGATTTCACCTCTCTGTCACTGCAGCTGTACTTGGTAAGTGTTGATTCTCAGTATCAATAGAGTTATTGGGGCCCCATGAAAAACTTGCACCGAGGCCCCATGCTCCTTAGTTATGTCACTGCTTGGGGGCACTAAAACTTTGATTTCCAAAATATGCTCTAGACTCTCAGTGTCTCTGTAAATGTCCTAATACCCCTGTGTTGTGTTCCTGTTTCCCACATTGATAACATGCTTATTAGGGCATCAGAGCTTGAATATTATATAACTGAAGCTGGTGCTTGTAGGGCAATATCCAACACAAATTCATTTCTGGCCATAGGGTGCTTCATATGGGTGCCAACAATAGACCCAGTAATAGCCAAAGTATGGACAATGAAGGTTTCATCCCTCGGTGCTTGGACTTACTACTAAAGCCCTGTACACACCAGGGGATTTCTGTCCTCGGCAGGGATCGGTACATAATCCTTTGTGCAACAGTGCTTTACTGATGCTGTACAAATGTGTCACTAGCCTCCAGTCTAGCAACGTGTCTGTTGTTACAGAGGGGGTGAAAAGAGAATGTACAATGCACAATGGAGCAGATTCCAGTAGGCCAAGGAATGGGGAGAACAATGTGATCAGGCAGTGCTTGGGCGTCAGGGATTGCTAAAGATCCAGCATGCCAGATCTATAGCAGAAATCGAGCGGCCACTGTACACATGCTGGAGTCACTCATGTTTCTCGGATGAGCAATGACCGAGATTATTCCAATATGTGTACGTACCATTAGATGGGGTGTCTTTTTAGAAAAGGCTTAAAGAGACTCTGAAGCGACTTTAAAAACAGCTTTTTAGCTTATGTTTAACAAGGGCATGTTTTCCCCAGCTAAAACGCCGCTATCCCACTGCTGAACAAGGGGTCTTTACCCCCCAAATCCCCCCCTGTAAAATTCACTACCTACTTGGTCATAGATTTTGCTCTTCCTGGAGGCAGAGCTAATGGCTGTAGCTCTGCCTCCATGCGCGTCTATCAGCGGTGCATCTCCGCCTCTCCCCCGCCCCTCTCAGTGAAGGAAGACTAAGAGGGGCGGGGGAGAGGCGGCGATCAGCGCTGATAGATGCGCTGAGAGGCAGGGCTGCAGCCATTAGCCCTGCCTCAACAGGAAGCAATCCCCGGACACCACGGAGGGGATTTGGGGGGTAAAGACCCCTCGTTCAGCCATGGGATAGCGGCGTTTTAGCTGGGGCTAACATGCCCATGTAGAATATAAGCTAAAAAGCTGTTTTTAAAGTCAGACTCTCTTTAAGTCTTGGTTCTTGAAGCACATGTGTGGCTGTGCTGCGCCTGCACAGCAGGCCAAAACTACTGCACGGGTGGGGCCATGCTTGCATGGCTGCAGCACAGCCACACTTTTGCCAGCATAGAAGCACAGCCACGGTCAGCAGGGTAGTCCAGGGTAGTCCAGGCACATGATGGAGAACCAGAGGATGTTGAGGGAAACCTTATTAGGATCCAAAGGCCTCCCTCTCCTTAGGTAGATATTTGTATCTGAACGCGAGTTTTGGCTTGGGTTCTCTTGAGCGCTCTTTAGGGCACCATTAGCATTGATCTCAAGCTCTAAGGCACCCACCGAATTTAAAATAAACAGAAAATTGATTTAAACATAGGAGAATAGATCAGGCTGCATTTTACTGGAGCATAGAGTAAATGCAAATGAAATATACTGGTATTTATACATAGCTCTATAATATTCACATTTCAAACTCAATCTTTAAGATCTGTCCAAAAAGAATTTTAAAGCAAATGCAAAACAAAATGGGGATGGACACATCTCTTTTACAGTGACTGTGAGTGGCCTGTTTATAACAGTACTAGAATCTTCTTCATCTGTCATTCTGTTATGTTGTAACTCCTCATATGTTACACTGAGAGAAATGTAACACGTTAATTCTGATGAAAATAAATGTGATGGTGTGGGTGTGATAGTTTTCTCTAGTAGCTGGCTACCTATGGCAAAGCTAGCAGCTAATTCACATGACATATACAGTACAGCAGTCTATGGCAGCTCACTATTAAAGTGTACTTGAAGTAAACCTTGGGTACAAAAACACATATTTACTTAAAGGGGCACTATGGCAAAACATTTTAAAACTTAAAATATGTGTAGACATAAACAAATAGGAAGTATGTTTTTTTCCAAAGTAAAATAAGCCATAAATTACTTTACTCCTATAATGCTGTCACTTACAGTAGGCAGTAGAAATCTGACAAAAGTGACAGGTTTTGGACTAGTCCATCTCTTCATAGGGGATTCTCAGCAAGGCTTTTTTTCTTTATAAAGATATTTCCTAAAAAGGATTTAAACAATGATGCTGTCCAGCTTCCCCGCTCCCTACAAAGTTTTTTGGCAGTTGGACAGAGCAACTGCAATTCACTTAGTGCTTTTGAAAATAAATATATCTCAGAGAATCCCTTATAAAGAGATGGACTAGTCCAAAACCTGTCACCTCTGTCAGATTTCTACAATCTACTGTAAGTGAAGCAACATAGGATAAAAGTAAAGTATGGCTCATTTTACTCTGGAAAAAAAGTACTTCTTATTTGTATATGTTTGCACATATTTTAAATGTTACACTGTTTTGCTGTAGTGCTGTGAGGATCCGCTGGGCTGCCTGCGCATGGTCAGACCTGTTCAGGTCGGCATTCTGCAGGTCTCTGGAAGAGAGACTTTTTGTCAGTATTGCAGCTTGCTGCTGAGGAGGAGTTATGCAAATCCCCTACCTGCCTCCTTTGATGACTGGCAGTATAAAGAGCTATGTTTCCCAGAGTCCTTGGCTGGTCATAAGGGTTAGTTCCTGTGTAACACTCGCCTGGAGTGTCAGCCTTGCTCTTTGTTTGAAGATTAGCCTAGAGTAATTCCTGGAACTGCACTAGGCAGGTTCCCTAGTGCAGTTAGGATTGCATATCTGTTTTGTTTGTCTGTTGCGATTGTCCTGTCCCAGCGGTGGTCGACAGGAAATTGTTCTGTATGTCTGGGTGCTAACCGGAACAGTGGTTGTTACTGGTAGCCCCTTCTGATCTGTTTTCCTGGATCGCACTAGCCTCTTGTGCTAGTGCTGTGGATCCTTCTGGTCTGCTACTCACTTGCTGTACTTGGATCGCACTAGCCTCTTGCGCTAGTGCTGTGGATCCTTCTGTTCTGTCTTCCTGGATCGCACTAGCCTCTTCCGCTAGTGCTGTGGATCCTATCTCTCGCTTGTTCCTGTTTTCGTGTGTCTGTCTTGTCTGCTACGAACGCTTGCTGGAGGCTCAGTGAGGTAACTGTTAAGCAGGCGCTCGCGTCCTCTGCTTCATGTTTGTCTGTCGGTGGTTAGTTAGGCGTGCTTGTCTCTGTTGTGCTTATCACGCGGAGACCGCGCATAAACGCGTGCACTGTTGCGAATGAGTGCGGTGTTCGCATTTAGCTAGCGTTTGTTATTTTCCTTATCTTTTCTTTGTATGATTTGCTGTGCCTTTGCTACTCTTGTGTTCTGCCTTGTTGTAGCCTTCTGTCACCTCTGGCAATCGCCTCACTCGCGATTGCGTTCCTACTTCATATCTGCTGTTGTGTATGCACCGTCGCGGGTTGGCGACTAGTTTGGTGCACACACATACAATCTGTCCCTGTGCTCATTCTCTTCCGCAATCGCTTCTCTTGCGATTGCATTCTCACTTGGTTTCTTCTGTTGTGTGTCCACCGTCGCAGGTGGCGGCTAGATTGGTGGACAAACATACATTCCTCATCTGTGCTTATTCGGTCTTGTGTCGCTGTTAGCAATCGCCATCTCAGGCGATTGCCTTCTCGCTTTGTCTTCCTGGTTGTGTGTTCATCGTCGCAGGGTGGCGACTAGTTTGGTGAACACACATACCCTCTGTCGCTTTGATCTCTCTCTTTCAGGGCTATCTTGCCCTGCGCTTCTTCCCTTCGTACAATTCCTGTCTGGCGTGTGTGGCAGGGCAGAGGAGCTGCCATTTTCCAACTGTCATTTTTCAAATGCCATTTTCCAACTGTCATTTTTCAACTGCCAAATTTCAACTGTTTTTCAACTGTCATTTTCCAACTGCCATTCTCCAACTGCCATTTTCCAACTGTCATTTTTTAACTGCTATTTTCCAACTGCCATTTACCAACTGCCAAATATCAACTGTTTTTCAACTGTCGTTTTCCAACTGCCATTCTCCAAGTGCCATTTTCCAACTATCATTTTCCAACTGCCATTTTCCAACTGTCATTTTTTAACTGCCATTTTTCAACTGCCATTTTCAACTGCCATTTTCCAACTGCCAAATTTCAACTGTTTTTCAACTGTCATTTTCCAACTGCCATTCTCCAACTGCCATTTTCCAACTGTCATTTTCCAACTGTCATTTTTTAACTGCCATTTTCCAACTGCCATTTTTCAACTGCCATTTTTCAACTGTAATTTTCCAACTGCCAATTTCCAACTGCCATTTTTCAGTTGCCATTCTCCAACTGTCATTTTTCAACTGCACTTTTCCAACTGTCATTTTCCAACTGTTTATAACTGTCAATTTTCCAACTGCCATTTTTCAACTGTCATTTTTTAACTGCCATTGTCCAACTGTCATTTTTCAACTGGCATTTTTCAACTGTCAAATTTCAACTGCCATTTTCCAACTGTAATTTTTCAATTGTCATTTTCCAACTGCCAAATTTCATCTGTTTTTAACTGTCATTTTTCAACTGGCCACAAACACCGGCTGCTATGTTGGCTGAACAGGAACGGGGGGGGGGGGGGGGGGGTTGGGGGTGGAAGGCTAGGGGAAAGATTCCTCCAGTCTGTGAACAAGTGGCGGCTGCAACTAACTTATTCGGCGCTCAGGGTCTCCACGCTTCATGAATTGACTCAGCTTCCCCTTCAGCTGTGGGTCCAGGATCATGGTGAACCAGATGTCCTCCCTCTGCCGCATCTGGGCCACCCTGGGGTCTCTGCGCAGACAGCGCAGCATGTGTGTAGCCATGTGGAAGAGGTGCACCACGACAGCCACATCATCGTCTTCATCCCCCGAGATTACATGCCTGTCCTCCTCTTCTGCCTGCTGAGCGTCGGCCTGCCCTTTCCATCCTCGCACCACTGCAGCTATGCTCTGCTGTTCCCCCTCTACAGCAAGGTCCGGGACCTGAAATTCCTCCTCCAACAACTGAAAATAGTCCTCCTCCTGCTGAGAGGTGGACTGTGCAGCTGCCTGCTGATCCAGCTGGGTCAGGGCTGCCTCTGCCTCTTCCAGCAGATTAAACACTGCACTGTCCAGCAGACAAACCATGGGCACCCACTCGCAGACGGATGCCCGCTCCCGGCTTACCATGTTGGTTCCCTGCAGGAAGGGAGCCAACACCACGTACACCTGCCGCATCTTCCACCAATCTGCGTTGGAAAGAACCTGGAGGTGTGTGGTGCCAGAGACATTCTCGTCAACGATGTAGTGCTGGCACAGCCGCTCCAACATTGCCAGGGTGGAGTTCCAGCGAGTTGGTACATCGATGATGAGACAGTGCTGTTGCAGGCCCTTCCGCTATTACAGGTCAGCCAGAATTATGGAGGCGGTGGTGGAGCGGCGGAAATGGCGCACAATTTTCTGTGTACCTTCCAGCAGTGCGTCCTCCCCTGGTAGGTGCACAGGAACCTCTGAGCCTCCAGGTTCAGGACATGGGCCAAACAGGGAACATGGCTGAAGTGTCCCCTTGTTTAGCCCGTGATGAGCACCCCTGGCCTTGAGGTCCTCAATGTTGAATGTTGATTTGCCACCACATTTTATGTTTTGGGGCTAGATTTGCATCACGATTTGTACAATTAAAAAACTGTTAATCTATAAAAAGTCCATAATCAGACGAAACAGTCACAGGTGTCAGATGTGCATAACTGTGAAGAAGGAATGGAAGAAAAAGCCTATGTTGGCTTTTTATCTTCCTATCTTGCTCCCAGTCTAATGACCCATTTCTTGGCTTCAACTTAGTGGTTTTATTTCCAGGCTAGCACTTTTAGCTACCTTTGAAACTTGTTCACACATTCTCTACTCCTACTTTTCCCCTCCCATATGCCCTCTTTTCTTAAAGTGTACCTGTAAGAAAAAAGTGCCCCGGGGGTACTTACCTCAGGGAGGGGAGGCCATTGTATCCCAAAGAGGCTTCCCTCTTCCTCCTAAATAGATGGTATCCAGCACTGGACGTTCTCCTTGTCAGTGTGTGCGCATGCGCAGTAGCTGCTCTCCATTCAGGCTCCAGCAGAAACAACCAAGCCCGATCGCGTCCAATCTACTGCTATACTGCGCAGGCGATAAAAGTGGTACAATTAGTCAAAAGGTTGAAAAACCCTGCTATAGAGGACTCCCACGCAGTCCGCCCATCATTCCCCTGTTGTCTGAAGAATTCTGACAAGGGTTTGTCGGAATGGACATCTGGGCCGCGCTCCTCTTCAGAAGCGAGTGCAGGCACATTGCGCCTGTGCAAGTATGGCTGCACCTACGCGGTAAGCCAGAGCTGCTTGTGTGGAAGTAGCTTCTTGCTTCTGCGCAGGTGCAGCCGCACTCATGTCAGTACCGGAGCGATGGCTGAGGTCCCGAAGACTGCGTGAGAGAGTCTGGAGGTTCCAGTGACTTTCCTTCCCTCAGGCAAGTACAGGTAGTCCCCGACTTATGAATGACCCGCCGATACGAACGGCATGGATTCTCTGTTTCCATGGGAACAAGCCCACAATTTTTTTTTAAAAATTGGACTTGTAGTTTTTGAGAAAATCGATTTTAAAAAAATAAAAGAAAAAATGGCTTTTAAACTTGTATAAGTTTTAAACAGCTACAGAGGGCAGAGGTGACACAGAGGGGGACACTGCAGGCACAGGGGGGCACAGAGGAGGTACACGGGACAGAGATAGCACAATGTTCCGACTTAAGAACAGATTCAGGTCAAGAACAAACCTACAGTCCCTATCTCGTTCGTTAACCGAGGACAACCTGTATTCAATTTTTCAAATACTCAGGTTCCCTTTCAGTGTACTGGTGAAGAAGCTAGAGTTAATTTTCTCCTGCATGCATGGTACCATTAATTCACTTGGCATAATGTTCTTTATTAATAGGGAAAATAATGGCAGATGAACTATGTGTTTACAGAAATAAATTATTTTCAGGGGCTTATCTGGATTCTTCTAAAAATACCCCTTTCATTGTAAATGAACATTATATCATTAACCATCAAACTGATAAACATCATACATTAGCACTACTACTAACACCACTACTGTAGCATGTGTCTGTCATTACTTTCTTCCTGTTTCCATGGTGTCACAGATATTTATAGTGCAATGTCAACCAGCAAGCTAAAGCATTGTGTTTTGATGATTAACATGCAGAAACAAACTCTAAACAATCCCAAAGGATATGGAACAGGTCTGACGGAAATATTTAGGACGCAGCAGTTCAAGATTTGAAATTTTCTTTTACATCATTTCCTACCTCTGTTGCTTGTGTGCTCAACACTTTTTGAAATGTATAATTGCCATCACTTGTTATTTTTTTACAAAAAGGTGGGTGGTAACCGCCCACTCTGTTCCAGGACAGTGCCGGGACCAGGATAGCCAATCCAAGGGTAACCGTCAACAAGGGAAGGTCCATAAGAGACAAGTAATTTTATTGTGGACGTATCCAAATCACCATATCATGCAACTATGCAACTATGAAACAACTAGTTGCATGATATGGTGATTTGGATACGTCTACAATAAAATTACTTGTCTCTAATAGACATTGTGCGGACCTTCCCTTGTTGACGGTTATTTTTTTACAGTTCTGCATTTTTATGTGCCTGTGAGGCTTTGGTTTCAAGAGTCACAATTTATCATATAAACCTCATAAAATAAGAAATGCATAAAGAAGGGTGTTTTTTTTTACATACACTAGAGATTTAGTGAAGTTACAAAATGATTTTTGCCTTTTTTATGTTCCGCTATCATAGCAGTGCTTTTTTGTTTATCAGCACCCATTAAAACGTACCCAGGTTAATCCCATCAAAGAGGCTCTCACAGAGGTACACCACTGAACTGTGCTTGGAGCATGTGGACCTCAAAATATTGATTAAACATCTGTATACTTAAAGATATTTAAATGGAACCAGAGAGGATGAAATATACATACCTGGGGCTTCCTCCAGCCCCATACGTACGGATCGCTCCCACGTCGCCATCCTACGCTGCCTGGATCCGCCGCCACTAGGTCCCGTCATTGCTGCGAGTTGGCCAGTCGGCCGGCGGACGCGGCCAATTCTCCGCATCACAGGGTGCTCTCTCCATACAGATACGTATGTGGCTGCCTACTGCGCAGCCGCATGCGTACGGGTATAGAGGGAGCCCCGGTGATGCGGACAATTGGCCACGTCCGCCGGAAGTGACGGGACCCGGTACCGCCGGTACAGGAAGCGGAGGATGGTGGCGTGGGAGCGATCCAGGCTTATGGGGCTGGAAGAAGCCCCAGGTATGTATAAAATCATTTTCTATTTTGGCTGGCCATTCCTCTCTGGTTCCCTTTAAAGCAAACCTGAAGTGAAAATAAACTTATGAGATGATTTATTGTATGTATTTTACAGAAAGTAAATTAAATATAGAACTGAGCCTCATATTTTTATGTCCAGTTTAAGTGCTTCATTCTAAGGCTTCATTGTGAAAAGCAGCAGTGACAAATCTGCCTTTCTGAATGAAAAAGTTTAAATTATACTAGTTTGAACATTCCAGCACTAAAATCCTATCACATGCCTTCTCTCGCTCAGCTACTTAGCTGTTTTATTTACTTTTCAGAATACTCACTGAATTCCACAAACTGTTCAACAACACTTGTTTGTATAGATTGCAAAGTTTTTTTGTTTTTTTTTTAACTCTTGCTGTAATAGAAATCAGAAAGGGACTTCAGACAATATCTTATTAG
Source organism: Hyperolius riggenbachi (assembly GCF_040937935.1). Lineage (NCBI taxonomy): Eukaryota > Metazoa > Chordata > Amphibia > Anura > Hyperoliidae > Hyperolius > Hyperolius riggenbachi. Next base: position 136,990,218 of record NC_090650.1, on the reverse strand, counting down.
AGTGAGTACTACATGTACTTATGTTTATCTCATCATGTCAAATGTCACTTCATGTATGCTTTAAACCAGCTGTGACACGCATATTCTGTTTTTGTATGATCCTCTTTCTGTTATCCTCTTGCTTTCCCAGCACAGCCATTCTAGGATAATACATCTCTTCACTTCATGCCCCCACTAGGATGAGTGAATACCAAATCAAAAGGAACCTGCTGATGACTGCATTTATATGGCTTAATTGGTCTCATCATGTACTCTAAGGTTCATCTAAACAGACATCTGGGGCCTCCTTATTATTAAAGGGGCTGATATTGTTCAGGTAGCAGAGCCCCATGCTCATCGGCTCAACTGTTCTGCCACTACCAGCCAGCATGGGTTAAAAGGAGTCAAAGAAGCTTGGCAGGGGAGCTATGTCTTATGTTACCAGATATAGAAATAAATAACAAACAGAAAAGTTTGGCAAGAAATGATGCATGATGCTAAATACAGCTCCACAAAAGCAGTATAAATCACCCAGTGTCTTGCTTAACCAGTTCGCATTTCAGGGGGTTTTACCCCTTAAGACTTCTGACTATTTTGGCAAATCAGCTGTGTCGCAATGTTAAAGCAATAACTTTTTTTTATTACTTTTGTCATCAAAGTGATACACATATTGGTGCTTTTAGGACAATCTAGGCGTTTTTCTAATAATATTTGTTTCTGATAATTATTTAATTTTATAGGCATTGTATAGAAAAAAATTAGGTTTTAAATGCAGAAAAGACACATTTTTCCATTTTACACCATAACTTTCACATGACAAGTGACACAGTTATAAAACACCTCCAAATATATTATTTATTGTATTCTGGGTAAAATGATACTCAACATGCTATATTTCATCACTAGTTGTGAATGTGGCATACTATTATAGCCAGCCTGTGCGTTTGAAGCGACTGGATCTGATCGCTATGGCGCACAGTTTGTGGACCCCAGTGCTGTACAGATACATTGCTAAACATAGCAATGTATCTGTACAGTGTTGGGTCTCGGAACTGTTGCCCTAGCGATCGCATCCCACCACTACGGGCAGCAGCCATTAGAAGTGTCCCCTGATCTCAAGGCTAAGTATAGGTACACAAGGGGTTAATTAGGTAAGCATTATTACTTTGCTGGGGGGTTGTGAGCACTTTATTTTTTAATGGGGACATTGATTTTTTACGTTTTTTTAATCTGTGAACTTTTTTTTCTGTTAACATGAATGAGTGCTGCTATTAGCAGCAGTCATTCACATTAAATTGCGTGCATGAGAATGGGAATGACGAGAGAACGCACGTGCCCACGCGGGAGCACAATTGCATGTGCACAGGCACGCGGCAAGGGTTAAAAGTGCATGACATGAATTTCACGTCCTGGAATGCACAGGAGGGATAATCAGGACTTCAAATTCACGTCCAAGAATCTTAACAGGTTGAAGTTCCGTTGTAATGCTGCCCCAAGAGGTTAAAATTGCACAGGTATTGGGAAGACTAAACTAACAGCTGTACCTACCATTTACTTATGTTCAAAGTAGGAGAGTTTAAAGGAAGGGGAAAAACTGTGATCTGCTCTACGTCTGCAAGTCAGAGTCAGTGCAGGAACCAGGGACTCAGACCCAAACCGGTAAAATTGAAGAAGTGGGGTTCAGCACAATGTCCCATTAAATGCAAGCTTTTATTGGATCAGATAAAACCAGTAACAACAAATAGCTGACATGTTTCAGACACTCAATGGTCCTCAATCATAGCACAAAAGTGAGTTTGAAAGCTTGCATACATCAAGTATTTTATCTACTACAGTAGTCTGCACCCACCAGCAGAGAGGGATGAAAAGCTTGTCAATACTACACTGGACCTAGAAGCCACCTACATGCCAGCCTTTCACAGTCTACTAGCAGACTCTCTCAGCAGGAGACTCTTGGACAACAACAAATGGTTATTGAAAAAAATTAGAATATTTTCAGACCACATAACAAATAGAATTGGTGGCCTCAGAAACACTCATATATGATTGGTGGAAACAGATGCCTTGTCCCAATCATGGAACTTTACTCTGGACTATGTTTTTCCTTCAAAACGAATTATCTGAAAAGAGCCAATAAAGCAAAACAATGAATTAGCAGAGGATCCTAAAACTCAGTCCAGTTCACTTAAAACCGAAACTCGTCCTTACTACACCACCTTTTCTGGTACTCATTAACTGCATACAGTGCTTTTGACTTTCAGGTAGAGCAGATGCCACCGGTAGTATTTCTGAATACACACCACATTGGAGGTCATTGATTTGAGTTTGCACATCTTTTGGTATGATAGCTTGGTAGATGTGCCAACCAAGCCAATACTATATGTAAACAGTAATTCACCAAACAGATCAACAGTTCATAATCAGATAAACAGTTCATAAGTTTATTGTAGATTCTAAAATATCTGGGTTATGTAAAGACCCCTTCCTCAGGGAAAGATAATGTAACGATCGGTGCCAGCACGCAGAGAGAATCTGATTATTGGTGATCTGCAGTATCACCAAGAATGCAGATATATACCTGATTATTGATGATCTGCAGAATCACCGATAATACAGATATATTGCTATATATTGCACCTATATAGTGTGAGTGTTTGGTGCAACAGTAATAACTTTGAGTGAGGACCACCCAAGGAGCAGGTGGTCCTTGGCAGTATGAAAAATACCTCCCTTTGGAAGTGCAGAGATCTTGCAGCAGCCTGAGACATCCAAGAGGCGGAGTCCCAGGCTGAATAGCAAGAAGACCCGGTGGCTAGTGACCCCTGGAAGATGGGCGTCACAAGCAGGTCTGGAGAATAACACAAATGATAATACAGTTCCCTAGTCTTGGGTGCGAGGTCCGTGGTCTCAGCACCCTGGAATTAGTCTGGAGTATAACACAAAGATAATACAGTTCCCTAGTCTTGGGTGCGAGGTCCGTGGTCTCAGCACCCTGGAACTAGTCTGGAGTATAACACAAATGATAATACAGTTCCCTAGTCTTGGGTGCGAGGTCCGTGGTCTCAGCACCCTGGAACTAGTCTGGAGTATAACACAAATGATAATATATATATATATATATATATATATATATATTTGCAGGACTCTGCCACCCCGCCCGAGCCACTCAGCCAATCAGGAGTCCAGCAGGAATCAGCTGATCGGCTGATCCATCTCCAGCTGGTATAAAGGTCCTGACTTCTGGCAGGCACGCGCGTAGCTCTCCATCCAGGTGCACTAACAGAGCCAGCCACACCAGACACACACTGCTGCGTGCAAACCGCCGCGTTGGACGCGCAAACAGCCGCCTTGCTGCCAGTACATGCGGCGGCTTTTCCGCGATCTATCATAGTGTCAGACGCATGCTGCTGCATACAAACCGCCGCGCTGGACGCGGAGCCAGCCGCCTTGCTGTCAGTACACGCGGCGGCTTTTCCGCATTTTCTCACAGATAAGTCACAATGTTTCTGAGAGACACAGAAAATAGAATTTCAAAACAATCAAAATAGGCATCACTATGCCCATAGTCCACAATCCAAAAGAGATCACTGAGCATGTAAAGGAAACAGGGAAATAAATACCACATAGACACATCACAGTGCCCACAGTGCTCTACTATAACCAGCTATCCTCCAAACTGCAAAGAAAATGTGACAATTACCTTATTAATGAACGCACCATAAAATGAAACTAACCTGGTTTGCTGGCAGACATTACAGATCCAGGCTTTATCTTTCTTTTGGTAGGAGCTGCAGTTTTTGCAGATGTTGAATTTGCATTCCAGACAGCGGCGTTTGGAATTGATGAGAAAGGTAAACGGGGAGCAGCATCGGATACAGCAGTGTTCATTGAACTTCTGTTGCTTTGACAGAATGGAGCACTTGTTGCCTTCTTCATCCAGCTTTTGCTTTAACTCACTGATAAGAGAAGACATATGAGGGTCAGTAAATTGTGCAAATGCAAAAATCCAAGTTACAGCTACTAATATGTGTAATGAAAGCATTTAAAGAATTCTCTGAGTTTTTGTATACTTAATAGCAAATTAGACCTTTCCAGTTAAATGGGGCAGTTAGGCCCCATTCACTCTTGAGAGTTTTGCCGTCAATTTTTGCAAAATGCTCAAACGCTAGTGCTTTTGAAAGCGCTAGTGTAATAAACCCTATGGGCCCATTCTTACTTGGGCGATTTGCGCTAATCGCCGCAAATCACCCAAAATCGCAAAACACAAACGCGTAGCCTGCACCATTTTCAGGCGATTTCCCGGTGATCGCGTTTCAGTGCTATAGAAGCGCTAAACGCGATAGCTGAGAAATCGCTGCACTGTCCAGTGATTTTTCTGCATGAAATTGCGGAAAAATCACTCCCACAAAACGCCAGCAAAAATCGCCAGCATTTTGCGTTTCTAAATGTAAATGGGGCCTCAGTGATGAGAGATATTGTAGATACTTCAGAAATTTCATAGCAATATGCCTAACAAAACTTCTCAGGCTCAAATTTATCAGCGTAATTTTCAACCTAGTCTGGAACTCACAGTGCTAAAATGACAGTTGAGTTATAACTCCTGGATATACTGTATGTCTGTGCTGACATTTGATGTAATGTGTTCCCAATGGCATTTACAATAGAAGTACATTCTGCAAAGGTGCTTATTGAAAGTACTCATATGACACTTTGCCTTTCACTTCCCAAGAACTCATCCAAATATGGCTCTGGTTTGACAGCAGTCCATTGTGCTAAATGGTGCACTGATACAGTCAAAAACTTATAGATGCTCCTGAATAAACACAGCTATTTTATCAGTTCTTGTATCTTTTCCTTCCCTCCATCAAGAGGCACATGTAAAATGACTATCACACACAAAAACTGAATCATCTGGGGAAACAGATTTGAGCAGAGCTCTGTGGAGAAGCATCACGGGCCTATGTGCTGTACAGGACTCTTGCTATGGTGGGATGCAGAGGGAGGGCTACGTGGGTCACGACAGACCATGAGGGGTAAGGAGGAGAACAATAGCCTGGGCCAGCATTTGGACGAGATGATCTGACAGGCCCAATCTCTTGTTGATGCATTCTACTCGCTTTACACATGCTAGATTATTTGGAGAGGCAGCCCTTACTGTCCACTTTGTCCAAAAACCATCTAATATGTGTTCAACACTTAACTTCACAGAGCTACACATGACTGTACCTACACTTATTCCTTGTTAGCATCACTATGGGGGTCATACACCATTATCAGGCTCACAGTGGGAAGACAGAACTTTACGTTGCATGGTAGCCCGAAAGGACACTCAAGTGGTCCTTATATGGTACCCAGAGAATTTTTATGGAATCAGATTATAGCCTTCTTTGTACAACAGAACACCCAAGCAGCTCAGGGTTAACTAAAACCACTGGGAAAGTATATGGAACTAAAAGAGAACGAAAAGCACTCCTACTAAAAGGCAGTACCTTTTTAAAATAATAGTTATTTGGGATAAATCAGTTTAAGTGAGTAATTGTGGTTACCCACAATGCACCACTACTGAATATGCAAATGATCTCTTTATGCAAATTATTTCTTTATGCCCCTGAAGCCAGGCTTACATGCAGAATAGCTGGTGTATAGTGAGCCTATAGAGCTATAGAGCTTATACATTGTACACAGCCACATCAACCCAACATGCAGACAACCTGTTTCAGACTTATGGTCCTCATTAGTGTATGGCACAGATTGATATAGTTCTATGGGGTAAGGCTTAGACCAGTACAACAGAATACTAAAGCAGCTCAGGTGACCCAAAACCACTAGGAAAGTGTAGGGGACTATAAGAGACCAAAAAGCCCTCCTACTTTGTGTGACAGATTGATGGTAGCTGAATTGTACTTTGCACATTGAACGAACATCAAAAGTCTGTACATAGCTTCAGACAGGAGTGCTGCATTCAGAAATCCATTGTTTTTTCTCTCTACAGCAACCGCAGACATCAGTATGAAATATTCATATGAAGCCAATGCACACTTTCAATTTGCATATTCATTCTAGAATACCTAAGGCTCATATAATTCTTTATATTCAAATGGCACTTTTAGAAATGACCTTCTATGTGTTAAAACCTCAAAGCCAGCCCCCCTCCTCTGAGATCTTTGGTGGCGGCACTATTATCCTGCAGTATTAAATCAAGTGAAGCACAGCATTAGTATAATTCTACGACGCTAACACAGAAAATTGAATGGTAGTGCACTGGCTCTCTTTCTCTAGCATGCATATCCTCCCCTGCCTATAAAATAAATCTGACACTCACAGCATGAAAGAGATTGTAGGCTGAGATTGCAGAATAATTCACAGCTCTAATGAGATTCTCTGAAAGGAAGCATGTATCAAACACGCCATCCTCTCAGCATCCATCAATTACAGCCAGGCTGATAATTGAACAGTCTCAGGCAAAAGTCTTAAGATCACTGACAGCAGCAGCTTATGGGTTAAATAAGCTATGACATCATCAGGAGGCTACGAGTGGTCACACAGCAGAGCTCACATGTTAATGCCATCAGTCTGTGCTGTTGTCACAGCAGCGATACACCCAGCTAGTTATAGCAAGTCAATGTTTAATGGTGCATTTCAGAACAATATGTAACTATTTGCATTTGACACAATTGTTTCACACTGACAATGCTTATTTACACTTAATTGGCAATCAGTCATTTCTTTCGCAGGCTGGAACAACCGCTGCTTCATTGTTTCCGTCACAGCACATAAACAAGTCCAATTGCTAATGATATTGCGAATGTCATTTTCCATTTGGATGACTATAATAATAAAATGTTATTGCAATACAATATCCCACGTGTATTACCTGAAACAGCTGTTTTGTTGAAGGCTATTTAAATACTATTTCAAATAGATTTGGAATGCCTACTGCTCATCAGTTGTTGAAGCTGAATTCTGCTACAATTTTCTGCTGTCAGGAGTAACCAATTCAAATGGCCATTTTTAGAAAAGCTGCCCATATAGGAATGGATAAAACAAAACACCGGACTTTAACTTCCATAGCTATCTCCCTCCTTCTCGCTTTTACTTGTGCTCACGCCACCTGATGGCCAAAATAGAGAACTGTATAAAGGAATGCTTGTACACTTCCGATACCATTTAGAAGCTGGTTTCATTTGTAATCAACAGAATATGTTTACTCCTATGCAAAATGTATTTATTAATTCTTGTCAGCACACTAATTATATAAGGCATTTATTTATAATAATTTGAAAAGGTAATGTAACCCAAGCTGCCACAATAAATTCCACTGAGTCTGATACACTTTTTAGGTACATTTAGCTTAATTTCACACTAAACAGTAACTTTTGAACACTCTGAATTGTAAAGTATCATATACAGTTAGATCCTTGGCAGGCTCTAGACTCTTTGATGCCCGAAGCAAACATTGTGAGAATATGTGATTCTGCTTCATGGTAGAGCCGACCCTGTCTTAGCTCTTTACTTTGAGATAGGTTTTAACCAGGGCTGTGGAGTTGGAGTTGAGGAGTCACAATCAGAGCAATTTTGGGTACCTGGAGTCGGAGTTGGTGGTTCGATAAACTGAGGAGTCGGTGTCGGATGATTTTTGTACTGACTCCACAGCCCTGGTTTTGACTACTGGAGATAGCAAGAAGTAACTTCAAATAAGTTTCCAGTACATGTAGTATGAGAATTTACCTTGGCTTGTAATTGTTTGCTTACAGTTTACTCATTGCACATAACTGTGAGCGTCCGATAATAAGTCAAGAGAAATACCCAGAATAGTTTTGTGTTTATTGCAGCTGGCTGGCACCTTGGATCTCAAAAAAATTAAAAAATAATTAAACTGACTCAAGGTTTCATGGCTTTGTACAGTTTAGACTAGCGTATGAGAAGAGATTTTTTAATAAGTAAAGTAGGGGATGGAAACAGTGGCTTCCTTATTCTTTTGCCTACAGCATACATATGTTTCACTGATTGTTAGGGAGTATCATAGTTCTACACTGCTATAATGAGAGCCCTCTTTGTTGTTGATAAAACTGTGAAAGGTATTTCTGAGCTAAAAAATTACTGGTTGCTCTTAATTTGGCAGAGCAGTTATGAAGCTAGTGAAGCATAATCAGTTGCAGTAAATCTACAAAACTTCCACAGACCTACAAAAAAAACATATTTAGAAGTGACAAAAAAGAGATGACTGAATCATCAATCCTATGTCTGAGACAGGCCCTCTGTCATCAGTCTCCCAGCAGTGATCGCCGCTAGGAGACTGTTAGACGGCGAAACCGCTGTCTATTTACAATGTACAGTGCTGCGATCTAAGGCAGCGCTGTACTGAAGACAGCCGTGGTATTCGGCTGTCACCCTGGGAGGCTCAGAGAGCGATCGGCTCGCATAGGCTGATGTCTATGAGAGCTGATTGCTGGGATTGGCTGCCGGGGGGAGGAAGGGTAGGAAATTTAATAAATAAAAAAATGAAAAAAGTATTTAACCTCCTTGCCGGTTATCCCGTGCTGAGCTCAGGGTAAGCCGCCGTGGAGGATTCCTCAGGCGATTTGCATAATTTTTGTTTTCAAACACGCAGCTAGCACTTTGCTGCAGTGGCCTGAATTGTAAAAAATAGCCTGGTCACTACGAGGGTGTAAGCCTACGGTCCTGAAGTGGTTAAATTACTGCCTCAGGAGGCTTTGGAAGCACTCTTGTTCCTGAGTGCTTCCGAAGGGGAGCAAAAAGTACGTTTCTGACTCTTTTTTTTCAGTCACTTGACATTTACTTTAAAATAAGTTGCCCCAAAGTTTTCCTATTAAACATGTAGGGCTTGATTCACAAAGCGGTGCAAACTGTTTAGCATGGGTGTGCTAAACAGTTAGCACGTGAAGTGCTTTTCGCTGACTTTTGCGTGCGCAAAGTGCCGCGATTCGCGCGATCACGGACTTTTGCGCACGCAATTTGCCGCAACGCGCAAAAGTCCGCGAAAATCACTTCACATGCTAACTGTTTAGCACACCCGTGCTAAACAGTTTACACCGCTTTGTGAATCAAGCCCGTATTGTTTTCGATGCACTAGCCACCTCCTTTTGTGTCACCCAAATAACATCTCCTGCATTTACCTTTGTGTTATTCAGGGCACAACTAAATCTAAAGCTACATATGCACGTTAGATTAAGGTGGATCCGAGATGAACTTTTACTCATTGCATAATTGTGTTCCTTTCTTATTGTTTATAGGGCATTCCTCAAGCCAAATACTTTTTTTTTGTTTTAATGCTCTAATTCCCTATAAACTAAACAAGCCACGCCCACCGGTTTTCAGACAGCCAAGGCACTTTCAGACAGTAGCACGGGCTCATGGGAGCTCAGTCTGGGCAGGAGGAGGGGGAGGTATTTCTAGCCAGAGATTTCAGAGGCAGAGGGGAGGAGGGAGGGGGAGGGGATTACGTTTTTTTGCTCAAGATGCGGATAAGCCTGCCTCTGTGTAATGTTTACAAACAACATGGCTGCTGTCCTATCACAGGAAGAACGAATCATATTTTATTAAAGCTGTTTGCAGCTAGATTTGTTGTGTAAACTATCTAAACTTTAGATAAAATATATAGACAAGTCAATTGTTATAGTTAGTTTTTCATCTCCCATCCGCTTTAAACTCGGCAGGTAACTGCCTCTGCCAGGACTAGCATGGTTACAGCAGTAATTGAAATAGGCCTGTTGACTTGGCCAAGGATACTGTCCTCCCCACTCCCCCTACCCACTTTATGATGCTCCTCATGCACCACTCTGTCTATCTTCCTGCCCCATGCATAGCTCCAAGGGATCGAGTCCCCATCCGTCTATGACTGCATGTGCATACAAGGCATTAACCACTTCCGGATTCTCAGTGCGTATTTATACGCCCCTGAATCCTGAAGTTTATTCCATGGAAGGCCGTTCCATGTCAGTTCACGGAGGGTGTCTCTCCGTGAACACCCTGCGAGCCGATCGGCGGCTCGCAGGGTAAATGTAAACACACGGGGAAGACCTTCCCCGGTGTTTACATGTATACGGCACTGCTGCACAGCAGCGCCGTAGAGGAGATCGGTGATCCCCGGCCTCTGATTGGCCGGGGATAACCGGCATCTGATAGGCTAAAGCCTATCCCATCAGGCGCAGGACGGAAATCCGTCCTGCGCCGCTCACAGGGGGAGGGAGAGGGAGGGGAGGGGAAGGAGGCCAGGAAGCGCTGCGGAGGGGGGCTTTGAAGAGCCCCCCGCAAGCGCAAGCAGCCGGCGGCGATCAGACCCCCCCCCCAGCAGGACATCCCCCTAGTGGGGAAAAAAGGGGGGAAGTCTGATCGGCCTGGCTGCTATCTGATCTGTGCTGTGGGCTGGAGAGCCCACGCAGCACAGATCAGCACAAAATGTCATGGTATAGAAGTGGTTAATACTGATTCAACTAAAGTGAGTGAAATGTATTTTCAACTGCCATCAGCTGGAAAAAATATTTAAAATAAGTTGACCAAATTAACTAACAGTAAGTGTAACATCCCTTTTCTTACTTTTTTTTAGTACATTTTTCAATTGGTAGGTTTCAGAAGGTGTTTTGTAAATTAGATTTAAAAACAAAAAAACTAAAATCATGTCCTGGGAGAAAATGCAGGTGTAATATTATATGAATCAGTGCCTTAGTGTGTTTCATTACTGCTGTATAATGTAAGTACATATTTTCCACCTCTATTTACAATTCATTAGCTGACCTGTACAATTGTGTACCATTCGCATATAAATCATTTATTTGTAACTGTATCTATTATTTCTACATTTACAGTGCCATGGAAGATACTGGTGCTATATAAATATAAAAGTAATAATATGCTAATGACCCACACCCATAGCATTACATTAGCAAGAGCTTTTCAAATCACAAAGCGCTCAGAAAAGCGCTCCTAGTGGGTTCCAGACCTCATGGCTGGAATCCACTAGAGCGTTTTTTTTGAGCATTATTAGGGAGCACTTTAAAGCGCTAGCGCTTTCCCTAAATGCTCTGCCAATGTAAATAAACAAGTACCACAGTAGGGATTGTGATTAGCAAAATCACAGTTGCAGGACATGCTGCATTTTGGGAGCATTTGCGATTCAATGTAAAGTATTGAAGCGCTGGCAAATTGCTCATGAATCACTACACACAGCGATTTGTGTGCGATTTGAAATTACTGCAAACTGTAAAATAAATTATGATAAATTGAAAGGACCAATCAAAATTAAAATCGCTAATCACAAATCGCTACACAATTTCTGGCAAAAAGCTTACACTTTTTAAAATCGCTCCCAAGAACCGCCAGAAAATGCTCATGAAATCGCTCACAAAACACTAATTAAAAACGCTAGCGATTTATAGTGGGTTCCAGGCCTCAGACTTTTTATTTTATACATACACAGACCTTGAACTTTTAAGATTCAGACATGGGTTATGGTTTGTTAAATCTGAAGAGATCTTAAGTAGTGAGATAATTCTGGAAATGACCAATTGGTAATTTTAATGTTTGGGAATATTTTGTCAATCTTCCCAAACATTAAAAGACAAAACAAATTGATAACAATAAAGATTAAGGTATTCAGCCACATTAGAAGTAGAAATCAATATCATAATCTAAATGAAATGTATTTTGTGAGATGGATTTCTGCCTCTTCTATTGTTTCTGTGCACCTTAATCTTTATTGTTCTTACCAGAAGGTCTCTTTTGGGTCTCCTGCATTCAGTTGCTCCCAAGGAAATGAATTATTTCAAGAACAGTGTTGAGCTGAAGACTGATTGCAGTATTGATTAAAATAAGCATTGCAGAGTAGAATGACTTTGCATTAGATTTGTTTTGTCCTTTTTCTCTGTTATTGCCTGGCTCAGTAATGTATCGGCTTGAACAAGCAATTAATAAACTTAGTAATTAAGATTATATAAAAAAGGGTGCTCTTTATTCATCGCCGTGACTGTCTCTCCCCGCCGCTCTCATTCTTCTTTCACTGAGAGGGGCGGGGAGAGGTGGAGATCCGCAGAGATTGACTCCAGTAGAGGCACAGCTACAGCACAAAGCTCTGCCTCCCCGGGCCGGAAAATCCACGACCTGGAAAGTCATGGAATTTTGCCCCGGTATTTGGGGGGTATAATGCTTTTGTTCTGCCGCAGGAATGCTGCGTTTTAGCACTGTTAACATTGCTTAACATAAATAGTAGGTAAAAATAAGCATTTTAATAGGCTTCAGACTCTCTTTAAAGAGACACTGAAGCGGAAAAAAAAATTATGATATAATAAATTGGTTGTGTAGTACAGCTAAAAAATAAAGCATTAGGAGCAGAGACATAAGTCTAATATTTGTTTCCAGTACAGGAAGAGTTAAGAAACTCCAGTTGTTATCTATGCAAATTGCCATTGAGCTCCACGACTTTGAAAGTGTGACGATTAATGCCACAACTCAGATGTCTGATTATTGGTGATCTGCGGAATCACCAATGATGCAGACGCTATACCCGATTATGTGTGATCCGCAGAATCACTAATAATACCAGTATAGCAAGACCAAGAGCAGAGTGTGTAGTGTTTGGTGCAACCGTAACTTTAATAGTTTTTACAGAACCTTACCGTAGGAGTTGGTAAGGTACAATCTGGACACAAACAAGACAGATTAGACATAAGGCTCCCCAGTGGGGCTGGGAAGAACATGGACAGAGAATGCGGAGATAGTATAGCTAGTCTCTGCCAGGGATGCCGGCGAGAGACAAGAACCAATCAGACAGATAATCACAGATATTCACCAGATAGCAAACTAGTCCTATCAGAGGAGCTAGCTTAACTGGCAGCAAGAAACTACCCCAGGCCTTTCCAGTGGAACAGGAAAGGTGAGACAAGGGACTTAGACCGCTTTGGTCAAACCTTCAAGACGAGCTAAGAAGGTACCATCAATTACTAAGCTATACCTCATCAGTGGAGCAGGTGAGGGCAGTAAATACACAACAGGTGCTCATCAGTGGAGCTGATGAGCCTCAAACACCACGCAGGCTAGGCCCCTACAGAGGTGCTGGCTGGCACTAGATACACGGCAGTACTAAACACGGCCAGACCTCTGGGGCTCTGTGAACACACTAACAGATATGGCAACCTTATAGTTTGTGAAGACCTCACCAGAGGGGCTGGTGAGGTACTATCAGTACGCTGAGTGAGCACAAGGTACAAGTTCCAGCAAGCTGGAGAAAGACTACTGAAGAGGCTGAATCTCCCGAGGAGCGGGTGAATCAGACTGTACTGCAGCCTAGGAGACACAGTATAGTACAAATACAGATTACCTAATGAGCAGGTAATCAAGGCTGAACAACAGCCTAGCAGAACTGCTTCACCAGCAGAGCTGGTGTAGTAAACACCTCTCCAGTGGCGAGGGCCCACTGGTGAGTAGAATGGCCAGGCAGGCAAGGTTCAGCAACAGAGAGGCAAGTGGCAGTACACAATCGTGAGACAGGAGAGTAGTCGGTAATCAGGCAGAGGTTCAGCAACAGGTAAGCAGATAGACGAAAGTACAGGATCAGAAAACAGGATCAGAGTCAGAGTAATCGCTAAGAGTCATACACAGGAGATCAATCAGAAAACAATATCCTAGTCTGGGTGTGAAGTCCTTGGCATCAACACCCGGGAACTAGTCTAAACAATAATAATAACAAGATATCAATATCCTAAGCTTGGGTGTGAGGTCCTTGGTCTCAACACCCCAGGACTGGTCTAAAGTATAACACAGGAATGACACAGTAATCCTAAGCTTGGGTGTGAGGTCCCTGGTCTCAACACCCTGGAACTGGTCTAAAGTATAACACAGGAATGACACAGTAATCCTAAGCTTGGGTGTGAGGTCCCTGGTCTCAACACCCTGGAACTGGTCTAAAGTATAACACAGGAATGACACAGTAATCCTAAGCTTGGGTGTGAGGTCCCTGGTCTCAACACCCTGGAACTGGTCTAAAGTATAACACAGGAATGACACAGTAATCCTAAGCTTAGGTGTGAGGTCCCTGGTCTCAACACCCTGGAACTGGTCTAAAGTATAACACTGGAATGGCACAGTAATCCTAAGCTTGGGTGTGAGGTCCCTGGTCTCAACACCCTGGAACTGGTCTAAAGTATAACACAGGAATGACACAGTAATCCTAAGCTTGGGTGTGAGGTCCCTGGTCTCAACACCCTGGAACTGGTCTAAAGTATAACACAGGAATGACACAGTAATCCTAAGCTTAGGTGTGAGGTCCCTGGTCTCAACACCCTGGAACTGGTCTAAAGTATAACACAGGCATGACACAGTAATCCTAAACTTGGTCTGAGCGCTGACACACAAGCGTTCACGACAACAGACAGCGCCAGATTGAAGCCCGAAGGCTTAAGAAGCAGAGGAGACCTCACTGGCACGCCCCCTGCAGCCAGCCAATCCGGGGTGCCGTGAGTCTCCTCTGCCGTCAGCTGACCAGCAGGTCAGCTGACGATCCCTCTCCCCGCATAAAGGTCCTGTCCACGCGTGCGCCCGCGTGAGACAGCGACCCTACAGGGAAAAGTCAGTTCCGTCCCCGGCGTCCTAGACGCCGGAGAGACGGGCAGGGATCCAGAGGCAGCCGCGGTGGCGATGCCGTTCGCCGCGGCTGCGCTCATTACAGTAAGTCGCAGAGAGCTCTGACTTCTGATTAGGTTATCTCAACTGTATTGTTTTTTTCTTTTGCAGAGAACAGTTCAGGACAGTTCAAAAGTTCACTGCCTGTTCTATAAAAACATTTAGAATGCTGAATAATGTGTAAACTGCAAATATTACAGAATGATGCAATGTTATAAAAAAAAAAAGCTGTATAACTGAAAATAAAAATATGAGAATATTTTTTTTTTGCTACCAATGTTCTAGTAATTACCTCTACTACACAACCAATTCATGATATCATCATTTTATCATTTTATTTTGGCTTCAGTGTCTCTTTAAGCTTTAAACACATCAAGATTTTAAAATTAATTTTTAACTTTGTTCATCAGTGATACTTATTATATAATCTCCACTAAAGAGGCACTGTAGTGACCAGGGGCGTTCCTAGGGTCCTTGGAGATCGGGAGCACCGGTGGGCACTAGGCGGGGGGCATATGCCGCTGCAAAAAATGGGCGTGGCCATAAAGTGAGTGGGTGGGCCACGGGTGGGGCCAAATGTACATGAACTTAGAAGCAATGTAAGCTACAGATAATGGGCCTGCCCATCAAAATATTGGATGGAGCCCCCTGTCCTTTATTTAGATAATTGACAATCAGTATAGGCATAGATCGATGATGTATATGCACATACAATTTTGATTGGTCAATCACTGACCAATTTTACCACCCCATGCAGTAAGTGGGCCAACAGACAATGCATTTGATGAACAGAGCTAAAATTGGCTAATCAAAATTGTATGTGTGTACCAGGCTTTACAGCTAATACTGCTTAAAAACAAGAAGAGAATCGAGAGCCCAATATGGTGCAGTATTGTCAGGTAAAATGAAGAGTTCAATACAATTTTATGTATATATACTCACAAACACGGGTTACCCATAGGCAACCACTTTAAATGCAGGTGGGGAGCAATAGGATCTGACCCCACTCAGGTTAAGAAGTCGCTCTCTGTAGATAGTAGATGGGGATGCACCCCTCCACCTAAAATGGGAGCACAACTCAGTGGGTCAGTGGCAGAGGCGCTCAAACCTATTGCTTGACCCACTGAGTTGTGCTCCCATTTTTGCCTGAAGAAGCGGGGTCACGCCCGCGAAACGCGTTACATTTGTGGAGTTGAATAAATTATTTGTCAATTCTGTTTTATCGAGACTCAAGTGAGTTTTCTTTTTTTGTAAGAGGGAGGTGAGTCCACCTTAACATCCCCCTCTGCTTTTAATCGGTTTTTAAAACGTTTTACTCTACTCTGGCGCCTCTGTGTACCGAGTTTTTGCTGATCTTACAGCTAATACTGTACATACTGAAAGTAGCAGGGATCAGCATACAATACAGCTGGTTTAAAATCAGTAAAGGCACAGAGTAACACCTTATACTGTACACACTGGAGGTAGAACAGCACCTAGTGCAGGCACTAGAGAACAGCATATACTGTACATACTGTAGGCAGCAGAGATCAGCACACCGCAAATAGCTCGCCTAAAAATATGAGGGTTACGTTGTGCGGTGTGCTATGCGCCCCCAATTAAAAATGGGTGTGGCCATGGACCAGAACGTGGGTGTGGTCACGGGTGGAGACAAATTTACATGAACCTAGCAATGGTGGGACATTAGATTAGGACAGTGGTGGCGAACCTTTTGGAGGCCGAGTGCCCAAACTGCAACCCAAAAGTCACTTATCTATCGCAAAGTGGCAACAGCAATTTAAACTAAATACTGTACAAACGTTTTAACTCATACATGAACATTATGGAAAATCCAAGCTGCAAATAAACCGTGAAGATAAACAATTTCATCCATCCTACTCCTGAAAAATCTATTCATTTTTTTAGAACCTCCCAGTTTTATTTTCTGTTTTAAAAAGCTAAAAAAGTAGGTTTAATGCTATTGTCTCATATGATGATGATTCAGCTTTTCCCACAGTCTCGCAGTTAGCAATCATGTGACCCCAAACAAGATAAATTCAGCAATCATGAGGCCCCTATCAAGACAAATTCAGCAATCATGAGGCCCCCAACAAGACAAAATCAGCAATCATGAGGCCCCCAACATGACAAATTCAGCAATTGTGAGGCCCCCAACAAGACAAATTCAGCAATCATGAGGCCCCCAACAAGACAAAATCAGCAATCATGAGGCCCCCAACATGACAAAATCAGCAATTGTGAGGCCCCCAACAAGACAAATTCAGCAATCATGAGGCCCCCAACAAGACAAATTCAGCAATCTTGAGGCCCCCAACAAATCATGAGGCCCCCAACAAGACAAATTCAGCAGTCATGAGGCACATAAATAAACAGCATTTCACATAAATAGGCAGAATGCCCCCTTAATATGGTAGACACCTCTCACCTGGCTTCTGAATTCTCCTCTACTGGGCTGCTGTGCCTGGCAATACTGTTTTTGGCTGGATTGGGGATGATGTGTGGGCTGAAAGGCCTGGCAGTGATGCTGTGGCCTGGCTGGTGGTGATGCTATGGCTGGGTTGGCTGGCAGTGATGCTTTGGCCAATGCTGTGGCCGGGTTTGCCGGGCGGTGATGCTGTGACCTGGCTGGCGGTAATGCTGGGCTGTGCTTGGCTGGTTGAAGCAAATGCTGGCCTGACTGGTGGTGATGCTGTGGCCTTTTTGACAGTGATTCTGGGCTGGCTGGCCTGGATAGTTTAGGTAGCGACAGGTGCCCCCTAGTTAAGGTAGCACTAGGAGTGCCCCAGTTTAGGTAGTGACAGGAGCACCCCAGTTCAGGTAGGGACAGGAGCCCCCCATTTCAGGCAGTGACAGGAGCCCCCAGGCTCATTTAGTGACAGGAACCCCCAGTGTATGTAGTGACAGGTGCCCCCCTGTTCAGGTAGTGACAGTGACCCCCCAGTGTATGTAGTGACAGGAGCCTCCAGTTTAGGTAGAGGCAGGAGCCCCCTAGTTTAGGTAGTGAGTGACAGGGACCCCCAGGTCAGGTAGTGAGTGACAGGGACCCCCCAGGTTAGGTAGTGAGTGACAGGGACCCCCAGGTTAGGTAGTGAGTGACAGGGACTCCCAGGTTAGGTAGTGAGTGACAGGCGCCCCCCAGGTTAGGTAGTGAAAGGTACCCCCTAGTTAAGGTAGCGCCAGGAGTCCCCCAGTTTAGGTAGTGAGTGACAGGGACCCGCAGGTTAGGTAGTGAGTGATAGGCGCCCCCCAGGTTAGGTAGTGAGTGACAGGGGCCCCCAAGTTTAGGTAGTGAGTGACAGGCACCCCCCAGGTTAGGTAGTGAGTAACAGGGACCCCCAGGTTAGGTAGTGAGTGACAGGGCCCCCCAGGTTAGGTAGTGAGTGACAGGGACCCCTAGGTTAGGTAGTGAGTGACAGGCGCCCCCCCAGGTTAGGTAGTGACAGGGACCCCCAGGTTAGGTAGTGAGTGACAGGCGCCCCCCAGGTTAAGTAGTGACAGGGAGCCCCAGTTAGGTAGTGACAGGTGCCCCCCTTACCTTGACAGCCAGCGTCACACTTGGCCAGGGGCGTAACTAGGAATCGCCGCCCCCCCCTGCAGAAATTCTGAGCGCCCCCTCCCCGCTCAGGGCCGTTTTTGGGGCTGGAGGGGTCACAGCATGAGGGGAGAGTTTGGTAGCATGTCGGTAGGGAGGGGGTCCCATCCCTCCCTCACCTCAGGCTCTCCCCTCTGCGCTCCCCTCCAGCATTAAATAGTGGGTATGCAGGCGGCGGGGCAGCGGCAGATACATACCTTCCTTTGTTCCGCTCTCTAGCTTCTGACGCGACTTCCTGAATAAGCAGACGCTAGAGGGAGAAACATCCGCGCTGGAACGCAAGGAAGGTATGTATCTGCTGCTGCCCCGCCGCCTGCATACCCACTATTCAATGCTGTAGGGGAGCGCAGAGGGGAGAGCGCAAGGTGAGGGAGGGGGGGACATCCCCCCTCCCCACCGATGTGCAACCAAGCTCTCCCCTCATGCTGCGACCCCTCCAGATCCTAGCGGCGGGGCACCCCTAGAAATAGATTGGGGGAACCCCAAGACATGTTGGGGGCATGGGCCCCCCTAAAATAGGGCTAGCAACGCCCATGGTAGTGACATATAGCAGAATGCAGTACATTATTCAGGATGGAAGCAGCAATTTGGCTAATGGACAATTTGGATGCTGCTATTGCCACTAATACAAAAATTTAATATTGGGCACCAAAAGCAGAAATGTGGATGTCCAAGCACCAGGCTCTTCCAGTTGAAATTTTTCATTCTGAAATGTATTGTTTTGGACAATTATTGTTTTTTTTCCTTCAATTTTTGTAATTTGCGGCAGGGGTAGGGAGGGATGCTTAAGGTTAGGCTTCAGTAAGGGGGGAGGTTTAAGGTTATGTGTCAGGAAGGGGAGCTTTAAAGTTAGGTATGTGGGGAGTTGATTTAAAGGACAACTGAAGTGAGAGAGATATCGAGGCTGTCATATTTATTTACTTTTAAGCAATTCTAGTTGCTTGGCTAACCTGCTAATCATTTGCCTCAAATGCTTTAGCCATAGACTCAGAACAAGCTTATGCAGATCAGGTGTTTCTGGCATTATTGTCAGATCTGACAAGCTGCATGCTTGTTTCTGGTATAATTCAGACATTACTGCAGCCAAATAGATTAGCAGGGTGGCCAAGCAACTAGTATTGATTAAAAGGTAATAAATATGGCACCCTCCATATACCTCTTACTACAGTTGTCCATTAAGGACTGGTTAGGTGTTAGGAAGGGAGTTTTAAAATTTAGGCGTGGAGGGTAGATTTAGGTTAGGTGTCAGGAAGAGGGATTTTAAGGTTAGGTATGGGAGGGGGCAGTTAAGGGTAAGTGTCTGGAAGAGGGGTTTTAAGGTTAGAAGTGGGGGTGTTGGTTTGAGTGAGGTATCAGCAGGGGGTGTGGTTTGCGTTAGGCATCAGAGGGTGGAGCACTCTGTGTAAGAGTAGGGTTAAGTTTAGCTGTATTAAAATATTGGTAACATTTACCAATATTTTACAATCATCATTACCACTATGAATAGTAGAATAACAGTAAATCTTACTGATATTCTACTATCACATATTCCCTGGTGCCCAAAGGTCCTTGATCCTCTTTTGTTGTGTGTATATATCGGGGATACCCACTTTTACTGTAATTTTCCTGGTTTCAGCATCAGAAACACTTCCTATGTCTTTATGGTTCTGTATAATCCCACTGTCCCAGTGATGCTTAGCTGCTTAGTTATGCAGAATTCTCCACCCAGAGCATTCTGGGAGACCAAGCATTATTTACACTGGCTTCAGAATTCTCAAAAACAAACATTCCACAGAGCTGCACCTAACAGGACGAAAGACGTCACCACCTGTGATACATTTCAGAATTTAAAGGGGGGTGAGGAAATACTACACAAAGGGCAAAGACTGATTAAATTATTTATAAATAAATATTGTTTTAAAAATGTGCAATTTAATTAATGACATTATTATCACTACAGCACTGGACTCCGAGCACCTCTCATGGGCATGCCTTTAAGACAGACGACTTCCAACAAAGTCATTCTATGACCCCTCTGGAGGAGCCTCTTGCAATGGCCATACATGTCACTTCCTCTTCTTGCTTCATTCAGTGATACACCCCTCTAACATAGAAGACAGGGGTGACTCGGAAGTTATAACATAGCCAAGATGGCAGCTGTGATTGTTAAATTGAAATCGAACGAAAACTATTTGGTGTAAAACAGGCATCAAATGGAAGGGGAGAGCACAAGCTACAGAAAGGTCTGCATCTTTAAGTACTTTGCAGTACTGGTCAGAGTCTTAAATGCATGCCCATGAGAGGTGCTCAGAGTCCCTTTAAAGTCCTCCTATGGTGAACCTTTTTGTTAAACAATAAAAAAATAAAATAAATCAATTATAGGAGTGAGCCCTTTTTTATGCGAGTCCCTTGTGGTGCCCATACATGGTACAATTTTTTTCAATTAGATAAATTCATTCGATTATCCCATCGAAAAAATTGCATAGTTGTTTTTGAGGTACCATACACGAACGTTCGATTAGGCTGAAAATCTGGAGAAAATGATCGAATATGCTGAAAATTCAAATTGAGAAAAAAGATCGAGAGAAAAAAGTATTCGATTTCAACCGGAATCTCTTTTTTTCAGCTCGAGCTGTATTTTACCTCATGTTGTTACCTTATGTTGTGACACCTAACATTAACATTAATGAAAAATATGTTTTCTTATAGTACAAACATGCCTGTACTCTAGCCATCTTCTACATCTTCTTCACGAAATACAACATGGCACCTGTATAAACAGATAATATATTGTACATTGCAACATGCAGCAGACAAACTTAACAGGAATTGTTACAATCATTCACAAAAGTATGTACACCATTGGCAGAAGGGTGCCATTGAGGCCACATAGAAAGATTCTGAACAGGCACATTCCAAAAGGAAAATAAATGAACACAAAGAAAACATAAGCTGTCACAGAGAGAGAGAGAGCAGACACAGCAGACAGAAACAGAGAGTACAAGAGAATCCACATAAAAGGACCAGAGGGGAAAACAAAGACATCCACAGGATAAACAGTGATAGAACCAGAAGGGGAAAATAGAGACTACAAGGGAACCCATTGAGAGACACAGGCTAAACAAAGACAGACACACAGAGGTGGAGATAGAGATTGTTTCCCCCATAATAAGCCTTTCTATTAAAAATATTAATACAAACCCACCATTTTTTGGGGAAAAAACTACAATGATTACAACAAAGAAATAAGCATTAAATATTCAATCATGTTATTTTTAACAATACAAATAAAGATAAAAAACTTTAAAACATTTCTAACAATTTAAATCTGAAAGATCTTTTCATACAATTTAACATACATGATACAATTACAACACGCAATCATCAACATTTTTCCAGCATGTCCGATCAGATTGTCTCGAAAAAAATGGGATAATTGTTGAAATGTCTTGATTGAAAAAAAAAAAATTTTTCGACTTTCATTCGATCCGATCGTTTAGATCGAAAAAAACGGGAGAATCGAACATATTTATTGTACTGTGTATGGGCACCATTAAAGAGGAGCTGTCAGCCATACTATCTCAGGAAAAAAAACCAAATATATAAGTAGATAAATACTTGCTCTACTTACATAACACATGTATTGCACTGTCCACGTTATGGTTCCTGTGAATTTTATAAAGGAAAAGTAGAGAATCCTATTCTAGACAGTTTCCATATTTACTGTGGCTATTTTGAAGCCAGTCGTGATGTAACATCCGCCCTTAGTCTCCTCTGCCTGATTTGCCCGCCCTTCACTATAGAAAGTGCATTATTTCAGCCTGAGAAACTTTGGCCAATCAGAGAGTAACAGATGTGTGGGAGGGGAAAACAGGAGGGAAAGAGGCTTCAGCCAATCAGGCTGCATTAGTTAAGTCTGAGGGGAAGTAGAGAAGCAAAAAAAGACAACCCAGCATGCCCTGCAACTTCTCTTTTGTGTACCAAATTTTCTGTGTACGAAATAAGAGTCATATAAACTGGGGAATGATTATTTATTAATAAGAAAAGTAATAGTGATTTTACCTTTTGGATTGCCTGATTAGCATCCTTATTACTTGTTTACCAGATACAAATAAAGAATAGATTTTTTATTTTATGCCCGACAGTTACTCTTTAAACACATGAGGAAATCTGAAAACTTTAAGCAGGATGACCACAACAAACAAAAGTTATCTCTAAGGGATATAACCTCTTGACATCAACCCAAACCTAAAGTATAAGTATTGGCCAGACTAGATGACTACACAGGAGCAACACTGCATTCAAGTTCTGCATCTGCCTAGATTTAAATGTTGGCAACTTGGAAATAAACTTGACAGTGTTATTGTACTTGACTATGAAATAGATACATAAAATATTTATCTTGAGTGTCCTTACATTACTAAGAAGACCTCACATTAAAGATGCATTATCTGCTTTAAAAATGCATATAAAACATTAAAAATGGAAATAATGTGTTAGGATTGAAAACAGGTTTCAAGACAAACCCATTAATAGTTGCTTGATATACGTTATGTTAAGTAAGCACCACCTTAAAAGGAGTATGCCTTCAAAGTAGCTCCATGATGAATAGGAGAACAGTATAGAGGCTTGTATCTTCAAACACAAACCCAACCTTAGTGAGACACCATACTTCTGCCAGGTTTTTGCAAAAGTGTACAAGCTACATATGAGGCCAGTTGTGATCATTTTCCATTTAAATCACATCATTTAGTTCATATGGGCAAATATTGTAATGCCCTTAATGCTGTGATAAATACTCAACCAAACACGGTAAAAACATCAATGCTTCATGGATTGTGGCTTTTTTTATGGTACTTTCCCAGACTCTAGAACTTCTTGGCGGAATGCTAACTGCTAATCATTCTATTTTAACATCTGGACAAAATAAGGCTTAACCATGTTTTCATGACTAATTTCCACCATTTCAGGATCCTAAAACTGAGTTTTGGGTAACAAAACAGACTTCTGCCTAGCACTGAATATAACACTCCAAGTGTCTTCTGTGTGCTTTGGAGCTCACATCGCAGATCACGTCAAAGAACTTAAGCTAGTATAAATTTCAGAAGAGACTCAACCTGAAGCTGCCGAAGCACTTAGTTATATTATCTACAGCAGACGTGTTTCCAGTGTTTAAAGCTTATTTTGTTATTTGTTATTATGTTATTTCATAATCCAGAACTAAACCAGTGTACCATGGAGGATCTCTAGAGCTAGACACATAGGACCTGATTCTATTAAAGGTGATAAGTAGTTCGCAAATGCAGATCACCTTTCCATCGCACGAGGATTACCAGCAAATCCTATTGCCGATTTCACTCGTACGATGACCGATCGCTAGGGAGCATTACTCAGGGGAAAGCCTATGTGATGCTTCTAATGTTATGGGTGATTGGGTGCAAGGTTTTACCCTGTGGTGCTGTCCTTCAGCACCACGGCCTCGCTCCCCACACATGCTCATCTCAGAGATGTTGATATTAAACCTTTACCCAGTCTACCACTTTGCACCAGTAGTTACTAGACATGATTGCAGCAGAACTTGATTGTGTGAGCATCCGCTCGGCTGCCTGCGCAGGCAGGCAGCTTTTTGACCACTGTTGAGGTCTGCATTCTGCAGGTCTCTGGAAGAGAGACCTTTTGTCAGTTTTGCAGCTTGCTGCTGAGGAATTTGCATACTTTTGTCATGCAGATTGCCTAGCCACATCCTTTGTAGGCTTGTACTATAAATACCATGTGATATCACAGACCTGGGCTGGTCATAAGGGTTAGTCCTGTGAAACACTCCTGGAGTGTCAGCCTTGCTCATTGTTTGAAGATTAGCTTAGAGTAATTCCTGGGACTGCACTAGGCAGGTTCCCTAGTGCAGTTAGGATTGCATATCTGTTTTGTTTGGCTGTTGCGATTGTCCTGTCCCTGCGGTGGTCGACAGGAGATCGTTCTGATCTTTGTTCTTGGAGTATAGCTGGAGCAGCGGTTGCTACCAGCTATCTCATCTGCCTGTCTAGCTTGGATCGCACTCGCCTTGCGCTAGTGCTGTGGATCCTTCTGTTCTGTCTTCCTGGATCGCACTAGCCTCTTGCGCTAGTGCTGTGGATCCTATCTCTCACTTATTCCTGTTTTCGTGTATCTGTCTTGTCTGCTACGGACGCTTGCTGGAGGCTCGGTGAGGTAACCGTTAAGCAAGCGCTCGCGTCCTCTGTTTTATGTCTGTCTGTCGGTGGTTAGTTAGGCGTGCTTGTCTCTGTTGTGCTTAACACGCGGAGACCGCGCATAAACGTGTTCACTGTTGCGAATGAGTGCGGTTTTCGCGTTTAGTTAGCGTTTGTTATTTTCCTTATCTTTTCTTTGTATGATTTGCTGTGCCTTTGCTACTCTCGTGCTCTGCCTTGCTGTAGCCTTGTGTCACCTCTGGCAATCGCCTCTCTCGTGATTGCGTTCCTACTTCATATCTGCTGTTGTGTATGCACCGTCGCGGGTTGGCGACTACTTTGGTGCACACACATACAATCTGTCCCTTTGCTCAATCTCATTTGCAATCGCTTCTCAGGCGATTCCGTTCTCACTCAGTTTCCTTTGTTGTGTGTCCGCCGTCGCAGGTTGACGGCTAGATTGGTGGACATACATACATTCCTCATCTGTGCTTATTCGGTCTTGTGTCGCTGTTAGCAACCGCCATCTCCGGCGATTGCCTTCTCACTTTATCTTCCTGGTTGTGTGTTCATCGTCGCAGGGTGGCGACTAGTTTGGTGAACACACATACCCTCTGTCGCTTTGATCTCTCTCTTTCAGGGCTATCTTGCCCTGCGTTTCTTCCCTTCATGAAATTCCTGTCTGGCGTGTGTGGCAGGGCAGAGGAGCTGTTCCTCTGCACTCCACAGCTCCACCTGCCGACAGGAATTTCCCTCTACAGGTGCATTGCACCTTTTGCTGGGTTCCCTCAAATTATACGCTTGTGGAGGATTTCCGCAGTGTCAGCGCACGTCTTGTGCGCTGATCACGGAGAGAATTCCACAATCGTTACCGATTGATATCACTATTGCAGCTTCTAGCTTTGTGCTGTCTATTGTGGTCCAAAGCAATGCAAGCATTGTTTGCATTTTGCTATCTCCTGTGTTCCCAGCGCTCTTGCCAACATTGATCAGGGAAAAAACCAAGCATGTCTGAGGACTTTCCTGGGCCGATTGCGGGTGAACGGAGAGGCAAAAGAGAACGGCGTGGGAGTGATCAGGCCAGAGGGGGCTTGAGGATGCCCCAGGTACATATTTTCGTTATATACCCATCTTAGGTACACTTTAATAGATTTTAGTTTGATACCCTGGTTATATCCAATCTAATGACTAAACTGTTAAAAATATTATACAGTGTATGTCTACCTTTAGGGCTTATTTCCAATTGGAGCCTCATTCGTTTTGGACTCTGGCATGGTTCCCATTCTACTTAATAGCCACAGCCTGAATTGCTAGCAAAGCCGAAATCTGCAGCATGCTGTCCATATTCGTACCAAAGTGGGATCTGAATAGCAAGCTATGTTGCAGATAGGCAGCATTTCCCTATGTTGTTTGCAATCGGGGTAACACTGTGAATCTGTATATAGTGTTAACAGGCCCTAATGGTGGCCACTAATGAACCAATCTTTTTTGTCCAGTCTTACCAAATTGATGTAGTAGAAGGGTAAACTGAGTGTATATATTTTGAAAGGATACTTTAGGCAGTCCTAATTGTAAGATTGGATCATTAGGGGGAACAAATAAACAAATGACAAATCGAATAGAATCGAATCGAATTCCAATTGGACATGTCGGATTTAATCGGACCGTAAATAAAATCGTAATCGAATCGCACAAAGAATCGTATCGTGTAGATTGGGCTTAAAGCTTGCACCTGTTAATCAATCTTCAACCTGTTTAAGGTTCTCACCACACTCAGTCATACCGAATCATACTGCCAACTGAGAAACCGCTTGAAAGTAAACTGACTGACAGTGCAAAACTTAAAGGGATTCAAGGAAGATTCCATCAAAGTGATCAAAACTACCTGCAAAAATTATATCAAGCTTTAATGGGGTACAGGCAGCTAACATGTTAATCTCTATGGAAGCACAAAATTCTAACATAGCAATTTAGTAAAATGCTAATAGCTACAATGTCCACTAGGCAGACTCTGGGATTACAGATGCTTTAGTGGTAGACTGCTAATTAATATGACATTCTGTTCAGTACCATGACAATCTCTGGTACCACAGCAGTTTATTACAAAATAAACATTGCCTTGTAAAATTACATCTATATCGAAATCAGGAATTGCAGGGAGCACCAAATACATTTTATTCTAGAAAATCCCTTTGACACGTGGCCTGTGTACCACTTAAGCGCCCTCACATATGTAAATCTTGGACAACCCCAGTACAGTATAACAATTGAGAAAACACAGCATTCTACTTGCATATTAAGTGCTAGAAAGCTTAGCAGGGTCAGGTCAGTTTAAATGACAACACATAACTCCTTTCAGCTCTCAACTCAAATATCTTTCCTCTGTCATTTCACTCCATTCTGCTGTGGTACATTTTATTCATCTAGGCTTGTAGCTGTTGCTGTGAATGGGAAGCTCAATCTAAGTCAATGCTGCAGGCTCCACAAACGAGCAGCCTGTCAGACTAATGCTAGCGAATTTGCCAGCAAAGTATTCAATATGAAGTAGCCAAGGTCATAAAAAAGATTTTCAGTTTATCTGGCGGTTGAAGCAATTTGAAATTTCACACATTC
This sequence comes from Hyperolius riggenbachi, assembly GCF_040937935.1. NCBI lineage: Eukaryota > Metazoa > Chordata > Amphibia > Anura > Hyperoliidae > Hyperolius > Hyperolius riggenbachi. The sequence continues at coordinate 136,963,233 of NC_090650.1, read as the reverse complement.
CCCTTCTGGCATAAAGCTATCAAATATTTTTTTCCATTTGTAACAATACTAAATAGGATTTTCATGTGTTGTACATAAGTTGTACGTTGAAGCGGTAATTGTTTAAAATAAACCCTTATGCTGGATCTTGATCTATAGTAGTCAGACTGTGATGCATTACCACTAAATGTAAACCAAACTTTGATCTCCTTCAAACAAGCTTACATAACGGAACTTTAAAGCCAGCCTGCCAGGCAAACAAATTACAGTACGTGCTTTCTAGAGTTATGTGGATTTATCTGCCAAGTGCTAACTTTCCACAGAAATCTGAAGTCAGGACTGCACCACAATGTAAGGGTAACTTTAAAGCCCACTAAAACCTGCCAGGGCATATAACATGCCTTCACAGCAGTAGTACCACACCTCCAACACTGCTCATGTCTTCTGTCTCTGGTATAATAAAAATGGCATTAACTTTAGCAGTATTGCTGTGGGGCCATACTGCTGTGGGGCCAGCTTTTACGTTATACAAAATGGGCAACATGGTAGTGTAGTGGACAGCACTTTCCCATTCTGGAACTAGAATCCCAGGTTTAAAGAGACTCTGTAACAAATTTTTCAGCCTTAGTTCTTCTATCCTATAAGTTCCTATGCCTGTTCTAATCTGCTCTGGCTTACTGCAGTCTTTCCTAACTGCACTGTCTCTGTAATAAATCAATGTATCTTTCCTCTGTCCTGTTTGTCGGGCTAATTGATTGTGTGGAATGTGCAGGGCTGCTTGTGATTGGTAGAAGCGATACACACCCTCTGCAGGCCCCCTGCACACTCTGAATGACTCACACACTATGCTTAGCTGAGCCTATTAGAAGCTGGTTAGTTTGTTTGTAAACACTGCCTAAAACTGTTAATTACAAGCCAGGATTGCAGCAGAGAGTGGCAGAAACAGCACAGAGGGGCACAGAAGAAAATAAGGAATAGAATGGTATGCTTTTTATTGTAAGAATATTAGAGTACAGATTCTCTTTAAGTCTCAGCCACTATGTGTATGGAGTAATCATGTTCTTCCCATGTTTTCATGGTTTCCTTTCACACGCCAAAAGCACACAGATAAGTTAACCGACTTCTCCCAATGTTGGGGTCTAAAGACCAGTGCACATGCTAGAGTGTTCTTGGCTGAGGCGGTCAGTCACGGCAGTCTCTGCCAAGAATATAGTGTGTATAACTGCCCTCATGAATCACAGAAATATCCAGCGTGCTGGATTTTCTGCACAAGCATCACTACTCTCCTGCACTCTAGGAGCTCCTGAACTTACGCAAGCCCTGACTTTTATGGAAGCCTTGTGGAATTGGAGGGACAGTCTATAATACATTGTGCAAATACATTTGTCTCTTCTTTCTCCTGAAATGTCTACATTGTAGATCAGATGCATACATTTATATCAATAAATGTACTACTTGTCACTTGATTGCTCAAAACTTGTCTTTGGTGGTATACACATTGGTAAGATTTGTTCACAGCATTACTGGCACTTATTGTACATAGTGTACAGTCTTCCATAAAGGAAGTCTATAGACATTCACATTACAATTCACACCTGTGCAGAGTGTTGCTGTTGAAGCTATTATCACACAGAGGGTTACATTTTATGCACAACTCACCGATAGCACATACAAGTGACAGTCTACTGCTAAGGTGCAACACACATTTTCATGAGATTTAGAGTGTATGGTTTTAACTGTAGTGAAAAGAAAAAAAACACATTGGAACATGTAAAAATGCATAAACACATACATTTTTATACGCCTTTTTTTTTTTTTTTTTTTTTTTTGTGTGGTGTGGATAAGCCCTTGGCCTGTAAGTTATTATATTATTATTGATTTTAACCACCAGTGTTAAGGACCAAATAGGGGATACAGAAATGCATCAAAATGTCCTTAGGTCATGAAAGGCTCAGAGTCGGGTGATCTGAGCTGTGATTGTTGCCTGTCTTTTGTTTCAAATATATTTATACTGTATCTACCTTCCATAGCTTACCTTAGAAATTTGACATTAAACTTCATGTTTAAAGAGCCATGGTGAGAAGAACGAAATAGCAACAAAGCACAATGTATTAATGCAACCAGCAGAACATCATAAGAATCTGAAAATGTATTAGGAAGTTCTAAGTCAATACACATCATTGCTCTTTGCATTATAAGCATCTTACTGGAAGTGAAAGTACCAGAGGCAATTTTTAGGTCTTTTTCTAATACTAAATAAAGCTTAAAGGAATACTATCGATGTATGCATTTATTTTTAAATGCTGTATGTTGTAGCACACATTAGGACAAGTACTAGGAGCAATTTGATTCCTCACACAGCTGTTCCTCTCAGCTGTAAAATCCTCCGTCAGTTTTGGCCGTCAGTGTTTGATACAAATGTATCTATATGCTGAGGGCTCCCAGAGGGCTAAGCCCATGTCTGCACAGGGGAGTTGCTATCAACTCTTCAGTTTATAGTTTAATTATCACCTTGCTGAAAGAATCTTATTGATATGGTGGTAAGGGGTTAAAGATTCTAGCAATGTGTGTTTATTATCTTTGCTTCTCTTGACTGATAAAGATACTAATAATGCTAATTGTAAACAGTGGTCTGCCCCTCTCAGCAGCTTGTAAAGTGGATGCAGCCTGGAGTGAATCTCCTCAAGCAGCAGCCAGACTGAGTGTAAACACAGACTATTGTTTATAGCTAGTTATATTCCAGCAATATTACAGCTCATTTAGTTACCTGTTACCACCTCAGATCAGCCTATTTCTCCTCATGTCTCCTGCATGCTGTGAGTGACACAGTGAAATATATTTGTGAGCTGTGTGACAGAGTAACCAAGCAGCTCAGGGTGATCCAAACTACTGTGAGCTGTGTGAGAAATGAATTTTTAAGCAGGGATAGCAAGAGAGACCTGGGTGAATAAATAGAGTGCCCCTAGCACTAGTGGTAATGTGTACACTAATATAGAGTATTAAAAAAAAAGTCGTTTCAATCGATAGTACTCCTTTAAACAAATTGTTGTGTTCTATCCTGGAGGTTCTTGTCTGTATAGAGAATGACCTCTACTGGTCTGACCTCTAATTTAGTTAAAAGCTGCAAAATGCTTTGACGCATATAAAGAAACATACACTGTATTACTTTTACAGTACATGGAGAGGCTCTCATAGTTATTGCACCTATACTTACCTACTTCATGATAAAAATAAAAACATAAAAAGAGCATGCCATTTATAGTAAACTGATTTTTTTCAAATCATTTAAATTTTCAAAGTGTAAAAACAGGGCATTTTAAACGAAAGGAAAGAGGCTTACCAGCTGGTGACAACCCACATTATAAGGTTGTATCAACGCTTTGGTAGGACATCAGGAAGCAACAGTCTGTCCAGGATCCACCAATTCAGCAATGATTCCTCTCATGAATGGATATCAGTAAACATCATAAAAAACAAACAAACGGCAACTCTAAGTGTAAACCGTTTAATATAGAGTTTAAACCGTTTGTTTGTTTGTTTTTTATGATGTTTACTGATATCCATTCATGAGAGGAATCATTGCTGAATTGGTGGATCCTGGACAGACTGTTGCTTCCTGATGTCCTACCAAAGCGTTGATACAACCTTATAATGTGGGTTGTCACCAGCTGGTAAGCCTCTTTCCTTTTTTGGGTATCCATGATTGCAGAGCTGTGCCATGAACCCAATATTTATTGTGGTGGAGATTTGCCTGCTTTTATCCTTTGTTGAAGACTCGTCTTTTGTTTTTGGACTCTGCGCTGAGCATATATAATTTATCTGTTTGTGAACTCTGGACATCGTTCTTCTCTCAGCAGTAGCCACTTTGTTTCCTTGGCGCTGATACACATATGCAAACGTGATTTATATCTTAACTATTCTGTGCTCTCCATCAGAAAACGGCAAACTAAACCCCAAGTACACATTTGCAATTTCTGTCACCTGGCAGACATTAGGGCTTAAAGTGTAATGTCGGGCATAAAATCAATTCTTTATTTTTATCTGGTAAACAAGTAATAAGGAAACTAACCAGGCAATCCAAAAGTAAAAAAATCATTCTTACTTTTCTTATCCATAAAACATCAGTCCCCAATTTCCCTGGCTCTTATTTGGTACATCTGCCACACAAAGGAAGTTGCAGGGCATGCTGGGTTTTCTTTTTTTTTTCCTTACTTTCCTCCCCTTTTCCCCTCAAACATAACTAATGCATCCTGATTGGCTGAAGCCTCTTTCCCTCCCGTTTTCCCCTCCCACACCTCTTTTCCTCTCTGACTGGCCAATATTTCTCATACTGAGAAGCTGAGAAAATCACTCAGAGCTGGTTGGGAGTGTCTGAAGACTGGGAGGAGGGTGGGCAATACATGCACAATCAGGCAGAAGAGAATAAGGGAGGAAATGACATCAGGATTGCCTTCAAAATAGACACAGTTAAAACAGAAAATCCTAAGAAGGAATTTCTCTTTTTATACTATAGAAAAATCACAAAAATCTAAATGTGGACAGTGCAGTACATATGTTATGTAATTAGAGCAAGTATTTAACTACTTATATATGTGTTTTTTCTTTTTTTTCCCATGAGATAGTATGGCTAACAGCTCCTCTTTAACACCTGGGGTAATAGATCATGGTCAAGTTTAATGCAAAAGCCTGCATTCTAGTGACGAAACAGTTGCTATGGAAAGGGGCGAATGGCCATGAAGTTATGCACAACAGAGCAGTTTCCAACGGGTAAGGGAAGAGGTGAGAACAATGCGACTGGGGGCTGTTCAAGGGTCATTAAAGATTCTGTATGCCAGGTCTTTATGTGACATTGTACACACACTAGATGCATGCACAATCCTCACCCAAGGTGATCTTTATCGGTCACCTCAATCAAGTTTAATCTAGTGTGCATAAGTAGCTTAGGTTACAATGCTACTTGCACAATTTCTGAGAGCAAGGCTTTGTCTTCAGCTTTAGTTTCCAATCACAAAATATTTCCAGCAAATGGAAATATACCCTTTCCCTCTCTATAACATGTAGCAGTAGCGTATTATACTGTGTTAGCCAACAGTTGAAGCAGGAAGTTTTGAATCAGTGAAGGACAATTTATAACTTATAAGATTTAATATCGCGTGTAAGCTTTACACCTAACAGCTAGGCCTTCTTAAAAACTGTAATAGAGTTTGAAAAAGACTATCTCCTACCCAATCAATGGTATCATCTTGTTAAAAAAATGCCACTCTGCTTAAAAACAAATCAGCTGTATATACAATAAGAAGGTGCGCCGGACGTATGTAAGTAGTCACCCACTCTGGGTAAAATGGTTTTATTAATGAAACATTATTTCGCACACACATATAAAATTGTGATCACTCTTCATACAATCACATACATGAGCAAACTGGTTCCCCTTTAAAAATATATTGAGGGTAAAAGAATGCTTAAAAACGTTTGCCTTTGCCGTTAAAAGTTATACACCATAGGATAGCTGTATTCAGATATAGATTTCCTGTATTGAAGGAATGACAATAAAGTTATATCTTAGCGTTTATGATGCTCTGCCATATGGCTCTTCAAAGTACCTTTTGTGACTTGGTCACTCAAGTTGGTGTTGCTCAAGAGCTTCAAAGCCTATATCAGCAGTTTCTATTGAGCGAATATAAAGTCATATGTGGAAATCTTCATATAAAAAAATGGTAACATTGCGCCCTGTGGTGTAGAGCAGGGGTCCCCAACCTTTTTGGACCCGAGGCCCACTTTGACATAAGACATTCTGTCCAAGGCCTGGCAGACTGGGACGGGGAGAAATAAAGCGCATAAAACACGATGAAGTATATTTAATATAACTATTATATTATTATGCACTATAATTATGTTACTATTACAGTATAATAACGTATATACATCAAATAAATTGTAATGCAACTCATGCATGTCATCCTGAGAGTTCCCAGCATGTCTGATTGATACATGCGCCCCATTTCGGCCCAAAATTGGCCGCAGTGTCGATCCGCCATACTTTTGGTGGCACCAAATTTAATCCAATTAGTTAATATTTATTGAATCAGATGGTCGATCGGCCATCAAATCTACAGATGAATGGCCACCTTAAACCTCCGTCAGCAATTGTAGCAAGTACAATAAGAAGAAAGAAACTAGCAAAATATTATACAAAGTAATTGGAAATGTACCTGCTTTATGTAATCTGTGGACTTGTTCCAGGCTCTCCGCAGTGTTCCCTGTTCATCTCTCTCATCACAGTATTGGTAGGGAAATGGCAACAGGTGCTCTTTGTTGGGGTTCAAAGGCAAAAATTTATTTACATTCCTCCCACTGTTCCTAAAAAGCTTGCTGCCACATGACAACGTGCACACACCACTGATGGCTCAGGAGCAGTGATGGAGAGGCGGGACTGAAGGCTTCCGGCTAGCGGGAATGAAGTTTAATTACATTACAGCTGTGGCTGCACAGTTCTATGAGGAGGCAGGGATGTAGCATTTGCACCAGATGATGGAGGGGGTGGGAATGGAGACTTCTGCCTTGCGCAGTCGAAGGTAAATTACATTGTATCCGCGGCTACACACTGCAGTGAGAGTCAGGGAATGTAGCACAAGGCTACACACGCTGAGTAGAGTGGCATATAGGATGGGCGGGACTTCCGGCTTGTGCGGCAGAAGAGCTATATTGCGGCTGCGCTCTGCAATGCGTACAGGCGGAGATCTAGCCGCGTGCACTCGCGGCTATGCGCTTGCAGCTAAGTTTTTACAGCTGCAGTTAAAAATGATTGAGCAATCACCAAAGGTCCGCACCATCCAATCTTCAAATTTCTTTATTTATAGCTCATAGTACAAAAAACATGATAAAAACAGGTCTGCAAGTTGATGACGCACAGGCATTTCGACCCTTCTTTCTCAAATCATTGCAGAGTCTGACAATGATTTGAGAAAGAAGGGTCGAAACGCCTGTGCGTCATCAACTTGCAGACCTGTTTTTATAATGTTTTTTTGTACTATGAGCTATAAATAAAGAAATTTGAAGATTGGATGATGCAGACCTTTGGTGATTGCTGAAGTTTCCCTGTGACTCCAGGGGTGGTCCCTGCACATCAAAATCCATTGGTGCAACAACATTGGTTAATCAGTTAAAAATGATTGAGACACAGGGGATCAGTCACGGCCCGGCGCAAAACGTCTCGCGGACCGGTACTGGGCAGCGGAGGGGGTTGGGGACCCCTGGTGTAGAAGGTGCTGTTATCATTAATATGGCAGGCACATCCTCCCACTTAGCACTTAGTGGTTTCTTACAGTATTTGCAAAACATAAGCAGAGATAGTCAATAGGATGAAGCTGGAAAAATGGGCCCAGGGGCTGCCTTGGAAAGAAGGGTGCCGCCATAGGCGCCCATTCTAAAAGCCACAATTTGAAAAAATGATTGGAAATTTGGGTGCTCAGAGGAGATAAATTGCGGATGCTGAGGCTTCCCGCTATGTAAATTGCGGCATTTCATAGTGTGCACATTGGAAATGGGGGGTTTGAGGTCGTAGTACCAACAGAGCAACGTAGACAGCAAAGAGCGAATGATTGGACTCAAGGAGAAGACCTGGTTCAGGTAGTATGTTTTCTACTGAATTTCTTTCTGACTCATGCTCTTTTTAAGATTAGGCAACACGGGTGCGGGGGTGGTAAAAGTGTTAGGTGCCACCGGCGGAAGGTGGGGGTGTTTAAGTGTTAGGTGCCACCTGGGGGGGGGGGTTAAGGGTTAGGTATGGGTTGAGGGAGGGTTCTGTGTGAGAGTAGGGTTAGGTTAAGCCATAGTAAATTAACAGTAAAGATTACCAATATTTTACCATCGGTATTAAGTAGTACATTTCTCCCAGAATAAAATGTATGATAAATTACTTTTTTCCTATGTCGCTATTAAATCTGACAGATCTGTCAGGTTTTGGACTACTCCATCTGTTCATAAGGGATTCTCAGTTGTACAGATCCTTACCAGGGAGTGCTTTTTTAAAGAATAAAGGTAATACTGAGAATCCCACATGGGGAGATGGACTAGTACAAAATCTGCCAGATCAGTCAGTTTTACTACCTTCTGTAAATGACAGCAACATGGGAAAAAGTAATGTATAGTGTATTTTACTGTAAGAGAAATGTACATTTTATATGTATGTGTTTAAAATTTAAAAATTTTCACAAAAGTGGTCCTGTAACTAATTTAGCCTTTTGGACGTATATGATATGTCCAAAAGGCTGCAGCCGTGCTGCTGCGTGCTCCCGTGGCAAATCGCACATGCGCTCCAGTGCCGCCGCCCGTTAGCCCGGAGATCAATGAATGGGAACGCAGTTCCCATTCATTGATCTAAGTCCCCATTAGAAAGACCGACAGCTTCTATTAGAACCCGCTGTGGAAGCACATTCTAGCGTGAAACGGGTGTCAGGCAGCTGTACCCTAAACTGCGCACAAGGACCGGTATGTGCACCAGTTTTATATCTTGCTGCACGTGTTAGTATCTGAAATGCTGCTGATTGCACCAGGAGAATAAAATAAACCGTTTATGAATGCAGTGCCGACCAACGTTCCTTTTCTTCAATGAAGCCTTCTATTAGAAGCCACGATCTTTCTAAAGAAAAAAAATCACGTCCTCCTTGTACTTCCTGGAAGCAAGAGCGCTTGCTTACAGGAAGAAAAAAAAATTGACTGCGAAATAGTAAAACTACATCTACATACATTTTTTTTTAGATAAAATCACAAACAATTACATTTAAAATTAACTGTTTACCTCCCACACTACAAAAAATACCCAAATAAAATGTTTAACTAAAAAAAAAACATAAATAGTTACCTAAGAGTCTGCTGAACTTTTTTTAATATGCATGTCAAGAGGGTATACTACTAATATTTTTTAAATCATAAGCTTGTAAATAGTGATGGAGGCATAACTGAAAAAATGCACCTTTATTTCCAAATAAAATATTGGCACCATAAATTGTTATAGGGACATAATTTAAATCGTATAATAACCGGGACAAATGGGCAAATAAAATGCATGGGTTTTAATGATGGTAGTATGTAAAGCTATACTGGCCGAAAACTGAGAAATAATGAATTTTTTCAATTTTTTTCTTAATATTCCCGTTAAAATGCATTAGAAAAATATAATTCTTAGCAAAATGTATCACCCAAAGAAAGCCTAACTGGGTGCGGAAAAAACAAGATATCGATCAATTTATTGTGATAAGTAGTAATAAAGTTATTAGCGAATGAATGGGAGGTGAAAATTGCTTGGAAGGTCTTTATCTAAACACACACATCCAGAGTATTTGGCAGTGAGACATTTGTTATGAGCTGTTGCATTCTGTTCACTTGTGACTATGGGATTAAGAGAATAATCTTGGTGCTTCACAAATTAGATTAGTGGGAACATATTTTTCAGGCCATGTATCACAAGAAAAAGATCAAGAGACATGTGAAGAAAGCTAATTAACGCAATGAGTAGTTAGCTGAAAATAAGTAGATCAAGTCCTTTTGTGTCATAGACAATATAGCAATGTCTCAGCTAATATCAAATTGTTCATCCTGACCAAGCTTTAATAACAAGGCATGTGATAACAACATCACAGGCATACTTAGCCTAAGGACAACTAAAGCAAAATGCATCCTGTTTTGAAACCCCCATAAAATATAATATGACAGCAATTACGTACAATCTTCAGCATGCTTTTTGTTGAAACTGTGCTTTAAAATCAAGCTTTTCCTCTCCTGATCCAAGAGTACAAGATGACTTACAACTCCCTACTTTCCATCTCATCTAGTTTCTACCACCTTGATAAGCTCAGACACCGACACTACTGTCCTCCTACCAGACAGAATGTCAGTTTGTGCGATTGCTATTGTGTATGTTTTGAATCTTATCTTGTCTAAATGTAAACTGCTAGGAAAAAATCCTCAACATGTGCATAGAACTTTGAGTTCAGTTCACTTTCTGACAGACACGTAGCTGGGGGGGTCAAGAGGGGACATATGCCCCCAGGTGCAGTGATTTAGGGGCTCTCAGCTGCTGCTTATGGGGGCATATTTGCCATGAAACTCAGAATGAATAATTATCAGCTTCTTCCACCACACCAGACAAACTAGATACAGCAGTGAAGGGGATCGTTCCTGGCTCAGAGAAGCCCCGCTACCTGCCCGAAAGAAGCCTGTTCCCCCACTGGAGAAATTGAGCTGAGGAGAATGTCTGACTGGCAGGGAGAGCCACCGAGGATGTGGATAGCGATGTTTACGTATGTAAAGGTCTGCCTGCACACCCGTCAAGTCATCACATCGGTCGCTGTAAGATTCCTGCGCATGCGCGGTTTGGAACCGTGCAGGACTCTTACGGCAACCGGAGTGAGGATGCGATGGGCACACAGCAGGGGCGAGCACGTGTGACTTCACTCAAACTCGCCCACCAGCAGGACCACAGGAAGAGCCAGGAGGATGCCGGGGGACCTCGGGGGCTACAGTGGGCTGGAGGAAGCCCAGGTAAGTCCAGTTTTCTTTTCTTTTTTTTTTGCCACTGCTCAGGGTCCCTTTAAATCCTTAGCTGTCATCCTTCATCCTTGCCCTTTAGCCACTAATTTCCTAGCTGAGCTCCCTCCTCCACAATAAAAAGAATCACTTCTGCCTAATATAAAACTCTTTAGTTGAGTTGTGTTCCATGCAATGGGAACAAGCCCACTGGCGAGAGTTGCATTGTTTATCAATGGCATGTCAGTAGAAGGACACAGTGTGGAGGTGACTGGTAGGCAGGGATAGTCGATGGCAGTGAGGGAATTAAGCCACAGCACAGACATACCAGAGAGTTCTCTCTCTCTCTCTCTCTCTCCCTCTCTGTGGTGCCTGCCCATGGCCTTTATTCAATTAATGGTTTCTCCCAAGTTTTCTCCTTGGAGATAATTTTGTATTTTCTCTTTAAAATAACTTCAGCACTTTAAAGAGTAACTGTCAGGCTGCAGAAGCTAATTTAAACCTCTATTCTCCTGTGTTAAACAGTTTAGAAGGAAGCCCAAAAGCAATTAGTGAAGATAAAAATCTCAGTTACCTTTGATGTGTGCTTATCAGCAAGTCTGTTATTCTTAAGAAGACGCAAGCCGCATACCATACTGCAAAGCATTCTGGGGCTCTACCCTCGGCTGCTAATGAGACGTTACAGCAGCTTGTAATCGCGTAGCACTGATAAATCTCGGGCAGAGTACACTGCAGGAGTCAGCTATTGTTCCTAGCCACATGGCTCATTAATATTCACTGCACACTGTGTTATTTAGTACCAGCTTATCTGTGATCAGGAAGCAGGCAGGACATGACGACACATTTGACAGAAAAACATGGAGCCTGCCATGAGCTGTCAGGAGCATCTATCTCTGCATATACTATATACAAATTCTGTGAAATCCAAACGTGGACAGTGAAATGCATATGTAATGTAAGTACAGCCAATCTTTAGCTACTGATATATGTGTTTATTTTCTCTGAGACCTTATACCTAACAGCTCCTCTTTAAATATTCTTCATAGTACTTTTTCATCTACTTGTTTGTGCTTTTTAAATTGTAGAGTATTGTCTTGCTTGTTGGTGGTTTAAAGGGCATTTTAATGACAAGGTGTGAAAATGTCACCTAGGTAAAAACTCAGGAGAAAAAGTTTATTGCATATGGGCCCAGGTCTCATAGTGGTATAGCCATCAACCATTTGTTTTTCCTCTAAAACATGAAACACAGTAAAAATAAATATACACTATGACACTGCTTTATGTGTTTTGAATGCATATTTGCACCTCATTGAAACTGACTGATATCATTGCTGGCTGCAGGAAAAATTATCAAATGTACTCCGAGAGAAGTAATAAGTGAGCAAATAGAATAGATTAAGTTCTCTGCCTGCGCCCCCCGGTACAACAGAAGCTTTGCTGCCTTGGTTACAGTGTATTTACTTCCAGAACAATCTGATAATTCTGCCCAGCAATTAGCAGCTAAATGAAGTGTAAAGCATGAGTTTTAACTCTTGAAAACTAGTCAGATGTTTTTAGCAGTAAATGTTATACTGTTTTAATGCTTTAGACTTTAGGTGCAATTTGATGACAATACCACTTTAAGGTGCTCCTGGTGGCACGAAAAAATCCTTAGGTGCCACATCACTACAAATGTGCCTGTCCTGCTTCATTGTGGACTGTGTATGTTGGTGGAATTATTCAGTAAATCTTTATTGATACTTGTTCTGCATGTAGTAGTTCTCCACATTGTCTTCTAACGTCCTGCAGTCAACCTCAACTTAACTTTCAATTGTCTTTAAAACTATTGTTAATATGTCATCTGAACTGAAGTCAAAGGTCTGTATTCACTAGCCCTAAGGCCCATATGACGCAAGTGACAGAATGCAGAGATTTTCCGCTGCAAATGCTTTTTATATAGGAAATAATAAAAGAAGTATGGTAATTCAGTTTTAAAGTGTTGTTAATAGGAGAGATCTGTATATAGCTGTTATACATGAAGGAATGTATTTTGGAAGTGCCTTTTTTCTCACCAGAGTGGGAAAACTCTATTTGGCATAGCTTTTTCAGTGGGGAGAGGGAAGCATTCATTTTTGCTGCTTGTACAATCCTAGTGGTCCTGGTTTATTATTACTTTACTGAATAATCAATCCATAAATGCCTACAGAAAAGTATTTTTAGTCAAAAATTGATAGTTATAAGGGATTTATAGTGTGAAACTCATATTACACTGGCCCTGTGGCCCATTGAAGTGAAGATAAATGTAGCATTTAAAATCTGCCTTTGCTTTGTTATGTATCTTTATTTGTTTTCAATTATAACAGACCAAAAGGGAAACATTAAATAGTGGTGTGCAGCAATATAAAAAGCCATTCCAAACCATTAGAAAGTCTATTCCAATGTAAAAGCATTGTGGAGATGACCTGGTAAACAACTTGGCAGCATTAAATGTGTGATACTTTCTACCATGGTCATTTCAAATTCTTGAGTAATGAAAGCTGCAAGATCAAATCTAAGCTAATAGCTGTTTTACTTTACAAAAAGCAATGTATACAGCACATTAGCATTGGATTTCTGAGATGTGCAGACTCATTGATTTATTTAAAAAAATAAAATGGATGGATGCTGGAATTAAGCAACCATGGTTTAGATAATGGGCTTGAAAAGTACACTACTAAAATAAAACCTCAGGATATTCAAACTTGCTGTTTAAGTATAGCGTCACTAAGTAATGTAGCAGTCGGGGATGCAGAGGTTGTGAGCCCACATGGGCCTCTGCACGAAATGTTCCAAATAGTGGTAATTATTAGCAAACTGTTCAGCTCTCCTACCCTTGGCGGTCTCTGGAAGGTAGGTTCTGGAACTTTGTATTGAGCAGTGGTTATATATACACTGTTGGGGAAGGGGAAGTGTAAAATTCATAGAGGGGACCATTATTCCATAGCAATGCCACTCTAAAAGATGAATATATTTTTTGGGAAACTTTTTAGGGCAATGCACTTGGTGCAGTGGTATTTTGTTTTCTCTTCATAAATGATGATATCAGTTTACTTCTCCTACAAATTTGGCTGAAGTAACTTATTTGATGGGTTGTATTGATTGCGGAGAATTAGAGCATTAATGGATCCTGTAAAGGTGTCCATTAATGGTACAATTCTGCATATGTTCTATTGTTTCCGACAACCACGGTAATCGATTGGAAATTATAATAATAAGTTATGTCCACTAATGGACGAAAACCTGCTAAACAATTTGATCAGATTAATGGAATAAAACTGATTGTATCGTTAATGGCCACTCTTATGGTACCCATACATGGTACAATAAAAACATTTGATTTTCCAGTTTATTGGACCAAAACGATCAAATCGAATGATAATCTTTTTAATTTTCGATCACCAAAGACTAACGATTATCATGTTTTTTCAATAAAAATCCAAACGGACATGTTGGAAAAATCTTACTATTTAATCTAACAGGGCAATCGAACTATATTATCTAATCAATAAAAATGAAACACTTGTAACATGTATTGGCGCCTTAAAGCAACAGTTGTTTACACTAGCACGGTTGGCAGTTGGCAGAGGTCAAATGAGAGCTGGACAAAGTGGAAATGTAATTAAGACAGCGGATCTATAGTCTGCAGTGGTGCAGGCATCACCATAGCAGCCATGGCAGCTGTTATGGGGCCCATAGCCAAGGGGTAAACAGTCCCAGTGAGCCATTAGACTACAGGTAAAAATTTTGGTAAGAGGAAGACCACTAGAGCTTCAGGGAAAATTACAAGTTGGGGGGGTCTCTAGACCTTAAGGGAAATCTATATGGGGAGGGGAAAGGACCACTATATCATCAGGTAAAGCTATAAGGGGAAAGGCACTAGACTATCAGGGAAAACTACTGTATATGGGGAAAGCGAATGGAGGCAACCACAAATTTCCTATGGAGCCCAGTGATTTCTAGCTATGCCCATAACTATGCATTGCTAGTCTGCTAGTACTAATAGGAACAGGAGTATTCTGATTTCAAACACAAACCATGAAATATATATATAGGTGTATATACAGAGGCGGGACAAGGTCCTCCAGCACCCAAGGCTGAGACACCAAAGTGCACCCCTCCATCCCCCCCACCTCAGCCATCACACACTGATTGATATTAGAGTGAGAGGTGCCCCAGGGCCCCTAACACCCTAATCTATAGTTATCTGGCTTGCAGTCACTGCCATGTATCCCCTTTTCTTATTTCTCTCTGCTTCAAACACATAGCTGATAGCTGAGTGAGTTGTGCGCCCCCTCCTACACTGCGCCCTGAGGCTGGAGCCTCTCTCGCCTCTGCCTCGGCACGGCCCTGTATATATATATATATATATATATATATATATATATATATATATATATATATATATATTAGAGCTCAAAATGTTAGAATTGTGTCGAATACTTATGGACCTGACGGTATGAATGCAAGGTGGCGCAATATAACTTGGGAATGTACCAAGTAACGCCTGTATACACAAGTAAGCCTCGGTGTGCATCCGCAACTGAGTAATCACAACTGAGACAGATGGCAGCTGAGTGAGCCACAACCAGGCAACAAAGTCCACACATGGTGAAAAGAGGAGTAAAGCAAAGTGAATAGAGAAGCCAGTGAAAGATAGAGTGAAGGATGTCTGATGCACACAGCGGCGCAAAGAATGCAAAGTGAACCCAGATGGGTAATAGTGTAGGGCCCTAAAGCAGCAATGAAATAAACAGAGGCTTACCAGGTAAAACAGGGAAGGAGAGGAGAGACTGGACTGACCCCTGCTCAGGGCCGTCTCAATTCCCAGTCTAAGTGGCTTCTTATGGGCACACTGGTATAGATGAATGCGCCTAGTTTAATAGTCCTAAAGGCGCAAGTAGGTGGAGCGGCTTGGGAATGGTGTGCGTGGCCACACACAGAGGGGGTGTGATCCGTGCTGTATGACAGTGCAGCATCATGCTCCCCTAGTAACAAAGCCGCTCACAGGAAAAATAAGCAGCAGAGAGAAATGAGCCCATAATTGTAGCAAGATACCTAATGTCCTTTAAGCAGCCCTGTATCTACACAGTCTAAGAAGGAAATTTTTTTAGCAATAATATCTATATATACAAAGCGTTGGTACACCATCTAATAGTGGGATAGTCTCCATCTAAGGGACAAAAAGCAAATGGCACATGAACATCAAATGCAATTTAGTACAAGAAGCCGGGATAAAAAAAAATGATATGAACCATCAAAATACAACATCAGAAGATCTGTTCATCTCCGTCATGCAGATACTGTATCGTTTCTTGATTTTGAGAATATTTCTTTATTCACCTCTGTGAACCCTGATGTCATTCAAATCCGAACTGGGAACAAACCACAAGGATGTCCATAAGAATTAGGGATGATCGGAATGAGCAAATTCCGTTCTGCCGGAATTGCAGAATTCGGCCAGCGCTAAATTCCGTCGCCATTACATTTCCGCGGAATTTTGCGAATTTCCACAGAATTCCGCACTCCGCCGGAAAAATGTAAGTAATCGCAAATGAAACCTTGTTTATGCTAAAAGGTAGCCCATGGGACCTAGTGGCTGTTCCCCCGGTCTTTTTTTTTTTTTTTGAAATTTTTTAGATTTTTTTTTTTTTGCAGCAGGAGGTGTCGCTTAAGCCATGGGACCTAGCGGTGGTCCCATGGCGGTCATTTTGGCGCCACAGGAGGTGTCACTTAAGGTATGGGACCTAGTGGTGGTCCCATGGCGGTCGTTTTGGCGCCGCAGGAGGTGTGGCTTAAGCCATGGGACCTAGCGGTGGTCCCATGGCGGTCATTTTGATGCCGCAGGAGGTGTCGCATACGCCATGGGAGCTAGCGGTGGTCCCGTGGCGGTCATTTTGGTGCTGCAGGAGGTGTCGCTTAAGCCATGGGTCCTAGCGGTGGTCCCATGGCAGTTATTTTGGCGCAGCAGGAGGTGTCGCTTAAGCCATGGGACCTAGCGGTGGTCCCATGGTGGTCGTTTTGGCGCCGCAGGAGGTGTTGCATAAGCTATGGGACCTGGCGGTGGTTCCATGGCAGTGGTTTTGGCGCCGCAGCAGGTGTCGCATAAGCTTTAGGACCTGGCGGTGGTCCCATGGCAATGGTTTTTGCGCCACAGGAGGTGTCGCGTAAGCTTTGGAACCTATACAAAATGGTGGGATAGGTGAGATAGCTAGGAAGCTGGTTGCTAACATAGGATTGATTGGTTTTTGTTAACACTGTAATTGGTGCTAAAATAATTCCGATTTTCATGCAGAAATTAATTTGGGTGGTTTTTGTAAGCCTCTGGTGCAGAAATTCCGATTTTCGAAAAAAAACCTGTTGTTTTCACTTTAAACTTCTTCTAGGGGCTTCCTTGTGATTGGCTAACAAAATTCCGCATTCCACCGGAATTACACATCGTTCCGCGGAATTACCCCTATAGCGCTAAGGCAATTCCGTTCCGATGCGACGGAACGGAATCACCAAATTCCGGCCGGATTCAAAATTGATTGAAAAAGCTGCAAGTAAAAATGAGGTCATAGTTATGGGCGACTTCAACTTTCCAGACATTGACTGGAGTATTGAGGCTACCCATTCTGGTAAAAGCAGCAGATTTCTGGCAGCACTACAGGACAATTACTTGACTCAAATGGTAACGGAACCATCTAGGGGGAATGAGTTACTGGATCTGATCATTTCTAATAGACCAGATAATGTATCAAATGTGCAGGTTCAAGAACATTTGGGAAATAGTGATCACAACATGATAACGTTTGATCTGGTGACTGATAGGCCACGGGCAGCGGGACCACTAAAACTATGAATTTTAGAAAAGCAAAGTTCAATCAACTTAGGCAGGCACTACCAGGGGAGGACACTGAAGGGAAATGGCAAGCTTTTAAACTTATTCTCAATCAATATTGTAGTATGTACAGTGGTGTGAAAAACTATTTGCCCCCTTCCTGATTTCTTATTCTTTTGCATGTTTGTCACACTTAAATGTTTCTGCTCATCAAAAACCGTTAACTATTAGTCAAAGATAACATAATTGAACACAAAATGCAGTTTTAAATGATGGTTTTTATTATTTAGTGAGGAAAAAAAACTCAAAACCTACATGGCCCTGTGTGAAAAAGTGATTGCCCCCCTTGTTGTCAATTTTGCTTGTCTCAATTTTGCTAAAAAAAACATCTCAATGATTGCCAAGACTTGTAGGAAAATACCTTGTGGACCGCCGAGACAAAAGTTGAACTTTTTGGAAGGTGCGTGTCCTGTTACATCTGTCGTAGAAGTAACACAGCATTTCAGCAAAAGAACATCATACCAACAGTAAAATATGGTGGTGGTAGTGTGATGGTCTGGGGTTGTTTTGCTGCTTCAGGACCTGGAAGGCTTGCTGTGATAGATGCAACCATGAATTCTACTGTCTACCAAAAAATCCTGAAGGAGAATGTCCGGCCATCTGTTCGTCATCTCAAGCTGAAGCGATCTTGGGTGCAGCAGCGGACAATGACCCAAAAGACACCAGCAAATCCACCTCTGAATGGCTGAAGAAAAACAAAATGAAGACTTTGGAGTGGCCTAGTCAAAGCCCTGACCTGAATCCTATTGAGATGTTGTGGCATGACCTTAAAAAGGCAGTTCATGCTAGAAAACCCTCAAATAAAGCTGAATTACAACAATTCTGCAAAGATGAGTGGGCCAAAATTCCTCCAGAGCGCTGTAAAAGACTTGTTGCAAGTTATCGTAAACGCTTGATTGCAGTTATTGCTGCTAAGGGTGGCCCAACCAGTTATTAGGTTCAGGGGGCAATTTCTTTTTCACACAGGGCCATGTAGGTTTTGAGTTTTTTTTCTCACTAAATAATAAAAACCATCATTTAAAACTGCATTTTGTGTTCAATTATATTATATTTAACTAATGGTTAACGGTTTTTGATGAGCAGAAACATTTAAGTGTGACAAACATGCAAAAGAATAAGAAATCAGGAAAGGGGCAAATAGTTTTTCACACCACTGTATATCCCATATGGAAACAAAATGTCTAGGAATAAAAAAAGGCCTCTATGGATGAATAGAAAGGTTAGAGATAAAATGAAGAGGAAAAAGAATGCCTATAAGGTTCTAAAACAGGAGGGGACTGAGGCTGCACTAAGCAATTATAAGGAGTGCAATAAAAATTGTCAAAAAGAAATTAGACTGGAAAGATCGAAGCTGAAAATAAAATCGCTAGGGATATCAAATCTAACCCCAAAATGTTTTACTAGTACATCAACTCTAAAAAAAGAAAGGTTGACTGTATAGGACTCCTAAAGGATGAGGGTGGGAACTCAATGGTGGATGACCAAGGTAAGGCAGAGTTATTAAATGCTTTCTTTGCTTCTGTCTTCACAAAGGAAACAGCACTGTTGCAAATCTTCCAACTGTAATATTAAATACTTAACGCAGGAAGAAGTGAAGGCAAGACTAAACAAATTAAAAATAGACAACGCATCTGGCCCGGATGGCATGCATCCTCGGGTCCTGAGGGAATTAAGTTCAGTTGTAGATAAACCCCTTTATCTTATCTTTTGTGACTCTCTTTCAACTGGCAGAGTCCCAGTGGATTGGCGTACAGCCCACGTTTTCGCATTATTTAGGAAGGGCAAAAAATCAGATCCAGGAAGTTATAGACCTGTAAGCTTAACATTAGTTGTATGCAAACTATTTGAGGGATTACTAAGAGATACTATACATGACTTCATATTAGAAAATAATCTTATTTCTCAGCATCAACATGGGCTTACTAAAGACAGGTCCTGTTTGACTAACATGCTCATCTTTTATGAGTTAGTGAACGCTAATGTGGATATTGGGAATGCTGTAGATGTGATATACTTGGACTTTGCAAATAGGGTTGCAACGGTATGAAAATCCACGGTATGATAACCGTCAAAAAAAAATACCACGGTATGACGGTATCACGGTATACGGTATTACACAATTCTCATTTCAATTAACCTGAGCCTGCATGATCTGTGGCTGGAAATGCAGGTTCTCTTTAAAAATGAACTTATCTGCCGTGGTGGCAATCAGGTCACAGGTGACATGGGGAGAGATCAGACACATTAGACTTTGATTATGGTAGGATTAGATTGTGAGCTCCTATGAGGGCAATCAGTGACATAACTATAAATGTTATAAAATCTTTACTGAAGCACTATAAAATAAATACATCATAAACTTAATACAGGTCAGAGAGAGAGGAAAGTGAGAGAGAAGGAAGGGAAATACACAGCAGTCTGTGAGAGAAGGCAGGTAGGGACAGTAATGCTGGGTACACACGTTGCGGTTTCCCGCTTGATCCCGAGCTCGATCCTGGTTGATCGATTATTTCCGACATGTTCGATCGGATCTCGATTGATACAGCTATCGTTTTGCTCATGTTAAGTATGCAAAACTGACAGCTGTATCAATCGAAACCCGATCGAACATGTCGGAAACAATTGATCGACCAGGATCGGTCCTGCCGATTGAGCAGGAAATCGCAACGTGTGTACCCAGCATAAGAGATAGCAGAGAGAGATGCAAGAAAGTGGAAGAGTGTCACGAAATAGAGGAGGTAGAGGAAAAGGAGAGAGGGGGGGGGAGTAAGGCAGATAGAGGAATGTAGGAGGGACAGATGCTGAAAAATGTGTGAGAGTCAGAGGAGAATGAATGAGTGAGAGAGATGCCACACCACAGGTGGTCCAGTTCAGCAGGGCAGGGGGTTAAAGCACTGGGAAGGGGATACAAGAAGGAGGGAGGGTGAGAGGAGCATATGGGTTGTAGAAAAGAAAAGCAGGACAATAACAGGGCAGCCAGACACAGGAACTTCGCTTGCTTATCTACAGTAAATATAGTGCAGACTTTCCACTGTGCTTCAGCGTCTCTGATTCTGTCGCTGGAACACGCAGAAGAAACAGCTCATCTCTCCCCACCTCGTGTGCAGCTCTGTCATCTTACAGTCTCTGCAGCTGATAAACTCACCGCTGCTGGCTTTCATGCTGGTGTCTGCCTGGCACGCACTTTCAAACATGCCGGGCGGGAACGAGAGGGGGCGGCGCTCATCCTTAGAGCAGGAAGCTCTGCTGTAATGTGAGCTCCGTGTCTCTGGCCGGGAGCTTTCTGCTTGTGCGTTCCAGCTGCGGCCAGGAGCTCCTTGTATATGCTCTCCAGCCGCGGCATGACGTCCTGTCCTGTGCGTCACCATCTGATACCAGTCAGCAAGCTTTGGGAGCTTGCTTTTCTAATGGGAGGGAGACAGAGAGCTGGGCAATAGTGGCGCGGTGGCAGGCATAATGCGGAAGGCAGCGAAAGCATAAAAAAAACGGTATTTCAATAATCTGCATGGTATGATTACCGTGCAATGTGAAACCGCGGTATATCGTGATACCGGTATATCGCGACAACCCTATTTGCAAAGGCCTTCGACACTGTTCCACACAAAAGTCTGGTGCAAAAGTTGAGGATGCAAGGACTGGGGAAGAGTCTGTGTGCATGGATAGGGAACTGGCTGATGGACAGAAAACAAAGGGTTGTGGTCAATGGATCATACTCAAAATGGGAGACTGTTAGCAGTGGGGTCCCACAGGGGTCTGTACTGGGTCCAGTGCTCTTCAATTTATTTATTAAAGGAGTTATCAGGGATTTTAATAGAAAATAAACGCTACTTACCGGGGGCTTCCTCCAGCCCCAAGCTCCCAGGACCTCCCTCACCGCAGCTCTGCCTTCAGCCGTTCGCCGGAGCTCCGACCCGGTCCCCGGCGATAATGTCAGAGCGACCTCCAGGTCGCTCTGTACTGCGCCTGCGCGAGCGGTGCTGTCAATCACCGCCACGTGGGCCGGAGCAGACTGCACAGGAGCAGTAGTTCTGCACCTGCGCAGTCCGCTCTGGCCCACGTGGCAGTGATTGACAGCGCCACTCACGCAGGCGCAGTACAGAGCGACCTGGAGGTCGCTCTGACATCATCGCCGGGGACCGGGTCGAAGCTCCGGCGAATGGCTGAAGGCAGAGCTGCGGCGAGGGAGGTCCTGGGAGCTTGGGGCTGGAGGAAGTCCCCGGTAAGTAGCGTTTATTTTCTATAAAAATCCCTGATAACTCCTTTAATGACCTAGTAGATGCAGTAGTGAGCAATGTTGCTATTTTTGCAGATGATACAAAATTGGGCAGAATCATCAACTCTCAGGAAGATAGTGTCATATTGCAACAGGATCTGGATAGGATGGCTATATGGGCACATACATTTCAGATGAAATTCAATGTTGAAAAATGTAAAGTCATGCATTTTGGTCATACCAATGGTCTAGCACCATACAAAATAAATGGGATACAGTTGGGGACATCAAACTTGGAGAAGGACTTAGGAGTACTCATCGACAACAAGTTAAATAATCGTACTCAATGCCAAGGCGCTGCAGCTAAAGCTAACAAAATTTTGGGATGCATTAAAAGGGAAATAAAAACTCGAGATGCTAGCATAATATTGCCCCTGTTTAACTCTCTAGTAAGGCCTCATCTGGAATATGGAATTCAGTTCTGGGCACCACATTACAAAAAAGATATTGTAGTTTTAGAGCAGGTGCAGAGACGAGCAACAAAATTGATACGTGGGATGGAATGTCTCACTTACCAAGAAAGGTTAGATAAACTGGGTTTATTTAGTCTAGAGAAAAGACGCCTTAGAGGGGATCTAATTAACATGTATAAATACATCAGAGGGCAATACAATAGCTTGGCGGGTGAGCTTTTTGTCCCTAGGCCTTCTCAGAGGACTAGAGGACATGATCTGCGCATGGAGGAAAAACGTTTTAGCCATTTATTTAGGAAAGGGTTCTTTACAGTAAGAGTGATTAAGATGTGGAATGCATTGCCACAGGAAGACGTTATGGCAAACTCTATACCTGCATTTAAAGGCTTAGATGCTTTCCTTGCGTTGAAAGACATCCATGGCTACAATTACTAGGTAATCCCCAATGATGTTGATCCAGGGATGTTATCTGATTGCCATCTGGAGTCGGGAAGGAATTTTTTTCCCTTTTGGGGCTAATTGGACCATGCCTTGTAAGGTTTTTTTTGCCTTCCTCTGGATCAACAGGGATATGTAAGGAAGTAGGCTGGTGTTGTACTTTGTTCTCTGGTTGAACTCGATGGACGTATGTCTTTTTTCAACCAAAATAACGATGTAACTATGTAACTATGAATCGCGGAAAACGGAATTCCGCGGAACGCGGTGAGCATCCCTAATAAGAATTACATAATTAAAAACTCCAATAACTTGACACATTCCCAAGTTATATTGTGTTACCTTGCGTTCATATATTATTACCCTCTGTAGGTGCATTTAGGAGGTCTGGTAGTTATTTAATACACTACAATATGTATTGTAAATCCATTTTGTACCCCTGTCTCTGAATTATTAAGTGTTGTTATACGTTGTGCTCATTTTTGTACCAAATAAAGCTTATTTTGCATTTTTCTACTTGGTAGTAGTAGTGTGGTCTTTATAGCATCTACTTTTTATTTGTCTTGCTGGTTGTCCTGATCATACAATACTCATGGAGCTTTGCTCCCCACTGTTGTCTGTTATGTACTATGTACAGCGCTACGATACGGAAGATGTTGGTGGTATAAAAAAATGATAATTATAATAATGTTTTCATATCAATTGGCATCCAACTACACCACTATCACTGCTTGATAATACTAAAACCTTGCACAGAAACTGCAGTCATGACACTATCAAACCATTTGGTGCAATCTCTGAAGTGCATAGCAATTAAAGGATCGCAGCATCTATTGAGACACACATCTGACATCTTTTGCTAAGGGGAATTTGGGGTCGCTGTATTTACACGCGCACATAAAAGCAAGCAGGCAAGATGAAATAA
The DNA here is from genome assembly GCF_040937935.1 of Hyperolius riggenbachi. Classification (NCBI taxonomy): domain Eukaryota; kingdom Metazoa; phylum Chordata; class Amphibia; order Anura; family Hyperoliidae; genus Hyperolius; species Hyperolius riggenbachi. The sequence continues at coordinate 136,939,783 of NC_090650.1, read as the reverse complement.
AGTTTGCCAAAATCCTGGAAATGTAAACAGATGTATGTACAGAAACCCATGTTTGTACTATACATATATAGTAATGTATACAGATGTGTTGAAAGGACTGTTGTTTTTTTCTAAAGAAAAGGGCAGTTTCATTTTAGGAAGACTAAATGTATCCTTATGATGAATCATAGCTGCTGCAACTTGTAGCACTGTAATGTCATCAGACATCACCACAGAAATGTCCCTCATAATAATTACATTTTGTCATATGACATTTTGCAAATGTCAACAGCTGTATTCTGAATATTTAATTTGGAGCGACTTAGGGCCTGTTTCCACTACACGCAGATTGGATGCAGAATGGATGCAGAAAAACTGACTACAATGAATACCTATGATAAAATCTGTATCAGTAAAATCGCATTTAGTGGAAACAGGCCATAGGCATTCATTGGAGTCAGTTTTTCTGCGTCTATTCTGCATCCAATCTGTGTGTAGTGGAAACAGGCCCTTAGACGTATTAGTCAGTAAAAGGGAAGCAGAAACAAGAGTGACACTTTGCACATTCCAGGATTAAAACAGGCCTAACAATTTTAGGACAATTTACAGACAAAAGAAATCACTTTATATGCAATCGTTTAAAAGGTCTTTATCCATATGGCAGCTATACAACTAAACTAGCCTGATTCTAATTATTCTGAAGTTGAATGAAATTCAATTCTACTGTATATTTGCTATTTTGGTTAAAATACTGTAGTACAGCCTAGCAAAGCTAGACAGATATTTTCTTGTTGTGTTCGGTGGTCTAGTGGTCAGCGCTGTCATCTTACAGCAATGCATACTCGGTTCGAATCCCAGCCAAGGGCACTATCTGCATTTAGTTTGTACGTTCTCCTGTGTCTGTGTGGATTTCCTCTGGATTTTCTGGTTTTCTCCCACATCCCAAAAACATACAGACAAGTTAATTGGCTTCCCACGAAATTGGCCCTAGATTATGATACATACACCACACAATACATATAGACATATGACTATGGTAGGGATTAGATTGTTAGCACCCTCCGAGGGACAGTTAAGTGACAAGACAATATACACTGTACATTGCTGCAGAAGATGTCGGCACTATATAAATACTAAATAATAATAATAGTCTTGTATAGGATGTCAGTGGCAGAGCATTTTTCAAAGGACCAGATGCAATTTTCTCTGATAGCTGGGTTTGGGCTCCAAACCTTTGAAGTCTGGACCGTATGATGATCCTGAGCCAAGCAGCTGCAATGCTACACATCTAGTGGTCTCCTGGAGTGTAAAGTCTCCCACCTGCATCGCTCACAAATGATTATTTCTTTATAGGTGCCTAGATCTAAAGCCTCATGCACATGTAGTATGAGGCATGTCATCCGGCAGGGTTCTGGATTCAATCTCTCAGGTGACATTGCTGGTCCAAGGCCATACAGATGCACGTGTAGCTAGTCTGCAGTTCTGTTGCTATGCGAGGAGGAAGAGGGCCGATGGAATGATGCACCAGGTGGGTTGAGAGGGGAGAACAATGCTCCCTGGCCAGTGCTTGAAAGAATTGATCTGCTGATCCCTGGCATTCGGGACCACTGTATACATGCTAGATTCACAGTAGAGGTGGTCATTATCACCCATGTTGGATGAGTTTGTATGGGATCCAGAGCCTTCCCTCTTTGTAGGTAAGTATCTGACTTTTTTTTCCAAGGGCACTTCAGTGTTACTTTAAAAGACTTTTCGAGCAAACATTCGTAAATATTACCTTTAAGATTTTATTATGGACCAGTTCAGGGGTCCAAAGATTTCTTTTGAGGACAAACATATTCCCACTTCTATATCATTTCTGTGGTCCGACATTCTTCCAATGCAACAGGCCTTTTACAATCACTGATCCATATTGAAACATCTTTTTTTTCTTTACATGACATATAAAGTGACTAAAAACAGACCATGGAATGTCGTGGTGTTTCACCATTAAAGAGGTTTTGCAGAAGTAATTGATTATCAATATTCTATTCCACTGCATGCACATCAAAATCTTCATCAGCAATTTCTAAAAATTCAAGCAACTATAAATATACAGTAAATAGGACAAGCTGCAATAACAAGGGACTTTGGGTCCCAGAGTGACAGGAAGCTGTAACTATGCAAATGGAGCGTTTACTTAGCAGCTGTGCTTGAATGAGCTAAACCACTATTAAACGATGTGGGGGAGAAACATCTTGTGGGATTTATACAAATACATGAAGCTACTAATCATGCAGTTATTAATTAGAAAAGTGACACTATCAGCACAATATGCAGTGAAGTGATGCTATGGTAATTGCTTGAAGCTACACATTCTTGCCATAGCACTTCTGAATATTCATTGCACGTTCTATGCAGTTCATTAAAAAAATTGCAGCCATGACTCATACTGAATGTATTTTCTGCACTTTTACTAATAAAAATACCAGCTGACAAATAACAAACCATATCATAATCGTTTTGTTATTTTATGGGCTATGAAGTCTTTAGCAGAACAGCCTTGTAGATTTGATTTCCTAGGTTCAAATCACACACCAGGATTCTCACTGCACAGAGTTTGTTGATTCTTTTTTTCTGCATTTCCCACAGGTGCTCTATGCTTCACACACATGTCACAGAGACACTGGTAGCTTATATGGCTTCTTTCTAAACTGGCTTTAGAATGCGTAGATCAGCTTATGTGACTGTAACTTCTACTGCAATGCATATGTGCTATCTTACATCTACAATATGTGTCCCAACAGCTCAAGTCACCTCTTCACAGCTTTTTTATGTATTTACTGCTTAAAGTGGTCATGAAGTGGATCACTGCATACAAATCTGTGAGTAAAGATGCACACTAGGCTTACCACTTAAAGGGGCACTATGGCAAACATTATGCAGTTACATTATCCCCACATCAGTTATTTAATATGGACAGCATACATTTCACCATAGAATTTGAGTTAAAAAAATAGCTCCTAACACCAATTCTGCTGTGCTACACATCCGATCTGCATCATTACATCAGCTCTTGCGATGGACTGCTCTCTGCTAAACTGCTAGCAGACACTCTAAACAGCTGATTTATAACACGGTTCAATCACACACTTCAGAGGCCTGCTGTTGTTTTCACATGTAACTAGCTAAGTAAATAAATAAACAGGCTGCTAATTAGCAAATTACTTAGCAGCATGTTTATTTATTTACTTAGCTAGTTACATATGAAAAGTATGGCTCTGTAAGAGAGCTGTCTTATAAATCAGCTGTTTAAGGGCCGATTCACACTGGGCGCTTGCAAATCTCGCGGATCACCCCAAACATGCTGCACGCACCATGGTTGCGATTGATTGAAATTGAAATTGCAAATGCTGCAGTGCGAATGTATCCATAGGGATACATTGGCAGCAGTCTTTGCTGATTGCCGGTGATCAGCAAATCGTTGAAAAAGCACTAAAGCTATCATTCATAAAGCATTCCCGCATGCGGTAATGCTGAAAACAGCTGACTTTACTGAGCACTTAGCAAGATGTCAATTCATAAAAGCTGTTACCGCATGAAAAGCTGACATTCCCGAGCAGTGAGGTAAATTACTGCCTTGTGCAGTGATTATCTCAACACGTCACTAAATGTCAATTCATAAAGATTAGAGCAGGCGGTATTGGGATGGAGGATACCGCTTGCTTTTAAGAGGCGATAAGGAGGCGGATAACAACAAAGTTAATGAAGACAGACCTCCCAGGCAGCAGTGGTGAAAGCAGAACAAAAAAGGCTTTCCAGAATGCCCCAGGCTGTGTTTTTTAACCTCTTGGGTACCTGTTTTCATGTTTTTTACATCAGAAAGCCTGCATGTGTAACATTTCTTGACGTTCTTCTAAGCTGTGACAATTAAATAGATTGTTTAAAAAGTATAAAAATGTACTCTCCGGCGCTGGGACAATATTTCCTCAACAAGCTGCGTGCCTTGTGGAGGGATTCCCCAACCCTCAAAGATATGCAACAAAATATATAAATCACTTGCACGCGCTGAAATGGTACGTCTATTTATTAAAATTAAAAACATAAGAATTCACTCAATACCCACACATAGCTCCTTCACTCCCACACTGTAGAGAGGCCCCTCCACTCACTCAAATTGCTTACCCTACCACTCAATCTAAAATTAATTGGATATAGTGTCTTTAGAATAATGAACTAGATCTGACTATATGTTCGTTTTTTGTTCTCCTTTAAGATAACACATATGAATGCTCATATACCCCTGAAAAGAGGCGTTACTACAATCCTTAGTAATCTTCAAAAGTTCGCTTTTCCTATGTACAAAAAAGTCTCTTTCAAAACAAAGGCACAATGAAGAACTCACAGTTTCCTTGTGACTGGATAGATCACTTTGTTGGAGAGTCCTCGTTACTTGTTACTCCGTTTGATACCGGCTCCAAAACCGCTCATTGCTCTCGGGTTGTCCCCGCTTGCCCGCCGCTTTCCAGTCTGACGTTCCTGCACAGCAAACGTCCCTTCCGTAAGGGAAACTCTGAAGTCCGCCCGCTGTGCTAACTCGTCTCCCGGCTTCTGGCATGCACTGCTATTGGGTGACGTCACCACTCTCAGCTATTGGACCTTTGCTAGCGGCTGCTGCGCGCTAGCAGTACGCTGTTTCCAAAGCTTCTGCAGATTATCATGGGCACTCTTTCAACTTGAATAAAGACCTCTTTATTCAAGTTGAAAGAGTGCCCATGATAATCTGATAATCTGCAGAAGCTTTGGAAACAGCGTACTGCTAGCGCGCAGCAGCCGCTAGCAAAGGTCCAATAGCTGAGAGTGGTGACGTCACCCAATAGCAGTGCATGCCAGAAGCCGGGAGACGAGTTAGCACAGCGGGCGGACTTCAGAGTTTCCCTTACGGAAGGGACGTATGCTGTGCAGGAACGTCAGACTGGAAAGCGGCGGGCAAGCGGGGACAACCCGAGAGCAATGAGCGGTTTTGGAGCCGGTATCAAACGGAGTAACAAGTAACGAGGACTCTCCAACAAAGTGATCTATCCAGTCACAAGGAAACTGTGAGTTCTTCATTGTGCCTTTGTTTTGAAAGAGACTTTTTTGTACATAGGAAAAGCGAACTTTTGAAGATTACTAAGGATTGTAGTAACGCCTCTTTTCAGGGGTATATGAGCATTCATATGTGTTATCTTAAAGGAGAACAAAAAACGAACATATAGTCAGATCTAGTTCATTATTCTAAAGACACTATATCCAATTAATTTTAGATTGAGTGGTAGGGTAAGCAATTTGAGTGAGTGGAGGGGCCTCTCTACAGTGTGGGAGTGAAGGAGCTATGTGTGGGTATTGAGTGAATTCTTATGTTTTTAATTTTAATAAATAGACGTACCATTTCAGCGCGTGCAAGTGATTTATATAGATTGTTTAAAAAGCCTAATAGACAGATTCAGCGCACATTTAAAAAAATATGCACATCTAAACGGAAGTTGGAGATGCCTCTTTTATTGTAACGCTGTCTCTGCAGGAGAAAATGTATCAACTCAGGCAGCTTCTCATGTTACCGCCAGCCTACCTCCAGCCTAGTTCGGGAAAATATCGAACTTCTATCGCAACTGTAAACATTTTTATGAATTAGCACACAGAAGTCTAAAATACCGAATGCGGTATTTTCCCGCCCGGATTTTTTTTACCGAACCCACTTTTATAAATGATAGCCTAAGTGTGAACCAGCCCTAAAGCAGCTTAGCAGTTTAGAGAGCAATCCATCACAAGAGCTGATGTAATGACGCAGCTCAGCTATGTAGGGGAGTAGAGTGGTGTTAGGAGTTATTTTTTTAACACAAGATCTTAATGCTGTACATATTAAATAACTGATGGTGGGGATAATGGAACAGCATGATTTAAGTGCCCATTTAAGCAGCCAGATGACAACTCTTCTTAATTATTTACATTTCATAATCATCTCCATAGCACTGTGAGTAATAAATAAGTATGATTAAATGATACAGACACTGGTACATTATACAGAATTGGCAGACACATTAGTTGTCACAGTGACTAAGCAACGTGTCTGTGTACTCACAGGAGGTGAAACTCTGCTAAGAAGGCCAATAACGACCGCATCTGCCGAGAATCCAACATTTGTACAGTGGCCCTAACCCCCTCGGTGACTCTGCCAGTGATCAGCCTGGTGGATCGATTTAGCCAAACACTGGCCGAGGGCATTGTTTCTCTACTCCCCCCAGCTGCTACGGGACTTCACTCCCACACCAGACACCACTCCTTTAGCCCTCCTCCCCATGTAGCAACAGAACACATCACTAGCCAGCAGGTGTCTGTACAGTATCGGCGCAGCAATGTCGCCCTAGGGATTGAGTACTGATTCCTGATAGGCGACATGTCTCGTAGGTGTGTACGAGGCTTAACAAAACACACAGCCATTACAAGAAATAAAGGGGAGAGAACTCTGTCCAATCACAGACTGGAATGTGGCAACATTGGGGGGGGGGGGGGGGGGGTTGTTGCGTGGGTGGAGAAATGTGAAGGACTAGGATGGGCTTCTGAACCAGAAATTCCAGCCAAACACTGAGACTCACAAAGTATCACAGAGTCTTGATAGTGGTGCAGCCTGTGCAGCTGAGGTGATGAAGATTAATGCTATATAGCTAATATTTAGTGAGCTTGGCCCATGTGTTTTCCTCTTTAAAAGAAACCTGGGCTAAGGAAAATATGGAAACTTCCATTGATGGTCTCTTTTCTAAAAACTAACAGATAGATTATTAGCTATCATGCTGATGCTTTGCATAGTGATGCTCTTAGTCATTGAGTGTAACAACTATTGCCTTTGCTCTGTTTACTGGCTGCTTGTCAGATTCAATTCATTGAAGGATTGACAATATGTTTTAGACATATTGTGAGTCTTTATAATAATGGGATAGATCCAAGTATGAAGAACACGTCAAACGTCTCAATAAACATTTTCATAATTGCAGTGTGGGGATATGATTAGCTTTACCATCCATGGTGTCGCGGTTGTTATGTCCTAAATGTGAGGGATACATGCCAAAGTGAAGTATCTGAGTGAAAGGCATTTTGAGCTTTCAATACCAGTCCACAATCCCCCCTCTTTTGATGCTGGTTACAGATTTCCTATATTAATGTTAATTAAAATATGCACATCCATTTATTCCCACTTTATTAATATTTATTGTTAATACTAGTGACCTTAGCCCGTTTAAAAATGGGCTAGGTCTGTCAGTAATCCGCCGCGCAAGCGTACACCGCCCACACATGCCAGCTGCATGCACCCGTCACGCACACCCGACGCGCGCACGCCCGCTGCGCGCGCACACACAACCGCCCCTTCTGGCCCCGTCCTCCTCCGGCTCATGGCAGTGTCCCTGCGTCTTGTCCCTGCACATGCGCAGTGCTAAAAAGCACTGACACACGGACAGACGCAGGGACACTTGCCTATTATTAGGTCGGATTATTCAATGAACAAGCTTCCCATCATTTGATTAAGGGTCTTTTTCTAATGCATTCACTTGGACCTGATTTTTGGATAGTGATTGTCTAACCACAAGGACTCCACTGGCATAGTATAAATCATAGTGTGCAGCTACCACCACTGGATACGATGTCTCCCCAAATGCAAATGCTATACCTGATGCATTTTAGTGCACTCCCGTTTGTGTTAACGCAAAAGAAGAGCACAAAACTTTAAAAGAAAAAAAAAGCAATTTAAACATTTTTACTTCATGCATGCTTTCATTTAATATTTGCCTTTATGCTGTTTGGCTAAATATTTATTGATTTGACAATATATTCTCTAGTTTAAATTTTGATTTTACATTTCTTGTTTCCTTATGTTTTTTCTTTCCCCAGCCTGGTGATTCTTAGTAAAGCGTAAGTGCAAACATGTCACTGGCTATCAGTTTGATGAGGGGAATTGTTTAATTAAGCTTTCTAGAAGATTTCCTTTCTGCTAATTATCTCTGATATGTTTTGTCATTTTTAAATAAAGTATCTTTTTTATTTAAAGTGTCCCTTTAGCATTTTTAAAAAGAGATATTTTGCTTTAGCATTTTTTTTTTTTTTTACAAATAATGAAGTAACTCACATGTGTAAAAAGAGATGATTTGTTTATTCTATCTAGGTAATTCCAGGCAGAGTTGATCCAGGGAGTTAACTGACTGCCATCTGGAGTACTGAAGGACATTTTGACTGTTTAATTCTAATTGGCCCACGATTTCCCGCTCGATTCCCGGCCACTCGATTATTTCCGAGCATTTCCGATCACGTTTTGATGATTGATAGGTCGATTCTCATGTATTGTATGCCGAATTGACCTAACAATCCATCGAGACGCGAATGGGACATGTCGGAAATAATCGAGCGGCTGTGAATCGAGCGGGAAATCGAGTGCGGGAACGCACCATGTGTATCCAGCATAAGGCTTTTTCTCCTTCCCCCGGGTCAACTGGGACATGTGCGGAATCAGAAAAGTGATTTTCCTGGTAGAACTTGACAAATGTCTTTTTTTTTACCAAACTAACTATGTAACATCTCATGTCAAATAGGTATTGTCAAGATAAAAGCATACATTGGAAAATTGGGACAAAGAAAGTTTTTTCTTGGTCACCCTCTCAGATTTCTCTTAATTAATAAAGGTGAATATAAGACTATGCCGTTACCCACAAAGTTTTCATATTTGATACTGTTATTCTAAACAAAATACCTTTGGCAAGGTCAGTCACATGACCCAGATAGCCTATATGTAAAGAGCTAGCTGCCAGGAAAGTGGTTTATACCCTTAGAAGCATGCACAAGCCTGATAAGGTTGCAGTTATTTTTACAGCACATGAAACAGCAAAGCACAGAACCATTTGCCTATTCCTGTTCACCCCCTAACTCTACTGCTGACAGATAAGCTGTGACTGACACTTCAACTACAGCTCTGCAATGTCTTATCTTCTTGTCTGGCTCCTCCCTGTTTGGTGTGCAATTTATCATTTAACCCTTCCCATACCCTCCCCATTGTGACTATCAAGGGCACATGTATCTCTCATACCTTGCCCTGCCTTAAATAAGAAGTAATTTCTCATTGCTCTTTTATTTAACCATGTTATAATTTTCAGGGTTTGGGAAGAGTTAAATATTATATTACATACTGAGCTGGGAGGAACTGGAAAGGTAGCTAATGCTCTGCTAAGCTGCAGCTGTGGTGCTGGCCACTAATGGTTAATCTCTTAGCAGTAGAGGGAAAAGGTGGGTGTTGTCAAGAAATTAACTCTGTGCTCAGGAAAAGAAACACTAGATGGTGCCTCCTCCCAGCTCCACCCTGAATACCTCAGATGGGTGATGATGGGAATAGGGGAAGGAGTTTAGACTGCTGTTCTTGTAGCAAAAAATAGCATCTTACACTGGTACAGGGTATAACATTTTGAAGACCCAGCCAGCCCAGGTAAAAAATGAATAATTCAAAAATGGTTTATGTGCAAGGGACACATTGTTGAGCATTACAATGTATGTCATATTCCACATAATACATATGAAAAATGCAAGTCTGATCTAAGGCAATAAGACAACAACATGATTTATCTTCACTATGACACCATTCACAGCTGTCCCTCTTCTTGAAGGGCTGTACTAGTTTTGTGGTGTTTATGTTGTTTTTGATGCTGGTGTTCTATCACCATTTAGCTAGGTATTAGTATTTTTGAGAAAACCTACTACTTTTTCTCTTTCAGCTCTCATAGGCCCACTCATGTCCCTGATCTCCAACTCACCTCACTAAATGTAAAATTGCCTCTACCCTATACCCCTGCACTCCAAAATGCTTAAACAAATCTTTAACCTATATTTATCCCTCACCTAAAACCTCTAAGCAACACCTTACACTAATCTGTCTACAGGTCAAGTTACTTATCATAACCATGAATTCTACCCTAATCCAAAACTACAGCAAAGCCCAACACTACACCTTGCCCACCACCATAACCTACCCTGACCTTTCCAGTGATTGATACAAGCAATATTTACTTTTTATGAGAATCTAAACAATTGCATTTTGGCACAGTTCTTAACCCAATCAAGCAGTGTTCAGAAAGGCTACTTTCTATTTTGGAATGTAATTTCCTCTGTTTGTCTTTTTTTGTCCAAGTGCACCCTAATAGAGAACAGCATTGTGATTTAAAAAAGAAGGTATTTTGTTCACCGTATGGTTTGCTGATTGAAGGAGTTTTGTGTTTTATCAAAGTATTTCCATGTTAAAATCTGCCCCTTTATATCATTTCAGAGACTTGTAGTATTTCACTACATTTAATTTGGGCATGGATGACAATACAAAAAATCACTAAAAGCCATCTACTGCAGACACATTACCGACCGTCTGGCTAGATTCAATTTTCTGAAGATATGATTTTTTTTCTTTTAATTGACCTCTGTAGCCATTGTCTTCAGACATGTTCATCCCTGCACTTGCTCAAATGCACTGACAGCAGATCTGTACCTGAACAGATTATGCAAGCTGCCACTGCTGACCTCATTCTACAAAATGCTTATTGCTCAGATGTTATACTGATCTTTTAGCTTCAGCCATGTCAGTCACAGTGCTGAATCATGCAGGCATATAATTCTGGCAGGAATAGCACTGGATGTCAGAACACCTGTGTTATTTATTGTGGGTCAGCAACTCAGAAAGTATAGAAGGCAATCAGTAAAACAATACCGCAAGTTGTATTTTTTAAGTCAATTTTGTGCACCCGACACACTACATTACAAAATTGTTGCGATTCAGCGGGGCGCTAGCGAATGTATACACGGAATGCTTTGTTAAGCATTGGATCCATTCACACTTTCCACTTAAAATGGAACGGAAGTGGAAGGTGGAGCGGAGCGCATGTTCCCAACAGGCAAGATTTTTCCATAGCCTGCTTATGCTGCAAGCCCAGTGTTCTCTCCAAGCCTTATCAGCCAGGCGCGCCGCCCACCTGATCTTCCTGAGTGCCCGGCTGTTTTTCCGAGTGCACCGCTTCCTCTCACGCCTCACTCCATGCTGGAAACCTGAATGTTGTAATTCAGGCTGGATCCTCTATGTGGCAGCAGCGCTGTACAGAGGTACAGTAGACGATCTCCCTGACACTCTATGAGCTGTCAGCCTCTATCCTCATTAATATTCACTGCAGTCCAAGCTGGCCCGCCTCCTCCACTTGCTTCTGAAATGCCTGTCAGAATGTAAGTTTTTGCTATGTCGCTTGCTATTGCCAGTAAGTATTGTGTGCATAAGCCTTTGTTTTAGTACTTATTCTAGGTTTCACAGCCACAGCATTAATGCTCAGATAGAAATTTTATAAAACAGTGCTAACCTACACTACAGTTCCAGTTCAGTTGGATTTGCTTTGCATTCCATTTTTTCCAAACCTTTTTTTATATTTGGAATGTATTTTTTATAGTTGAATTTGTGTGTGTCCGTCCGTCTGAGGCGTAGCAACTCGGAGGGAGAAGTAATTTGGGGTCTGGCAAACGCCGGAACCACAAATTACCTTTACGCAGGGCGTGGACTATAGCATTGCAGCTATAGCCGCTTTGTCCCCCTGGCACTGCGCATCTCTGTTGTGCTCATTTCTGTGCGTGCGCACAGATGACGTGCTTCGCTGTCTTGCTCCACCCGGCTACATTTAACTGTCACCTGGCTGAAAAAAATTCTGGGGAGAACGTTGAAGCCTTTGAGACTTGAAAGTGTCTGTTCTCAGTAGGCTGTTTTCCCCCTCCATTCTGGATACACTCACCTGTCTTCTGTGTATTCCACAGCAATAACATAGGGTTCTCTTTGGATTGCAAAAGACCAATGCAAATCCTCTCTAGCATCAGGAAGTATTTTAATTTGTTCAGGGTTGGACCAATGAGAAACCTCCCTGTTGCTAGGTCGGAATCCCATTGTTCTTTTACAATTCACTGGGAGCAGATGACCCAACTGGTGGCAGCCCTGAATGGTGGCATCAACACTGATAGCAGCGGGCGGACCAAATGCAAAATGGTGGGCACTGTTGGGCATCCAGCATAGTGTGGACCTAGCCTTACTGTAGATTCACTTGAAATATTGATCTAATCTGCCTGTGTACTGCTGGGTGTGATTTCCACAGAGATGAAAAGAGGTTGTGTGAAATAAGAATTTCAGTCACGTGTCCTGCACACATGACTGACCTCTAGGAAGACTACACATAAGACCCATCATAAAATTGTGATGGAAATGTCTCATAAGAAGCGTGACATTATTAACTAGTCTTATACCTTGACCTTGTTTATATTTATTGGCTGTAAACTTGAGCATTGATATTAATGGTATAATGAAGTAAATGTATGTCTTTAATGAGTACTCACTGGCCTATTTCTCACTGTAAAGGTGCAATATAATTAAGTGTCACTCTGAGCAATAAATTCTGAGCTAGTGATCCAATTAAAATGACTGCTTATGTCAGACAAGTCATGCAGCAAGCTATATTACAATACTCCTCAGGTCAGTGACACAAGTTAAATCTCTAGCAACATGCTTCTCAACTTCTTTTCTGACTGTTGGTAAAGAGACATGGCAACATAAAACAAATTTGTTTTTATAATGCATGCAACCAGCAAGCAGCCCACTATGACTGTCCATGGTTTGAAGACAACTTGTAGTCCACTTTGTACTATAGATATCTGTAATCAGGACATGATTTTCTCTACATGTACTGATGAGGTGATGATGTGCCCGCATATACCATTCTTACCATTCTCTTTAAAACATTTTATTAATTAATCCCATATAAACAACCCCAAAAATGGTATACTAGCTAATTAAAAGCAATAGTAAAGACTTAGAAATCGTTTAGAAGCAGTTACCATGTACTGCTATTAAACATATCTGATTCAAGGGGTACTTGAGATAACTCTTCCTAGGAGATCATTTTTAATCTTCAGATTAGATTAATTTTTTAGCACTTTGCAATGGAAAAAGTAACACAAAGTAGGTGGGAAAGTACTGACAAAGTTATTTTGTTTATTTGTTTGCTTGCTGGGGGTGTAAAAGGCATTTTATTTTTAAGCTTTGAAAATATCACCTAGGAGAAAACTCAGGTGAGAAAGTGAATTATATATTTCTCAGTTTTCTCCTAAGAGATAATTTTTCACCTTCTGTTTAGAATATCTTTCCAGGACTCTATAATTTTATTTATGAGAAGAAAAAATTACCTAGGAGAAAGCCCAAGGTGAGAGGGATATAGAGGCTTCCACATTTATTTCTGTGTAAACAATGCCAGTTGCCTAGAAATCCTGTTGATCTTCTGGCATACCTAGTGTATAATCAAAACCCTGGAATAATGATATGGCTAATCCAGTAAAACCTGAGTCAGAGTAACTGATCTGCATATGCTTGTTCAGGGTTTATGGCTAAAAGTATTAAAGACACAGGATCAGGAAGACTGCCAGGCAAATGGTATTGTTAAAAAGGAAATACATTTGGCAGCCTCAATTTCAATCTATAGGGTTTTTTTCCTTTGGTGACCAGGAGCCCAATGGTGCAGTATCGTCAGGTGTAGGGAGAATACACTTATATAAATATATACTCACAAAAGTGTGTTGCAATTCCTGCAGCCACCGTATAGGCCTGCAGGAAATTAACTGTCCCTGCTCGGTACTCCAGGTCCTGCTGGATACTGGATGGTCGCTCTCCTATAGTACGATAGACTTTCCTGAAAAACTGCAAAGCTATTGTAAAGAAACGCGGAAAAGCCGCCGCATGGACGCAGGATGAGGCGGCTGTTTCCGCGGCTGGCATAGCAGAACGTCTGATGCGGCGGTTTGCGCGCACAGGCCTGCTACTGACAGTCTGACCAGGCGCAGGGAGGCCACCGCATGTGTAGATAGCGGTGCATCTCACCCCGCGTGCAGGCCAGCAGAGACATTGCAAAGTTTGACTGGTGTGGCTGGGACTGATAGTCCACACAGGTTCAGAATGACGCGCGCGCGCGCCGAGAGGCAGAGTTTATATGACAGCCAGAAGAAGGTCAGCTGACCAAGCTGGTCAGCTGACATTTCCACCACTTTTCATTGCTCCATCACTTTAGGGTGGCGCTGGAGAGCACTATAGTATATATACTGGTGGCTGGGCATTTGCTAGTTGTCTGCCGTTGCGATCACTACGTGGTAGCACTCAGGCCTTGTCTGTTTCTGTGTTCTAGCATAGTTTCCAAATGTGTTGACATCAAGGAGCTCACACCTTAGCATTAGGAATATTGAATTGTATTATTTGTTATGACCTTCTGCCTGCCTGACTATTCCTCTGAACTCTGATTCTGTACCTTGCTATTTCTGATATCCTGTTGCCAAACTCTGCTCGTTCCTGGACTCTGTACCTGCCTCCTGATTCTGTACCTCTTTATTCTGATTCTCCGTTGCCTGACCCTGCCTGTTATTTGATTCCGTATCTGCCTTCTGATCCTGTACCTTATCTGTCTGTGTGTTGACGACCTGGCTTGGCCGACCTCGAGAACTAGCCTTACTGTTAGAGGCAGTTCCCAAACCTGTTAGTGACACCCGCTCATTGGTGTCACTCACGCTATATCCTTCCCATCTTCTGCTTAGCTCCTCCCCCGGGAGAGTCTAGGCTTACGGAAGGAGCATACGTCTGTGCAGTATTCCTTACTGCCTCTGTACCTACTCCTTAGGTACTGTCCACTAGTGTTACTGTTACACCCAATCACTCACTTCTCTCTCAGGTGTCCAGAGGTTAGGATATATATCTGATTATCGGTGATACTGCAGATCATCAATAATCGGGTATATTCTGCATTCTCGGTGATACTGCAGATCACCGGTAATCAGACCCTCTCTGTGTTACACCAATCGTTACAGCTATTACCTCCAAAGGAGGTCTAACTGGTAATGGGTAGGATGGAGGTGCCCAATGTGTGTTCTCTTTTAGTATTTTTAAATACAAATAAAAAATTAAATAGTAAAAAGAGAGGTAATTGCTTATCTCTCCAGAAGATATAGACAATAGTTCAACTGGAAAAAAGTACTTATGCAAAAAGCAATCTGACAACGTGTTTCACGGGTCATGGTCCGCTTCCTCAGGTCAATACAAAATGCTTTGATAGCATAGGGGATGTGTAGGCATCTCTAATTAATTGAGGGGAACCAACACTCCTCCTTACACACACTGCACTGTATAGCTGAATAGTGTACTGGCTAAGGCTGCTGTCTACTCATTAGAAGTTGAAAACATAAATGATAAACTCTACAATGAACAATACATAATTAAATATGCACAGGCAAGTTAGGCAAATTGTAATACAGTGTATACACTTCTCCGACACTGTTTTGCCTTAATCTTCTGCTTAACCCACTTCTGCATGATGAGCCCTTTGGCTTGTTATGCCCTGTCAAGGCCGACATTCAGGAACTATGCAGGTTTTCACAGCAGACTGTATTGTATGTTCTCAAATGATAAAGATGATTTTAGATACATATGTATATATATATATATATATATATATATATATATATCTAGAGAGAGAGAGAGAGAGAGAGAGAGAGAGAGAGAGAGAGAGAGAGAGAGAGAGTTTAGAGAGAGAGTTTAATTTACTGAGTCTAGTTGACTATTAATGATGATTAATGCTGCTTAGATTATTATGCTCAGAGGAGACACAAAGTTAATAATTAAGGAACAAGTAGAGAAGGAAAATTAGTGGTATTTATCTTGAACTGGTATAGCACCCCCCCCCCCCCCCCCCATCCTTTCTTGTCTTTGCTCCCACTTCTGAATCCTATAGCTAGTGTTTGTGCTTATACTATCATTACTCAAAATCTGCTCATTTGATGATTTTGATCAAAGCTAGTTATGTGTTTTCACTCTTGCAGGGAAATATACTGAATACACAATAATATACACTGATATATATTATAATGATATTTTAATAGACTCTGATGGCCTTGTTATTGAATGTTTAAGTTAAAATACAATGTAAATATTCATGTAAACAATTACTGTCCTTATGTAGTCATTTCCTTTGTAAAAGATACAGTTTTTCTTACCATAGCAACTAATTAACAATGCAAACTATTTTGTTTAGATCTATTTGAGAAAAGGTAAAGCTTTCTCACGGGGTTAGGGGGTATCAGCTACTGATTGGGATGATGTTCAATCCTGGGTTAAAGTTCCTTTTTAAGCACTTAAAGAGACTTTGAAGTCTCTTTTTTCCCCTGTTTTTCTCATATAATCCTGTTCAGCATGAATGCCTTAGTGAAATCGCCGGATCCCTGTGGCAGATGGATGATTTATTGCTGTGTTTTAGACCAGCAAAGTTCTACGATTTTGAAGGTCGTAGATTATGCTGCCCTGGCTCGCAGGGCTTCTCTTCCTGGAGAGGCTGAGTTTTGAGCTGCAGCTCAGCCTCTCTGCAATCAATCTCCGCCTCCTCCCCGCCCCTCTCAGTGAAAGAAGACTGAGAGGCGGTGATCCGCAGAGATTGACTGCGGAGGAGGCAGAGCTACAGCCTGAAGCTGAAGCTCTGCCTTATTGAGAGCTCTCCAGGGCTAATCCTCAGTCATAAATCACCCATCTGCCATGGGGATCCAGCGATTTCACTGGGGCATTCATGCTGAGCAGGATTATATGACAAAAGCAGGGAAACAAAGAGACTTCAGAGTCTCTTTAAACTCTTGTAGTTTTGTGAGCTAAACAGAATGTGTTGCATTCACCACATTAATCCTTTCCCTCACCTAGAACCACTGAAAATGCATTGTTCTGAAGGCAAATATCATCATGGAAGACTCACTTGTACTGCATTTGTAAAATTGTGACGATAAGTTACAACTGTTATTTGAGAAACAGCTATTGATCTTTAGGTAGGTGGGCCCCAATTATCCATGCAACCTTTACGGGGTCTTTGACTTTCTATATGATTTTACTACCACTCCAAACAACTCAGCTCTTCCCCTCAATTGTGCTGGCTTCTACCATTGCTAACCATTGCACCACATTTGACAATGCAGAACACCAATGCCACACCCTTCCTGAGGTAAGTGTCTATAATATCCATGCCTTCTTCCAATAGTGCCAAGGCACTATGGAGGACCATATTGCTGCCGTGATCTAATGTCCATCCACCAAAACTCACTGGGATTCTGGTCAGAAGCCCAAGATGGTGTGATTGCTAGAAATGTAATGGAATTTGGTGAGGGGAGTTTGTGCTGAGGGATTTTTATTTTTGTTAGATGGTGGCTGATCATGGAACAGAGAAATGGGGTTTAGTAAGCTGTAAAAAATACCTTCTGAGCTAACAAGAGCATATTCACGCATTAATTATCCAAAATATTGACTGTTCCTTTTGTTTTGCCAACAGTACAAACCTGCCATCTGGATGTGGTACTCATATAAAAAAACATATGCTGCAAAATTCCAACTTTGCAATTATAATGTAGAATGACTAAGGTGAAGGGAAGCAGGATGTATTTATTCATAATCTAAACACAATGCAATTACAATTCACTTGTGATTCCCTGCCAGCTTATGGAAACATTATGATTCAAAGATGTAAGCCGTTAGCCTACTCAGCTCTGAGTAAACGCAAAGCAGTCAAATGATTCCTGGATGAACACAACACTACTACTGCAAATATTACTAATGTATTAAAATATGATGCTGTATTCAAGAAAACTATCACCTTTAACCCCCTCTAAATGCACGTCTATGATTTCATAAAAAAAGGGTGATTTATAGACATATGATACAATATACTGCTGGCATACGTTTCTGCAACTGAGTATCTTTAAAATTGACAGTTACATTTAAGCCTGCAGCCAGCTACAGTTTTCCAGTATGCCAGAATATTTCAGTGTGTTGCCTTACAGTCAAGATTTTCAATACACCAGAGGAGGTCTCCATGTCTGACTAAACTAACTGCAGCCAAATGTTTTGGGCAAACAGATTGATGGCCACTTGCTCCTGCTAAGATGATGTCAATTTTAAATATTTCTTTAAAGTGGCAAGCATACGCATCTCGAGTTGGCGTGACTTCATGTTACCACAAGGCCTTAAACTTGTAACCGTGGGCAACAAGCACAAATGTTTCCGAAACAAACAGGGTCCCAAGCTGCAGTTTTATCTGTCATGGGCATTATATTAAATCATAGATATTGTTATAAACTAAACTGGATCCCACTATGGCTGGGATTACACTGAATCAGTTATTGTCAGACATAACTCAATGTAAAAAGACAAAACTGGGTCTCTACCTGGATTTTAAAGGCCAATTGGCCGGTTTATTGCAATACCACAGTACAGAGCACAACATTTCGACCCTGAGACCTTTTTTAAGTGCTTGAAGCACTTGAAAAAGACCTCAGGGTCGAAACATTGTGCTCTGCACTGTGGTATTGCAATAAACCGGCCAATTGGCTTTTACAATCCAGGTAGAGACCCAGTTTTGTCTTTTTACATGTCTAAATAACCCTGTGGTGGATGAGGGTTTTGACTGGTTGACTCCCTGGTGCTGAAAATCCATAGGGTTGTATTGTTGAGCTATCTGTATTGCTAGACATAACTCAATGGACAACTGATAACTTAAGAAGGAATTTTCCATGTTTCCCTAGGGTTCTGTTTACACCTATGTTTTATAACATACCATATTCCGTATATTCCGGCGTATAAGATGACTGGATATATAATACGACCCCCCAACTTTTCCAGTTAAAATATAGCGTTTGGGATATAGTCGCTGGATAAGACTACCCCTCTTCCAATGCAAACCAAATAAAAATAAAAAAAATCATAAACTGGTGCTATGTATGAACAGATACTGGTGCTGTACTGTATGTGGTACCCTAGGCGATTGACTGTTTGCATTTGGTTAACTCTCCCTCTCCCTAAGTGGATTGGTCAGCTCTCCTTGTCTACCTGTTTATCAGAGCAGTATGGAATAATAGATCACTCTGTGCCCATAAAACACGCCTCTTTCACTTTTCTGGCCCGCCCTTGTATCCTATTTATCTCCCTCTCTGCCTCTCAGATCTCATGTGCGCCTGCACCACTTCACTACAGTCTTCAGCAGCGAGATCTGAGAGGTGGTAAAGGAATAGGGCGTATCATCCGGCATCAATGACATCCGGCGTACAAGACGACCCCTGACTTTTCAGAAGATTTTCAAGGGTTAAAAAGTAGTCTTATATGCCAGAATATACAGTAGATGTAAACTGATGTAGGGAAACATTGAAAATTGCTTCTCAACAGCTGTCTGTTGCATTATCACTGATAGCAACCAAATCAGTGTAAATGCTGTCAAAAATAATGCAGAAATAAGATTTAGTACAATTGACCACCAGTGGGAACACTTTAATGAAGCAGGTGGGTTGAGAATATCACTCCTTACAACTAAAAAGCAGATTTAAAGCAATGGAAGACTACATGACAATCACATATGAGGCAATCATAAGAAGGAAGCATATATATTTCACAGGTTTGCTTTATTTAAAAGGTTCGGACACAGGTTCACTTTATGGAAAAACAGGCAGGAAGACCGCTCATTCCTCCTTCCCACATCAAAGGTGCTAAGACATCCCCACATGTATGTGCAAGAGCTTGCAGCACAACATAGGTAGATTACTTTTATTGACACATGCAGAAAGATAGATACAGCAGCTGACACATTTCAGACATGTGATCTTTAGTCATAGCTGCTGTATCTGTCTTTCTGCACGTGCCAATAAAGTAATCTGGATTTTACCTACTATATGGTGTGCTGCGGGTTCTTGTACATATAGGTTCACATTAGAGTCCAGTCACACTATGAATTGCAAAACAGTTTTGCGCGTGTGATGTCACCGCGATCAGCGTGGTAAAATCCCTGCTCACACTTCCGCAATTCAAAACGATTGCGGTCAGAGCTTTATAAGCACTGTATCACGATTGCGCCAAAATCACGGCTAAAAGCTGCATGTAATGCATGTTGGGACTGGCGTTAATAGTAAAGTGCTCACGAATGGCACCAATCGCGGCAGTGAGATCACTGCCATAGGGTAAAATAGCACTAGAACTTTAAAAAGCGCTAGCGTTTTGGCGATTTGCAGGAATTGCCCGCTAATCGCTGTAGTATGAACGGGCCCTTAAAGAGGAACTTCAGCCTAAACAAACATACTGTCATTAAGTTACATTAGTTATGTTACTTAAAATAGAAAGGTAATATAATCTCTTACCCACCCTGTTTTAAAAGAACAGGGAAATGTTTGTGATTTCATGGGGACAGCCATCTTTTTGGTTGAAAGCAGGTGACATGGAGCATGAGACACAGTTCCAACTGTCCTGTGTTCTGATCACCCCTCTCAGTTGCTAGGCAACGAGAAAAATAACATTAGAAATTCCATCATGCTTTGCACAGCATCAGGGGAAAAAATGCCTGGGCAGTTTTCTTTGATGGGGCTGAGCTTAGCTTCTGTGCAGCTAAAAATGATGCTTTGGTAAGAAAAATAAAGTTCTGATGCTGTGAAACTGTTAAAGAAACACCAAGCCTTTTCAGTGCTGCTGAGTAGATTTGTAGTCTTGAGGTTCACTTTAAAGTAAACCTATGACTTTTTAAATGCAGAAAATGGATAGTTACCAAGCAGAATGGTGCTGGTGGGCAGGAAACGGGGCTGCAGTGGGGAATGGCTTCCCCCTCCCAAGGTAAGTACCCACTAGGGACACTTTGTTTCGCTACACTTTAGGAGTTGAGATGAGTGCAGATGTCAGAGACCAGTTGTGATTGCCCAAGACATTTTGCCCTAGATTCAAAGGCTCCTTTTCCATCAAAACAGCATTAAAGTGAACCAGAGACTAAGCACCCTCATCTAATTTACTAATTTATCAGTGGAAAATTACAGTAAACACCTACCCTACTCTCTGTTTCATCCTTCTCTGCTCAGTCTGACTGTTATCAGCTCTGATAAGAATTCCTGACTGAGCATTCGGTCTAGGTTTGACCTGGAATCATTATATCTGAGTCAGTCTTCTGTGAAGTCTTTTCAAGCCCGCCCCCTCCTGGCTCAGCTTTCATACTTTGCATACACAGCATTACAGAGAGCTCTGATGACGTGGGAGGATCTGCTAGTGCCGCGGAAGAATCTCTAATGCTAGGTACACACTATGAGATGTTCTGGCAGATTTACTGTCAGATTGATTATTTGCAACATTGAAATCGATCAGAAAATGATCGGAAATTGATCAGAAATTAGATCGGACATGTTTGAAATAATCAATCTAACAGTAAATCTGCCAGAAAATCTCAGTGTGTACCTAGCATGAAACAATAGACAAGTGTGGTTGCTGTAGTATTTCTTCTGTGATCTGTGTGCAGTCATCATCATTATCTGTGCAGTCATCATCATTATATGTGCAGTTTTGTTCCTACAAGAGACACTTCCTACAGGCAGCCACACAGCATACCAGAATAATGAAGTTGAAATCACACAGATGAAAGGCTTCAGCAGCAGCCCTGCTTGTCTATAGTTTCATAGAGCCTAGACAGCGCATCCAGAACAGCTCATAACCTGGAAGCAGAATGGGTATGAGCCGGCGGCCATATTGGATTTTTCCTGGAGCAATAATGAATAAAAAACACTCAAAAAGGCACACCAGAGTGGCAAAATTATCAGGTAGAGCATTTATTCTTTACAAGCTATCGACTGATATGTTTATTTTGTGTGAAACATTCATCTCTGCTTCCCTTTAAGGAGGTCACATTTAAATTAAAACTTCCTGGATCTTAAACGGATACACCTTGTATTCCACATTTCCTTGCTGAAACAAGGTTCTCCAACCATTAATTTTCCATGTTGCCCATGTCCGATAATCATTGATGGAGAGTAAACTACAATAACTTCCTGTCAGATTTTTACTGTGGTCTAAATCCCCTCCTGTTCTGCACTAGAATGTCACATACGGCAGTAAGGGAAAATCTTCTCAATGGGATAAAAGTGAAACTTTTTGTTAATTGTTCTCTGTATTTCTGCTGGAGTAATAATACTCACCTCATGTCCCTCTTATGGGTGTCACAAGTAACAGGAAGTGAGGGGATATCTCAACAACAGGAATAAAGAAATGACAAACTAGCAGTTGTTTTTAAACCTTCCCTATTTTTTCTTGAAATGAACCTTCAAACAGAACCTGAAGTGAGAGGAATACCAAGGCTACCATCT
Organism: Hyperolius riggenbachi; assembly: GCF_040937935.1. NCBI lineage: Eukaryota > Metazoa > Chordata > Amphibia > Anura > Hyperoliidae > Hyperolius > Hyperolius riggenbachi. The sequence goes on along the minus strand of NC_090650.1, from coordinate 136,917,580 downwards.
TCATTCTCTGATAATGATGCTCTGCCTCTAATACTTTGTCCAGAATGAGCATACAGATCAGATGCTTTAACTCTGGTCTGACTCCACTGGCTGCAAGCTTGTTGCAGGTGTGCGACTAAAAATAAATAAAGCCAAAAGCTCATTATGACAGCCAGGCAACTGGCATTGTTTATAAGGGAATGGAGAAAGCTGCCACCGTATTCCTCTCACTTCAGGTTTCCTTGAAGATGCAGTAGAGGAACAACAAGGGATGGAGAAGATGTGATGGTACGGGGGCCCCAAGAAGGCCAGGGATGATGCTCCTTGGGTTCCCCTTAACTCCTGCAGTAGCTATTCATTTGTGCTATAGTGGTAATGATTACCTCTTTTCATACTTTGAATAGAGTTTCCATCCCCTCCTGCTTACACCACTGTTACACTGTGGCTGTCCTTGAAAGCAGGTTCTTGTACTTGGAATCATGCAATTATAACATAAACAGTGCTGGTAAAGGTGGTGGTGGTGTGTGTGTTTGTGTGTGTGTGTGTGTGTGTGTGTGTGTGTGTGTGTGCTGGGGGGGGGGGGGGGTTGATGGTATTTTGCACCAGGGCCCAAGGCTCTTTAGAAACACCACTGAGATGATGATAGCTGTTTTCTAGAAAGAACATCACTGTACAAAGTAGCTGAATTATTAACATAAATATGTCCACTTGGCTTTTGTATTTCAGCATACTGACATCACTGAAACCTGGCAGTACGACATATAACCCAAGCTGAAGAGCACTGTACATGAACTGACCAGAGCTGTGAGAATGAAGGCTGCTGAGGAATTAAATCCCCACAGCATGGTTCGAATCAATGCAAGGATGCAGTGTGGTGGCAAACGTTTAATCAACCATTAAATGGCTAGGAAAAAAAGGAAAAGTCAGCTTTTTTTTTTATTTGCTAAAAAAGTTTAGCGAATCATCTCAGTATAAACCATTTTACACATACATCTCAATAACTGAATGTTCCCGAATTACATGGGTTTTCTATGCCTCCAAAGCAGTGTGACATTGCTAAAAATAAATACTGGCAGGGCAGGTTTTGGCACAGCTTGGATGGACTTGAATCTGCAATTGTTAGTTTATGAGACGCAATAACAATGGTCAATCAAGACTTGCACTTTGCTTGTAACATAATCTGACCACTAGATGGCAGCATTTTGATAAAGTCTACATAAAACACATTACAGGAAGCCTACGGAGAAATTGGAGAATGACTGCTTATAAAAACTAGCATTTTGCATGGTAGAGTAGGACTCACCAGATCGGGGACACTTTGGCGCAGTTGGTGAGCTTAAGCGCGTTAAAGCGTAACCAAGAGCCCCTGTCACTGTTTTCCTGTTGTGTGCTGCAGCCCCTCTGTAATTATATATTTCTTATGGAGGTTGGGGACCTCCTGTGCTGCGTGCATGCTTTGCATAGAATTGCATAAAAAATTTGGTTTGTGCTGCTTACCCCTTGGTATTTATTTATAATTTTCCCCTGTAAGCCTGCATAACCACACCCACCTCTAGCACAGTTAGGCATATAAATCAGTGCATTGCACATGTTCAGAGAGTTCATTTGGTAGCTAGTGAAAGGTAAGGTGTTTTTAATTTCCTTTTTTTCCCATTTAGTTGACTCTTGGGTTTTTGGTTTAGTTCCCACTAGACTGCTTATAAAAACTGGCATTTTGCATGGTAGAGTAGGACTCACCAGATCGGGGACACTTTGGCGCAGTTGGTGAGCTTAAGCGCGTTAAAGCGTAACCAAGAGCCCCTGTCACTGTTTTCCTGTTGTGTGCTGCAGCCCCTCTGTAATTATATATTTCTTATGGAGGTTGGGGACCTCCTGTGCTGCGTGCATGCTTTGCATAGAATTGCATAAAAAATTTGGTTTGTGCTGCTTACCCCTTGGTATTTATTTATAATTTTCCCCTGTAAGCCTGCATAACCACACCCACCTCTAGCACAGTTAAGCATATAAATCAGTGCATTGCACATGTTCAGAGAGTTCATTTAGTAGCTAGTGAAAGGTAAGGTGTTTTTAATTTCCTTTTTTTCCCATTTAGTTGACTCTTGGGTTTTTGGTTTAGTTCCCACTAGACTGCTTATAAAAACTGGCATTTTGCATGGTAGAGTAGGACTCACCAGATCGGGGACACTTTGGCGCAGTTGGTGAGCTTAAGCGCGTTAAAGCGTAACCAAGAGCCCCTGTCACTGTTTTCCTGTTGTGTGCTGCAGCCCCTCTGTAATTATATATTTCTTATGGAGGTTGGGGACCTCCTGTGCTGCGTGCATGCTTTGCATAGAATTGCATAAAAAATTTGGTTTGTGCTGCTTACCCCTTGGTATTTATTTATAATTTTCCCCTGTAAGCCTGCATAACCACACCCACCTCTAGCACAGTTAAGCATATAAATCAGTGCATTGCACATGTTCAGAGAGTTCATTTGGTAGCTAGTGAAAGGTAAGGTGTTTTTAATTTCCTTTTTTTCCCATTTAGTTGACTCTTGGGTTTTTGGTTTAGTTCCCACTAGACTGCTTATAAAAACTGGCATTTTGCATGGTAGAGTAGGACTCACCAGATCGGGGACACTTTGGCGCAGTTGGTGAGCTTAAGCGCGTTAAAGCGTAACCAAGAGCCCCTGTCACTGTTTTCCTGTTGTGTGCTGCAGCCCCTCTGTAATTATATATTTCTTATGGAGGTTGGGGACCTCCTGTGCTGCGTGCATGCTTTGCATAGAATTGCATAAAAAATTTGGTTTGTGCTGCTTACCCCTTGGTATTTATTTATAATTTTCCCCTGTAAGCCTGCATAACCACACCCACCTCTAGCACAGTTAAGCATATAAATCAGTGCATTGCACATGTTCAGAGAGTTCATTTAGTAGCTAGTGAAAGGTAAGGTGTTTTTAATTTCCTTTTTTTCCCATTTAGTTGACTCTTGGGTTTTTGGTTTAGTTCCCACTAGACTGCTTATAAAAACTGGCATTTTGCATGGTAGAGTAGGACTCACCAGATCGGGGACACTTTGGCGCAGTTGGTGAGCTTAAGCGCGTTAAAGCGTAACCAAGAGCCCCTGTCACTGTTTTCCTGTTGTGTGCTGCAGCCCCTCTGTAATTATATATTTCTTATGGAGGTTGGGGACCTCCTGTGCTGCGTGCATGCTTTGCATAGAATTGCATAAAAAATTTGGTTTGTGCTGCTTACCCCTTGGTATTTATTTATAATTTTCCCCTGTAAGCCTGCATAACCACACCCACCTCTAGCACAGTTAAGCATATAAATCAGTGCATTGCACATGTTCAGAGAGTTCATTTGGTAGCTAGTGAAAGGTAAGGTGTTTTTAATTTCCTTTTTTTCCCATTTAGTTGACTCTAGGGTTTTTGGTTTAGTTCCCACTAGACTGCTTATAAAAACTGGCATTTTGCATGGTAGAGTAGGACTCACCAGATCGGGGACACTTTGGCGCAGTTGGTGAGCTTAAGCGCGTTAAAGCGTAACCAAGAGCCCCTGTCACTGTTTTCCTGTTGTGTGCTGCAGCCCCTCTGTAATTATATATTTCTTATGGAGGTTGGGGACCTCCTGTGCTGCGTGCATGCTTTGCATAGAATTGCATAAAAAATTTGGTTTGTGCTGCTTACCCCTTGGTATTTATATATATATATATATATATATATATATATATATATATGTATATGTATATATATATATATATATATGTATATATATATATATATATATATATATATATATATATATATATATATATATATATATATGCAAGAAAAAGTATGCGAACCCTTTGGAATTCTATGGCTTTCTGCACAAATTGGTCATAACATGATGTGATCTTCATCTGAGTCACAACAATAAACGATCACAGTCTGCTTAAACTAATACCACACAAATAATTAAATGTTTGAACACACCATGTAAACATTTACAGTGCAGGTGGAAAAAGTATGTGAACCCCTAGACCAGAGGTCCCCAAACTTTTTCGGTCAAGGGCCGGGTCAACATACTTCAGACTGCCAGAGGGCCAGGACATACATAAAATGATGTTTAAAAACATTATATTGAATCTAGGTATTGATTCACCCCAATCATGCCCAGAGGAGAACTCCCAGCAGCAACCATTCAGTCATGCAGCACCCCGAAGAACATCTTTGTGCACCACTGAAGCATATCCAGGTGACAACATGCTGTCCAGTTGGACAACAGTGTCACCTGATGCAGAATTGGATTAAAAGCCAAGAAATTACTTTCTACAGTATGTGGATGGGTGGTGCCAGCACTGCTATTCTATATGCAGGCCACTGATATTTAAATATGCAGTGGGCAGCATCTATAAGTTATACATTTTGTGCTATGGGGGGCAGTGAAAAAGCCTCGGGTGGCCAGATTCGGCCCTCGGGTCTTAGTTTGAGGACCACTGCCCTAGACTAATGACATCTCCAAGAGCTAATTGGAGTGAGGTGTCAGTCCAATCAATGAGATAAGATTGGAGGTGTTGGTTACAGCTACCCTGCCCTATAAAAAACACCCAAGTTTTGGGTTTGCTTTTCCCAAGAAGCATTGCCTGATGTGAATGATGCCTTGCACAAAAGAGCTCTCAGAGAATTGTTGACTTGCATAAAGCTGGAAAATGTTATAAAAGTATCTCCAAAAGCTTTGCAGTTCATCAGTCCACAGTAAGACAAATGGGGCCGTATGCAATTCTCTTTTTCACCTGAGTTTTCACCTAGGAGATAATTTTTCATCTTTGATTTTAAATAACTTTCCAGTACTTTTCAACTAAAAAAGTACCAAAAAGTTGGTAAAAAAGTACTATCAAAATTATTTTAATCATTTTCTTGCCTTCTGGGGGCTTAAAAGGCATTTTATTGACAAGTTTAAAAATATCACCTAGTAGAAAACACAGGTGAAAAAGTGAATTGCATATGGCCCCTTGTCTCTAAATGGAGGAGGTTGAGCACTGCTGCTACTCTCCCTAAGTGTGGCCATCCTGTAAAGATGACTGCAAGATAATTAATCATTTTACTGATATGCTACTAGCGGCTATCATCGGCACCAACATTACTGTGGTGCCTTTTTAGATGTATGCAGCGATAGAAAATACAGGTGGTATTTGTTTACTTTTTTCACTTTACAGCAATGAGAAAACAGACATTTTCATTTCAACCATCACACAAGTACTGTAGCTGCAGAGAGAGAGAGAGAGAGAGAGAGAGAGAGAGAGAGAGAGAGTGTGTGTGTGTCTGTGTGTGTCTGTGTGTGTCTGTGTGTGTTATGTTAATTCACTTTACAGCAATGAGAAAACAGACATTTTCATTTCAACCATCACACAAGTACTGTAGCGAGAGAGAGAGAGAGAGAGAGAGAGAGAGAGAGAGAGAGAGAGAGAGAGAGAGTGTGTGTGTGTGTCTGTGTGTCTGTGTGTGTTATGTTAATTCATAAGCAGTTCAGGCCTCTTGCAAACTACATACGATTCCGATTTTGATTCCAATTAAAAAAAACGTATCAGCGTGCAGTACTTTTTTTTTTTATCAGAATCAAAAATCAGATCGTATAAAAAAAATCAGAATCATATGTAGTGTGCAAGAGACCTCAATCTTTACATTTCTCTGCATTTGGTTAAAAGTCTGAAGTGAACACATTCTCACTTCTTAACCACTGCCAAGCTAATTATAACCTGAATTTACCTAATTGGAAATGTAAGGGTTACTCCAGCATGCAGCAAATTTAAGGCAAAAATGAAAGCAGGTGCTTAATTGTTAGTCTACTGAGAACAATACGCATCAACTAATTATAGTGATACAAGCTACATGTTAATTTGTTAAAAACCTCTTAATTGATCGCTGTGTAGAAAAGAAACATCCAGCCAGTCAGGGAGGATTAACTGATTACTGATGTACGTCACAAGCAGCAAATTTTTCAACATGGACATTGAACCCTGACAGTCTCCGTAAGAACTGTGTGCATGCTGGGAAGAGATTCTTTACAGGAGTTTCAGAATAATATATGGAGGTTTGTGAATTATTTAAAGAAAACTCTCCTACATAAGCATGAAGGGGAGCCGATTCATTCAAGCCCGAGTTTAGACTCATGTTTTTTAATATGTATTACATGCATATATCATCATTTGCTATGCATAGTTTTGTGCATTGCACAATAACCATTTTGCATTATTCATTTTTTATTAACTGGCTCGCTGGATTTGCAATGTTAATATCCTGTCTGAATGCCAGATGCAGTTCAGCTGGACTTAACAGTAATCTGTGTGTTGTCCAAACATGTCCTCCTCTTCCAACCACATGAGATAGTAAGAGAGGAGCTGGGAGGGGACACAGCCAGCTTTTATTGTGAACATAGAGCAGTCCACCTGTCCCTGCCAACCTCATCTGTGCTGCCGCCAAGAGATTGGCATTTGATAAGTAGTAGATCAAGTAAACAATCTTCCACATTTAGATAATATACCCAGTGGCGTGGCTAAGAGGATAAGTTGAAAATACCGCAAGTTGAAAGGGGCGTGGCTATCTCCACTATAGATTACACTGGTTATATAGAAATTTTGGCGCAGACAGTATTCAATTGGGGCCCACTATAATAGCGGCAAAAATTTGTAGCTACTATTTGTAGCTGCTATTTTTAATGTATTGCTGCTATTTATAGCTGAAATTTTCTATGTACGGCTGCTATAGCAGCTACAATTGCAACCGCTATTTGTAGATGCGGAGAATAAGGGTTAGGCACCAACAGGGGTGGGGTTAAGCACCATCAAGAGGGAATTAAGGGTTAGGCACCACCAATGGGGTTTAAGGGTTAGAGTAGGTTAGGTAATAGTACTATAGTGGCTTCAATTGTAGCCGCTATTTGTAGATGCGGAGATTAAGAATTAGGCACCACCAGGGGTGAGGTTAATGGCCCATACTCACGGGCAACTTTTTGGGCCTGTCGCCAGCACACGTGAGCGTGTGGGCAACAGGCCGGCGACAGCTCCTCGCCAGGTCCCTTCACGTACACACGCGGAAGAAGGACCAGCGGCGCGTCGGAAGCTGTCGCCGACGTTCCTCCTCCCCCCGCCGGAAGCTCCGTATTCCTCAATGGAGGTTGCTGTCGCTAGTCTGCGTACTCACGCGGACTAGCGACAGTTGCGGAAGAGTTGCGGTGGCAGTTCAATCGCTTGGCGACATCAGCGACGAGCGACAGTTCGGGGTGCGCGCCCGTGCAACGGCGCATACTCACGGGCGACCTGTTGCCGCAACACGCGCGCGCCGTGTGTTGCGGCGACAATTGTAGCCCGTGAGTATGGGCCATAAGAGTTAGGCACCACCAAAAGGGGGTTAAAGATTAGAGTAGGGAGAAGTTAGGTCATAGTAAAATATCGGTAAATATTACAGATATTTTCTATATTAATTTAGTAGAATACCAGTAACACTACTGACATTCTATTATCGCTATCCTGTGCCCTTTTAAACTTGCGGCTTTTTTCAGTGCATGCTTGCTAAGCAGCTTTGGGTCCCTGTGCGAGTTTAACATGGGGCCCACTCAAGCACTCTATACAGAACAATTAATATTGAGCACCAAAAGCTGCCAAGGACAGCCACAGTGTCAAAAACATTTGCACCATGAGATCTTTGGAAAGATTTCAGCATAAACCTTCCACTTAAGGACCAATCCAATTTTCACACTTCTATTCTTCTTGCTTAAAGAGACACTGAAGCGAAAAAAAATATTATGATATTATGATTTGTATGTGTAGTACAGCTAAGAAATAAAACATCAGATACATTAGTCTAATTGTTTCCAGTACAGGAAGAGTTGAGAAACTCCAGTTGTTATCTCTATGCAAACAAACCATTAAGCTCTCCGACTAAGTCTTAAGGCCCATACACACGTCGGATTTTAGCGAACGACCCGTCGTTTGAACGTTCCGTCGTTCGGACGTTTTCGCGTCAAATCCGACGTGTGTACAGACTATCGTTCGGGTGGTAAGACTGGTTACCAACGATCCGCCGGGCGGATTGCTGGTAACCAGTCTTATCACCCGAACGATAGTCTGTACACACGTCTGATTTGACGCGAAAACGTCCGAACGACGGAACGTTCAAACGACGGGTCGTTCGCTAAAATCCGACGTGTGTATGGGCCTTTAGTCGTGGAGAGGGCTGTTATCTGACTTTTATTATCTCAACTGTAAGTGAACTGTTTACTTTTACTCTGCTAGAGGAGAGGTCATTACTTCACAGACTGCTCTGAAAGACTCATTTTGAATGCTGAGTGTTGTGTAATCTGCACATATTATAGAATGATGCAATGTTAGAAAAAACACTATATACCTGAAAATAAAAGTATGAGAATATTTTCTTTGCTGCTAATCTTCTAGTAATTATTCATAGTACACAACCAATTCACTATATCATATTTTTTTTTTTCGCTTCAGTGTCTCTTTAAGTTGAAAGTTTGCTTGCTTAAGTTTCTGTTTAGTTCCTCCCTGTTCTGTGTCTAGTGAAGTATTTGACCTTCCCACACCCTCTCTAGTTTATTTACATAAACGTAAAAGAAAAAAAATGGCTTCTTGTGGTGATCTACTGCTCAATATAGTTAAAGTAAAGATGTGCAATGTCCATCTTTTAAGTATCACTAGGTGAGGCAAATTCACTGCCATATTCACTTGGTAAATTGCAAGCTGAACTAGAGCTTCAGCTTCTCTTTTTCACCTTGGGCCTCATACACTAAGGTTTATTGATCACCACACCTTAACCTCCCTAGTGGAATTGACGGTTATACATGTCAATGCAAAACATGCTGTGAACAGTATTAATGAGTATACACATCAATACTCTCCTGCACTGTATACTAGACCCTTGCTTGACACATTTTGGCAAGTTACATGAAAAAAAAGGTTATGAAAATTCATTTGATCACATTTTGCACAGAAAGCCTGGGGAAATTGAAAGCTAGGGAGGTTAATGAATGTGTCATTCACTGTATAATTGTCATGGGCAAGCCAATGTGATAATACTCAACACTGTTTATTATTGTCTCAGCTGGCTTAGGGAAGAAGCTTTCTAAATTGTTTAAAGTTTGGGGCTCTGAGGAATGGATTAAAAATAGCATATGGGTTCCTCATCACCCATCCCCATGTACAGTAACTGGTAATGAGCACAGAGAGAGTAATCCAGCCTACAAAGTGAGCCATATTCCTCACAAGGTGATTGCGTGTTTGTTGGAGGAACTGTTGAACTGATATAGGTGGAGCGCTAACTGCAACAACTGTCACACGTTAGGAAGAGTCACTCACTCCATATCCATGCTGAGTAACCTCTCTGTTCCAGTCTGGATCTCTGAGAAGCAGACAGTGCAGGTTACATACTATTGAGAAAAACACAAAAATCTAAGCTGAGCTTACGCTTGACTTTTCTGTTTCTCATAGTGTAGAAAAAAGACACTGATTTTAATTAGGAAATTGTATCTAAAAAAACCTATCTGACATCATGCCAGGCACTGAAAATGAAAAAGAAATGAGCTTGCAGTTCTCTTGTATAGTTGTCATTCATCAAGAACTCTTGGCCAGTTACCAGCTTATAAAAGCAATTTCATAAAATTTCAGCACGCATTGTAGCAGACAACTTAAAAAAAAGTCGGATGTGAATTCTATGACTTGGAAGATATAATATTCTGAATTAGAAAGCAGATTATAAGTGGGTCACAGTGGCTTCTGAGGACTTGGCAGTTGAAAGTGCTGTGATAGATTTGAAGTGATTTAGCCATTTCCTCCGGAGGATGCAACTATGAAGCAAAATCTAATCACTGCAGTTTACAAGTTAGATAAAAAACAGTGTTTTTCCTAAATGACACAGCTTTAGGCTTGTCATATATACGGACACAGGAAGAAAAGCACATTTTTTATACATCTATAGAAGAAAATCACATGAAGAATCAAATCAGAAAATTGATTTAGCTGTTCCTGTACATCCACTTAGTTGGGATCCTATATGTTGTCTCAAGAGATGTAGTGGTCTGGAGCTAGTGAACAGCTGAGCTGTACAATTCAACTGTTCATCTGCCATATAAAAATGTTGTTGGTGAGACGAACACAGTACTCATTTATGATTCCATTTATATTCATTAGAAAGGATTCTTCAGTAATGATGTTTATTTTTGACACTTCTATGATGTAAATGGAACTGCGGACAACAAAAAAATCCACCTTCTCGTGATACCAACAGCTTTAGGTGGGCAGTATGCTGAAGTATCCAAGCTTCTATGACCTAACTTCACGGTTGTGTCAATGAATTGGCTCTTCTAGGCCAGACTTGCAATTTTCTGTCAAACTGCCCTGCCCAGGTCTTAGTGTTACAGATCAGTAAGTGATAATCAAAGAAGGGTTATTGTTTCAAATAAAAAAATCTCTCAAGAAAACCCAGTTGCATCAATGTTTACATTTTTAGCGTGAGGAGAAAAAGTGAGCATGAATTGATATATTGTAAAATGAATGGAAAATGAAAGGTAAAGTTTAGGCGTGTTTATTAGGCGTGTATTCTTATACATGTTCCGTAGTTCTCACAAGTGATGTGCAAAAAATATCCAAGCATGCCAAGCACCACTGACCCAGAGAGTAAATTAAATCTAGCCAATCAAAGCCTCTACATTCTGGCTAAAATTAAACAACTTCCGAATGATCAGCAACTGCTAACCATGACTGGCTGACTTATTTCCTTCCCTGGGTGAGTGGTCATTTGAATGCTCCTTTTTTTTCAAGAATTGTTGAAGATAGCTGTGCAGAGATCTAAGCTTACATGGGAACTCCTATCCCAACATCCTTTTAATACTGAGTGCCGAGTCACTAGGAACATATTCTTGACAGTTCCTCGTCCCCAATTTATTTACTGCTGATAAAGCCACAATAAATACTGACAAGAGAATCAAAACAAGGGATTAGGAAATTTGCAAAAAAGTATACAGCAAAGAACAGGTCCGGGGGGGGGCAGAGAAAATAATTAATGACAATGGCAGAAGGTACACCAAAGGACACAATCATAAGAAAAAGAAATGACTGAGAAAACAGGGGACACTACCAGGAAAAAAAGAGGGATTGCCACAGGGTGAAGGACATCACTGCAGAAGCAAGAAAAAGGACTTCACAAGAAAGCACAAGATTTGTTGATTGCTGCGGTAACATCTGAAACATGGCTGGTGGACTAGGACATTTCACAGAGGATTTAAAGCACACAAAAAAAAACAAAGAGAAAGAATGAAAAATATACATAAACTAAAATAAAGTGAAGTAATTCAGAGATGTAGGTCCAAAGTATAGAAAAACAAGTGTTAACTGTAATGTTCAAGTTCCTCTTTAAAGTCCACTGTTGGTTGGAAGACCCCCTGTGGCAGCACTTATATCTGAATTGTGTGTGGTTTACTTCTGTTTGAAACCAAAAAAAGAACAAGTCAGGGATCCCAATCTAAGTATACAAAAAAATAATTCAGAAAGAAACAGGCATACGGCCAAGATATGATATAGTCTATTAATGGTAGGTCAATTATTTGTGGTCAGCCTAATATTATCCCTTTTAGAAGAAAGACTGTCATCCAAAATAGCCAATATCTGCCTTTCTAACTAAACAAAATACCATACAGACAGACAAATTACAGCTCTCAAAGCTGCACCTGAAATGTAAACCAACAGAGGCAATGCAGAGCCCCACTGGGGCTAAATACATGCCTTGAATGCTAAACAGATGCAAATTATGTAATACTTCTAATCTAAAAAATTGGATGTAGATTTGAAGCAATGAATGCAGCTAGCCATTAGTATACTTACATTTAATTTGTACAGCAGGAGCCATGGTAGCGCTTTAAAACAGAAGTTATACCTGAATGATCAATCTGCATGGATGTGCAGAGCTCCAGTAACTGGACAATATTACACACCTAGCACTCACTACAGGCAAAGGGGGGTGTTAGCTTCAGTAAATAATGATGGACCCCCTCGGGGAAGGCCTAACATTAGTCTAGCAATAAAAACATAATATCCCTTGTGCTGCTAATCATAAATGGTATACATATTACATCAAGCAGACAGACAGACAAACGACAGAGCTCAAGGCTGCACCTGAAATGTAAACCAACAGAGGCAATGCTGGGTTTCCTATTATTTAAGAAGGGCAAAAAATCAGATCCAGGAAATTATAGACCAATAAGCTTAACATCAGTTGTATGCAAACTATTTGAGGGGTTACTAAGAGATACTATACATGACTTCATAGTAGAAAATAATCTTATTTCTCAGCATCAACATGAGTTTACTAAACACAGGTCCAGCTAAAGCTAACAAAATTTTGGGATGCATTAAAAGGGAAATAAAAACTCGAGATGCTAGCATAATATTGCCCCTGTTTAACTCTCTAGTAAGGCCACATCTGGAATATGGAATTCAGTTCTAGGCACCACATTGCAAAAAAGATATTGCAGTTTTAGAGCAGGTGCAGAGACGAGCAACAAAATTGATACCTGGGATGGAAGGTCTCACCTACCAAGAAAGGTTAGATAAACTGGGTTTATTTAGTCTAGAGAAAAGACGCCTTAGAGGAGGACTAATTAACATGTATAAATACTTCAGAGGGCAATATAATAGCTTGGCGGATGAGCTTTTTGTCCCTAGGCCTTCTCAAAGGACTAGAGGACATGATCTGCGTATGGAGGAAAAACGTTTTAGCCATTTATTTAGGAAAGGGTTCTTTACAGTAAGAGTGATTAAGATGTGGAATGCATTGCCACAGGAAGTCGTTATGGCAAACTCTATACCTGCATTTAAAGGGGGCTTAGATGCTTTCCTTGCGTTGAAAGACATCCATGGCTACAATTACTACGTAATGCCTAATGATGTTGATCCAGGGATTTTATCTGATTGCCATCTGGAGTCGGGAAGGAATTTTTCCCTTTAGGGGCTAATTGGACCATGCCTTGTAAGGGTTTTTTCGCCTTCCTCTGGATCAACAGGGATATGTGAGGGAGCAGGCTGGAGTTGTACTTTGTAATGGTTGAACTCAATGGACGTATGTCTTTTTTCAACCAAAATAGCTATGTAACTATGTAATGCAGAGCCCCACTGGAATTCAAAACAGATGCAAATTATGTACTAATTGGATGTAGATTTGAAGCAATGAATGCAGCTAGTGGCTAGCTGCATTCATTGCTTCAAATCTACATCCAAATTTTTAGATTAGAATTAGTACATAATCTGCATCTGTTTTCCATTCAAGTGTGTTAGGCCTTTCCCGAGGGGGTCCATCATCGCCGTGGGGAAGTCTATTAGGTAATAATCTATGCACACATTATTTACTGAAGCTAACACCCCCTTTGCCTGTAGTGAGTGCTAGGTGTGTAATATTGTCTAGTTACTGCAGCTCTGCAGTCTGCACATCCATGCAAATTGATCATTCAGGTATAACTTCTGTTTGAAAGCGCTGCCATGTCTCCCGCTAAACAAAATACCATGTTGTGTTTTGGTTGTTTTTGTAATTGTTGTTTTTTTAGGCTAAAACTATTACTCTACAGTTAAATTTAACTTCCGTAGTTTCACATATGCCTTACAAAAAAATTATATCTGTGATTTGTCTGCTTCCATCAAAACAGATCAAATCTGGATATTAAATATATTACAGCTCAGAGCAATTTAAGAGGCTAAAGATCGTGTTTTATTATGTGACATGCCTACTTTCCTCTATAATCACTTTTTTGTATCTCTGCAAACTGTATTTAAATTCTGGCAGGTGTATACTTACACATTGCCATGTTTTATATGTAAGAACACATATTTGATTATCTTTCAGGGTTTTCATTTGCTGTTTGTGATAATGATCGTTAAAGTAAAGAGACTAAAAGCATTGCCATTTTCTGTGTATTACAAAATTTATCACAGAACCGGACCAAATGGCATTTGAATTTATTTTCATAAGGGCAAGCAAGGAGATATTCCAAAGAGTTCAAATAATATTAGACTGCTGAATGAAAAATCATTAAATGTAAAATGTAAAATAATGATATGATAGAGACCACAGAATATTGATATCTTTGCTATAGGTTATCTCAAGGCTTCAAGAAAGCAAGCAAATTAGGTTATCATGCAAAGTATAACACATTTCAATTCCACTGGACATGATTACAAACAAATCAATTAAAACACAGATACTGAGAAGCTTCCTGTCCTAATATATGCTCATGATACAATATCTGCAAATTCAGTCCAGTCACCATCAAGGCCGTCTGTAGGGCATGGCAGGCTGCCAGAGGTGATATTGAATGAGGATTTGTGAGAAGGAAAGTCTGTCATCCAGAGGTGGACTTAATAAGACTAGCAATGACATCAATGTCAAAGGTAACATACATGCATGCTTTCAACAGTGGCATTTTAATACACTATTATATACAGTACATTATAAGTATTGTTTTAATGATTTTGAAAGCATACATACATTCTGGATGTATTTTTTAAATGAAAGGTATTTGTGTGCTCTCCTCTAAAGCACAATCATCTACATATTTGTAATTTATTTTTATGAAATCCTATTCTTCTGACATTCCTACTTAAATGGTACCTTAAAGAGAACCTGAGGTGGGATTTAATTATGTTAGTGGGGCACAGAGGCTGGTTGTGCACACTAACACCAGCCTCTGTTGCCCCATGGTGTGCCTCCAAGACTCCCCTGCGCGCCGCTATACCCCCCGCAGTGCTAGCGACAAGCAGCGTGTCGCCAGCACAATGTTTACCTATGCCTGTCTGTTAGCGCCGCTCCCCCGCCTCCTTTGTATCGGCGCTACCCGCCCGCGTCCCTTCCCTCCCGCTGATTGGAGGGAAGGGACGCGGGCGGGTAGCGCCGATACGGAGGAGGCGGGGGAGCGGCGCTAACAGACACGGCATAGGTAAACATTGTGCTGGCGACACGCTGCTTGTCGCTAGCACTGCGGGGGGTATAGCGGCGCGCAGGGGGGTCTTGGAGGCACACCATGGGGCAACAGAGGCTGGTGTTAGTGTGCACAACCAGCCTCTGTGCCCCACTAACATAATTAAATCCCACCTCGGGTTCTCTTTAAGTGAGGGAAATAACTTGATTTTGACTTACCTAGGGCTTTGTCCATCCCCCGCAGTTCATCAGGTCCCTCGGTGTCCTCTTGCTCTGTTCCATTGTGCTGCTGTCACACCACGTGCACCTCCTTGATAATGGGCAGTTCATAAAACTTGCAACTGTGCATGCAGAGTACACTCCTGGCAATGCAAGTGTGATCAAGGAGACAGTAGTCTCTGACTGAGTCAGTCAGTAAAGGGGACCAAAAAGAAACAGAGGGACCTCAGATACTTTGGCGGACTGGAAGAAGCCCTAGGTAAGTACAACTCACCTATTTTCCCAACTTAACAGTCACTTGAATGCCTATCAATGTAATGCCACGTGGCAACAGCTAGACTAGTCTGAACCTCCCCCTACCTTCTGTCACCTTGTAATGTAAACAGTTTTTATTTCAAAGAGATTAAAGACAGATAGAGTTTAGAGTCATAAAAAGTGTCTTTCGCAGGCAATATTTTCAGAATTTGCCAACACCCATGATACAGAGACAACATGTCTAGCCAGCACAATAATATGTCAATGTGCAACAGCAAACAGTTATATAGGTATGTGGAACATTGCAGAAAGAGGAGATCAGAAAGTGTATACCGGTAGTTCGTGTTTGCTTTAAGCAGCTGGATTGTTCTTTATAGGGATGGGACGACGAATCCGGCGAATCCACGAATCCCTCAAATATTAGGAAATATTCGAGATTCGTGGATTCGAATCCCGACGCCATTTTCTGATCGCCGAATCCGCCGCATCCCGACGCTGCATCGCCGCGCATCCGCCGCTTTACTCGTCCGCAATTGTCCTCCTTCCTCCCCCTGCAGCCTCCTCCGCTCGCCCGCCGCATAAATACGAGGAAGCAGCCTCTCACCTCCAGCGTGGAGCTCGGAGCGGCAGACCTCCTCCAGACTTCCTTATTTCCCCTAGTGACCGGCTCTTACTATGTGTCATCAGTAAGAGCCGGTCAGGTGGCCTCTAGGGGGAACCAGGAAGTGAAGGGAGAAGTCTGCCGCTCTGGGCTCCACGCTGATGCTGGAGGTGAGAGGCTGCTTCTCCTTATTTATGCAGGGGGACGAGTGGAGGAGGCTGCGGGGGGAGGGAGGAGCATTACCCAGCTACCTATACTGCAGCCCCTCATAGCCTGCTACCTATACTGAAGCCCCCCATACTGAAGCCCCCCGTAGCCTAACTATACTGAAGTCCTCCATGCTGAAGCCCCCCATAGCCTGCTATCTATACTGAAGCCCCCCATAGCCTGCTACCTATACTGAAGTCCCCCATACTAAAGCCCCCCATAGCCTGCTATCTATACTGAAGCCCCCCATAGCCTGCTACCTATACTGAAGCCCCCCATACTGAAGCCCCCCATAGCCTGCTAACTATACTGAAGCCCACCATAGCCTGCTACCTTTACTGAAGCCCTCCATACTGAAGCCCCCCATAGCCTGCTACCCATACTAAAGCAACCCCATAGCCTGCTACCTATACTAAAGCACCCCCATCGCCTGCTACCTATACTGAAGCCCCCCATACTGAAGCCCCCCATAGCCTGCTAACTATACTGAAGCCCCCCATAGCCTGCTACCTATACTGAAGCCCCCCATACTGAAGCCCCCCATAGCCTGCTACCTATACTAAAGCACCCCCATAGTCTGCTACCTATACTGAAGCCCCCCATAGCCTGCTAACTATACTGAAGCCCCCCATACTGAAGCCCCCCATAGCCTGCTAACTATACTGAAGCCCCCATAGCCTGCTTACTGTACTGAAGCCCCCCATAGTCTGTTACCTATACTGAAGCCCCCCATAGCCTGCTAACTATACTGAAGCCCCCCATACTGAAGCCCCCCATAGCCTGCTAACTATACTGAAGCCCCCATAGCCTGCTCACTGTACTCAAGCCCCCCGGAGCCTGTTACCTATACTGAAGCCCCCCATAGCCTGCTAACTATACTGAAGCCCCCCATAGCCTGCTACCTATACTGAAGCACCCCATAGCCTGCTAACTATACTGAAGCCCCCCATAGCCTGCTACCTATACTGAAGCACCCCATAGCCTGCTACCTATACTGAAGCCCCCCATAGCCTGTTACCTATACTGAAGCACCCCATAGCCTGTTACCTATACTAAAGCCCCCCATAGCCTGTTACCTATACTGAAGCCCCCCATAGCCTGTTACCTATACTGAAGCCCCCCATAGCCTGCTACCTATACTGAAGCCCCCCATAGCCTGTTACCTATACTGAAGCCCCCTATAGCCTGCTACCTATACGGAAGCCCCCCATAGCCTGTTACCTATACTGAAGCCCCCATAGCCTGCTAACTATATTAAAGCCCCCTAGACCCTGCTACCTATACAGAAGGCCCCTATACCCTGCTGCCTATACTGAAGCCCTCCATAGCCTGCTACCTATACTGAAGCCCCCTATACCCTGCTACCTATACTGAAGGCCCCTATACCCTGCTGCCTATACTGAAGCCCCCCATAGCCTGCTACCTATACTGAAGCCCCCTATACCCTGCTACCTATACTGAAGGCCCCTATACCCTGCTGCCTATACTGAAGGCCCCTATACCCTGCTGCCTATACTGAAGGCCCCTATACCCTGCTGCCTATACTGAAGGCCCCTATACCCTGCTGCCTATACTGAAGGCCCTTTATACCCTGCTGCCTATACTGAAGGCCACTATACCCTGCAACCTATAGTAAGGGCCCCTATACCTTGGTAGCTATACTGAAGACACCTTTACCTAGCTACCTATACTGCGGGCACCTATGCCTGGGTACCTTATACTGCGGGCAACTATACCATGGATCGCACAATTCTTATGCGCAGGATTCGTTAGATTCGGGATTCGAAAGGTTCGAGATATTCGAGAACCTTTTTAGATTCGGATCCGGATTCGGATTCGAAGAAATTGTGGATTCGTCCCATCCCTATTTAGTAACTTCTAACCCATTTTGGGCCACTATAGCATACTATTTTGATTACTGGATGACATAGATACAGTATATTTTCAGTTTAACCACCTCACTCCACAGGCTGTTTTACCCTTTCTGCCAACAACAATTTTCACCTTTCAGCACTACTCTCATTCATTTGGCAATAACTTTATCACTGCTTATCACACCTAAATGATCTTTTTTTCCACCTCAAATTAGGTTTTTCATGGGTGCTATTTGTTTTAATTTCCTTTATTTTCTATGCATTTTAAAGATAAATAACAAGGGAAAAATGAAAAAATTACCAATTTCTCAAAAACTACAACCTATAATTTTTAAATAAACAATATTACTGTAGATAAAACTCACACATTGTATTTGCTAATCATCCTGGCTATCACAACATTTCAAATTATGTTCCTAGTACAATGTATGGTCACAATATATTTCTTGGAGATAAATGCTTTTTGTTTTCTCACTATACTCTATCAATAATTACAAGCCCTTATTTGCTAAAATAAAAGTAGTATACCCTTATGACATACATACAGTATTAACCACTTTACCCCCGCGCGTACGTATTTCTCCGCCCCTTTTTCCATCCTTTAAAAACCAGGGACGGAGAAACACGTACTTTCCGCGTTCCCGACGCTGCCCGCGCTCCCGCTCGTAAACACGCCGCCCGCCGCTAGTAAACACGCCGCCGCCCACTCGCCCAGAGATCAATGAACGGGAAAATCCATTCCCGTTCGTTGATCTAAGCCCCGCAATGATCAGCTGCTCTCCTATGGGCAGCGCGATCATTGTGAGAAAAAACTCACGTGTCCAGCCTCCTTATTCTTCCTCCAAGCTTCCGGAAGGAAGCTTGGAGGTCGCATTAAAACAAAAAGTTACTGTGGCCATCTTGTGGCCAAATAGTAAACTACACCCTACACATTTTTCACATACAAATAAATGACTTTTACACATAAAATTAACTCATTACCTCCCACACTCCCCATTTTTTTTTTTTGTAATTAAAAAAAAATTAAAAAATTTACAATTAAAAAAAATACATAAATAGTTACCTTAGGGACTGAACTTTTTAAATATTTATGTCAAGAGGGTATAACACTGTTACTTTATAAACTATGGGCTTGTAATTAGGGATGGACGCAAAACTGAAAAAAATGCACCTTTATTTCCAAATAAAATATTGGCGCCAAACATTGTGATAGGGACATAATTTAAATGGTTTTATAACCGGGACAAAAGGGCAAATACGTTTCATGGGTTTTAATTACAGTAGCATGCATTATTTAAAAACTATAATGGCCGAAAACTGAAAAATAATTATTTTTTCCCCACATTTTTCCTATTTTCCCATTAAAACACATATAGAAAAAAATAATTCTTGGCATAATGTCCCACCTAAAGAAAGCCTAATTGGTGGCGAAAAAAACAAGATATAGTTCATTTCATTGCGATAAGTAATAATAAAGTTATAGACGAATGAATGGAAGGAGCGCTGAAAGGTGAAAATTGCTCTGGTGCTCAGGGGGTAAAACCCCTCAGTGGTGAAGTGGTTAAACAGCTGAGTTACTAAGATCTGTATTTTTGTGTTGTTTTTTTTTAATGCTGTCATTATGTTTTTTTTTTTGTTTTTTTTTTTTTTTTACAAAAGCTGTATTTTGTTAATTATAATATAAATATAGTGTAAATAAATATATAAATATAGTGTAAGAGTCCCTCCTGTAGCGTATTTTGTCCGTTGTAGTGGAGCTGCAAACAGACAGTTTTGGCTTATCTGCTTGGGATCTCTTGGGATCTCTATGGAGCTTCAAAGTGTTCTGGGAGATTTGTGAGGAAACTTGTCCTGGTGCCTTGGACTGGTTCGACAGCGGGTACTGGGTTGGAAAGGACAGTTCCGGTGGGCATTGCATTAAAAGATTTGGCATTTTTGGACAGTCCCTGGAAGGTGGTGGGTATCGCTCTGAGAGGTTCGGGGGGCTTATTCCTGAAAATCTCGGTTCTGATGGGTATCACACTGGGGCTTGTAGTACTGATAGGCATGATTCTGAAGGTTCTGGTTCTGATTGGTTCAGTCTTGGTGTGACTGATTCTGGAATTTGGTCTTGTCGGGTTGTCCCGACCTTCATGAGTTATCAGTCACAACAGTTTGCTGGACTTTCTGCATCTGATTTTCTGGTTTTGGTTGTTCAGGAGAATTATGCCAGTTTCTATAGGCGTCTGGAAGCCGCCTTTAAAGGGGGTGGGTACTGTAAGGATGCCTCCTGTAGCGTATTCTGTCCGTTGCAGTGGAGCTGCAAACGGACAGTTCTGGCTTACCTGCTTGCATCCGGTTGTGCATTCGCAATAAGTCTCATTGTCATTTGCAATTGCTCTGCAGTTCTGGGCAGCTCAGGATGCTGTCATCATTCCACCAATTGCTTGTTGCAGCTGAGCTGCGGCCAGATAGCCCTGGATTTCCTGAATGTACGTTGTTACATAATACTGTATATATTTCTTATGGGAGTCCTTTGCATTCACAGCCAGCTAGCAAATGGTAATCAAGCCAGCTCAGGATTGAGTGATTACCATTCAGCTGAGTGGAAATTTGCATGCTTGCATCCACTGGCTGATGTCAGCATAAAAGTCTGCCTCCCATTTTTGACCCGCCCAACATCAGCTCTCTGAGTTGTCATTGGGTCTATGCTGTGAAAGTTATTATTGTAAATGTATTATGCCTTGCTCTGTATTGTCATGTCTGCTGGACGTTTGCTGACCTGCAGGGGTCAGTGAAGTCCATCTGATCCTGATAGTTAGAGTCTGCCAGCACGTTGGTGACTGATAGTATTCCTTCTAGCCTTGTTCTTGAGGATGAACTACAGCTGCGGTTGCCATTAGTTTGCTCCTACCTGTTAGTCTTGTCTATCTCAGTGTGAATGTTGCCGTCACTGAAACAGCAACTAGATTGGCTGAGCATTCTGTCTGTCTGTCTGTTGTCTGTCTTGTTCACTGTCATTACTTGTGCTTTAGCTAGTAAGTTATTTGAGAGCTACATTTCATATATTGCGCATCAGCATGATATATATGCACTCTAGTTAGTCAGTATTGTATTATTGTAATATTGTATTGTGTACCGACCTTTGCTCGCTTCTTGACTACGAATCTGCCTAATTCTTCCAATACGACTTACATCTGATTTAATGTGTATGACCCAAGCCTGTTACCGACTTCGTCTGTTGTGTATTGTATCACTTAGCATCTAGCCTGATAGGCGGCCCAGAGCTGCAGTTGCTCTGGGCAATCTTGCTCCCTTGTTCATTACTCCTATGTCCATCTGTGCAGCCTCTTCCATTATCCAGCTACTTATCCTTGCTACGCTGGGTGGTCAGAAAGTATGACCCCCCAGCATTGCAGGCGGTGGGAGAAAAAAGGATTGATGTCTTTTTAATGTAATTTTTGTATGTATGTAATAGTGTAGTGTAATGCAATTTTATTTTTTTACTAGATGTCCCCACACACTTTATTTTGTGTGCTTTGAACATGGGAGCGATCCGTGGGAGCGATCCGTACGCATGGGGCTGGAGGAAGCCCCAGGTATGTATAAAACGTTTATGTTATATGGTCTATGGTTTCCTTTAAGTTCATGTGACTGTTGGCTGGCTTTCCCCACCCTGCTAGAGATACAATACTATGTCATAGCAGCACTTTTGTGCCATGTTGCAAGAGAGTGTGTGAGCTGGATAGTGTACTGGTTAAAGGCTCTGCCTCTAACACAGGAGACCATGGTTCGGGTCTCGGCTCCTCCTGATCAGTAAGCCGGCACCTATTGAGTAGGAGACCTTGGGCAAGACTCCCTAACACTGCTACTGCCTATAGAGCATGTCCTAGTGGCTGTAGCTCTGACGCTTTGAGTCCACCAAGAGAAAAGCGCAACATAAATGTTCTGTGTTTGTTTGTTGGATGACACTCAGCCTTCCTCATGGGGATGGAGGAAGCCCCATGTATGTATAAAACTTTTATGTTCTATGGTCTCTGGTACACTTTAAGCTCTTCAGTGAAAATAATGTTATTTCTAAACCTGTGTATATTTCAAAGAAAACCTCTAGCAAGGCACCATGTTTAACAATGCAATTTTCCAGACTTTGCACTGATCTTCTGCTTCTAGTACATTCTGAATCCTTGATTCCAAACAAGCATTAAGTGCTGACTCAAGGTACTTGTTTGATTGTTGCAAGTGTGTGACTTACACAAGTCTAAATTCAAAAGACCAATACAGCAGTCAGGTAAGTAACATTTAGAAAAAGATAGCAATATAGCATTGTCTCTATTTCTCTCATTTCAGGTTTCTTTTAAGGTATCAGCATATACAGTACAACTTAGAGGTGTCTACATACAGTATATCTTCACATATATTGTAGACCACCTACCATTTCTTAAAGGACAACTGAAGTGAGAAGAATATGGAAGCTGCCATATGTATTTCCTTTCACACAATACCAGTTGCCAAGCAGCCCTTCTGATCTATTTGGCTGCAGTAGTGTCTGAATAAAACCAGAAACAAGCATGTAATTACAGTGACCAGATATTTGTGGGTTCAACCGGGGAGGGGGGGGGTGGAAGGGATTGGTGCCGTGCCGAAAAAGGGGGGTGCTGCGCCAAAAATGGGTGTGGCCATGACATTGTATGGGCGGAGCTAACGTAATGATGTAACAGCGTGGCATAAGAAAGTAGTGTTTACACCATGATGTGGTCAAACGAGGATTCGCATCATGGGTGTGCAGAAACTGTGTGATGCTATTTAATAGTATACCGTAACCCCAAAGCAGCAAACATAGTCAACTATGACCATTAAATAATAAATGCAGCAACTGTTACCCCAGACACCAGAGAATAAACGCAATGTGGACAACATGTCAGCACAAAATAAACGCAATGGGCAACATGTCAGCACAAAATAAATGCAATGTGGGCAAGCTTTCAGCACAAAATAAACGCAATGTGGGCAACATGTCAGCACAAAATAAACGCAATGTGGGCAACATGTCAGCACAAAATAAACGCAATGTGGGCAACCTTTCAGCACAAAATAAACGTAATGTGGGCAAACATGTCAGCACAAAATAAACAGAATGTGGGCAACATTTCAGCACAAAATAAACGCAATGTGGGCAACATTTCAGCACAAAATAAACACAATGTGGGCAACATGTCAGCACAAAATTAATGCAATGTGGGCAACATTTCAGCACAAAATAAACGCAATGTGGTCAACATTTCAGCACAAAATAAACGCAATGTGGGCAACATGTCAGCACAAAATAAATGCAATTTGGGCAACATTTAGCAGAAAATAACACAATTTGGGAAACATTTCACCTGGAAAAAAAACATTTACTCGCTGTAATGATCCACTCAGCTGGCTGCACAGGCAGACAGCTGTTTGACCATTCCTCTAGTCTGTGGGCTGCAGGTCTCTGGAAGAGAGACCTGTCTTCACTTTGCAAGTTTCAGACCTGTTCTGCTGCTGAGGAATTTGCATACATTTGTCATGCAAATTATCTAGCCACCTCCCTTGAAGGCTTGCAGCATAAATACCATGTGACCCCACAATCCTTGGCTGCTCATCATGGTTTGTTACTGTTGAAACACTCCTGGAGTGTCAGCCTTGCTATTGTTTGCTAAAGATTATCTTAGAGTATTCCTGAGGACTGCATTAGGCATCCCTCTAGTACAGTCAGGTTGTATTATTTGTATTACCTGTTCTGTCTTCTGTTTGTCCTTGCGATTGCACTGTCGCCAGCGGTTGGCGATGGTGAATCGTTTGTTTCTGTACTTAGATCACACTTGCTCTGGCGGAAAGAGCAGTGGATCCTGCTAGCCTGTTTCTGTACTTGGTTCACACTCGCTCTGGCGGAAAGAGCAGTAGATCTTTCCTGTCCTGTCCCTGAACCTAGATCGCACTCGCTCTGGCGGAAGAGCGGTGGATCTTATCTGACCTATTCCTGTTTCTGTTTGTTTGTCTGTCTGGATCACACTCGCTCTAACGGTAGCAGCGGTGCTTCCGTTTGGTACTCTGTCTGGGAGTGTAGGCCAGAGCTGCGGTTGCTGCTGGTTGCTCCTTCTCTCCGTCTTGTCTGATACTAACGCTTGCTGTAGGCTCGGTGGGGTAACCGTTAAGCAAGCGTTCGCGTTCTCTGTTTCGTGTTTGTGTAGCGTTGGTTAGTTAGGGTGGCGTGCTTGTCTCTGTTGCGCTTTTCGTGTGGAGACCGCGCCGTAAACATGTTCGCTGTTGCGAATGAGTGCAGTGTTCACATTTAGCTAGCGTTTGTTATTTTCCATATCTCCTCATTGTTGTTTGCTGTGCCTTTGCTACTCTCATGCACTGTCTTGCTCAGTCTTGTGTCACTTCTGGCAATCGCCTCTCTCGCGATTGCGTTCCTACTTTGTTTCTGCTGTTGTGTGTTCACCGTCGCGGGTTGGCGACTAGATTGGTGCACACACATACACTCTGTCGCTGTGCTCTCTCCCTTTAAGGGCTATCTTGTCCTGCATTGCTTCCCTTCGTACAATTCCTATCTGGCATCTGTGGCGGGGCAGAGGATCTGTTCCTCTGCACTCCACGGCTCCATCTGCCGGCAGGAATTCCCCTCTACAGGTGCGTTGCACTTTTTGCTGGGTTCTCTCAGATTATATGCTTGTGGAGGATTTCCGCAGTGTCAGCGCGCATCCTGTGCGCTGACCACGGAAAGAATTCCACAATCGTTACACTCACCTGACAGAAGTCTCCTCTCGCTCCTGGCCGGCCTCTGGCGCGCTGCTCCCTGGACGATCTTGCTCCTGCACAGTCTCCTGTGCTGACAGGCAGAGCAGGGCTATGGGACATAAATAGTCTCCAGTACAGGGCTTCGGCAGCCATCTTCCAGTAGCCCTGGCCTCTGCCTGCCGGAGACTATGTAGGCTGGAGCGGGGCTGCAGGCTGTAAACTGGCGCAGTGTCTATTAGACGCTGCGGCCAGTTCATTCAGTACGGTGGCCAGAGTCCCGAGGCCGGGAAGTCCTGCGGCTAAAAGCGGGACGTTTCCCGGGACCTCATGCAGCCTGGGACAGCGGACCCTGAAGGCGGGACGCGTCCCGGGTAATGCAGGACGTATGGTCACCGTAATGTAGTTAATCTTGTCAGATCTGACAATAGTGTCAGAAACACCTGGGGCTTGATTCACTATGCGGTGCTAACCTACTTAGAACGTCTAAAATCTTTAGGCATGCTAACCAGGGTGCTAAGTAGGTTAGCACCGGTTTTCTCAATCAGATTGCGCGCTAAGTACCGCGCGCAAAGTCCTATGTGCGCGCTAAGTCCCATAGGCTTTAATGGGCACTTTGCGCTTTGCGCTCTGTGTAGTGCGCGCGTAAAGTTTTACGTGCACAAAGTTTTGCACGCCTAAAGTTTTGCGTGCAAAAAGCTCGTTTAGACGTGCTAAGGGGGTTTTCACAGGTGTGCTAACAGTTAGCACCGCTTTGTGAATCAAGCCCCTGATCTGCTGCATGCTTGTTCAGGGTCTATGACTAAAAGTATTAGAGGCAGAGAATCAGCAGGATAGCTAAGCAACAGGTATTGCTTAAAAGGAAATAAATATGGCAGCTTCAATATCCCTCTCACTTTAGTTGTCCTTTAAAAGAAACCCAAAATGAAAATAAGCTGATGACATACTAAATTGTATATATCCTCCTAATAAAAGCTAAAAAAAAAAATAGGTTTAATGTTTCATTGTCTCATGCGAATGATAGAGTCTTTCACACAATCTGAGTGTCCCAGAAGCTAAAATATATGAACTATTGACCTTTTTTATCTATTCACAGTACTCAGAAGCTGTTCTCTTCCAGGCAAGAATTTTATAGCTATTCCTTATCAGTGAGGATTACTCTATAGTCTGACTAAATTCTGACTAGAGAGAAAATTTCACTTGTATACATGAATGGTTAACTATTTCAGACAGAAATATAAGAAAAAGAGCACAACTTAGTTATTTGTATACTTGACATTGTAAATACAAATGTCCATCTTATCATGTCATCTGTCACTTCGGGTACACCTTAATCAAGGCACTTAAATACAGATTGTCTATCTTGATTGTAGTCTTCCAATTTCCTACCTGGTGAAATAATCCCCTATCATTTCAGCCTCCAAAGTTTCACAATCGCTTAGCAAGTCTGCTAATGATAAGCTAATGGCAAACTCTGATGCTGGATACGCACCATGCGTTTTCGCGTTCGATGCGGCCGTCGATTCGCGTCGATTCGATTATTTCCGAACATTTCCGAACGAATTTCGATGATTTTTAGGTCGAATGCCATGTAAAGTATGGCAAATCGACCTAACGATCCATCGAAGCTTGAATCGGACATGTCGGAAATAATCGAATCGACGCGTATCGACGGCCGCATCGAACGCGAAAACGCATGGTGTGTATCCAGCATGAGAGTTGGCAATGGCAAACCCCCTATCCTCCCCAACTACCCAAACCTTAGAGCAAAGTTTATGTTAATCATGTTATCATCTGGGGCTTTTGAAAGGTGGGAGGTGAAGTGGGAGGCTGAATGCACAATGGGAGGACAGTTTGTGTCACTTTTTCTATGTGTGATTTATTTTTAGTCTTGTGCTATTGTACTGTATAATACCTTCTAAATGACAGTAAAAAGAAACTCTATCACAGTTCAGCATTAGTTCATATGATTGCCCAGAGCATAATTCTGCATATGTTCTGGAACATAATTCTGCATATGTTCTTCAATCAGATTAATCTAGTCTCATCTGAGTTTTGGTATGTTTGATGACTTTCTATAGCATAATAAGATGGCATAAATAATTACTTTAATATAGTTCCCTGCTGACTGAGCATCTTCTACCCTCCGTATGTTCCAGTCTAAAGTATGTGACAGTATTTCGAGAAGAAAATACCACCAAAGCACAGCCTTGTAATTATGTACATTCAATTTTGAGGGATATTGCCTTGACGGCAAGATAGATCAATTTAATTAAGAAAGCTAGGCTACTATCCAAAAAACCTTCACAGTAATCTACTTTACTGCAAGGTTTCCAGTGTGACATTTTTAAAATAAATTCAACCTGTTCCTTCTAAATAATAAATATAATATTGCTCAGGGTGAACGCATTTGTTTCAAAAATCAAAAACTGAATATAAAAGAGAAATATTTATCACTCACAAACAGTACTTTCGCTGACTAGCCGTGGTGTGTGTGTGTTTTGAGAACAATTAAAGAGGAAGCCAAAGACTTTTGTGCCTGTTGTGTCATTGCACAGCGCGAACTGCAGCTCTTTGGCAGAATGTTCACATTCCAAACAAAGCTTTAAACTGGAATTCTAAAATACCGGTATGACTGAAAATTATGCAGAAGTGTTGTTTTCTGTTTAGGTGGTAATGTTCACATAATATGACGTAATTTACTGAATTAAAGTGCAAAACCACCCACAATTGATTTAGTTGTGATCGGTCATCGCCAGGTTGTAACTAAACTGAGAATTTGAACGTAGCATTATTTTTTGACTACAAATGACTCATTTCACTCCATACAACAATGTAATTTGATGAAGCCAACATGTGCCCTAGCCGGTTAGTGCCAGTTGGGCACCATGAAAGTTGATTATAGTGCAGGTTGTAGGGAAGTATACTGTGCAGGGATGTGTAATGCATGTGTAAGCATGTAGTGCAGGGTTAAATGCAGAGTGAGTGGCACAATCTTAAGGTTGCATACACACATTCAATTTTGATTAAATATATTCGGGCAGGGGGCGGAGCCGCATAACCGCAGCATCATTGCCGCACATCTGACAGAGACAGAGAGACTCCAGTCCCACCCCTCAGCTCAGCCATCCAACAGAAGTCCAGCTTTTGTCCCTCCCAGCCTCCCCTTTTTTCCTGTCTGCCAGGCTCTACCACGAGAGAGCTATGAACTTAGGAGGCACAGTGAAGAGCTGACAGGAATGCTGCAGGTAGTGACAGCCAAAGCAGCCAGCCGAGCCCATCAGTGCATTATCCCAGCACACAAAGGTTTGGGCTGATCTCAGGAGAGGACTCCTCTCCTCCCATTGTCTGTAGTAGCTGCTTAGTTGTGTGTACATTTCCCCAGCTCCTTCCTGAAACTCAGACCCCAGGTGCTGCTATCAGGGGAACTGATTCTCATCATCCTGGATTCCTCATCATCCCCAGACCCCCATCCAGCCTGAGCCTGGAATTCACTTGTCTCTTTTAGGTCTGCTTGCAGATGCTGCTAACACAGGCAGGAATCATGGGGGATTGGAAGCCGCAGCTCACTCAGACAGCCACACACTCACTATCTGTCACATAAGGTAAAACGATAACTAATTGTGCTCTGAGCCCATCACTTGCAGGTGCTGCCAGATTACATGTATTTTGGAGGGGAAATGCTGCCAGAGTACAAGTATTTTGAGTGAAACACTGCCAGATTAGGTGTATTTTGGGTGACATGCTGTCAGATTAGGTGTATTTTGGGTGAAATGCTGTCAGAATAGGTGCATTTTGGGGAGAAACACTATGGTGGTGCTCAAACTTTACCTGCAAGCCCACTTACACCACTGTTAACGTCATGTATATGTGGCCACACCCATGACCACGCCCATTTTTGCCACACCGCGTTGCGTGTGTCGCATAGTTCTTTGTGTCAGTAAAAAATATCCGTTGTCAGTAAATTTTGGGAACTTTGTCAGTAAAAAATTATGTGAATGGTTGGCAACACTGGACGTAATTGAGGCCACTCTCTGCCTGTCACAGACTTTCTGCTTCAGCTTCAGTGTTCATTGGTCTCCACAGAATATTACACCTCAAAAATAAAAGATTTGCAACTCGCAATTGCGTAAAACTGTAAAGGTAAATTTATTAAAGTTAAAAGTGCACACTCTAAGTTAAAAGTGCACACAAAAGCCCCAGAGTTTTTATGGGCTAAACCCTGTGCATTGGCCACCTGGCTGTCTCCCGACTGCACTGCACACACAAAGCTCCAGGCGCCAGTCATGTCACGCTAGCTCACTTCCCCGTCTGTGGTCCCGCCCAACTAGTATAGTCACTTAGGTGACTCATCATTGGGTGATGCACATTTCAGGAGCTGACCTGAGAGCTATCTGGTTTCAAATCTGTGGCCAAGCTCAATCCTTGTCATGACCCTGTGCCTACTCTGGACCGGTGATTGACAATTAGAGCCAAAGCGGTTCTGTAACAAGAACGGTATTCCCATTGATGTGATCCCAAGTGACTCAGTCTCCTCAGGTATGCGCTGTTTTGAACTGCCGTTTACATTGATAAGTGAAGTGGGGCTCTCAGGTCAGCTCCTGAAGTGTGCATATTCAACTGGAGGGTTTGCTTCTCTGGGGCTACTTTCATATTTATCACCTCTTGCTGGTTGAACATTATTGAGAACATTACTTCATTGCTACTTACAGGTCACCTCCTGTGTGGCTATATGCTGGCTCACAACATTTGATTGCAGATTTGCTAATGTGGATATATCCATGATTCTCTGACACAGGGAACTGCATAGTGACATAACCATATCTCCTAAATCACAGACCCACACTGATTGCCATATAATGAGCTCTAGTGCAGTCAAAAACCTCCGTGTTCACAGCTCAGTGGCATTTCTAACGCTTAGTTGATCATTTGTCTAAATAATGTTTCTTATTTGTTATTGATTGATTGGTGTTCCGGCACACAATTTTAAAGGAAGGCTGAGATGAGTTAAATAGAAGAATTTATACTAACATGGGGTTTCCCCATGTAATTCAGCCCTACGTACTTGGTAGGCTCCCTTCGTCTTAAACCTTTTACGTTAGGAATTCTTCAGTTGCGCCAACTGTGCTGCACTGTGCATGAGCAGTCTCCCACGCTGGCAGGTCCAAAATATCTGCGCCTGAAGTTCAAGTAGCAACTTCTGCACTTGTGCAGTCCCATACGCACATGCTCCATAATTGTGTTACCATTGCCAGGAGCATTCTGCACATGCACAGTTCATTTTTCCAAGAAATGTGCATGCATAAAACGCTCCAGGAGATCGAAGCATGTGCGAGGTGTTGGTACCACGCAAAATGCAGATGCAGCTCCAATTTCAGATATTTTGGACCTGCCTGCGGGAGAACAGAGGGAACCAGGAGGAGGCCAAGGGATCTGTCACACTACAGCGGCTTGAAGAAGACCCAGGTAAGTAAAAGTTCCATTTTTCAGTCTAGCAAAAGAACAGAGGCGCCAGCAGAGTAAGAGTAGTTAAAACCTTTAAAATTTGCTTGGAGGAAGCGGTGGACTTACCTCCATAAAGCAGACACGATAGACTGTCTGTATAATAGTAATCACATTTATTATATAGTACCCCAAAAATGCTAAATTGCATTTTTCAGTCTAGTTCAGCTCCAATGATTTGATGAATAGTTTTCTTTCTTAGGAAAAGTGGAGATGTGCTTTATGGCTAGGTTCATGGTGGTATGTTGACAGTGCTGTGGGTTGCGTTGTGGTATAATGGTGTGTAGCATTGTAACCCACTGCATGCAGTGTGTTACCGTAAATTGCGTGTTAACAGTAAAAAATAAGCACAGTTCTCATTGACTGGTTACTTTTGCGATGCAATGCAGATAACATGCAGTGCCACTTTTCCGATCCGTTGTGTTACTGCTGTTACAGGGAATGCAACGCAACTCCCTCTTTGAACCTAGCCTAAATTTAATATTATTCATTTGTTTCATTTATCAATATATTTTAACCACTTGCCGACCGCACACTCATACCGTGCGGCGGCAAAGTGGTAGCTGGAGGACCAGCGATGCACATCTGTGTCGCCAGGTGCCTCCCTAATTAATCAGGAAAGGCCGCTCGCGCGAGTGGCCGTTTCCTGTTGGATTACGGAGCGGGTCTCCGTGAATAGCCTGCGAGCCGCTGATCGCGGCTCGCAGACTAAATGTAAACGCAGGAGACGTTTGTCTCCTTTGTTTGCATTGAACGGCGCTGCTGCTACAGCAGCGCCATAAGGCAGATCGGCGATCCCCGGCCAATCAGCGGCCGGGGATCACCGCCATGTGACAGAGGACAGCTTGTCACCGGCTGCACAGGACGGATAGCGTCCTGTGCAGCCCCGATCACCAGGGGCGAGAGGGAGGAGAGGGAGGGGGGGGGGGATTTCGCCACAGAGGGGGGCTTTGAGGTGCCCCCCCCCGCAACACCCAGGCAGGCAGGAGAGATCAGACCCCCCCTGCACATCATCCTCATAGGGGGGAAAGAAGGGGGGTGATCTGAATGCTCTGCCTGCAACCTGATCTGTGCAGGGGGCTGCTGAGCCCACCCAGCACAGATCATACAAAACCACGCTGGTCCTTAAGGGGGGGGTAAAGGCTGGGTCCTCAAGTGGTTAATGTAAGCACCATTTGTGGGATGTGTTGCATACTCCATGAGGAGTTGAGGGGAACCTGAAATGAGAAGTATTTGGTGTTGCTACATTTACTTCCTCTTAAACAATACAAGTTGCTAAGCAGCCCTGCTGATCTATTTGGCCGCAGTAGTTACTGAATCACACCAGAAACAAGCATGCATCTAATCTTGTCATATCTGACAGAAATGTCAGAAACACCTGATTTGCTGCATGCCAACAGGGTAGACAGGCCACTGGTATTGCTTAAAAGGAAATAAATATGGCAGCCTCAATATATCTTTTGCTTCAGGTTCCCTTCAAGTTCACAGAAGGGCACTGCGTTGCACATCTTGCAAAAGCAAGATCCTCACACAACAGAAAGGTTGTGTGAGAATACACATGTGTTATACAGTATATGCAACGTGACACATACAGTGAAGCATACAGTACATACAAAGTATTTTTCACTGCAACTGTTACTGGACGTACCACACTGTTTGCATCTTGCTATGACAACAGATTCTGTCGCACAGCCCTGCTAACACGCCATAATGAATGTATTATAACACTATAATGCAAGGACAAAAGGGCAGGCTTGGCACTACTGCGATTTTATTTGCCAATCAAAAGCAGTCCATACATAAACATTCAATGCAAAACAGTGTACTTATCGTGCAGATGCGGGGGTACTGGGAAAGCAGTGGGTGCCAGTGGTGCACAGCCTGTGTTGTGCTTCTTCTGAGGACAAATGTGCACCAGTATCATTACAATATGACTGAATCACTTTAGCAGTGTGATTATATTGTCCATTGCAACACACCACAACTCCTCACTGTGAACGCAGCCCCACTCTTAGGGGACTCTTACCAGAATAACTATAAGCAATACAGTCTTGTAGATAATTAGGGATGAAACACTTCAAAAGAAAAGCTGAAAAAAAAGTAATACACTTTTACTTTAGTATTAAAAGTGTTCTTAATATACAACATTTTGTCCGCTAGCATACTATTCTATCCCAACTATTTATGCATGCAATTAAGTTTGCTAAACGCATGCCATTACCACTGCTATTCTGGGCTCATTTTGTCTACTTAATCCCAGATGATTTTGTACACAGCTGACTGAATAGAAATATGATATTAAAAATATGGCAATAGCTGTAGTAATGGAAGGAATTTATCTGCAGCATTTACACAGACAGGATATGTACACAGAGGTGTTTCCAGGTTTCCTTTTACAGAGCTGTATTGAAGCTGATAAAGCCTGCAAAGCGTGAAATGTTTATCTAACGCCCAGAGTTATAAGGATACTCCCATGGTTGATAAATATGGCTCATGCTAGACTTGAATAACCACACAACATTCTAACACTAGGCATCATTTTGTGGTTAGTGAAAATCATTATTATAGTTGTACTCAGTTACAACAATGTCAAGCCACATTGTTCCCAATTACCAAATGGACCTGTATTTCAAAATTGCTTTATAATGTAATGCGAATGCACACATAGTAGGACTTATCTGTAGTCTGTTTCCTTTTTGGTGACTTGATGGCTTTAAAGTGAGCCTGTCGCAAAAAAAGAGCCCTTATTTAGGTTCCAGAGGCTTCCCCTTCCAAGGTAAGTATTTAATTATGCCTGTAGCAAACTCATAGGTTTGTTTCAAATTGGAATTAAACTCCAAAAACTAAAATTTAAATATCTATTCTTAGCTACATAGAAGAAAATGTAAAGACCCCTCCATGTTTAAAAACATTTAATTTGCATAATGAGAAAAGTATACGTTTGTACTGCTCTCATAATCGGCAAATATAATCATTGCTGTCCAGAAGAAGCTCTCTACCTCTCTGCCTGACCTCTTCTCTGTATTCCCTGCCTCCTCTACCACAGTGACATATCTATCCGGACCAAACTGAGTGGCTTTTACGTGCTCAAATACCAATTTGCCACCAGCGATGCAGAGAAGCCAGGGGAGCCCAGTGAGGAGGAAGAGAGGCAAAGAGCTTCTACTGTCTGGAAGTGATTATGTTTGGTGATTACAAGAGCAGTACAAGCTTGTACAAAATAAATGTTTTACAACGGGAGGAAAGCTTTGAAATGATCTTTTATGTAGCTAAAAGTAGTTACTTACATTGATAGTTAAATCCCACTTTAAATCTTTTACTGGTGTACATGGACACAGGAAGACTCTCCCCGGCATTTGGGTACTTCATTTTATATGACAATAGCCACTGATATCCCAGAAATATTTGTGCACCTTTCAGCTGTGATTTTTACAGTGCGATTTTTTGTTTTTTATTTTTAGGAAATTTGGTCCCAGTGACATAGGGCCATATGCAATTAACTTTTTCTCCAGAGTTTTCTCCTAGGTGATATTTTTAAACTTGTCAATAAAATGCCTTTTAAGCCACCAGAAAGCAAGAAAATGCTCAAAATAATTTTTGCAGTACTTTTTCACCTATTTTTTGGTACTTTTTCTATTACAAAATGCTGAAAATCTATTTTAAAAAGATGTTGAACATTTCTCTTCTTCCTCATTATACAGATTTGTTTTTCTTTTTATTTGTTGCTGTTATCATTGCAGAGATCTTTCCTCTGTTTGAATAAGACTTGATGTAAATTCAAAAAGATAGACAGCAGTAAAACAGAAATGCCCATATGCAATTAACTTTTTCTACCAAGTCTCCTCTTGAGTGAGATTTTATAACTTGTCAATAAAATTCCTTTTAAATCACCAACAACCAAGAAAATATTTAAAATAGTTTTAACGGTACTTTTCCGCTTACTTTTTGGTACTTTTTCAATTGCAAAGTGCTGAAAAGTTATTCTAAATAAAAGATTACAAATGATCACCCAGGAGAAATCTCAGGAGAAAAAATTAATTGCATACGGGCCAAAATAACTACATTTAAAGAAAAAAAATCCTGGAATTGGGCTTTTATCTATAACTAGGGGAATTTTTTTTTTATCTGACATGCATATGAACTATAAAGTACTCTAATCAGACTAAAAATATACAGCTCAGGAGAATCTCAAATGATCAATTTTCTCTGTATGCTAAAATTAGCATTTTAGCTCTCAGGTTTCTGCTAGTCAAGCAATTTCTTTCCTTAACTTCAGTATCATAGTCCCATGCGGGATAACAAATTGAAGGGAAAATGGATCAAGCTGCCACACATACTGGCAAAGTACATTATGCAGATAAGGTAAATATTCAAAAATAAGGTGTATTTAACAGCAGTGGATCTTAAAAGTCAAACAATGAGGGTTATAGAAATCTAGCATTTCTAATATGCATTACATGAAAATGATGTCAGTCATATTGCAATTAGAACTAAAATTATAGCTGTGATTTTTTTTAGTATTAGAACAGTACAAATATCTGTTACATCAGTGCCAACTTTATAATTATGGAGCACACTATTCTCCACGATATCACCACGTATGCCAATCTCTCTGCCACTTCAGCTTAGGCTGTTTAATTATGGCGTCACCAGGGGCGTAACTAGACATCACTGGGCCCCCCTGCGAAACTTTGGAAGGTGACCCCCCTCGCTTTCTGCACAGGAAAACTGAGGACCAATGTGTTTTCCTAGAGTGACCAGACGTCCCGGATTGCCCGGGACACGTCCCGGATTCGGGGTCCGCTGTCCCAGGCTTAATGAGGTCCCGGGAAACGTCCCGCTTTCAGCAGCGGGACGTCCCGGCCTCGGGACTCTGGCCACTCTCTCCTCAATGAACTGGCAGCGGCGTCTATAGACGCCGTGCCAGTTCATTGCCCGCAGCCCCGCTCCAGCCTCCTCTTCCGGTGTCTGTTTCCGACACCGGCAGGCGAGCAGGGCTACGGCAAGATGGCTGCCGAAGCCCTGTACTGGAGACCTATTTGTGTCACTAGTACAGGGCTTCGGGCGCCATCTTGCCGTAGCCCTGTCAGCGCGGGAGAGAAGAGCAGGAGGAGGAAGACGGTCCCGGGACGGAGCAGCGCGCCAGAGGCCGGACACTTCTGCCAGGTGAGTAAATGCTTTCTTTTCCAGGTGAAATGTTTGCCCGCATTGTTTCTTTTCCAGGTGAAATGTTTGCCCGCATTGTTTCTTTTCCAGGTGAAATGTTTGCCCGCATTGTTTCTTTTCCAGGTGAAATGTTTGCCCGCATTGTTTCTTTTCCAGGTGAAATGTTTGCCCGCATTGTTTCTTTTCCAGGTGAAATGTTTGCCCGCATTGTTTCTTTTCTGGTGAAATGTTTGCCCGCATTGTTTCTTTTCCAGGTGAAATGTTTGCCCGCATTGTTTCTTTTCCAGGTGAAATGTTTGCCCGCATTGTTTCTTTTCTGGTGAAATGTTTGCCCGCATTGTTTCTTTTCCAGGTGAAATGTTTGCCCGCATTGTTTCTTTTCTGGTGAAATGTTTGCCCGCATTGTTTCTTTTCCAGGTGAAATGTTTGCCCGCATTGTTTCTTTTCTGGTGAAATGTTTGCCCGCATTGTTTCTTTTCCAGGTGAAATGTTTGCCCGCATTGTTTCTTTTCTGGTGAAATGTTTGCCCGCATTGTTTCTTTTCTGGTGAAATGTTTGCCCGCATTGTTTCTTTTCTAGTGAAATGTTATTGTTTGCCCGCATTGTTTCTTTTCTGGCGAAATGTTTGCCCGCAGTGCGTTTATTTTGTACTGACATGTTGCCCGCATTGCGTTTATTTTGTACTGACATGTTGCCTATTGCGTTTATTTTCTGGTGTCCGGGGTAACTGTTACTGCATTTATTATTTAATGGTCATAGATGGCTATGTTTGCTGCTTTGTGGTTACGGTATACTATTAGCATCACACAGTTTCTGCACACCCATGATACAAAGTCTCGTTTGTCCACATCATGGCGTAAACACTGCTTTCTTATGCCTCGCTGTTACATCATTACGTTAGCTCCGCCCATACAATGTCATGGCCACGCCCATTTTTTCGGCGCGGCCCCCCTCCCCCAGTCTTCGCCGCTGCGTGCTCCTCACTCCTTCCCACTTTTCGCCGCGGCGCGATGTGCGCGCCGCCCCCCCCCCGCCCCCCCCCGTCCCAGGTTGGACCCACAAAAATATGGTCACTCTAGTTTTCCCCATGCAGAGAAAAACACTTAGACTTAAAGGAAATGTCAGGCAGTCTATGCTACCCCCAGATCTACTTACCCGGGGCTTCCTCCAGCTCCTTGCAGCCGACAAGGACTTGTCACAGCTCTGTTCCCAGTACATACATACACACACAGCCGTATTATTTTACTACATGAGAGCACATGCTAATATGGAGGGACAACAATGACATGCTGAACATAAGATACAGTATTCACTGTAACTTTGGCAAAACATTCAGAATGTCACTGATTGATACTGTTATTATAGGATCTTGGACTCTCAATGAGGCAGCGACAGTCAGACATCAATCTTTACCACTACACTGTGTCTAATCAGACACCATAAGGTCACTAGCTTGTGTGTGATAAGAATCTAGGAATCTCTTCTGAGGGAAGGTCTACAACTTTTTTTCCAACTGTGACTCCTTTGTTTGTAATGTTGTACATGAAATCATCAGAACTCCTGCAGTATGAGGCAGATGTTTTTTCCGAACCCTAGGGAGCAGGGACAGTGTACAAATTCCAAAGTGTGTAGGATTCCTTATCTGTGT
Organism: Hyperolius riggenbachi; assembly: GCF_040937935.1. Taxonomy (NCBI): domain Eukaryota; kingdom Metazoa; phylum Chordata; class Amphibia; order Anura; family Hyperoliidae; genus Hyperolius; species Hyperolius riggenbachi. Next base: position 136,880,453 of record NC_090650.1, on the reverse strand, counting down.
GGTAGACACATGCAGTCAATATAACAATGGTAAAAGAGTAGAATATGTTTTCTATCCATCTCCTTAGTTGCTTGTCAGTCTCTCAAACTTTTTTCCCCCACGGGGCCCCCTGTGGCTTCTGGGCCCCCCTGCGGAGGCATCCCTTGCAGGGTTGATTGTTATGCCCCTGGGCATCAGGCTATACAAATCTGATAACTTGCTCTGATCACTTTCTCTATCACGCCCACTCAGGCTATCTGGTCACTGATGACTCATATGCTGATCTGATCACTCACCCCTCAGCTTTCCCAGCTTTCCTTGCCGCATATGCCACTATTCTCCATGCTACGATTTGCCGCTCAGTCTATTATTATTATGACTATTATTGACTGAAGTAGTAGTCATTAAGTCTGTAAGCATTCATTACAGTGCTGCCCATAATTATTCATACTTCTGGCAAAATTTGACTTAACAAGTTACTTTTATTCAACCAGCAAGTAATTTTTTCGACAAGAAATGACATAGGTGTCTCCCAAAAGATAATAAGATGACATACAAGAAGCATTATTGTGGGGAAAAAAATTCTCAGCTTTTACATTTGAGCAAAAAGTGTCCAGTTCAAAATCATTCATACCCTTCACAAACTGTCACAGTCTGTGGGAAAATCCGAAGTACTATACCATTCGAAATAGTCCAAGCTGTTCTAAAGCATCCTAATTACCCTGATTAATTGAGAACAGCTGTTTTAATCAGCTCAACCAGTGAAAAACAGCAGCTCTGTGCAGTTGGTTTATGGACAGTCATGGCTAAGTCAAAGGAGCTCAGTGAGTACCTGCGGCTGCGCATTGTGGCTGCTCACAAGTCATGATAGGGCTACAAGGCCATTTCTAAATGTTTTCAAGTTCCAGTGGCTACAGTGCAAAGTATTATTAATAAAAAACAAGTTGTTTTGCACTGTGAAAAATCTCAGAGGATGTGGTCGGAAGCCAAAGCGACACCTGTGCTGGCCAGGACGATAGTGAGAGAGGTGAAAAGGATCACCACCAAGGCCATCCTGGCGAATCTGGGCTCTGCTGGTGGCAATGTCTCAAGGCCGACAATCCAATGGACACTGCACACTGTTGGGTTCAACGGATGCAGACCAAAGAGGACCCCACTTCTCCAGATAAGGCACACAAAAGATCCCTTGGCCTTTGAAAATGCTCATCTAAACAAAGAAGAAGACTTCTGGTCTTCTGTGTTATGGTCAGATGAAACAAAAATTGAATTGTTTGGTCACAATAATGTTTCCTTCATTTGGTGTAAAAAAGGAGAAGCCTTCAACCCAAAGAACACCATCCCCACTGTCAAACATGGTGGTGGGAACCGAATGCTTTTGGCGTGTTTGTCAGCCAACGGATCAGGGAACCTAATCACAGAAAATTGGCACCGTGAAAAAAGAGCAATACTTTAAGATTCTCATTGACAACATGAGGCAGTCTGCATAGAAACCTGGCCTTGGGCACCAGTGGACATTTCAATGACCCAAAACACACAGCAAAAGTGATGAAGAAATGGTTAGCAGACAACAACATTAATGTTTTGGAGTGGCCAGCCAGAGTCCTGACTTGAATGCAATTGAGAACCTGTGGAGGGAGCTAAAGATCAGGGTGATGGCAAGAAGACCTTCCAACCTGAAATATTTGGAGCTCATTGCTGAAGATGAATGGGCAAAAATACCTGTGGAAACATGCAAAAAGCTGGTCTGCAATTATAGGAAGTTTTTGATTGCTGTAATAGCCAATAAAGGCTTTTCTATTGAATGATTATTGAGAAGGGTATAAATAATTTTGAACTGGACACTTTTTGCACAAATGTAAATAAAAGCTGAGAAATGTTGTTTTTTTCCCACAATAAGGCCCTTCGTACATCGTCCAATTGTCTCTTGGGAGACACCTATATCATTCCCCGTCAAAAAATTAGTTGCTGGCTGAATAAAAGTACCTTTAAGCAGTGGCGTAGCAATAGGGGTTTCAGAGGTAAAACTTGCATCAGGGCCCATAGCTCCTTAGCTACGCCACTGACTTTAAGTCAAAATTTGCCACGGGTATGAATAATTATGGGCAGCACTGTGTATCAACAGATCCTGCAGCCTTCTAAGCAATCATTTTTAGGTTTAATACACATCTACATTAGTTAATTTTTTAAGGCTCAATATTATACTTTTTTATTTCTGATTTCATTTTAACTCAATAAACCTCACAAACAAAGTAATCAAAAGTTCTCATCATTTTATGGAACTCTCCAAAAATGTTCATATTGTGCTTACATATAGGCCACATTGATGAAGAAAATTATGCTCCCTGCCGTAACCTGACAACAGCAGTAATGTTAGCATTTGTAATGATATAGCAATAACAGAGGCGGGTGACGTTGACTGTGACATCTTACATGAAATACCCTCAAGTAAATGTAATGGCAACACACATTCTGCAAAAGTGCTCCGTGTCTTCTAAACGAAATATTACGTTATCATAGCATAGTGGCGGGGAGAAAATATTTAGTAACAAAACAGCAAAGGAAACTAGGAGTCACTGCAGCAGCTACATCAGAATCAGAATTCTTTATTCGCCAAGTGCGACAGGCGCCGCACCTGGAATTATTTGTGGACACAGGAAGTTGGCATGGTGCAATTACACAGTAACATAAGAATTTGTGCAGAAATTACAATACGAATAACACAACAACATAGTAAAAGTTACAAGTTACAATACGTAGTATTACAGTTATCTACATTCTATACAGTCACATTTTTTACACCGCAGGGCTTAGTATTGATGGCAACCATATTGTGCCAGCATTTGGAAAACAGTCATAGGGCTGAGATTGTGCACTGGTGTGCCAAGGAGCAGGGAGGGGGCTGGAGGATGGCATTTTAGAGATGGTCTGAATTGAGGAGGGTGATCGCCTGAGGGAAGAATGTATTTCTGCGCCTGGTGGTTTTGGTGAGGATGGACCTATAGCGACGCCCTGAGCGGAGGAGGTTGAAGAATTGATTGCCAGTGTGGGAGGGGTCATATATGATCTTGTTTGCCCTTGACCTCATTCTGTTTGAATGGAGAAGGTCCAGTCGAGGCAGGGGAGACCCGATGATCTTCTCTGCGGTGTTGATAACCCTCTGGAGTTTGAGCCTGTCCCTTGCGCTAGCACCTGAGTACCACACAATGATGGAGGAGCAAAGGACAGATTCAATTGTTGCTGTGTAAAAGCTGGTCAGAAGTTCCCTTGGCATTCCAAACTTCCTCAGCTGTCTCAGAAAGAACAGTCTCTGCTGGGCTTTCTTTTGTGTCGTGGAGATATTTACATCCCATCTCAGTTTCTCGGTGATGGTGGTGCCTAGGAGCCGAGCGCTTTGAACCCTGGTGACCTCCATGACATTGATGAAGATTGGGCAACGTGTTGGGGCGTTCTTCCTGAAGTCCACTATCAGTTCCACAGTTTTTGCCGCATTTAGTACAAGCTTGTTGTCCGAGCACCACCTGAGGGTCCGCTCAATCTCGCAGCGATATTCAAGCTCACCATCATCCCAGATGAGACCAAGAATGGTAGTATCATCTGCAAACGTAATGACCTTGACTGTGTCCGCAGATGAGGTGCAGCTGTTTGTGTACAGGGAAAAGAGCATCGGTGACAATACGCACCCTTGTTGGTGGTGGTTCTTACACTGGAGGGGCGGCCGCCAAGTCTAACTAGCTGTGTCCTGTTTGTGAGAAAGTCCTTGATCCAGGCACATAGGGTGGGGTCCACACCGAGTCGTTTCAGATTGTCATGTAGAATGTGCGGACAGATGATATTGAATGCGGAACAGAAGTCCAGGAGGAGGATCCTGGCATATGACTTGGGTTTGTCCAGGTGTTCAGTGATGCATGCAATCTATCCTTGCTAAATATTTTTTTATTTTCGTTGTTTCACTGCTAAATATTGTTCTCCCCACCACTATGCTAAAGCAATTTTTGTTTAGGAAACATGGACTATTTTTACGGCCTCTGTTGCTGCAACATTTACTTAAAGGGAACCAGAGACGAAGCACCCTTGTGTATTTTACCATGTATATCAGTAAGAACATTAGAGAAAACACTTACCATGCTGTCTGCTTCATTCTCACTGCTAAAAGTGTCTGTTAGCAGCAGTCACAACAATCCCAGACTGAGCAATTAAATCTGGCTTTGCTGGGAATGATTATTGCTGAGTCATTATAGCAAAGCCACAAGGGGGCAGGCTTGGGCTTGAAATAACACCACAGAAGACAGACTTAGCTATAATCTTTCTGTAGCAAAGCTAGACGGAGCAGCCTGACTTCTCAGTCGGGGATACTTATCAGAGGTGATAACAGTCAGATTACACAGAGAACAATGAAACAAAGGGCAGATTAGGTGTTTACTGTCATGTTCCCACTGATTTATAAGGTAAAATACGAGAGGGTGCTTCATCTCTGGTTCTCTTTAAGAATGTTTAATGAAGCATGTCACAGGCAACTGCACCTGCCACTGCTATCACTATATTTACTTTCAAACACATTAACCACTTCAGCACCACAGGGTTTTTTGCTTAAAAACCAGAGCAATTTTCACATTTCAGCGCTCCTTCCATTCATTCACCAATAACTTTATTGCTACTCATCAGATGTAAATGATCTATATCTTGTTTTTTTTGCCACAAATTATGCTTTGTGAGGGTGATATTTGCTTTTAGTAATTATGTTATTATCTGTGCATTTTAAAGGGAAAAATTAGAAAAAAAAGAAAAAATACACTATTTCTCCATTTCCATCCACTATAGTTTTTAAATAAACAATGTTACCATAGGTAAAACCCACATATTGTATTTGCAAATTTTTCCTGGTTATCTCAACATTTAAATAATGTTCCTAGTACAATGTATGGCGATAATATATTAGTTTCTGGTTTGTGTTTTTTGTTTTCTCATTGTACTCTATCAGTAATTAAAAGCCCTTATCTTCATGATTAACAGTAATACACTCTCATGGCATACATATTTTAAAAGCTAAGTCCCTAGGGTAACTATGTATTCTCTTTTCAATGCTGTCACTTTTGTTTTTTTTACAAGTATTTATTTAGGGGTATAGAGTACATGAAAATAACAGTTTTATTGCTTTTCATTCAGTTTTCCGGTAAAAAACAATCACATGACTTAGCTCTCAGTTGTCAAACAACACAAAATCTATTCTCTCACTTGTCACGGTTAAAATGATACCCTATATGCATAATCAGATAGCTTTTTGGGCATACAGCACACTGTTTACCACAAGTACGCATATTTACTCCCCTGAGCTTCAGATGAAGTTTTGTGGGGAGTAGATAAGCGTAGCAAGGGATTCAAAGTGGTTACTGATGCTGTCAGATGTTAATATGTACTTGCAATTCAAATTACAGAAAAAACATACATGTCATTGATATGAAATGATACGTCATTTCAGAAAATAACGTTATTACAGAAGTACTATCAGCTACACTGTGCACCATAATTTAGTGACGCTATTTTTACAAGTATGCAAGGGAGGAGGCGCGCAAAAGAGGGGGAGGAGTTCAATGCAAACCCCTCTTTCTTTAATCTTGGGGGTCGCGGACGCTGTTGTTCCACCACTGGGTATGCATGGAGTTCAGAAAAAAATACATTTATAGTGCATTTTACTCTTTGAGAAATGTACATTTTATAAGTATTTATTTTAAATTTTACATTTTTTTGCAATAGTGGTCCTTTAATTGTTCAAAAATATGATCCTAAATTAAAACGTAGCACAGTCAGAGCATATGCAGAAATGTACACCCTTGAAGGACAATATTCCACTGATAAAGTATTTCCAGTTCACTCAAATCAGATGTTTTCACAACCCAAACTCTCTTGAATTAGTTTCCTCCTTGTATTAGCTTCAAACGCTCCTTGATAAAAGATTTAAACAGAGCTAAACCAACTCAAGAGTGGTCCTAGATTTATGTCTATTTCTAAATGAACAATTTTCCACCGCTTTGTTTGAGGTGACCTATAAAGTCTTCGTAATATGGTACTGGTTCCCAGCACACATTGCATGTCAGGACCTCATTACAGTGACAAATGCTTCAGAGGCTGTGACTGCAAAGGTGAGATGCTTCATATCTGGTATACCAGCCTGAAAGTAATTTCTGTGTGGTCTAAGTCATTTGGACTGTTTCAACCTTTATTTCACATGTTAACTGGTAGGATCCTTAGGTCTGGTTCCTACATAGCACTTCCAAATCCCTGTGGAAAAACTCTGAAATGTACTTAATTTGTATTTTTATCTTCTCTACCGGGGATTTCAAACTCCAGTCCTTGAGAACCAAGGTCCTCACACTTTTTTGGCATGGCTCAAAAAAGGCTGAATTAATGGGACTGATTCAGGAAGGGTGTGGTTCATCAAGTAGAACAATTTCTCCATTTCCCTGCCCATCGTAAACACTGGCATGGCTATGGCCCCAAAGGACTTGTGTTTGACACCTGTGTTCTAAACAAGCAGGGCCTAGGGTAAGCCAGGATGTATTCTGGAGTAAAGAAAGCTAAACCTGAATTTTTTAGTTTTATGATTAAAAACACTGACTAGAATCCACAAGAAATACATGGAATACATGGGAATGCTTTAACATTTCCTATTCAAATAACACAAGTCAAAAATACATACAGGGTTAATGTGTGGTTTGAAACATTAATATTGGTACATTTTCATTTGATAAAGTACAGCAGAAGGAATAAGAATAAATCAAATTAAAAATTATGAGGGAAGAGGAAGTTTAGATCTCTATATTTCTTAGAACAGGAGTTTCAAACTGTTTCTGAACCATGGGCTAAATTTGGCTCAAATAGTAGTTATATATAGTAATTTTGTTTGGCCCACAAGGGTACATGTGCATTTATTGCACCTGGCTTGGCCCCACCATATATGTTCCGGATGCTCCCCCTTCTGTGCTCTCCTAGCCCAGTATACATGGGTGATGCTAGCCCTATTTTAGGGGGACCTGTGCCCCCAACATGACCGCGGGTGCCCCCAATCTATTTACTGGGGTGCCCCGCTGTCTCCCCCGGCCGCCACTGCCCCCCCCCCCCGCTAGCTGCCGCTGCCAACATCAGACCTCGATCAGCCGGCGACCACTAGTGCGGGCGCTAGGACCTAGCGGACACCGCACTGATATGCGGAAGTGACATAACTTCCGCATATAGAGCGTGGTGTGTCCGCTCTAACTGGTTGGGTCGCCGGCTGATACTGAGGTCTGACGCTGGGCTGCTGCTGCTGGGAGGTGAGTGAGGGGCACCTGTCACTACCTAACTGGGGGTCCCTGCCACTCACTACCTAACCTGGGGGGTGCCTGTCACTACCTAAACTGGGGGGCTTCTGTCACTACCTAAAATGGGGGACTCCTGACACTACCTTAACTAGGGGGCACCTGTCACTACCTAAACTATCCAGGCCAGCCAGCCCAGCATCACCACCAGCCAACCAGCCCAGAATCACTGTCATAAAGGCCACAGCATCACCACCAGTCAGGCCAGCATCAGGGGCGCCGCGAGGCATAAAGCGAACCAAGTGGCCGCTTGGGGCCTCAAGATCGTAGGGGCCTCGGCGGCTCAGTGACGTTGGCGTGACGTCACTGTTTTCCCGCAGGCCCCCGGGGCTGGCAGAGCAGGGCAGGGATACGGGAAGATGGCCGCCACCAAAGCCCTGCTCCAGTACAGGGCTTCGGGTGGCCATCTTCCCGTAGCCCTGCATTCAATCAGCGCGGGAGATTGGAGGAGGGAGGAAGCTCCGTGGGAACTGTGCGCCAGCCAGCCGGGAGACGGGGAGAGAAGACTTCTGCCAGTGCCAGGTGAGTAAATTCTTTTCTTTTTGCAGCTCTGAAAATTGCGTTCGATATCTGCTGAACTGTTCCCTAATTGTGTTTGATTTCTGCTGAACTGTGTCCTAATTGTGTTTGATTTCTGCTGAACTGTGCCCTAATTGTGTTTGATTTCTGCTGAACTGTGCCCTAATTGTGTTTAATTTCTGCTGAACTGTGCCCTAATTGTGTTTGATTTCTGCTGAACTGTGCCCTAATTGTGTTTGATTTCTGCTGAATTGTGCCCTAATTGTGTTTGATTTCTGCTGAACTGTGCCCTAATTGTGTTTAATTTCTGCTGAACTGTGCCCTAATTGTGTTTGATTTCTGCTGAACTGTGCCCTAATTGTGTTTGATTTCTGCTGAATTGTGCCCTAATTGTGTTTGATTTCTGCTGAACTGTGCCCTAATTGCGTTTGATTTCTGCTGAACTGTTCCCTAATTGTGTTTGATTTCTGCTGAAAATGTGCCCTAATTGTGTTTGATTTCTGCTGAAAATGTGCCCTAACTGCGTTTGATATCTGCTGAAAATGTGCCCTAATTGCATTTGATTTCTGCTGAACTGTGCCCTAATTGTGTTTGATTTCTGCTGAACTGTGTCCTAATTGCATTTGATTTCTGCTGAAAATGTGCCCTAATTGCGGAGGAGGGAGGAAGCTCCGTGGGAACTGCGCGCCAGCCGGCCGGGAGACGGGGAAGAAAGACTTCTGCCAGTGCCAGGTGAGTAAATTCTTTTCTTTTTGCAGCTCTGAAAATGTGCCCTAATTGCGTTCGATATCTGCTGAACTGTTCCCTAATTGTGTTTGATTTCTGCTGAACTGTGGCCTAATTGTGTTTGATTTCTGCTGAACTGTGCCCTAATTGTGTTTGATTTCTGCTGAATTGTGCCCTAATTGTGTTTGATTTCTGCTGAACTGTGCCCTAATTGTGTTTGATTTCTGCTGAACTGTGCCCTAATTGTGTTTGATTTCTGCTGAACTGTGCCCTAACTGTGTTTGATTTCTGCTGAACTGTGCCCTAATTGTGTTTGATTTCTGCTGAATTGTGCCCTAATTGTGTTTGATTTCTGCTGAACTGTGCCCTAATTACGTTTGATTTCTGCTGAACTGTTCCCTAATTGTGTTTGATTTCTGCTGAAAATGTGCCCTAATTGTCTTTGATTTCTGCTGAAAATGTGCCCAAATTGTGTTTGATTTCTGCTGAAATGTAGCCCTAATTGCGTTTGATTTCTGCTGAAAATGTGCCATAATTGCGTTTGATTTCTGCTGAAAATGTGCCCAAATTGCGTTTGATTTCTGCTGAAATGTGGCCCAAATTGCGTTTGATTTCTGCTGAAATGTGGCCCAAATTGTGTTTGATTTCTGCTGAAATGTGGCCCAAATTGCGTTTTTTTATTTTCTGGTGTCTGGGGTAACTGTTGCTGCATTTATTATTTAATGGTCATAGTTGGCTATATTTGCTGTGCTATGGTTAAGCTCCGCCCATACAATGTCATGGCCAAATCCATCTGTTCCCTAATTGTGTTTGATTTCTGCTGAACTGTGGCCTAATTGTGTTTGATTTCTGCTGAACTGTGCCCTAATTGTGTTTGATTTCTGCTGAACTGTGCCCTAATTGTGTTTGATTTCTGCTGAACTGTGCCCTAATTGTGTTTGATTTCTGCTGAACTGTGCCCTAATTGTGTTTGATTTCTGCTGAACTGTGCCCTAATTGTGTTTGATTTTTGCTGAATTGTGCCCTAATTGTGTTTGATTTCTGCTGAACTGTGCCCTAATTGCGTTTGATTTCTGCTGAACTGTTCCCTAATTGTGTTTGATTTCTGCTGAAAATGTGCCCTAATTGTGTTTGATTTCTGCTGAAAATGTGCCCTAACTGCGTTTAATATCTGCTGAAAATGTGCCCTAATTGCATTTGATTGCTGCTGAACTGTGCCCTAATTGCGTTTGATTTCTGCTGAACTGTGTCCTAATTGCATTTGATTTCTGCTGAAAATGTGCCCTAATTGCGTTTGATTTCTGCTGAAAATGTGCCCTAATTGCGTTTGATTTCTGCTGAAAATGTGCCCAAATTGTGTTTGATTTCTGCTGAAATGTAGCCCTAATTGCGTTTGATTTCTGCTGAAAATGTGCCATAATTGCGCTTGATTTCTGCTGAAAATGTGCCCAAATTGCGTTTGATTTCTGCTGAACTGTGGCCTAATTGTGTTTGATTTCTGCTGAACTGTGCCCTAATTGTGTTTGATTTCTGCTGAACTGTGCCCTAATTGTGTTTGATTTCTGCTGAATTGTGCCCTAATTGTGTTTGATTTCTGCTGAACTGTGCCCTAATTGTGTTTGATTTCTGCTGAACTGTGCCCTAATTGTGTTTGATTTCTGCTGAACTGTGCCCTAATTGTGTTTGATTTCTGCTGAACTGTGCCCTAATTGTGTTTGATTTCTGCTGAACTGTGCCCTAATTGTGTTTGATTTCTGCTGAATTGTGCCCTAATTGTGTTTGATTTCTGCAGAACTGTGCCCTAATTGCGTTTGATTTCTGCTGAACTGTTCCCTAATTGTGTTTGATTTCTGCTGAAAATGTGCCCTAATTGTGTTTGATTTCTGCTGAAAATGTGCCCTAATTGCGTTTGATTTCTGCTGAAAATGTGCCCAAATTGTGTTTGATTTCTGCTGAAATGTAGCCCTAATTGCGTTTGATTTCTGCTGAAAATGTGCCATAATTGTGTTTGATTTCTGCTGAAAATGTGCCCAAATTGCGTTTGATTTCTGCTGAAATGTGGCCCAAATTGCGTTTGATTTCTGCTGAAATGTGGTCCAAATTGTGTTTGATTTCTGCTGAAATGTGGCCCAAATTGCGTTTTTATTTTCTGGTGTCTGGGGTAACTGTTGCTGCATTTATTATTTAATGGTCATAGTTGGCAATATTTGCTGTGCTACGGTTAAGCTCCGCCCATACAATGTCATGGCCAAATCCATCTGTTCCCTAATTGTGTTTGATTTCTGCTGAACTGTGGCCTAATTGTGTTTGATTTCTGCTGAACTGTGCCCTAATTGTGTTTGATTTCTGCTGAACTGTGGCCTAATTGTGTTTGATTTCTGCTGAACTGTGCCCTAATTGTGTTTGATTTCTGCTGAACTGTGCCCTAATTGTGTTTGATTTCTGCTGAACTGTGCCCTAATTGTGTTTGATTTCTGCTGAACTGTGCCCTAATTGTGTTTGATTTCTGCTGAATTGTGCCCTAATTGTGTTTGATTTCTGCTGAACTGTGCCCTAATTGCGTTTGATTTCTGCTGAACTGTTCCCTAATTGTGTTTGATTTCTGCTGAAAATGTGCCCTAATTGTGTTTGATTTCTGCTGAAAATGTGCCCTAATTGCATTTGATTTCTGCTGAACTGTGCCCTAATTGCGTTTGATTTCTGCTGAACTGTGTCCTAATTGCATTTGATTTCTGCTGAAAATGTGCCCTAATTGTGTTTGATTTCTGCTGAAAATGTGCCCTAATTGCGTTTGATTTCTGCTGAAAATGTGCCCAAATTGTGTTTGATTTCTGCTGAAATGTAGCCCTAATTGTGTTTGATTTCTGCTGAAAATGTGCCATAATTGTGTTTGATTTCTGCTGAAAATGTGCCCAAATTGCGTTTGATTTCTGCTGAAATGTGGCCCAAATTGCGTTTGATTTCTGCTGAAATGTGGTCCAAATTGTGTTTGATTTCTGCTGAAATGTGGCCCAAATTGCGTTTTTATTTTCTGGTGTCTGGGGTAACTGTTGCTGCATTTATTATTTAATGGTCATAGTTGGCAATATTTGCTGTGCTACGGTTAAGCTCCGCCCATACAATGTCATGGCCAAATCCATCTGTTCCCTAATTGTGTTTGATTTTTGCTGAATTGTGCCCTAATTGTGTTTGATTTCTGCTGAACTGTGCCCTAATTGCGTTTGATTTCTGCTGAACTGTTCCCTAATTGTGTTTGATTTCTGCTGAAAATGTGCCCTAATTGTGTTTGATTTCTGCTGAAAATGTGCCCTAACTGCGTTTAATATCTGCTGAAAATGTGCCCTAATTGCATTTGATTGCTGCTGAACTGTGCCCTAATTGCGTTTGATTTCTGCTGAACTGTGTCCTAATTGCATTTGATTTCTGCTGAAAATGTGCCCTAATTGCGTTTGATTTCTGCTGAAAATGTGCCCTAATTGCGTTTGATTTCTGCTGAAAATGTGCCCAAATTGTGTTTGATTTCTGCTGAAATGTAGCCCTAATTGCGTTTGATTTCTGCTGAAAATGTGCCATAATTGCGCTTGATTTCTGCTGAAAATGTGCCCAAATTGCGTTTGATTTCTGCTGAACTGTGGCCTAATTGTGTTTGATTTCTGCTGAACTGTGCCCTAATTGTGTTTGATTTCTGCTGAACTGTGCCCTAATTGTGTTTGATTTCTGCTGAATTGTGCCCTAATTGTGTTTGATTTCTGCTGAACTGTGCCCTAATTGTGTTTGATTTCTGCTGAACTGTGCCCTAATTGTGTTTGATTTCTGCTGAACTGTGCCCTAATTGTGTTTGATTTCTGCTGAACTGTGCCCTAATTGTGTTTGATTTCTGCTGAATTGTGCCCTAATTGTGTTTGATTTCTGCAGAACTGTGCCCTAATTGCGTTTGATTTCTGCTGAACTGTTCCCTAATTGTGTTTGATTTCTGCTGAAAATGTGCCCTAATTGTGTTTGATTTCTGCTGAAAATGTGCCCTAATTGCGTTTGATTTCTGCTGAAAATGTGCCCAAATTGTGTTTGATTTCTGCTGAAATGTAGCCCTAATTGCGTTTGATTTCTGCTGAAAATGTGCCATAATTGTGTTTGATTTCTGCTGAAAATGTGCCCAAATTGCGTTTGATTTCTGCTGAAATGTGGCCCAAATTGCGTTTGATTTCAGCTGAAATGTGGTCCAAATTGTGTTTGATTTCTGCTGAAATGTGGCCCAAATTGCGTTTTTATTTTCTGGTGTCTGGGGTAACTGTTGCTGCATTTATTATTTAATGGTCATAGTTGGCAATATTTGCTGTGCTACGGTTAAGCTCCGCCCATACAATGTCATGGCCAAATCCATCTGTTCCCTAATTGTGTTTGATTTCTGCTGAACTGTGGCCTAATTGTGTTTGATTTCTGCTGAACTGTGCCCTAATTGTGTTTGATTTCTGCTGAACTGTGGCCTAATTGTGTTTGATTTCTGCTGAACTGTGCCCTAATTGTGTTTGATTTCTGCTGAACTGTGCCCTAATTGTGTTTGATTTCTGCTGAACTGTGCCCTAATTGTGTTTGATTTCTGCTGAACTGTGCCCTAATTGTGTTTGATTTCTGCTGAATTGTGCCCTAATTGTGTTTGATTTCTGCTGAACTGTGCCCTAATTGCGTTTGATTTCTGCTGAACTGTTCCCTAATTGTGTTTGATTTCTGCTGAAAATGTGCCCTAATTGTGTTTGATTTCTGCTGAAAATGTGCCCTAATTGCATTTGATTTCTGCTGAACTGTGCCCTAATTGCGTTTGATTTCTGCTGAACTGTGTCCTAATTGCATTTGATTTCTGCTGAAAATGTGCCCTAATTGTGTTTGATTTCTGCTGAAAATGTGCCCTAATTGCATTTGATTTCTGCTGAACTGTGCCCTAATTGCGTTTGATTTCTGCTGAACTGTGTCCTAATTGCATTTGATTTCTGCTGAAAATGTGCCCAAATTGTGTTTGATTTCTGCTGAAATGTAGCCCTAATTGTGTTTGATTTCTGCTGAAAATGTGCCATAATTGTGTTTGATTTCTGCTGAAAATGTGCCCAAATTGCGTTTGATTTCTGCTGAAATGTGGCCCAAATTGCGTTTGATTTCTGCTGAAATGTGGTCCAAATTGTGTTTGATTTCTGCTGAAATGTGGCCCAAATTGCGTTTTTATTTTCTGGTGTCTGGGGTAACTGTTGCTGCATTTATTATTTAATGGTCATAGTTGGCAATATTTGCTGTGCTACGGTTAAGCTCCGCCCATACAATGTCATGGCCAAATCCATCTGTTCCCTAATTGTGTTTGATTTCTGCTGAACTGTGGCCTAATTGTGTTTGATTTCTGCTGAACTGTGCCCTAATTGTGTTTGATTTCTGCTGAACTGTGCCCTAATTGTGTTTGATTTCTGCTGAATTGTGCCCTAATTGTGTTTGATTTCTGCTGAACTGTGCCCTAATTGCGTTTGATTTCTGCTGAACTGTTCCCTAATTGTGTTTGATTTCTGCTGAAAATGTGCCCTAATTGTGTTTGATTTCTGCTGAAAATGTGCCCTAACTGCGTTTGATATCTGCTGAAAATGTGCCCTAATTGCATTTGATTTCTGCTGAACTGTGCCCTAATTGCGTTTGATTTCTGCTGAACTGTGTCCTAATTGCATTTGATTTCTGCTGAAAATGTAGCCCTAATTGCGTTTGATTTCTGCTGAAAATGTGCCATAATTGCGTTTGATTTCTGCTGAAAATGTGCCCAAATTGCGTTTGATTTCTGCTGAAATGTGGCCCAAATTGCGTTTGATTTCTGCTGAAATGTGGCCCAAATTGTGTTTGATTTCTGCTGAAATGTGGCCCAAATTGCGTTTTTATTTTCTGGTGTCTGGGGTAACTGTTGCTGCATTTATTATTTAATGGTCATAGTTGGCTATATTTGCTGTGCTACGGTTAAGCTCCGCCCATACAATGTCATGGCCAAATCCATGTTTCGGCGCGGCATCCATTTCCCCCGCAAACAGCCCCGCCCCAATCCGCCCTCCAGCTCCACACACATGTCATGGCCACGCCCACTTATGCAGGATAGCCACACCCATTTTTCGACGCGCCGCAGGATAGAACCACTTCCTACAGTCCGATTGGGGCCACAAAAACCTTAGCTGCACCCCTGGCCAGCATTTACTTTAACCAGCCAAGCACAGCCCAGCATTACTGCCAGCCAGATCACAGCATCACTGCCAGCCAACCCAGCCACAGCATCGGCCACAGCTTCACCGCCAGCCAACCCGGCCACAGCATCACTGCCAGGCCTTTTAGCCCACACATCATCCCCAATCCAGCCCAAAACAGTGTTGCCAGGCACAGCAGCCAGTAGAGGAGAATTCAGAAGCCAGGTGAGAGGTGTCTACCATATTAAGGGGGCATTCTGCCTATTTATGTGAAGTGCTGTCTATTTATGTGCCTCATGACTGCTGAATTTGTCTTGTTGGGGACCTCATGATTGCTGAATTTGTCTTGTTGGGGGCCTCATCATTTGTTGGGAGCCTCAAGATCGCTGAATTTGTCTTGTTGGGGGCCTCATGATTTGTCGCGGGCCTCAAGATTGCTGAATTTGTCTTGTTGGGGGCCTCATGATTTGTACAGTATTTAGTTTCAATTGCTGTTGCTACTTTGTGATAGAAAAGTGACTTTTGGGTTTGGGCACTCAGCCTCCAAAAGGTTCGCCACCACTGTCCTAATCTAATGTCCCACCATTGCTAAGTTCATGTAAATTTGTCTCCACTCGTTACCACACCCACAGTCTGGTCCATGGCAAACCCATTTTTGCTGCGGCCCCCACCTAGTGCCCACCGATCTCCAAGGACCCTAGGAACACCCCTGCCAGTATATGTAAAATATTGGTGCAGTGGGAGCTCGCTTTACTGCCTGGTTTTGTTCCTGCAGGTTACGAGGTTACACATAACATGAGGACAACAGGAGCAATGTAGGCCACTCATTGGCTTATCAAAATAGGATTTGAGTACGCACCTCACAGAGGGACTTTAACCAAGGATTGAGCTTCATCCCAATCAGTAGCCGACACCCCCATTCCCACAAGAAACCTTTACCTTTTCTCAAATAGATCATCAAGGACAACTGTATGACTGATATTCTGGTGCAATCCCTTCCACAGTGTAATGTCAGAGCCATGGCCCTGACAGCTAACTGATTGTGTCAAGGAAAAGAAAAAGAGACTTCCCCTTTAAATAAAGCAATGGGACAATATTATGGCAAATCCAATAACAAAACTTTATTTAGCAAACAATCAGATTAAAAATACTTAAAATCAAAGCATGGCCACCTGGGCTCATGAATCCCAAAATGTCATAGTATTATAGTGCTACCCTAAAAAGCCATCACTATGAGCTGCAGTACACTGGTCCAAAAAATGTAGGAGTAGCACACCTTCATGTAAAGAATAGTGGGTAATGGTATATGGTGTGACTCTGGATCAGTGAGACTGCAGATGGAGTGAGAGTCAAATGCCTCCTTTACAAAAATAATTGAACTGACTTAGACAGGCTATATAATATGTTCAAATATATACTACTGCACAATAAACTAGTGTTTTACATAGTTTTCTACATATCGCTGTTGTTGGCTTAATTCACTGTCTGGCAGCCCCAGCAGCAGTGTAGCAGTGTTACGTCACTCATGATCCCACAGCGGCCCCATGTGACAGCGGCTCCTCCTCCATTCCACACACAGAGAGAGAGAGCAGCTGGTATGCGAGTCTACTGCCACTGACATCATGTCTGTCCCTCCTGATGCCAGCCTTTTGGACCGTCATCTTCTCCGTCAGCTAGTGCGGATATCCACGTGCATGGCCTCCCCTCTCCACCAGCGGATATAGCCGGCTGCCTTAGTGGGACAATTGTGTACTCTTTGCAGACAGTCCAACCTACCAGGTGAGACCTGTCCTAGCCATGGTAGTGGATCCTTCATAGTCTCAAGTGTCTTGGAGCACTCCACTCTATTGGGACACTTGTCACCGTTTGGTAGATATCTCAGCTAGTTGTGATCTAATTAATAAGAGTGTATCTTGAAGCCCAAAGTGGGATAACTGTAAAAAAAAAATCCAGTTTGAAAAAAAAACGAAAAAACTAGAAGCCACATTCATTCACTGCAGCGTACAACTATCCTAATCAGATCTCTCACTGGTGTCAGGTTCATCACTGGACCAGTTTCAAATAATAACAGCACTCCAACAAGGCAAAAGGATCCAGGAGATAATACTCCAACAGATGACACCAAATTAGCAAGCCCCACAACTCGTGGGACAAGTATACTGGAAAACAAGATAAAAGAGGAGCGCTCGATGGTGCATTAATGTTTTATTGCGAATAAAAAAAGGATAAAAGTTGACCTTACACGATGTAAATGCTTTCAAAGTATATCACCCATACTGGACCAAACTAATAGAGTTCCCCTTTCTTTCTTCACTGTAACTCCCTTTCAGAAAATGTACAGTATACTGGTCCCTTTAATTAACGTTGCCTGAGCCTAAATTCCTGCCCTCGGGAAATGCTTTGCACTGTCTACCATAACACACTGGCTAAATAGGGTCAACAATATAGCAGACCTGGGAGAGACCCAGGCTTCCCAAGACAAAATCAACTGATATATGAAAACTTTGTCCTCCTGGGAAACATTCAAGGACACATATTATTATAAGACTTATTAACATATGTCAGGGAATCGGATAATGGAAAAACTTTGTTTAGAGAGGTATAAACACTTAAAAGCACAATACTTATTGATCACATTTATATACTTGAGACAACATTTTTCAGTAAGCTCAACAAGCTAACCTTGGAAGGAAATCAATGGCCATTGTAAATAAGTATTACCATTAGTTAGTACTGTGTATAAGGACTTTTTGATAATGTGTATTTAGAAATGTTACGAAGACTTCCCCTTCACTTCTACTGTTGTTTGTTTACTTGATATTTTGCTGGATTGCATTTAAAGGTTTGTCAGTTTTATACAAACAATAAAAGACCTTTGCAATAAAAATATGTAGAAGCTTTCCAGAGGCGCTAATAGAATAAAATTCACTTAAACGAGCTTAAAACCGATGGGGCAGTGGTGGACCTATCCCATCCATGCAGACAAAGCAAACAAAGGAAGGACTGTGGCATCAACAGTCAAACAACAATTTATGTATACTCCACAGTATAAATAGGTAACGCGTTTCACAGGCTCAATCCCGCTTCATCAGGCCAATCAAAAAGGAGCATACAGCTTATCAGCATCAAAACCACACGGAGCGCATTTTGATGCCGATAAGCTGTGAGTTGTGGGCCAAGTCAGATTATTCTCCACAAGTTCCCTTCTTTTTCTAATTATCTTTCCTGCTTTTCATTTTAGGGTTATTTTGAACAATGAATCAAGCTAGTATCTCAAAATCCATGTACCAGTAACATAATCTAATGTGTACTGCTGTACTAGGATATTGCTTAAACAATAAGCTCCTCCCCTCTACAGCAAAGCAGCATGTCTGAGCAGCACTCATCCCTTACAATGTCACCCTAACAATCGAATAATGATTGTCAAGGGACAGTGTGGTGTGTGTGTGTGTGTCAACGCAAGGGTAGCAGATTATGTCTAGAGTACAAACAAACACACATGCAACCAGGGAAGCTTACTGAGCATGCCCTAAGTGGCCACTGCTCTTATTTCCACAAGCACTTGCAGTCCTAGAGGAGAGAAGCATTTTACAAACCTTAGCTCATTTATTCATTTATTCAATTTGTTTTTCCCAGAGAAAACACTGACCCTTCATTATTAGGGTTATGTTTTGCTGATGAATTGTTGCAATGTGCAGTGGTGAAGGCCAGATGAACAAAACATTTTAATGCCACTTTATTAGTCAGCCATAGTTTTATGCATGAATTATTTTCATATTTTCAAACTCTAGACCAAAGCAATTTCTGTGGTCTAGCATGACATTTTATGTTAAGTAAGTATCTAATAAACAATATACTTATAAAAATATGAAGAATAAATACCAAAAGATTTAAAGCTTTAGCCTTGTAAGGTGCGTAAATTAATAACAGAAGTAACGTTATAACTGGAGTGGTGAATTATCTGATTTCTAATGCATGCTTCCATAAGAACCTACAGCCTGTGTCTTGGATGCTAGTTACTGTCTCATTACAATGGTCCAAGGAGAAGATCTATAAGGACGGGTAATATCTGTTTCATGTTAAAGAGGAACTTTAGTGAAAATAACAAAAATAATAAAATTGCTTATTTTTAACAGTATTCATTTATAGATTAATGAGCAGTGGTAGGATAGAAAGCGCTGGGCACCAAAACGTCTGCTTCCAGTGACATACTACACATACAGAGGTTATGCAAAGGGAGAGGTAGGTAGGTTAGACCTACCTCTCCCTTTGCATAACCTCTGTATGTGTATCGGTCAATAAATCACTGTAAGCAGACGTTTTGGTACCCAGTGCTTTCTATCCTACTACTGCTCATTAAGCTTGGTGCACACTACAGTCCCAGGGGCAGATTGCTGGATGGTGCCCAGCATTGAGTGCCAGCCATCTCTCTGACTCTCTAATACTGTAATTTATAGATTATTTAGTCAGTTTTTGCCCATTGTAAAATCCTTCCTCTCCCTGATTTACATTCAGAAATGTATTACTGGTGGCAACATTTTTACTTCTGCCAGGTGATCTGTACGTAATGTTCGTTACTGCGAGTTCTATGCGCAAAGGGAGATATTGCTTGCTTAGCAGTTGGAAAAGGCCATTATTTCCCACAATGCAACAAGGTTCACAAAAAGCAAACTGTCAGACCGAGGATCATGACTTCACACTGTGGGAGGGGTTTCACCACAATATCAGCCACACAGACCTCCCTATGATCTATATGAGATAGGCAGAGCAACACGATAAGATTAAAGTGGCCCAGCCAATGTAGAAGCTGCAGTGTGTTGCCGAACGAACAACCTGGGGCTTCTGCCAGCCCCCTGCAGCCGACCTGTAACCACACCGGTCCTCAACGATCCTCCGTTCCCCCGCCGCGGCTCACTTTCACTTCCCGCATGGAAGCAGACTTCTAAGTCGACGTCAACTGCGCCCTGGCCACGCGTATCCTCGTATACGTTCATGTAGCCAGGTGCGCCCTGCACAGACACAGCACAAGAAAATATCTACTGCATCTGCACAGTACGCTTCCGGCGACAGGGGTGTGAACGAGGACACGTGCAGCCAGGGCCACGCAGGTGCAGTGGACATCCACTGCGCAAAGTGAAACTGAGCCGCAGCGGGGGAACAGAGGATCGTTTTGAAACAGCGTGGGCTGCAGGGGGCTAGCAGAAGCCCCAGGTAATTAAAAAAATCTTTTTTTTTTAGACATTCTTCAGTTCCGCTTTAATGCATGCAGGGTCACACTTGTGCGTTATGCAATGCGCTCATTGAGAATCCAGCCTCACAGTCAGGGCCGGTTCTAGGTGACAGGGGGCCCTGGGGCAAATAAAAATAGGGGGCCGCCTAGATGACATCCCCCCCCCGCCCGTCCGCCCGCACGCACACATCAACATGTTATTACTATAACATACATAGAGGATTGCCGGACTGACTTACCATTAAGATTTACCAGTCAGTCAGGCTCCGGACACAGACAGGCTCTCCGCACGCTGATGCCGCCACTCCAGTGATGACGCGGAAGACGTCACGTGACGACGTCCTCTCCTCTTTCCTCGCAGGCATGGACGTCCACGCACTGACGTCCATGCCTGCGTCTGATGTACATCAAGGAGGTGGAGCCGACAGCACTGAGTGGAAGAGAGGACGGCTCAGGAGTCAGGACGCCGAGTGGTTTCCATGGAGACCCGACGCTGGAACCGGCAGTAGCGGTATGTATCTCTTCCTTCCTCCCCGCTCCAGGCCCCGCTCCCCAGCTCTGGCCAGGCTCAAATTTTATAACTCGCGGCCTCCGCACCGCACCCGGCCGGCACCCACACACCCAGTCAGCAGCCCAGGACATAGGCAGCAGCAGCAGGCATGATGCACGATGCACAGCACAGTGTCCCAGGCTGCGCAGTTTTTTTATGTTTGCTGCCAGCGCTGGCCCGGGCCCCCCAGGCGGCCCGGGCCCTAGGGCAGCTGCCTTCCCTGCTTTAATTGTAGCGCCGGCCCTGCTCACACTTTAGACAAGCCTCTTCAGTGTTTTGGATGGATGTAGACAGCTCAGCCAGCAAAACTTGTTTTCTCCTGAGCATTCCAAAGTAAGTAGGTCTTAGCATACTGGTTGGAGACCATAGTAATCATATTACTGTCAATACTGTTGTCTCTCCTCTGTGAGGAAGCTCACAGTATAAGATTACATAGAAGGTGCCCTCCAATAACACAATTACTCAGCAGGAGTTTACCACCACATAACAGAATTACAAAGCTTGTGACTTCAAAAACACCATTATATAGCAGATGGCGTCTCCAAAATAATACAGCTGCATAGCTTGAGTCCCCTATTAACACAATTACATAGCCCGCATCACTCAATAACAAAATTATGCAGTATGTGTTCACCAAAAACACAACTTCATAGAGGGTGGCCCCAAATAACATAATTATACAAAAGGAGCCCACCATTAAACAAAATGACACCTTCTGTGTCCTCCATAAAAACATACATATGAAGCTTGGGTCCCCATTAACACAATTACATAACTTGTGTCCCTCAAAAACACAATTCTGCAAGTTGTGTCACACCAATAACAAAATGAAATTGCACATGTCCACTGCTGTGCTCAGATGTGACATGTCACGGTTCTCTGCTGTCAGGTAACCCCACCGTGTGGTGTTACTACCACTGCAATTTGCCTGCATTTAAATTGCACACGAATGGCGCCCGACAAGCACACTCAGTTCAGCCTCCCATGTGAAAGAGGCCTTAAAAGGCACAGAAAGAGAGAGAGAGAGAGAGAGAGAGAGAGAGAGAGAGAGAGAGAGAGAGAGAGAGAAGACACACGCACACACAAACACTGATTAGCACTCATCTTCTGCTGAGCAATATACTGTAAGTATGCCAATATAATCTAAAATGAATGTTTCTCAAGTAAGAACAATATTGAAACCTCTTCAGTACTTGCTACATTTTCCAACCTTACTAACGTTTTTTAGCCTCATTAAACTGAAGCCAGACTTCCTTCCCAGGAACAGCTAGCGGAATAACGAAGCCATTATCTTGTTACACAGAAAATGATGCCGGGGTCTGACACTACAAAGCATACTCTACATTCAGGTCAACATTTCAACAGTGCAGTGAGCAATAACATGTTAAGGCTTCCTAAATGTGAGCCTTAAAAAAAACGTCTGACCTTAATCTTACTGACACATTTATTTAGTGACATTGCAGAGGCAATTAGACAGTAAAGTGAAGCTGTAATAACGCGACAAGCATTTGCA
Organism: Hyperolius riggenbachi; assembly: GCF_040937935.1. Taxonomy (NCBI): domain Eukaryota; kingdom Metazoa; phylum Chordata; class Amphibia; order Anura; family Hyperoliidae; genus Hyperolius; species Hyperolius riggenbachi. Next base: position 136,858,387 of record NC_090650.1, on the reverse strand, counting down.
GAGTTACCGAATTATAGAAGTTTAAAGGGACTCCGAGCAGTGCAGAAACTATGGAAAGATGCATATCATTTTAAAGCTCTCTTTCTCCTCTTTCCAATCATATATAAACCGCTGCCCTACGCCTTTTAGTTTTCGCTATTTTCGCGATTGAAATTGCCGCGACTGCGATTTCAATCGCGAAAATAAAGAAAACTAAAAGGCGTAGGGCAACCATTTAGGTGTCGCCAGAAAGAGGAGAAAGAGAGCTTTACAATGATATCCATCTTTCCATAGTTACATTGTATTACACAGGCCGACTTTTTCTGCTGAATGGAGCTGCTGACACTGGGGAAAGTGTTGTCCTGTGTAATACAAGAAACTATGGAAAGATGGATATCATTTTAAAGCTCTCTTTCTCCTCTTCCTGGTGACACCTAAATCGTCGCTCTACGCCTTTTAGTTTTCTTTATTTTCGCGATTGAAATCGCGGCCGCGGCAATTTCAATCGCGAAAATAGCGAAAACTAAAAGACGTAGGGTGGCAGTTTGTATATCGTTGGAAAGAGGAGAAAGAGAGCTTTAAAATGATATGCATCTTTCCATAGTTTCTGCACTGCTCGGAGTCCCTTTAACTCATCCTCACTCCGTTCAAAAACTACATCTATGAATTTTGGGGAAACCTATGCAGATGTTTGTTACCTCATTCTTCCCAAAAGTCAGTAATCACATACAACATATTGCTCTATCATATCATCACATTTTGCTAAGCATTATTATAGCTTTGCTTGAGGATTCAATTACAGCTGTGCAGGTATGTTTTCAACACACTGAAGAGCTTTGCAGTTCCTTCCATTGCTTCTGGTTTATGCTAAGGACAGGGAGGGGAAATGGCAGCCACCAGTCTTTAGAGTTTTTTACTTGTTTAACAGACTCCATACATGCGTACGAATAAAGGCTCACCCTGCTCCCGCTGAAATTCTGGGTAGTGTTAAATACTATTCCCCTCCCAGTCATAGCAACTCAGAGGGACACATAATTTGGTGTCCGGCTATTGCCTGCAACTGAATTGCACTGAAAATCCCACTGCATCATACATTTTTCTCAATCCTTTGCATTCTCAAAAGTCAGGGACAACGAGGGATGAGATGACTGTGCACCTTTACAAATAAACACAGAGGCACAAGGAACCCAACTGGTTAAAAAATCATTGGCCCTAATTCAATTTACCTTTTCGCCTTATTTTTCGTGTTTTGTTTAAAATTATTTTTCAATATTCTGCGATTGAAAAAGTACCAAAAAGTAGGTGAAAAAATACTGTCAAAATTATATTAAGGGTTTTCTAGCTTGCTGGTGGCTTAGAAGGTATTTAATTGATGAGGAGTGAAAATATTACCTAGAAGAAAACTTTAAAAAAAATTAATTGAATAAGGACCAATGAGTTTCTGGAATAGAATAAGAGAAGCGGGGTACTCATAAAATCGGGTTGCTGTAAGGGCAACCAATCAAGTAGGTAGGTGAAGATTATTATTATTATTATTATTTATTGTATTTATAAAGCGCCAACATATTACGCAGCGCTGCACAATAGATAAATGGGTTAACATACAGGTAGAACATACGGAAACTCACAACAAAACAAGATCATGCAAATGATTTGATAACAATACAGTGTCATAGGTCAAGATAGAGACTGTTCGAGTCTACAAGAAGGGTGGTTGTGAGTAAGATTGCATAATCAAGATGGATACATTAGGGAGGATGGCCCTGCCAGAGGCTTACAATCTAAAGGGTGGGGTGGAGACAATAGGTGCGTCTTTTGAGAGGGGGTCTAACAGAACATATTATGATACTGGTGTAGGGGGGTATGCGAGCGTGAAGAGGTGAGTCTTGAGAGCTTGTTTGAAGGTATTAAAGGTGGGGGCGAGTCTGACGGCTGGTGGGAGAGAGTTCCAGAGAGTAGGGGCAGCCCTGGTGAAGTCCTGCAATCGTGCGTGTGACTGAGTTATGCGTGGTGCGACTAGGCGCAGGTCATTGGAGGATCGGAGGGGGCGGGCTGGTATGTGCCTGTGGACCAGATCAGAGATGTAGGTCGGGCAGGTCTTGTGCACTGATTTGTAGGCCAAGCACAGGATTTTGAAATTGATCCTAAAGCTGATGGGGAGCCAGTGTAGTGCTTTACAGAGCGGAGTTGTAGAGGCACTGCGGTGAGAAGAATGTATCAGTCTGGCTGCCGCATTCATTACCAATTTAAGTGGGTCAGTACGGTTAGAGGGGAGGCCAGATAAAAGAGAATTGCAGTAGTCTAGGCGGGAGATGACAAGGGCATGGATAAGGAGTTTAGTGGTGTCAAGTGACAGGTAGGAGCGGATCTTGGAGATGTTGCGGAGGTGGAAGTTGCAGGATCTGACAATACCTTGGATGTGGGCTGTAAAGGAAAGTTCAGAGTCCAGAGTAACGCCTAGACAGCGGGCTTGGGAGGTAGGGTGGATAGTAGTATTTTCAATAGTGACGTGCAGATCTGGGAGGGGTGCAGCTGTGCGGGGTGGGAATATTAGAAGCTCAGTCTTGTCCAAATTAAGCTTCAGGTACCTGGCAGCCATCCAGGAGGAAATGGATGTGAGGCAGGCAGAGACTTTGTCCATGGTAGAGGAGGAGATATCTGGGGTGTGGAGATATATCTGGGTGTCGTCGGCATACAGGTGATAATTGAAACCCATGGAGGAGATGATTTTACCAATTGAGGCAGTATAGAGTGAGAACAGGAGTGGTCCTAGGACGGAACCTTGAGGAACACCAACTGAGAGGGGTGTAGGAGCGGATGAGGAGCCATTGAAAAATGTTGTGAAGGAGCGGTTGGAGAGGTAGGAGGAGATCCAGGCTAAGGCTAGGTCCTGAATGCCCATTAGCTGCAGGGAGTGGAGGAGGAGGGAGTGGTCGACAGTGTCAAATGCCGAGGAGAGGTCCAGGAGGAGCAGGATGGAGTATTTACCTTCGGCTTTGGCAAGGGCAAGGTCGTTTACCACTTTGGTGAGGGCTGTTTCTGTAGAATGGGCTGTGCGAAAACCAGACTGCAGGGGATCGAGAAGGGAGTTGGAGTTAAGGAAGTTGGTCAGGCGTTGTTGGGCCAGGCGTTCAAGAATTTTTGAGGCAAAAGGGAGGAGAGAGATTGGGCGGTAGTTGGATGGCAGAGCAGGGTCAAGTGAAGATTTCTTTAGCAGGGGAAGCACAGTGGCCTGTTTGAATATGGAGGGGAAGATGCCGGTGGAGAAGGAGAGGTTGAACAGATGGGTGAGGACAGGGGCCAGATCAGAAAAATGTGGGCGCAGAGAATCAGATGGGACCGGATCTAGGGGGCAGGAAGTGGCAGGTGAAGTTGCCAGCAGCTGGTTGACTTCCTCCACCGTGACAGGATTGAAGGAGGTAAGGGAGGAGAAAGAGGCAGGAGTCGGATGTGGTGGGGAGGCGGGGGCGATAGAGTGGAGGAGAGAAATATCTACAAACACATCTCCACTCATGTGATCATTGGATTCTCTTAGGGTGGTCACTATGCTTGAAAAAATAGGGACTGGGGCCGAGGGACACAAACTCCCAGTGGGAGAATATCAATCCGATATATGGGGTGGAAAAGGTGCCCAGATGATGAGAAAACTGAGTTAAAATCAACAAAATGTATAGTAAAGAGATGTTTGAGGGTTATCTCAAAAGATGACACTTATATAGAATAAAGCTACAATTATTTATTTAGACAATGGTGATGCTTTTCATGGACTCCACCCACTTCATCAGACCAAGTATTTGTGCCAAAACAATAATGCAGGCCCGCCGTATGATCACGACCCATCAGTCCCGCAGTAAGCGCCAGATGGCTTGGACCCATGGGCACACAGTAGAGCCGACCCCGCCAGCAGGTTGTGATCATTACGGCCAGCCAGTGGGGACACTGAGGAGGACCGGGGCTGTGACAAGGGACTGAGAAGGCTGCGAGGGGCTGAAAGGAAGCCCTACGTGAATAAAAAATAGATGTGATATTTAGCCTGTGCATTCTTCAGCACTTTTAGTAGTTTCATTTAGCTTCTGTGAACACAGAAGGCTTCAAAGCTAAACTTGTCTGCAGAAAAAAATGAATATATTTTTCACAAACTTCCCCTTGGAAGCATTTCAAGGACCCTTCTAGTCCTTGAAATGCTTCACATACATGCCTTCTGTTCACATACATATTTTCATTTAAAAAGAAGGCATGGGTTAATCTTAAAGCCAAGTGAAACTGGATGTAAATTTTCTAAGCCTTGGTCCTCCTGATCAAAGCTTAGAAAATGTAGTTCCAGTTTTTACTTGGATTTCAGATTAATCCATGCCTTCTTTTTAAGTGAAAATATGCATGTGAACAGAAGGCCTACATTTTCCCTACTCTGTCTACAAAATTACTATAAAATTTTGTGAAATACAATGAGAGTTCAAGTTATGCCAGGGTTGCCTTCCAGGGCGGACAATGGGTAAAGCAAATCTTGCATAAATTGACAAATGAAAAAAACAAATTTGGGATAATAAGTGTTATTTCAGGAAAATGCACCATTTAAACCACTGTGTAATTTGAATACATGAATCACATGATCTCAGCCAATGAAGGGGAAAGGTGAGTTCAGATACAGCAGCTCACTGTTTGGTTCTGCCCGAGTACCAGCATTTAGCAAAGACCAGCGTTTGACCTTTGGTCATTAGACTTTAAGTGCTGGAGAGATGAAGAATTATATTCTTTCTTTTGCCATGGCCATTAAAACCTCTGTCACATCTATACTGAAAAGTCCCATTAAAAAGTTAACTGCCTGTTAACACTGTTTTTTTTTTTTTTAAACCAATACAATCTATCACATATAGCTCAGATGTCCCAGAGAGCCAGAAATCAAGAGTGTGTTGCCATAAATAGCACTAGAATCACTCTTTATGGAAGAATACAGCAAGGCATCTCTGTTTCATGATGCCCTTTGTTGGCAATTTCTCTGGATAGCAGCGATTGTAACTGTAGAGTTCAGTACAGGAAGACAATAGGCTTGCTTTACCTCTGCTGCAATATGGGGTGTTAATGTGACAGGAAAACGTCTCAATCACACGATTAGTGAGTAAATACAGCTGCAAGTATGCCTGCTCTCAGCAGGCACATGAATGATCAACAATGGCACATGGGGCGTTCACTATGTGGGTCCTGGTCATTTATAGCTTCTTGGAAATATCTAAAAGCTAATAATGTTACTTTTTAACCATTTCCAATTCACTGTCGGACTTGATCCAACAATGCATTGTTCTCTCCAGCTCCTGATGTCAGACATAGTCTGAAAAACAGCATAACGGCTGTCACCAGGGGTACCATTTTCAGATATAATCCGACATAGCGTCAGCAGATCAAATTGTTGGACACGCTACGTCGCTGCACCATGTAATATAAATAGTGCTGCCATCCCTTCTCTCCAAATTCCTAATATGAATATTGGGCTGCCTGCTGCAATGCCGTATCTAGTCCAGCACAACATCAGGCCCTTCAAATGAAAGTGTTGGGCTATGTCGTTAATATGCTGCATAATTACGCATTTCGCCAATTCACATGCAAACGAAGTGGAGCTACAGTGCTCAAGCTGGTACAGCTGTGTCTCCGAGTGCTGCCAGACATGGAGGCAGCTGCAGATCCCTAGACTTCACCACCTTTCTGGGCTTCAGGGATAGAAATGTACCCAGAATGCCCAATGGTTCCTAGGTAGCTGGAGGATCAAAAAGGTATATATAAGACTGGCAACATGTTTTATTTAGCGTGCATTACTCATGATATATATTTGAAAAGCCACTCTTGATTTTAATATGATTTTTACTTGAAGTTTAATCCCACTTTAAAGAACCCCACAGAGCTGTAAAACCATTTGCCTCTTTTAAATTGTACCTCAAAGCCTCAGATGTTTGGTATGTCATATTGTTCAATTTGGTTGCTGAAACTCCCCTCCAGAACAAACCACGAGGATTTATTTTCCATTGACCTCAACGGTGTTTAAATTCATTATATTCCAATCCCTGAAAATTTTGAGCTGTATGACCAAGCTGCCTATGAATAGAATCAAGGAAAATCCAAGCAAAGCTACTTGCCATATTCTTCTCCAAACATAACAAGTAGGAACGGTGGTGGTTTTCTTGCATCGCTTATGGACTCTGATCACTATGCCACAAGGAGCTTAGATTGGCTAGATGCTTTTATAGGAGAAGGAATTATTATGTGCTTGGGTGATGACAGCCGATTAATCTGTCAGGGCAGGACTGGCTATCTGGTTATTACAGCATTTGCCTGAAGGTCTAGTAGGACATATCTGGGCTTAATATCTAAATTACTTGAATAGTAATAAAGCAGGAAGAATTTCTGTAAACCATTTAGGCAATGGCAACAGAACTGTACAGCGCTAGTAAAATGCCAGAAAACAGATATTCTTAGAAAAGCTTAAGTTAGTTTGACTCTTGTACAGAAATATTTTCGAACATTCTTTGAGCCATCTCTGTCAATAGATTAAGGTACTTAACCTAATGACAAGGTTAAATACAGTGAAATAAATGGCTGTGAAAGAGTCTTCTCTCCCTGCAAAGAATAAATGGAATTAAGTATTTCCCTTTGTCCCAGTTTTATGCCTATGTTTACTCAGCACACCATGCTTCATAAACGTCAAAAGGAGATGTCGCAATGAATCAGAAAACGCAAAAAAAGGTGGCGCTGTCAAGCTTTTCATGCCATGCATCAACTGCACTGAGACAAATGTCTATTACTCTCACACCTCTCCTTGTAATTAGTGCATTTACTTGGTATTGCAAGTAATTCTGATTTTCATGCAAATGTAATGCAAATTGCATATCCATCTAGAATTGAGCCCATTAAATTAACTTCCTGCTGACTTTTATGGAAAAATATTTTATTGGCACAGTAACCATGCACAAATTACGACATTTGGTCATATAAAGGCATTTCAACCGGTTCCATGCCATTTTGAAAAATAAACAGCTTAGTAGTTGTGCTTAATAGTTAAAAGTTGACTTCAGTTAGTGAAAATGATCACATCAGATTATTAATGCTTGAACTTGAAACAAATATAATTAGAACGTTCATTTCCATAGTGCAACATTTCTCATAATATATTTTTATAATATCCAGTTTAAGTTCCTGTTCCTATGTTCAGGGCTGTAGTGTACCAAGATACAAACATTCTGTCTATCCATACTGATTTGACTAACCGTCCCCACTCAATTTTTGAGCGTACATTATCCATCCTTCCCATTTTTTAAGGAATATATTGTGTTTCCCTTGTGAAAGAGAAAATTGTTTTTCATATTCACAATTTGTATTCATTATTTGTATGGCTTCTGCAATAGAGGGTGTACTTTGATTCATCCAATTCCAATCTGCATGAAATGTGCAATCAAGTAAAAATGATTTGTGTTTCACTGACCATCTCTAGTTATCACCAGGTTTATGTACTTTAACCAATGACAATGGAATTTTACTGGTCAGGAACATGGCTTGTGTTTTTCTATGGGGTCTCTAGTGAGGAAGCCACAACAGGAGGCCCAACAAGGCTGCTATTACACCACAGTGAATGAAACCATGCTTCTAAATACTTTGCCTTTGGTTAGACAGAGGAACTATTAGGTAAAAAGGGTTAATGATACACACAATACTTCACACTTAGAATTAGAGACACATCTTCCCTACTTTTGTTAGCTGTCAACTCGTATGTCAAGAATAACGATTCAATAACGATTCAATAAATTAAAAAAAGCCAAGAGGAGTTTTTTTCTGTCCTTCTCTATCCCAGGCTATCAACACATTCCTAAATGTAAACCATGAGAAGAGGATTTTACATGGAAGGTGCAGCCAAATAGAAAAAAAAGCCTACACCATAATTGCTTGGGAACAAATGAGTTCCCATAAAATGGAAATTAGAGATGTCTTGAACCTCCAATTTTCGGTTCGCGAACCTCCGCGAAAAAGTTCGCGAACCACAATAGACTTCAATGGGGAGCTAGAAAAATCTGGAGGCACATCTGATTGAGTGAAATACACATCACTGCTGGAGGACCCTCCCTCCTCCAAGCAAGGTCTTTATACCATTTGACTCAGTTGCCTGCCTACACTAATTAGTTATGGGACAGCTGCTACACACTCTGCTAAGGAGATTTTAATTAGCCTCTTGTGGGCTCCTACCTCCCTCCTACCGGAGGGAGGAGGGTCTCTTCTGCCAGGGAATTATACTATTTTATAAACCAGTATACATCATACCATGGCGGGGAATCGAACACAGATCTCACGGCGTGGTGGGCAAGTCACCCTAACCACTGTACCACTACAGTAGTAAGTGAAGCTGGCCTAAAATTTACCATTTATGCTTAATGCAATAGAAACATTAGGTTGCTTAAAGGAGAACTGTAGTGAGAGGTATTTGGAGGCTGCCATATTGATTTCCTTTTAAGCTATACCAGTTGCCTGGCAGCCCTGCTGATCTATTTGGCTGCAGTAATAATAATAATCCAAACATTTGTATAGTGCTTTTCTCCTGTCGGACTCAAAGCGCTCAAGAGCTGCAAGCCACAGGGACGCGCTCAAGAGGCCACCCTGCAGTGCTAGGGAGTCTTGCCTTGAACTCCTTACTGAATAGGTACTTGACCTAGCCAGGATTCGAACCCTGGTCTCCCATGTCAAAGGCAGAGCCCTTAACCAGTACACTATCCAGCCACTGTAGTGTGAATCACACCAGAAACAAGCATGCAGCTAATCTTGTCAGATCTTACAAAAATGTCAAACACCAGATCTGCTGCATGCTTGTTCAGGGTCTAGGGCTAAAAGTATTGGAGGCAGAGGATCTGCAGGATAGCCAGGTAACTGGTATTGCTTAAAAGGAAATCAATATGGTAGCCTCCATATACCTTTCACTACAGTTCTCCTTTAAAGGGAACCTTAACTGAGAGTGATATGGATGTTTCCTGTAAACAATACCAGTTGCCTGGCAGTCCAGCTGATCTTTGTGACTGCAATAGTGGCTGAATCACACCCTGAAACAAGCATGCAGCTAATCCAGTCTGACTTCAGTCAGAGCACCTGATCTGCATGCTTGTTCAGGGGCTGAGGCTAAAAGTATTAGAGACACAGGATCAGCAGGCGATTCAGGCAACTGGTATTATTTTAAAAGGAAAAATCCATATCCTTCTCCGTTTAGGTTCCCTTTAAGGATTTGTAGCATAAAAGCCAACTCACATTGGCTGGGATTTGAACCTGTGTCTCACTGTGTGGTGGGCATGCACCCTAACCACTGTACCAACTGAAGCTGGCCTAAAAATTACCATTTATGCTCAATACAAGAGAAAAAGTAGACAAGACAAATAACATTTATATCACACTTTTCTCCTGGCGGACTCAAAGCACCAGAGCTGCAGCCACTAGGGCGCGCTCTATAGGCAGTAGCAGTGTTAGAAAGACTTGCCTAAGGTCTCCTACTGAATAGGTGCTGGCTTACTGAACAGACAGAGCTGAGATTTGAACTCTGGTCTCCTGTGTCAGAGGCAGAGCCCTTGACCATTACACCATGCAGCCACTGCTTACAGATATGTAGCCAGACATGTCCTTCTCTTTTGTGTTCAACAGTTGTCAAGAGAAAAATTAGACAAGATAGCAGCGTTAGGAAGACTTGCCTAAGGTCTCCTACTGAATAGGTGCTGGCTTACTGAACAGACAGAGATGAGATTTGAACTCTGGTCTCCTGTGTCAGAGGCAGAGCCCTTGACCATTACACCATGCAGCCACTGCTTACAGATATGTAGCCAGACATGGCCTTCTCTTTTGTGTTCAACAGTTGTCAAGAGAAAAATTAGACAAGATAGCAGTGTTAGGAAGACTTGCCTAAGGTCACCTACTGAATAGGTGCTGGCTTACTGAGCAGACAGAGCTGAGATTCAAACTCTGGTCTCCTGTGGCAGAGGCAGAGCCCTTATCCATTACACCATGCAGCCACTGCTTACAGATATGTAGCCAGACATGGCCTTCTCTTTTGTGTTCAACAGTTGTCCAAAGAGAACCCCAGATAGCCAGGTAGATTCATATCTCTCTCTCTTCCTAACACTGCTACTGCCTATAGAGCATGCCCTAGTGGCTGCAGCTCTGGTGCTTTGAGTCCGCCAGGAGAAAAGTGTGATATAAATGTTATTTGTCTTGTCTACTTTTTCTCTTGTATTGAGCATAAATGGTAAATTTTAGGCCAGCTTCACTTACTACTGTAGTGGTACAGTGGTTAGGGTGACTTGCCCACCACACAGTGAGATCTGTGTTTGATTCCCAGCTATGGTATGATGTATACTGGTTTTTAAAATAGTATAATTCCCTGGCAGAAGAGACCCTCCTCCCTCCGGTAGGAGGGAGGAGGGAATATGCAGAAGGGAAGAAGGGTGGGAGGAGGGAGCCCACAAGAGGCTAATTAAAATCTCCCTAGCAGAGTGTGTAGCAGCTGTCCCATAACTAATTAGTGTAGGCAGACAACTGAGTCAAATGGTATAAGGACCTAACTTGGAGGTGGGTGGGTCCTCCAGCAGTATGTTTGGCAATAACATGTCTGCTGACAGTGAAATGGAGTGTCAAAGTTTTGCTCAATAGAGCATTATGGGGCGAATCGAACTTCCGCAAAAGTTCGCCTGATGTAGGCGAACGCGAACCCCTAAAGTTTGCCTGGAACCGTTCGCAACATCTCTAATGGAAATTACTGAAGGAAATAATAATCAGTAACAGTTGTGGGAAACGTATGGGACATACACACCTGCGATAACCATCGTCCAAAATGGCTTATGACGACCGTTGACCGTTTCATCTGATGATCATTATGTGTGTACATTGGCTGCCGATCAATCTTGTTTGGGCATCGTTAAGGATCTGTCATGTCGGATCCTTAACAACACCTGATGCTTGAGCACCACCAATTACTATGCTATTTTAATTCATACTGACCAACAGAAGCCACTCTGTTTTGCGCAAATGATTGTCCCTCTACAGCAATAGAGCACATCACTAGCCTCAAGGCTAAAAGGCTAATTATCAAATATGTATTACACTTATTAGGCTAGGTACACACATCAGATAAGTCTTTGGAAAATGAAAGATCAAAGACCAATTTTACCACCTTCCATGTGGTATGAGGGCCATACATACACAGTCTGTTCTATTAACCACCCTGGCGTTCTATTAGAACGGCCAGGGCGGCGGCGCAGCACATTTGTTTTGATTTTTTTTTTAAAATCATGTAGCTAGCCTAGCACTAGCTACATGATAACCGCTGTGCAGCGGCTTCCCCCCACCCCTTCCGATTGCCTCCAGCGATCAGAGCAAACAGGAAATCCAGTTTCCTGTTCGGCTTCCCTGTCGCTATGGCGACGATCGGGATGATGTCATCCATGTCATCCACGTCATGGCGTCAGAGGGAGTCCCGATCCACCCCTTAGCGCTGCCAGGGGGGGCCTGTTACGTGGCGGGTAGCAGCGCATCGACGTCGATCGGTAAAAACACGCAGCTAGCAAAGTGCATCTTGCAGATTCCTGGCTGATCCCTTGCAGGTTCTTTCTTGCAGATCTCTTCCAGGTTATTTATTGAAGATTCCTTGCAGATTCCTTACAGAGCAGAGCAATGGCATCCTCTGCAGAAGGTAAAAGAAAAATGACAGCGGCTGAGGTGGCGCAGCAGATTATGGAGGACAGCAGCACAGAATCAGATGTGCAGGATTCTGGTGATGACAGTGACTATACTGTCACTGATGATGATGATTATTGCTACAGTGATGACACTGATATTGATGAGGGGGGGGGGGGGTAGACTGACATAGTCTTTCGGGCAGGCCTGACCATGCTTTGCAGACCATGTGGTTAGATGGACCCTTGACCCAACGCTGTGTGCCAGAGATGACATCACTTGCCTTTCAACTTCACGGTACAGTTTGGGTATCGCCTTTTTTGAGAAATAATTGCGGCCTGGTATCTTCCACTGCGGTGTGTGGCTTTGCTTTTGTGTGCTGCTTTTCCTCAGGTAGTCATCCCACTGCAGTTTGTGCTTTGTCATCGTGTGCCTTCATAAGGAAATTGTCCCTACGTGGGCCTTGGTCTTTCCACTGCTCAATTTTTGGTAGCAGAGAGTACAGATGGTATTGCTCTCATCTGAGGCAGACACACAGTAAAATGTCCACACCGCTGAGCCCTGGGGTGATGGCACTTTGGTGGTGGCAGCCGACTGAGTGTGAAGTGGGGTGCCAGAATCAGAGCAGGAGGAGGAAGATATGTCACGCTTCTGTGCGGAAGCTGAGGAAAATGAGGTGTTCTGTGTTAAATAGTCAACTACGTCATGACAATCTTGGGGGTTGATGGCACGCGCCTTCTGAACACTGTACTTTGGTCCAGGGCCGCACAAAATCACGACAGCACAACCTCAAACAGACCTGCCAGGTGGCCTGCCTCTGCCTGTTTTTCCCATATTGGGGGGATGAAGTGAAAAGTATGCACTGACTTCACTAATACAATGTGCAGTCACACAGGTGCAGTGAACAGGTATGCAGTGACTGGTATTAATACAATGTGCAGCTGTCACACACACAGGTATCGTGAACAGGTGCAGTGACTGACTGGTATATAACACTGCGTGCGCTCACGTAGGTAGGTAGGTGCACTGAACAGGAGGGTATGCAGTGATTGGTCTTACAAATGTGCAGCTGTCACACACACAGGTACCGTGAACAGGTGCAATGACTGGTATATAACACTGCGTGCGCTCACGTAGGTAGGTAGGTGCACTGAACAGGTGGGTATGCAGTGATTGGTATTACAAATGTGCAGCTGTCACACACAGGTAGTCACTGAATGTGCTGGGCCTGGCAGTGGCACAGTAGGAATTACCAAGGGGCCAAGGCCCCGCAGCTGTGACTGACTGACAGGGCTGTATATGCAACACAAGTATCTGTGGGACACACAAACACAAAAAAAAAAACAGCAAGAAGGAGCAACCTAACAAGCCTAACACAAGAGCCTAACTAAGCTCTCCCTATGTCAGCAGGTTCTCTCCCTTCGCTAATTACTGCAGCCACACGAGTGAGTGAAAAGGCTGATGCGAGTAGGGAGCGTAGCCTGATTGGCTACCACTGACTGACTGTGATGTAGAGGGTCAAAGTTGACCCTAATGATGTAGTGGGCAGGTCGAACTCGCATATAGTTCGAGGTTCACCGCGAACCACCAAAGTTTGCGCAAATAAATTCGCGGCCGAATCATTCGGGCCATCTCTAGTAATAAATAGAAAATGGTGAGCAGTCTTGACAATATTGGTTCTGACAACAGAGTGTTTATGTGTTAATTAAGTGCAAGTTTTGTTAACTGTATAATGAAGTGAAATATGCTCTGGTTCTTTCTCTTTATAGACATATTTCGGATTCTTTTCTCCAATAAAAATATTTAATCAGTAAATACAGTAGGTTTAACCATTTAAGGACCACGCTAATTGAAATCTACGCCCTGTTTTGGTGGGCTCCTGGCTGGCTGGCAGGGTGTAGATTTCAATTAGACACCGCTGCGCGCATCTGCCGTTTCCGCCGCTCCCCAACGATCGCGCCGTTCAAACCCGACGAGTCTCGCCGCATCTCACAGTCTCTGCCTGTCTCTATGACGGCAGAGTCATGTGAGTGGATCAGGAGCCGCTTTCATTGGCTCCTGGCCGTGCCTATCAATGTAAGCCGCTCCCATTGGCTTACATTGATAGACACGGTCAGGAGCCAATTAAAGCGGTTCCTGACCAGCTCACATGGCTCTGCCGTCATAGAGATGGCAGAGTCTATGTCCTGGGGTCCCGGCGAGCGGCAATGACAGCGGTTGCGGTGGGTATGAGCTGCAATTCATCTGTATTTCATCAGGATTCCGCGTTCTTGTACCAGCGGTCTCTGGTCCTTAAGTGGGCAGAGACCGTTGGTACTTACAGTGGTGTGAAAAACTATTTGCCCCCTTCCTGATTTCTTATTCTTTTGCATGTTTGTCACACTTAAATGTTTCTGCTCATCAAAAACCATGAACTATTAGTCAAAGATAACATAATTGAACACAAAATGCTGTTTTAAATGATGGTTTTTATTATTTAGTGAGAAAAAAAACTCAAAACCTACATGGCCCTGTGTGAAAAAGAAATTGCCCCCTGCACCTAATAACTGGTTGGGCCACCCTTAGCAGCAATAACTGCAATCAAGCATTTGCAATAACTTGCAACAAGTCTTTTACAGTGCTCTGGAGGAATTTTGGCCCACTCATCTTTGCAGAATTGTTGTAATTCAGCTTTATTTGAGGGTTTTCTAGCATGAACCGCATTTTTAAGTCATGCCACAATATCTCAATAGGATTCAGGTCAGGACTTTGATTAGGCCACTCCAAAGTTCATTTTGTTTTTCTTCAGCCATTCAGAGGTGGATTTGCTGGTGTGTTTTGCGTCATTGTCCTGCTGCAGCACCCAAGATTGCTTCAGCTTGAGTTGATGAACAGATAGCCGGAAATTCTCCTTCAGGATTTTTTGGTAGACAGTAGAATTCATGGTTCCATCTATCACAGCAAGCCTTCCAGGTCCTGAGCAGCAAAACAACTCCAGACCATCACACTACCACCACCATATTTTACTGTTGGTATGATGTTCTTTTGCTGAAATGCTGTGTTACTTCTACACCAGATGTAACGGGACACGCACCTTCCAAAAAGTTCAACTTTTGTCTCGTCGGTCCACAAGGTATTTTCCCAAAAGTCTTGGCAATCATTGAGATGTTTTTAGTAAAATTGAGATTAGCCTTAATGTTCTTTTTGCTTAAAACTGGTTTGTGCCTTGAATATCTGCCATGCAGGCCATTTTTGCCCAGTCTCTTTCTTATGGTGGAGTCGTGAACACTGACCTTAATTGAGGCAAGTGAGGCCTGCAGTTCTTTAGATGTTGTCCTAGGGTCTTTTGTGGCCTCTCGGATGAGTTTTCTCTGCGCTCTTGTTGTAATTTTGGTCGGCCAGCCACTCCTGGGAAGGTTCATCACTGTTCCATGTTTTTGCCATTGGTGGATAATAGCTCTCACTGTGGTTCGCTGGAGTCCCAAAGCTTTAGAAATGGCTTTATAACCTTTACCAGACTGATAGATCTCAATTACAGTACTTTTGTTCTCATTTGTTCCTGAATTTCTTTGGATCTTGGCAGGATGTCTAGCTTTTGAGGTGCTTTTGGTCTACTTCTCTGTGTCAGATAGCTCCTATTTAAGTGATTTCTTCATTAGAATAGGTGTGGCAGTAATCAAGCCTGTGGGTGACTACAGAAATTGAACTCAGGTGTGATAAACCACAGTTAAGTTATTTTTTAACAAGGGGGGCAATCACTTTTTCACACAGAGCCATGTAGATTTGGAGTTGTTTTTCTCACTAAATAATAAAAACTATCATTGAAAACTGCATTTTGTGTTCAATTATGTTATCTTTGACTAATAGTTAACGGTTTTTGATGAGCAGAAACATTTAAGTGTGACAAACATGCAAAAGAATAAGAAATCAGGAAGGGGGCAAATAGTTTTTCACACCACTGTAAGTGGTTAAGGTCTGCAAAAGTCTCAAAATAGCAAGTTCCCTATCAAACTTAAGGCTCATACACACATCAGACTATAGTCTTTGGAAAATGAAAGATCACAGACCAATCTTACCACCCTTCATGTAGTATGAGAGCCATACTCTACACAGTCTTTTCTATGGAGCTGAACTCCACATCATAAAAAAATCTTTGCAAGATGCTGCACACACAGATGCTGTACAGACACAAAAGATCAGTATCTGCAAAAGATCTGTTCCTGCCAAAAATCCATTCCTGCAAATTGCAATGATAGTCTATGAGATCTGCAGATCATCATACACACATGATTTAACTGACATTCATCTGCAGATCAAGCAATCATCTGCATATCTGAAAATCCATCCTGGTGGATCTGATCTGCAGATGAATGTCAGTTAAATCATGTGTGTATGATGATATGCAGATCTCATAGACTATCATTGCAATTTGCAGGAATGGATTTTTGGCAGGAACAGATCTTTTGCAGATACTGATCTTTTGTGTCTGTACAGATCCGTGTGTGCAGCATCTTGCAAAGATTTTTTTCTGATGTGGAGTTCAGCTCCATAGAAAAGACTGTGTAGAGTATGGCTCTCATACTACATGAAGGGTGGTAAGATTGGTCTGTGATCTTTCATTTTCAAAAGACTATGGTCTGATGTGTGTATGTGGCCTTAGTCCCTTTTAAATAAAAGGTGTTTATAGCTAGTCAGGAAGCCAGCACAGCATAAATACACATTTTTATTGTAATCCAGTTATTTTCTTTCAAAATATTTTAGAACAAACTGTTTTTTACTGCAGTGTATTCACAGTGTTAATATTACATATTTCATAGACTTGCAAAAGCTGTCTTAGTGGATAAAATAGGGAAAGCCAGAAGGGAGTCTCATATAATGATGGATTTGAATTGCATTAAAAATGGAAGCCAGCAGGTATTAAAAGCTCACCAAACAGCAGGATACAAATACACTACTATAGGGCATTTATTTATCAAGGGATAAGGAGTGAGTCAGCAACTTAATTTGTGTACCTCCAGCTAACGTGCCTTGGTAATTTTTTCTAATAATTTTCCTCAAAAATCAGATATAGACGTAGATAATGGTATCAAAACAGTAAACTGGTATCAAAACAGTAAACTGGTTTCTGCACGATAACACAACTTTTGTGGCTATCGTAGTTGGATTTGGACAGTCCTGGTCTGAATGTATAAACTCCTCTAGCAGTTCCAAACCCACAGCTGGTGAATGGTGATCTTGTCAAGTCACAGTTCAGGGAAGCAACTAGCTGCACCTCCCGATTCCGAAACTCCCACCACGTGTGTGCTAAGCACTTCTGAGAAAAAGGAAGCTGTATAATGGCTCATGATGAGAAAGGAAGGGATGAGACTATGGCCTGTGTGTGTTTGTGTGTGATCTGGGCAATATGAACACTGTATTTGCCTACTGATAGAGAGGAGAACTGCCTGCTAGTGTTTGTACATATTTTTGGGTTCTTTCTAGTGCCTCCCCATGCTGTGTCCAAGGCTGCCAGTGCCACCCCATAGCATGCCTCAGCCTCTCAGTGCCCCCTTATAGTGCGCCCCCAGCCCATGCCTCACCATAGCATTTTCCAGCCTCCCATTATATAGAGTAACCAGAATGTCAGCATTCCCCAAATCAATTTATTCAGCATTCCAGTGTCCCTCATAATGTATCCCCAGAGTTCCAGTATCACAACCTCCACAGTGTGTCCAAGTCTTTTAAGTCTCCTGGGCCCAAATGCAATTAACTTTATCTCCTGAGTTTTCTCCTACCGGTAAGTGATATTTTCAAATTTGTCTATAAAATGTTTAAACCATCAGGAAGGGAAAAAAAATACTCGAAATAATTTTGATTTTACTTCTGACCTACTTTTTGTTACTTTTTCAATTGCAAAATGATGAAAAGTTATTTTAAATAGAAGATGAAAATGAATTTCCTAGGAGAAACTCAGGAGAAAAAGTGAATTGCATAAGGACCCTGGTCTTGCTCTACCATCCACATTCCCGTCTCTGTATGTACCATGATAGCCTTCAGCTGTGGACAAAAAATCGTATTATTGTTATTGGAGCACAACCTGTGTGAGGTTACAAAACATAGGAAATAGTTAGACTATCCACTTATTTGTTCTGATTGATGTATGCAATCACACTTGACCTTATGCCAAAAAATCTGCTTAATTACTGATGCCAAAAGAATCACGTGGAGTACCTGCCATCTTTAGTTGGTTCTCTAACGTACATGCAAATTCTTGTCTTCTTTGTCCCTGTATAGCAGAATTCCTTGCATGTCTGATAGAACAAAGCCACTTGCGCATGTCTTTTTTCCTCAGTGCATGAGCGTTTCGTATTAGGCACAACTGACAGCTACCTTACCCCGCTGGGCACACCATAGGAACCTCTACAGCTATCCACCTATATGGCAGTACTGTCCAACAAGGATTGGTAACTATGCGACTTTCCATGGCTACTCATCACATTTTTCCTGCTTGGACCTGTTTTGCTTAAATTGCATGGACAGTCATTTACTTTGCATGGACCGGTTTCAATCTGTTTTGCCTCGCTTTGCTCTACCTACATCACTACTAATGCTGCCTACTAACCACTGCCTTTCCCTGCGATTCGGGGACTTACAGTTTTTACTGTTTATTCCGATCTGACCATCCAGGTTTGGTGTTGTTGGACACATATGGTTGCAACAAGAAACTCTATTGCCAATTGGGTGATGTCAGCATGATATGATGAACTGTTACTGTGTCCACCCTGTGATTGGGGGCAAATGCATGATGGAAGATCAATGATGTATGTCCTTCATGAGACCATCAGTTGTTACTTCATGGTTGCATGACCACTACAGGTTCACTAGCCATATGCTAATTTTTTTGCAAGTACATTATTCCATGGAAGTCACAAGGTTTTGCTATTGAGCATTCATATTGAACTGCCTTTGAATCATTTGATGAGAGAAGTTCTGGGGACTGCAGCCCCATATTGTTCTGGTAGAGAAATGATGCTCAGTTTGGGGTAGTATTGGTATTTTAGCTTTTTGGGGGGGGTTTGATTTATTTCTAAATTTGTACATGTTTTTATGAGTAATTTGTAATAAAGCTACCATACGTATTTTTTCATGCACCCAAGAGCCAATTCTCATTTTCATTGTTTCTTTACTAATTTTTGTTGGCATGGTGCATGAGAAATCTTTATTTATTATTTTTCTGACAAATTTCTTTATTAGCTTAAATTCATTAATTCATCCACTTGTCCACTGATCTTTCATATTGAGATATTTATTTAATAAAGCGTTTCGTATTACTGTCTATTCGTGGACCTTACCCATCCATGCCCTGTTTGGAGGTGCTTTTACTTGACAGGAGCGAGGCCACAAAAAAAAAGCCTATTCAACAAGAGCTTTTGTCAAAAAGGTTTAGAGGAACCCAGCATGGGAAGGGTAGGCTGTAATAGGAAAGCCTCTGGACTACTCAGAGGCTTTCGACTACAGAGGTAAATATCTAGATTTATCTTTATTTTCTGCTTCAGGTACACTTAAAGTGTAACACTAAGTCCTAGTTATGCCTTCTGGATTTATCACTGTTTGTAGGGATGAATGGGGGGGCTATGCAATTACTCACACAATTTTAATTTTTGATACATCTTTTTCAGAGGGAAAATACTGGCTGGTGCTTCCTCCAAGTGCCTCTTTGACTGTCTCGTGTTGTGTTGATTCATTAAGAGGAGTTTACAGAATACAATCTGTAGTTCAAACAAAGCTGCACTTGACATCAGCACAGAAAGACAGAGACAATAGAACTGAATAAGGGCCCAGGGCTCTAAATGACAGTTTCTGTGCAGCGGACTGTAACTATTTAGAGGTCATAAGACTACTGTTATTCTAAGAAATACAGCAGGGAAAAGATAAAATTCTCAATAGTTCATTCATCTGAAGCAATCAAAACGTTAAGCCTAGAAGCTTAACCTTTGAAACCAAATAATGACTGTGGGATTCCAGTAAAGTTTTATTTAGGACAAAGGGCAAAGACACACTGGATTTATCATCAGTTTATTTTCACGACCAGGCTTGCTTGAAAGAGTACCTGAGATGAAAATGATTAAAGCATTTATACTAACCTGGGGCTTTCTTCAGCCCCCATTAGGATGTTGGCTCCCCCGCCATCCACTGTGGCTACTCCAATCATTCAATGGCCAACCGGTTTCTTTTTCCAGTCGACTCAGCCATGCTGTACTGCTCATATGCATCCCGGTGGCGAGCGCCTCAATGTGCTCGCATTGCCTGGAGTGTTCTGCTCCTCTCAGCGCCAGGTGTGCAATGGGCATGTGTGTGTGGCACAATCACAGTACAGCGGGACTTGTGGCAACTGAAAGAAGAGACCAGGCTGGCCAGCTGACGATCGGAGTGGTCCAGGAGGACAGAATGGTGACAAACGGCGTAAAAGAGGGCTGAAAAAAGCCATACATAAGTAGAAATGATTTAATAATTTTCATCTCAGGTTTCCTTTAAGTCCTGCACGTTCCTGCTAATACATAGTGGGGTTGTGCTTTTGTTAAGTAAAATATACAGACATGTAGCCTTGATCTGTTTTATTTCTCCATTGAATACGTAAATAAAAACATAGCATACCTCCCCCCTTAAAGAACATAGCCCCCGTAAGTAGAGGGGTGTGACCCCAAAACAGAGAGAAGGCATAGCTCTCCCTCTGCTTACACAGCACTGTCCCCAGTGCTGGTGGACTGAAGAGCTCTGCGTAGAAACTCCCTGGCTTGATTGGGTGCCTGATAATAGGAGTGAGAGATTATGGTGCTATTTGACTTCCTCAAAATTAGAACGAAGAAATAAGGACTCATGTTCCAACTAATGTATGGATTGGTCTACTGAGTCCCCTATTAGTTACACATTGAGAAAACCTTCATGAAATTAAAATTTAGAATCCTAATGCCAAACAGGCCTGCAGGCTTTACGTAACCCAACCAAGTAAATAAAGCAATTTCATCTTCTTTTTTTTTCTATTATGATGCTTGGGGCCCTTTTCCAATATCAGCATATGCGATGCTGAATCACAAAAATGCAAATAGCTAGCGATTTTTAAATCGCTAGGGCTTGCTAAATAACATAGGAATCGCGGTAGGTATTTTCCACTACCACAATTCGATTTTTACAAAAGCACAATCGCGCCACGGATTGATTTTTACCGCGATTTTGCTAAGCAATGCATTGCATAGCAAAATTGCGATTGCAATCGTGAAAAAAATTAGGGATTTGCGCAATCACATTCGCTAGCGTTTAGCACTAGTGCTAGCGATTGCTAGTGGAAAAGGGCCCAAATGCAATTCTTTTTTTTTTCCATTATGCTTATGGCTGATACTCCTCTATACCTGCAAAAAAAATCCAGGTCATTAAAGCCACTATAGATGTCATGAAGAATTATAGATAATTGTAAGCTTGCAAGGTCAGGGCTCTCACACTCTTCTGTGTTTTGGAATTTTTTATACATTTTATTCATATTACTTTCTTCACTGTAATTATCAATTCTGTACTTTTGTACCAATTCTGTATTTTGCACCAACTCTGTATTTTATACATTGGTGTATACCATTTGTCTGCATTATTTTGTACCCCATGTTTGTTTCTTACTTTGTACAGCACCACGAAATATGTTGGTGCTTTTATAAATCAATAATATAATAATAATTCTTCCCCTTATTGAATGTAGATATATATATATATATATATATATATATATATATATATATATATTCCACGTGAAAGACCAATATAAAGTGGTGTACACGTGAGAAGTGGATCGAAAATCATACATCATTCCAAACATTTTTTACAAATAAATAACTGCAAAGTAGGGTGTGCGTAATTATTCGGCCCCCTGAGTCAATACTTTGTAGAACCACCTTTTGCTGCAATTACAGCTGCCAGTCTTTTAGGGTATGTCTCTACCATCTTTGCACATCTAGAGACTGAAATCCTTGCCCATTCTTCTTTGCAAAACAGCTCCAGCTCCATCAGATTAGATGGACAGTGTTTGTGAACAGCAGTTTCAGATCTTGCCACAGATTCTCGATTGGATTTAGATCTGGACTTTGACTGGGCCATTCTAACACATAGGGCCTGATTCACAAAGCGGTGCTAACCCAGTTAGCACACCTAAAAGACTTTAGGCGTGATAACCATTGCACTATGCTGGTGAAAAGCCAGTTTAGGTGTGATAAGTTTAGGTGTGATAAATTTAGGCATGATAAGTTTAGGCATGCTAAGTTTAGATAAGTTTAGATCGCACGCAAAGTCCCGCAAGCAAAGCAGCGCCATTAAACTCTATGCGAAGTGCACCCGACTTTGCTAGCGCAAAACTTTTGATCAGCTGTGCACTGCGGTGCTAACCCAGTTGGTGCTTAAACTTATCATGCCTAAACTTATCACACCTAAACTTAACCTTTTGCCGACCGCGTCACGCCGGTGGGCGTGGCCGCGGCGGCAGCCCCAGGACCGCCTAACGCCAATTGGCGTAAAGTCCTGGGGCCAGCTAATGCAGGAGATCGCGCGCACGATGCGCGCGCATCTCCTGCTTGGGGGGCGGAGCTCCGCCCCGCCTTCAGTCTCCGAGCGGCTACTGCCGCTCGGGAGACTGTTAGACGGCGAGATCGCCGTCTATTTCTGTGTACAGCGCTGCGATCGGCTGCAGCGCTGTACTGGGGACAGCCGTGTCACACGGCTGTCCCCCTGGGGGACAAGAGAGCGATCGGCTCTCATAGGCAGAAGCCTATGACAGCCGATCGCCGTAATTGGCTGGCTGCGGGGAGGGAGGGAGGTAGGGAGGGAACTTTTGTAAACAAACAGTGATTTTTCAATAAAAATCACTAACAATAATATTTATATTAAAAAAAATAAACATGTGGGGGGCGATCAGACCCCACCAACAGAGAGCTCTGTTGGTGGGGAGAAAAGGGGGGGGAGATCACTTGGGTGCTGTGTTGTGCGGCCCTGCAGTTTGGCCTTAAAGCTGCAGTGGCCATTTAAGCAAAAAAAGGCCTGGTCGTTTGGGGGGTTTGACACTGCAGTCTTCAAGAGGTTAACATTCCTAAACTTATCACACCTAAACTTATCACACCTAAACTTATCATGCCTAAACTGAGTTTAGGCATGATAAAGGGCTTTTCACCAGTGTGCTAACTGTTAGCACTGCTTTGTGAATCAGGCCCATAGATATGTTTTGTTTTAAACCATTCCATTGTTGCCCTGGCTTTATGTTTAGGGTCATTGTCCTGCTGGAAGGTGAACCTCCGCCCCAGTCTCAAGTCTTTTGCAGTCTCCAAGAGGTTTTCTTCCAAGTTTGCCCTGTATTTGGCTCCATCCATCTTCCCATCAACTCTGACCAGCTTCCCTGTCCCTGCTGAAGAGATGCACACCCCGAGCATGATGCTGCCACCAACATATTTGACAGTGGGGATGGTGTGTTCAGAGTGATGTGCAGTGTTTCTGCCACACATAGCGTTTTGCATTTTGGCCAAAAAGTTCTATTTTGGTCTCATCTGACCAGAGCACCTTCTTCCACACGGTTGCTGTGTCCCCCACATGGCTTGTGGCAAACTGCAAATGGGACTTCTTATGCTTTCTGTTAACAATGCCTTTCTTCTTGCCACTCTTCCATAAAGGCCAACTTTGTACAGTGCATGACTAATAGTTGTCCTATGGACAGAGTCTCCCACCTGAGCTGTAGATCTCTGCAGCTCGTCCAGAGTCACCATGGGCCTCTTGACTGCATTTCTGATCAGCGCTCTCCTTGTTCGGCCTGTGAGTTTAGGTGGATGGCCTTGTCTTGGTAGGTTTACAGTTGTGCCATACTCCCTCCATTTCTGAATGATCGCTTGAACCGTGCTCCGTGGGATGTTCAAGGCTTTGGAAATCTTTTTGTAGCCTAAGTCTGCTTTAAATTTCTCAATAACTTGATCCCTGACCTGTCGTCTTGTGTGTTCTTTGGACTTCACGGTGTGGTTGCTCCCAATATTCTCTTAGACAACCTCTGAGGCCCTCACAGAGCAGCTGTATATGTACTGACATTAGATTACACACAGGTGCACTCTATTTAGTCATTAGCACTCATCAGGCAATGTCTATGGGCAACTGACTGCACTCAGACCAAAGGGGGCCGAATAATTATGCACACCCCACTTTGCAGTTATTGATTTGTAAAAAATGTTTGGAATCATGTATGATCATCGGTCCACTTCTCACGTGTACACCACTTTGTGTTGGTCTGTCATGTGGAATTCCAATAAAATTGATTCATGTTTGTGGCAGTAATATGACAAAATGTGGAAAAACTTCAAGGGGGCCGAATACTTTTGCAACCCACTGTATATATATGTATATATATATATATATATATATATATATATATATATATATATATATATATATATATATATATATATATACAGTCGTTTCAGGAATTCTTTAATCAGAACGTATCAGAAAATAAAAAGGTATGAAATATCCACAACCTTGGTAAATTATGAGCGCATTTATCAAAAGCAATCCATTATACATGCCTCATATGGAAGGTCAAATTGCCTATAATGCAATGCAGGACGTTTTAATACCACATGAAGGATGACATTTTTATATGGCTAGTCAAATATGTATGAGCGCAACAAAATATTCTTGAAATCTCAATAGACCAGATCCTGCCAAACACAATTTCCACAAAAGATAAAGCTAAAAGCCTGGGAGAGATTTTGCTTAAAGCCACAGTAAAATCCAGTCTTCTTACCAGATAAAAACAAACTCAGATCTTTGCTGACCTTTCATTTTCAAAAGAATGTTATAAAGGAAATGGGCTGTGTTTCTTCTGTGTTCTTGCTCTAAGAGCTGGAAATATGTGGGGCTGCCTAGGACTCCACAAGGAAGGTGTGACTGACTTCCACTGTTTGTCTGAGAAATCCTGCACAGCACATTAAATAGCTGCCTGGTCTGCAGCAGAGGCATTTAGTACAACCAAAAAAATAATATTGGAAAATGCCTTTCAGCAATAGCGGTAATTTACATGGGATGAACAATGTATGTGACAGCCAAGCAGTGTGTAGTGCAATGCTGCATGTGTGTACTGCTAACCATATATAGTACTATTAAAGAAGCTTTAGATCAGGTATGTCTGATGATTTTGATTGTTTACTTGGATACTGCTATGCTTTCGGTATTATATTGAATTGTAATGCTGATTTGACCACTGCCACCTCTAGTTTTTCTTCTACCGCATGATGGAGTACAAAGCAATAGGTAGCATCATTCAAGCGCCATGTCTGCCTGCACATAGCGTCCCAGAGAAGGGGGGGTGAGGATGTTTTTATCCTGATCAAAATACTGTTTAGATTAACACATTTGGTCAGATTTAATGTTTTATCAAGGTTAATGTATAATATTAAAGACATATATATGGTGGCCTTAAAGTACACCTGAAGTGAAAAGGATATGGAGCCTGACATATTTATTTATATTTAAACAATCATTTCCTGGCTGTCCTGCTGTTCCTCTGCCTTTAATACGTTTAACCACAGACCCTGAACAAGCATGCAGACCAGATATTTCTCACATGTTTGTTTCAGGTGTGTCATTTGGACACTACTGATGCATAAAAGATTGGCAGAATTCCAGGCAAATGGTCATGAGCAGCGCCGCCCCCCCCCCCTCACACACACACACACACCGTGCCCCACCTGAGTGCCCCCTCCCTTCCCATTTAGAAACATACAGTTAAAGGGACTCCGAGCTCATAAAAAAAATTAAAGTTGTACTCACCTGGGGCTTTCTCCAGCCCAGTGCTGGTCGGGAGGTCCCATGACGGCGTCCTGGCTCTTCTCCTACTCCCCGCTCCGGAATGGCTGACAGGCCGCAGCCCGGGCGACACTCGGCAGAGTGTCGGGCTGCAGCTTCCGCGTATGACGCGGCTGACGTCACACGCCGGCCGCCTCACGTCATCACGGCGGCCGGTGTGAAAGTACTGCGCATGCGCGCTTTAATCGCGCATGCGCAGTACTTTCACGCCGGCCGCCGTGATGACGCGAGGCGGCCGGCGTGTGACGTAATCCGCGTCATACGCAGAAGGAGCAGCCCGACACTCGGGAGAGTGTCGCCCGGCCTGCGGCCTGTCAGCCATTCCGGAGCGGGGAGAAGGAGAAAAGCCAGGACGCCGTCGTGGGACCTCCCGACCAGCACTGGGCTGGAGAAAGCCCCAGGTGAGTACAACTTTCATTTTTTTTATGAGCTCGGAGTCACTTTAACTGTTTCCAGGCTCCAGCAGTGAACAGGATAGGGTCTGTAAAAAACTCTCCATGTCAGCCTGAGTCTATGTAGGCAATAAGTAAACCAAGGGTATATATCTCACAATCCTTGCAAGATCCCTTGTGATAATGTATCTGGATTACACTTATATTTGCAGAAAAATCGCTCTACTTCCTTCTGATTATTTGTCCTAACATTGTCAGTCAACAGGAATAGAGTCTGAAGAATGCACTTACTTACTGATTTTCTTTTACATTAGCTAATAAACTAGAGCTTGTATTTTACAGACAGGAAGTTTTGAATCAGGATAATAATTCTGATTCAAAGCTTCCTATCTGTAAAAATACAAACTCTAGTCTCCAGCAATGCTTAGCAACTAAGATACAGTAGGTGTTTCTATCCCTCCTGCCTCTTCCCCCTCTCCTTGCTTGTAGAGTCATGAGACACAGGCTGGGGGCTGGAATTATTTATCTGTGATCTGTCTACACAGGAGCAGCTTGCTAGCAAGTAGGGATTAACGCATGCTAGTAAACTAGCAAAAGTACATCTGTAGATAACTTTTCTTCAATAAAAGCAACATCATTTGGACAATCTGCTCTGCTCAAAAGCCTGTCTGAGTTCTGCTTGTAATGTTTACATTTGGTTCCACTCATTGCTGAACTAGTTAGCCTTACTTTTATCTCCTGAGTTAGGCAGAAAATATGTAATGCTCGCCATACACACATCAGTTTTGATCACTCAAGTGGGCCCCATTAGCCAGCCATCATGCCTCCTTTG
Organism: Hyperolius riggenbachi; assembly: GCF_040937935.1. Classification (NCBI taxonomy): domain Eukaryota; kingdom Metazoa; phylum Chordata; class Amphibia; order Anura; family Hyperoliidae; genus Hyperolius; species Hyperolius riggenbachi. The sequence goes on along the minus strand of NC_090650.1, from coordinate 136,831,669 downwards.
TGCCTCCCCCACCCCCCCCCCCCCTCCACACACGCACAAGTTTGAAGTTGGAGCCACCATTGCAACTGGTATTGATTAAAAGGAAATAAATATGGCAGCAACCATATGCTTCTCACTTCAGGTTTACTTTAAAGCGGGATTGTCACCATAAAAATCAAATTTCAACAGCAACTGGTCTGAGTATATTAAGTGATAAAGATGCAAATCTTGTATTCAAAACTTTCAAAACTTTTTCTGCTGTTATGATTTGGAGTTATCGCATACTTAAGGAGCACTGGCCCTTTAGTAGTCAGTGCCAAACAGTTGCATGCGGGGGGTTCTTTTTTCTATAATATATTCCTCCTCTTCCATTTATTTCCCTGCCTAGCTGCCTATCTGAAACACGATCCCCTGCTAACTTGTGTTTACAAGAAAGACTGAGATGACTCAGCGATTGGAGGCGAAAAGAAAAAAAAGTAAAGGGCAGAAATGACATCAGGATTTAGCCTAAACTGTGGGCAAAAGACATAGGGCTTGATTCACAAAAGAGTGCTAACTGTTAGCAAAGCTGTTTTCGCGCGCAAATAAATGATTTTGCGCACAAACGCGAATTTCCGCGCGAAATTGTTATTGGTTTTGCGCGCAAACGCGAATTTTTGTGTAAAAACGATTTCGCTCGAAAATTCACAGTTGCGCGCGAAACCATTTAATTGCGCGCGAAAATTCACGATCGCGCGCAAACGCGAACATTTGCGCGAAAACGGCCGTGCTAACAGTTAGCACTCTTTTGTGAATCAAGCCCATAGTTCCCACCAGGAACAGAATTTTCTTCATTTGCTATATTACATTCACTGAAATCAAAACGTAGACAGTACAATACATGTGTTGTGTAGGTCTGACCAATGCTGGTATCCATCACTAGAATAACTGTATTGCATTACCTGGTGTTATATCTATCAGCATTACTATTGCTGGTGTTATACATAGTATACAGCCACAATTCTAGCATCCAGTATTTCTACAAGCATTATACCGAACAATATTATTATAGCATTACAACCATATGCATAACACCGCTAGCAGTAGAGGATCTGCCCCCACCACAGAGGTAATTGCTACATCACTCAGGAGTGGGGCAATCCCATTTTCCACTATGGGATTCAGGGTATGGCCAGCAGTATTGGGGAATATGAGAAAAATACAGGCATATATCCGTATTAATTAACAGGATTTAGTGACACCGCTAGCCTCACAGTGATTAGCACTGGTAGTTCTGTTTGGATTTGCGGGTCTGGGACAACCACTCTTAAAGTAAACCCAAGGTGACTCTAAGGTGAAAAAACGAGATACTTACCAAAGAAGAGGGAAGCCTCTCTGGATCCTCAAGAAGCTTCCTCTGTCCTCCTGGAGACTATTCCGGCTTCCCGGGACCCTCCTGATGATCGCAATCAAGCTCCTCTTCATGCACACGAGTGGGCGTGCTGCACCTGCATGAATACGGCTGCACCTGCATAGTAATAAAGAGCTGCTCAAGCACGAGTGGCTCCGGCATACTGCCCAGCAGATGTATTTGCACTGCACAGTAGACTGTGCATGGAGAGGAGCACAATCACAATCAGAAATTCAACAAGCTCTTGTTTGATTTCTTTTATGGGTCTGCATGTGGCGATGGCGAGGGCCAGCAGGACATGGGAAGCCTCTGCAAGATCAAGAGGCTTCCCTTTTCTTAAAGTGCACCTAAACTGAGAGGGAAATTGATATTTCCTTTTAAACAATACCAGTTTCCTGGCAGTCCTGCTGATCTCTTTAGCTGCAGTAGTGGTTGAATCACACACCTGAAACAAGCATGCAGCTAATCCAGCCTGAATTCAGTCAGAGCACCTGTGTCTAAGTGACACACCTGAAACAAACATGTCAGAAATATCTGATCTGCATGCTTGTTCAGGGACTGTGGCTAAAAGTATTAGAGGCACAGGGTCAGCAGGAGAGTCAGGCAACTGGTATTATTTAAAAGGAAAAATCCATATCCTTCTCAGTTTAGGTTCGCTTGAAATAAGTATTTTGTTCTTTTATTAATTTTGCCTCGGGTACTTTTGTTCATTTTGTTCATTTAACCATTTGTTAGTACTTGTAGTGTTAGTCTTGATCCTGAGCACTTGCAAGCATCACAAGCTGCCTGACATATCTAATTTGAGTACATACTGCAGCACCGCTGCATGAGTTGGGCACCGGGTGGTGATGCGCAGGTATGGGGGTGATCTAAAAGCACCCATAAACAGAAAACAGCAGATGTGTGTGGTACTTCCTATTTGGCTTAAAAGTGAGCTAAGCGGATCACGCATGTGTGTACAATCCGTGACCATGCACCACCATATGCTGCATACCACTGATCTAGTGGTACGCAGCATCACCAAGCGTCAGACTGACGCGAAACGGCCGTCACTCCACCCCCTTAGTGCCTACCACCCACCTCCTGTACCGTTGACCTTGCTGCTTCTGGACATGTAAGCCTTTTTTAGAGTTACACCGCTATTGCACTTGTTATGCAGTCGAGTGTTTGATGCTGCCATTAATTTATACTGTCACATTGCTACAATAAATCTGTGGGACGGAAGGTGCACGCTTGCTCCTCTTTTTACTTGCTAGTAAAAAAAAAAAGGTGATCTAAATGCACCATGAGGGAAAAAGCAAAAAAAAAGCAAAGAGACAACAGGAGCCCCAGTACATTATAGAGACTATAATAAATGAAAAATGTAGAATGTGCTACTCACACAGGGAGGTTGCAGACGGGCAACCAACCACTGCAGGCAGGTGGAGATGAACAAACCCAACTCCACTCGGGTATCCAGCCCAGCTGGATGCGGTCACGCCCTGATACAAACTAGCTAAATGGTTCCAAAGCGTGGCGGAGCCACTAATGAGCATAATAGAACACACCTCCCAAGGAAGCTGAGAAGCACAAAAGGGGGAAAGAGACACCATCATTAAAACTAGGTTGATAACACATAAAATAAAAAAGTGAGACAGCTTACCTCAATGAAAACAAATTCAAGAAATGAATGAACTTTAATAGGCACTGGCATAGGCCCATGAAACGTGTTGCAAGTGCATATTGGATTCATTAATTACATGAATTTGTTTTCATTGAGGTAAGCTACCTCACTTGTGTGAGGTGTTTTAACCTAGTTTTATTGATACCCTGGGTGCCTCTTTCCCCTTTTGTAGTAGGTGGTGACGCTAGTAAAACATATTGGTAATTTACATTTCCAATATTTTACTTTGCACTTACCTAGCACCCATCCCCCTCCTGGTGCCTAAAACTGACCCCCCACCTAATGCTCACCACTAACTCCCATTGTAGTGCCTAATGCTGGCTACACACAAAACTTTTTTCTGCTCGATTTTCCATCTGATTGTTTTTTCCGCTTAATTTTGTGCTCGATTCTCTTATCTTCTACTTGTTTTTCTTATCTTTTTCCATTCACTTCTATGATAAATCGACCCCAAAAAACAATCGGAAGAATTATCGGACATGTTGGAAGTTATCTATCGAGCCCATCTATCAAGCGGAAGAATGTATGGTGTATTCCCAGTTTAAAACTAATCCTCCCACCTATTAATGCCTAGCACTAATAATCCCCTCATCCCCTCAAGTGCCTAAAACTAATACATTTCTAACTAGCCCTGGCACCCGAACTACTGCTAGCTGTAGCCGATTGTTTACAACCATTACTTCCTATGTAGTAGCCGTTCAGCTTACTAGTTGAAGCGGGTGCCCAACTCACCGATTGGGCGGACGATTACCGATAATTAACTCAGGCATCTATTAGAAGCTTGCCGATCCCCACGCCTAAATGTCCTGATCTACTTAATGTGCTCATTATCATGAGTTGAGAAGTTTTCTTTAATGCTTGTGCTATTTCTCAAAGATATCCCTAACCTTTAGACACTAGCAAATAACATCTTGAGACTGTTAATATGAGAGCTTCCATGGAACACAAAAGCAAATATCTATTGCAGTTGGAGCCATATATAGCATAATGACTAGCATTAAATGTAGCATTTTCAGCTCTAATCATGTTAATCCTCCTACATAATCTGACATAGTTATGAATTGTGCCAGCATTATGTAATTAATTTAGCAGCCCAGGAGCCTGCAGAGTATTGATTTTTGGATTCATGTGTATTAGCACACACACAGGCTTCTTGTGTGCATGAGTGTTATTGATGGGAACATTGATGAACCCTCTACAGTGAACACAATTTATAATCCAGAAAGTAGATTTTTGTTACTGTACAAGCTGCTTATCCAACCTTCCCACATATTTCAGCTCAACGCTCCTGAATGTTTTACTTCCTGTGATTTAAAAGGCTAACATTGTAGTGCCTGCTGCTAATTGGCTTGAAAATCATACTAGCATGGCCACATATCAACTTAAATTAATTTAAGTAATTAGAAGCTGCATCAAACTAGACATTACACATACCACAGGTGCATCTAATAGAGCTTAATAGGTCACTGTGACATTACAGAAAAAGAAACACACACACAAAAGTATAGATTTCTTTCTAGCAGAATATAATAAAAAGAAATTGAAGATGATGCCTTAAACCTCATTCGTGTGTTTAATGCCTGTTTTATCCAAAATGTTTGCAAGTTTTTGCAGACTTCACTTTATCTCGTATGTCACTAATATATAGTGACATATGAGACACTGCATTGCCTCACACAAAACAAGTGCAAAACCAACCTATTTTTATTCTGTATTTCTATGATAATTTCGAGTAAAGTATAATGTGGTGCTTGGTGTTCTGTAGGCTTCTTCCTTTTGGTGCTCCTTTTTTCCCAGATCATATGTCCAGGAGCCCTTGTGGCACTTTCTATGCTGGGAAGACTACCAAATAACTTAAATTAAGAATTATGGAACATAAGTCCTGTATCAGTACTCATAACCCTGTCTCATCAGCTGAAGTTTCTGGTTCTGAAGATTGCCCATTCAAATAGGAGAAGAAGTAATCAAGTTACTCTATTTAAAAGGAGGGAGGTCTTTTGGATTAAATATGTATAGACACTTTTCCCTTTAGGAATTAATTTGGAATATGATCTTATTGGTCTCAGTCCAATGGCCTTGCTGCTTTTGTACATTTTTCTAGCCTAATATTAGCTTCATTTTTGTGCTTAGCATGTATGTCTTGCTGAAATTTTTTAGTCATTCTGTGTCTGTTTATATCCTTAGTTATTTGCTGACCTCTTGTAACATATTTGTTCTCATGTGTTCACTATGATGATAAGAGTCTTCAAACACACTGACAGAAAGCTTTTAGCCAGAATTATTAGCACTGTATTTCATTGACCATCTGTAACCAGGACATTTGGCACCAGTTTACATGAATGGATGGTGGAGGTGGGTATACTGCCTGTCAACTGTAACAATGTGAAGAACTAGAGTTTGCAGGTAGACAGAAGCACCTGGAATGTCTCTGTATGATTATATCTTAGGAAGTAGCAAGCGCCATCCAGGATTTACATATTTACCACATGTCAGGCGTCAGCACCAACCACACCTATGAACTTCCTCATTCAGTTACATTAACCAGCTGCTGAGTTATGGTTTATTCCCAGCTGCTGGATGGCTGAACCACACTGCGATGGCATAGCTCAACAGTCTATGTGAACTGGGCCTTATCATGGGCAAGCTGCAAGCAAGGTACTATCGGTTTTAATTCCAAGCAATGGCTGTTTAAATAGTAATCTGCTACTTTGGCAATGTACTGTATTTTCATACAGATAATTAATATGTGAATCATCAAAATACTAACCAGTGCTGGAGCTCAATAATAATAATTAGACATTATGGATCTTGTTCTATTAAACAACTATCAACTATTCTAACCCTAAAATGAACTGACATGTCATGTGATCCTACACTGGGCGCTATGGCATAGTATTCTGAATTTTATTAGGGGTTATTCCATTACTTCCACAGAGACAACATACAATATATGAATGCGACGACTATGGGAATCCTTGCAGCTGTTTAATAATAAATATCATACTAGTCATTGGACCACTGACATCTTTGTAAACATTGTATACTGTCTCAGCAATTTTACTCATATTTCAAGAAAAGAAATGTCTAACAGATTCCTGTTGGCCATTACCTGGGCAGCTAAAACATTTCATTTGCTCACTTTATACCCAGGAACAAATATGGCTATTAGCTGATGCAAATGAGTGACAGCAATAGAAACCAGGTAGAAAATCTACCTGTTCCAGGTTCTACATATTATTATTGATTTATAAATCACCAATGTATTCCATGGCACTGTACAAAGTAAGAAACAAACATGAGGTAAAAAATAATACAGACAACAGTATACATCAATATGCAAAATACAGAGTTGATACAAATTGTAGAATTGATACAAAATACAGAATTGGAAATTACAGGGACAAAATTGATATGAATAAATGTGTAACAAATCCCAAGACACAAAAAGGTGAGAGAACCCTGCCCTTGCAAGCTTACAATCTAAAGGACCTTCCTTTCTTCATTGTTGTCTGTGTTCCCATTGAAATGATTTAAACAAATTTATTTTCTCAAAATTGCCTCATGTAAGGTCATTTGCAAGTACATCTGCTCCTAAAACAAAATGATAGGAGCTGGGCCGCATGCCTAGTAGTGTAGGAAGGCATACACACATATAAGCCATGGCTAGCAGCATCTATGTACATCAATGGCTTAGGACAATACTAAGCAAAATAAGGTCAGAAAATGTTATAATTCAGTTGTCATTAAATAACTGTGATCTGCATTATACAACAAAACAGAAGGGCTACTTTAAATTAGAGGGGTGCATTTGCTAGAAGCAGCAGCCTATACTGTAGGTTGGATGGCATTTGCTGGAATGCTGGAAAATGGTAGACTAATTATCTGTTTAGATAAAAGGCTACAAAAACAAAAGCTGTTTCTTGGTTTTGTCTAGTCTGACTCATGGACATATGATGCTGTCATATTTTTCTCAGCATCCCCCTTTCCAGAGGAGCTCAGTAATCAGTTTAAGCCTCCACAGGACTTATGTTACTGTTACAGCATCATTTTTCCAGTGAGAATGTAATGCAGCATGTTGTTAGGGGGGGAATAAAAGTAATCTTTTTGCATCATTATTTATTTCATTCAATCGTTCAAGAATATAAACTTGCATAAACATAACATACTTAACGGCTTGTCATACAATGTTATACCATAATGTTCAGTTCTCACAGCAACTAAAGATGAGCTATGCAGTGCTGAGGCTCTTGGTAGCTTCACATTCCACCGAATCATTCTCATTCCCCACAAACCCAGTGTCAGGTGAAATTATTAATTTGTTTTATAAGATTTAGTATTTTAAATATATATATATATACATATATATATATATATATATATTTTTTTTTTAAATGTGATATTTGTGTGGATAATTAACAGCTGGCTGTATTTGTAAGCAGGGTATTAATTTATTTACATTTCTATTATTATTAATATATATATATACATATATATGATTGCTAGATAACATTAGAGCCTGTTTAACATACACCTTGGGCCCGTATGCAATTAACTGTTTCTCTTGACTTTTCGCCTAGGTGATATTTCACACCTTATCAATAAAATACTTTTAAAACCACCAACACAAAAGAAAATACTACCAAAAATGTTGTAGTACTATTTTACCTACTTTTTGATACTTTTTTTTAATTGCAAAGAGCTTAAAGGGTATTATAAAGAGAAGATGAAAATTATCTCCTAGGAGAAAACTCAGGAGAAAAAATTGCATATGGGCCAACATTTGCAGACTTTAATCCTATATTGTTAGAGGTCTCTTTATAATGGTCATGGTCTAGGGTGATCTTTTGTTCTTTTGTCCAGTAAGCACCTTTTGCACTTCAAAATTCTCCTCATTCTTTTGAAAGCAGCACACTATATGGATTGGGTACAGTGATTTTTAGTCCTCATCCTTGAAATTATCCTTGCATCACAACAGGACAATTCATGAATTGAACTCTTCTTTCAACTTTGGGAACACTCCCTCTTGGGTCCTTATTTTTGAACTTATTTCCAGTGCTGGAGTATTTAATTAATGATGCCACTAATCTACTTTACAATTAACCCTTAGGACCCTTTCACACCGGGGCGGTGCAATATTTTTACCGCACCCCACCACCGAGCAATGAAAGTCTATGTAGACTTTCATACTTCCGCGGTATGGCGTGACGGAAGTGAATTTTTTGCAGCATGCCTGACGCAGGTCTAAAATGAAGTTACCGCACCTCTTCTGCATCGAGCTGCGGTGACCTGCGTCGGCCCAAAAGTCGTTAGTCTATGGCGACGCGGGGATATTTAAAAAGTTGCTGATGCGGCGCACATGTGCGGAAGCGTATAGTTACAATATACTTCCATGAAATTCTGCATACCCGAAGCAGGAAATGACCACAAGCGCGCATCACTTCCTGCTTGGCCCGATGCCAGATGGGGAATCGTAGTAACGCGGTATTCCCCGAAGGCTTGTTTCTGGCGAAGAGATGCGGTGTGGTGGAAGCAATGCACCGCATCGCTGCTGCCGGTTTACAGTGTGAAACTGGCCTTAGACTGATGCAGGCATCTATACGTGTTCTGTGTATTTGCGTTCATATGCTAGCGACGTGTAAAGGCATTCCAGAGCAAAACTACCTCTGCCTACAGTGGACATCTATAGGCATTTTGTTTCCCAATATTCCTCTGCCACGGACATCTAAAAAGCATTTTTTTTTTGTACAAGTTTTGGCTTAGTGCCAACTTTCTTCTTTACTTGAAATATGCAAATAGTTCATTCAAGATTATGCAGAATTGTTGAAATGTTACTGCAAATCTATGCAGCTTGAAAATTGCTTTCACTGCAAAATTTGATTAGTCCATTTCACAATAGATTTTAATAATAATTAGCAAAATTCTGTATTATAATAATTAGCACAATTCTCAATTATCTCAAATGTATTTGCACCTCAATGACTTCCCTACTGCCTAATGTGGACATTGCTACATGTAGATTTGGGCAAGACGTAACAATAATAATAATGATAATAATAATAACAATAATAATAATAATAATAAAACACACATTTGTATAACACTACTATCAGATTCAAAGCGCTTGTGAGGCAGCCACTAGAGACGCACTTATTATTAAAGGACTTACGAGGCCAAATTAGTGAAAAAAGTTAATTACCTGCATAATCTTTTACGGCACGGAAAACGCCGTCCACGCCCTCTGTGCCGATCCGCTGGGTCCCTCCGCTCATTAGCCCCCCGGGCCGGCTCCCGACCCCACGGCCCGGGTCGGGCTCCCCTGCCTCTCCCAAAATGGCCGCTTGCTCTGGCCGTGGCTGCGCAGTCCGCATAGCCGTGAGTGCGGCTGCGAAGCTCTAGGGCCAACCTCCCCGATCCACGCTACGTAGCGTAGCGGACTGCGCAGCCGCGGCCAGAGCAAGCGGCCATTTTGGGAGAGGCAGGGGAGCTCGACCCGGGCCGTGGGGTCGGGAGCCGGCCCGGGGGGCTAATGAGCGGGGGGACCCGGCGGATCAGCACAGAGGGCGCAGATGGCGTCCTCCGTGCCGTAAAAGATTATGCAGGTAATTAACTTTTTTCACTAATTTGGCCTCATAAGTCCTTTAAGCAATAGCAGTGTAAGAGAGTCTTGCCCAGGGACTCCTTACTGAATAGCATACTGGCTTACTGAATAGAAAGAGTCAAGATTCTCCTATGTCAGAGGCTATTCCCTTAACCAGTACACTATCCAGCCAGTGATGGATAAACACAGTTCAAGCATAGGTGGCACTGGTCGTGTAGAATTAAAAAGAAAAAATAGCTGCCAGTCTAAGGGTTAAAAAGTCCTGAGTTGTTTTCTTTATAGCTTTGTAGCTCTACACAGACTAAAAGTAGTATAAATGAGCTATGGCTCATTCACATTGGCAGTCTTGCAACTAAAGATGCACATAGAGATTACAAAAGCCAGTTTCAAACACCTTCAGCTGGGAACAGACCACGATGTCTATGGGTTTCATTATCTGGAGGATTGCAAATCAATCTGCAAGGTTCGGAAAACTTGTGTGATTGCTATTGTCTCTCAAGTTGTATTAGTCTTTACTAAGCATTCCCCTTTCCATAGCACGAACAGGAGCTGCTAAGTTCCTATTAACTAAACAGGGCCCCCCAACATTCAAACCCACTTACCGATTACCCCCTTTTTTATGTATATTCTGATCTTTGATCAAAGCAACACTTATATCAAACTGATGAAAAATATTAGTCGGCCACAATAAAATATGAAATGGTGATGAGTTTGCATGACAACTCTGTTTCAATGTCCTCTTACTGAGATGTATGCCCAGCAGAGTGTGCTTCTCAATGAAGTCCCGAGTGTCTTCATTTCTACGTCTAAAATTGATTTGTTCTTTGGTATACTAGCAACCATGTTATACTTATTTGTTTTTTTGGAATGAAGTACTTTGTACATCAATGACTTAGATGTCACATTGCATCCATGTCAATTCCAGATCTTCGTGCCAGCTATTTGGACGTAAGTGAAAGTTCAATGGAGAGCGGAGGAGCACATGAAACTGAACTGATGACACATCCAGAATTCACAAACATCAAACTGTGCCCCTGGGTCATAACAGCACCACAAAGTATCTTCTCTGTATATTGGTCATGTAAAAAAAACAGTGCTGAAAAGCGAAATATTTTCCTATGTGGATAAGACTTTCACGGCTAAAAATGATATTAAAGGATAGATTACTTAGTTGTTTATGATTGATTTGCTCTTTTTACACTATCAATACCAGTGACTTTAATTTCAGAGTTACACAGTTATCTAGACACTAGGAAGACACATGCCCATCAAAACACTATCAACCCCGATCCTCTTTCCTCTGGCAACCAACTCTAGTTCAGTCTTTCTTGGCTTCACAAGGCAGGCCAGTAAATATTTCTTTCTCTTTTCTAATGAAACTGTTTAAACGAAAACAACAATATATTTCTGAATAATTATTTAGGCAGCAAGGATGTTATCAAACTTTATTACAGCTTATTATTTGCTTGTGTTATGGAGACAAACAGGTGAGACAACCGCACTAGGATGAGTGTCTATAGTTAGCTGTCAATAGATAGTCATAACTTGGGCATGTCCGCAAATGATCATCCTTGACTTGTGAAACAGAATTTTGGTATTTTTACATAATTTTAGATGTTTATCACTCTACCCTTAGAAATGAAACATTAATTGTAAAATAATGGGGTTCTGCCAGGAAGGTAATATTCAAATTCTGCCTGTAGCTTCCTGTGACAATTACACAAACCTTTTAAATTGGTCTACAAACCATACAATTACTTGCAAGGAAGCTAGATTTAATAATTGGACATAAGGTTGTGGGACAAGATCTGAGTTCGAAGCCACCCACTACAGCAGCACACCTTAATCAGCCACCTGGCATCCCCAAACATGAAGCGGAAAACTCCACATCAAGCAACATAACAAAGATGGCGCAACATCAAAATCAAGTAAAGTGCCAGGTGCATCATACATCTAATGGTGTGCCTGCATCATAACATGGGAGGAAGAAAAACACTAAGCAGATCAATCACACAGGAAGCCCAGGGCAAAATATTACAACCACAAGATATCTGTGGATGCAGACCAATAGCCGCTCCACTGTTTAAACAAAACAAAAAAATCCATAGAGATGGTTAAACAAAAAGGGCAGAAACATGTGTTCATCGGCCAGGTATGCTGCAAGTGAGGGTCACACAATCACCCTCAGAAAACACCCCACATACTGTACTAGAAGTGTAACCTCTAAATACATATCTATTATTAGTAGAAATAATAAAGAAAAAAATTGAAAGGACAAAATATCCCAATAGGGCCTACCACCCAAAACTAAAATGCTAGTATTTTTCTATCTATCACCTGGGTTCTCAAATCTCAATTGTGAAATATTATGCTTAAAGTTAGTAAAGTGCTCTTTTGGCTATGAAAGAATCCAAGCAATCCAGAGTCCTCCCCCAAGAAAAGTACCGGTACCCCTTGCTACACTTTTCCCAGCACTGAGTAGTGTGGTCGAATTTTCCCTGAAAAAATAAAGCAACCTTAACAATGAATCCTTATCCATGTATCGGTGGTAACATGAACGTTTTTCCCAAAGGCATGATCCAGTGCCATACACAGAATAACAAGTTAACAACTATGTGTTAGTGTAGGCAAAGACCCTGGACAATAGTCATGGTTTTTGATACACAAGTTAGGAATCCCCTACTCAACTCATGGAAGGCATCTATGTTTACAAGTTGAAAAAGAAGCTGCCAACAGCTTGGATGGTTTATAATTTAATTTTTGAGTATGAGAGTGAGTGAGAACAAGAGACATCTATGATTTCACCAGCATGATGGTTGGCTGGTGTGACTGGGAACCAGGATACTTCAAGGCAAGGCTAGAAGAAAGTGAAGAAACTAAAGAACTTGATACTAAGCTTTCCTGACTGTTATGCTCTCCTAATGCTTGGCTGTCAGCTGTCAGTCAATGTTAGCAGGCCTAAGAAGTAGGTGACTCACAGATATTATGTTCTACAGCATGGAGTGAGTTGAAAGTAATTCAGAATGATACACAGAAGAAAATCACACACTTTCCACCTGACCTATGCAATATAGCCCAGACTGCCAGTGCCAGAATCCAGCAGGGACACCACTCGTGCATACACTGGAAGCCAACTAAATTGGAGATGGCACACAAATGGCTCAGCAATCAAACTGTATTTTTTGCAAATTGCAAATCGCAATCGCTTTCTGGAGTGATTTCAAGAGCGATAATGCAATGCAAATGTAAAATCGCAATCACATAAAAAAATTAATGAAAAATTGCAAGGGCTGGAGTTTGTGATAGCGATTGCTAGTGGAAAATGGCCCTAACTGCTGCTATCCTCATGAACTGGTGTTACTGAGTCTGCCTGTCATCTTCTGATTTAGAGCTCAGCCTAAGTTCAAAATAAGCAGCAACAGCAGCATGTATTGACTTTTGCTAAAGGCTCTGCAGTTCATTAGGACATTAGGAGGACAAAAACTGCTTTTCCTTCATTTGTTCCCAGAGGACTGCATCATCTTGGGAGATCAACGAAATCTGTTGTGGATCTGGAAAAATCAGGAATTACGGTTGGGATTGCTTGGATAGATGGTGGTGGTATTTTACTGCACTGTAGTACTGATCGCTTTGGTGTACATTGTGAGTTGTGAGCTCTTCAAAGCTATTAACTGTGTTTTTAGAGGGTGTAGAACTTTATTTTTTGGGGTAAAACTTAATGACCAAATCTCCCGTTTCAGGCAGGCTAAGGCACATTGTTGGTTGGCAGCTGCAGATGGTGTGTTCACTGCCATCAGCTGCTCCTGTGCACTGGCCAGGCACTTCTTAGTAGTAAAGAGGCTATTATCTGGGCATGACCACAGTTACACTTAGACCTAACACAAGCACTGTCCCTGTTGCTGGGTAACAGCATGTGGTGTACAAATACTGTCATTTAATAGCTTTAAATTGCAGCCTGAAAGCACTCAGTGGCTGGAAGATAGGAGGCTGAACTGCTCAACAAGCACACAGTTGAGACTCCTGTGTGAAAGAGGTCTACAAAACACAAACATGTTCAGCTAGGAAAATATTATAAAGAGGAACCATAACAACATATATTAGAATGCAGTCAATTAATGCTTGCTTTAGCTATATATTGCTGTATATTGGTATGTAGCCCCACCCTCCATGTAAGGCTTATCCTAGGCGCTTTATTATGCAGATAATACCATATTAAAACTGTAATGAATTTTCAGCATGAGGTAATATTGTAAAATGCACTGTACTACCTTAACCTTTCTTCCTCCTTCTTCCTAAGACTGAAGTCTCGCTGGACAACCTGAAGGACATGTTCTGCTTCATCCTCAGTCAGACCAGAAAGATCCAGTTTCCTTCCCATATCGTTCTTGATCCTGAAAGCAATTAAAATAAGCTGTAAGTCACATAAATTCCAACATCATTTCCCCATCTGGAAAAACACTAATCGTTTCTGCTAATTATAGCCAATATTAATATTTGATTTAAAGTATACACACAATAAAATCCATTAGCAAGCTGCAAAAAATAGCATAACTGTTACTCCACATTTGTTAGAAGGTAATTTAGAGGAAGGGATAGCATGAGCATGTTTTACTGTATCCAATAAGAGTATCCTCCATAGAACAAAACTCTGTCTAGAACATAGGACAATGAAAGATAGAAGCCTACTAACACTGGCCAGGGGCATAACTACACTGTGCCTGGCTCCCCCTACAGAAATCTGTCGGCTGGGCTACCCCAGCAGCTGGGGAGGGAGGGGGGTGGCGACTCGTGTAGGTAATGCAGAGCAGAGCATTATACATGACAAGGAGTGAGGTCTCCTCACTCCTCTTCAGTGTACAAGCACAATACAACTTCCGTAGCTACATGGTGATTGGCTGTTTGGCGCTTGTGCACTCCAGAGGAGTGAGGAAGACCTTCCCACCACCAGAGGCTGGTAATGTATAACACTCTGCTGTTGCCCTGCATTATGTACATGCACAAGCCCCTCATAGCCCCCGGGCAGGTCACAGGGCTGTTGTTATGCCCCTAACTCTGGCCCTGATTCAATAATCTTTTCTCCTAAATTTTTTGATGATTTTACACCTTATAAAATAAAATACCTTTGAGTCAGCAAACAGCAAAAAAATATTCAAAATAGGTAGCACAAAATTAACTTCAGGTTTATATTACTTTTGCTTTTTTGTTTTTTTAGTAGTTTTTAGTATTTTTTTAGTATTTTTTTACATGCTAGGAGCTGAAAATGTATTTTGTAGAAAAGATTAGCAAACACATGAAAAACCTTAAGTCTGTGTTCCCACTTGTGCCGGACCACGTGCAGCCAGCGGTAGACTGATGGTCCGCCGTGGTCTGGCTGTAGCCTGGGGCAGATGCTTTCCCCATAGGCTATATGGGGGAACGCCTCCGCCTTCCCAGGATTATCACGGACTGCCCAGAAGTGCGGTCCTCTTACTGCAACTGATGCTGCGGATTCATTGCGGCGTGACAAATGTGAACGGCTCCAATTTATAAAATAAAAGCCGTTCACTGTGTAGCAGAGAACGTACAAAAAAAAATGTCCGTTCTCTGCTCAAGTGGGAACAGAGCCTAATTTAAACTATCATCACCAGCCAATCTATTAATCTTTGATACGCTCAGAAGAAAGGCGTGCTATAACATTCCATTGTCAACTGTACGCAGACCGCCATGTTAGAAAGCAACCTTTTATTACTTCAAAAGCTAGTAATACTTTATTGATCGATAGAATCATTTCTTTGGATGAGCAAGCATTATGTCAATCGAGAAATCAGTTAAAGCCCAACACACTGGTAGCAATACTAGATACATTTCATCCAAATCATCGATCATGTGTTTTGATCATTCAAAGTTGCAATGAGATTGATGTCAAAGCATTCAGTTGAATGAATGAAACAAGGAGTGCAAAGTCGGCACTGCTGTAAGCTGAACTTTTAATCAACAGGTTGACGTACATCACATAGCGTGCATATATTAAGAAGTACACATACCATGAGGTGGAGGCTGTGAGCTGGTGGTGGGTGCTGGGCACAGGTTTAGCCTTACAGCCGTTTCGCGCTATCTATGCGCTTCTACAGTGGCTGTATGCTGGGAGCGGGCTGGCCGGGTAGAAATAGCCTTTCACACGGCTTACGGTGGACTTCCGCCCTCAGGAGCTGCCCCTAACACTTCCTCCAAGCCAATCGTGTACTGGAGCGCATCTGCGCTTCAAATTCGGCCTCTGGAGGAAGTGATACATGTAGACTACGGATGCCGAGGCAGACCACACTGTATTAGGTGGCTGCTTTTAGCTAATGCTGAACACAGCATCATAAGTGCGGTTATGCACCATCTAGTGGCTGTGGGCTAGACTGCAGGTGAAATGCAAAAACAGTGCACATAATTACAAGCATATATCAAAAAATTTAAAAGTTACAAAAAGTTAATGGACATACTAGTCCTTCAAGTATATTGGTGAAAAAATGCCGTTTCGCATAAAAAGAGTAAAAGGCAAAATAGCAGCGTGTGTAAAACTTGGAAAAAGTGACGGAAAGTGGCGTGTAGTAAAAACGCCCATCGTGAAATGGGCATACAAAGAGGGGAGAGAGCGGTAGGAGGGAGTCACTGGCACATTAACTAGGACATCATGACATTAAATTAAAATATATTAGAATCTATACGTAGGCATGTCGTGGACATTTTGGAGTCAGGGGGCTCAAACAGCACTCCACCTAATAACACTGAATGTAATACAGATACTAAAATTAAAGCGGAATATAACCCTGCATTTCAACTTTGCTCTGAAACATTATTTACAGCATATTATATGCAACCATCATTTTTTTTACTAGACCAGCATTGGAAGGGTTTCACACAGAGCTTTAAAGTTCCATGGATAGAAATGCTGCCGCAGTCGAAGGTTAGATAGATACATTTACAAGTAAACACAATGTAGCAAGTGTGGAATGTGACACACACTCTCTGACTGTGCAGGAGCTGGAGGACAACCAGAGAGTAGTAAAACGCCCATCGTGAAATGGGCATACAATGAGGGGAGAGAGCGGTAGGAGGGAGTCACTGGCACATTAACTAGGACATCATGACATTAAATTAAAATATATTAGAATCTATACGTAGGCATGTCGTGGACATTTTGGAGTCAGGGGGCTCAAACAGCACTCCACCTAATAACACTGAATGTAATACAGATACTAAAATTAAAGCTGAATATAACCCTGCATTTCAACTTTGCTCTAAAACATTATTTACAGCATATTATATGCAACCAGCATTTTTTTTACTAGACCAGCATTGGAAGGGTTACACACAGAGCTTTAAAGTTCCATGGATAGAAATGCTGCCGCAGTCGAAGGTTAGGTAGATACATTTACAAGTAAACACAATGTAACAAGTGTGGAATGTGACACACACTCTCTGACTGTGCAGGAGCTGGAGGACAACCAGAGAGTGTGTAACATTCACCACTTGTTACATTGTGTTTACTTAAATGTATCTATCTAAACTTCGGATGCGGCAGCATTTCTATCCATGGAACTTTAAAGATCTGTGTAACCCTTCCAATGCTGGTCTAGTAAAAAAAAAATGCTGGTTGCAAATAATATGCTGTAAATAATGTTTTAGAGCAAAGTTGAAATGCAGGGTTCTATTCCGCTTTAAGGATCTAGGAAACATGCAAAATCGGTATATTCATTAAGGCCTAGTGGGCCCATAGCATCAGTTCTCAGAATAAGTAGCACTTCTTCTCTTTTAAGTTTTTTCTCTCTGCCACCTCCTCTTCTCAATGGAGGAACATGGATGATACCTGCGAAAGACATTACTGAGGGGTCGCCACTGTGAGCTTCTCTTATATGTTCTATTAATCTAGGTGAGCCATAGCCTGATTTTATTGAATTGAAGTGCCCTCTAAACCGTCTATTGATCGATCTTGTGGTTTTCCCCACACATAAGCGACCACAGGGACACCATATAGCGTACATGACGTATTCCGTTTGGCACGTGAAAAACGCGCTTACTTTGTGTCGCAAGGATCCGATATTCATTCGATTGCAAGATATGCAATGACCACATTTATGGTTACCGTGGGGTTTGTGTTGTTCCAACCAATTGCTTCTATGTGGGGCTTTAAATTCACTTCTGCTTACTATTGAACCTATCGTGGGGGCTTTCTACTACTAAAGGCTTCAAAATGGGGTCCCTTAGCAAGATAACCCAGTTCTTAATCACAGTCGCTTTAATCTGGTCTGTCATTGCTGTGAAGTCGAAGGACATTGGTACCCTCTTAGATACAACAAGAATTTTCTTTTTTGTGTTATCCAATAGGGATATTCTTTCCTGGGAGCTTGCTTTCCTAAAGGCCTGTTGTATTGACTCTGCTTTGTAACCTCTTGCCAAAAGCCTCCTGCCCAGGTCCTCCGACTGCTGACGAAAGTCACCGTCGAGCGCGTTGTTACGACGTAGTCGGAGAAACTGGGCATAAGGAAGTGTACGGGTCACATGCTCTGGGTGGAAGCTGGAGCCATGGAGTAGGGCATTGGATGCCGTTGCTTTACGGAACCCCATCGGTATCAATCTGCCTCCTTGAATAACCAACTCCAGGTCTAGAAAGACCAATCTATCCTGTGCTACACTGGCTATGAAGGCCATATTTGCTTCATTCGCATTAATATAATGCATAAATTCGTAAAAGGTAGCACAAGTCTCAGAGCAAAACACCAGCACATCATCCACATATCTGGACCACGCCCCAAGCTTATCTCTAAAGGGGTTGCGGGGGGAGTGGATATACTCCTCCTCCCACCAGGCAACAAACAAGTTTGCATAAGTACAGGAGACAGCTGTCCCCATAGCAGTCCCTGAGGTCTGCCAGTACCATTTCCTGTCAAAAACAAAAGAGTTGTGTGTCAAAACGAACTCAAGACATTCGCAGATAAAATTCTTGAAATTCTCATCTTTGTCTGTGTGATCAAGAAATCTCCTGATCACCACAAGACCAAGATTGTGGGGGATTCTGCTATACAGACTTTCCACGTCAATAGCCGCTAAGAGATCTCCTTCACGCCATGGATACTCTCCACCCCCCTCAGGACATCAACAGTGTCCCTCGCATTGTATGTGGATCCAGCTGTAGTGCCGACCTTCACTCCCTCTCCTAGTATCTCTCTTTAAAGCATTTGGTTGGAAACATTAAATCGATCCACGCTTTAAAAGAAGCAGAAATGACAACTGTTTCCTGTACATCTAGTCCCCAACTTACAAAAGCCAGACTTATGAACGACCCGCCGATACGAACAGCATGGATTCAGTGTTTCCATGGGAACAAATACAATTTTTTTTTCAAATTGGACTTGTAGTTTTTGAGAAAATCGATTAAAAAAATACAAATAAAAAATGGCTTTTAAACTTGTATAAGCAGGTACAGAGGGCAGAGGTGACACAGAGGGGGACACTGGAGGCACAGGGGGGAACAGAGGAGGTACAGGGGACAGAGATAGCACATTGTTCCGATCAAAATGGTGATTGTAGTCATGAAATAAAACGTTGGATAACCCTCGGCAGAAACGCAATGGTAAGCATGAACCAAGTATGGAAAAGCAAAGACATTAGCATTACGACCAAATGTAGACTGGTTCATGCCATTGTTTTCACCATAACTGTGTATGGCTGCGAAAGTTGGACCCTAAGAAAAGCAGATAGAAGAAAAATCGACTCCTTTGAGTTGTGGTGTTAGCAAGGGTTGCTTCGCATTCCATGGACAGCAAAAATGACGAATAAAGAAGTATTGGAACATATGAGACCAGACGTGTCACTGGAAGGCAAGATCACCAGATTCAGACTCGCATATTTCGGCCATGTAATGCAATCAAATTCCTTAGAGAAAGACCTAATGCTAGGACTGTTCAGTGGCAAAAGGCAACAAGGATGCTAGAGAATGCATTGGCTTGACACCATCAAAGCTGACACAGGATTGAGCTTAAAGAGAAACTCCGACCAAGAATTAAACTTTATCCCAATCAGTAGCTGTTACCCCGTTTTACATGAGAAATCTATTCCTTTTCACAAACAGACCATCAGGGGGCGCTGTATGACTGATATTGTGGTGAAACCCCTCCCACAAGAAGCTCTGAGTACCAAGGTACTTCTGGCAGTTTCCTGTCTCTGAACCCTGTTACATTGTGGGAAATAGCTGATTACAGCTGTTTCCAACTGCCAAAACAGCAAGCAGCAGCTACATCACTTGCCAGCAGTAAAAATGTCACCATGTAATAAATGTCAGAATACAAATCAGGGATTTAAAATATTTTACAACGGGCAAACACTGACTAAATCATTTATACATAATTATTGTAAAAATGAAACACTTTTTTTATTACATTATTTTCACTGGAGTTCCTCTTTAAGGCAACTGGTAGAAATGGTACCAGATCAGACAGCATGGAGAGAGCTAACACATAGAATCACCAAGAGTCAGATACGACTTAATGAATAACATCAGCATCATCAAGAATCGAATCTGCAGGTCAATCAAATGTAAATATTGATAACTGTATGCCTACCCTAACTGGAACTGTTGAAATTTCAAAGCATTTTATAAGTAACGAAATTTAGTGCACCTTGCATCAGAGAAAGTTATATGCAGAGCCAATCACTTTTCCTCACCACTTTCTGTTTACAAGTGATCTCCTCTGTAGACATGCAGGACTGCACTTGTTGGCTCTCCTCTAATCCCACTGAAAGGACTTTTAACATTGCTCACTATAGCACTTATTCACCCAATTCCCAGTAAAACTTACATGCACACACAATGCATGTGAATTTCATCACTGGTATTTGTGCAAGTAATGTAACATGTAATGTACACAATGTGGAGTTAGATTGTATAACTCACATTGCACAAACAGCCCGGGCAAAACTTTTGAGGTGTGCATGACCAGAATACTCCCGACAATGGCTGCTGTATACAGCTGGACAGAAGTTAACTATACAGGGAGTGGGGAAGAGCATGTGCTGCTTCTTTGACTTTCTTTTGACTGGCTCGAGTCGGATCTACAAAAGGGGGGACAATGCAGTGCAACTGACCTGTAAGTATCACAGCCTAAAAATGCATCCATTCTAATGTTTAGTATCGCATTTTGAGGGTTAGTTCAGGTGCGCTTTAAACTCGCTAGGACAAAATTGAAATTGTAATGTCTCTGCCTTCTGAATAAGCTTCCTTGCTCAGCATAACAACAAATACAGCACATTGATAAATCCAGTTCCCCAAAATTGCTGGTTTTGAGGAGCTCAAAACCCAGTACCAACTACAATCATAATTTTATGTTCCTGTTACAGTCTCAGAGCAGTTTTGAGGCAATCAATTAACTAAAATAGCTTGCATCTCATCTTTCCAGTCCATCCTGAACTCTACTGCAGAACTCATTCATCTCTTGCCTTACTCTCCCCATGCTGCTCTTCTCTGTAGGTTCAACCTTCTGACTCTCTCCAAATAGGTTCCACAATATTCATTACACACAGTACACACAATGTACACTAATTTCTAGGCAAACCTGTGTTCATCTAATGATCATCTTCCCTTATCCACTCTCTTCACCTTTTCCTATCGCCATATACAGAAGTTTTCCTGTGCGTCTCCCCTCATTTGGACATCTGAGACAGCCACTGCACATGTGCAAGCGTGTGCAGAACGTGGCCACGCACTTGCGCATGCACAGTACCCGCTGACCTGGCCAGAGGCTGCTATGGAGGGGACCCAGGGAGACTGGCTTGGAAGCGGAAGTGCGGCGAGGGACACACAGGCTTCCAGGGACTAAGGAAAGCCCCAGGTAAGTAGATCTGATTTTTTAATATTACCCTGAAGTTCCCTTTGAATGCAACTTGAAACTCTCCTTTTCAGGAAAACATAGAATCTGACCTAGACCATTTCAGTCAGATGGTGACATGTCATTGATTGCTCCTCAACATTTTAATAAAGTATACACAGTTTTAACTTATATACACCTTACTAACTTCCCATACCTTGCCTTCAGCCAGCACACAATTGGACTGTAAGCTCAAATGATCATGGTCATCTGTCTTATTGTTTCTTGGTGTTGCTGTATACTTATGTTACCCATTTATTTTAATACAACATGCGCCATGCCAGTATTATCCTTTGTTGTCCTTATAATTTCTTTGAAAATAGATATTTGTACAACAACACAGAAGATACTGGTGCATAATAAAAAAAACTGCTAAATTCCGTAAGTAGTTCAATAATTTAATGTTATAAATAAACAATTTTTTTCTGTCAGTAATTGATCACTTGTATTATCAGGCTTGTATTTCCCTGTATATGGACAATTCATTTAAAAGATATTGGAGAAAATAGGAAATTGCTAGTGTTGGGTATTGTCAGTTTTTATGGATTTTCATATAATTTTCACAATTACAATAATGATTGTAATTACAATTTTGTGGGTAATTATGATTTTGTGTAATTTTTGCTAATTATATAAAATTACAATCATAGAATCCACACATATTTTTGACAAATGCAAAAAAAAAAAAAAAAAAAAAAAAAAAAACACTTTCAAGATGTAACGATTGTGGAATCGTCTCTGTGGTCAGCGCACCAGACGTGCGCTGACACGGCGGATTTCCTCCACAAGCGTATAATTGAGGAGACCCAGGCTAGGTGCTTTGCACCTGCAGAGGGAAATTCCTGTCGGCAAGTGGAACTGTGGAGTGCAGAGGAACAGCTCCTCTGCCCTACCACACACGCCAGACAGGAATTGTACGGAGGGAAGAAACGCAATCGCAAGAGAAGCGATTGAGAGTGAGTACAGAGACAGATTGTGTGTGTGTGCATAAAACTAGTCGCCAACCCGCGACTGTGCACACACCACAGCAGATAAGAAGCAGGAACGTGATCGCGAGAGGTGCGATCGCCAGACGTGACACAAGGCTACAGCAAGGCGGAGCACGAGAGTAGCAAAGGCACAGCAAATCATACAATGAGGAGATGCGTAAAATACGCTAGCTAACCACGAACACCGCACTCATTCGCAACAGTGCACGCGGTTATGCGCGGTCTCCACGTGATAAGCACAATAGAGACAAGCACGCCTAACTAACCATCGACAGACAAACATGAAACAGAACGCGAGCGCTTGCTTAACGGTTACCTCACCGAGCCTACAGCAAGCGTTTCGAATCAGACAAGACAGACAAACGTGAAACAAGAACTAGGCAGAAAGGATCCACCGCTCTTCCGTCAGAGCAAGTGTGATCCAAGCAGAAACACAGATCAGAAAGATCCACAGCCGCTACCGCTAGCGGTTAGTGCGATTCAGGAAGACAGATCAGAAGGATCCACAGCGCTAGCGAAAAGTGGCTAGCGCGATCCCAGGAGACAGAACAGAAGGATCCACAGCGCTAGCGAAAAGTGGCTAGCGCGATCCCAGGAGACAGAACAGAAGGATCCACAGCACTAGCGCAAAGAGACTAGTGCGATCCAGAAGAGATAATAACAGAACAGAAGGGCCTACCAGTAGCAACCGCTGCTCTGGTTAGCAGAGCCGGGACAAGGTCCTTCAGCACCCAAGGCTGAGACAGCAAAGTGCGCCCCTCCATCCCTCCCACCCCAGCCGTCACACACTAATTGCTATTAGACTAAGAGGCACCCTAGGGCCCCCAAAATCCCCAACACCTTAATCTCTAGTTATCTGGCTTGCAGTCACTGCTATGTATGCCCTTTTCTTATTTCTTTGTGCTTCAAACATAATTGGGAATGACAGCAGAATGAATTGTGCGACCCCTCCTACACTGCGCCCTGAGGCTGTAGCCTCTTCAGCCTCTGCCTCGGCCCGGCCCTGCTGGTTAGCACCCCACAGACAGACAGAACAGGCAATACAAATAATACAATCCTAACTAGACTAGGGAATCTGCCTAGCGCAGTCCCACGAATAACTCTAAACTAATCTTCAACGAGAAGTAGCATGGCTGACACTCACTAGGAGTGTATACTACAAACCCTGAAGGAATGACCAGCAAAGGACTGTGGGTAATCCCAACCTTTATACTGCCAGTCATCACAGGAGGCAGGTAGGGGATTTGCATAACGAATGTATGCAAATTCCTCAGCAGCAAGCTGCAGAACTGACAGAAGGTATCTCTTAAAGAGACCTGCAGAATGCAGACGTGAACAGTGGTCAAAACGCTGCCTGTCTGCACAGGCAGCTGAGCAGATTCTCACACAAGAAAACTCAGATTTTTGTGAAAATGTGTATTTTGTGAATAGGATCTCTAGTAAGCAAGTACAAGCAAACTACTATATTTTCAAAAGCACAATATTTACTAATAGCATATAACTGACATAGTGACAACATTTAAAAACATTAATGACTCTTTGCTTCGGTCTGCAAAGTATCAATGTTATTTAAAGTATTACCACTTTTAATATATTAGTGAAGGCTATAGCAATCACCACCCCACCATCACCATCAAGCAAATTATCTCTCCTAAAGTAAATAAAGCGTGTTTTTACACAGGAAAAAGTTTAAAAATCTAAGTTTAAAATTGTAAAAATCTATGGAACCTTAATTCACCTACAGCTTTTTCTGTTTTACATGCTGCATTGTCAGTCTATCAACCACTCTTGTCTCCATCCCAGACCCCTCACTACTGTGGTTTCCACTTTTCACCCTCAGCAGTTCTGCACTTTCTGTTGCACCCATTGTAATGTATTAATCTGTACTGTGAAGGGAACGGGGTGGGCTGGGGGGGGGGTACTGGAGGCCTTGGCAGAGCAACAGGGGAGGAGGGGGGGGGGAGTAAGTATTGCTTCACTGTGCACTCTGCCACTTGCTTTATTACAGTTGGACACCAATGGTTGTGGGACTACTGGGGGTGGGGGAGGAGGAGATGTGTCACCGCATAATGCACAATAATGCGCAGGTTGAACTTGATGGACGTATGTCTTTTTTCATCCCAAATAACTATGTAACTATGTAACCCAAATATAAACCAAGGTGCATTCTGTCGGTACATATTTCAGTATACATAGTAATCAGTGTATGGTGCCTTAGTGCAGTGCAGTGCACATGTGTCCGATAATTGGGGTGCATGAAAAAAGGGCGCCAGGAAAAAAGTGCCCAGCTGGATAACCAATTGGCGCCGGTGGATAACGAAATCTCCATAATAAAAAACATTGTTAACGAAATTGGTTAACGATAAATACCGTTTTAAAACAGACGGAGTTGATAACCAAAATATATTAACGTTAAAAAGCATTACTTAATTCAACCATACAGCTTAACCCAACTCTACTTTCAAACAGATCCCTCCCCTGGTGGTGCCTAAAACTAACCACTCCCCTGGTGGTGCCTAACCCTAACCATCCCCCCTGTGGTGCCTAACCCTAACTACCCCCCCAGTGGGGCCTAACCAGCCCCTGGTGGTGCCTAACCCTAACCATTTCTCCATGGTGTTGCCTAACCCTAACCACCCCCCTGGTGGTGCATTACCCTAACCACCCCCCTGGCGGTGCATTACCCTAACCACTCCCCCTGCAGAAACACACTTTTACACATAAAAATGATAGTATCTTTCATAACATAAAATCTGTACATACAAACTAAATAATATGACAAAAAGTATAATGTTGTAAGCTTCTAAAACGATAACATATTTCAAAAACTTTATATGTTCTAATATTGTTAACAATATTTATTGGGCGCCCTTTTCCTGCTTTGGGCGCTGCATTAACGATAAATGCATTAGAGATACCAACAATTGTAAATGTCTGCCTTATCAAGTGAATATCATCCTCTGCTTGGATGAACCATGAGTCAAATTAATTTGCCGATACCGAGCAGAAAATCATTTGGCATAGGTTTTGTCCATTATGTTTTGAGCCTGTAGTGGGATACAGAAATGTGAACGCAAACAACGCTAGAAGCTACACGAAGCACCTCGGAAAGTTAGATGTACTACGGCACAGTGTGTAAACACATTGAGATAAATGTGGATGTGGTGCATCCTGGCGCTAAACAGCATGGATAGACATTGGCAGCCATCCGTCTGAACCAGCCCTTATAGCCAAGCAACTCTTCAGGAAACCAAAGAATCAAATATTAAATATCTATTTCCACTTCTCTTAATTTTGCTATAATTGCAAAATGCATCACAAGTTGGTTGTCTGTGACAGATATGCTTCTGATGCATTGAAATACATCTAACATCTCTACTGGCACAACTACGTAAATACAACATCCATTCCCAGAAGGAATAAATAGGGCAGTAGGGTAAAAAAAGAAAAAAAAAAAAGTATTTGGGGGAATGAACTTTCACAAAAAATAAAATGACCATGGCAATACACATGCAAGTGACAGAAGACAGGGACATATAATTTCCATGGAAGCATTACTGAATATGTTGGCACTTTATAAAATAATAATAATAATAATTTAGCAATACTCACCTTTCTTTTCAGTGTATTTCATAATACTCCAAAAAGGGTATAGTAAATCACACATATACAATAATAATATAAAGGACAGGAGCTTTGCACTGCAGTCCTGATTGAGACAAACATCATGTAATGTCTGATGAATGTGCAGTTACCAAGTGACTGCTCTGCAGACATGCCCTATAGAATGTCACACTATTCCACTGCAAGAAAGTTCACCCTTGTGGAGTGAGCCTTTAACCTGAAAGAATGAATTTTTCCTGTGGATAAGCCCACAGAGGAAATAACCTAAATAATCCAACAAGTGATCGTGACTTCACAAGCCTCCTGCCCTTTATTCCTTCCCTGGAACAGAAACAATAGCCTTGTCTTTCCTCCAAGGTTTAGTCCTTTGCAGTATGCCACTTGTGTAACTTGTAACAATGTAAAATAAATCACTCTTGTGCATTCAGAGCTATAAAAGAAAGAACAATCTTAATTTTGCGTTGTTGAGAAAATTAGCAGGAAGCCCAGGTACAATGTAGACAAAGTTTGTCATAAAAGATCATCAAGAATGCTCCAAATGAAGGCATACTGAATTTCACAAACTTATGTCAATACTGCTAGTAAGAAGGCCGTTTTTGGATATTATTTCTTGTGGAAATGTCCTTGATTGGTCAGTAATCAATGTGTCATACCCTCATTCACACGTATGAGAACTGTCATCCGCGGAAAGGCTAGCAATGCATCTGTTGCTATGGTAGGAAAGGTGGGAAGTCATGCAGTGCATGATAAAGTGGCTTCTGGTGGGCGAGTTAAATAGGAGAACAGAGAGAATAGTAGAAAAGGTGGCAAAGGAGGACTCCTGTACACACAGCTGAGGTGATCCTTGAGAGCCACCTTGACCAAGTTCCTTCCAGTGTGAGTCCTTAGCTTCAGGTTCTCTTGCACAGATATCCATACCATTAGAAGGTGTACAATATAGTATTTTCAGTAGCATGGAATGTCATCAAATCTTACCTCCAGCTTTCTATACGTATATGTTAATCTGACCTTATAGCTGGGTGGTACATAAACATGATACTTTTCCAGCACTACCGTACATTGGCCAGCATCATCTTACAGAAAAATCTTGACTACACTGAGCATCCTCTTTGGTATCACTGATGATCGGCTACGCTGTGCACAAATCAATAGATAAATGGGCTGACAAGCTGCACACCATATCGCAATGTCAAACAGTCACAAATAAATATAATACATTAGTTCCTCTGAAATAGAGTCTGCCAAGCTGAAGAAAAAATGAAAGAGGGTGAACAAAAAAGCACATCAATTGTGTCAAGTGACAGACATGAGAAAACGTCAAGGGAAAAATTGAATAAAAAACATTTTCCAGTTCATGTACACAACACAATCGCAACTAATGATTTCCCATCAGAAATGACCATATGCCAATTATAAGATCGTTAACAAATTTCCAGCATTTCATTTCTCCATTGAACAATAACAAGTGATCCAAAGCCTGGAAATTAGTCTTGATCCAACCTTTGAAATGCATAAAGGTCTGCTTTGGGGAAACAGACAGTAGCAGCAATTTGTACTAAGCTTTTTAGGATTATTTCCTTTTTCCTGAAATGTAGGATATCTGCATCTTAGAAAATAGCTAATTTTAGTCAGTACAACTAAACTGTCACACCGATAACTTTGCATTGCACAGTACAACTGCAATTGCCTAATCTAAAGACATTTAACAACTGTTTACTAGTGTATTGTATTATTGTAGCAGCTATTTCCTCATACTATTATTTGTTTTTCCTTATAGGCTTATTATTTATCACTGTTTCTCCTATAATTACTTCTGCAAACACCACCTAACCTACCTATTGAACTAGAATAACAGTAAGACAAGTAACAGTCAAAATCATTCAGCTGTTAGTAAAGTGTCCTGTTGATTCCTCTGACTAAGAAATTAATTATTCACTGAATACAAATAGTTGGTAAATAAAAAAATATTATACCTGTGCACAGAGTAGTAAAGAGGATTAGTTTTTGTGTTCAGTGAGCAACACTGTAATTGGATCATGTTTCATTATACTGTTGCATTACTTTTAAAGAGAACCTGAAGTGAGAGGGATATGGAGGCTGCCAGTGCTGCTCGGATACCACTTTTCACTATCTGGATCCGATTCGGATACCCAGGTATCCGATCCGGGTCAGATATCCGAATTCAAAATTTTCCAAACCGGATCCGAATCGGATATCCGACCTCAGTATCCAGGGTATCCGGCTGGATTCGGATATCTGGATAGAAAAAACGGAAGTGGCCTTTTAATTGCTTTAAAAAGGGTTTTTAGGGTAAATGAGGCATGTATCATCATTATTTTGTAAAGGGGAACACTAATTGATGATGTGGGGACTTAAAATCCCCCCCCCCCCCCAAAAAAAAATAGCTGTCAATTAACATTAGGCCTAGGTTCCAGACAGTGGTCGTGCAGCCCACATTGTGTCCAAAGTCCAACCGTACAACTGGGACATGACAGTTTTCGGCCAAGACACCGCCAAAAAATTATGCAGCAATTGTAAACAAAAGTGGGGACACCGAGAGCCCAATATAGTGTAGTAAGCAAAACAATAGGTCGGAATTGAAAAGTATACTGTATAGTGTATATACTCACAAAAGTGGGTTACCTCTTAGTACAATACTGTACAGGCAGGTGAGGAGATTAGACCTGTCCTCACTCAGGATTAAAAGTCGCTCTCTGTAGATCAGGAAAAAAGAGATGGGGATCGACCCCTCCACCAGGGGTGGATATTGGTAATATAAGAGTGAACAGAGGCGCCAGCAGGATAAAAGGTACTAAAAAGTTTAAAATTCCTCAGGAGGTGGTGGTGGACTCACCTCCTTGAAGTAGACAAGATACTGTCAGTTTTTTAACAACAACAAGTTTATTTATATACTCCAGACAACCATGCAACACGTTTCGCAGGTATATTCCTGCTTCCTCAGGCAATAACAAATAGGAGTACACACAGTACAGTCTCAAGGTCACGATAAGCGCCTCTGTGAGAGGCATATGTCCAGTGCATATGTTGGTCATCGCAATATTGCACGCCATTACTGTTGCGCACCCGATCAAGCACATGCGATTGAAATTTTCTAGCATGTCCAATCGATGCTTTTGACTGACTTCTGCCTAAAATCCATCAAAACATTGATCAGGCAAACATGTTGCAGCAACGATTTTCATCTGATTTAATAAAATTATGCAATTGGATGGTCAACTGCAAGATGTAGAGAAAGAAGCTAGTTCTTAGGTTATCATTACTTGTTCAGAAATAGGCAGTGTCAGGGAAGCTGGAACTGCCTTAAAGCAAATCTGTGTAGGGATTTGAATGGTAACAGGTGGAAATGGGGTATACTTTTCAATCTTTTCCCTTTCACAGAACAGGTTGATCTCACTAATGGTGCCCCCTTCTGAACCTGGGTGAGTCTCATTGTTTGGTTGGACTTCATGTTTCAGAGGCCAAGCCATGTCCCTTCCTGGCGCTGCCACAACCACTCCCACTCTGTACCATGCTGACCTGTTCTGTGCAAGAGGTGTGCAGCCTTCCTCTGATGTAGTAAAGGATGGGTGGCTATACTGCCTTATTCTGATATATTTGACCTACTGTAACAATGCTTTATGTACTGCTGGTCTTTCTTGGCATCACAGTACTGTAAGTGAATGCACAAACTATTCACAAATGTTTCTAATGCTGTCCCTATATGCTGTCATTTGCAGTAGCTGTACCAGTTGATTGGCACAGTGGCAAAGCGTACAGCACTCTTGCCTTGCCACAGGTGCCACAGCATTATAGGCCACAATGGACACTATTAGAAGTGAGTAATGACTCTGATTTGTGAATGTGCGTGCTATAAAAGCATGGTAAAAAAAATCAAAGCTTCACTCTTCCAGTGTATGAATCCGTTAATAAGGACAAACACTGAAATTATCTTGGTAGAGGAAGCCTGTTATATGCATCACTGGCTCAACAGGTCATGCTCATTTTGAAGTTTCTGCACAACAACACACTTAAGCTGAGAATTACTGCTTCAAGGGGAATGGGCACGTAGGTATATTTTGTACTTTGTAAGGAATTGCAAAAAAGTAAATACGCCCGAGGTCTCACAGCAAGAAGTAAGTTAGTAAATGATGCAAGTTAAATGATTATCTGGAGCTAATTCATATGTTTCTAAACAGCCAATTTACTAAATTATTATCAAGAGGCAAGAATACAGCCTGAACTTGCAACCAGGGCTTCATAGTCAGGAGGCAGCAGGATAAGACTGGAACATAAAGAGTAGATATAGATAAGCGAAGGTAAGCGAACAGCACATGTTCATCAAAGACATAGACATGCAAATCATGTGACAAATGTACCTGCTAACAGTCCCTAATCTCTAAATACCATACAAGTTTTTAAATACTGTATCTGTTCCTGTACATTCTAAGATAATAAAGGTCCTTGTGGTTTTTGTTGTTGTTGTTGTTTTGTTGTTATTATAATGTAAAAACTAATTCAGTTTTATGATTTTCTGATTGTTCATGCCAAGACCGTGGCCTATATGCAATTAACTTTTTCTCCTGAGTTTTCTCCTGATGATGATATTTTCACAACAATAAAATGCCTTTTACACCATCAGCAAGCAAAAAAACACTCAAAATAATTTTGCCAGTACTTTTTCACCTACTTTTGGGTACTTTTTCAATTGCAAAGTCCTGAAAAGTTATTTTAAAAAGAAAATGAAAAATTAACTCCTAGGAGAAAACCCAGGAGAAAAGTGAATTGCATATGGGCTTGTAAGTCTTATCCCTTATATAAACAACATACATAGCTTTGATTACCATATATTGATGATTGTGATAGCAACTACACAACTACTAGTTTCAACAATTTCAGTGAATTGCATATGGGACAAGATCTTTAGTGCTTTAGTGTTTTCCTTTTAACCTGCTGGGCGTTTCGATTGTGCGGCTGCGCATAGTTTTTAATACCTAATTTTTTTTTTAAATCATGTAGCTAGCCTAACGCTAGCTACATGATACCCCCCTCCCTGCCGTATCCCTCCCACCCCTCTGATCGCCGCCAGCGCCTATGCCCGTCAGGAAATCCCGTTCTGAACGGGATTT
The DNA here is from genome assembly GCF_040937935.1 of Hyperolius riggenbachi. NCBI lineage: Eukaryota > Metazoa > Chordata > Amphibia > Anura > Hyperoliidae > Hyperolius > Hyperolius riggenbachi. The sequence continues at coordinate 136,800,412 of NC_090650.1, read as the reverse complement.
CCTTGAGGGCTTCCCCGTCGCCATGGCGATGAGCGGAGTGATATCATCGACGTCGTGATGTCACGGGGACTCCCGATCCACCCCAAAGTGCAGCCTGGCGGCGACTGGCCAGGCTGCGCACGGGGTCGGTGGGGGGGGCCTCTTTCGCGTCGGGTAGCGGGGGATCGGCAGCGAGCGGCGGTGATCGGGTAGGACACTCAGCAAGCAAAGTTCTTGCTGCGTGTTTTTAAAAAAAAAATATTAAAATCGGCCCAGCAGGGCCTGAGCAGTGGCCTCCGGCGTCTCTGGACGAGCCTAGCTCGTCCAGAACGCTAGGGAGGTTAACAAACTGAGTATGAGTAATTACAATTTACCTCACCACCCACTTCCTGTGAACTATAAGTCTACCTCCTTACTAAAGGGCAAATGGTTACTATTATGATTATGATGTAGGGTTGATGGAAAATATTATCAGACGTTTATTGTTCTTCCTATATTGGGTGTCACATGGTTGACATGTCAACTGGAATAAACTAGCAAATGTCTTTTTCAGGAGAATCTTGCATTTCTTTGGGAAATATTTTCTTCCAAGAATTGTTTAATTTTACAAGCATTTTATCAGGAAAAATTAAGCATAAATGCAAAGTTACATTTTTTCATGTTTCACTCTACCTAATTTTCACATGACAAGTGTCTGCCACAGTTGTAAAACACTTCAAAATACATTATTTGGCTCGACTAGATTAAAATGATACTATACCTGCCATATTTAATCCCTAGTTTGGCATGTTGTGTACCATTATCCACAGTCTGTACGTCTGTAGTGACTGGTTGCGTCTGTAGTGACAAGCACATAGTTTGCGACCCCAATCTGTACAGTATTGGGGTCGCAAACTATGTGCTTGTCACTACTAGACAACAGTGTAGTGATGCATCTATACAGAATTGAATCTCCGAAACCATCACTGTAGAAATTGCATCTGATCACTACAGGCAGAAGCCATTACAGATGTCAATGTAACTTTAAGCGAAGTATAGGTGACACAAGGGGTTAATTAGTTAACCACAGGGGGAAAACACTTCATTATTTAATGGGACATTGTCACTTTAAACTTTTTTTCTTTAACTTTCAATGAATGATTGCTGCTATACAGCAATTATTCACTTTGAAATTGGTGCATGAAATCGCACCTTCATGTGAGTGCATGCGTGGGATTGACGGGGGCACGTAAGCATGTGTGGGAGTGTGCATGCACATGCACAAGTGTGCGGCGATCTGTTTAAGTGGCGGTAGAGAGACAAATTAGTACATAAGAGTAAGCTTCTAAGAACAGGAAGTGGTTAAATAAAGAATACTGTGCTCCCATCATACTCAGGCCACTTACAATAACATGCTGATAGGAGCTCTATACTCTCCTCTGCATATGAGTTTTTGCAATGATAAGCAACATGGTAGCAGAATGGCAGAGTTAGGATCCTAGGTCTGAATCTTGGCCAGGACACTATCTGCTTGGAGTATGTATGGTGTTAGTGTGTGTGTGTGTGTGTGTGTGTTTATTCCCACATCCCAAAGTATACAGGCAAGATAACTGGTTCCAGCAAACAAGCCCCCCTCCACCCCGACAGGCCCAGGACCATGGTAGAGCTTACATAGTGAGATCCTCTGAGGTACACTTAATTAGTTGACTATGGACTTTGTAGAGCACTATGGAAGGTGCTAGTGATACATACACAATAACTATAATAGAATGGGGCATTGCCTGCCTTGTTTTGGTGACTCTGAATCACAGGATGTCAGCAGACCTTATGCCTGGTAGTCACCATGCAATTTCCCGTCAGATCAATGAGTCAAATAGATAATTTCCAACAGGTCCGATCAAATTTCCGATCGATCTTCCGATCACTTCTGTACAAAATTGATCAGAAAAACCTAATTGAACCTGTCGGATATTATCAATTCGACCAGTCGATCTGATGAGAAATTGCATGGTGTGTACCAGGCATTACATGGGGTGAACTAATTAGCAGCAGGGAGTAAAATTCTCTTTATCATCATCTAGCAGCATCATGAGAGAAGCATTTCACTGCACACAGTAGCAAATTTAAGGCCTGAGGCCCATTGCACACCTGCATACTGTGTCGCACTGCTGCACTCTTCCTCCACGATTCCCGGCCAGAAGTATGCCAACTGCCGCTATGACAAGTCAAAGGCTGCAGCGCATTACCGCATGATCCATGCCTACCTACATTATGCAGTAATGCAAGTCAAAGGGCGATGCAGGCAGTGTGCACAACAGGGAGCGCGGTGCGATGCGGCACACATGCACGGAACATAAAGAATCCCAGTGACTTACTTCCAGCCCAGCAATGAGTGCATCACTAGCCGAGGGGTTGCGCTAAGCATATAATCCTGTTGCCGCACCGTGGTCATATGAAGGCTGATTTCTGTGGTGCGATGTGGTTCCGTTAATATTAGGTGTGCAACCAGCCTAAAGGATACTTGAATATATAAATGAATCATTTTTTTCCCAAGGTATGGTATAATAAAACAATGAGTCTAATGGGAATATTTATCATTTTCATATAAATATCTCAATTAATATAGCTGACTAAAAAATAGATTACTAAATACATTTTTCAGATACCATTTATATTTTTCCCAAAATGATAGTTAAAGAGGAACTCCAGTGAAAATAACATAATAAGTGCTTCATTTTTTGCAATAATTATGTATAACGGATTTAGTCAGTGTTTGCCCATTGTAAAATCTTTCCTCTCCCTGATTTACATGCAGACATTTATCACATGGTGGTGTTTTTACTGCTGGCAGGTGATGTCAGTGGAAGGAGATGCTGCTTGCTTTTTTTGGCAGTTGGAAACAGCTGTTATTTCCCACAATGCAACAAGGCTCCCACAGTGGGAGGGGTTTCACCCCAATGTCAGCCATACAGACCGCCCTGATGATCCGTTTGTGAAAAGGAAAAGATTTTTCATGGGAAAGGGGGTATAAGCTACTAATTCGGATGAAGTTCAATTCATGGTTACAGTTTCTCTTTAAACTGGTATGTAAGACAATTATTTCCATCACACTTCACCGGTTAATGTAAGGCCCGGTTCACATTAGCGGTTGTTTGCCAAACGGACCGGATGACCTGACCGGATCCGGACCGGATCCGGATCGGAACCGTACGGTTCTGATCCGGATCCGATCCGGATCCGGTCAGGTTGCATCAGGTGGTAATCAGGATGCGATCCGGATCCGTTTGGCAAAGTAACGTAAAAAAAAAAATGTTGGGGTCTGGGAGGTCAGCAGAAGGGGGACCTGTGGAATCAGGCCCTCTGCTGTTTAGCACTCACCTCCACCTCCGACATGCTGCCAACATCCTGCCAACACCTCCAGCTCGTGCTGCTCCACTCCGAAATGCTTGCCCATGTGTCCCCAGCCAATATCGCCGCAACAATCCGCATAGGAAGTGGGGTAGAACATCCGGATTTCTCAGCCAGTGTGTTGTGCGGCCTCCGGTTCCCATTTGTTTGTATTGGCCGGATGGTGCAGTCCGGCTCCGCCCCGGATACGGCTGCCGGAGGGGCCGGATGAAAAAATAGCGCATGTTGGAACGGAGGCCGGAGTCCGGATCCGGCCCGGATCCGGTCCGGCTCCGGTTCTGCAGAACGGACCCATGTGAACGGACGCATAGGCTTTAATTGCTATGCCGTGCGTCCGTTCCGTCCGTTCTGCAGGCGGTGCGGCTCCGGCACGGCGATTCCGGAGGGCCACCGCAAGTGTGAACCGGGCCTTAGGCCTTCAAATATAAGGGAATCATTTATGTTGTTGAGGAATTGCTTATAGAAAAGTATAAGTCCAGACTGCAATAATAAAGGGGTTATAGAAGAGTGGGGTGAGAAAAAGTCATTACTGTCAAGAGTCTCTATGAGAGTAAATTCAATACACTCTCACATGTAAATACTTAAACAGTATCTATAAAATTGGTCAGTTGAAGTTGTAAAACAATTCACTCTATCTACTCCATAGTTTATAATAAGCAATGACTCATTTACTTTCTCTACTTTGCAAGGCAATATTAATCCTGTAGTATGCACCTGCAACCAACACTGAATTATTGTACTCTTTTGTCATATAAATGTGTTTATTTATATACTATGTCTGAAAACTAAGTGGTTTTTGTAATATTTCAGATTCAGACTATTTAATACAGTCACTATTTTCCCCATCAGAAACTCATGAATATACCGTAATCAGTACTAATCACTACTGTTTATATGCTGTAAAGATTTCAGCATATGGTAGTTCTTTTAAATGCCTACAAAAAGCTGTTAGTATAGTATAACCCATGGCAACCTAACTGTTTTCTGCAACTCAATTGAAATGTGATATAAAACAAGCATCTAACTATAGGCAGCATAAGAGCCCTATGATTGCAGGTAAGTTTGATAACTACATTAACATGCAAGCATAGGGGACAGAAAGTCTGGCACTGCCATAGAAACAGAAATTTGTTAATTCAACAAGATGTTTGTGTATAGTGTACTCCACAGTACATAAATGGTTTCCTACCTGGATGCCCTGAGGAATGGTGAGACAGTGGGTGCCCAGTAATTGAAAGCCTGACGGCCATTTTGTGCGGTGACTCACTTCTTTCAAGGCACTTTATTTATTTATTTATATACTTTAGATATTTTATATTTATTTTTTGGAGTACACAATGTTTCTGTAGCAGAACTGGTTTCTGTTCCCAATGCTTAGGGCTGTGGAGTCGGAGTTGGAGTCGATGAGTCGGAGCAATTTTGGTTACCCGGAGTCGGAGTTGGAGTCAGTGATTTCATAAACTGAGGAGTCGGATGATTTTTGAACAAAATCCACAGCCCTGGTAAGTATTAGACTAAGGAGTCGGAGTCAAGAAGTCGGAGTCGGCGCTATTTTGGGTACCTGGAGTCGGAGTCGGTGGTTTCATAAACTGGGGAGTCAGAGTCGGAAGATTTTTGTACCGACTCCATAGCCCTGTCAATGCTTGCATGTAGTCTACTCATTGTCACAAACATGCTACCCATGAGAACCTTTCTCCAGTTTTCACTCAACTGGCCAGGGCTTTCTGCAGTGCTGCCTCCACCTATTCTAACCCACAGATCAAGAACTGGCAGGTGCATATTAGGGATACAATCATTAGTCATAATGTATTACCTATTTTGCTTCAAGAAAGTAATCTGGAAAATGATTTTGCTAAAAAAAACAGCTGTAATAAACTTAATGCAGCATTCCAAAAATCTACAACCTTATCAAAGTGCAAAAAAAACCATGTCCCAAACGTATAACAGATATTAATATGCATATTTTGACTGTTCTGATAAAAATCTGATAAAAATCTTAAACAGGAACTGTCGCAAAAATATTAAAATTTAAAAAATACAAATAAGTACATTTCTCCCAGAGTAAAATGAGCCTGAGATTTTCGTGACAGTTCCTCTTTAACCCCACCCTTTACTCCTCCTGGTTTTCTTGTGAACTGTAGCTTTACAAAGATTTAAAGGACACCTGAAATGAGAGGGATATGGAGGCGACCATATCTATTTCCTTTAAACAATACCAGTTGCCTGGCAGTCCTGCTAATCTCTTTGGCTGCAGTCATGTCTGAATCAGACACCTGAAACACGCATGCATCTAATCCAGATAGACTTCAAGTCAGAGACACCAGATCTGAATACTTGTTCATGGTCGATGGCTAAGGGTATTATAGACAGGGACTCAGCAGGACAGCCAGGCAATCTGCATTGTTTAAAAGGAAATCAATATGTCAGCCTTCATATTCCTCTCAGTTCAGGTGTGCTTTAAAATTGAACAGTAAAACCATAATTTAGCCTGGCCTACAAAAAAGTTTTTGTAGGCAAGGTGTATCCATTGTTATGTATCTGTGGAACCAGAAATGTTTAAGTTTAATTATATCTTTTATTGGCTCTAACTAAATAGCTAAAAATCAGTGAGGCTGCAAGAAAGTTGATTTTATCTTTGTACATCAACAGCATTAGAGGGATTGATTATGCACCCTGCAACTTTTCAAATGAATGGACAGCGGCGGTCAATCCATGAAGCAACATGTAGCTTCCAGGGTTACTTTACATGTCCCCCTGCGAGAGTGAAAAACTCCTTTTTTTGCACCTCACGTTTATTGTTTTATTAGAAGAATATATCTTCCAATACATTTAAAGAGATGAGCATGATAGGCACCTTATCTTTCTCAGGTTCTCGGAGAGTCCCGCTGGATGGGTTTTTTTTTATACATCTGGCATTTTCCAGGGAAAAGTTTAACCAGTTTCTAGTTTGAGTAAAGTACATCTACGCCCCTTGAGACTTCATCTTAGCCTCAGGGGTGTAGATATGCGTACTCCACTGCGATCGCCTGACACTTTCTCTACACCATCTGTTACTACACTGATTAAAGTGAACCTCCAGACTAAAAATCGACTCAGCAGCACTGGAAAGGCCTGGTGTTTCTTTAACAGTTTCACAGCATCAGAACTTTGTTTCTCTTATACAAGCTTCATTTTTAGCTGCACATAAGAAAACTGCCCGGGCATTTTTCCTCTGATGCTGTGCAAAGCATGATGGGATTTCTGATGTTGTTGTTCTCATTCTGCTGTTTTGGTGCAATTTTTTTTTTTTACACTTTGCATTTGAGATTTGAAGCCTAGTGTGTGCAGCTGAGAGGGGTAATCAGGACACAGGACAGTTGGAACTGCGTCTCCCGCTCCGTGTCACCTCCTATCAACCAAAAAAATGGCTGCCCCCATGACAAAGATGGCAGCCCCCATGAATCACAAACATTTGCCTGTTCTTTTAAAACGGGGTGGGTAAGAGATTATATTACCTATCTATTCTAATTAACATAACTGATGTAACTTGGTGACAGTATGTTTGTTTAGGCTGAAGTTCCCCTTTAATGAATGGGGACAGGTGTGTTCCCAAAGCCGATCAAAGTGCCTGTAATCAATGATCACTAGGATCAGTGAGATGCCGATGATTATTAACAAGGTGAAAGTAAAAACACATACACATTACTTCCTGTGTACTGTTCGCAATACACAGGAATAAAGAGGGGTGACATCTAGTGGCCAAATAGTTAAAATACACCTACATACATTAAATTAAATAAATTAAAAATAAATAAAAACCCCATTATTTAAACCCCTTACCACCCCCCAGTTACCAAAATAAAACACTTGTTAAAAAAGGTGACATTTATACAAATATAAATAAACTAAGTATATAAATACATAGTTACCTTAGGGACTCAACTTTTTTTTATATGTATGTCATAAGGATATAGTACGGTTATTTTTGCAACTAAGGGCTAGTAATTAGTGATATACAGTAAGATGCGAAAGTTTGGGCAACATTGTTAATCGTCATGATTTTCCTGTATAAATCATTGGTTGTTACGATAAAAAATGTCAGTTAAATATATCATCAAGGAGACACACACAGTGATATTTGAGAAGTGAAATGAAGTTTATTGGGTTTACAGAAAGTGTGCAATAATTGTTTAAACAAAATTAGGCAGGTGCATAAATTTGGGCACCACAAAAAAGAAATGAAAACAATATTTAGTAGATCCTCCTTCTGCAGAAATTATAGCCTCTAAATGCTTCCTGTAGATAGCAATGAGAGTCTGGATTCTGGTTGAAGGTATTTTGGACCATTCCTCTTTACAAAACATCATTCAGGTTTGATGGCTTCCGAGCATGGACAGCTCTTTTTAACTCACACCATAGATTTTCAAGTATATTCAGGTCTGGGGACTGAAATGGCCATTCCAGAACATTGTACTTGTTCCTCTGCATGAATGCCTTAGTGGATTTTTAGCAGTATTTAGGGTCGTTATTTTGTTGAAAGATACAGCCCTGGTACAGCTTCAGCTTTGTCACTCATTCCTGGACATTGGTCTCCATAATCTGCTGATACTGAGTGGAATTCATGCGTCCCTCAGCTTTGAAAAGATTCCCAGTTCCTGCACTGGCCACACATTCCCACAGCATGATGGAACCACCACCATATTTTACTGTAGGTAGCAGGTGTTTTTCTTGGAATGCTATGTTGTAGGTCTTTGGTGCTGGTCTGTGTGTTGACTCTGACTGTTCTCACCATTCCTTGCTTCTGTTTATCTGAGATTTTTCTTGGTCTGCCACTTCGAGTCTTAAAGGGATACTGTAGGGGGGTCGGGGGAAAATGAGTTGAACTTACCCGGGGCTTCTAATGGTCCTCCGCAGACATTCTGTGCCCGTGCAGCCACTCCCCAATGCTCCGGCCCCGCCTCTGGCTCACTTCTGGAATTTCAGACTTTAAAGTCTGAAAACCACTGCGCCTGCGTTGCCATGTCCTCGTTCCCACTAACGTCACCAGGAGCGTACTGCGCAGGCCCAATATGGTCTGTGTCTGTGCAGTACGCTCCTGGTGACATCAGCGGGAGCGAGGACACGGCAACGCAGGAGGAGTGGTTTTCAGACTTTAAAGTCTGAAATTCCAGAAGTGAACCGGAGGCTGGGCCGGAGCATCGGTGAGTGGCTGCATGGGCACAGGATGTCTGCGCGGGACCATTAGAAGCCCCGGGTAAGTTCAACTCATTTTCTCCGACCCCCCTACAGTATCCCTTTAACTTGAACTGAGCCTGTGGTCTTCCATGTTCCTAACTGTGGAAATAGACAGCTGAAATCTCTGAGAATGTTTTCTGTATCCTTCCCCTAAACCATGATGGTGAACAATCTTTGTCTTCACATCATTTGGGAGTTGTTTTGACACCCCCATGTTGCTACTCTTCAGGGAAAATGAGGAAGGAAACTTTGAATTGACCCCTTTAAATACTCATAATTGGATTCAACTATGTAGGTCCGGGGTCACTGAGCTTACCAAGCAAATTTGAGTTCCAATAATTAGTTCTAAAGGTTTTGGAATCAAGAAAATGACAACAGTGCCCACATTTATTCACCTACCTAATTTTATTTAAACAATTATTGTGCACGTTCTATAAATCCAATAAACTTCATTTCACTTCTCAAATATCACTGTATGTGTCCCCATATGATATATTTAACTGACATTTTTTATCGTAACAACCAATGATTTATACAGGAAAATTATGACGATTAACAAGGTTACCCAAACTTTCTCATCCCACTGTACTATAAACGAACACAAAACTGAGAAAAATAGACTTTAACCATTTTATCCACCACTACAGTATATCTACGTCATCTGTGACTTCATCTAAGCCACGAGGATGTAGATATACGTCTTGTAGCAGAAACAGTGCTGTGCAGGATTGGGCTTGCTTCTGTGCACATTTCTGGCACTATCTGATGCAGCACTAATTGGTGAATATATGTTCCTTGGGTGATGTCACAGCACAACGCAATAAAGGTACCACTGCCAGTAATCCTCCTCCCATGTCCACGCAGGCAAGGACAGGGCGCTCCAACGATCTCATGGTGTTGTCGGACATGCGGACATTCTTTAGTCCAATGCCTTGACTTTGCGCTTCCAGATCCACTCTCCACCAACGCCTGGACCAGCAGGTAGCCGGCTACCTGGCCTTAAGTGTGGATGTAGACACTGTGAGCAGAGATGAACCCTTGGACTACTGGTTGCGCAGGCTTGACCTGTGGCCAGAGCTGTCCCAATTTGCCATCCAACTTCTGTCTTGCCCTGCCTCAAGCGTCCTGTCAGAAAGGACCTTCAGCGCAGCTGGAGGCATTGTCACTGAGAAGAGAAGTTGCCTAAGTCACAAAAATGTTCAGTACCTCACCTTTATCAATGAATGAGGCATGGATCCTGGAGGGCTACTGCCCGCCCAAAGACTAAGTCAGTCCCCACACACAGCATCTCTGCCTGCACGCCGTGTGACTGGCTGCCTGCCCCAAGACTAAGTCGCTTCCCACGCAGCACATCTGCCTGCAGGCCACTTGACTGTCTTCTCCGCCACCACCAACAGGGTCCAGGACTCCAGGCTGATTCCTGAATTTACTATAATATTTTTTCTGGTGCGTGTACATGCCTGCCTAATTTTTCTGGCTGCACTGCGGCTGCAACAACAAAACAAAAGGCATGTACATGTGCCCATTCCCCTTCGTGATCATTACTTTGCCGCGGTGAAGAGGCTTGCGTATCACAATGAAGCAATGACCGCCGGCTATATGAGTGTCTCGGGGGGTGGCACACCAAAGATAATAAGGTTGTTGCTTCATTGTGGACAGACCAATTTTGATCAGCTGGACAGTCACTGTTGTTCTATCATTGAGCTACCACAGCCCGGCGACCATATGGGCTTGAAAAGTACCACGGCCTGCACTCTGGCCATGGTGCGCACCAGTCCAGCACGGTTGTCACTACGCAAACAGCTGTTTGCGGTGTGTTACACAGTGAGTTTGGTGTGTCAGTGTGAAGCAGTATTCTAATTACACTCCCTGATTAAACACATGCAAAATGTTTTAAAGCACTTTAGGCCTGCAATTTAGCATTCATTGTGATTTCCGCCCTTAAAACGCTGCTTTACGTCCAATCCAGATTTTTCCCCGGGACTTTTGGCGTGTATCCCACTCCGCCATGCCCCCCTCCAGGTTTTAGACCCCTTGAAACATCTTTTCCATCACTTTTGTGGCCAGCATACATTTTTCTAGTTTTCCAAGTTCACTTCGCCACTGAAGTCTATTGCGGTTCGCGGAAGTTCGCAGACAGCTACTGTTAATTCAGACAAACCGTTAATTTCTGTTTTTATTTACCGTATTTATTTATTTATTTTGATAGGTGATGGGCATTAGGTTGATCCTGTTTTATTCTGATCTTATTTTGCCTACCCACCCTTATTTATATGTTTATTTAATTACCAATATTTAGTTAGTGGCCCATCAAATAGTAAAGACTGTTTTGTTTTTTTTGTGATTCTTCTGCTTCTAATGCACATCCTGAGCTTTCCAAAGAAAACAACCAAAAAGCATTTCCTTTGAAATGAGGAGTCCTTGTTGTTAGTGCCGCAGGCGGCATTCCCCACAGAAAGCAGAATGTCAGTTGTCTCTTCTCACTGTTCTCTGTTAACAACTGCATTGTAAATTGACATGTTTCTGTTTTTTAGAAACTTTTGTGCTTACAATCAACTTTAACTAAAAAATATCATAATACTGTGTTCTTTTTATTCCTTTACTAAATAAAATGTATATACAGTATAATCTGCCAAATGGTAGAAAAGGAGAATCCCCTTTTGACCCATATAGTTCTCTAGATTGCCAAAATAATTTACAAAAACATCAATCCGTAATACTGCCAAAGTCTAAAGAATCCTTTGTGGCTTAAAGGATAAGTTCAATTTATCACATTAAAGGACCAATGAAGAGGCTTGGGAATTGGCTGAGCTAAGATTGCCTTAAAGAGGAACTCCAGTGAAAATAATGTAATAAAAAAGTGCTTCATTTTTACAATTATTATGTATAAATGATTTAGTCAGTGTTTGCTCATTGTAAAATCTTTCCTCTCCCCGATTCACATTCTGACATGTATTACATGGTGACATTGTTACTGTGGGCAGGTTATGTAGCTGCTCCTAGCTGTTTTGGCTGTTAGAGACAGCTATAAACAGCCATTTCCTGTCTGTGAACATTGTTACATTGTGGCAGTTTGCCCAGAGTACCGCGGTACTGAGAGCTTCTTGTGGGAGGGGTTTCACCACAATGTCAGTCATACAGCGCCCCCTGATGGTCTGTTTGTGAAATGCAATAGATTTGCCATGTAAAAGGGGGTATCAGCTACTGATTGGGATAAAGTTAAATTCTTGGTCGGAGTTTCTCTTTAAGCCAGTGATGGCTAACCTTGGCACTCCAGCTGTGGTGGAACTACAAGTCCCATGAGGCATTGCAATACTCTGACAGCTCTAAGCATAACTTGGGGAGGCAGTCGCATGATGGGATTTGTAGTTTTCTCACAGCTGGAGTGCCCTAAGCTAAGGTTTGCATGTTTGTTCATCTTCAGGCTAGTACCTGTAACGATTGACCATGCAGATCGTGGTCGTAACAAGACCCAGACTGACAGATCCACGACTTCTGCATGGTCAACCGTTAGGTTTAAACAAAACCAGAAGATCACACTGAAATACAAACGTCTGTACAACGGAGTAGAAATGATAAATGTGTTTATTTAAACATGTTTATTAACAACTATGCAATGTGTACTAACACAGATCACCAAACACATACAATCTATATACAACCTACACGTGGTGCACCACAGCTAACTGAACCTATTAGTCTATCTATACAGAATATATACAAAACATACAATGATGCATATCACACACTATTTACAGGAGCATATATCCAAATCAGCATACCAGAGAATAGTCAGACAGGCAGTAATCAAACCAGACAATCAGAATGAATGAGAAGTACCAATACAGAAGGCAAGAGAATAGTCGGACAAGCAAGGGTCAATATACCCGGAGTTCAAAATACAGGAGTGATGGCCAGAGTCACAACACTGCAGGGAACCAAACAAAATGATCTAGCAATGTGCTGCTAGGAAGTTCGGCCTTAAAGAGGAACTCCAGTGAAAATAATGTAGTAAAAAAAGTGCTTCATTTTTTACCATAATGATGTATAAATGATTTAGTCAGTGTTTGCTCATTGTAAAATCTTTCCTCTCCCCGATTTACATTCTGACATTTATTACATGGTGACATTTTTACTGTGGGCAGGTTATGTAGCTGCTCCTAGCTGTTTTGGCTGTTAGAGAAAGCTGTAAACAGCTAATTCCTGTCTGTGAACATTGTTACATTGTGGCAGTTTGCCCAGAGTACCGCGGTACTCAGAGCTTCTTGTGGGAGGGGTTTCACCACAATATCAGTCATACAGCGCCTCCTGATGGTCTGTTTGTGAAAAGCATTATATTTCTCATGTAAAAGGTGGTATCAGCTACTGATTGGGATAAAGTTCAATTCTAGGTTGGAGTTTCTCTTTAAGTAGCAGCAGATTGATCAGGTGATCTTTCAGGAAGTTCCTATAGTTCCATCTGCTGGTGATGCGGGAAACTGCAAAGTTCTCAGCAACACGGGAGACACCTGCTGGCTGATCGTGGAAGTCCACAGCACAGTTCATCAGAAAAGCCACCAGCAGCATAACAGAGACACCGATCATAACAGTACCATCCAGGTAGCAATTATTATGCTAATATCATACAATATATTCCACATTAATACAGGATGCTGCAAAGGAGGGAGGGACTCAGGGATAGTGAGAAAGTGTACATTGTGATGGATTGTAAGCTATTTGTCCTGACTCCCGATAAGACCATGGAAGAGACATCTTATATTGTGCAAAATTTTGGACAGTGAAGTACAAAGCTTTTAGCTTTAAGAACTCCACTAGGATATAAGAACTTTCATCATTTACTGTTATTTGATGAAAGGCTAAGCAGTGAGCACTGCAAATGTCAATCAGAGTCAAGTTCACAGCACATTACTACTAGCGAGGAGGAATCTGCACAAATGAGGATAGTTATCTCTGCAGGGCTATTCTCTGAAAGCAGAGATTGCTTTACTTGATCTTACTGAACTGATTCCGCTCTCTGACCTACCAACATTTACTTTGAAGGAAACAGCATGAATAATTTGCCTGATGCAATTACCTGCAACTTTTAATGATTACACGTGCTTTATCTTTCCCCCCTATTTCTAATCAGAATGATAAAGGGCTTAGATTTGGAAAGTTTTATTTTGTAGTCTACTTAAAACTTACCTGAAGTGAGAGTGATATGGAGGCTAACATTTTGTTTCCTTTTGAACAAAACCAGTCCTCTGCTGTAGTGTCTGAATCCTACACCTGCTTGTTCAGAGTCTATGGCTATAAGTATCAGATGCAGAGATCAGCAGGACAATTTGCATTGTTTAAAAGGAGATAGATATGTTAGCGTCCATATCCCTTTCACTATAAGGGTGCTTTAAACACACAGAACCCCTCTCCTCTCCCCTTCCCTGAAATTACTGTCATTAGACCTTGAGAAGGCCTTTGATAGTCTGTCCTGGCAATATATGCCCCATATATATTCTCATTTTGGTATTCAAGGTAAGTTTCTTGACATCGTGGCACACCTACTGTATATTCCGCTCCTTATGCCTCCCCGAAGATCCCTGCTACTACAACAATGCCCTTCCCTACCCTTGGGGAATGAGACAGTGGTGCCCTTAGTGATCATTATTCCCAACCCTTTTCATGCTAGCAATTGAGCCCACTGCCCAAAACATACACCAAGGTATAAATATTAAAGGATATGATATGGGAACCACTTGCAGTAAGCTAAGCCTTTTTGCAGCTGATTTTCTTATTTCAACAGTTAATCCCTGGATAGCGATCCTTAACCTGTACAATAGTTTTCATATTTCTAAAACATTCTTGAGACTATGCAGGCAGAGAAAAAGATGAGAAATGCCGGCACTGCTGTAAACTTCTTGTTTATTCAGAACACATGGAGCAACATCGTGGATTCAAATTTACGCATATTGAGAAGTAACATACCGGTTTGCTGGTAAAGCTGTGCGGTGGGTGGTGGGGGATGAGAGCCTTACGGCCGTTTCGCGCAGATGCGCTTCTACGGAGGCTGCCATTCTTGAGACTATCCCTGAATGTTACTAAACCCCATGCTATCTTTAGCAATTTCTCTCAGAGAGAGGCCAAGTGCATTGATGATACTTTTAATACACATTATAATCTTGTATGTATTTGCTGCTTAGGTGTTTACCTTTGTACTTCTTTATCTGCAATTTATAAACAAAATTATACACTGTTAGCTCTCCTGAAATATATCTCTCCCCCCAGAAGCTCAAAAACCTCACAAACATTTAAATCCCATTCACATTTGCTTACTCTCTCCCTCCTACTCTTACTTGCAGCTGGTGATATATCACCTAACCCTGGGCCACAGTTTGCTGCCGAACAAGCATCCCCTGCTCACCTGCTTCACACACTTTACAGCCCTCTGTCCACAAATAACGTAAACATCCATCCTCGCCCCAACCTTATTTCCATCCATCCCACCCACAAACACATGCTCCCCCTACCCTGCGGTTTCTGGAATGCCAGATCCGTCCGCAATAAACTTACAGTGGTCCACGACAGCTTCCTCTCCAAATCCCTCACCATTCTCGCACTCACTGAGACATAGCTTACCCCCTCTGACTCTGCCGCAGAGGCTGCCCTCTCCTATGGTGGGCTTCACCTCAGTCACACTCCCAGACCAGACAACAGGACCGGGTGAGGGGTGGGTCTGCTCCTCTCCCCATCCTCCACCTTCCGTATCCTCACCCCACCTACCTCCCTACAATTCACATCATTCGAGGCCCACACCATCCACCTCTACCACCCCCTCCCTGCCATTGTTGCGGTCTTATGCCACCCTCCGAGCTCCACACCACAATTTATCGATGACCTTGCCTCCTGGCTCCCACACATCCTCTCCTCTGACCTCCCCACCATCATCCTCGGGGATTTCAATATTCCCATCGATGAACCCCAGAACTCCATTGTGACCCGGCTACTCACCATAGCCAACTCACTTGGCCTAGTACAACACACCAACACCCCCACCCACATTGCAGGTCACACTCTCGACCTTATATTCACTAAATCCACCACCATTGCAGACCTTGAAATCGCACCCTTTCCACCCTCAGACCATCACCTTCTCACCTTCAACCTCCTCGCGAAAGGCACCTCCAAACTACCCGCCCACCCACCTAGTCGATGGCAGTGAGACCTACGCAAGCTCAACCGTAGCGTCCTTGCTGACCCCCTTTGCCTTCTCCTCAACTCTCCCCACCCTAACCTGTTCTAATCTTGCTGCAGCTCAGTATCGCCAAACTCTCATCAGCTCTAGAGAAAGCTGCCGTTTCCTCCCTCTCTGCCACAGATTTAGCCACCCACTTCACCAACAAAATTGTCTCCATCCATCAGGGAATATCCAATCTTCAATCTTCACCTCCCACCCCCTCCCAACCAGCTCCTCCACCACCCTATCCTCCCCTCACATCCTTCACTCCTACTACCACTGTGGAAGTCAACCACCTACTGCAGACTTCCCATACCACTACTTCTCCCCTTGACCCCATCCCTTCTGATTTACTCCAGCCTCACTTTTATGGAATTGGCCCCAATCCTCACTACCCTGTTTAACCTCTCCCTATCCACAGGCCCCTTCCCCTCAGACTTCAAGCAGGCCACTGTACTACCCCTGCTCAAGAAACCCTCCCTCGACCCCTCGCTACCCTCCAACTACCGCCCTATCTCCCTCCTCCCCTTTGCCTCAAAACTCCTTGAGCGTCTGGTTCACAAACGCCTGACCCAGTACCTCAATGCCAACTCACTGCTAGACCCCCTGCAATCTGGATTTCGGCCTGCCCTCTCAACCAAAACTGCTCTCACCAAAGTGGTCAATGACCTTGCCTTAGCTAAAGCTGAAGGTAAATACTCCATTCTCCTCCTCCTTGACCTTTCAGCAGCTTTTGACACAGTAGATCATCCCCTACTCCTCCAGTCCCTCCAGTCTATGGGAATTTACGATCTCGCCCTGACCTGGCTTTCATCCTACCTCTCCAACTGCACCTTCATGACCTCCTTCAATGAGTCCTCATCCACCCCCAACCACCTCTTGGTGGGAGTCCCCCAAGGCTCAGTCCTTGGCCCCCGTACTGTTCTCCTTATACACATCATCCAATGGCAAGGTTATCTCCACAATGGGTTTTAACTATCATCTGTATGCAGATGACACCCAGATCTACCTCTACACCCCTGACATATCCACCACTACCATGGACAAGGTCTCCTCCTGCCTATCAGCCATCTCCTCCTGGATGTCCACTAGGTTCCTGAAACTAAATCTAGACAAAAAGGAATTTATGATCTTCCCACCCCGGCCATCCATGAACCTCCCAGATGTGCATGTTACTGTTAACCACACTACCATTCGCCCTACCTCCCAAGCCCGCTGTCTGGGTGTCACCCTGGACTCCGCACTCTCCTTCACTCCCCACATCCACAACCTCACAAGGTCCTGCAACTTCCACCTTCGTAACATCTGTAAGATTCGCCATTTCCTGACCTCTGCCACCATCAAACTCCTCATCCATGCCCTCATAATTTCCCGCCTTGATTACTGCAATGCCCTTCTGTCTGGTCTCCCTATGACCCGAATAGCCCTACAGCAGTCCAGCATGAATGCGTCAGCCAGAATTATCCACTCCTCCCATCGCTCCACCATGGTGGCTCCCCTCTGTAAATCCCTCCACTGGCTTCCTATCCAGTCCAGAATCAGATTCAAGATACTGTGTCTGACCTACAAATCTATCCACAAAACCTGTCCAACCAACATTTCCAATCTTACTCAGAGGTACACACCTAGCCACTCACTCCGCTCTTCCAATGAACTTCGCCTGACCGCCCCTGCATCACACAGTCCCATGCACGCCTCCAGGAATTCTCAAGAGCTGCTCCAACACCAAGGAACTCCCTACCTCCACCCATTAGGGCAGCCCCCTCCTTCAACATCTTCAAGAAGGCCCTCAAAATTCACCTTTTCACTCTGGCCTACTACTCTTCACAAGTGCTCTAAACCCACAGCTGAACTCTGGTCCCCTACCTTTCATGTCCCTACCTCTCCCTCTAGATTGTAAGCCTTTGGGCATGGTCCTCCTCCTTTTGTGTCCTACCTGATAATGCACCTCCATTACTGTGAACCCATGCTATGCATTTGAGTGAACCTAACTTGCCTAATCTCCATGCTCCCATCCAGTGACTGACTAAGCATTACCTTGTACTCATATTGTGCTGCGTGATCTGGTTTTTCATGTATTCCTGTATTGTCATATTGCTGTATGTCACCCCTACATATTGTCTGTAACTTAAACTAATGTCCAGCGCTGCGTAATATGTTGGCGCTTTATAAATACAATAAATAAATAAATAATAATAAGTAAATAAATATACCACTGCTTAAAAAGCGAATACAAGATCTTACACAATGGAATACTTTTGCCCTCTCGTGGACAGGGCGTATTCGTGCCATTAAGATGACACTACTTCCTTGCCTGGCCTGTAATGTCCAAACTTTACCAGTACCAGAAGCAGCTTTCCGAAATTAACTCTACCATCTTGGACAAACTCCCTATTCATTATAAAACTTGGGACCCCTGGACCAATCGGAGAAGTGCAGACGATGAATCATGGCTGAATACATAAGGGTACCCATTAGCTTGGTTTCTTATATTCTAAATATGTGGAGATGAATCAACAGTATTAACCACTTCACCCCCCAGTGCTAAATTTCTCCGTCCCTCTGCGCACCGCTTCACCCCCAGGGACGGAGAAAGGCGCACTTGTTTGTTTACTGGCTGGGAGTGGGCGGGGAACTCTCGCGCACACTCCAGCCAGCCAGCACAGCAGGTTACTAATTGGATGTTAGGAACAAGCGTTCCTAAATCCAATTAGCCTCGCCGATTGCGAGTAGAATGAAGACGGCTTCAATCAAATGCCGTCTTCATTCAAAACAATGCAAGGTAAACAAACTTGCAGCCCGCGATCGCGCGCCCCCGCGACCCGCGCGCGCGCACACACCCCGGCTCTGCAGTACAATGATTGGTTATGGGGACTCTCCAGTCCCCAATAACCAATCATAGTACATCAGTACAGTAATGGAAGCAGCGCTGAAAGGGAAAAATCGCGCTGGTGTTTCAGGGGTAAAACCCCTCAGTTGTGAAATGGTTAAACTCTGTTTTATCTTTTTCATATCAGTTTGTCTACATGTAATAGCAGCCTCTCAGTCTTGTTGCTTTTTAGTTGATTGAAAAGGGAGGAAAGAGTAAAGTACATCTGAGGACAGATCTATGTAACAGCTGTGCCCACCTAAAGTGGATGTAAAAAAAAGTTAATATGTTGCATAACCTGCAAGGTATAAGACTAAAGCTATCAATTTTTATATCACACTTATGACTTCTGCTAGACTAGCAAGGTAATATCATAATATATAGAAATACTAATTAAATAAATAAACATTATCCTCTCAATAACCTATCTAAACTCACTTGATTGCTTTGATTGTACTATTACTATAAGCGCTTTGAGTCCTATGGGAGAAAAGCGCTATAGAAATGTTATTGTATATTGTATTGTATTGTATATATTAGGGCCCTTTTCCACTAGCGCGATTGTGATTGCTGAATCGCAAAATCGCAAATTGCTAGTGATTTTTAAATCGCTAGAGTTGTTACTTTATCATAGAAATCACGAGAAGTATTTTCAACTACAGTGATTCGATTTTGAAATCGCTAATCGCAAATCGCAATCACTTGCTGGAGCGATTTTTACAATGATAATGCAATGCAAATGAAAATCGCATAACAGAATTAATGAAAAATCGCAATTGCAATCGCTGGCGTTTGTGATTTGTGATTGCAATTGCTAGTGGAAAAGGGCCCTTACTGGCAGGTCTGATTTACATCTCCAGAACCTATAGGTACAAAAAAACCTTAGTGAACTAAACCCAAAGCAGGATCATGCACAAGACAACCTAGGCAGATGCCTGTGGCCCAGTAGGTGTCAAGGGACCAAGCTACCTACTTCTCTGACCATTCTCTCACCTCAGATTACCAAAATACCAGGAGGACCAAAGCTACTACCTAGCCTTAGGTCCTATTTCATCTTAATCCATCTCTGACTAAACCCCGCCTATTAATCCCTCGAGGACCACAGGCTTACACCCCCCTAGAGACCAGGCCATTTTTTACAATTCAGCATTCAGCAGCTTTAACAGTTTGCTGCACAGCCATGCAACTTAGCACACAAATGAACCTTGCCTGCTTTTCTTGCCACCAACAGAGTGTTGTGATAATTCAGCTTAAAGTCCATGCCCTATCACATAGAGCCATATCAATCCCTGCCATGCACTGAAGAGGACTAAATGTCCGAAACAGGCTGTCTGCATGTGTGGTTGGTATGGCTCTGTAAAATTTAAAGCTATAGGCTTGCTATACACCAGTGGTTCTGGATGCAAGCTTGGCTTCTGGGGTATAAAGAGATAATTTGCATATTCAGTAGCGGTGCATTTGTGGGTTACCAAAGATGTTCACTTTAAAGGGAACCTAAACTGAGAGGGAGATGTATGTTTCCTTTTAAACAATACCAGTTGCCTGTTAGTCCTGCTGATCTCTTTGGCTGCAGTAGTGGCTGAAACAGACCTGAAACAAGCATGCAGCTAATCCAGTCTGACTTCAGTCAGAGCACCTGATCTGCATGCTTGTTGAGGGGCTGTGGCTGAAAGTATTAGAGACACAGGATCAGCAGGAGAGTCAGACAACTGGTATTATTTTAAAAGGAAAAACCCATATCCTTTTCAGTTTAGGTTCCCTTTAAGCTGAATTATCACAAAATTCTTCTGTTTTAAGAAGGCAAACCACACTTAGCATTGCATTTTAGTAGGGGGGCTGTTTGGTCTCTTTAAGTTCCCTATACCTTCCTTTGGTTTTGAGTCACACCGTGCTGTTGGTCACTGTGTTGCACTTTATATTGCATCACATTGGCCTCGATTCATAAAAGTGCTGTCGGGAAGGTAACGTCGAGCGGGGAAACACCGCTGTCGGTATTTCCGCCTTCAGGGTGGTAATTCATAAAAATTTTGCTACTTGTGACAGGCGTGCGGAGATATTCCACTGTAGGCAGGCGTTAGGCTGTCGGGAGACATGCGGAAACAGGAGAAGCAGGCGGAATCCCTCCGTGCGGTGTTCTCTCTGCAGCTGCTTGGGAGGTCTGTCCCATTCACTGCAACGGATTCCGCACGCTTCTCGCCACATCAGAGGTAGCGGTAATACCCGTCCGCATACCGCTACCTCTAATCTTTATGAATTGACATTTGTTACTTTTGCTATGATAATCACAGCGCAAGGCGGTGATTGATCACTCTGCTCGCGAATGTCGGCTTTTCATGCGGAAAAAGCCTTTATGAATACATATTTTGCTGTGTGGTCGGTAAAGTGAGCGGTTTTCTGCATTTCCGAATGCGGGAATGCTTTATGAATCGAGGCCATTGTCATATCTTCAGTGTTGTCCCATGAAAAGATGAAAATGATACATTATACAGTAAGTCTCCCATAATCTCCAAATTGACACAAACAAGACTTTTCAAATGTACACCTCATCTTAAAAGTAAATTACGCTTATTCCCTAACTAGTTAAGCACTTACAAGGCAGGAGTAAAACACATAATAAACTGCCCAAACGGTTTGTAGGTCAAGATTTATCTGCCTCTTTGTATAACATGACGTATTGTGAACAATTACCCACTGCAAAGACAACTAGAAAGAATATTCTATGTGTTCAATGTTACAGGCTTCCTTCTGACCTACTTACAACTGTCATACGCTTATAAATTTTCATTGCATGTTCCTGGAATATTTCTGTAAAATACACTTAAAATGTTATGCACAGATTACCTGGATAAATATCATTTATCATCTAAAAATATTAAATTATATGTTGAAAAATTGTTTTCTTAATTTGATCACAGATCATGCCTGTCCTGGCAAAAAAATCTGGAAATCAAAAACAAGGAAGATACTCACTTGTCACTCTTATCTTGTCACTGGAACATTATGTTATGACATTATGTTATCTATAATAATAATTTACAAGCCGGCCGCCGTGTGTCTGTTTGTTTTTCTATCCAACACACACCCACTCTTGCCCTGCCTCACTCTGATTGGCTGCGGCTCTGTGCCTATTCTCCCTGCAAAGCCCCCCTGTCCCGCCCGCTGTGATTGCTGCTGATTGCATGGCAATGTGAACATTGGGATGTTCCGGCAGGTACAGTATGTGTGGCAGGATGGCAAGCATAATGTGAACGCTACAAAAGCAATTTTGTGATTAAATAAAAAAAAATACTATGTAAGTTGCATTTATCTATACTTTTCTCTAAAATTACAGGAACTCAGGGCTGGGTCCTGGAGAGAAGATATGTTTTCCCATAATTTGTGTTGTGGTTCCTTTAACCACTTGAGGACCTAGGGCTTTCTACCCCTTAAGGACCGGCCACTTTTTTTCCATTCAGACCACTGCAGCTTTCACGGTTTATTGCTCGCTCATACAACCTACCACCTAAATGAATTTTGGCTCCTTTTCTTGTCACTAATAAAGCTTTCTTTTGGTGCTATTTGATTGCTCCTGCGATTTTTACTTTTTATTATATTCATCAAAAAAGACATGAATTTTGGCAAAAAAATGATTTTTTTAACTTTCTGTGCTGACATTTTTCAAATAAAGTAAAATTTCTGTATACATGCAACGCGAAAAATGTGGACAAACATGTTTTTGATTAAAAAAAACCCATTCAGTGTATATTTATTGGTTTGGGTAAAAGTTATAGCGTTTACAAACTATGGTGCAAAAAGTGAATTTTCCCATTTTCAAGCATCTCTGACTTTTCTGACCCCCTGTCATGTTTCATGAGGGGCTAGAATTCCAGGATAGTATAAATACCCCCCAAATGACCCCATTTTGGAAAGAAGACATCCCAAAGTATTCACTGAGAGGCATAGTGAGTTCATAGAAGATATTATTTTTTGTCACAAGTAAGCGGAAAATGACACTTTGTGAGGGAAAAAAAAAAAAAAAAAGTTTCCATTTCTTCTAACTTGCGACAAAAAAAAAAATGAAATCTGCCACGGACTCACCATGCCCCTCTCTGAATACCTTGAAGGGTCTACTTTCCAAAATGGGGTCATTTGTGGGGTGTGTTTACTGTCCTGACATTTTGGGGGGTGCTAAATTGTAAGCACCCCTGTAAAGCCTAAAGGTGCTCATTGGACTTTGGACCCCTTAGCGCAGTTAGGCTGCAAAAAAGTGCCACACATGTGGTATTGCCGTACTCAGGAGAAGTAGTATAATGTGTTTTGGGGTGTATTTTTACACATACCCATGCTGGGTGGGAGAAATATCTCTGTAAATGACAATTTGTTAATTTTTTTTACACACAATTGTCCATTTACAGAGATCTTTCTCCCACTCAGCATGGGTATGTGTAAAAATACACCACAAAACACATTATACTACTTCTCCTGAGTACGGCGATACCACATGTGTGGCACTTTTTTGCACCCTAACTGCGCTAAAGGGCCCAAAGTCCAATGAGTACCTTTAGGATTCCACAGGTCATTTTGAGAAATTTCGTTTCAAGACTACTCCTCAGGGTTTAGGGCCCCTAAAATGCCAGGGCAGTATAGGAACCCCACAAATGACCCCATTTTAGAAAGAAGACACCCCAAGGTATTCCGTTAGGAGTATGGTGAGTTCATAGAAGATTTTATTTTTTGTCAAAAGTTAGCGGAAAATGACACTTTGTGAAAAAACACAATTAAAATCAATTTCCGCTAACTTTTGACAAAAAATAAAATCTTCTATGAACTCACCATACTCCTAACGGAATACCTTGGGGTGTCTTCTTTCTAAAATGGGGTCATTTGTGGGGTTCCTATACTGCCCTGGCATTTTAGGGGCCCTAAACCGTGAGGAGTAGTCTTGAAACGAAATTTCTCAAAATGACCTGTGAAATCCTAAAGGTACTCATTGGACTTTGGGCCCTTTAGCGCAGTTAGGGTGCAAAAAAGTGCCACACATGTGGTATCGCCATACTCGGGAGAAGTAGTACAATGTGTTTTGGGGTGTATTTTTACACATACCCATGCTGGGTGGGAGAAATACCTCTGTAAATGGACAATTGTGTGTAAAAAAATCAAAAGATTGTCATTTACAGAGGTATTTCTCCCACCCAGCATGGGTATGTGTAAAAATACACCCCAAAACACATTGTACTACTTCTCCCGAGTACGGCGATACCACATGTGTGGCACTTTTTTGCACCCTAACTGCACTAAGGGGCCCAAAGTCCAATGAGTACCTTTAGGATTTCACAGGTCATTTTTGTTTCAAGACTACTCCTCACGGTTTAGGGCCCCTAAAATGCCAGGGCAGTATAGGAACCCCACTAATGACCCCATTTTAGAAAGAAGACACCCCAAGGTATTCCGTTAGGAGTATGGTGAGTTCATAGAAGTTTTTATTTTTTTGTCACAAGTTAGCGGAAATTGATTTTAATAGTTTTTTTTCACAAAGTGTCATTTTCCGCTAACTTGTAA
This sequence comes from Hyperolius riggenbachi, assembly GCF_040937935.1. Taxonomy (NCBI): domain Eukaryota; kingdom Metazoa; phylum Chordata; class Amphibia; order Anura; family Hyperoliidae; genus Hyperolius; species Hyperolius riggenbachi. Next base: position 136,776,215 of record NC_090650.1, on the reverse strand, counting down.
CAAAAAATAAAATCTTCTATGAACTCACCATACTCCGTACGGAATACCTTTGGGTGTCTTCTTTCTAGAATGGGGTCATTTGTGGGGTTCCTATACTGCCCTGGCATTTTAGGGGCCCTAAACCGTGAGGAGTAGTCTTGAAACCAAATGTCGCAAAATGACCTGTGAAATCCTAAAGGTACTCATTGGACTTTGGGCCCCTTAGCGTACTTAGGGTGTAAAAAAGTGCCACACATGTGGTACCGCCGTACTCAGGAGAAGTAGTATAATGCGTTTTGGGGTGTATTTTTACACATACCCATGCTAAGTGGGAGAAATATCTCTGTAAATGACAATTGTTTGATTTTTGTACACACAATTGTCCATTTACATAGAAATTTCTCCCACCCAGCATGGGTATGTGTAAAAATACACCCCAAAACACATTATACTACTTTTCCTGAGTACGGCGGTACCACATGTGTGACACTTTTTTGCAGCCTAGGTGCGCTAAGGGGCCCAACGTCCTATTCACAGATCATTTTGAAGCATTTGTTTTCTAGACTACTCCTCGCGGTTTAGGGCCCCTAAAATGCCAGGGCAGTATAGGAACCCCACAAGTGACCCCATTTTAGAAAGAAGACACCCCAAGGTATTCCGTTAGGTATATGGCGAGTTCATAGAAGATTTTATTTTTTGTCACAAGTTAGTGAAAAATGACACTTTGTGAAAAAAAACCAATAAAAATTAATTTCCGCTAACTTTTGACAAAAAATAAAATCTTCTATGAACTCGTCATACACCTAACAGAATACCTTGGGGTGTCTTTTTTTCTAAAATGGGGTCACTTGTGGGGTTCCTATACCGCCCTGGCATTTTACGGGCCCAAAACCGTGAGTAGTCTGGAAACCAAATGTCTCAAAATGACTGTTCAGGGGTATAAGCATCTGCAAATTTTGATGACAGGTGGTCTATGAGGGGCCGAATTTTGTGGAACCGGTCATAAGCAGGGTGGCCTTTTAGATGACAGGTTGTATTGGGCCTGATCTGATGGACAGGAGTGCTAGGGGGGGTGACAGGAGGTGATTGATGGGTGTCTCAGGGGGTGGTTAGAGGGGAAAATAGATGCAATCAATGCACTGGGGAGGTGATCGGAAGGGGGTCTGAAGGGGATCTGAGGGTTTGGCCGAGTGATCAGGAGCCCACACGGGGCAAATTGGGGCCTGATCTGATGGGTAGGTGTGCTAGGGGGTGACAGGAGGTGATTGATGGGTGTCTCAAGGTGTGATTAGAGGGGGGAATAGATGCAAGCAATGCACTGGCGAGGTGATCAGGGCTGGGGTCTGAGGGCATTCTGAGGGTGTGGGCGGGTGATTGAGTGCCCTAGGGGCAGATAGGGGTCTAATCTGATAGGTAGCAGTGACAGGGGGTGATTGATGGGTAATTAGTGGGTGTTTAGGGTAGAGAATAGATGGAAACACTGCGCTTGGGTGGTGATCTGATGTCGGATCTGCGGGCGATCTATTGGTGTGGGTGGGTGATCAGTTTGCCCGCAAGGGGCAGGTTAGGGGCTGATTGATGGGTGGCAGTGACAGCGGGTTATTGATGGGTGGCAGTGACAGGGGGTGATTGATGGGTGGCAGTGACAGGGGGTGATTGATGGGTGATTGATAGGTGATTGACAGGTAATCAGTGGGTTATTACAGGGGAGAACAGATGTAAATATTGCACTGGCGAATTGATAAGGGGGGGTCTGAGAGCAATCTGAGCGTGTAGGTGGGCGATTGGGTGCCCGCAAGGGGCAGATTAGGGTCTGATCTGATGGGTAACAGTGACAGGTGGTGATAGGGGGTGATTGATGGGTGATTGATGGGTAATTAGTGGGTGTTTAGAGGAGAGAATAGATGGAAACACTGCGCTTGGGTGGTGATCTGATGTCGGATCTGCGGGCGATCTATTGGTGTGGGTGGGTGATCAGTTTGCCCGCAAGGGGCAGGTTAGGGGCTGATTGTTGGGTGGCAGTGACAGGGGGTGATTGATGGGTGATTGGCAGGTGATTGACAGGTGATCAGTGGGTTATTACAGGGAAGGACAGATGTAATTAATGCACTGGCGAATTGATAAGGGGGGGGGGTCTGAGGGCAATCTGAGCGTGTGGGCGGGTGATTGGGTGCCCGCAAGGGGCAGATTAGGGTCTGATCTGATGGGTAACAGTGACAGGTGGTGATAGGGGGTGATTGATGGGTGATTGATGGGTAATTAGTGGGTGTTTAGAGGAGAGAATAGATGGAAACACTGCGCTTGGGTGGTGATCTGATGTCGGATCTGCGGGCGATCTATTGGTGTGGGTGGGTGATCAGATTGCCCGCAAGGGGCAGGTTAGGGGCTGATTGTTGGGTGGCAGTGACAGGGGGTGATTGATGGGTGATAGGTGATTGGCAGGTGATTGACAGGTGATCAGTGGGTTATTACAGGGAAGGACAGATGTAATTAATGCACTGGCGAATTGATAAGGGGGGGGGGGGTCTGAGGGCAATCTGATCGTGTGGGTGGGTGATTGGGTGCCCGCAAGGGGCAGATTAGGGTCTGATCTGATGGGTAACAGTGACAGGTGGTGATAGGGGGTGATTGATGGGTGATTGATGGGTAATTAGTGGGTGTTTAGAGGAGAGAATAGATGGAAACACTGCGCTTGGGTGGTGATCTGATGTTGGATCTGCGGGCGATCTATTGGTGTGGGTGGGTGATCAGTTTGCCCGCAAGGGGCAGGTTAGGGGCTGATTGTTGGGTGGCAGTGACAGGGGGTGATTGATGGGTGATAGGTGATTGGCAGGTGATTGACAGGTGATCAGTGGGTTATTACAGGGAAGGACAGATGTAATTAATGCACTGGCGAATTGATAAGGGGGGGTCTGAGGGCAATCTGAGCGTGTGGGCGGGTGATTGGGTGCCCGCAAGGGGCAGATTAGGGTCTGATCTGATAGGTAACAGTGACAGGTGGTGATAGGGGGTGATTGATGGGTGATTGATGGGTAATTAGTGGGTGTTTAGAGAAGATAACAGATGTAAACGATACATTTGGGAGGTAATCTGACGGCGGGTTTGCGGGCGATCTAATGGTGTGGGTGGGTGATCAGATTGCCCGCAAGGGGCAGGTTAGGGGCTGATTGATGGGTGGCAGTGACAGGGGGTGACAGGGGGTGATTGATGGGTGATAGGTGATTGACAGGTGATTGACAGGTGATCAGTGGGTTATTACAGGGAAGAACAGATGTAATTAATGCACTGGTGAATTGATAAGGGGGGGGGGGGGTCAGAGGGCAATCTGAGCGTGTGTGCGGGTGATTGGGTGCCCGCAAGGGGCAGATTAGGGTCTGATCTGATAGGTAACAGTGACAGGTGGTGATAGGGGGTGATTGATGGGTGATTGATGGGTAATTAGTGGGTGTTTAGAGAAGATAACAGATGTAAACGATACATTTGGGAGGTAATCTGACGGCGGGTTTGCGGGCGATCTAATGGTGTGGGTGGGTGATCAGATTGCCCGCAAGGGGCAGGTTAGGGGCTGATTGATGGGTGGCAGTGACAGGGGGTGACAGGGGGTGATTGATGGGTGATAGGTGATTGACAGGTGATTGACAGGTGATCAGTGGGTTATTACAGGGAAGAACAGATGTAATTAATGCACTGGTGAATTGATAAGGGGGGGGGGGGGGTCAGAGGGCAATCTGAGCGTGTGGGCGGGTGATTGGGTGCCCGCAAGGGGCAGATTAGGGTCTGATCTGATAGGTAAAAGTGACAGGTGGTGATAGGGGGTGATTGATGGGTGATTGATGGGTAATTAGTGGGTGTTTAGAGGAGAGAATAGATGTAAACAATGGATTTGGGAGGTGATCTGATGTCGGATCTGCGGGCGATCTATTGGTGTGGGGGGGTGATCAGATTGCCCGCAAGGGGCAGGTTAGGGGCTGATTGATGGGTGGCAGTGACAGGGGGTGATTGATGGGTGATTGACGGGTGATTGACAGGTGATTGACAGGTGATCAGGGGGATAGATGCATACAGTAAACGGGGGGGTGGGGGGTGGTCTGGGGGGGGGGGGGGTCTGGGGAGAATCTGAGGGGTGGGGGGTGATCAGGAGGGGGCAGGGAGCAGGGGGGGATAAAAAAAAAATAGCGTTGACAGATAGTGACAGGGAGTGATTGATGGGTGATTAGGGGGGTGATTGGGTGCAAACAAGGGTCTGGGGGGTGGGCAGGGGGGGGTCTGATGGGTGCTGTGGGCGATCTGGGGCAGGGGGGGGAGAAATCAGTGTGCTTGGGTGCAGACTAGGGTGGCTGCAGCCTGCCCTGGTGGTCCCTCGGACACTGGGACCACCAGGGCAGGAGGCAGCCTGTATAATATACTTTGTAAACATTACAAAGTGTATTATACACTTTGTATGCGGCGATCGCGGGGTTAACATCCCGCCGGCGCTTCCGTATAGCCGGCGGGATGTTGCGGCGGGCGAGCGGTGACAGTAGCCGGCGGAGGATCGCGTCACGGATGACGCGATCGCTCCGCCCATGCCCTTAGAAGGACCGCCGCCTCTGTGGGTGAGCCGGTCCTTCAGGGCTCCACTTCCCGGCCGCCTCTGTGCGTTAGGCGGTCGGGAAGTGGTTAAAGAGACTCCGTAACAAAAATTGCATCCTGTTTTTTATCATCCTACAAGTTCCAAAAGCTATTCTAATGTGTTCTGGCTTACTGCAGCACTTTCTACTATCACAGTCTCTGTAATAAATAAATCAATGTATCGTTCCCCTGTCAGACTTGTCGGCCTGTGTCTGGAAGGCTGCCAAGTTCTTCAGTGTTGTGGTTCTGCTATGAACTCCCCCTTCCAGGCCCCTCTATGCACACTGCCTGTGTATTATTTAAATTAGGGCAGCTTCTCTCTTCTCTCTTATCTTTTACAAGCTGGATAAATCGTCCTCTGAGCTGGCTGGGCTTTCACATACTGAGGAATTACAGACAAGGGCAAAGCTGTTTGCAGGAAGAAACGAGCAGCCTGAAACTTCAGTGCATGAGAACTGCAGGGGGAAAGAAACACACAAATGATCTCTTGAGATTCAAAAGGAAGGGTGTATACAGCCTGCTTGTGTATGGATGTATTTTCTATGTGTGGATATACTGTACATCAACCTACTTCCTGTTTTGGTGGCCATTTTGTTTGTTTATAAACAAACTTTTTTAAACTGTTTTTAACCACTTTTAATGTGGCGAGGAGCAGCGAAATTGTGACAGAGGGTAATAGGAGATGTCCGCTAACGCACTGGTATGTTTACTTTTGTGCGGTTTTAACAATACAGATTCTCTTTAAGCAGTGTGCATACCAGGAAACAATTGTTGGTGCTTTCTTAAGGCCTGTTCCTACTACGCAATTTTTTTGAGCAGCGAGCCATCGCTCCCTCTATCAATCTCGAGACGTGGGAACAAGCGCACGATTATGCAAACAATATTTGGCGACGCGCTGCAATAACGGCCATCACAGTGGATTGGATCTTTAAGACCCTTGAAGAATCAACGCAAAGTACTGCAATCACGTGACTTCCTGTTCACGCCCTGAAGTCACGTGTACCCGCCCGCAGGTTGATCGGTCGGGGAACATGCTCGTTGTCAGAGGACGTCGCCGGGACCCATCTTCCTGGATCGTCAGATGAGTATTCAATTTAAAGGCCAAACTCTGAAATGGGATAACTGGGTGGGCCTTCCAGAGATATAGTGCATGCAATGAGCGAGCTGCAAGCTGCTGAATGTGCTGTAAAAAACACTGGGCCCTGTGTAAAGGAACTGTGATTAATCTGAAGCCTCCATTTTGAATTCTTGGCTCAACTGGCCGAAGCTGGAATGTCTAAGTTTATGGAATCTGAGAGAGCAAAAAGCTTTTTGCTTAAAAAAAAAAAAAAGATTTCCTTTGTTTATTATTTGTTGTGCTAAGAAGAAGCTGTATTTAGGTTTGATACAAATATATGCACTGTCATGTGTGCTGTCAGACATCACCCCAATATCACACCAGGTAATTTAATTTTCACTTCTTTTCACCCATAGCAGCATAACTGTCTTTATGCTTGCATAATGGGCTGCAGGGATACAGCAAAATCTTTGCACCCCCAGACACCCACATTAGGTGTACTGAGGTGAGTCCCTGTTTTTGTGCACATCTACAAGGATAAACATGTCTTTCTTTTTTAAGGCCAGAAACGCACTAGGAGCTATTTCTAATCGCTAGTGATATGAAAAAGCTCTTGCTAAAGCAATGCTATGGGGGATTTTTATAAAATCACATTGCTCAAGTGGGATCACACCCATAGCATTACATTAGCAAGAGTTTTCAAATCGCAAAACGATCATAAAATCACTGCTAGCCGGTTTCTGGTCTAAGAAACAAATAAAAAAACTAGAATTATTTATCCTAACATGAGTGAAATTTCTTTTTCCAATGGTACAGCAAGTTAAAAATATTTCTCTCATCTGTCCTCTTTTTAACATTAACAATGTATCCCACATCTAATAATGTGATTTAAAAAAGACATTTATTGCTCTTAAAGGAAACTTGAGAATAAGGGAAAGAAAAATGTATATATACCCGGGACTTTCTCCAGCTCCCTTCAGGCTGATTGGCCCCTCGCCATCTTCCCAGGCTGACTGTATCCTCCGCTAGGTGGCCCGTTAATTAAGTAAGTCGGGGTGTATTGCGCATACACGTCCCAGATGCCCCATCTAGATCCCGTCGCCGGGAGAGTTCTCCGCCTGCGGATGGAGTGCAGCTGCACTGACTGGTGAAATTACCAGGCTGCCTAGTGGAGGATCCGGGTGGACTGGGAAGATGGTGAAGGTCCAATCAGTGTATAAATTTTTTTTCTTTTAAAGGTACACCTTAACCTCTTGAGAAATACGGTCTTAAACCCCCCTAGTGACCAGGACATTTTTTTTTACAAAATAGGCCACTGCAGCTTTAAGGGCTCACTGCAGCGCCGTGATTGCTCCCACAATGTATATGTATATGTATGTATACATATACAATAAAATTCTGTATTTTTTTTGTTTTTATCCCATCCTTCCTACCTCGCCCTGCCAGCTAATGAGTGCGATCTGCTGTCATAGGCTTCAGCGTATGACAGCGGATCACTTCCCTGCCTCTAGAGGGGACAGCCGTGTCACAAAGCTTTCCCCAGTACATCGCTGCCATAGATCGCAGTGCTGTACATAGTAAATAGACGCCAATTGGCATCGAGGGGTTCTGTGGCTGCCGCTCTGCTCACGCCAATTGGCAGTTAGGCAACTTGTTTTTGACAGGGCAGGTGAGGTAACTTTCAGCAAGACACTATTTAGTATTGGTGATGGCCCGAACGGTTCGCATGCGAACTTATTCGCATGAACATCGCTTGGTCGCATTCGCAATTGCACGTGAACTTTATGTGAGTTCGACCCGCTCCCTATACTACATCATTGACTTCAACCCTCTACATCACAGACAGCAGACACATGGCAGCCAATCAGGCTGCACTCCCTCCTGGAGCTCCCCCCACTTATAAAAGGCAGCAGTGTCGGCCATTTTCTCACTCTGTGTGCTGCTGTGTTAGCGAGAGGTTGCTGCAGAGATAGGGAAAGCTTAGTTAGGCTCGTTAGCTTGCCCCTTGCTGATATTTATTGCTAAAAAGCACCCCAAAACAGTTGTTTTGAGAGCTTATGTTCTTGTGATGTTTTTTTTTTTTCTTGTGTGTGTGGCCCACCGCATATACAGCCCTGTCTTTCGCAGCTGGCCCTTGCTAATTGGTATACTGTGCCAAGCCCAGCACATTGAGTGCCTACCTTTTCACTGCACCTGTGTGTGTGTGACAGCTGCACATTGTATTGTAATAGCAGTCCGTGCATACCTTTCACTGCACCTGTGTGACAGCACACAGTTTTATATACCAGTCACTGCATACCTGTTCACTGAACCTGTCTGTGTGACAGCTGCACATTGTATTGTAATACCAGTCCATACATACCTTTCACTGCACCTGTGTGACAGCACGCTGTTTTATATACCAGTCCGTGCATACCTGTTAACTGCACCTGTGTTTGTGACAGCTGCACATTGTATTGTAATACCAGTCACTGCATACTTTTCACTGCACCTGTGTGACAACACACAATTTATATACCAGTCCGTGCATACCTGTTAACTGCACCTGTGTGTGTGACAGCTGCTTATTGTATTGTAATACCAGTCTCTGCATACCTTTTCACTGCACCTGTGTGACAGTACGCAGTTTTTATATACCAGTCCGTGCATATCTGTTAACTGCACCTGTATGGGTGACAGCTGCACATTGTATTGTAATACCAGTCACTGCATACATTTTCTTTTTTCTTTTAAACAAAGTTTTTTATTTTTCATTTATACCAACAAACATACAGGAAGGTAGATGAGTTGAGTTGAACAAATTAAGTACAGTACTAGGATATGAAACGCATTAAGCCTAGATCATTGTAAACGGTCATCTGTTCATTTCTTTAAAGGTTCATGTAGTCCTTCCTATTCCCCTTAGAACTCCCTTCCCCCCCTCCCTCTGTCATCTCTGAGAGCATCTTCTAATTATCGAAAACCTTAAGAAATATTGAGTCGACCCAAGGATCCTTGTAAGTGGCTCATCAAATACCACTTGGTGTAGGTGAAATGTTTCATTATACTTTTGATTTCAATGTCTGAAAAAGATTCAAGAATAAATAGTTTTCATAACTTGAAGAAGCCAGCAGTTTTCTTGTCTTTTTGTATAATAGCTTCGAGTTTATCCTGGTTAAAGAGATGATAGAGTTCCTCCTTAACATCCCACACCGTCGGGGCACTGGGAAAGATCCATTTGTTAAAAATGACTTTGCGAGAGGCTATTATATTCAAGTGTGCCAGTTTGCTCTGGCAGGATTTATTAGTACTAGGAGTATCCTGGTTTTGGAGTTCAGCATAATTGAACAGCAACATAAGTGGGTTTATATCTAGCTGAACTTTACACACCATTTTCACATATCCAATAATATCATGCCAAAACGTAACAATTGTCGGGCAGGCCCAGAGGCAATGGTAGATATCTGCATTCTGTTATGAGCACTTGGGACATCTCGGAGAGTAATATGCCGGAGGGATCTTATATTTGATGTTAAAGGCATACTTTGCTCTGTGAATTAATTTCAATTGTGATTCTCTCCAATTTTCTCCTGGCACTATTTTATGCACTATTCTATATCCTTCCAGTATTTTTTTCTCAACATTGTCTATAGGTATATCTTTTTTCCATTTGGATAGATTGTTTTGTATTTTGTCTGCCAATTTTATTTCTTGTAAACGAGCGTGAATTTCAGAAAGTGATAGTTGATATGTTTGCAGGGAGATAAATCTATCAAAGGAGTTTGGTAGCGCTATATCTGAGATATCTGCATACCTTTTCACTGCACCTGTGTGACTGCACATTGTTATACCATACCAGCATCACTGCATTCCTTTTCACTGCACCTGTGTGACTGCACATTGTTATACCATACCAGCAGTCACTGCATACCTTTCACTGCACCTGTGTGGCTGCACATTGTTATACCAGCAGTCACTGCATACCTTTCACTGCACCTGCGTGACTGCACATTGTTATACCAGCAGTCAGTGTATACCTTTCACTGCACCTGTGTGACTGCACATTGTATTAGTCAAGTCAGTGCATATCTTTCACTTCATCCACCCCAATATGGACAACACAGGCAGAGGCAGAGCAAGAGGCAGGCCACCTGGCAGGTCTGTTCGAGGTTGTGCTGTCGTGATTTCCCAGCACATTCAGTGCCTACCTTTTCACTGCACCTGTGTGTGTGCGACAGCTGCACATTGTATTGTAATACCAGTCACTGCATACCTTTTCACTGCACCTGTGTGACAGCACGCAGTTTTATATACCAGTCTGTGCATACCTGTTAATTGCACCTGTGTGTGTGACAGCTGCACATTGTATTGTAATACCAGTCACTGCATACCTTTTCACTGCACCTGTGTGACTGCACATTGTTATACCATACCAGCAGTCACTGCATACCATTTCACTGCACCTGTGTAATTGCACATTGTTATACCATACCAGCAGTCACTGCATACCTTTCACTGCACCTGTGTGACTGCACATTGTTATACCATACCAGCAGTCACTGCATACCTTTCACTGCACCTGTGAGACTGCACATTGTTATACCAGCAGTATCACTGATAATCCGATATACTAGCTAACCTCTGTTCACCTGAGTAGAGTGTAGTGTTTGGTGTAACTGTAACACTTTGAGGACTAGGCCTCAGTGCAGCAAGGAGAACTGCACAGATTCCTTCCGCAGACTTGAGCTCTCCAAGACGGGAGGAGTCAGACTGACAGTAGGAAGGACAGACTGAAAGCAACCTTCAGGAGGAAGGATCACTAACAGAGCGAGGAACCGCCTCTAACAGTAAGGTCGGTTCTCGGGGTCGGACAAGCCAGGTCGTACACACACGGACAGATAAAGTACAAGATCAGGAGGCAAAGGCGGAGTCAAAGTACAGGCAGGGTTCAGCAACGGGGTATCAGATATATCGGGGTACAAAATCAGGAGGCAGAAGCAGAGTCAAAGAACGAGCCGGGGTTCGGCAACAGAGTATCAGAAATATTGAGGTACAAGATCAGAGTTCAGGAGGATAGTCTAGGCAGGCAAACGTCATAACAGATAATCACAATCAAACTAGTACTTTAGCTATCAACAGAATCTAGCTAAGTGTAGGATTACAGCTCCAGCTGGTCCCGGCACACTTGCGGATCTGACTACGGATCTGGGTGCTTCCACATATGTGATCGCACGCCAGACAAAGAGCAAGTGAACAACCAGCAGTATATATACTCTAGGACCTTTCCAGGACCTCCCTAATTGCTGGTCCAATGGGAGCAGTGGAATTTGTCAGCTGACCCAGCTGGTCAGCCGACACCCTTCTAACTGCTATTTAAACTCTGCCTCTGTGCTCGCGCGCGTGTAAGTCTGAATCTTGGTGGACTATCAGTCCCAGCCACACCAGTACTGTTTTGCAATGTATCCAGTGAACTGAGTGCGGGAGCCGCCTCCAATGCGGATTCCGCCGTTCCCAATGCGGATTCCGCCGCTCTGCCTAAGCGGCATGCGGCGTTTTTTCCGCGTTGTGACGCCATGCTGGACACGGAAACAGCCGCCTCGCCTTGAGAGACAGCGGCTTTTCCGCGTTTCATCACAGTGTGACTGCACGTTGTATTAGTCAAGTCAGTGCATACCTTCCACTTCATCCCCCCCATATGGACAAAACAGGCAGAGGCAGAGCCAGAGGCAGGCCACCTGGCAGGTCTGTTCAAGGTTGTGTTGTTGTGATTTCATGTGGCCCTGGACCAAAGTACAGTGTTCAGAAGGCACGTGCCATCAACCCCCAAGATTGTCAGGACGTAGTTGACTATTTAACACAGAACACCTCATCTTCCTTAGCTTCCGCACGGAACCATGTCATATCTTCCTGCTCTGATTTTGGCACCCCACTTAACACTCAGTCGGCAGCCACCAAAGTGCCATCATCCCAGGGCTCAGCGGTGTGGAAATTTTATTGTGTGTCTACCTCGGTATTCTGTACTCTCTGCCACCAAAAATTGAGCCGTGGAAAGACCAAGACCCACGTAGGGACAACTTCCTTACGAAGGTACATGATGACAAAGCACAAACTGCAATAGGATGACCACCTGAGGAATAGCATCACACAAAAGCAAAGCCACACTTTGCAGTGGAAGATATCAGGCCGCAATTATTTCTCAAAAAAGGTGATACCCAAACTGTACCATGATGTTGAAAGGCAAGTGGTGTCAGCTCTGGCACACAGTGTTGGGTCAAGGGTCCATCTGACCACGGATGCCTGGTCTGCAAAGCACGGTCAGGCCTGCCTGAAGACTTAGTCAGTCCCCACTAGTGTTGGGCGAACACCTGGATGTTCGGGTTCGGGAAAGTTCGCCGAACATGGCCGCAATGTTCGGCATGTTCGGGCCGAACCCCGAACTCCCCGAACATCCCGCTTTTGGGGGCCCTATGGGGTCGCAGGCATAAGGGGGGAGCATGCCCCGATCGCGGGGGGGGGCGGAAATTCCCCCCACCCCCTCCGCTAGCGCTCCCCCCTCTGCCCGCTTCCCCATACAAAAGTTTCGGGAAGTACCGGTCCGGTGGTAGTGGGTGGCTGGCAGTGGGCGGCACTGTGAAGTGAGTGACTGAGGAGGAGGAGTCCGGAGAGTGACGCGTTGAGGGAGGCCGGGCAGCGGGCGGTTCAGCAGTAGTCCCGTATGGGGAAGCGGGCAGAGGGGGGAGCGCTAGCGGAGGGGGTGGGGGGAATTTCCGACCCCCCCCCCCCCCGTGATCGGGGCATGCTCCCCCCTTATTCCTGCGCCCCCATAGGGGGGCAGTATTCGGCCGAACAGGGCCCTGTTCGGCCGAACAGGGGCCCTGTTCGGCCCTGTTCGGCGGCCAATTAGTAGTTTGGGGTGAACCCGAACTTAAAAGGCCGAACACCATCAGGTGTTCGGCCGAACTCGAACATCACCCGAACAGGGTGATGTTCTGCAGAACCCGAACAGTGGCGAACACTGTTCGCCCAACACTAGTCCCCACACACAGCATCTCTGCCTGCACGTCGTGTGACTGCCTGCCCCAAGACCAAGTCGGTCCCCAGTCTCCACACAGCATCTCTGCCTGCAGACCGCTTGACTGCCTTCTCCACCACCTCCAACAGGGTCCAGGACTCCAGGTGGATTCCTGAATTTTTAAGGCCGCTACTAGCAGTGGCCACTAACAAAAACGATACCATTTTTTTCTGGTGCGTGTACATGCCTGCCATTTTCTGGTTGCACTGTGGCTGCAACAACAAAACAAAAGGTATGTACCAATTCCCCTTTGTGATCGTTACCTTGCCGCGGTGAAGGGGCTTGCGTATCACAATAAAGCCATGACTGGCTATATGAGTGTGTTGGGGGGCACACCTGACCCAATATAATAAGGTCGTTGCTTCATTGTGGACAGACCAAATTCAATCAGCTGGACAGTCACTGTTGTCCTGTCACTGAGCCACCTCAGCCCGGCAACCATATAGGCTTGAAAACCAACATCGCCTGCACTCTCGCCATGGTGCGCACCAGTGCAGAACGGCCATCACTACAGCTGTTTGTGGTGTGTTACACAGTGAGTTTGGTCTGTCAGTGTGAAGCAGTACACTAATTACACTACCTGATTGATGTATACGCACGCAAGATATTTTAAAACACTTTATGCCTCCAATTTAGCATGCAATGTGATTTATGCCCTTAAAGCCCTGCACTGCGTCAAATCCGTAATTTTCCCTGGGACTTTTGGCATGTATCCCACTCCACCATGCCCCCCTCCAGGTGTTAGACCCCTTGAAACATCTTTTCCATCACTTTTGTGGCCAGAATTAGTGTTTGAAGTTTTAAAAGTTCGCCTGCCCATTGACGTCTATTGCGGTTCGCAAAGTTCGGAGGTTCGAGAAGTTTGCATTCGATGTTCGCGAACATAAAATCTGAGGTTCGAGCCATCTCTATTTAGCATCTCAATTAGGCAATCAGATACTAAAAAGTAAGACTATCACCAGTACTTCAGGCATATTTTCAGTCAGGAAGAGGCAGGCTTGCTGCAATGTTCCTTCCTAACATCCTTTCTTTTCCTTTTCTAAAAGGGAGGAGGGAATGCCAGGGTGATAGGAGAGTGATGGGAGAGGGCTTGTCTCAAGCAGAGCCAGATTTGTACTTTTTACCTTTCAAGGACCACTATCACCAGTTGCCCCATGACAACAGCGGGGTAAGGATAGGGTTACCAGACATGGGAAAGCAGGTAACAGTAGATTAAGGTGGCCACTAATGATCTAATTTCTAGCAAAAAATCGTTTTAGCCATCAGATAATTCTCATCGGAAGAAAAAATCGTTCACTACACCTTCAATGAACCAATCTTTGCTTCCTATCTATCACTACCAACAAGAAAATCCAAATTTTAGTTTGATGAAAATCCAATCAGACGACTATTTTTATAATCATTTGTAATAGATTGTGCACATCAACGGAGATTATTTACAATCAATCCGAACAGAAGTGATCGCTCAAATGGTTTTTTGTGAGAAATTGGATTGTTAGTGACCCCATTTAGGGTTAGATCAGTGGTAGGCATCTCTGAAAATAGAAGATAAATTAGGGTAAAAGTAAATTAAAAGTTGTTAGGGAAGTATAGGCTAGGCACTTGGGGAATTTTGGGTGAGGTTAGGAATGGGGGAATAGGATAATTGGAAAAAGAATAAAATATGAAAATGAAATATCAAGGTAGGGTAACTTTTCCTAATATTAGTTATTGACGTGACTATTTGATCTGTAAAGTGCCGCAGAAGATGTCAGTGCTATATAAATACATAATAATAATATGGAAGGACATTAGAATATGACTATTGTAGGGATTAGATTGTGAGCTCCTCTGAGGACAGTAAGAGACATGACTATATACTCTGTAAAGTGCTGCAGAAGATGTTACTGCTATATAACCACATAATACTAATATGGTAGGATATTAGACTATGACTATAGTATGGCAGGATTAGACAGTGCACTCTGAGGACAGTCAGTGACACGACTATGTACTCTGCAATGTGCTGCAGAACATGTGAGTGCTATATAAATACATAATAATAAATAATAACAATAATAGTATAGTAAGACATTACACTAAGTTTATGGTAGGATTACACTGTGCATTCCTCTAAGGCCAGTCAGTAATATGACTATGTACTCTGTACAGTGCTGCAGAAGATGTCAGTGCTATATAAATACATAATAATAATAATAATACTAATAATAATAATAATAGTATAGTAAGACATTACACTATGACTATGGTGGGATTAGATTGTTGCTCCTCTGAGGACAGTCAGTAACATGATATTGTGCTCTGTACAGTGCTGCAGAAGAAGTCGGCGTTATATAAATACTAAATAATATTAAAAACAATAATGAAAGTAGAACCCGTTTATTTGTAGCAACCAGCATTGACTACATACCTGTGGTTCCATGTCCCCCTAGGGGCTCAAAATGCAACAACATGTTGGCTGGGACTGATGCTTGAGCAGAAAAGCTAACATTGACTAAATGTGCCGCCAGCAGCCATCGCGCAGAATACTGTCTGAACCAACCCTTATCCTCCTGCTTCTGTCTCACTGCCTCTACCAGAAATCTACACTGAGCCCAATTCCAAATGACTGGCACCCTCAATAGCATCTTCAGGATTTCTGCAGAGTTTTAGTGTATGCATGAGATACAGACACATCAGGGTTTTTGTTTGCATTTTACAGGTTCCAAAAAAAAAAGGCAAAGTCACCATAATTTTCCGGCGGGCTCCAGCAGATGTACAGTACATTCTCTACCCTGCCAGTCAAAAGTGTCAAATTACACAGCAGGAGGGAGAGATACAGGGCAGCCTGCAGTAAACCAATTAAGATTTAGTTGATATGGTGCATTCAAAGAGCAGGAGTGTATGCTCTTTGTTCCTGATGGGCAGCTGTAGACAGATGGACCTGGATAACCTGTGTGTTGTGCTCTATTGTTGGCATAGGGAATAGCATGTGTGGCTACCCACCTGCCCTTTGAACACTAGGCCCTATACACGTCGTTCCCAGAAATGTGGCCTGACTCTTCCTGTCTGAAAATGTGACTTTTGCCAAAAGTCAAATTTTTCAAAGTTATCATAGGTAGGGTTGCCTCAGACAGGTGTGCTTTAAACCAAATAGCAACAATTAATAAAATAAAATGTACCTGCTTCAAAATATTATATTTGTACAAACTGAGTTTCTCAATTACTTTCTATTCACTCTCTGTAATGATTTGTATGTTATGCGTCCTACTTGAATACTTCTACTGTATTATTGGTCTCTTGAGCTGTACAGGTAAATGTTGTCAAGTCCTTGCCTGTTGTCTATAATCTTTTCAACAGCAAATCCTCCATAGAAATGACCGTCAATCCTCCTTATAGGTATTTGTGACCATCTCAAATTTGGAATTTAAATCTCTAATTTAATGTACAGCGCTGCATATATGCAGCATAGGTAATGCCTTTACTAAATAATAGTAGTCTTGGATTATCTTTAAAACAATTGGAACCAGAAGGAACAAAGGACTTGGAATTTTAAAGGTGGCCATACATCTCTCGACTTGGCAGTTGATCGACAACCCAATTTGATTATTATCGAATCGTATGAAAAACGGTGCCGCCAGGAGCATGCCTAATCGACGATGCAAACAATTTCAGGCCGATATGTATCAATCGAACATGCTGCAAGATGTGGGCTGTCTTGGTCAATTGGGTGGGCAGCAGTAACCGCGAGCAAGAATGCGACGAAATCCCTGGCACTGTTCCTCCAGTGTATAAATGTACCATAGTGTGCGCATTTATACATCACCTGTCCTTTGTCTTCCACTGCATGTTGCTCATCCGCTCTTCCATTAGTGGCATACACACTGCTGGCACAAAGCACACAGTGCATGTGTGATGTCACATATGCGCCACGCCACCTAATGGGCGACACAGAAAGGGTAATATTTAAATGCACACACGGGGTTATTTTATACACTAGGGGGGGCAGCAGCGAGGTGGCAGATGCGACGGACTCTGACAATTCTGGAGAGATTTCAGGCTGAAATCGTTCGGAATCGGCCTGCGGTGTATGAGCAGCCGACTGATCTCTCTCTAATCAGCTTCGATCAGAGAAAGATTTGTCTTCTGGTTAAATCTGACCATCATCTCTAGATCTATAGCTACCTTCATGCTTTTCTTTGACTAGCTAATAATAAAATGGTGTGTCAGTTGGAATAGTACATTTATCAAAATGTTTCTTAACAAGACAATGTCATTGTTGTAGCTGTTGCCGATAAGGGTGAGTCATTTTAAAGCTGTGCATTCTAACTGCAGAAAATATGTACCACATACCTGTAATCATTTAAATCATTATATGTATTTAAATGGCATGCATATACAACAGATAACCTTAAAGAGCATCTGTAGCTGTGTAATGACTTTATTCTAATTTACCTTGGTGCATGCATTTTGAATGCATATGACATTACTCATCTGTCTTAAAGCAATTTGAGTCTTCCATCCTTTTCAGGCCTTAGAACTGCCAGCAAATTTGATGACAGAAATAGCTCCCGATCTTTTGGCCATTACAAGATACGATTAGTTGTAGACACATTTTTGTCATGCCATAGGAAAGCCTGTTCACCACCTATAATCTGCGACACTGTTTGCATAACATCAGGACACATTTTGAATCATCTCCTGGATCTGTTTCTAGCTGGATGCATACAATGATCAGGCTGCCAGAGATGAGGGGCTGAAGTCATGTGATCCAACACAGCAGGTCATTTTCTGTTTTCATTTTAAAAATGAAATGTTTTTTAATCTTTATTTAACCTCCTTGCCGGTCTAATTAATCCGGCAAGGAGGCAGCTGAGAACTTTTTTTTATTTTTTTAAATCATGTAGCGAGCCCAGGGCTCGCTACATGATTGCCGCTCAGCGGCGGCATCCCCCCACCCACTCCGATCGCCTTCGGCGATCAGAGTAAGAAGGAAATCCCGTTCAGAACGGGATTTCCTGCAGGGCTTCCCCGGTCGCCATGGCGACGGGGCGGGATGACGTCACCGACGCCATGGACGTCGGGACCTCACAGGGAATCCCGATCCGCCCCTCAGCGCTGCCTGGCACTGATTGGCCAGGCTGCGCAGGGGTCTGGGGCGGAGGGGGCGGCCCGGCGCGGCGGGTAGCGGCGAATCAGCGACGAGCGGCGGCGATCGCGTACTACACGCAGCTAGCAAAGTGCTGGCTGCGTGTAGGAAAAAAAAAATTATGCAAATCGGCCCAGCGGGACCTGAGAAATCCTCCTGCGCAGGTTACCCCGAGCTGAGCACGGGATAACCGGCAAGGAGGTTAAATGCATTACAATAAATTAAAGGTAAACTAGGCCTTCAAAAAGAAGGATCTTTTCCGGTGGTGCAGTTGCCACATTTGTCTTAATTTGTGGACAGTCCATGAGCAGGTCAGCTGTATCTATAAAGTCTGAGAGGATGTATTTATGGAAATAGTTACTTATGTACCGCTATCAATTTATGATGATGATATTTGATTCTGAAGTTAAGATGTGTTTTAGCTGCAATGTGTAGTTTTCACTTTGAACTGAGAAATACAAAGTATTTTAATGGTAAAAATTCAGGAGAAAAGGCTAATGGGGAAGGTTAATTAATAGTTTTATTATGTAGAGGGTGTGGTCTTGGACATGGTTAAACAGTATGTTTTATTGTAATAATTTTCACTGCATTCCCATTATTACGGTTTACCCTATTACATTTCCCCATTTGATACATGGCCCCCTTACCTTACAGATTTCCCTGGCAGTCTAGAGGCACCCCCATATGCACCAGAGATTTAAAAGTGCACAACCCCCCACACCCCGAATTGTGCTTGCTCTAGTATACAGTAGGTAACAGATGTGCTGATCCTCCCCAGTAAAAATAGCCAGATGTGCATCTAGTATTAGCCCCCATAGGTAGCCAGATGTGCCCCACTATTAATCCCCCCAGTACAGACTGCCAGATGTGCGCACAGTATTAGGTGACCCCCTACAGACTGCCAGATGTGACGGTGGTATTAGGTCCCCTACCAGTATAGATTGTGAGATGTGCCCACAGTAATAGGCCCCCCGGTATTCTGCAGATTGCCAGATGTTGCCACAGTAATAGCCCCCCCCCCCCAGTATAATTTGCCATATGTTCTCCCTCCCTCCAAGTATATATTGTCAGATGTGCTCACAGTAAAAGTCAAATCAGGTGCTCTTGTCACACACCGCTGGCCTTGTGGTGCCCAAGTTGGGTGCCGCTATAGCTACATGCCTGCGCATGGGTAATTTGGGGTGCTGGTGATCATCAGACCCAGAATTACTTCTCTCTTGCTACAACTTATAGGGGGAATAATATTTAACAATGTCAGGAATTTTAGTGGCAGCAGGTGAGTCATCATTCGGCTCACCCTGCGCCAAACTCATCAGAGGCATCATCAAGCCAAGACCTGGTCTATTTGGTAACGCGGAGCTGGCTGCAGAGCTACACAGTAGCTCCTGCTGCACCAAGATCAGTGCTGGAATGCAGGAGAGGCAAGAGATGCTTCTAAGCAGCAGCGGTAGCAGCGATCTCTGCATGAATGAAAGAATACTGTATTGGCTACAGTACTGATCGAACGTTTGTGGGGGGTGATCTAACTGGCTAAGGGAACACATGTTACCTTTCACCAATTAGTGCTGAAGCAGGCTGTGACAGGAATGTGCACGGGAGCGGGTCCGATTGTCCACAACACTGCTTTAGCTGAAAATCGTATATCTACGACCTCATGGCTTGCATGAAGTCGCAAAGGACATAGATATACTGTATCTGTGGCTAGACAAGACACAGCCCATTTATACCATGCTTTTCTCCTGGCGGACTCAAAGCACCAGAGCTGCAGCCACTTAAGGCACGCTCCACGGCGACCATGATCATTAGGGAGCCTTGCCCTGAAACTCCTTACTGTTTTATGTACTGGCTTGAACCAGAATTCAAGCCCTTGTCATAGGTTCAAATCCCACATCAGAGGCAACAGCTATCCAGCTAGCTAAAGTGGTTAAGTTTCAAACATCCTGTCCTAGATACTTGTAAACGTAATTCTTTCACAATGACAGACGTGTGTGTCACAAAAGGTACTAGGAAGAGTTAACTTGACCCTGTAGTGAAAGCTGCTATATTTATTTCCTTTTAAACCACAAATGTTACCTGGCTGCCTTGCTGATCTTTTGCCTTCAATACTTATCACACTTGCATGTATATCTGAGTGCAACACATGGTATGCAGTGGTTTCCTACTGGTAATTAACAACACCCTGGGTCATATGCAATTCACTTTTTCACCTGAGTTTTCTCCTAGGAGATCATTTTTCATTTTTTATTTAAAATACTTTTCCAGTACTTTTTAAATAAAAAAGTACCAAAAAGTAGGTGAAAAAGTACTACCAAAATTATTCTCTGAGTATTTTCTCGCTTTTTGGTGGCCTAAAAAGCATTTTATTGACAAGTTTAAAAATATCTCCTAGGAGAAAACTCAGGTGAACAAGTTAATTGCATATGGGCCCCTGTGTGAGCCGTTGAAGTGTGGTTGTAAAATTGCCGTTTGGCTGCATTACACAGCAACCAGATGGTACTCATTGCCTGATAGACTGGCGGTTGTTAAAGCCACATGGGTGATTTTAATCACTTGACATCAAGAGATTTTATTCCTTGCTGATAACCACATTATTAAAATGAATTTATTAGAAATAAAGCACATAATTGTATAGCGTTAACCTTAAGCTATTCATACGCTGATAATTTTACAGCACTTAATCATGGTCAATTCAATAACAACATCAAAGTTAATGAAAATCTATTAAAATGAGTCCCTTTTCAAATGATTCTCAATGGAGTCATCTATTGAAATGGTTTTTGACTTGTTTTAGTGCAGGTGAGAGTGTGAGAAGCTGATGTAATAGTGGGTAATTAAAGGGAATCTGAAGTTAAAATAAACTTCATATAATGGTTTGTATGTGTAGTACATCTGAGAAATAAAACATTAGCAGCAGAGATATGAGTCTAATATCCAGTACATGAAGAGTTAAGAAACTCCAGTTGTTATCTATGCAAAGGAGCTTATCTGATTTCCACCACTTTCAGTGTCGCAGAGAGCTCTGTCTTCTGAAGCTTACTCTCTCAAGTGTCTGTCACTGTATTTTGTTTTTCTGCAGAATAAAGAAGTTCATAAGCCTGCTCTGTGAAATCATTTAGAATGCTGAATGTAGTGTGTAAATGTTAGAGAATGATGCAATGCCCCATATAACTGAAAATAAAAATATGGCATTATTTTCTTTGCTATAAATGTTCTATCAATTATCCGTACTATACATACAATTCATTTTATCATAATTTTTTTTCGCTTCGGTATCACTTTAAAGGTCAATTTGTTTTGTACTGCACTAATCAGTCAGTACAAAGCTCACAGTGATAGTTGTTTGATGTATGATCATATTTTTGAATAGTGATAAATAAGTGGCAGTAATCCTGGTAAAGGTTCAGTACCACAGAGATATCATTAGTGTTTCTGTTGTTTTATAGATCTAAAAATTTATGGCGGGCATTACAAATACAATACCTACATATGTATTTGTGTATTAAGATGTTTTCCCAACTCCCAATGTTTTCCCAGTCCAATTTTAAATAGAATACATTGTTTATACATTAACTGTGGCAAAATCTACGCCCTGTTTGTGACTGCTTATTCCTGCCAGGGCATAGATTTCAATTACCACGCCGCCTTTCATTGGCCCCTGATCCCATGATCACTTTGAGTCAATCAAATTGGCTCACATTGATGGCAGTCAGAAACCAATGAAATCGGCTCCTGATTGGCTCACAGAGCAATGGCAGAGCAAGGGGCATGCGGCGATGGTTGAGCAGCAAGAGCAGCGCGTCCATGCGGCGATTCGTCGGTAAGCCCAGCAGTCCCTAGCCTTTAAAGGGAACCTGAACCAAGTAAAATTATTTTAAAGAAACACATGATGTACCTGCAAATGAATATTATATACTTACCTAGTTCCTCTCAGAAGCTCACCATTTTCTTCTTACGATTTCTCAAGATTTTGTCAGAACTGAAATAGATCAGTTGCTGCCAGTTATACATCAGCTGCTGTCAGTTAATGTCCATGTTTCCCTATGGCTCAAGTGGGTGACATTACAGTTCAACAGTGTGCTGACCCGCAAGTTGTTATGGGGTAATGGCCATTTTTAAAATGGAGGACAACGAACTCCATCGATCACAGGGCACAAGAGGAGAAAGAGATTGATACATGAGATTGATACATGCTTGCTTGCAATGTTGTAGACTTTGTGGGGCTATTGTTAGGACTTGAACTTAACTTAGAAGCCTCTGTGTGTCATACGCAAATACACAATCAGACATGTTTCTGATAACTAATACCTCTGCTTATGAATTGCTTTTAGGGAAAGGTGCTGAATGTTGAATAGAAAACATGTTTTTTGTTGTCATGCAGCATGTGTTACTATAAATGTTAATGATTAGTGGGGTTTGAAATTTGGCCACTCCCCTGGAGCACTTTTTCCTCATTCATTAATTAATACCACTATGAAGTAGATGGACCTCCATCTATATCATGTATCTGCTCCTGTTTGCATTGTTAAAAACCCATTGCAGTACTGAGCAATAACAAATTACACAACATCAAAAATTGAAAATTAGTTCACTGCAGGTCTCTTGATTTATGTTTTTGTGATGTAAATGCATCTGCAAATGCACTGATAAATATCTGCTTTCCCTATTAGGTCTTTGATCACTACCAAGTGCTTTTTGTTCTAACCAGTATGTAATAGTATACTTGTGTTTTCTTATAAACATTATTATCTGGGACTCTCGTAGATACCGTGTATCTGATTCTGCTGGATTCTGGATTAAGATGTTTTTCACGTTCTCTTCTTGTAAATCATTTGCAATATGCCCTCATGCTGGGAATACACGGTTCGTTTTGTAGCGGATTAGATGGTTCGATAGATAATTTCCGACATGTCCGATCTCCCTTTCGATTGTGTTGCCACTCGATATCTGATAGAAGTGAATGGAAAAAGATAAGAAAAACGAGAGGAAGATAAGAATCGAGAGCTGAATCGAGAGCTGAAATCGAGCTGCAAAAACGATCGAGAGCAAAAACGCACGGCAGAAACGAACTGTGTATTCCCAGCTTTAGGTTGTTTTCTTTATTTAACAGACAACAGGATATAGTCCAGCAATCTATAGCTGCAGAAAGTGTTTTTAGAGACTAGTCAACTAATGAGATCGTTTGTTAGATTTAGGTACAATAATTTAAGTGTACTGATTTTAATAGCTCAATTTTGGGTGCAAGTTATTACGAGAATCAAAGGGTTTATGCTTATACACATCCACTTTTGACTTGCCAAAGATTGGCCAATTTTATCATTTCTAAGTACTACGAGAGCATATTGTACTTACGCAATCCGTTCATAGTATTCAAAATCTGTCGACTTTCATGCTACATTGAAGTGGTAAAATTGGTCAATCAAGATTGCAAATGTGTACCAGACTTTAGAGAAATGAAATCTACTGGAGAAGAGACCTTAGTGCCTTAACCTCCCTGGCATTCAGTTTCTCCTGGATTTCTGTGCAAAAAGTAATCCAATTAATTTTCATAAGTCTAGTGTACATTTTGAGTATAACAGAAGCTTGAAACACAAAATCTAAACTAAATTTTAAAGTTACTCCCCTGATCTAACTGCTAAACAGCAACCAGTACAACTGCCATCTTCATGTTTGCTATTTCCCTGCATCAGTGTTTTACTACAGCTAACATCTAGAAATATGCCTGAAGAAGGGGACTAGATCCCAGAAAGCTTGCATTATTTAACTTTATCAGTTAGCCATTAAAAGGTATTACTTTTACAAGACTTTGTTTTTTTCTACCTACATAAAATTACTCCCCCAAATCTCTGATCATTTATACTCCCAAGCTGCAGCTGCTCAACCTGCACTAATACAAATGTAAAGGTGGCCATACATCTAGAGATGATGGGCAGATTTAACCAAGAGACAAATCTTTCTCTAATCAAATGTGATTAGAGAGAGATCGGTTGGCTGCCCATACTCCGCAGGTCGATTCCCGATAAATTTCATGATGAAATCACTCGGGAATCGGCTGTGCCTGTTGCCTCGCTGCTGCACCCCTAGGGTAAAAATGTACCCGTGTGTGCATTATACATTACCTGTCCTGTGTTGCCCACCGCTAGAGATGGCTCAAACCTCCGATTTTTGGTTCGTGAACCGCGAACCTCCGCAAACGTTCCAGAACATGCAAACTTTTGCGAACCGCAATAGACTTCAATGGGGAGGCGAACTTTGAAAACTAGAAACATTTATGCTGGCCACAAAAGTGATGGAAAATATGTTTCAAGGGGTCTAACATCTAAGTTTTTGCATGGTGGAGTGGGATACACGCCAAAAGTCCCGGTGAAAAAAATCTGGATTTGACGCAAAGCAGCGTTTTAAGGGCAGAAATCACATTGCATACTAAATTGGAGGCCTAAAGTGTTTTAAAACATCTTGCATGTGTATACATCAATCAGGGAGTGTAATTTGTGTACTGCTTTACACTGACAGACCAAACTCACTGTGTAACACACCGCACACAGCTGTTTGTGTAGTGACGGCCGTGCTGGACTACTGCGCACCTAGCCTTTTTTTTTGCTGTTTTTGCTGTTTCTCCAGCCGTGTTGTCAGTAGCATTAGCCACTGACCGAACTTTCCTCCGCAAGAAGCCTCCCCAGCTATCCCCAGGACTCCCATTCACCAGCCTGGAGTCCTGACTCGCGGCCCCGACCACTCTCGCTGAGCACTCCTCCACCACCTCACTTCCATCAGCCGGCTCTCCGTGGCCCTCCTCGGGTATTTTCGCCACCGTCCTGCCGCAGCAAGTACACCAGCGATGATTCCTCTGGCCTGCAGTCACAGCCCCAGCCAGCGCAAGAAAGGACGGGCCCCTGCTTCTGATCCCTGCCTCGCACGCGCTCAGAGGAGAAGGCCACCCAACGACACAGCAGCCCACACAGGATCCCGATGGACGCACCATTCATCGCTGCATCCCTGGCATGGCTCACCCTTGCGTAATTGGCTCCTCCACTGCCAGGCACAGGCAAAAGCCGATCCACTCCTCCACCGCATTGCAAGCTGAGGCCTCCGCTCCAGGACTCCCCACGTGCCATCTCTGCCCGAACACGTGGCCAGGAACATCCTCAGCAGACCTGCCCCTCCACCACCAGCTGCAGTCTCCACAAGTCCCCCAGCATCCGGACAGTGACAGAGGGCAGCCCACTGCTCCATCCACGCACACTGGACTAACTAGGCGAGAGTTCTATGTGCTCTGCTTGCTGCTGTCTGCTGCTGAGGTGCTGCCTGCATGTCCTCCTGTGTCCCATACCTTCCTCCATCCGCTTACTTCC
Source organism: Hyperolius riggenbachi (assembly GCF_040937935.1). Taxonomy (NCBI): domain Eukaryota; kingdom Metazoa; phylum Chordata; class Amphibia; order Anura; family Hyperoliidae; genus Hyperolius; species Hyperolius riggenbachi. The sequence goes on along the minus strand of NC_090650.1, from coordinate 136,751,040 downwards.
CTGATACTGCCTTTTGGTCAATCTGCCATGCACTACTGTCTTACCACCGCAGAGGAGTCTGCATGGACTTAATTTGGTAATTTGTAATTTGTATTGATCTGCAGCTGGGTCACAATACAGACTGGGTAGAACTGGTACTGGCGGTGGGGGGGCACAAATGGTCGTGTGCTGCACTGTTACTGCAATGTGGGGATGACCTATGACAAAATTGCTACTGTAGCTTGTTAAATATGGACTGTGTCGCACTGTTTATGATGTTATAGGTGGCCTGTGTAACACTGTTACTGTAGAGCACTGGGGTTGCCACAAAAATCTGGACTATGGCGCACTGTTACTGCTCTGGAGTCATGGACTGTGAGGTCAGTTGACGACCTATGTTGTACTGCTGAACAACTATCGCACGAGACGGCGGCGATCGCTGAAGTAATTATCGCACGTGGCTGCGGCGTCCGCGTGGCGGCTCCACACCCATGCCCCCTCAACCCACACGCACCACCTACATCAGATCACAGCTACTAAATTGGGAGCCTAGCGCAGCCCTGCATCGAGAGAACAGGCTCCTGTTTGACTCTGTCTGGAGCCATGTCCAAAAAATCACTGCCCCTGGGTCAGGACCCCGCTGGGGCTAGCGACGGAGAGGCTGTCGTGCCGGCGCCCGCGTGAGACTAAGAAAGAAAGGACTGCGATCAGCCATCCCCGCGGTCCTCCTGGCGAACGTCTGCTCTCTCCCAAACAAGCTGGACGAACTGCGGCTCCTCAGCAACAAGAGGGAACTTGGCAACAACACCCCTGTCCTCTGCTTCACAGAATCATGGCTACACGACGACATCCCCGACAGTGCCCTCCATCTCCCTGGTTTCAGTATCATCCGGGCAGACCGCGACAGCGTGCTCTCTGGGAAAAGGAAAGGTGGCGGCATCTGTTTCTACATTAGCTCCGCCTGGTGCCCCAACACCTCTGTTCTTGCCAAAAGATGCTCCCCAGATCTGGAACTCCTTCTTGTAAACTGCAGACCAGTATACTCACCCCGGGAATTTTTCTCCTATGTCCTTGTTGGGGTGTACATTCCTCCTGACGCTGATGTCAAAACGGCCCTGCACGTGCTCAGTGATACCATCACACGGTGGGAGTCGTCTCTTCCGGACTCGTTATTCATTATCTTGGGGGACTTCAACAAGGCCAACCTACGCCAAGAACTTCCGCGCTACCACCAGCATGTCACCTGCCCCACTAGGAACGCCAACACTCTGGATCACTGCTACACGATCCTGAAAGATGCTTACAAGGCAACCCCGTGGGCAGCACTGGGTTCATCGGACCACTGCATCGTTCACCTGATACCCACCTACAGGAGACACCTGGAAACTGCAAAACTAGTCCTAAAATCCAGCAAAGTATGGTCGGAGGAGGCTAAACTACAACTTCAAGCCTGCTTCGACTGTACGGACTGGAAGGCTCTGGAAGCACCAAACTTAGACGAGTGGGCGGATACTGTATCTTCGTACATCGGCTTCTGCGAGGACCAGTGTGTACCAACAAAAATCCACAAACACTACCCGAACAACAAACCATGGTTCTCCAATAAACTTCGGCACCTGCGCAGAAGCAAAGAATTGGCGTTCAAGTCAGGCAACCAGGAGGAGTATAGGAGGGCTAAAAACACCCTAAACAAGGAACTGCGGGCCGCCAAAAAGAACTACGCTGTATAACTGGAACAGAACCTCTCCTCAGGGGACACACGAACTGTCTGGAAGGGGCTTAAGGCTGCCATGAACTACAAACCCCCACCCCAGCATACAACTCCCAGCACCGAGCTCGCTGAGAGCCTCAGTGAGTTCTATTGCAGATTTGAGAACCTGCCAGTCCCAGCAAGGTCCCCAGAGCCTTTTCCACCTCCTCTGACTTGGCACCCCCACATCCAAGCCCACCCCCTCTTGCGGTGGTTAAGGGGGATGTCAGAAAGCACCTGTCAGGGATTAATGCAAGGAAAGCCTCAGGCCCAGATGTAGTGTCACCAGCCTGTCTGAAAACCTGTGCGCAGCAGCTTGCTCCAATTCTCTCATCCATTTTCACCAAATCCATCCAGGAAGGCAGGGTCCCTGCGTGCTTCAAGAGGTCCACAATCATCCCTGTCCCCAAAAAACATGGTGTCTCAGACCTAAACAATTTCAGGCCGGTGACTCTTACATCGGTCATCATGAAATCCTTTGAAAGCTTGGTTTTGCCTCTCCTCAAGCCATCCACTGAGTCCCTGCTGGACCCGTTTCAGTTTGCGTATAGAGCAAACAGGTCTACTGACGACGCCATAAACATCTGCCTGGAACTCGTAAATGAACACCTGGATAGACCTGACTCATATGCCAGGATCCTTCTACTCGACTTTAGCTCTGCGTTTAATACCATCAGCCCCAAAATACTTCAAGAGTATCTGGCTGCCCTTGGGGTCCACCCTACCCTCCGCCTCTGGATCACAGACTTCCTAAGCAACAGAACCCAGGCCGTCAAGCTGGACATGATCATGTCTCAACCAAGGACCACAAACACAGGAGCCCCTCAAGGATGTGTTCTGTCACCGTTCCTATTCTCCCTATACACTAACAATTGCAGGTCCACTGCGATCTCTGTCAAAGTTATCAAGTTCGCTGACGACACCACCATTGTTGGCCTTATCTCTGGGAATAATGAGCAGGAGTATCGTCACCAGGTTGACAAAATTTGCCACTGGTGCAGGGAAAATGGGCTGGTCCTCAACACTGCAAAAACGGTTGAGATGATCATTGACTTTAGGAAACACGCAACCACTCCACCCCCAATCAGCATTGATGGCACGGTAGATGACAACGTTTCCTGTGCGCGCCTCCTCGGCACGACAATCTCTAAGGACCTGACTTGGAAAGCCAACACAACCTCCACCTAGAAAAAAGCCCAGGAGAGACTATTTTTCCTATGCCAACTAAAGAAGTTTGGTATGGCCCGCGAGCTTCTGACGAGCTTCTACACTGCCACAATTGAATCTGTCCTCTGCTCCTCCATCCTGGTCTGGTATACCGGCTCCTCCGCCAGTGACAGACACAAACTTCAGAGGGTCATCAGATCAGCGGAGAGAATCATTGGGAAACCTCTCCCCTCTCTAGATCAAATCTTCAACTCTAGACTGCTCTCCAGAGCTCATAAAATCGCTAATGATCCGTCCCACTCAGGCTTTTGCTTCTTCAGTAGACTTCCCTTAGGCCGGAGATTCCGATCCATCTACACCAGGACCACAAGGCATAGGAACAGTTTCTTCCCATCAGCTGTAAACTGTCTGAACTCTTAGGTCTCTCTACTGGTAGCACCTAGCGCGACTGCACGGCTGCACACTACATGTATACGTGTTCAAATGTATCCAATTGCTGTAACGGTATCCTTTATATTGTCCTGCTGCTTACTATGTATTTGTATCGTATGTCTTTGTTCTTTTTTGCACACTAGCCCTGTATTTGCCAAATCCAATTCCGGGCACGGCCCAGTCGTGCTTGCGAAATAAAATATTCTGATTCTGACCATGGCGAGATTGCTCTTTCTCACTCAGTGATGTCAGGTCATGTCTGGCTGCCTTATCAACTTTCAATGATTCTTTCTCTACCATAGTTAAAGCTTACATCTATTTTTTAAATTACTTTTTCTGCTGGCTGTTCAGTACCTGTAACGAGAATCTGTTATGGAGGGCAAGTCTGCCATTCATTCAACTGTGTGAAACCTTCGATGGTACTTTCTCAGTACCATGGTGACCACGGGTAATGGCCGGGGAATCAGGGTTCAATTCCGGTCCGGAGTTGGAGCTCGAGAAACGTCTACCACCACACATCCAAGGAAGGCAGCAGGCATGGCATGCAAGTCCCGAGGTAGTGACAAAAAATAACAATACAGAAAGACTTTTGAGGCCCTGCTGTATATGAGACGAATCAACTTTAAATCCTTTAATGACAATCTGTTATGGAGGACAAGTCTGCCATCTATTCAGTCAAGTGAAAGGTATGCACTGACTGCCAGGTATAATGCAATGTGCAGTCACAGATGCAGTGAAAGATATGCAGTGACTGCAAACAGCTGTTTGTGTAGTGACGGCAGCGCTGGACTGGTGCGCACCATGACAAGAGTGCAGGTGATGGCGGCTGTCCAGCCCATATGGTCGGGCTGAGGTAGCTCAGTGACAGAACAACAGTGACTGTCCAGCTGATTGATTTTGGTCTGTCCACAATCAAGCAACTGCCTTATTATCTTGGGTGTTCCCCCCCCCACCCCCGAGACACTCATATAGCCAGCAGTCATTGCTTCATTGTGATACGCAAGCCCCTTCACCGCAGCAAGGTAACGATCACGAAGGGGAATTGGCACATGTACATGCCTTTTGTTTTGTTGTTGCAGCTGCAGTGCAGCCAGAAAAATTAGGCAGGCAAGTACACGCACCAGAAAGATTATTATAGTGGCCGCTGCTAGCAGCGGCCTTAAAAATTCAGGAATCCGCCTGGTGTCTCCTCATACCGGAGGGTACCGGCACTGTGCAAGGAAGCTGCGAACTAGGCTTGATGGAGAGTAAGCAGCTGGATCGGGCAGATAAGGGGAGAATGGGGGAGTGGGGGGCACTTAACCTAACTTTGCTATAGCTGCCTACATTGCACAGGTATCCCTACACCTAGCTAACTGGTACTGTGGGGCTCTTGTATTTCACAAAACCTCCTGAGAGGCATGCCCGACACTGTGTTAGGCATACCGCTTTCTGCAAAAATGTCTTACATATCAGGAGATTAAGGTGCCCATATATTACTTGCATTTGTGGCCATTCCAGACGATTTGATCACAAAGATTGAACCTGTAAAAATCTATGCCCCAACATGGTCATCTGATCACCATTTCGATCAATTTCTGTCCTAAGGTGATCTAAATGATTATTCAGGCATGCTGGAAAGATCTCGCTTGAAAATGCACGGTTAGGTGTGAAGCGGTAGCAGCCTTGGACTTCTCGTTGACCAATGGTACCGAAGGACTCATGGGTGGTCTTCTCTCCCCCATGTAAAATGTGTACCCCCAGCAGGGTGGTGAGTGTTGTAGTGTCATCTGCTCTTTTGAGCTAGTTTTGCATTATGCAAATAAACCTCTTAACTCTGTGTGAATGGAGATTTGGAGAAATGTTTTCAGTTCTTGGGTTGAAAAGATGGCAAGACTGGAAACAACAATACAAGACTGGATCTTTTACAGGCATGAACTTGTTCTAACCCTTGGTTACTGATGTACCTCATTCCCATGCACGCTTACAAGATTTCTCAAGAGCTGCCCCCACACTATGGAACTCCCTTCCACTCCCCCTCAGACTCGCTCCTTCCTTCAACACCTTCAAGCAAGCCCTCAAAACACATTTCTTTAAAATAGCCTACCCCACATCTACCACACTCTAACTCTCTGTCAATCACCTTTTCCACAGTCCTACCTTATGTGTCCCCCCACCCTTTAGATTGTAGGCCTAGGCAGGGCCTCCCCCTTCCCTTCGTGTGTCCTTCTTAATTTTACTACCCCGGCAATTACACCCTTCTCATGGACTAACTCGTACTTGTTTTGCTGGTTCTCTGTAAACCGCATGTTATACCCTGATTGTATGTATAACCTTGTGCTATGTTGTATAACCGTTTGCAACCTCTCTGTCTGTCACCCCTTGTTGCAATGTATGTACCCCTATTTATTGTCCAGCGCTGCGTAATATGTTGGCGCTTTATAAATACAATAAATAATAATAATAATATGTTACTGGTTTAGTAAGAATGGGACAGCAGTTATGTTGATGGCACCTTGGTGTGACATAAAAATGCCACAATTATCTGGATAAGGGCTATTGCAGCATGAACAAATCACACAGCTTTCTGCTTTTGTTGCCAAAACAGCTCCTGTTCCTAACGCCACACAGTTTTCTGCTGAATGTGAGATATGGCAGTGACAAAGTGACAAAGCTGTCTATTAGTTTTAATTATTAGCTATAGATTATTCTCTAAGTGTGCTCTATAGCTACATGACTTGTGTTGTAGGTAACTATAAAAGGTATTTAGTAGCTAGCCATCAATAGAAAATACTTCTATACGTTTCTGCTAACAGTTTTTCATATGCCACAGTCATAATGCATGCAGGTTATTGATGGATGTTATAGACAAGTAGGATACAGAAAAAGATACAGAAAAATCTGTAACTGGGAATTGTTTTAATTGAAATCAGCAACTGAGGGTTTATTATTAAAAGTCACTACTACTGTTGATCCTGCTGGTTAATTTCACTTTTGTGACTTTTCCTAATTGTATTTAAAATTATGATTATTATTACGATTTGGTGATTAAACTTGATTTTGCATAATTTTTGCAGCTTGCACAAAATTATGTTCACAGAATCCACTTACATATTTTCACCTAACCTGCGAAAGTATGTTTGTGGTAAGTGTGCCACGTTTTATTGAAGAGTAAATAAACCTTTGTATGAACCTATGTATTTAAGGACCTACTGTAGGAAATATTGTACATTTCTTTATAGACCAAAGCAATATTTCAGAATTTTCGGTAATTTTTTCCATAATTGGGTAAAAACTGAATACAGATGTTTCAAAAATTTCAAACAATCTCAGTCAAAAAAATACATTAAAAACTGTATCGTGTTCGGCTAATATCTTGTTCTCCCAACCTAATGTCACCGGGCCAATACTACTGGTATCATACCATACTAGTCACCAGCAGGGCCGCCATCTGAATTTTCTGGGCCTCATACTTGGCAAACCTACAAGGCCCCCCCTCACGCCAAATAACAATCTGATAGGTAGATTGTGTGGGGGCAGAGCCACGGTATGTGGAGTAGAGTCAAAGCAACTTGCCTGTCGCCCATAACTCCCTCCCCCTGCATTGATTGGCGCTTTGAGTCCGCAAGGAGACAAGCGCAATATAAATGTTATTTGTCTTGTCTTGTCTTGATGCATGTTCACCAATCACACAGCAGGGAAGAGGGAGATAATCACACAACTCCTGTTATGCCACAGTAGAATAATTGCCAGCAGAGGCTCGAGTGGCACTGCCGCTGTTTGGGCCCTAGACCGTTCCTGGGCCCCATACTACTGTCCCTCTTGTACCCCCCTGATGGCTGCCCTGGTCACCAGCCAGAATACTGTGGTAAAAAGCATTATCTTGGGTAACTGATGTGTTATAAATGACTTTGACAATTTTTATTGAAAGCAAATGTTTTCAAATGGCCTTGCAATGTTTAGCTTGTGAAGATATTACACGGGTGGCAGGAAAACACTTGCATGCTTTGTCACACTGATAGTTATTGTCACTTTTATTAACATGTTTTGCCACTTAATCAAGGCATTTAATGTGTAAATGTCATGTTTTTTTTTCCTTCAGAATTGTAAATATGGCTAGAACAATAACATAATGGAATTAAGGGAGATTTCAGTCACAAGATAAAAGTTTTCCACTTGATCATAGGATTTGTGTTTTGCTTTGAAAGAAAAACGAGTACACCAGTAATCAGACTTTCATTTTTTTCCCATGAAACCCCTGAATTGCATGTGGCCTTTGTTGTTGTGAAGATGTGGCTTTCTGTAGTATACCTTCATCAAGATAATCAGTTCCACTTTGCAGTGTGTCATTGTAAATCAATGCGCAGTTCACCTGTTTTCATAAACCTGCTACATCGGCAAGTCTGGTGAACTGTACAATGATACTATTCATTAGGGATGAAATTAATGGGGATTTTCAAGAAAAATGCCAGCGCATGTAATAAAATATAGTTACACAGAAAAAATCCTTGACTCCTAAAGGCCTCTGTATATATTATAGAGTGCTGTCTTGATGTGTTTAAAATAGAATACATACAGCCATTTAAATGGAAAAATATCCTTCTGTATGGTTACATCACAGCACCAGATGACATGCGATTTCGATTTTAGATGTGAACAAAGCCTAAGCAAAGGTGATTCATAATTTTTTTTTCTTTATACATATTTATTGTTGTAATAAGCACTAAAAAGATGTAAACGTCTCCCCTTTTTCTCTCTCCCACCGCTTATTTACTACTCTATCTTCCCCACTCTCCTCCTTTCTCTTTTCCTTCTGTGGTTTTCTCTTCAATTTTCTCCCTTCTTTTTCTGTCTCTCGGTTCTACATCTTTCTGGGTGTTGGTGTAATGGTGTTACATTTTATTGACATTACACAATGAGGGTAAAGAAGCACCCAGGGCTTTATAAAACTGAGTTAAAAACAACGGTAAATACGATAAATGAGGTGGCTTACCTCAATAAGGACATTCTCATAGGAGAATGTAAATCAGTTGAAACGGGCGCCTGAGCTGCCTGTATGAAAAAGGCGCCTCCGTAGACATCAATGTTATTTTTGCAAATATTGGCTACAAAGTGGTGAAAAGGGCGCCCGGGTTTTGATATAGGCTACAAGCGGGCTCCCCTTGGTAGCCCATATTTTATTTGGCTACGTTCGGCTACAGTAATGCACCCCTTTGTAGACCATATTTTTTATTCGGCTACAAGGTTTTCAGCTACAAGTTTTTGGATTCTGCTGCAAAAGGGCGCCCTTTTGTAGCCCATACTTTTGATTCAACTACAAGGTTTTTGGCTACTAGGTTTTTGATTCTGCTACAAAAAGGCTCCATTTTATAGCCAACATTTCAATTGATTCGGGGGTGCAGGGTTGGTTAGGATTAGGCATCACAAGCAGGGGTGGGTCTTAGGGTTAGGTACCACTAGGGAGGGGGGGTTAGGGATAAGCACCACCAGGGGAGGGTTCTTTGTGAGAGTAGGGAGAAGTTAGGTCATAGTAATTACTGGGGGGGGGGTCTTAGGGTCAGGCACCACCAGAGGGGTCTTAGGGTCAGGCACCACCTGGGAGGGGTTAGGCACCACCAAAGGGGGTTAGGGTTAGGCACCACCAGGGGGGGTTAGGCACCACCTGGGGAGTCTTAGGGTTAGGCACCACCTGGGGGGTCTTAGGGTTAGCCACCACTTGGGGGTCATGGGTTAGGCACTACCTGGGGGGTCTTAGGATTAGGCACCATCTTGGGGGTTAGGGTTAGGGGAGGGTTCTGTTTGAGAGTAGGGAGAAGTTAGGTCATAGTAATCACTAGTGGGGTCTTAGGGTTAGGCACCACCAGGGGGGGTTAGGGTTAGGCACCACCAGGGTGGGTCTTAGAGTTAGGCACCACCAGGGGGGTTAGGGTTAGGCACCAACAGGGGGGGTTAGGGTTAGGCACCACCAAGGGGGAGTTAGGGTTAGGCACCACCAGGGGTGTTAGAGTTAGGCACCAACAGGGGGGGGGGTTAGGGTTAGGCACCAGCAAGGGGAGTTAGGGTTAGGCACCACCAGGGGGTTTAGGGTTAGGCACCAACAGGGGGCTTAGGGTTAGGCACCACCACGGGGGGGTTAGGGTTAGGCACCACCAGTGGGGGTTAGGGTTAGGCACCGTCAGGGGAGGGTTAGGTCATAGTAATCACTTTTCTCAGCTATATTTAGAGCCTTTTTATAGCCCAACTAATTTTGCCTATAACAGCATCCTTTTCATAAACTAAAACTAGCTTTTTCGGATACACCAGGCACCCTTTGTAGCCGAATTTGGCATATGGGCTACACCAGGCGCCCTTTGTAGCTGAATTTGGCATATATGGGCTACACCAGGCAAATTTGTAGCCGAATTTGGCATATATGGGCTACACCGGGCGCCGTTTGTTTCCGAATTTGGCATATGGGCCACACCAGGTGCCCTTTTTTCCAGGCGCCCTTTTAAAATGGACGCAGAGAATGTCTTTATTGAGGTAAGCCACCTCATTTATAATTTTATCTGTTGTTTTGAACTCAGTTTTATAAACCCCTGGGCACTTCTTTACCCTCAATGTGCTTAGTAACCCCCCCCCCCCCCCCTTCCATCTGCTTTGGGTGGGGTTCAAAAATGGCAAGTGACAAGTGAAGCCGTTATTATCTTTTTAAAGAAGAAGTGACCACTAGTCCCAGTCTGAGACACCCCGAGTGGAGACGGGTTCATTATATCTACCTGCTTCCTGTGGTCGCCTGAGTAGCCCTTTTATTATCATACTGTTTTCAGTATTAGTGACATACTACACCGATTTTCTTTTTGTCTCTTCTTTCCAGGGTGTACTGACACTTAGACTGAGAAGAAAAGCAGTAAGCTTTCATCTGTGAAGCCTTCATCAGAATGATTCCTGTATACTGACAAAACTTAGAATACAACTTTATACACTGGACATAGTCAGTATACAGGAATCAGTCTGACGAAGGCTTCATAGCCGAAAAGCTTACTGCTTTTCTTCTAAGTTAGCCAATAAATGTATAATCCTGATTCAAAATTTCTTGCTTTTACTGATGGCTAATATGGTACAACAAAGATTAGTTTAAGCAACAATTGCAGACAAGCACCATCTAGAGTCCATTTTAGCAATAATTAAACAGAAAGGAATGTGCTCATTGGGCAATTGAAAACACAAGAAAAACCAAGAAAAAGCACCCAGTATAAGCAGGACCAGACCAATCGATTGTATCTCCAAAAATCACAAGCTTTATTGGGAAATAGTAAACAATTTTAAAAAAACATTTAAAATCACCAACTTACTGCAGCGGTGTACAAATAAATAATTAGTCCAATGATAAAAAGTTTATAAAATTCCTCTCAGAAAGCCTCAATATTATAAAATAATATTGATCATTAATAGCATATCCAATGCCATAATATAATTAAGATACCGTATATGCTTGCATATAAGCCGACTCGCATATAAGCCGAACCCCTAACATTTACCTCAGAATTCGGGAAAAAATGATTGACTCCCATATAATCCGAGGACAGGACAACACTGGGGTGGTTACAACACTGGGTGGTTGTTGCATTTCATATGGTGATTATTGCAGAGATCACATTTGTATGAAACAGATGCAGGAGCTAGCACCATTTAACTGGTAATCTGCACACAGAACTCCCACCACACAATCAACAGGCAGAGCTGAAAGCTACATTACTGACCTCATTCTTAAAGAAAAATGCCTGGTTATCATGGTGATCTTTTAATGTCAGTACAGTCACTTAGCTGTAACAAGCAGGCAGCTAGTTTAGCTGGAGTGGATTCAGAACACCCTGTTCAGTCTGCACACTGTGCTTGATCTGGTTGGAGTCAGAACAACCAGTCTCTACTGGTGCCAAGCAGGGCTTGCGGGCTGTGCATTGGGTAGCGCACAGTGGAGCCAGCTAAATGGGTGCCTTTACTGTGGATGGGTGAAGGGGAGTGCAACAGCTGATATGCAGGAGTTGTGCTTACTGACCTGCCGAGATGATCGGAATGTAGCGGTGATGCTTGTGCGGGCTTCAGCATGCTTCCTGGATGTTTGGAGGTGCGGGCCAGCTGATTGGATTACCGCCGTTGCTGCGGGCTGTGCAGGGGAGCTGATCGGCGGGTGCCTGTACCATGCATTGCCGAAGGGGGCCCCCGAGTGCAACAACTGATCTGCGTTAGGATCTCCTGGTTAGGTCACGGCAGGCGCGATCAGAGGTCCGGGGGAGAGCAAAGCAGGAGAGATGGATGGCCAGAAACACAGCTCCGCTCTTCCGTGCACATAATCTCGTGCTTCCTGTGCAGAGACAGCAGGAAGTTCGAGATTATGTGCATGGAAGAGCGGAGCTGTGTTTCTGGCCAGGCCCGTTTCTAGGGGCCGTGCAGCCGCACGGCAGCCCTGAGCGCAGACAGCCAAAGGGCGCTGTGAACTCTCCCTCCCTCTCCCCAGGGGACTGCAGAGTAATTATTTATTTTATTTATTGTATTTATAAAGCGCCAACATATTACGCAGCGCTGGACAATAAATAGGGATACATACAATATTTAGGGGTGACGTACAGCAAAATGACAATACCTGAATACAAGAAAGATCAGATCATGCAGCACAGTTTGAGTAACAGGTAATGCTTAGTCAGTCACTGGATGGAGCATGGAGATTAGGCAAGTTAGGTTCACTCAGATGCCTAGCATGGGTTCACAGTAATGGAGGTGCATGATCAGGTTGGACACAAAAGGAGGAGGACCCTGCCCAAAGGCTTACAATCTAGAGGGAGAGGTAAGGACACGAGAGGTAGGAGACCAGAGTTCAGCTGTGGGTTTAGAGCACTTGTGAGGGGTAGTAGGCCAGAGTGAAAAGGTGAGTTTTGAGGGCTTTCTTGAAGATGTTGAAAGAGGGGGCTGCCCTAATGGGTGGAGGTAGGGAGTTCCATAGTGTTGGAGCAGCTCTTGAGAAGTCCTGGAGGCGTGCATGGGATTGGGTGATGCGGGGGGAGTTAGGCAAAGTTCATTGGAAGAGCGGAGTGAGCGGCTAGGTGTGTAACTCTGAGTAAGATCGGAAATGTAGGTTGGACAGGTTTTGTGGACAGATTTGTAGGTCAGACACAGTATCTTGAATCTGATTCTGGACTGGATAGGAAGCCAGTGGAGGGATTCAAGGAGGGGATCCGCCATGGTGGAGCGATGGGAGCAGTGGATAATTCTGGCTGCTGCATTCATGATGGACTGCAGTGGGGCTGTTCGGGTCATAGGGAGACCAGACAGCAGGGCATTGCAGTAGTCAAGGCGGGAAATTATGAGGGCATGGATGAGGAGTTTGGTGGTGGCAGAGGTCAGGAAAGGGCGAATCTTACAGATGTTACGAAGGTGGAAGTTGCAGGAATTTGTGAGGTTTTGGATGTGGGGGGTGAAGGAGAGTGCGGAGTCCAGGGTGACACCCAGACAGCGGGCTTGAGAGGTAGGGTGAATGGCAGTGTGATTTTCAGAGCTATTTTTTAATGAATTGCTCCAAAAAATGCTACACACTGGATGTAGCATTTTGTGGAGCAATTATTTTTAAAAAAATCGCTCTGAAAATCGCTTCACAAAATCAAACTCACAAATTGCTAGCGATTGCTATTGCGATTTTGGCGTGCACTAGCCCAGAAAGAGGAGGAGTGAAGAGAAATTGAGAATAGCCTGAGATGGAGCAGAGAGCTTATCTGTATTGCACATCACATAGAGGCTACTTGCCTGTAATAGGACTCATGTCCCTGCCTGTCTCTCACACAAGTCAGAAAGTAGCCCTCCTGGATTCTAGGGACTGTCAAAAAGTTTAACTTGTATAACACCTTATCCACACATGCAGTAATAATAACAATAGGGAGAGACCAGACAGAGGTTTGCCCACGGACCCTCCAGGCAAGCTCTGCATCATGCTGTGTATATTTACCAGCTTGCCTGTCCTCTGATTGCACTTTTATCAGCTAGCCTCAAGTTTCACATTGCCTTACAACAAACCCGAATACACCAGACACCAGACCTACCCTAAATCACTGAATGAAAGGAGGCCTGGGGGGAGATTGCCCCCCTTCCCCTCTGGCCAGTCCGCCCCTGAACTGTACTGGATACCTATACTGGAGGCACCTACCTGGCTAATCTATACTGGGGGCAATTATACTGGGGCACCTATGCCTGGCTACCTATATTGGGGGACCTATAGCCCACTACCTATACTGAGTGCAACTAGACCTAGCTAACCTATACTGCAGGCACCTATACCAGGCTCCGTCACGGGGGGGGGGGGGGGGGGCACAATTTTTACACTCTCGCACTGGGTGCATTTTAGCCTAGAAACTGCCCTGTTTCTGGCCATTCGTCTCTCCTGCTTTGCTCTCCCCTGGACCTCTGATCGCGCCGTTACCTAACCAGGAGATCCTAATGCAGATTAGTTGTTGCACTCGGCGGTCCCCTTCTGCAATGCATCCTCAGTACAGGCACCCGCCAATCAGATCGGTTCAACCCGCGAGATGCATTAAGGCGTGCGGCAGTCGCACACACGGTCCTCCAGCCTCTGATATGTAAGTCCTTAGCCTTTTCTCTCACCTTACATTACTTTATTTGCACGGTTATTCTGGTGGTCAATCTATACTTATGCTGTATTGCCTTGAATACTCTTTCACTGTCCTTTTGACTAATTGGGTCCTTCTTTCACGTTGATATATATCTTGGATTATTGTGCAATATATTTAGATGGTCATATTTTGTCACCTATATTTATGAAAAATCACTTTTATTGCATTATCTATGGGCTTTGTGACTTATCTTAATTATATTATGGCATTGGATATGCTATTAATGATCAATATTATTATATAATATTGAGGCTTTCTGAGATGAATTTTATAAACTTTTGATCATTGGACTAATTATTTATTTGTACACCGCTGCAGTCACCGTTGGTGATTTTAAATGTTTTTTTTTAATTGTTTACTATTTCCCAATAAAGCTTGTGATTTTTTTGAGATACAATCGATTGGTCTGGTGCTGCTTATATTGGGTGCTTTTTCTTGCTTTTTCTAATATGGTACAACACTCTACTGGTTCTCATGTTATCATATAGTGATTCTGTGCAACAGTTTGCATAATTTTTTGTATGATCCTTGATGCTTTTTCAATATATTGTATTGTTAAAAAATGTAAACGTTGTTTTAAATTATAAACATAAAATATTACTAGAGATATTTTAGTATTTCTAATTCTCCATCTGCACACTGGTAATGTTTTGTAAATACTGCCTCATTCACTCTGTTTTTGTTGTTGTTGTTTTTCTTTCCGGCAATGTTAGTCGATTGTTAACCTCCTGAGCGTTACGCCGCTCAGGAGGTTTTGTTAGTTTGTGCTCCCCGGATTAATTAATTTTCTCACATGGCAGTAAAGCCTTTAGCTAGCACTAGGCTAGCTAACACAGGTGTCCGACACCCCCCGATCGCCTGCGATCCCCCCGTTTATACATCACCCAGCCTGGATCCAGCGATCGGCGCAGCCTCCCCGCACAGCTCTGGTCTTCACTATGGGGAGGATCGCACTTGACGTCGCCGACGTCATGACGTCCTACGCAAACCCGATCCTCCCCATAGAGAGACCGGAGCTGTGCAGGGAGGCTGTGCGATCGCTGGATCCACCCCCCGATCGTGGGCAATCGGGGGGTGCCGGACACCTGTACTAGCTAGCCAAGTGCTAGCTAAAGGTTTTACAGCCACGTGAGCAAATTAATTAATCCTGGGCGACTCCTGAGGACAGAGAGCGGTATGCCCAACACAGTGTCGAGGATACTGCTAAGGAGGTTAATCAATGGGCTGGTTCACATCTGTGTTCACATTTAAAAAGCCATCAACATGCAGCTTTCTTTGAGACACCTTATATGTTTTAGTATCTAGCGTATTTTATGTGGGCTCACGTGTTGTAACAAATATGAACATGTTATGTGTCAGACAATTGTAAATTGTAATTTACATGTATAACATTACATTAATTTATTAATTGCGAATGTATTACATGTACAGTATATAAAGAGCTGTCAATCACCTCCACATGGTCCGGAGCATACTGTGCAGGCGAAGAACTACTGTGCCTGCGCAGTACACCCCAGACCACGTGGAGGTGATTGACAGCGGCGCTTGCGCAGGCGCAGTAGAGGATGACCTAGAGTTAGTCCTGCGCACCGTCGGGGCTGGGAGCCAGCAGCTGAGAGCGGAGATGCAACAAGGTACATAACGGATGCCGGGGGCTGGAGGAAACCCCGGGTAAGTAATGCAGGGCGTAGCACTATACCCCAGGATTGAACGTCATCCCAATCAGCAGCCGATGCCCCCTTACCCATGATAAATCTTTACCTTTTCTCGAATAGATCATCAGGGACATCTGTATGGCTGATATTGTAGTGAAACCCCTCCCACAATGTGACGTCGGGGCCATGGCCCTGACAGTTTTCTGTCTGTGAACCTCATTGCATTGTGGGAAATAACAGCTTTTTTCAGCAAGCAGTATCTCTCCTTCTGTGCATAGAACTCTCAGTAATTGAACATTCTGCAGAGATCACCTGGCAGTACTAAAGATGTCGTCACCTGTGATAAATTTCTGAATGTAAATCAGGAAGAGGGGAGTAAAAAAAAAAAAAACAATTTTATTCTTTACCTTATTTTCACTACAGTTCCACTTTAAGATTTTCTTTAAAAGGAACCTGAGTGAGGGCTGCTGCACACCAGAGCGGTTCTCAAGTGTTTTTTAAAACGCTTGCAGGGGGAAAACCGCTTGGCTAATCAAAGTGAATGGGCTGGTGCACACCAGAGCAGTTCCAAAGTGGTTTTTAAAACGCTTGCAGGGGGAAAAACGCTTGGCTAATGAAAGTAAAAGGGACGGTGCACACCAGAGCGGTTCGTTTTTTCCACAAACGCAAACTCGGGGGCTGCAGCATTTTTGAGATTTCTGAGGCATTTCTGCCTCAATGCTAAAGTATAGGAAAGTGGATAACAGCTATGAAAAACGCTAGTTCAGAGCTGTTTTCCAGGTGTTTTTGTTATAGAAGCTGTTCAGTAACAGCTTTACTGTAACAATATTTGTAATCTGAGTTAATACAGAGGATGGCGCTACAAACAGGCAGAGCCAAGACTCGAACCCCGGTCTCCTGTGTCAGAGGTAGATATTTGTAATCTGACACACAAAAACACTCCAAAAAAGCGCTAGGCTTGTTTAGAAAGCATGCCTAGAATCTGCTTCAAAAACCTCTAGTGTTTTGCAGATCTGCTAAATGTTTTGGTGTCCACTGCGTCAGAGAGACATATAAAGGCTGTCATATTTATTTCCTTTTATACAATACCAGTTGCCTGGCATTCCTGCAGATCATTCCGGTATCAGTAGTGTCTGCATCACACACATGCAGCTAATCCAGTCAGATGTTTGTCAGAAAAAAATTCTGCTTGCTTATTTGGGGTCTATGGCTTAGGGCCAGTGCAGACCAAAAACCTCTGAGATCCCAAAAACGCACGCTAGAGGTTTTTGAAGCAGATTTTTAGAGCGATTCTAGGCATGTTTAGAGAGATTTTCTAAATAGTTACATAGTTACATAGTTATTTTGGTTGAAAAAAGACATACGTCCATCGAGTTCGACCAGTATAAAGTACAACACCAGCCTGCTCCCTCACATATCCCTGTTGATCCAAATATGCCTAGCGTTTTTGGAGCTGTGTAGCAGATTTCATATATTGTTACAGTAAAGCTGTTACTGAACAACTACTGTAACAAAAACGCCTGGGAAACCACACTGATGTAGCGTTTTTCAAAGCGCTTTTCCACTTTCCTACACTTAACATTGAGGCAGAAATGCCTCAGACATCTAAAAAATGCTGCAGGACATGAGTTTGCGTTTGGGGGAAAAACAAATGACTCTGGTGTGCACCATCCCATTCACTTTCATGAGCCAAGTGGTTTTCCCCCTGAAAGCATTTTAAAAAACGCTTCAGAACCGTTCTGGTGTGCACCAGCCCTTAAAGAGAGGTAGACGATCAGCCGGACACCAGACAACTGGCACTGTTTAAAATTAAGTAAAAATGTCGGCTTCCATATCCCTCTCACTTCAGGTTCCTTTAGGCTGGGAACACATTTAGCAGAAACGCTGGCTTTGCGGAAAACATTGCATTTTGAATGCAATGGTAGTCAATAGGCCGCATCAAAAAACGCATATAAAAATGCATATGCGTTTTGCATGCGTTTTCTAACATGCGTTTTTAGAAACGCTGGTATTGTTGCATAGTTTTCAAAAACGCATCAAAAATGCATATACTGAAAGTCAAAGTAACGCAATGTAATGCGTTTTGTATGTTTTTCATGCATTTTTTTTTTCCTAAAAAAAAAAATTCAGATGTATTTCCACTTCCTGTTGTCTTCCTAGTGATTTGCATAAAACGCAATAGAAAAACGCACAGAAAACGCACGCAAAACGCATATGCATTTTGTATATGCAAACCGCAAACACGTTAAAATACATGAAAAATATGGGGGCGGAGCCTGCGATGGAAGGGTGAAGACGTGCTCCTCATTTCATAAGACAAGCAAAACAGATTCTCACTGAAGCTAACACCCCCCCTTGGTCTATAGTGATGCAGGGTGTGTAATATAGTCCAGCTTCTGGAGCTCTGCCCACCGTTGCAGCTTAATCACTAATTCCCCCTCCCTCTCTTTGCCTGCAGTGTATGCTGGGTGTGTAATTTAGTCCAGTTTCTGGAGCTCTGCTCACCATTGCAGTTAAATCATTCAGGTATGAGGTTGTTTGAAAGCGCTGCCATGTCTCCCACTGTGCAAAATGGAAGACGTGCTCCTGTTCAGCTCCCGGCCATGTGCACACTCTTTTAGCTGAATTTGGCCTCGCATCCCTTCATTTTTTCTCCCAAGTGGCATGAGAAGGTTCAAGAAGAGTGACTCGGCCCAGCAGTGCCCGAATACCCCCTTGCAGAGACCTCTGACCAGGTACTTTCAGGCCCTTAGTGAGAACCCGGCTACTCCCAAAATGGCGGACCCGTCATCCTTACCTCCACCAGCCACGGGCCCAAGCTCTATGAAGTCGGGCCCATCTGCCCTCACTAACCTGGAGGATATATGGAGATTCCTGAAGGGGCTTCCCACCAAACAGGACATGGAGGAACAGACCGAACGAATAGTGTCCTCCACGAGGTCGGAGATAGCGGCCATTCATACGGATATTAGTGGCTTAGCAGAGCGGGTCACGACGGTAGAGAACGATGTGACCTCGCTGAGAGCAGAAGTGGCAAAGCTGCGTGAAGAAAGCGAGAGACAGTCCACCTTCACCCGCTCTATGCGCACTCAAATGGAGGACATGCAAAATAGGGGACGCAGGAATAATGTGCGCGTAAGAGGTGTCCCAGAACAAGTTAACGCGGACAATATTATCCCCACACTGCGCACACTTTTTAACGGCCTCCTCAACAGACCTGCGGACCAAAAGCTTAAATTTGACAGAGCTCACAGAGCCCTCCGAGCGGCACCAGGAAGAGAGGAACAGCCTCGTGACATCATTTGCAGGCTACACAACTATCAGGAGAAGGAGCAGATCATGGTAGCAGCAAGAAGGAAGGGCAATCTGGAGTGGGAAGGGGCAGCGGTAGCCCTCTTCCAGGATCTGGCACCCTCCACGCTGGCACAACGACGAGCGCTGAAGCCTCTACTGCAATCCTTTGCTGCAGAAGAAGTTACCTACAAGTGGGGATTTCCATTCCAACTTATTGTGAAGAAAGGATCCCAGTCCTTTGTGATCCGTCATCCTAAGGACCTTCCGGAGTTTTTCCGAGTAATGGACATTCCCACAGTGGCCGTCCCCGAATGGAATCCGGACACTATGGACTTTGCTGGGCCGCAGAAACCACGCAAGCAACGCTGAGGAGAGGGCTGGTTCGTAAGTACTGTGCCCCCTTTCCCCCTGTAGCCCATCCGCCCATATGATGCCTCCTGAACTATGGCCCCTGATGTTCGCTGTACCCCCCCCCCCTTTTTTTTTTTTTTCCTCCTGTGAACCCCCTGCCCATGTGAAGCCTATTGAACTATGGCCCCTAACGTCCACATAACCGTGACATGCTGTCTTGTTCCCCCTACACCCGCCTCATATATCCGAATCCCACCAACGTGTGTAGAGGCCCACACTGGACCGCAATCTATGCTGGATGCTCTTCCCCTCGACCTGAGGAAGCCACGGCAGGAACCCTACAGTTCGCAGCTAGTCGCATTGCTATGGGACAATGTATCAAGCTATAGGCATTGTTAACTTTAACCACTGTCGGCCTGAACCTGGTGTGCGGCTTTGGGGGTGCGCTGATGGACCTTAGCATGGGGGGCCGGGGGGGGAGGAGGACCTCGTTGGCTGCCCCCCCCGCCCCCCCCCCTTTTAACTATGCAATGATGGGTTCCGGCGCCCTTCCTCCCGCGCATCGGGGGAAGCCTGCCACTCTGGAGTATTGACCTCCTCCTGCAGTTAGTACATGCATAATGGTTGTAGGGGTCCTTATAGAGTCAGCTCTTCTTGAAAGTGTGTGGGGATGACGAATTGCTGTGCGTTATGTTACTAAACGCTGTGGGGGGGAGGGGGCGGGGGACCTGGAGCTCAGTGAGAAGCAAATCCTTTGCTCTGAGCATGGGGAACGGGTCGCACTCTTGGGTAATGAACAACATAAGCCCGTCGAGTCTGGGGGGGAGGTCACATCATGGGGTCTCCCTTTAGAATAATATGTTACACTTGACGGAGTGCCAGGCGGGGGTGGGCAGAGGGAAGGCGCCTCACATTGGCTTATCTCCTACTTCTCTTTCCACTTGTTTTTCTTTCTAAACTAAATCTACAGCTTGTTAATATCACTCTATATGAGTTTAGTTGAAGGGTTACTCCCTCTATTTTGAGGGGATAAAAGGTTAATATTTCATCATGTTGTCAGTAATGTGTGCCTGGCCGGAGCTGGGGCTCGTGACTACAATTCTTTCATCAAAATCCTCTACCCCAGCAGGATTTGCCGGTCACAAAATGGTGCCTAAAAGGCCCCTAGGCAATGTTATCCAATGTCAGGATCTTGTATTCTGGCGAGCTCTATGGGTGAGCATCTCTCTAACTTTCTTGCTCCTCATGTGCTCAATATACACTTTTATGTGTACTCTATCTCTATCTATTTCTTTTCTGTTGTGTCTTTCTTTGATTCTTCTAATAGTCTGCGGGTTAATAAATGGGTTGGTTGTGAGCGTGGGTTTAGGGGAGCATCTGCTAGTGACTAACGTTCCATCGGTCACTTAAACTGATGTCTTTGAATGCCAGGGGTCTGAATGTACCAGAAAAAAGGTCGGCGATACTCAATTTGTGTCGTAAAGAACGTGCCAATATTGTATGCTTACAAGAGACGCATTTCAAACAACCTAAAGTACCCAAATTGTATAACAGATACTACAGAGCACTATATTGTAGCCCTCTCCAAGAGTCCAAGGTAAAGGGAACGGCGATACTACTTTCCAAAGACACCCCATTTACTCTGGTTGAAGAGTATGGGGACCCACAGGGTAGATTCAACCTAATCAAAGGCATCTTATATAACCAAAAAGTCACTATAGGCTCATATTACGCCCCTAATACGAATCAGGTCTCCTTCCTCCAATCTTTTCTATCTCGCCTTCATACGTTTGCAGAGGGCAGTGTCCTCCTGGGTGGAGATCTCAATCTCTCTTTGAACCCAATAATCGATTCCTCTTCAGGGAGGGGTCCGATGTCTCAGAGGCTACTACGAAAATGCTATTCTCTCCTACATTCCATGCAATTAGTTGATATATGGCGACTGCACAATCCCACTGTAAAAGATTACACGTTTTTCTCCCATCCTCACAACACTTACTCGAGGATTGACTACATCTTCCTCTCACATAATCTCCTCTTGGTGTCAGCCTCCCCTGGGATAGGTACCATGACTCTTTCGGACCATGCGCCTGTCACAGTGGAGGTCTCGCTGGGAGATTGTAGACGTGGTCCTGCCTCCTGGAGATTGAATGGCTCCCTGATAGAGGATAAACAGATATTTGAAAAACTTAAGGCAGAAATGGAGGAATTCTTCCATATCAATGCTCAGGAGGACACTTCCCCATTGCTCCTGTGGGAAACACACAAATGCTATATCAGAGGCCTTCTGATTAGGGAGGGAGCCAGAAGGAAGAGGGAACGTGAGAGAGAAATTGAAGATGTTCTCTCCTCCATAGCAGTGTTGGAAACTAGTCACAAGCAGAGTAAATCTCCAACACTTCTGTCGGAATTGACGAGCAAAAGAGAATCGCTCCGAGGGTTGCTATTCCATAAGGTTAAATACGCGGCATTTAGATGTCGCCGTTCATTTTACGAATATGGTAATAAATGTGGCTCTTTGTTAGCGAAAGCTCTGAAAGACCAACAAGCCTCTAACTATATATCTTGTATTAAAGATAAAAACTCTCAGTTGGTGCATAAGTATGACGATATCTCACGAGCGTTTAGAAATTACTATGCCGGCCTATATAACCTTCCCTCCTCCTGTGGCTCGCTCTCCTCTGAAATTAAACATACCAAAATAACTGAATACTTGACAAAATCGGGCATGCCCTCACTCTCTGTGGAGGATGTCGAAGCCTTAGAGGAACCATTCACGGAGGATGAATTATTGATAGCAATGTCCCAGCTTCCCGCAGGGAAGGCCCCGGGCCCTGATGGATACACCCCCGAGTATTATAGGAAGTTTAAAACCATTTTAACCCCATATATGCTACAAGCATTTAATGCCATTTCTGACAATCAGGAGGCAAACTTAGATTTCCCTCCCACAATGCTCGCAGCACATATCTCGGTACTGCACAAGGAGGGGAAAGACCCTTCACTGTGCCAGAGCTACCGACCTATCTCGCTGCTTAATGCAGATTTAAAGATCTACTCTAAAATGCTCGCAAATAGGCTGTCGCCTATTCTTCCTAAACTAATATACCCGGATCAAGTTGGCTTTGTCCCGGGCCGAGAGGCAAGGGACAACACCATCCGTACCTTGGACATTATGCACTGGGCGAGGTCCCAGTCCATCCCTATACTCCTCTCCACTGATGCTGAAAAAGCTTTTGATAGGGTGGACTGGGACTTCCTGGAGGGCATTCTGAAACACATCGGCTTATCAACAAAAATGTGCAGGCGAATAATGTCTCTTTATTCCTCTCCTAACGCTAGGGTAAAAGCAAATGGGGTATTGTCTGAAAGTTTTGACATACGCAACGGAACGAGGCAGGGTTGTCCCCTGTCGCCGTTGATTTTTGCACTCTCTCTCGAACCCTTCTTATGCACAGTGAGATCCAATCCAGACATTCAGGGGGTATCACTCGAGGCGTCCTCCCACAAAGTTGCAGCATACGCGGACGATATGCTTTTCTTCCTCACAAATCCGCATATCTCTCTACCAAATTTTTTTGCGAGAATTCCAGGAGTATGGTCGAATCTCTAATCTCTCAATTAATTATGACAAAAGTGAAGCACTGGGGGTTCTATTACCGGATACATTAAAAGACACCCTGCAGGCCAATTTTCCATTCAAGTGGCCGACTAAAGCCCTCAAATACCTGGGAACATATATCACTCCCCATCCAAAAGACCTGGTAACTTCTAATTTTATGCCTGTTCTGGAGAGAATCAAGCTAGACCTACAAAAGTGGGATAAACCCCATTTCTCTTGGTTCGGGAGGGCGTGCATAATCAAGATGACAATTATGCCTCGCTTGCTCTACCTCTTTCAGACCCTACCCATACACATTCCGCCTGTATATTTTAAGCAACTAACTCGGGAGTTCTCTAGATTTATTTGGAGAGGGAATAAGTCTAGACTAAGATACACGCTGCAAACTGCACCTAAAGAGTCCGGGGGCATGGCAATTCCAAACCCCTCGCTGTACTACGCCTCAGCGGTTTTAATAAGAATTATTGATTGGCATAGACATTCCTCCCAAAAAAGGTGGGTAGAGATAGAGGAGGAGCTGGCGGGAGATAGCCTTTCCCAGATTCCCTGGCAAACTCAATTTAGACGGATAACAAATCCCGCTGCTGTACTAGTTAGCCATACCCTCAAGGTACTCGCTAAGTTTAGATCCAAGAAATTAATATCTCCTTGGCCATCGCCTCTTCTGCCTATCCTCAATAACCCAGCTTTCCCCTTAGGAATGCACCCCCGTAGCTACCTCCCCTGGCGCACGGATTACCCGCTATGTGCACATCAATTTATCCATGAGGGGGAATGGACCTCTCTGACCAGTCTGCAGAATGCTCTGTCATCCCGGGCCCTGGACCTGGACTCAGTTTAAACATTTCCTATTGCAACAGGGAACCAGGGCTGAGCTGGGAAGATCTCTCACCCCATTTGAGCAAACATGCAGGGGCACAGGGTCAATCAGGGGGACTATCTCTCTTATGTATTCACTACTTAATGATACAGATGAACCATCAGCAGAATTGAAATTGAGATGGGAGGCTGACCTTAACGTTTCCTTTTCAACAAAGCAATGGGGGAAGATATTACTCTTTGCTCACAAATCATCAATATCATCAAGTAGCCAGGAAGCAGGATATAAAGTTTTCACACGATGGTACCTCACCCCAACGAGACTCCACGCAATGTACCCTTCAACCTCTCCAACTTGCTGGAGATGTGGACAAGAACCTGGTACCCTGTTGCATATTTTCTGGTCCTGCTCCCGTCTCACCAGTTTCTGGCATGCCATACGCATACAGATACATGCTCTGACAGATTTTCTACCACCAGACTCTCCAGAATTTTTCCTTCTCAATCACAACTCATGGTCCATCAAAAAGTATAAAAAATCTCTCACCAGACATCTTGTCAATGCTGCTAAGGCATTGATTGCCAGACGTTGGAAGTCACAAGACCCTCCCGATATTAGAGATTGGCTGAGAGAGGTGGATAGAATCTGTCGGCTGGAAGAACTGACAGCTGTTATATATGATGGTTCAGAGCAATTTTGGAAAACGTGGTTCTGGTGGTTCGAATTCAAGGAATCCCCACAATATGCTACCCTCACCGCTGGCTAATTCCCCCATAGCCTCTCCCCCTGGCATTATTTTTATGCTCTGCGGAGGCTCCCCGTAATGAGCCCTGCGCTCTCTTCCGACCCATCGAAAGCACACCTTCTCTGTCCTTTACTTTCCTTTCTTCTCTCTCTTTGTCTCTGTTCTTTTTGTCCTAAAGATAATATGGTGAGGTATATGCCTACATGTTAGTGTTTTCAAAGAAAACTTGGGAGCCGCCAATTGCTACTTCAGCAGGTACCCGGCTGCATGATCCCCAAGGGGCGTCGGGATACAAATTCTACAGACTCTCTTTTGAAGTGGATGGCTCATAAATGCTAGCACTTCACATGCGTATGGTTTAATGCTATATTTGATACCTCTGGAAAATGTTCCTCGTTGAGCATATATGTCTACTAGGATAAAAGCAAGCTAAACAAGTTGCTGTTTTTATTTTATATGTTGTATGTTGTTCTTTATACGTTGAAATAAATAAAGAATCTTTAAAAAAAAAAAAAATACATGAAAAATACAAAAAAACGCAAATGCACAAAAAACGCACTAAAAACATACTACAAAAACGCACACCTTTCACGCACAGACAAGTGTGCACCCAGTCTTAAGTAAGCAATATGTGCTGGTGCTCAGTACTAAGACAGGTCTCTGGCAATCTGTCAGGCCCGGTGCACACCAAAACCCGCTAGCAGATCCGCAAAATGCTAGCAGATTTTGAAACGCTTTTTCTTATGTTTCTGTAGCGTTTCACCTATCATTTTGCGGTTTTGGGAAGCGTTTTTGGTGTAGTAGATTTCATATATTGTTACAGTAAAGCTGTTACTGAACAGCTTCTGTAACAAAAACGCCTGCAAAACCGCTCTGAACTGCCGTTTTTCAGACCGGTTTGCGTTTTTCATATACTTTACATTGGAGGCAGAAACGCCTCCGCAATCCAAAATCTGCAGCAGCCCGGGAGTATGTGTTTCTGCAAAACGCCTCCCGCTCTGGTGTGCATCAGCCCATTGAAATACATTACCCAAGCGTTTCCACATCCGCAAGCGGATCGAAAAACGCTGCCGGACCGCTCTGGTGTACACTAGGCCTTAGTGCTTCCCAAACAGGAGTACATAAAGGCAAGAAGTTGCTGCTTAGGCAGTTCTTATTTTTGTGCAGTCTGTGCATGGATCGGTAGTTACTGGTATAAAGCAGACAACACTGCAATGCAAAACATGCTATAGGATAACCTGACTTCTGCGAGGATTTGAATACATCTAGTTTACAGACAGTGATCAGTTCATGTTATTATCATGTACTGTAAGTCTTATACTGCATGGCATCAATTTTTGATTTTTAAACAACGTGTTATCTATAAAAGCAGTGCAACACGCTTCCTGAGTTGAATGTTAATGATGAGTACTTCAGACATTCCAACAAATGTTTCATGATCTACCCTTAATGAGCATGACTCATAATGCTGACTTGTCACAGTAATAGATGAATACACTTAGCACTGTAAGTACAATGACAGTAATTACATTAATCTGCACAAAGCTTTTTTTAGTCAGTTTTAGAAAGAGAATGGAAGGAATGGAGTGTCTGTCAATTTTTTATTGCTGTTTGGGTTACGGTTGAAGCGATGTCCTATTACTTCCTGCAGTACTGCTACCGAGAACAAGAACTGGTGTGAACAACTACATCAATACAAACATTCCATTAAGCATTAAGGTGACACTGAAGCGGAAAAAAATACAACAAAAAAACCTTATGATATAATGAATTGGTTGTGTAGCATACATAATTAATGAGACATTAGTAGCAAAGAAAATAGTCTCATATTTTTATTGTCTGATATGTAGCTTTTTTTTTTAATAACTGCATCATTCTGTCATATTTGCAATTACAAGGCACACACTGGGCCTGATTCACAAAGCAGTGCAAACTTTTTCGCGGGCTTTTGCGCGCGCAATTTGCCGTGATTCGCGCGATCACGGCAAATTGCGCGCGCAAAAGCCCGCAAAAAAGTTTGCACCGCTTTGTGAATCAGGCCCACTGTATTTTAAACTATAAAACAAGCAGAGCTAATGACACTTTCAACTGCCCTGCAGTAAAAATCTTATCTAAATCTATCTCTGACTGTTTCTTTGATGTATAAGTGTTCCAAAAAACAGCATTGTAGCTGATAACAAGTGAAATTTCTTAACTCTTCCTGTACTGGAAACAATATTAGAATCATTCCTTTGCTACTAATGCTCTATTTCTTAGCTGTACTACACATACAAATCATTATATCATAAGTTTATTTTCACTTTAGTGTCACTTTAAGTATTGTGAAAAGTGTGAAGACATTGGCCTCGATTCATAAAGCATTACCTCATGCGGTAATGCTGAAAACAGCAGACTTTACCGACCACTTAGCAAAATGTCAATTCATAAAGGCTGTTACCGCATGAAAAGCTGACATTACCGACCAGGGAGATAAATTACCGACTTGGCTGCAGTTACCGACAACACATGTCAGTAAATTGTCAGCAAATGTCAATTCATAAAGCCTTCAACAAGCGGTAAGCCTGGCGGTAGTTACCGACACCTCTAGTGAGGCGATAACAGGTTACCGACAGCTCTGACAGCTCTGATGAATGCAAAAGTGCAGAGATCCGAAGTCTGTTTGAGTCATCAGTGGAGAGAGCCAGAGAGACCTCTGTGTGAATCATTTGAGCAGGCAGGGAAAGACTTGTGAGTCATCTGTCTGAGTCATCAGTGGGAGAGCCAGAGAGAGCCATCTGTGTGATTCATTTCTGCACCCTGGTGGTGCCTAAACCTCAGACCCCCCTGGTGATGCCTAAACCTAAGACCCCCTACGGATAATAATGTTTTACAAACATTAATAAATAAAAAATTTAAATAAAAAAAATTTAATATTTTTTTTGGGTGGATGTTTTAGAAATGTTTTACAAATAGTGATTGTAAAAAATATATTGCAATTTACGTTACGTACTGATCGCTTTATTTTGTGAATAATATTGTTTTACAAACAGTAAGGGTTAAAATGTTAAATAATGTTTTAATTAAATAGGATAAATATGTTTAGTATTTTTATAAACGTTATTCGTCACAGGCTCATTTTCTAAACGTAAATCATCACAAGCACAGTTATAAAACATTAAAAATCTCCGGGCGCCGCTTGTAAAACGTTAATAATCTCCGGCGTCCTTTTTTCCCTGTTTGGCGCCCATTAAACAATATTTATAATGGGAGTAAATGGGGCGCCCTTTTTGTCCACTTGTCTCATGCGCCCAAATCTGCTGCTTCCACCAAAAACCACTAGCAGATCCGCAAAATGCTAGAGGTTTTTAAAGCAGATTTTCAGAGCGATTCTAGGCATGTTTAGAGAGGTTTTCTAAACATGCCTCATGTTTTTTGGAGCGTTTTTGTGTAGCAGATTTCATATATTGTTACAGTAAAGCTGTTGCTGAACAGCTTCTGTAACAAAAACGCTTGAAAAAACGCTCTGATCTAGCGTTTTTCAGAGTGGTTTTCCACTTTCCTATACTTTAACATTGAGCCAGAAACGCCTCAGAAATCTAAAAAAGCTGCAGACCCCAAGTTTGCGTTTGTGCACAAAACAAACCGCTCTGGTGTCCACCAGCCCATTGAAATACATTACCCAAGCAGTTTTCAAACCGCTAGCGTTTTTAAAAACGCTCCAGAACCGCTCTGGTGTGCATCAGCCCATATTGTTAACCTCCTGTGCTTTCAAATGGCCTTATCTGCCATCTCTGCCATAGGCAGTGATGTGACACAAGGGAGAGGTCAGATTACAACTTGTGATTAGACACAAATGAGGGGGAATTAAACAGGCTAAACTCTCTAAATACAAACAGGGTGCAATTCAGTGTTGCTTGCGAATTTTCGCCAAAGTCATTTTCGCATCGAAGATCCCATTTTCGATTTTGCCGAATTTTCGCGAAAATAAGTACTATTTGCACTTGGCCCTTTCATTTGATATTAGTAAAATTACACGACCGATAGGTTTGCTACAGTAACTGTCATTTACTGCATTTAAATGTATACTTTTTTCCTTTGAAACTTTAAAATCGATTTTCTCAAAAACTATAAGGTCTTTTTGCTAAATATTTTTTTCCTCTTGTACCCACATATCTCCTTAATATACCCTGAAAATTTGGTGATTCTAGTTTGTAAGGGGGCTTAGATATTAAACGCGAAAAAACGGACTTTAGGCGGAAATTAATGCGAAAATATTCAGCGAATTTTCGCCTTTCGAAACGAAAATAGTACTTATTTTTGCAAAAATTCGGCGAAAAGAATATTTGCATTTTCGCTCATCACTGGTGCAATTCTCTATGTATTTCTTCAGTCCTGTGCAGGAGTTCAGGTCCAATTTAACCTCCTTAGCAGTATGGACGAGTTATTACGTCCTTTACCGCTGGAGGACGCCGCTCAGGCCCCGCTGGGCCAATTTTCATAATTTTTTTTCTAAAACACACAGCAAGCAAGTTGCTTGCTGCGTGTTGTATACGATCGCCGCCGCTCGCCGCCGATGCGCTGCTACCGACCGCGTAAGGGCCTCCCCCCTCCCGAGACCCCTGTGCAGCCTGGCCAATCAGTGCCAGGCAGCGCTGAGGGGTGGATCGGGACTCCGGATGATGTCACGATGTCGATGACTTCATCACGGGTTTTCGTTTCAAAAGGCGAATTTTCGCATTAATTTTTGCCTACAGTCCGTTTTTCGCATTAAATATCTAAGCCCCCTTACAAGCTAGAATCACCAAATTTGCAGGGTATATTAAGGAGATATGTGGGTACAAGAGGAAAAAATTTTTTGCAAAAAGACCTTAAAGTTTTTGAGAAAATTGATTTTAAAGTTTCAAAGGAAAAAAGTTTACATTTAAATGCAGTAAATGACAGTTACTGTAGCAAACCTAGCGGTAGTGTAAATTTACTAATATCAAAATCAAGGGCCAACTGCAAAGTGCCAAGTGCAAGTGCCATGGGCCAAGTGCAAACTGCCAAGTGCAAAGGGCCAAGGGCCAGCGCAAAGGGCCAAGTGCAAGTGCAAAGGTCCAAGTGCCAGGTGCAAGCGCAAAGGGCCAAGTGCCAAGTGCAAGCGCAAAGGGCCAAGTGCCAAGTGCAAAGAGCCAAGTGCAAAGGGCCAAGTGCAAGCGCAAAGGGCCAAGTGCAAGCGCAAAGGGCCAAGTGCCAGCGCAAAGGGCCAAGTGCCAGCGCAAAGGGCCAAGTGCAAGCGCAAAGGGCCAAGTGCAAGCGCAAAGGGCCAAGTGCAAGCACAAAGAGCCAAGTGCCAAGCACAAGCACAAAGTGCCAAGTGCAAGCGCAAAGGGCCAAGTGCAAAGGGCTAAGTGCAAAGGACCATGCAAAGTGCAAAGTGCCAAGTGCAAAGTGCACTTTGCATTTAACACTTTGCACTTGGCACTTTGCATTTGACACTTGGCAC
The DNA here is from genome assembly GCF_040937935.1 of Hyperolius riggenbachi. Taxonomy (NCBI): domain Eukaryota; kingdom Metazoa; phylum Chordata; class Amphibia; order Anura; family Hyperoliidae; genus Hyperolius; species Hyperolius riggenbachi. The sequence goes on along the minus strand of NC_090650.1, from coordinate 136,721,124 downwards.
TTTGCATTTGACACTTGGCACTTTGCATTTGACACTTGGCACTTTGCATTTGACACTTTGCACTTAACACTTTGCACTTGGCACTTTGCATTTGACACTTTGCACTTGGCACTTTGCATTTGACACTTTGCACTTGGCACTTTGCATTTGACACTTTGCACTTGGCACTTTGCATTTAACACTTTGCACTTGGCACTTTGGATTTAACACTTTGCACTTGGCACTTTGCACTTTTCATTTGACACTTGGCCCTTTGCACTTGGCCCTTTCATTTGATATTAGTAAAATTACACGACCGATAGGTTTGCTACAGTAACTGTCATTTACTGCATTTAAATGTATACTTTTTTCCTTTGAAACTTTAAAATCGATTTTCTCAAAAACTATAAGGTCTTTTTGCAAAACATTTTTTTCCTCTTGTACCCACATATCTCCTTTATATACCCTGAAAATTTGGTGATTCTAGTTTGTAAGGGGGCTTAGATATTAAACGCGAAAAAACAGACTTTAGGCGGAAATTAATGCGAAAATATTCAGCGAATTTTCGCCTTTCGAAACGAAAATAGTACTTATTTTTGCAAAAATTCGGCGAAAAGAATATTTGCATTTTCGCTCATCACTGGTGCAATTCTCTATGTATTTCTTCAGTCCTGTGCAGGAGTTCAGGTCCAATTTAACCTCCTTAGCGGTATGGACGAGTTATTACGTCCTTTGCCGCTGGAGGACGCCGCTCAGGCCCCGCTGGGCCAATTTTCATAATTTTTTTTTTTAAAACACACAGCAAGCACGTTGCTTGCTGCGTGTTGTATACGATCGCCGCCGCTCGCCGCCGATGCGCTGCTACCCACCGCGTAAGGGTCTCCCCCCTCTCCCGAGACCCCTGTGCAGCCTGGCCAATCAGTGCCAGGCAGCGCTGAGGGGTGGATCAGGACTCCGGATGACGTCACGAAGTCGATGACTTCATCACGATTGTCGCAATGGCGACGGGGGAAGCCCTGAAGGAAATCCCGTTCTGAACGGGATTTTCTTATGGCTAACAGCGCCGGCGGTGATCGGAGGGGTGGGAGGGATGCGCAAGGGAGGGGGGCATCATGTAGCTAGCGCTAGGCTAGCTACATGATTGAAAAAAAAATATTTAAAAAATAGCGCTGCCCTGCCCCCTGGCGATCTTAATAGAACGCCAGGGAGGTTAAAGGACAACTGAAGCAAGAGGGATATAGATGCTGCCATATTTATTTCCTTTTACGCAATAGTAGTTGCCTGGCTATCCTGCTGATCCTCTGCCTCTAATAGTTTTAGCCATAGACCCTGAGCAAGCATATGCAGATCGGGTGTTTCTGACATCATTGTCAAATCTGACATTATTACCTGCATGCTAGTTTCTAGTGTTATGCAGGCAGTACTACAGCCACATAATCAGCAGGACTGCCAAGCAACTGGTATTGTTTAAAATGAACTTGAGATGAAAGGGTGTAACATTTTATACATACCTGGGGCTGGGAGCGTTCTGCTTTATGTGCAGTAGTACTGCGCAGGCACAGAACACTAGCAGCCGTAGGAGTGAGATGGGGAGCGCGCTTGGTCGCACTGCACCTGCATCGACTGGCCCCCACTGGCCATAGATATTGGGGCTGCTACTGGAGGATCCAGGAGGCTTTGGACGGCTACGGGGGAGCCCCAGGTAGGTATAAAACTTTTCTTTCCTTCCATATGTGACCAATAAAAGAAGCTATATTTACAATGTACAATGGTGGTGCTTGCCCTACTTGGAATTTGCATGTGACGGCTCCAGTGGTGTGGAACGCTGCTTGCCTGGGCCCACCTTTCTCTTGTACATAGGTGCTGCCCCATCTCCTTTTCTGGTTTGTTGCTTTCAAAATACAAGAAGAAGATCGAGAGCCCGCAATAGTGTAGTAGGTTAAAACAGTATAACGTGAGTAATTAGTATTACAGGAAGGTACTCAGAAAGGTGGGTTACATAGACAACCACTGTAACAGCAGGTGGGGAGTTTGACCCGACCCCACTCGGGTAAAAGTTGCTCTTTGATGACAGGAAAGTAGTTTCCAGATGAAGTAGGCCCACCATCAGGTCTGGGTGCTTGGTAGCAATAGCAATCAAAAACACAGTCCACCAGCACACCAGTGTATAGCTTTAAAGAGAACCTGAACTGAAAATAAAAATTCAAAATAACCATACACAGGTCATACTTACCTCCTGTGTAGTCTACTCCTCAATCTCTTTCGCCTCTCCTGTGTCCCATTTGTCCACTGTGATCAATGGAATTCTCCGTCCTCCATTTTAAAAATGGCCACTACCCCATAACAGCTTCCTGGTCAGCACACTGTTAAAGGGAACCTGAAGCGAGGAAAATTATTTAAAAGAAACACATGCTGTAGCTGCAAATGAATATTACATACTAACCTCATCGTCAGTTCCTCTCAGAAGCTCGCCATTTTCTTCTTACAGTGATCCCTTCCAGTTCTGACAATATTTTGTCAGAACTGAAATATACCAGTTGCTGTCAGCTATATATCAGTAGTTGTCAGTTACAACTGAATGTGCAATGTAATGTCCATGTTTCCCTATGGCTCAAGTGGCTGATATTACAGTTTAACAGTGTGATGACCAGGAAGCTGTTATGGGGTAATGACCATTTTTAAAATGGGGAAATCCACTGATCACAGTGGACAAATGGGACACAGGAGCGGAGAAAGAGATTGAGGAGTAGACTACACAGGTGATAAGTATGACCTGTGAATTGTTATTTTGACTTTTTATTTTCAGTTCAGGTTCTCTTTAAACTGTAATATTTCCTGTGTGTGCCATGGGAAAACATAGACATTACCTTGCACATTCAGTTGTAACTGACAGCTGCTGATATATAACTGACAGCAACTGGTATATTTCAGTTCTGACAAAATATTGTCAGAACTGGAAGGGATCACTGTAAGAAGAAAATAGTGAGCTTCTGAGAGTAACTGACTGCGAGGTAGGTATGTAATATTCATTTGCAGCTATGTCATGTGTTTATTTCAAATATTTTTACTTGTTTCAGGTTCCCTTTAAATATTCTGCACTCTTATTGTGCCATTATTCCACAAATGTTCTGACAATTGTTTCGGAGGCCTCACAGGGTCCACCTTTCTTGAAAACCACATGCCTTGAGAAAAAGGGACCCTGTGAGGCCTTTGAAACAATTGTCAGAACGTCTGTGGAATAATGGCATGATAAGAGTGCAGATTATTTAAAGCTATACACTGATGTGCTGGTGGGCTGTGTTTTTGATGTAGACAGGAAAGGAGATGAGGTAACACCCTTTCACCAAGGGTGGACTAGATACATTGAATGGCTAGTTGAACAGAGGCGCCAGCATAGAGTAAAGATAATTCAAAAACGTTTAAAAAAGGAGGTAATGGTGGATTTACCTGGACTTACCTCACCAGAAGACTAAGCACTCCGTTTTATCATTAAAAATCAATTTATTCGTAGCACCAACTTTGCATAGTTGGAGCTACAAATACATGTATTTTTACTGATAAAACCGAGTGCTTAGTCTTCTGGTGAGGTAAGTCCACCACTACCTCCCTTTTTAAACGGGTTTTAATTATTTTTACTCTATACTTGCACCTCTTTTTCTTTCCTTTCATCTCAGGTACACTTTCACTTTTCACCTTCCACAATGGGGCGGTGCAGTGTGGTAAATGTACCGCAACCCACCGCAGCCTAATGAAAGTCTATGGGGTAGTTCACACTACCCACGCGGTACGCTGTGCCGGAAGTGCCCTATCTAACACGCGGACATACCTATGTTACTGCACAGCTCCTGTGGCAGACCGGAAGTCATGTAAGTCGATTGCGACACAGGGTTTTCCAAAATGTTGGCGTTGCAACGATGCGGTGTGCATACGCGGAAGCATATCTTTACAATACTCTTCCACTTCCATATCTTCAAAACAGTAAATGAGCACAAGCGAGCTTCACTTCCTGTTTGGATTCCGGGCAGAAGGGGATTACCGCAAAGTAACATGGTAATCCTGAAGGCCTGTTTTTGCGGTGCGGTGCGATACCGCCGCCAATACAATACAGCCTTAAAGTGAACCCGAGCCGAAGCTTAGGTTCAAAACAAGTTCTTACCCTGAAGAGAGGGATGCCTCAGGATCCTATTGAGGCTTCCCTCTCTTGTGCGCAGCCCCCTGTTGTGGAGCTTGGTCCCCCTCTGAATCACAGCTATACTTCTGCATTAATGGCCCCTCTGAAGCCTCACGAGCCCGCCCACTCATGTGCAGCAGCATGAAGTCTGTGGCTCCGGGTTACTGCGCGGGCGCACTCAGTCGGCTGATGTGTGGCCATGTACATGGAATAGGAGCTGCACGGCCCCAATCAATTCATTGTCACTAATCTTCCGGGGTGGGGGTGGCGTTCTCAGCGATGGGGGACAATAGAATAGCCTCAATAGTATCCTGAGGCTTCCCTCTCTTTATGGAACTATCTGGTTTTGTGTACCCCAGCTTTGGCTCAAGTACACTTTAATATAAGGAGTTGACTACTGGTGCATCTGTTTAAGATTTTTCAATAAACATATATTGAAACAGAAATGATCAGACACAGAAAGGATGTGATCAGAACTAGAAGAGACTGTGCTGGTTAGTCGTCACATATATGCAGGAAGTGATCACAGACAGCAGGGAAATGACACTACTGGCCAGTGGATGTTGCAGACTGCATTGTGTACACAGGAGGTGAGACAATAGTGAAATCTAATGCTGAGCAATAGATGTTATAAATAGCAAGTGATGGGCAGTGCTGATAACATTAGGAAAGCTCTGCCTTTTCCCATCAGCAGATGATGGAGTCTGTATTATAGCACTGAAGTGTTTTTTCATGATTCTGCAGGCATACTCCACTGATGAGATCCTAATGCCAGCACTGCAGCTCTCAGGAATCCCTGAAGCACTGGAGATGCTCTGATTGTTTGTAAAATAAATACTGTTGTGATAAATAGAGATGAGGGGGTTTGCTACATAATTTTATCTGTCAAACAAAGTTATGCAAAATAAATATAGCATATGAAGCACAAGGGCCCTATTTTATTGTTTCATTAAAAAACACAGCCTTTTCCTCCAGTAGTCCTGTAAATAGCCATATAACAGCGTCTAGTGAAAAATGGCGCGGGCAAAATAATGGTGCCCCCTTCTGCCCGATATATGTTTAAAACGATATTTATTGTTTTAAAGGTTAAAATAGTGCAGACCTTTTGCACGAAATGTATTGTTTTAAAACTTTTTTTTTGTCCTGCCTGAACGATATTTATCGTTTTAACCCCTGCTTTGCTGCCGTTTGGAAAATATCTGCCCGTCGGCTTTAATGTTTAATAGCAAAGCCCCCTTGAAAGCTAAAAACACCAAATTTGCAGGGAATGTTAAGAAAATGATTCATTTGATTCAATACAAAAAGAACCGGCTCATTTATGAGCCGGTTACTATACCATAGGATGCGTCCTGTGCGGACGTATAGCTGCCAGCTCCGCAATCTCTCCCCAACTGCCTGCACCTGTCACCCTCACCTAGGGTGGCACCTGGTGCACCCATGGGTGCACCAGGTGCCAGGCTAGATGAGGGTGACAGGTGAGAAGGCGGGGAGGACAGCGGGAGCCGTGCTATGCGTCCCTACGCAGGACGCATTGTAAGGTATAGTATTGTAATTGGCGTGGGAGATCTTCAATCAAGTTGATTGAAGATCGCAAGATAAGAGGATATTGTTATTCGTTGGATCATTTCCGAGGATATATTGGCGTGGGAACATTTTCTTAAAGGTACAGGTAAGGATTTGTGGTTTATTAAGATTATTAAAAAACGTTTCTCGTGGTTGTGTTTTTATTTCATTTAACCCTTTGTGGAAATCATTTCTCCTGGGAGAGGGGTGGGCATCTGCGGTCCCCTTCTTAAACGGGACTCCCAGATGCCACCATGAACCCCCCCCCCCAGGGAGTCGTCGCCCCCACCTCCTCCTGGGGCACCGGAGGTGGGGAAGAGCCCCTTGTCCATGGATTGGACAAGGACTCCGGGGGGGAGGGGGAGGCTTGGCCGCCCCTCCCCCCCAGAGCCCATCCATACCAAGGACCATGCGGGCTGGTATAACTCAGGGTGCGAAGCCCCAGTCGGCTGGGGCTCCGCATTCTGGCTATCCCAGCCTGCATGGGAGACGAGGGGTTACAGAGGCTCGGGAGGGGGGACCCCACGTCGTTTTTTTTTTATTTATTTCCCACACTCAAAACATAAAAAAAAAGAATTGATAGCAAATTTAAAAAAAAACGATGTGGGGTCCCCCCCTCCCGAGCCTCTGTAACCCCTTGTCCCCCATGTAGGCTGGGATAGCCAGAATGCGGAGCCCCGGCCGACTAGGGCTTCACACCCTGAGCTATACCAGCCCGCATGGTCCATGGTATGGGGGGGCTCCGGGGGGAGGGGCAGCCAAGCCTCCCCCTCCCCCCCCGTAGTCCCTTGTCCAATCCATGGACAAGGGGCTCTTCCCCGCCTCTCTTGCCCCAGGTGGAGGCGGGGGCGACGACTCCCTGGGGGGGATCATGGTGGCATCTGGGAGTCCCCTTTAAGAAGGGGACCCCAGGTGCCCACCCCCCTCCCAGGAGAAATGAGTATAGGGGTACAAAGGACCCCTTATCCATTTCCACAAAGGGTTAAATGAAATAAAAACGCAACAACAAGAAAAGTCCTTTAATGTTCTAAATTAACCACAAATACTTACCTGTACCTTTAGGAAATTAAGACATAAACAACTGTAAAATACCTACAGAGTATCTATTTTGTTGTTGTTGTTGTTTTGTTCCGTTGTAAATCTAAAAGTAAAAAAGGAATGTGGTATGTACAGCAAGAACACCAGACAACCAGTGCATCAAGCTGTCTTAGTATCCAGGATATGAGGAAAACGAGACAGGAACTACAGCAGGAAGATCCCAACATATGTGTTCCAAAACACAAAGTAAGTCAAAGGCTGACAAGCCATAAGATTCCAGCACCTCCAAGTGAATAAACACTTTAGCTAGACTAATAATAATAATGATTAATTATTATTATTATTGATTTATGCAGTGTCAACATCTTCCGTGGTGCTATACTAAGTAACAGTCATAGGTACATAATACAGATATTTGTATATTACTATTATTTTTCATTCATTGCGGGCAGCACGGTGGCGTAGTGGTTAGCTCTCTCGCCTTGCAGCGCTGGGTCCCTGGTTCGAATCCCAGCCAGGGCACTATCTGCAAAGAGTTTGTATGTTCTCTCAGTATCTGCGTGGGAATCCTCCGGGCACTCCGGTTTCCTCCCACATTCCAAAAACATACGGATAAGTTAATTGGCTCCCCCTAAAAAAAAAATTGGCCCTAGACTACAGTACTTACACTACATAATATAGACATATGGCAATGGTAGGGATTAGATTGTGAGCTCCTTTGAGGGACAGTTAGTGACAAGATATATATATATATACACTGTACAGTGCTGCGTAATATGTCGGCGCTATAAAAATACTAAATAATAATAATAATAATAATTCATATAGCACCAGTTTCTAGATATAGATCTAGTAGACAACATAACTGTCACTGTAAATAATACGTGACTAATAAAATGTAGAGCAAGTTACAAGAAACAAAAGTGAGAGAACCTTGTAAGTAAGTTACAGGTGGAAAGCAGAAAGACAAATCACTCAATTAAACCAATACAATAATTATAGGATAAGTTACTTGAAAGGGAAATATGCCAGGTCAAGCCCAAACTGCACACCAATCAAAAAGGCAATTATAATGCATTACTGATTTTAAACCATGAAAATATGCAATATAGCCCCGTCTACCTCTTGTTTACATGTGCTTTCCCTTATCAACCAGTTGGTTACCGTATACGTCTTTGGTGTTGCCTGCTTACCTGTCAGCTTTCTTATGTGGCTTTCTATTCCCTGAAAAAATGGATGTGCATTGCCGTGTGTGATAAGGTTACTTATGAATTTGTGATCTGCCATCCACTAATCTAGCCTGTTGGAACAGGATAGGAAGATAGTGGAGTGTAATTCAGCCCTGATGTACAGTTAAAGTACAGATAACTGATATTTAGGTAATGCTTTCACATACAGCTGGTGTACATGTGCAGGCTACTGGTAATAGATATCGTATATATATATATATATATATATATATATATATATATATATATATATATATATATATATATATATATCACATTCATACACTAAGCAACCAGAGAATACCCTCATCTCTTCAAGGGTCTAACAAAATTTCTATATGAACATTCCATATTGTTCCATATTATTCCAAGAACATTCCATATTGGTTAGACTGAAAACTCTGAGACAACCTCAAGTCTATAAGTGCCATTACTGAAAGACTACTCCCCAAAAAATATTTAATACAGATAAAGATCCATACTGTTACATTACCATACCTGGTTTGCTTACTTATGTTATTTTCCGGGCTGTGGAGTCGGAGTCAGAGTCAAGGAGTCAGAGCAATTTTGGATACCTGGAGTCAGATGATTTTTGAACCAAATCCATAGCCTTTGTAAAAATTAGACTAAGGAGTCAGAGTCACAGTCGGTGGTTTCATAAACTGAGGAGTCAGAGTCGGATGATTTTTGTACCGACTCCACAGCCCTGGTCATTTTAGTGATTAAATAAACTGACAATTTCTTTGCACTGCTAGAGTATTTTATTTGCCACCTATGGAGTGCACATGAAGTGGCATGAAACATGAGGTAAAAAGATATATGAACTCAGGACTAGCCTGTGTTCCTTTTTTTATTGGTAGGTGTAGAAAGGTAGTACCTTGATGAAGTCAGAGTTTTTGCCCTTGTGGCTAACTGAATTGTGGTGTTGTGAAGCTCAAAAGGTTCAATCTCAATAACTATGTAATTATGTAAATGACACTTGTTCTACAGTCAGGCTGCAGTAACTTTCATTGGTAACTAGCTAGAGGTCATAAAACTCATGTGTGGCTGAGAAACCAATTTCTGAGTGCAAGAAAGAGATACAAAACTGAGAAGTCTACAATTTGTCTGTATGGAAACGAAATAAACGTTAAAAAGCCGTGCCATTAAACACATACAGTCAAAACTTTAAACCTAGGTTATTAACATTTAATATGACAATTCCATGAATGTCCTATTCTGAGTTTTACCTATAAATACAATTGTTTATCCGATCAGTTTACTATGACTTCAGGTTTTGCTTTAACCTGTGAAAGCAAGTACAACAGATAAGCGTAGGGATGGTCGTAAAATTTCAGTGGAATGCCAATTTCCAAGTTTCTGATTGCAAACGGTCTTAAAGCGGAAAAAAACTGTATTCTGGAGAAATACCGCAATACCACAACTCAGAAATTTTAGCCCAATCACAGAGCCTGAAAGCATTGCACCAATCACAAGCTCCAGAGTTTTTCAGTGAAAATTGCAATACCGCGGAAATTTTAGACCAAATCACAAGACTTGGTAAAACTCAGTAGTATCCCATTCCTGTGATTGGTCTAAAATTTCTGTGGTACTCTGATTTCCGCAGTAAACTACTGCATTCTATAATTGGTCCAATACTACCGAGTATTTCCAAATTTTAAGTGTTGTGATTGGACTACAATTGGAAGTTTTAGGCCAATCGCAGCACTCTGAAATACTCGGTAGTACTGGACCAATCAGAGAATGCAGTGGTTTACCTCGGAATAAGGAAACATTCTGCAACCTGTGATTGATCCAATGCTTCTGACTCAGAAGTACTTGGCCAATCAGAGACTTTAGTAGTGTATCAAGGATGTCCTCATAATAGCAAAATATAACAAATTCCACAAAACAACTTTTGAAAAAAAAAATCACAAAACTTTAACAAAAATTACAAAAAAATACCTTTCCAAAGAATTCTGTAATCAGTATCAGAAATTCAGATTTCTCCTGAAATCGGAGGAATTGGTAATTGGCATTTTTGGTAATCGGAATTGGAAATCTGCATTTACGACCATCCCTAGTTAAGAGTCTCCCATTATGATTCTTTTCAATCCAAAGTTTACTGAACTACGATCTGCCAGGGCAGCTGATGGGGCAGAGTTTGCCAGGCATGCTTGAAAAAAACATGTCTGCTATCATTCTCCCCAAGAAACACTGATGGCTGGAGCCTGCTTTCTGCTTGCGCACTTTGGCTGTCTGTAAACCTAAACATGAATGCTAGGCCAAGCCAAGCATCCATATTTACTTTCCCATCAGTTGGCAAAAGATCCCATCAGATCATGTTTACATGTCCAAATGTCCTTGATGTTTATGAGAGTACGTCATGCAACTTAAGGTCGTTCTATTTAATGTTATGTTAATGCCAGCAAAAAAATAAAATAAAGATTTTTAATGTTTTGTATTCATATAAGCTAACCAAAATGATCTGCCCTTATTGTGCATGATGATTTTTGGACATTGCTTTGTAGAATACTAAGTACTCAGAAGTGGAGATGAAACCGCTGTAGTACAGCACTGATCTTGCATGAAAAAGCTGAATGAAAGAGAGGCATAGCACTGCCCAGCATCTCCGTTAATTCCCACCATGACAAACAGCACACTAACAAAATACGCCTCAATGACTCTACATTTCCTATCACACTGTATATTACACCATATAAAACACTGATGATAGAGCCACAGTTGTTTATCTCATTTGCATTTATAGTACTATTATATACTGATACTGCTCTCTTTCATTTCATCACTTTCATACACATAATATTTTATAAATAGCATTAATCACCAATTAATCACCAAAATCTTTTTGTCTGTGAATCCACCCAGTCTATTATTTGCATGCCAACGCTGACACATTTTTCTGGCACAGAACGAAGAATCTGGTTATTTGTAAATGCCTATGCTACTGATTCTACTTAGTCAATACTGTTTGTTCTGCGATAATGTATTAAAGCACTGATAGACTAGTAGTACATTAGAATGTGGGCTGCAGCATTAGAATGTTATGATCCATTATCGGCAACACAATACATAAGTATGCATTTACCCCCCTGAAACTGTTACCTTTGAAAACATAATATATCATATTTTGCCCTTTGACTTTCTTGAGGTCTGTATGATGAGCATCAGAGACTGGACCAAAGGACAGCATCTGCCTGCTGCCAGTACAAGCATGCTGCCAGAATTAAACTAACTTAAAAACTAGGACACCAGTGACTGACCTCTATGCAGCAATCATAGCATCCTACATTCATAAAAATAACCAGTCTGTACCCTACCGATACTCCTCTCTAGTACAACACATCAGAATTCCCTGTGACATGCTGCTCAGATCCCAGTTATTGCCATCACTCTCATTTCAAACTCCTGCAGCCCACAAGATAGCCTCATGGGGATTGCAGGATGATACCTAGTGCCAGTAGTGACCCCAGCCCACACCCTCCTACACACATACAGTATTAGGAAGATGAGAGGATGGTACCTGTGTGCCAGTTTAGCAGTAGGGCAGCGAGCACAGAAGGTAATCTGCTGCTGGAGACAGAGCACCAGTATGTCACAGGGATGAGGTCGGTGTGGCTCCCGTGACTGCAGCTGCCTGGATGCTGGGCTGCGGTACACTCCTGTAGGCTGGGCTGCTGGAAGCGAGGAATACAGCAGCTGCAGTTCAGCATCAGCAGCCCTTTTCCAGCCAGCAGCGTGTGCCTGTGTGTGTACGCACTGCGCCGCTCCTACTCTTCCTCAGCAAGAAGGCTGCTGGCTAGTCCGGGACCAGGTCACCGTTCTGTGACTGAGCCGGTGAGACGTGTAGTGTGGCATCCCAGGCTTCCCCACAGACGTGCTGCTGCCTTGCTGGCATCTAGGTGGTGCTGTGCCTGTGTGATGATGATTACTTTACCTATACACCGCTGCACTGTGTGAACTCTGAGGTTATGAATGTAGCCTAATTTACGTGCGGTTAGTATTGAAAAAGCAAAACTCCAGGAAGAAAATCATTTCATTTAAGAAAGGTTTGAAAGGAATTAATATCAGAATTGTCTTTAATTAATGTCTGAATCTCCATTGTGGAGTTTTCTTCTAATCGTTCTGGAAACTTCGTGGCCTAGAGACAGGAAATGGGGTGCAGCAATCCAAAGTTAAAGAGGAACTGTCGTGAAAATAACATAAGGAATACAATTTCTTATTATTAACAATATTCATTTATAGATTATTTAGTCAGTGTTTGCCCCTCGCTGATTTACATTCTTAAGTTTATCACTGTTAGTGACATCTTTAGATTTCCTGTGGGAAAGGGGTATCAGCTGCTGATAGGGATGAAGTTCAATCATGGGTTCAAGTTCCTCTTTAACAAGTAAAGTTCATATACAGTTTAGACTAGAGCTGGTGCTGTTCCCCTCACCCCCCTTACAAGTCCATTTTTGAGTGCAGTTATGGTACCCTGTGCAGGGCAGCCATCGGGAGGAGGGGAGACAAATGACACTGCAGTGAGGGGCCCAGGGCTTCTGAGGGCCCTGCCCCCCCCCCCCAAAGCGCTGGAAGGGCCACATGTGCTGGCTCGCTTGCTACAGTGGACTTTCTATACTGGGGCACCACCTATATCTGGCTAGAGGCTACCTATACTGGGCCACCACCTGTACCTGGCTACCTATACTGGGTCTGGAACCACCTATACCTAGTTACCTATACTGGGGCACCACCTATACCTGGCTACCTTTACTGAGGGCACCACCTGTACATGGCTACCTATACTGGGGCACCACCTATACCTGGCTACCTTTACTGAGGGCACCACCTGTACATGGCTACCTATACTGGGGCACCACCTATACCTGGCTACCTTTACTGAGGGCACCACCTGTACATGGCTACCAATACTGGGGCACCATCTATACTTGGCTACTTATACCGGGGCGCCTATAGCTTTCTACCTATACTGGGGGCACTTGTACCTGACTAACCTATACTGGTGCACCACCCATACCAGGCTACCTATACCGGGGCACCACCTATAGTTAAATGCCTATACTGGGGCACCTGTATCTTGCTGGTCTATACTGGGGCACCGGCTATACTAGGCTACCTATACTAGTGGCACCTATACCTGGCTAGGGCAGGGGGACGAGCTGAGACAGAAGGGGACAAGAGGTAACACAGGGGGAAAAAAGAGGCACAGGGGTAACAGAGGCAGACAAAACAGGCACAGGGAGAAAAGAGATGAGATGGGGACATGAGGTCACACAGAGGGACACAAAAGAGGCACAAACTGAGGAGAGACAGAGGGGGACAAAAGAGGCACCAGAAGAAAAGAGGGGGACAAAAGAGAACTGATAAAGGATAAGAACGGACCTACAAGTCCCTATCTGATTTTTTAACCGGGGACTACCTGTATTTTGCTAGTATTTGGCCCCACCCACAACATGCCGCGGTCACGCCCTCTTTTTGCCGCATCACGCTGTGCATGCCGCTTTCTTCAGTGTCGGAGCCATGCACATTTTTTACCGCAGCGCACTTTGTACACGGACACGGGTGGGGTGGCTAGTGGGCTGGCACAGCAACCGGTGGGTGGGCCCAGCGACGGAGGGGGGACCTGCCTAATGATGTGTGAGGGGCCCCAAAAGTTCTGATGGTGGCCCTGACCCTGTGCAACATCACATACTGTATCAAAGGCTGGGTGTGGTTCTGACCTTTCTTGGTACAAAATATGCTTTATTTGTTTTGCCCCCTAGTGTCCCTGTTGGAATTATTAACCAACTTCCTTTCAGCGGGGAAATAAAACGAAGTAAACACATTCAATTATTGTCACCTTAGGGACCTGGAATTGATCCTTTGGGCAACAGTTCAGGACCCTACGATGTACAGATGCGTTGCTCGCCTGCAGACTAGCAATCCCACAGACTACGGCAATCCCACAGACTACGGTATCCCAACACAGTGCATGCAGTGCATTACTGCTTAATGCATGCAATAGCAGTGGCAGTGAAGCACTTTTCATTTACTGCATGCTTCTCAGTATGCAACACAACACTCACATGGGGAAGGTATGAGTGAGTGACATCATAAGCAGTCATCCTCCAGGTCTACAGTATGGAATGAATTTAATATATAGGGAAATGATTTGCTTTTATACAGTAAATGCTTATGTCTTTTGTCTATTCCTTCTTTACACCCAGTCACTCCAGAAGAATTGCCAAGTATAGCAAGAGAAGCAAAATATTTTCATTTAAAACATTTATATTTTGTTTATAACTGTGCCCAATGTAGAAGATCTTCCATACTTCCAGAGGAAGCAGCTCTCAGGATTTGTCCCTGCATTATTGGATTTCACCACCTGCCAGCTTTCCTCATCCCCACTGCAGGTTCCCCCTTCCAATTCCAGGGCTTCACATACCTACCTAGATCAGGATCAGAAGTTCCCAGTTGTGCTCACTTCCTAGTGGTGACAGAGTAATCAGCAACACGTGGTGACATAGCAACAAAGGTATGAGTAATGTTTAAATATTTCCCTGCCTTATCCAAAACATTTAGGCCTCGTTCACACTTGCGTTTTTGCAAAAAACGGAACGGATTTCCGGATCCGTTCCGTGCGCATCCGGACCGGATGCGTACGGTTGCACTCAGGATCCGGTCCGGATGCGTTCCGTTTGCATCCTTTTTTTCATCAGTAGGTGATCAGGTTGATATCCGGATCCATTTTTAAAGAGATACAGACTATATAAATTCTTGGGGTCTGGGAGGTCTGCAGAAGCCCTGGGGTCATTGTTGGAGACAGCCTGACATGTGGTGACCATCCTTGGATATAGAGACTGCAGTTTGGACCATGGATCCAGTGTTTTTGTACTCATTTTACCTGGGAATTGTCTCCTTTTTGATTTTTACCTATACTATGTGGGAAGAAGGCGTGCTCCTTGCAGGAGATGGTGGGTGCACCAGGCAGGTAGCTGCTGCACCTGTAGAATCAGATCCTCAGGTGTGTAGGGCCTCACCTCTTCGTCCGACATGCTGCCAAATATTTCCAGCCACAAGTCACTGCTGCTCCACTCAACATGACTGAGTCTATATAAAACTGGCACCATAATAAGTGCCCCAGCAGATGTAAACTACACATGTATAACCAATAAGAAAAGATCATCTGCATGAGGTATAAATTGAAATTCACAATACCAGGTTCAGCTTCAAAACATTATCTTTATTCAAAACACCAAGACCAAACAATGACAAAAAATAAAAACACTTAAAATATGGGTCATAGACCCTGGGGATTCTGGTACAAACATATAATATCTAAATATACTGTGGTTGGTTCAAAAGAATCAACTAATCAAAGTAACACTGGCCAGTAACGTATGTCTAAAGAGGTCCAGTCACAAAAAAGATTAAGTGACGGGTCTCACTGATAATGAGTCCATAAAGATCAAAGACTCAGCAGCACACAAATTTGTGTTTGCACAACTTATTCTATGCACTATGCACTTTGCATTGTCACTTTGGTTTTATTTGTCCTAGATGAGTAGTACAGTTTGCAGCATCTATATGTGGCACTAGGAGTTTTGCACATTTATGTTGTGTGAGCAGAGTGAGTACAGCCCCACAACATGTCATTTCAGTTGATTTGTACACTTGCACTTATTAACCAGTTATTATTTCTTAGTGTTATTATGTATGTTTTAATTGTTTTTTATATTTAGGTTTGATTTATTCACACTTTTTTATTCTCCTAGTGATATATCGATACCACATTGGCACTTTAAGCACTAGCACTTTTTCACACAAGAATTAGAAGAAATTCTACGTATGAATTACTCCGGGACACACTCAAAGTTTTCCACAATAGATTTTCATTTATTTATTTATTCATCCATTTTTTTTCCTAACCTTTTATATTATATAATTGACTCATCATATTTATTGTGTTTTGCATACACATCACTTTATATGTACTATTTTTTATTTCTTTGTATAATTGAGACTTGCCACATTTTGTATTATGACCACTAGATAGAGTTATATATTTTTGATACGAATGTTCTTCATATTTGCGTATTTATTTTATTACAATAGTTCTCTTGACCTTTTGTGATCTCATTGCTCCCTTGTATTGCTATTTTGGTTTTTAATTGATTATATTTATATATGTGCATATGGCTATCAGCCTGTGCTACCAGCGCTTTCACTCTTTACTACTTCCGCATCCCCTCTCTGACTTAAAGGGACTCCGAGCAGTGCAGAAACTATGGAAAGATGCACATCATTTTAAAGCTCTCTTTCTCCTCTTTCCAATGATATATAAACCGCCACCCTACGCCTTTTAGTTTTCGCTATTTTCGCGATTGAAATTGCCGCGGCCGCGATTTCGATCGCGAAAATAGAGAAAACTAAAAGGCGTAGGGCAACGATTTAGGTGTCGTCAGAAAGAGGAGAAAGAGAGCTTTAAAATGATATCCATCTTTCCATAGTTATATTGTATTACACAGGGCGACTTTTTGTCAAAGTCAGCAGCTGCACTCAGCAGAATGGAGCTGCTGACACTGGGGAAAGCGTCGTCCTGTGTAATACAATATAACTATGGCTTGATGGATATCATTTTAAAGCTCTCTTTCTCCTCTTTCTAAGGACACCTAAATCGTTGCCCTACGCCTTTTAGTTTTCTCTATTTTCGCGATCGAAATCGCGGCCACGGCAATTTCAATCGCGAAAATAGCGAAAACTAAAAGACGTAGGGTGGTGGTTTATATATCATTGGAAAGAGGAGAAAGAGAGCTTTAAAATGATATGCATCTTTCCATAGTTTCTGCACTGCTCGGAGTCCCTTTAAACTCATTATGCACAGATGCGCCGCTCGCTCCAGTGGAGATGAGCGGCGTCACTCCGCACATTCGTGGCCACGCATGGAAGATAGGCAGTGACTGTTAACAGGGACGTACGGCGTTACTATTTAGATGCGCACCTTGCACCTTATTTGCACCTCTTGAAAAAGCGGCAGGAGCCGTGATACGCGTGGAGGGGGCTCTGGGGACCGTGTGCACTGGTACACTCACGGGCAGGTAACACTTTGATCTTTCATACTTTTTCCACTGTCTCGCTGGGAGCGCTGACCGGCATTTGCTATGCATATGATGAATAACTTATTGTCCATGTTGTGCAAGAGGTTTAGTATTTGATTACTCAGTGTATTGTGCCATGTCTTTGCTGACCAGGGAGTGTTGTAGCCATTTATGCTGCTGAGTCTTTGATTTTTATGGACTCATTATCAGTGAGACCGGTCACTTAATCTTTTTTGTGACTGGACCTCTTTAGACATACGTTACTATCCAGTGTTACTGTGATTAGTTGATTCTTTCGAACCAACCACAGTATATTTAGATATTATATGTTTGTACCAGAATCCCCAGGGTCTATGACCCATATTTTAAGTGTTTTTATTTTTTGTCATTGTTTGGTCTTGGTGTTTTGAATAAAGATAATGTTTTGAAGCTGAACCTGGTATTGTGAATTTCAATTTATACCTCATGCAGATGATCTTTTCTTATTGGTTATACTGCTGCTCCACTCCTCAAGCGCTGGGCCCATGAAAACGGATAGGCAGTGGGTAGAACGTACAGATTTTTTATAGCCAGTGTGTTGCCTCCTTTACGTTTCTCATTGGTTCAGCTGTGCGGATGGTGCAGTCAGGATCCGGTCCAGGTGCGGCGGCCGGATCCTCCGTACGTGAAAAATAGAGCAAGTTGGAAAAGTGTCCGGAGTCCGTATCCGGTCCAGATCCGGTCCGCGTGGAACGGACGAGTATGTACGCATCCATAGACTATCATTGGATTGCCAAACGTCCGTTCCGTTTGTACAGTATACGTTCCGGATCCGGTCCGGAAAATCCGGACTGCTGACGCAAATGTGAACCCAGCCTAAGAGCTCATTCCCACTGCAAAACACAATCACAATTTCCTACTGATTGCAATTGTGCAGTGTGATGTTTCAGTGCAATGTTATACAAATCGCAACTCTGCAGTGAGAATGCTCACAAGGGATAACATTGGCACAGCACTTTGCTGATCGCCTACTTGTATATAAATAAAACCAGCCCTGCAGTGACTACCTACAGTAACAACCCACAGGACTAAAAAAACAAACAAGCAAACACATTTGTGGCTTTAACCCTTTCCCTGCCAAGCACGTACTAGGTACGTTTTGGCAGGCAAGGTTTCTAAGTGCCAAAAATGTACCTAATACTTTTTTGGGCAATTCGTCCCCTAGGAAACAGTGGGGAGGGGTCTGACATCACTTCTTCCTCCCTCCACATGAGCCC
This sequence comes from Hyperolius riggenbachi, assembly GCF_040937935.1. Lineage (NCBI taxonomy): Eukaryota > Metazoa > Chordata > Amphibia > Anura > Hyperoliidae > Hyperolius > Hyperolius riggenbachi. Next base: position 136,702,808 of record NC_090650.1, on the reverse strand, counting down.
CCCTCCTGGGCTTCCCTGCAGACCTGGAGCAGCGGTCGGTGTGTAATTACTCACCCAATTGCTTGCTCCATGCCACATGTTCCCCGCCGGCAGCCGTCTCTTCTCTTCTTCCTGTTCCCCTGTGTGATGCGTGATTACATACGTATCATACAGAGATCGGGCGGCAAGAGAGGACCCTGCTGCCAGTCCTGCTGCGAGCAAGCAGGTGAGTTAATTACACACCGCACCGCTGCGCTCCAGCTCTGCAGGGGGTCACAGGAAGGGGGACCATGTGGAGGGAGGGATGATAATGATGACCCCCCTCCCCACAATGGCACCTATACCTGCTATCTATACTGGGTGCACCTATACCTACTACCTAGAGTGGGGCAGCTATACCTGCTACCTATACTGTTGGCACCTATACCTACTACCTATATTGTGGCATCTATACCTGCTACCTATACTGGGGCACCTATTCCTGGCTACCTATGCTGGCTGCACCTATATCTGGCTACATGTACTGGCGGCACCTATACCTGACTACCTATACTGGCTGCACCTATACCTGACCAACTGTATTGGTGGCACCTACACCTGGCTACCTATACTGGATGCACCTATACCTGGCTACTTGTATATATATATATATATATATATATATATATATCTGGCTACATCTATTCCTGGCTACCTATACTGACTGCATCTATATCTAGCTACCTGTACTGGTAGCACCTACTGTATTCCAGCTACCTATACTGGCTGCACCTATATCTGGCTACCTGTACTGGCGCACCTATTCCAGGCTACCTATACTGGCTGCACCTATATCTGGCTACCTGTACTGGTGCACCTATTCCAGGACAGGAAAAGTGGGATACCAATACATATCTGGTATGGTTGGATTCAGGGCTTTTACAAACAGTACCATTTTTGTCAGTAAATGTAATTCTTGTAAACAAAATTGTGTACAGCGCTCGCACCCTCATTTAGCAAACAACAACCCAATTACACAATCAAAATGTAGGCTTTTGTTTTAAAACAGCAAGTCCACCACGAACGGTTTAAAGTCTCTGTGACACTCTATTAGACCCAGTCCACAGCATGTAAACGTAATAGCTCCTAGGCAATAGTAGTAAATTATACTCTCACCGATGTTGAGTGGCTGATAGGATTAGATATCAGCAAAAACGTGTTCAACAGCATGTAGTTTGTTCCAAGGCTTGTGCTTCTAAATGTAATTCTTCTTTGAAAAAAAAAAACAACAGAAAAATATTTTATTTTTTATTTCACTTTTTTTAACATATTTCACTCAATAATTTTGTTATATGTCCAGAAAACGTACAAAATTAGTTTCAGTTTTCAAGCACAATTCATTACGTAAAGGACAATATATAATATGTTCTATTTCATGTAGGCTTTCTTGTCAACAATCCCAAGTAAACCTAATTAGTGCAAAATGTCTAAAAGCTGCTTGACAGTAGGTGTTCTCATTTAGGACAAATTGGGTTGCAGGGAAAGGGTTTAATCGGGCTTTAATTTTGTGAACAGTCACATTAGGGGTTTGATTGGTAACAATGTGTATAATGCAGACAGAGGATACAGCTAAAATTGCACATGGGAAAAATCATTTACATGCTGTTGAGTGCCAGCAAGAACGGTACACATCTGCATGGATGCAAAGGGTGCTTTGCTTGCTATTTGTTTGGCTGTGACAGTGATGTCCAACTACTAGAGGTCACTTAGGTGCCAGCTGTTGGCCAATCATTGCAGCACTGGGCTGATATCAGAGAACCAAGAAAAGGGCTGTGCCAAACATTCAGTGGCCCTGATTACTCATAGAACAGTATTCATGTGTGATGATGAGCCATGTTAGAATACTCAAATGCTCACTAATGATGCTGGATGTCAACCTGCACTTCTGATGCTCTGATTCTCACTGATTCACCCATTTGAGAAAGTCCTAATTGTCAAAGTTCAAATATGTGTAACGTCTATACTATGACATTGATTATTCTCAGTATTAATAGTACAATATTTATACAGTGATCATTTTTGTTATAAATAATAATCTTAAGAACAAAAATGTTAACTATACTATAGAAAGGCGCAGTCAGTTTCAACCATAATAAGTCTGATTCCTTTGTGCATTCAGTATTACCTATTATTTTTTAGTGTCAGAAGCAGTGGCGTAGCTGAGGAGTCATCGGCCCCAGAGCAAGTTTTACATTTGGCCCTCTCAGGGTAAACATGTTAACTATACTATAGAAAGGCGCAGTCAGTTTCAAACATAATAAATCTGATTCCTTTGTGCATTTAGTGTTACCTATTATTGGTTAGTGTCAGAAGCTGTGGCGTAGCTGAGGAGTCATCGGCCCCAGAGCAAGTTTTACATTTGGCCCTCTCAGGGTAAACAGGAAATGCGGGTGCTCGCTAATTGTGGAAGGCAGGGCCCTGTCATTGCCGCCCATATAAATAGTGGCTATAGGGATAAATGATGAATATTTATCTGGTAATCCACAATACAAAGAAAAAGAGATCCAGGAGCAACTCACTTGTGTCTTAAAAAACACTTGCACTTTATTCCAACATCTTCTTAAAAAATGACATGGCAGATAAAAAGTACAAAAGTACAAAAAGATACTTATCAGGTCCCAAAGGGTTGTGCAGCTTGGTGGAGTGACAGGAGGTGCGGAGGAGGATTGGTCGACGATCGTTTCGCCCCGCCATGAGGGCTTCATCAAGAGACACTGAAGCAGAAAAAAAATTATGATATAATGAATTGGTTGTGTAGTACAGCTAAGAAGATTAGTAGTAAAGAAAATATTCTCATATTTTTATTTTCAGTTATATAGTGTTTTTATAACATTGCATCATTCTCTAATATTTGCAGTTTGCACACTACTCGGCATTCTAAATGATTTTACAGGGCAGGCCAATGAACTATTGACCTGTCCTCTGCAGAGAAAATGAAAATACAATGACTAACAGTTGAGATAACAAGCTTCAGAAGACAGAGCTCTCTGTGACTTTGAAAGTCGTGGAGCTCAAAGGCTCTTTTGCATAGAAAACAACTGGAGTTTCTTAACTCTTCCTGTACTGGAAACAATATTAGACTTATAAAGCAGAGGGACACCAAGAGCCCCAATAGTGTAATTCGTCTTGGGGACAACAAAATAAATGAGAAGTTAAAATTATACTCACAAACCAGGGTTACCAATAGGCAACCACTGTATAGGCAGGTGGGGAGAACAATCCTGACCCCACTCAGGAATAAAAAGTCGCTCTCTGTAGACAGGAAGATAGGGTAACAACCCTCCACCCAGGGTGGACTCAATGTAGTGTACAAGATACAGAGGCGCCAAAAGAATAAAAGGTAATTAAATGAACTTAAAAAACCAACTGGTTAAACAGAGGAGGCAGCGGTGGTCTTACCCCCTCCAAACAGACACAGGCAAGGACTGCGATTCAGACAGTCAACAATTTATTCGGAACTCCAAAAAACAATGCAACGCGTTTCACGGGCCATACATCCCGCTTCCTCAGGCAAAATACAGTAGGAGTCACAGCATCTGTATTATATCAGCGAGCTCGGCGCCGGCGTGTGACTTAAAAAAATACAGGAGACATGCGCCTCAACCCTAAAACTCTTTACACTCTATTCTACTACTTATCACGGTTAAAATGATACCACATGTGTCTCTTGTAGTGTTGCTAAAACTTTCCCAAGTTTGATCATAATTCTGAAAATGACTTTTTATATTTGATTGAGTTTGTCCCTACCTATTTTTCATGTGAGGTGGTTCACAGGTTTTAGACACACCAAAAAAGTTTCCACAACTCGTCACGGTTAAAATTATACCACATGTGCCTCATTTAGTAGCAAACTGGTGGTGCACTGTCCACAACAACACTGGACAAATATATTTGTCCAGTTGGGCTTAAAGTGACTCCGAGCTCAGAGTAAAAATAAAATTTGAACTTACCTGGGGCTTTCTCCATCCCAGCCTTGGTCGGGACGTCCCACGCCGGCCTCCTGGCTCTTCTCCCGGCGGCTGTCCGCATAGCGCGGACAGGCCGGTCCCCCGGGCGACACTGGCGAGTGTTGGGCCTTCTCCTTCCGTATACGCCACAAATGACGTCACACGCCGGCCGCCGCGCGTCATGACGGCGGCCGGCGTGACAGCACGGCGCATGCGCGGTTTAAGTTCAAATTTTATTTTTACTCTGAGCTCGGAGTCCCTTTAAGTGGTTAATTCAGACAGTATTTTGAGTCTGCTTTCCGGAGGTAAGTCCACCACTGCCTCCCAGCAAATTTTAAAATTGTTATTACCTTTTATCCTGCTGGCGCCTCTGTTCTCTTACGATAATACTGTGTCCACCCCTGGTGGAGAGGTGACCTACCCCTACTTTTCTGATCTACAGAGAGCGACATCTTAATCCTGAGTGAGGACACTTCTAATCTTCTCACCTGCATCTACAGTGGTTGAGTATATTCATCTCACACTTACATTTATCCACGGTTTTCAATACATACTACACTATACTGAGCTCTTGGTGTTTCTTATTTATCACCTTAACAGTACACCACTCAGGGAGAGTGAAAATGAGAAAGAGAAAAGTAGAGAGTAAAGAGAGAGTTCACTCCATGTTCCAGAGTATTGTCTGAGTATTCATAGAGAAAGAGGAAAGAAAGAAAAAGAGTAAGAAAGTAATATTTACAACATTATGCCATCATATCATAGCAAATATCAATATCACTAACGCACAGTTTCCATTTGAGGGAAGATATTATTGCATTATAACCATACCATTCAGATGAGTAGGATAAAAGATCATACACGTCTACCCATTGTGGCTGCACCTGCCTCCCTGCAGTGCCGGATTCACCATGTTGCAATATGAAGTATTACTATCTATAATATAGAGAATAGAGGGTTTTTATACATCCGTAACTATATTTCTAAGATATTTATCGCACCATGCTGCCCAAACTCCATCAAACCTATTGGGACAGTTCCTACTTTTATAGGTAAGTTTATATAGCGGTAAAGCTTTGTTAACTGTATTAATCCATTTGATTTTGTTAGGAATGGCTGGCTGATTCCAATGGGTCAGAATAATTTTTCTTGCAATGTGGCACAGTGTAAAAATCGTACTTTTCTTATGTTTAGAGAATTGACCATGGCCAAATAGCCCAAGAGAAGCTAACTGAAGTTCTAGTTTAAATGGACAATCGAGAATTCGTCCAATAACTTTCTCCACCTGACCCCAGAAGCCTGCTAATGCTGGACAGGTCCAAAACATGTGACTATATGTTCCCTCAGCTGCCTGACATCTTGTGCAAAGATTAGAGTAAAAGATATTCATCTTGTGAAGTCTACTGGGTGTGAAATAGGTTCTGTGGATGTATTTAAGGTGAACTAGTCTATCTCTAGGAGATATTAGGAATTCTGCCCCCTCTACCTATCACCTCTTCCCAGTCCTCATCGTCTATGTCACCCAAATCCGCCCTCCATTGAGTCTTGAGTCTGTCTGTACTATGTCCCAGATATAAGAGTAGTTCTGAATAGATATTCGATAAAGGTTTACCAAGACCTTCTATCATAAGAAGTGCTTCAATGGGGTTGGAGTCTAGTTGAATCCTATCGTGACCGAATTGTGATTGTGCAACATGCCTTAATTGAAGAAATCGGAATAACATGTGGTTTGAGAGGTTATAGTACTGTTTAAGTTGATGAAAGGGTAATAGATAGTGGTGCATTACCCTAACCTGGCAACTAACCTTAACACCCCCCCCCCCCCACACACACACACACACACACCCCAAGTAACCTTAACCCCACCACCTAACTTTACCCCAGGGATCTTGTTTAAAAGGGCACCCAAATTGCGGCTACAAATAGCGATGACATATCAGCTACAAACAGCGGCTACACATAGAAAATAGCAGCTAAAAATAGCTGCTTATCGCTGCACCTGTTTAATACAGTTAATGCCAAGATTTCTGTACAGCCACTATAATCAAAAGCGGAGATGGCGGCACCCTTTTAAAGAGTAAAGGTGGCCACACCCCATACAATTAAAAGATCCAATTTCTCCCTAATTTGATAATTTTGATCGGTTGTCTCGAAAGATCAAAAGCTTTTCTTTGTTTTCAATCGATAAATCCAATCAAATTTCCTGTTTTTTTTTTCCATTTTTGGAGATTGGATATTTTGGAAATTTCAGACCAGCTTTATCAATAATTGAATGGTGTGTGATGGATTGTCAATTACTTGATGTACAGTTCCAATCCATTTTTTCTTAGCTTTCAATTATTTTATTCATGATTGGGGAAAAATTGAACATACTGTAGGTGTGTGGTACATTGGTCAGATTTTTGAATTGTTACAATCAGTCAGAAACATTTATTGCTATTCTTGAATTGAACAGATACAGTATTTTAAAAAATTGCATGATGTGTGGCCACCTTAAAGGGACTCTGAGCTCAAGTTAAAAAGGAAAATAGTACTCACCCGGGGCTTTCTGCAGCCCAGTGCTGGTAGGGAGGTCCTGGCTCCTCTCCTAGGCCCTGCTCTGGAATGGCTGCCCGGCGGCAGCCCGGCGACACTGGGCCGAGTGTCGGGCACCTTGTTCCGCGTATGACGCGGCTGACGTCACCACGCCTGCCGCCTCGCATCATCACGGCGGCCGGCGTGAAAGTACTGTGCATGCGCAATTAAAGCGCACCAACGTGGTGACGTCAGCCGTGTCATACGCGGAAGAAGGAGCCCGACACTCGGCCCAGTGTCGCCGGGCTTCCACCGGGCAGCCATGCCAGAGCGGGGCCTAGGAGAGGAGCCGGGACGCCGTCGTGGGACCTCCTGACCAGTACTGGGATGCAGAAAGCCCCGGGTGAGTACTATTTTCCTTTTTAACTTGAGCTCGGAGTCCCTTTAACTGTCGGACATAAAATCAAAAATCAATTATTTATTTTTATCTGGTAAACAAGTAATAAGGATGCTAACCAGGCAATCCAAAAGTTAAAAATCACTCTTATCTTTCTTATCTATAAAACATCATTCCCCAGTTTCCCTGGCTCTTATTTGGTACATCTGCTACACAAAGGAAGTTGCAGTGTATGTTGGGTTTTCTCTTTTTCTTGTTTACTTTCCCCTCAGACTTAACTAATGCAGCCTGATTGGCTGAAGTCTCTTTCCCTCCAGTTTTCCCCTCCCACACCTCTGTTCCTTTCTGATTGGCCAATATTTCTCAATGCACTTTCTACTGCAGAGCTGGGTGGAAGTGTCTGAAGACTGGGAGGGGGTAAGGCAATGGTACAAAGACAGAGTAACTTAAAGCGGTATTGTCACCATAAAAATCAAATGTCAACAGCAACTGGTCTGAGTGTATTAAGTGATAAAGATGCTAATTCTGCATTCAAAACTTTTTTCTGCTGTTATGGTTTGGAGTTATTACATACTATAGGAGCACTGGCCCTAGTGCCAAACAATGCCAAAAAGTTGAATGCTGGGAGTTCTTTTGAATGCTGGGAGTTCTTTTTATCTATAATATATTCCTCCTCTTCCATTTATTTCCCTGCCTAGCTGATCACTTACAAGCAAGGCTGAGGTGACTCAGTGATTGGATGTGTAAATAAAAGAAAAAGACACTGGGAGGAGGGCAGCTAATGAATACACAATGAGCAAGAGAAGAGAGGGGGGGGGGGGGGAACAAGAGTCAAGGAGGATATGATGTCAGCATTAGCTTGGCAAGATGGCCACTGCCTAGAAAAGGATTTTCTGCTTTTCCTTTGTAAAATTCACAGGAATCATTACGTGGATAGCACAATACATCTGTTATGCAAGTTGAAGTAGTATTTATCTACTTATATATGTGGTTTTTATTTCTAGGTTAGCATGGGTGTCGGTTGTTCTTTAAAGAGGAAATTGGATTCAAGGTAGACATATACAAAATGGAAAATCCTAAGAAGGATTTTCTCTTTTTTGACTATAGAAAACGTGGACAGTGCAATACATACAGTGGGGTGCAAAAGTTTGGGCAACGTTGTTAATCATCATGATTTTCCTGTATAAATTGTTGGTTGTCACAATAAAAAATGTCAGTTAAATATATCATATAGGAGACACACACAATGATGTTTGAGAAGTGAAGTTAAGTTTACGGGATTTACAGAAAGCGTGCAATAATTGTTTAAACAAAATCAGGCAGGTGCATACATTTGGGCACCAGAAAAAAGAAATGAAATCAATATTTAGTAGATACTCCTTTTGCAGAAATTACAGCCTCTAAATCAGGGGTCTCAAACTCAATTTACCTGGGGGCCGCAGGAGGCAAAGTCAGGATGAGGCTGAGCTCCATAAGGAATTTCACAATCGCGGTGCATCACCGCCTCTGCCCGCCCCTCTCACTCTTCCTTCACAGAGAGGGGCGGGGAGAGGCGGAGATCCGTGCGGCGATTGACGTCAGGAGGGGCAGAGGTGAAGCTGAAAGCTCTGCTACTTCCAGGAAATGCCGGCGGATTGCCCCCCCCCCCCCCCCGGACGATTTGGGGGCTCTGCAGCCCTCGTTTAGCGGCGGGGATGCGGCCGATTACTTGGGAGCACTGAAGCGAACTATAAGGAAGCTTTTGCCGGCGAGGGCCACAAAATATTGTATCGAGGGCCGCAAATGGCCCGCGGGCCGCGAGTTTGAGACCCCTGCTCTAAATGCTTCCTGTAAGTTCCAATGAAAGTCTGGATTCTGTTTGAAGGTATTTTGGACCATTTGTCTTTACAAAACATCTCCAGTTCATCCAAGTTTGATGGCTTCCGAGCATGGACAGCTCTCTAACTCACACCACAGATTTTCAATTATATTCAGGTCTGGGGACTGAGATTGCCATTCCAGAATGTTGTACTTGTTAAATGCCTTAGTGCAGGGGTCCCCAACCTTTTCCAGCACGGGAACCACTTTCTGACCAAATGTTTTTCCGGGGACTCCGGAGGGCGGGGGGGGGGGGGAGGGGGGGTTGCAGTGAAGTGTTTGGGTGGGGTTGAAGGGGGGGGGGGGTTGCGTGTCCTAGTGGACAGTGTTGTGCGTGTTACGGGGGGGGGGGGGCGGCATAGCTAGCATAGTTGCCCCAGTATAGCTAGTATAGTGTCCCAGTATAGCTAGTATAGTGGCCAGTATAGCTAGTATAGTCCCAGTATGGGTAGGTAGTGCCCCAGTATAGCTAGTATAGTGGCCAGTATAGCTAATATAGTGCCCAGTATGGCTAGTATAGTGTCCAGTATAGCTAGTATAGTGCCCAGTATAGCTAGTATAGTGCCCAGTATAGCTAGTATAGTGCCCAGTATGGCTAGTATAGTGCCCAGTATAGCTAGTATAGTGACCAGTATACCTAGTATAATACCCATTATAGCTAGTATAGTGCCCAGTATAGCGCCCTAGTATGGGTAGTACAGTGCCCCGAGAGAGCGGCTCCCATAGTAGCGGCGATACACATAGCCGCTACAGGAAGCCGATCCCTGCTTCCTACCGCATCACACAGCAGCCGCGTTGTGCGCTGCTGGCAATCACTGCACACGGACATGAAAGGGGAATATAAGGAAGCGGCCGCCGGCTAAGGTAATAGCAGCGGCAGCCGTGGGGGGGGGGAGGGGGGCAAGAGGACAGCCTGCAAATGTCCCACGGACCAGCAGTGGGCCGCGGACCACAGGTTGGGGACCCCTGCCTTAGTGGCTTTTGAGCAGTGTTTAGGGTGGTTGTCTTGTTGAAAGATCCAGCCCCGGTGCAGCTTCAGCTCTGTCACTGATTCCTGGACATTGGTCTCCATAATCTGTTGATACTGAGTGAAATCCATGCGTTCTTCAACTTTGCCAAGATTCCTAGTCCCTGCACTTGCCACACAGCCCCACAACATTATGGAACCACCAACATATGTTACTTTAGGTAGCAGGTGTTTTTCTTGAAATGCTGTGTTATTTTTCCTCCATTGATAACGCCCCTTGTTATGCCCAAATAACTCAATTTTAGTTTCATCAGTCCGCAGCACCTTATTCCAAAATTAAGCTGACTTGTCCAAATGTTCTTTAGCATACCTCAAGCGGCTCTGTTTGTGCTTTGGGCGGAAAAAAGGCTTCCCCTGCATCCCCCTCGCATACAGCATTTCCTTGTGTAAAGTGTACCGAATGGTTGAAAGATGCACAGTGACTCCCATCCGCAGCAAGATGATGTTGTAGGTCTTTGGTGCTGGTCTGTGGGTTGACACTGACTGTTCTCACCATTCAGAAGCGCTCATGGCTCAAAACAATACAAGTTCAGTTTAACAAAGTCACCATCCAGTAGTTCAGATCAACCGACTGAGCATCCCAGAGCTTCAACTGACTCCTTGATAGCTTGGCCAACACGTCAAATAAAACATGAAGAGAGAGGGCACATAGCGTAATCCAATAATCATATATTGCCCATCACCATTCACCATTCAAAAGTGATTGTAAACACCACCTCGTGCCCCCGCACTCACCCAGTCAGCCTCCAACCAATCCGTAGGTCTGGATATATGGCATAGACAGGGGGTATGGCAAATCTCACTTCCAGTTAGAAGGTAATTTAAAAACTTAAAAAGCGCCAGATAGTGTAAAACCTTTTAATATCTTTAAAAAGTTTGATGAGTCAGTTCCCTGACGAAATGCATAGGGCGGAGCTACGTCACGTGACCGGCAGAATGAGGAAGCAGCAGGACGTGAGGGTCTGAGGCGGCGTATGTGTGAGCGGCTACCCGGGACCGCAATCGGCATATGTATCAAACACTTTATGATCTTCCACGCTTGTGAGTGCAACTCTTTTACTTTTTAAAGATATTAAAAGATTTTACCCTAGCTGGCGCTTTTTAAGTTTTTAGATTACCTTCTAACTGGAAGTGCGATTTGCCATACCCCCTGTCTATGCCATATACAGTATCCAGACCTCCGGATTGGTTGGAGGCTGACTGGGTGAGTGCGGGCGCATTGAGGGGGAGTGTGTCCCTGCATGAGGTGGTGTTTACAATCACTTTTGAAAGGTGAATGGTGATGGGCAATATATGATTATTAATAAACAAGCAGATATAGCTGCGCTTAATGGATTTTGAGAAGTTGAAGCGCAGTAGTACTGAGGACACTTGTTTTCAATATATGATAACTGGATTACGCTACGTGCCCTATCTTTTCATGTTTTATGTGACGTGTTGGCCAAGCTATTAAGGAGTCGGTTGAAGCTCTTGGACGCTCAGTCGGTTGATCTGAACTACTGGATGGTGACTTTGTTAAACTGAACTTGTTGTTGTTTTTGAGCCGTGAGCACTTCTGAACTTTGTGTACATTGATTTATAGGCAACTTACAGTATTGTCATTTATCAGTGCGCATCACGTATTGCCACAATTTTTTCTATAAGCGCAGAGTTTTCCTTTTTTAATCTATTTTGTTCTCACGATTCGTCCCTTCTGTTTAGCCAAAATTTTTCTTGGTCTGCCACTTCAAGCCTTAACTTGAACTGAGCCTGTGGTCTTCCATTTCCTCAATATGTTCCTATCTGTGGAAACAGACAGCTGAAATCTCTGAGACAGCTTTCTGTATCCTTCCCCTAAACCATGAGGGTGAACAGTCTTTGTCTTCAGGTAATTTGAGAGTTGTTTTGAGACCTCTATGCCGCTACTCCTCCGAGAAAATTAAAAGAGGAGGGGAACTTACAATTGACCCCCTTAAATACTCTTTCTCATAATTGGATTCACCTGTGTATGTAGGTCAGGGGTCACTTAGCTTACCAAGCCAATCAGCGCTGCGTAATATGTTGGCGCTTTATAAATACAATAAATAAATAAATTATAGTTCCAATAATTAGTTCTAAAGGTTTTGGAATCAATAAAATGACACCAGTGCCCAAATGTATGCACCTCCCTAATTTTATTTAAACAATTATTGCACACTTTCTGTGAATCCAATAAACTTCATTTCACTTCTCAAATATCACTGTGTGTATCTCCTATATAATATACTTAAAGTGAACCTCCGGACTAAAAATCTACTCAGCAGAACTGAAAAGGCTTGGTGTTTCTTTAACAGTTTCACAGCATCAGAACTTTGTTTTTCTTACCAAAGCATCATTTAGCTGCATTTTTATCTAAGCTCCACACATCAAACAAAAAAACCCTGGGCTTTTTTCCCTGATGCTGTGCAGAGCATGATGGGATTTCCTATGTTGTTATTCATGTTGCCTAGCAACTGGGAGAGGTGCTCAGGACACAGGACAGTTGGAACGGTATCTCATGCTCCCTGTCACCTCCTTTCAACCAAAAAGATGGCTGCCATCATGAAATCAAACATTTGCCTGTTCTTTTAAAACAGTGTGGGTAAGAGATTATATTACCTATCTATTTTAATTAACATAACTAATGAAACTTAATGACAGTATGTTTGTTTAGGCTGGAGCTCCTCTTTAACTGACATTTTTTATCGTAACAACCAAACATTTATACAGGAAAATCATGACGATTAACAAGGTTTTCCAAACTTTCGCATCCCACGGTATGTTATGTAAGTAGAGCAAGTATTTATCTACTTATATATGTGTTTTTTTCTGAGATAGTATGGCTGATAGCTCCACTTTAAAGGATACCTTAGTCCTCATGAAAATGTAAAAACGGGAGCAGGCATGTGTAGTGGGCTCTCCTCATGCCCACCGCATTATAATGGGGGAGCCATGGGCATGAGGAGAGCCCACTGCACATGCCTGTTCCCCTTGGTTTTAAATGTTCATGAGGACTAAGGTATGCTTTAACCCTCCTGGCGGTTTAATTACTTCCGCCAAGAGGCAGCGCAGCAGTTTTTTTTTTTAAATCATGTAGCGAGCCCAGGGCTCGCTACATGATAGCCGCTGCTTAGCGGCATCCCCCCGCCCACTTCGATCGCCTTTGGAGATCTCCGATCAGGAAATCCCTTCCTGGAGGGCTTCCCCCGTCGCCGTGGCGATGGGGCGGGATGACGTCACCGACGTCGTGACGTCATTGGGAGTCCCGATCCACCCCTCGGCGCTGCCTGGCACTGATTGGCCAGGCAGCGCACGGGGTCTGGGGGAGGGGGCGTGCGGCGCGACGGATAGCGGCAATTGAGCGCGGGGTGGCGGCGATCGGTGTGCTGACGCAGCTAGCAAAGTGCTAGCTGCGTCCAGCAAAAAAAAATTAAGTAAATCGGCCCAGTAGGGCCTGAGAAAACCTCCTGCGCGGCTTACCCCGCACTACGTGGGTAGTTAACTAGTTAACTACGGGGTTACCGCCAGGAAGGTTAAACTTGCAGTGTTTTCAAATGATCCTGGTTAGATTGGCCCAGTAATACAAGTACGAGGCTGTCTTAGGAAAGGAGCACACAATCATGTAGAATATAATAGGGAAGAAATGACCTTGCCAAAGGCTTTCAAAGGCTTACAATCTAAGGAGGAAAATAGCATAATGTGTTAACTAAATGAACTGCCCCCCTCCCCCGATACCCCTCCTCCCCCGCATGTTTAAATAGCCCGCATTTTTTATTTGAAGTAATTTTATTTGTTCAGGTTCCTAATAAAGATTACTATTTACTATTTAAGTACAGTATAAATCTCTCTTGTGTTACTTACTGTCCAACATGGATGTATTTTCTATATAATTAGTATTGTATCTTTTGTCGTCCATGGCGGCACTCACTTATATACTGTGTTTTTGAGTGTTATTTTAAATTGGCATGGTAGTTCTTTGTATTAAAGTGATCTGGAGCACCAAAATTATTTGAATGAAGTAGTAGAATATTGGTAAATTTACTTATATTCTACTACCAAATGTATATCTTTCTTTCTTCTAGTCTTCTGTCTTCCCATTCTTTTGCTTTGTTTTTTTTTTTTTTTGTAAAAAAAACCAAAGCATTATTCTGAGGCAAACAATATTTTGTACGTGGGTAAAGTAGGCAATAAGTTAAGTGCTCATCTACCCTAACTTTTTACACTACCTACTTACATCTAAATCACCATTTAAAGTAGCCCTGAAACAATGTGAAAAAGACAATTTTTACTTACTTGAGGCTTATTCCAGCCGCCTGTAGTCTGTCAGCTCCCTCTGTGTCCTCCTAGTCTGCTCCACTGTTCTGCTGTCAGTGAAAATAAAGTTTGCAACTCGGCCACGTCTTGGGCTTCTGCAAATGCGCTGTCCTGTGTTGTGTGTCTCCTCGATCACACTACCAAGACTTCAGAAGTACAATCAAGGGGGTGCATTTCTGTGACAGCGCGTGCGCAGTAGCCATGACTCAGTCAGTCATGAACTTTATTGGCAGCACATCGAGAGGGCACCCAGGGAGCTGACAGACGCAGAAGCCCCAGGTAAGTAAAGATCCTCTTGTTCCCCTCATCTCAGGTACACTTAAAATGATGATGAGTAAATTTCCATAGTGCTGTGTGGGTATCAGTTATAAAGGGCATGAGAGCCTTTTGTGTAAAAAAGGGGTACCCCATAAACTTTAGTATCTGTAAGTGCGCTGTTATTTTACGACTACTTCATGTCGGTATTGGCTATATCATAGAAATGTGGTTACAATAAAAAACCTGACTTCAGTTACGCTTAGACTATATGCCTTTAATATAATAACAGCTTTTTACTTTTTACAACTATATTTTGGCCTCAATGTTAGTTTTATTTTATTTGTGGCTACTGCAATCCACACAAGATATGGGTAATTTTGATCAAGCCAAATACCGCTTACATCTTTACTAGTTCTTTTCAATATTGCACCTACAAGGATCATTGCGAATACCGTTTACATCTTTGCCATTAAGTGCGGCTACAATAAGCACGCCATATACTGGCTAAATTGCAGCTACAATAACCTAATTGAATACCATGGTTAAGGCTATGCACTACCATGGGGGGTTAAGGTTAGACACCACCTTGGGGAGTTAAGGATAGGCACCGGGTGAGTTAAGGGTTATGCATCCCCATGGGAGGGTTAAGGTTAGGCACTGCAGAGGAGGGTTAAGGGTTAGGCACCGCCATGGGGAGTTAAGGCTAAGCATCGCCATGGGATTTAAGGTTAGGCACTTGAGTTTGAGGCTTAGGTACCACCTGGGGGGGTGGGTTAAAGGTTAGGCACCGGGGATTAAGCGTAGGGGTATATTCTAGTGGTGGCTTCATCCAGTGCCTTTTGTAAATTGAATCATACTCATTGGCCACAAACAGGAGCCCTTTTATAATAGAAATCACGTTTATCAGCTACATCCAGCATCCTTTTGTAAACAAAATCATGTTTATCGCCTATATCCGGTGCCCTTTTATAAACAAAATCGTGTTTATTGGCTACATCTGGTACTACTTATAAACAAAATCACATTTATTGGCTACATTAGGTGCCATTATGTATGTGAAATCACATTTATTGGCTATATCTGGCACCCTTTTACAATCAAAATCCTGTTTATTGGCTATATCTGGTGCCATTTTGTTCCAGACACCCTTTTCACAGGTACGCGCTGGGTGAGCTAATACTCACCAAGCATTGCAGTACATAATATGAAAATTTGCATGAGTTAAACAATTTCCAAGCCATAACGCTGGTGATTGTTGAAGTTAAACCAGGCACAAGGTGTTTTATGCCACCTACAGAATTTTTAATATAAAGCCTGTTACATTTTCTCTCATCTTTTAGGCTTAGTCATTGTTTCATTTTCCAGTAAATGTCAGAAGTCCTGGTTTCAGCTGAAAATGCTTTTTTATGTTTGAATAGAGAAGAGCAGAGTTAAAATCTTTGATGAGTTTTGATTGCTTTCTGGGCTTCTGATAGGAAAATGTCACTCATTTCCAGCTTCTTTCATGGGTGTCATAAAATATAGGAAAAGAGGGGAAATCTCAAGGAGGACACAATCAGCAAACTAGCCAAAACTGATAAAAATGTTTTTTGCACTTTTATCTGTGTCATTGAATGTTTGTATCTGATACACTTCACAGTACATCACTTTGAGAAGTTTTTTGTGCAAAGTATAAATAAGGACAGTGGCATAGCAATAGGGGATGCAGAGGTTGACACTGCACCGGGGCCTTTGGATCCAACTAGGGGCCCTCGCTCAGCCCCAGTATTTGCTCTTCAAAGGTGCTATGCTGGTAATGATCACTTCTATATACTGTATGCTTTGGGTAGTAGTAATCATTAACAAACTGTTCCCTTCCTCTGCTTACATCTCTTATACTGTGGATGTCCTTCGCAGGTTTATGAATTGTTATGTTTAGAATGCTTGGGGGGAAGGCAAACTTGCACTGGGTTCCAAAGCTCCTTAACTACGCCACTGAATAAGGACTTGATAAAAACAAAAACAAAAAATATGTGGGGTGTTGCCCTGCTCATGGCACGAGGATAATAAACACCTTCCTAAGTTAGACTTATTTAACCACTTCACCACTGAGGGGTTTTACCCCCTGAGCACCAGAGCAATTTTCACCTTTCAGCGCTCCTTCCATTCATTCGTCTATAACTTTATCATTACTTATCGCAATGAAATGAACTATATCTTGTTTTTTCCGCCACCAATTAGGCTTTCTTTAGGTGGGACATTATGCCAAGAATTATTTTTTTCTAAATGTGTTTTAATGGGAAAATAGGAAAAATGTGGGGAAAAAAATAATTATTTTTCAGTTTTCGGCCATTATAGTTTTTAAATAATGCATGCTACTGTAATTAAAACCCATGAAATGTATTTGCCCTTTTGTCCCGGTTATAAAACCATTTAAATTATGTCCCTATCACAATGTTTGGCGCCAATATTTTATTTGGAAATAAAGGTGCATTTTTTTCATTTTTGCATCCATCCCTAATTACAAGCCCATAGTTTATAAAGTAACAGTGTTATACCCTCTTGACATAAATATTTAAAAAGTTCAGTCCCTAAGGTAACTATTTATGTATTTTTTTTAATTGTAAATTTTTTAATTTTTTTTTAATTACAAAAAAAAATAAAAATGGGGAGTGTGGGAGGTAATGAGTTAATTTTATGTGTAAAAGTCATTTATTTGTATGTGAAAAATGTGTAGGGTGTAGTTTACTATTTGGCCACAAGATGGCCACAGTAACTTTTTGTTTTAATGCGACCTCCAAGCTTCCTTCCGGAAGCTTGGAGGAAGTATAAGGAGGCTGGACACGTGAGTTTTTTCTCACAATGATCGCGCTGCCCATAGGAGAGCAGCGGATCATTGCGGGGCTTAGATCAACGAACGGGAATGGATTTTCCCGTTCATTGATCTCTGGGCGAGCGGGCGGCGGCGTGTTTACTAGCGGCGGGCGGCGTGTTTACGAGCGGGAGCGTGGACAGCGTCGGGAACGCGGAAAGTACGTATTTCTCCGTCCCTGGTTGTTAAAGGATGGAAAAAGGGGCGGAGAAATACGTACGCGCGGGGGTAAAGTGGTTAATGAGTGCAAATCTGTTTGTCAGAATTGTTTAATTCAAGTTATGTGGTCAAGCTTGTCTGTGATCTCACGTGCAAAGCGCTGGCGCGACTGTGATATCATTTATCACGGTTTAGGGAATTAAGCCCCAAGTGTGAACAAGCCCTTATTGTTATTAAAATGCCATGAATATAAACTTCTGCTGCACAAGTCATTTTGCTATTTAATATTATAAAAAATATTAAAAATGATCCTTCCGTGTCAAGCTGCAGCTAGCTAAAATTTCCAAAACTGAGAGTAAGTTCATACTGCTTTTCTTTGCAACCTTGGTAACAGTACTGTGTATGTATTTGGAGTACTGCTGCCTCCAGACCGTCCAGGAACTCCCATGTCTCTTCATGAGTAATTATCTGCAAAGGGTAAATACCATTGTTACTCACTTGGACTAATCCACTGACTGACGTCAAACTTGGACCCTCCTGTGTTCCATTACATGCACATAAAAGCTGAGTAATCAAACTTAAATAATGTTTGCTTTTACTCCTTGCAATTCAGAGAGCTGAACTAAAAGCATTGTGTTTTTCTCAACAAATGTGGGATTACCCTTTAATGTTCTTATAACAGTAAAATTCTTTATCTGTAGGTCACATTCTTCAAGGATTCTACACATCACATGTTGGAAGAATTCATGAACAAGTAACAAAGGAGATTTGAAAGGTCCTTCTCTGAAGTCAGCTGGGTCATTTTATTGCTACGCAGAGTGCTATAACTTTACTACAATTTGCATCACATGTTTAAACTCTCTTGGCTTGTCTCACCTCATGACACGGTTTACATAACCTTGCTAAAAATATTAACCATGAGTGGATCTTTCACTTAAATTGCACATAACTACATTAGGACATTATTTACAATACTACTCTTAGTCAGGGCCGGCGCTACCATAGAGGCAAAGGAGGTAGCTGCCCCAGGGCCCCAGAGCTTGTAGGGGCCCCCAGTGGTGATATGAGGGAAAAACAATTCAAATCGGCCTTTTTAAGAAAATCGATTTTAAAGTTTCAAAGGAAAAAAAAAACACATTTAAAAACCTGCCGACTTTAATGGTTAATAGCAAATCCACCTTGAATGCTAGAAACCCTAAATTTGCAGGATATGTTAAGGAGATCATTAGGAATAAGAGGAAAAAACAATTTTTCAAAAAGACCTTATAGTTTTAGAGAAAATCAATTTTAAAGTTTTGGTACGGTAGTGTAATTTTACATGCATCAAACGAAAGCGCAAAAAATTTCCTGACGGGGTTTCCAGGGGGTCTATACGCAGCCGCAGCGTTTTGGCCAGGGATCGCTATACAGCCGCAATATGGCTGTATGAAGATCCCTGGCATTTTTTCCTATTTTCCCAATTTTTTTTTAATGTTTAGAGTGTGGGAATTTTTTTTTTTTAATTATGTGGGGTCCCCCCTCCTGAAACTTTTTAACCCCTTGTCCCCCATGCAGGCTGGGATAGACAGAATGTGGAGCTGCGACCGATTGGGACTTCACACCCTGACTATACCAGCTGCAAAAAAAGTCCCCTAATGCCGATTTTTGTTCCGGGGTATATGTTGGGGGGGGGGGGGCCCAGGTTTGTTTTGCCCTGGGGCCCCATTGTTGGTTAAACCGGCCCTGCTCTTAGTAAAAGGAGAAAAAAAAGGACCTGAACGAAGCTGTTAATTTTGGCACAACAGCTAGCTGCGCATTACAGCAGTAACATAGACTGCAATATTAACTAGTTCACCACTAAGAGGTTTTTCCCCTTATGGACTAGAGCAATTTTCACATTTCAGCGCGCCTCCCATTCATTCACCAATAACGTTATCACTATTTATCACACTGATATGATCTACTGTATATATTGGGGGGTTTTTTTCGCCATCAATTAGGCTTGCTTTGGATGGTTAAAATAAAAGTGTTACTGTAATTCAAACCCACACATTTTATTTGCCCATTTATCCTGGTTATTACAAGGTTGAAATTATGTACCTACCACAATGTATGGCAACAGTATTTTATTTAGAAATAAGGCAGAGGCAATTGCGGTGAGGTATGTATATATATACGCCCCTGGAGCTAAGATTAAGTCTTGGGGGGTGTAGGTATACAATCATTGGGAAAATAACTGGTTACATTTTGTTTATTGATTTCAATTGGCTGTGATTCCTTGTCCAAATTTGGGTGCAAAGAAATGCTAAGATTCACCCCTAGTGCAAACATGAAACGGAAATAAATCCACATTAGCTATTAACTTCTATGTATGCAGTCTACTTTCTTTTTTGAAAACCTTTTTCTTCTGAAGCAAGTTGTGCTTGCAGAAATCCCAGTGAGCTGGCCTAATGGCTGCAGATGTAGGTAAGCATGTGCACATTTGGCTAAGTTGTTTTGCGAGATGTTACCTGATGTAAATGAATGTAAACAAGGATAAACTGATGAAAGGAAAATGACGATAACCTGTGTGAATGCATAAAAAGGCAAATAAGCTAAAGTGCAGAATGCATAAAGTAAACTTATTTTGTGAGAATAAAACCTAAAGCATAAGTCCAACATGTCTTGAATTTAAAATAGCAAGCTGGTCTTTGTACATATAAAAATCCATATTATAGAAAGATACAAGTTTTATTAAAGCAGCAGGGACAGCCATACTATCCCAGGACACCAGCTCCTCTCCCATATATATATATATATATATATATATATGCAGTGGGTTGCAAAAGTATTCGGCCCCCTTGAAGTTTTCCATATTTTGTCACATTACTGCCACAAACATGAATCAATTTTATTGGAATTCCACATGAAAGACCAATACAACGTGGTGTACATGTGGGAAGTGGATCGAAAATCATACATCATTCCAAACATTTTTTACAAATAAATAACTGCAAAGTGGGGTGTGCGTAATTATTCAGCCCCCTGAGTCATTACTTTGTAGAACCACCTTTTGCTGCAATTACAGCTGCCAGTCTTTTAGGGTATATCTCTACCAGCTTTGCACATCTAGAGACTGAAATCCTTGCCCATTCTTCTTTGCAAAACAGCTCCAGCTCAGTCAGATTAGATGAACAGCGTTTGTGAACAGCAGTTTTCAGATCTTGCCACATATTCTCAATTGGATTAAGATCTGGACTTTGACTGGGCCATTCTAACACATAGATATGCTTTGTTTTAAACCATTCCATTGTTGCCCTGGCTTTATGTTTAGGGTCATTGTCCTACTGGAAGGTGAACCTCCACCCCAGTCTCAAGTCTTTTGCAGCCTCCAAGAGGTTTTCTTCCAAGTTTGCCCTGTATTTGGCTCCATCCATCTTCCCATCAACTCTGACCAGCTTCCCTGTCCCTGCTGAAGAGATGCACCCCCCAAGCATGATGCTGCCACCACCATATTTGACAGAGGGGATGGTGTGTTCAGAGTGATGTGCAGTGTTAGTTTTCTGCCACACATAGCGTTTTGCATTTTGGCCAAAAAGTTCCATTTTGGTCTCATCTGACGAGAGCACCTTCTTCCACATGGTTGCTGTGTCCCCCACATGGCTTGTGGCAAACTGCAAACGGGACTTCTTATGCTTTCTGTTAACAATGCCTTTCTTCTTGCCACTCTTACATAAAGGCCAACTTTGTACAGTGCATGACTAATAGTTGTCCTATGGACAGAGTCTCCCACCTGAGCTGTAGATCTCTGCAGCTCGTCCAGAGTTACCATGGGCCTCTTGACTGCATTTCTGATTAGCGCTCTCCTTGTTCGGCCTGTGAGTTTAGGTGGATGGCCTTGTCTTGGTAGGTTTACAGCTGTGCCATACTCCCTCCATTTCTGAATGATCGCTTGAACAGTGCTCCGTGGGATGTTCAAGGCTTTGGAAATCTTTTTGTAGCCAAAGCCTGCTTTAAATTTCTCAATAACTTGATCCCTGACCTGTCTTGGACCTGTCTTGTGTGTTCTTTGGACTTCACGGTGTTGTTGCTCCCAATATTCTCTTAGACAACCTCTGAGGCCCTCACAGAGCAGCTGTATTTGTACTGACATTAGATTACACACAGGTGCACTCTATTTAGTCATTAGCACTCATCAGGCAATGTCTATAGGCAACTGACTGCACTCAGATCAAAGGGGGCCGAATAATTATGCACACACCACTTTGCAGTTATTTATTTGTAAAAAAATTTGGAATCATGTATGATTTTCGTTCCACTTCTCATCTGTACACCACTTTGTGTTGGTCTTTCATGTGGAATTCCAATAAAATTGATTCTTGTTTGTTGCAGTAATATGACAAAATGTGCAAAAAACTTCAAGGGGGCCGAATACGTTTGCAAGCCACTGTATACATACATACCTGTTCTACTTAATATGTATTGTTCTGTCCACATTTTGATTTCAGTTAATTTTATATAGTAAATAAAAAGAAATCTGTTTCAGGCCTTTTTCATCTTTACTACCTCTGACTGAAGCCAATTCTGATATAATTTCCTCCCTTATTATTTTTTTTCTCCTAGAAACTGCACTGTCTTATCTAGCTTGCTTTGTAAACACGTGAGCACAGCATAGATCATATTTCAACCGTTTCTGCAGAGGGGTGAGGTGTATTTCCCTTCACAGTCTCAGGTCACAATGAACTGCACTCGGCCATATTATTACAGCAGAAAGATTTATGATTCTATTGGAATGCCTGCAATGCAGCATCAGGTTGTAGACTGCATAAGAAACACAGAGCAGTGGGTAAATGGAATTTGATTTTATGGCTGACAATCAAAAACAAATATTATTATGAACATTATGAAGGCTAAAGATCTGCTGCAAGGATAACTGTAAAATATTTTACTATAAAGAATTCCAGCACTACACAGGGCATTTTGGTAATGCAATGTTCTTAAAATTATCTGTTTAAATAAGCAGTCAGCAATTATAAGTGGCTGGATAGTGTACTGGTTAAGGCACCGCCTTTGACATGGGAAACCAGGGTTGAATCCTGCCTAGGGTCAGTACCTATTCAGTAAGGAGTTCAAGGCAAGACTCTCTAACACTGCAGGGTGGCCTCTTGAGTGCATCCCAGTGGCTGCAGCTCTTGAGTCCAACAAGAGAAAAGCACTATACAAATGTTTGGATTATTATGAATTACTTTTTAAAATTGCCAAAGGATTGCTAAATGTATTTTCTTTGCAATCTTGGCTATAGAACAGAAAAGGCTTAGGGGAAGATGAAATGAGGCTCTAGACAAGTTTTTGCTTGGTAACCTGGCTTTTTTTTTTTTTATAGGATTTGGCTTTGGGAACTAGCTTCCACCAGGCCCCTTGATTTTCTCCAGGCTCTAGGTTTGCCTTGCTATAGAATATTGTGTGGTGTGTGGATGGTCATTGTGCATTTTTCAACTTCCTAAATGAGTAATTTGCTGGACAGAGCAGGGAGCTTTTTTTGTCTTCAGGTGTCGTTTTCACAAACTTATCTTCCCCATTCAAGTAAAGAACATATCCAGAGTTTTCAAATCTGAAGATCAGATTTCCTGCGTCCTGGTGTGCAGTGGAGGCAGGGCCGGGCCGAGGCATAGGCTGGGCAGGCTGGGGCCTCTGAGCGCAGCCACTAGAGGGTGCATTCTTGTGTGCTCTTGTTTCCGCCCGCCTGCCGACTTGTGTTTTTTTTTCTCTCCGCCCGCACTGTACTAATATCCCCTCTCTCTGCCTTCTATAAAGCGCACAGGCACAGCTGTGTGCCTTGGGTTGCTAGGCCACAGCAGGAAGCCGGCTTCTGCAGGAACGGAACTGGTGTTGGCTTCCTGCAGAGTTGCCTGTAGGCAAGACTTGCTGAAGACTAAGCTGTGGCTGGACTGAACGGGGGATGGACTCCCTGATAGCACTGTGAATGTGAATGGCTGCCCTCCGATGACAGAAGGGGAGGGGGACCCAGCTGTTTTCACATGATTTTGAATCTCTGCCTCTGGTGCTGGGGAACCTTGTCCCGGCCCTGAGTGGAGCACACATGCTGGGACACAGGAGTGAGCGCACTCCTGTATAGTGACATTATTCGGTAGAAGCACTAGGGAGAAGAAAGGCCATACTGCGCATGCGCGGTGCAGTATGTCTGGAAGCTAGGTTATGCGAGTCACCCGGGTCGGCCAAAATGATAGGGATGCAGTAGAATGGCGTGTGATTTACTTATACCATCCTACCCACAGCATATGCCTATTTAACCAGAGTCCTTCTGCTCTGGTATCCTTTAAAGGGGAACTGAACTCTTGCCCATGACAGAAGGGAAATATAGAGAATTGCACCCTGTATGTATTTAAAGAGTTTAGTCTATCTAATTCCCCCTCATCTGTGTTTAATCACAAGTTGTACTTTGATCTCTACCCCTGTCACCTGACTGCCACGGCAGATAAGGCAGATAAGCTCATTTGAAAGCACATGATTTAACAATATATCTGCTTCCATGAAAGCAGGAAGTAAAAACACTGGAGATTTACTGTAGGATTTGTATAAGCTGTAACAAAGAAATGTTTTTCTTTAAAGGTTATTATGCTGTAGTGTATAGAGCAGAGAGGAAGTTTTGAGTTCAGGTACCCTTTAATAATGGTTTCTTTACAAATATGTTAATGGAGGTACAATCTTCAGTCGTGTTTATGTGCAAAACAGAAACACCCGAATGCTCCTGATTACCTCTGTTCAGCACCTTTTCAGTACCGAACAAGTGGACAAGATCAGGAGGAGTTCACTCACTTGCATTTCACTTCGTGCTTCAATTAATTCTGATGCTTCCTCCTTTCTGTTAGGGAACACCCACACTACTTCAGACACAACCCAAGCTGGTTCTCTCGGGAATCTGGGCTTTGACTTGGTCACTCTAGGATTCTTCTTTTCTTAGTTTTCAGACAGTTCTTGCCAATTTCGTAGACAGTGGGATGGCTGATTTCCTATTATTTTCGAATCTTTTTAAATCTCTTACAAGAGTTCCAAGCTACAGAGATATATACACTCAATCCTGTGCTGCATATAGTTACATAGTTATTTGGGTTGAAAAAAGACATACGTCCATCGAGTTTAACCACAGAACAAAGTACAACACCAGCCTGCTCTCTCACATATCCCTGTTGATCCAGAGGAAGGCGAAAAACCAGGCGCAGAGCTAGGGGGGGTCGGGGTAGGACAAGTGCCCCGGGGCGCCTGGTCCCCGAGGGCGCCCTCAGCCTGGCTGAGCTGCGGGTTTTTTTTTTTGCGGCGGAGGGGAAGGGGGCCAGCGCAGAGAAGAGGGAGAGCTGTGCGGACGGTGGGGAAGGGGGGCCATCTCCCCCCTCCTTCCCTCACCTTAGGTGCTCTCCCTCCCTCGCTGTCCCCTCCAATGTCCTCCGGGTGGCTGGCCTGGCAGCGGCGGGCGGAACTCACCTCCGTCTCGCTCCAGCGCCGGCCGGAAGTTCGGGTGCGCAGCCGCTGCTCTGGTCTGGACCAGACCAGAGTAGTGGCAGATCCATCCGGCGCTGCGACGAGACGGAGGTAAGTTCCGCCCGCCGCTGCCAGCCTGAGCCACCCGGACATTGGAGGGGAGAGCGAGGAAGGGAGAGCAGCTCTTCTCTGCGCTGCTCCCCTCCTGCTGGGGAGGGGGACACCTGACCTGGCTACCTACTCTGGGCACATATACCCCTGCCTACATATACTGGGCATATACCCCTGGCTACCTACTCTGGGCACATATACCCCTGGCTACCTACTCTGGGCAAATATACCCCTGGCTACCTACTCTGGGCACATATACCCCTGGCTACCTACTCTGGGCACATATACCCCTGGCTACCTACTCTGGGCACATATACCCCTGCCTACATATACTGGGCATATACCCCTGGCTACCTACTCTGGGCACATATACCCCTGGCTACCTACCTACTCTGGGCACATATACCCCTGCCTACATATACTGGGCATATACCCCTGGCTACCTACTCTGGGCACATATACCCCTGGCTACCTACTCTGGGCACATATACCCCTGCCTATATATACTGGGCATATACCCCTGGCTACCTACTCTGGGCACATATACCCCTGGCTACCTACTCTGGGCACATATACCCCTGCCTACATATACTGGGCATATACCCCTGGCTACCTACTCTGGGCACATATACCCCTGGCTACCTACTCTGGGCACATATACCCCTGCCTACATATACTGGGCATATACCCCTGGCTACCTACTCTGGGCACATATACCCCTGGCTACCTACTCTGGGCACATATACCCCTAACTACATATATTGGGCACATATACCCCTAACTACATATACTGGGCATATACCCCTGGCTACCTACTCTGGGCACATATACCCCTGGCTACCTACTCTGGGCACATATACCCCTGGCTACCTACTCTGGGCACATATACCCCTGGCTACCTACTCAGGGCACATATACCCCTGGCTACCTACTCTGGGCACATATACCCCTGGCTACCTACTCTGGGCACATATACCCCTGCCTACATATATTGGGCACATATACCCCTAACTACATATACTGGGCATATATACCCCTGGCTACCTACTCTGGGCACATATACCCCTGGCTACCTACTCTGGGCACATATACCCCTGCCTACATATACTGGGCACATATACTCCTAACTACATATACTGGGCATATACCCCTGGCTACCTACTCTGGGCACATATACCCCTGGCTACCTACTCTGGGCACATATACCCCTGCCTACATATACTGGGCACATATACCCCTAACTACATATACTGGGTACATATACCCCTGGCTACATATACTGGGCATTTATACCCCTGGCTACATATACTGGGCACATATACCTCTGGCTACATATACTGGGGACACATACCCCTGTCTACATATACTGGGCACATATACCCCTGGCTACCTGTTCTGTGGACATCTCTACCCCTGGCTACCTGTTCTGGGGACATCTATACTGCTGGCCACCTATTCTGGGGACGACTATAGACCTGGGGCTACCTATTTTTGGGCAAGCACTGCTGTCAGATTGAGTGTATTTTGGGGAACTGCTGCCAGGTGAGAGGTGTCTACCATATTAAGGGGACATTCTGCCTATTTATGTGAAATGCTGTCTATTTATGTGCCTCATGACTGCTGAATTTGTCTTTTTGGGGGCCTCATGGTTACTAAATTTGTCTTGTTGGGGGCCTCATGATTTGTTGGGGGCCTCAAGATCGCTGAATTTGTCTTGTTAGGGGCCTCATGATTGCTGAATTTGTCTTGTTAGGGGCCTCATGATTGCTGAATTTGTCTTGTTGGGGGCCTCAGGATTGCTAAATTTGTCTTGTTGGGGGCCTCATGTTTGCTCATGATTGCGGAATTTGTCTTGATGGGGGGGGGGGGGGGGCTCATGATTGCTGAATTTGTCTTGGAACATGCTGGAAGGTACATACTGAGGGAGGGTGGGTGAGCGTGAGCCTGCTAACCTCCATGTACATTTGAAGGGGCGTGACCAAATGTGGAGTACCCATAACCACGCCCACATTTGGTCACGACCCTTAACCTTAGGGGGCGCATTAATAGTCTTTGTCCCCGGGCGCTGAAAACCCTAGCTACGCCTCTGCGAAAAACCCTTACAAGGCATGGTCCAATTAGCCCCAAAAGGGAAAAAATTCCTTCCTGACTCCAGATGGCAATCAGATAAAATCCCTGGATCAACATCATTGGGCATTACCTAGTAATTGTAGCCATGGATGTCTTTCAACACAAGGAAAGCATCTAAGCCCCCTTTAAATGCAGGTATAGAATTTGCCATAACTACTTCCTGTGGCAATGCATTCCACATCTTAATCACTCTTACTGCAAAAAACCCTTTCCTAAATAAATGGCTAAAACGTTTTTCCTCCATGCGCAGATCATGTCCTCTAGTCCTTTGAGAAGACCTAGGGACAAAAAGCTCATCCGCCAAGGTTTTATATTGCCCTCTGATGTATTTGTACTGTACATGTTAATTAGATCCCCTCTAAGGCATCTTTTCTCTAGACTAAATAAACCCAGTTTATCTAACCTTTCTTGGGAAGTGAGACCTTCCATCCCATGTATCAATTTTGTTGCTCGTCTCTGCACCTGCTCTAAAACTGCAATATCTTTCCTGTAATGTGGTGCCCAGAACTGAATTCCATATTCCAGATGTGGCCTTACTAGTGAGTTAAACAGGGGCAATATTATGCTAGCATCTCAAGTTTTTATTTCTCTTTTAATGCATTCCAAAATTTTGTTAGCTGCAGCGGCTTGGCATTGAGTATGATTATTTAACTTGTTGTCGATGAGTACTCCTAAGTCCTTCTCCAAGTTTGATGTCCCCAACTGTATCCCATTTATTTTGTATGGTGCTAGACCATTGGTACGACCAAAATGCATGACTTTACATTTTTCAACATTGAATTTCATCTGCCATTTATGTGCCCATATAGCCATCCTATCCAGATCCTGTTGCAATATGCCCCGATCTTCCTGAGAGTTGATGATTCTGCACAATTTTGTATCATCTGCAAAAATAGCAACATTGCTCACTACTGCATCTACTAGGTCATTAATAAATAAATTGAAGAGCATTGGACCCAGTACAGACCTCTGTGGGGACCCCACTACTAACAGTCTCCCATTTTGAGTATGATCCATTGACCACAACTCTTTGTTTTCTGTCCATTAGCCAGTTCCCTATCCATGCACACAGACTCTTCCCCAGTCCTTGCATCCTCAACTTTTGCACCAGACTTTTGTGTGGAACGGTGTCGAAGGCCTTTGCAAAGTCCAAGTATATCACATCTACAGCATTCCCAATATCCACATTAGCGTTCACTACCTCGTAGTGAACGCTAATGTTTGACTAACAAGCTGAGCATGTTAGTCAAACAGGATCTGTCTTTAGTAAACCCATCTTGATGCTGAGAAATAAGATTATTTTCTACTATGAAGTCATGTATAGTATCTCTTAGTAACCCCCCAAATAGTTTGCATACAACTGATGTTAAGCTTATTGGTCTATAATTTCCTGGATCTAATTTTTTGCTATTCTTAAATAATGGGAAAACGTGGGCTGTACGCCAATTCACTGGGACTCTGTCAGTTTAAAGAGGGTCACAAAAGATAAGATAAAGGGGTTTATCTATAACTGAACTTAATTCCCCTAAGACCCGAGGATGCATGCCATCCGGGTCAGGTGCGTTGTCTATTTTTAATTTATTTAGTCTTGCCTTCACTTCTTCCTGCGTTAAGTATTTAATATTACAGTTGGAAGATTGAGACACTTCTGTATCTGTAATTTGCAACAGTGATGTTTCCCTTGTGAAGACGGAAGCAAAGAAAGCATTTAATAACTCTGCCTTACCTTGGTCATCCACCATTGAGTTCCCACCCTCATCCATTAGGAGTCGAATACAGTCAGCCTTTCTTTTTTTAGAGTTGATGTTTTTGTAAAACTTCTTTGGGTTAGATTTGATATCCCTAGTGATTTGATTTTCAGCTTCAATCTTTGCCAGCCTAATTTCTTTTTTACACCTTTTATTGCACTCCTTATAATTGCTTAGTGCAGCCTCGGTCCCCTCCTATTTTAGGACCTTATAGGCATTCTTTTTACCCTTCATTTTATCGCTAACCTTTCTATTCATCCATAGAGGGCCTTTTTTTATTCCTAGACATTTTGTTTCCATATGGGATACACATACTACAATATTGATTGAGAATAAGTTTAAAAGCTTGCCATTTCCCTTCAGTGTCCTCCCCTTGTAGTACATTATCCCAGTTCACCAAACTTAGTGCCTGTGTGAGTTGATTGACCTTTGCTTTTCTAAAATTCATCATTTTAGTGGTCCCGCTGCCCCGCAAATGTTATCATTTTGTGATCACTATTTCCCAAATGTTTTTGAACCTGCACATTTGATACATTATCTGGTCTATTAGAAATAATTAAATCCAGTAACGCATTCTTCCTAGTTGGTTCCGTTACCATTTGAGTCAAGTAATTGTCCTGTAGTGTGTCACAAAATGCATCTGCTGGCGAATTTCCTGAACTATTGATGAACTTCCTCCATTTCGCCAGCAGATGTCATCTGTGTCCTCAGAGTTTGAAACTGCTTGAAGTATCCTCTGCCACCAGCAGAGGTCTCACTCACAAGAACTGTGAACTTTGCATATTATCCTATATGCAGGGGGCCCATAGCATCTGCAATACCTGATATATTCTGCTTATGTGTTAGTTTCCAGTTGCACCATTGCTTATATTACTTGCCTGACGTCTGCATGATTCTCTGCATAAACTTAATACTAATTGTTTATGCATCCTGATAGAGTAATTCTCTGCATAAACTTAATGCTAATTGTGTATGCATTCTGATGGTCAGATTCTCTGCATAAACTTAATCTTGTTTATGCGTCCTGTTTGTTTGATTCTCTGCATGATCTTAATGCTGATTGTTTGTTTGTAAGCTGTGTAACTGTTTAGTTGCATAACTCTGTGCATGAACTTAATGTGCAACATTTATGCTGATTACAATAAATCTTTATGTTTATTCCTTTAATTCCAGTCTCAGTGTTTCTTGCATACTGACAGAGCAATCTTCCTTGCGATTCCCTTGCATTGTACACCAATGCATCAGAATCATGACAGATGAGCAAGCCAAAAAATTCTGTCACCAGGAAATACTTTTAGTAGTTTTGCCGCCATGGGAATTAAGTTGAATTATGCAAGTATCGATTATCATTGCTGTTTGGCTGAGGATGATGAAAGTTTCTGTTTTGATAAGTTGTATGACTATTCATATGATGATTTGGTGCAAAGTATTAGGCAGATCAATTCATATGTCCAGCAGGGAGAATTCCTTGAATCTGATGTTCAGCCTTTGTTAAAAATTCTACACACTCTTGAATTTATGAAGTCTCCCACCACCAACCAAATTTATCAAGCCTCTGTAACCAAATACTTGCCAGTTCCTCTTCCCTGCAAAATTCCCACAGCAGTATTAAACCAGAGCAAACCAAATAATGTTCCAGCCACCTCCATGCAGATCGTTCACCCTAAAATTTATGCTCTGGATAATGAATCTGCCGATAACAAGAGTTCATGGGATCCTCCTTTTGAAAAATGGGAAATAGAGGCCTTAGTTTTTGAGATGGAATGTGATGAGGAATCATTTATTGATTATTACTTTGATACCAGTGAAAACTTTTTGAATGAATGCATAGATTCTGCATCCGCTTTAGTTGATATGGGGGTTTGTATGAATGACTTTGTGGCTCCCTTAATTGATATCTGGAAAGATCTATTGCGTGAAAATTTCCCTCCTTCTGATGATTCTGGCAGTCAGTTTATGCCGTACTCAGTAATCAATCATAGTTCAGTCAGATCCAGTAAATTTTCTAGTGTTAAAAGTGACAGGGATTGTGTTCTTGATTTTTCCTCTGAGCCTGTTAAACCGCATGCGGAGGCATACCTGAGTGGTTTGAATGACTCCATTGATCAAGGTATCTGCAAAAGTCAAGCCTGTTTTGATATGACTGCTGAAGAGATTGATGCTTATTACTGGTATTTAAATGATGACAGGACAAGTTTCATGGAATTTTATTGCAAACAGAATGTGGAATTTGTAACCAAATGTCTGCTGAGTGTTAAATCCATGTGTGCGAATGGACTTTGTAAGCATGAAGCTGCTTCTGCCTTAATAATCGCTTGGCAAAGGGTTCTGTCTTCTCATTTTCATGTTTCTCCTTCTTCCGTTAACTCTGTACTCCCCTCTGGCCAGAACTCACAATCTGCAGCAGTTAAAGTCACACCTGTTACTAAGGGAGACTCAACGTGTCCGTTGCCCTTAGCAACCAGTTATAAAGACTCTGTCTCGTCAGGATCTAACCGTCAAAGGAGACCTACTTCCTTGCAAACTGCAGTCAGAACTACACCTTGGTCCAGGCAAAAATCATTAGAAAATAAGTCATCATCCAAAAAGAAAAAGAAATTCTTTCCTACCAACTCCGATTCCAGTCGTGTGCAGCCTCCAGTCGATTCCAATCATGTGCAGCCTCCAGTCGATTCCAGTCATGTGCAGCCTCCGTCCAAGTCAGTGCAGACTCCATGCAGCTCCATACAGACTCCAGTTGATTTGTGTCCTCAGCAATCTCCACTCAGTCCTGAGCAGTCCCTCGACTTTCTCTGTGGACTCTTTCATGGACTAGATTTGCTGACAGTGGGTCAGCCTGGCAGGCCTGAAGAGCCCCAGCATGTTCATCCTGCAGTATCCAGTCCTGCAGAACTTTGCTCCTTGCCTGCAGAACTTTGCTCCCAGTCTGCACAGGCTCAGTTCACACAGTTTCAGTGCCAGTCCGCACAGACTGTATTGGGATCTCAGCCAACGGTCCAGCCAAGCGCTCAGCCAACGGTCCAGCCAAGCGCTCAGCCAACGGTCCAGCCAAGCGCTCAGCCAACGGTCCAGCCAAGCGCTCAGCCAACGGTCCAGCCAAGCGCTCAGCAAACGGTCCAGCCAAGCGCTCAGCCAATGGTCCAGCCAAGCGCTCAGCCAACGGCCCAGCCAAGTGCTCAACCAAAGGTCCAGATCCATGAGGTTACACAGTCTGCTGTCCTGTCTGAGACTACTGAGTCTGCTGTCCTGTCCCAACCGGTTAACTTGCCTAAAGTTATCCCGTCTTCTGTTTTGCTTGAGGTTATGCAAGCTGCTGCCCAGCCTTCACAGACTTTTGTTGCTATCCTGTCCGAGACTATTCAGTCTGTCGCTAATCCGCCTGCAGCACTACCTGAAGTTTTCCAGTTTACTGCTCAGATGTCACAGACCTCTGCTGCTGCTTCCAAGTCTGGTGACTCTGTTGCTGCTTCTGAGTGTACTAAGTCTGCTGCGGCTGCCGCTTCTGAG
Organism: Hyperolius riggenbachi; assembly: GCF_040937935.1. Classification (NCBI taxonomy): domain Eukaryota; kingdom Metazoa; phylum Chordata; class Amphibia; order Anura; family Hyperoliidae; genus Hyperolius; species Hyperolius riggenbachi. The sequence continues at coordinate 136,670,521 of NC_090650.1, read as the reverse complement.
GGTATCCAGTCTGCTGCCGCTTCTGAGGGTATCCAGTCTGCTGCCGCTTCTGAGGATATCCAGTCTGCTGCCGCTTCTGAGGATATCCAGTCTGCTGCCGCTTCTGAGGGTATCCAGTCTGCTGCCGCTTCTGAGGGTATCCAGTCTGCTGCCGCTTCTGAGGGTATCCAGTCTGCTGCCGCTTCTGAGGGTATACAGTCTGCTGCCGCTTCTGAGGATATCCAGTCTGCTGCCGCTTCTGAGGATATCCAGTCTGCTGCCGCTTCTGAGGATATCCAGTCTGCTGCCGCTTCTGAGGATATCCAGTCTGCTGCCGCTTCTGAGGATATCCAGTCTGCTGCCGCTTCTGAGGATATCCAGTCTGCTGCCGCTTCTGAGGGTATCCAGTCTGCTGCCGCTTCTGAGGTTATCCAGTCTGCTGCCGCTTCTGAGGGTATCCAGTCTGCTGTTCCAGTTGTTGCTTCCAATTCTGGCGACTCTGCTGTCGCTTCCAAGTCTGGGGACTCTGCTGCTGTTTCCAAGGTTGGGGATATTGTTGCTGCTCCTGAATCCGGGATCCCTATGGCTGCTCTCCAGTCCGATGATTCTGTTGTTGCCTCAAAGACTGCTGATTTAGCTATTGCCTCCGACTCCACTGTTCCAGCTGCTGTTTCCAAGTTCGCTGTTTCGGATGAGTTCCTGCCTGTTGCCGCTCCTGAGGGCATCCTGCCTGTTGCCGCTCCTGAGGGCATCCTGCCTGTTGTTGTTCCTGAGGGCATTCTGCCTGCTGCTTCTTCCAGCCTGATGGTGCCAAGTCTGATGCTCAGCCTGATCCTGCCAAGCCATTTGATCCTACTGTTCCTGTCAAGTTGGGGGTTCCTGTGGCTGCTCCCCAATCTGATGTTTCCGCAGTGGCTTCCAAGTCTGCTGATGTCCCTTCAGTGGTTCCCAAGACTGCTGCTGTTCCTCCGGTGGCCTCCAAGTCTGCTTTTCCTGTTATGGCCTTCAACTCTGCTGTTCCTGCTACCACTTCCAAGTCTGCGGTTGATCCTGTTGTGACCTCCAAGCCTGCTGATCCTGTTGTTCCTGCCAAATTGGTTGTTCCTGCTACTGCTTCCAAGTCTGCTGTTGATCCTGTTGTGGCCTCCAAGCCTGTTCCTGCTGCTGCTCCTGAGTCTGGTGTTCCTGCCGATGTTCAGTCTACTATGCTACCTGAAGTTTGCACATCCTGGAGTCCTATGGATGTCTTGCCTGTTGCTTCTGCACATGGATCTTGGGCTGTTGCATTGCCTAAAGGTCTCCAGTTTGATCTTCAATATTCTTTGTTACCTGATGACCCTGAATCTACTCAGCTCCTCAACATTTTGCCGGTTACCTTGTTCATGTTTGTACAATTTTTCGCTCATGCCCTCCTCGGCCTTGCCTTTCTGCCCAGTATGTCCTGGGATCCTGGTGGACGTGAGTTCATATGGAGCGTTCGGAGACCGCTCCTTGAGGAGGGGGTAATGTCACAAAATGCATCTGCTGGCGAATTTCCTGAACTATTGATGAACTTCCTCCATTTCGCCAGCAGATGTCATCTGTGTCCTCAGAGTTTGAAACTGCTTGAAGTATCCTCTGCCACCAGCAGAGGTCTCACTCACAAGAACTGTTATTGCAGATTTAATGAGGGCAGCTCTGTGATCATCTGGACTCTGTCATCTGACTTTCTAGGACACTATTTAAGCTGCCTTAACAGACCACTCTGTGCTAGCTCATCAATGTCCGTTCCTGATCCTGAGTTCTAGCCTTCTGGTCTTGTTCCTGATCCTGAATCCTAGCTTTGTATCCTGTCTTGAGTCTTAGCCTTGTATCTGCTCTGATCGTGTTTGACCTGTTTTCTGTATTTGACTAACCCTTTGCCTAAGCGATTATATCTTGTTTGTATCTCTGGTTTGACCCTGCATGTATGACATTCCGTTGCCTGCCGATTTTAATTCTGATGCTCTGTCTCTGTATATAATGTATATGATTCTCATGTGTATATATTAGTCAGGTTGGGGTTCAGTGTGCACACTATATTGTTATGCTTGGATACCTTTGCATATTATCCTATATGCAGGGGGCCCATAGCATCTGCAATACCTGATATATTCTGCTTATGTGTTAGTTTCCAGTTGCACCATTACTTATATTACTTGCCTGACGTCTGCATGATTCTCTGCATAAACTTAATACTAATTGTTTATGCATCCTGATAGAGTAATTCTCTGCATAAACTTAATGCTAATTGTGTATGCATTCTGATGGTCAGATTCTCTGCATAAACTTAATCTTGTTTATGCGTCCTGTTTGTTTGATTCTCTGCATGATCTTAATGCTGATTGTTTGTTTGTAAGCTGTGTAAGGCCCCGTTCACACTTGCGGTTGTTTGCCAAACGGACCGGATGACCTGACCGGATCCGGACCGGATCCGGATCGGAACCGTACGGTTCTGATCCGGATCCGATCCGGATCCGGTCAGGTTGCATCAGGTGTCCATCAGGATGCGATCCGGATCCGTTTGGCAAAAGTAACGTTAAAAACAAAAAAAATGTTGGGGTCTGGGAGGTCAGCAGAAGGGGGACCTGTGGAATCAGGCCCTCTGCTGTTTAGCACTCACCTCCACCTGCGGCATGCTGCCAACATCTCCGGATCCGGATCCAGCTGTGCTGCTCCACTCCAAAATGCTTGCCCATGTGTCCCCATCCAATATCGCCGCAACAATCCCCATAGGAAGTGGGGTAGAACATCCGGATTTCTCAGCCAGTGTGTTGTGCGCTCTCCGGTTCCCATTGGTTTGTATTGGCCGGATGATGCAGTCCGGCTCCGCCCCGGATACGGCTGCCGGAGGAGCCGGATGAAAAAATAGCGCATGTTGGAACGGAGGCCGGAGTCCGGATCCGGCCCGGATCCGGTCCGGCTCCGGTTCGGCAGAACGGACGCATGTGAACGGACGCATAGGCTTTCATTGCTATGCCGTGCGTCCGTTCCGTCCGTTCTGCAAGCGGTGCGGCTCCGGCACGGCGATTCCGGAGGGCCACCGCAAGTGTGAACCGGGCCTAACTGTTTAGTTGCATAACTCTGTGCATGAACTTAATGTGCAACATTTATGCTGATTACAATAAATCTTTATGTTTATTCCTTTAATTCCAGTCTCAGTGTTTCTTGCATACTGACAGAGCAATCTTCCTTGAGATTCCCTTGCATTGTACACCAATGCATCAGAATCATGACATAGTGATGCCAGAAATCTGCTGCTTTTACCAGAATGGGTAGCCTCAATACTCCAGTCAATGTCTGGAAAGTTGAAGTCACCCATAACTATGACCTGACTTTTACTTGCAGCTTTTTCAATCTGCTGTAGTAATTGCAGTTCTGCAGCTTCATGAATATGTGGTGGCCTTTAGCATACCCCAATAAGCAATTGGCAACCTTTATTTCCACCATGAATATTTATCCAAACGGACTCCACATCTTCACAATCTTCCTCCATCTCATTGTTCAGGACAGCTGTAAAAGAATTCTTAACAAAGAGACAAACCCCTCCACCTTTTTTCCCTGTTCTATCCTTCCTAAACACATTGTATCCCTCTAAATTCGCTATCCAGTCATGGCTTTCATCCATCCATGTCTCGGTTATTCCCACAAATATCATAGCCTTTGTCAATCAGAATAAACTGTAGTTCGTCTATTTTATTTACAAGGCTCCGAGCATTGGTTACCATGCACTTTATGCTTTTACCACCACATTTTCCAATTTTAGTTACATGAAATGGGCTACTTGAAGTTTTACCAACCTCCTTACTCTTTACACTGTCTTCACCCCCCATAATGTTAGGCTCCCTGTAACGATTGGTGTCAGCAAGAGGCACAAATATCTGATTAAGTGGTGATATACAGAATCACCACTAATGCAGATATGTTAGAGTGAAATAGTCAGTATCTTCCTGATGGTAAATCAGCGGAAGGCTCACTAACACGGTAAGTGCCTGAAATGATCTACTCAGACCAGTGTCACACCCCGAACCTTGATTATTGGGGATCCGCAGTATCGCCAATACTACAAGGATAGACCCGATTATATAGCAATCTGCGGAATTGCTAATAATGCGGGTAGATGTAAAGCAGTGGACACACGATCAATATGGAAATAAACAAAGCAGTAAATATTCACAAAGTTGTGGAAATATCCACCACACGGCAATTCCTCAGAGGTGTGGTTACCTCTGAATGGGAACCCCGTGTGTGAGATCCCCCAAAGTGGCAGTGGAGGAATCTCGGCCTCTGGCAGTAACGGTCTGCTAGGGCCGGCGTCTCAGGGAGGCAAGCCTCAGATAATAACCCAACAGTGGGAGACGTTCCACTGAAGGGAGCAAGGTCAGACAGAAAGAGGTTCGGCAACAGTACAGGCGGCAACAGTACAGAGACGTGAGACGAGAGAATAGTCAGGAACCAAGCCAATAGTCGTTAACGGTACGGGCTGGCAGAGTACAGAATCAGGAAGCAGAAGAGAAGTCAAGACAGGCACAGAATCATACACAGAGAATCAATAACAATAATAATCTCCTAGTCTAGGTGTGAAGTCCTTGGTTTCAACACCTGGGATCTAGTCTAAGGTCTGAGTGCTGACACAGGGTATCGCAAACACAGACGAAGTGTGACTGAAAAGCACTTCCTTATATACTGCCTGGGAGAGAAGTCTCCACCCCAGGCAGCAACCAATCAGAGCAGGCTAAAATGTCAGCTGACCTCCAGGTCAGCTGACACACTTTCTAAGAGTATAAAGGCGTGTCTGGCGTGCGGCCGCACCCCCTAGAGGCAAGATGGCAGAACCCTGGTGAACAGCATGTTGGTGAGTTTGGAGCAGAGTGCTCGGACGGGTGTGCGCAGCGGATGCGGACGAATTTCCGCATCCCGCGTTGGAAGGTCCGCTTGCCGGACTGGATGCGACCATATTTCCGCAATCCATCCGGCGTTGCAGATTTTTCGTTACAGTACCCCTCCCTCTAGGCGTGGACTCCGGACACGTCCCACCTGACCTGTCAGGATGGAGCTCATGGAACCGTCTCCTAAGTTTATCAGCATGTAAATCACCTGCTTTGACCCAGGATCTTTCCTCTAGACCGTACCCTCTCCAATGCACCAAATACTGCACTGAACCCTGAACTCGTCTGGAGTCCAAGATCTCCTCAACCTCCCATTCAGGCTCACCATCAACCATGACAGGGTGAGGCGGGAGGGAGTCCACCTGAACAGCTGGTTTCAGGAGTGACACATGAAAGGCTTTCCCCACCTTTAGAGAATGCGGTAACCTGACTCTGTAAGTAACACGATTAACCCTTTCGGAAATTGGATATGGTCCAATATACCTGGGCCCCAGTTTCGCGGATGGCTGCCTCAGAGCTATATGACGAGTTGATACCCAAACCTTGTCTTCTGGTTTAAACTCCCACTCTGCAGACCGTCTCTTATCTGCCTGCCTCTTCTGTATGATGAAAGCCTTTTTTAAATTTTCTCCGACATTAGCCCAAATCCTCTTGAAAGATTCCTGCCACTCCTCCAGGACAGGGAATGGAGAGGTCGACACTGGCAAAGGAGAAAATTTGGGAGATTTCCCATTGACAATTTGAAAAGGCGCATAACCAGAGGACTCATTCCTGAGATTGTTATGTGCGAACTCAGCAAATGGTAGAAACTCCGCCCACTGGTGTTGGGCGTCCGCCACATAACATCTCAGGAACTGTTCCAAAGATTGATTGGTCCTCTCTGTCTGGCCGTTGGTCTGTGGATGGTAACCTGATGAAAAGGACAACGACATACCCATCCCCTTACAGAAGGCCCGCCAGAACCTAGAGACAAACTGGACCCCTCTGTCTGAGACAACATTCTCTGGAATGCCGTGTAATTTAAAGATATTTTGAATGAAAAGATCTGCTAGTTTTTGAGCAGTAGGGAAACCACTCAAAGGCACAAAGTGGGCCATCTTACTGAATCTGTCTGTGACCACCCATATGACAGTCTTTCCATTGGAATCTGGAAGTTCTCCCACGAAGTCCATGGAAATATGTGTCCATGGCTCCTGAGGGGAGGGCAGTGACTGCAAAGTTCCAACTGGAGCCAGTCGGGAGGGTTTGCTCCTGGCACAGACGGTACAGGTCTTAACAAATTCCTTGCAATCTTGTTGTAGAGATGGCCACCAGACAGATCTACACAACAATTCTTGGGTTCGGGTAATGCCAGGGTGTCCAGCATTCTTGTGTCCATGAAACAACTGCAGCACTTTGGGACGTAAAGTACAAGGGACATAAAGAACCCCTCTTGGTTTCCCTTCTGGGACTTCTAATTGAAAAGGACTTAAGAGGCTAGGAAGGTCTTCAACTATCTCAGTGGCTGCCAGGATGATCTCTTTCGACAGAATACTTTCTGAGGAAGGAGATGGAGCAGTTTCAGGTTCAAAACAACGAGAAAGGGCGTCCGCTTTAACGTTCTTACTCCCTGGTGTGAATGTAATTATAAAATTAAAACGGCAGAAAAAGAGAGCCCATCTAGCCTGTCTGGGGGTGAGTCTTTTAGCTTTTTCAATGTACTGTAAATTTTTATGATCCGTGTACACAGTAATTACATGCTCCGCCCCCTCTAACCAGTGGCGCCACTCCTCAAAAGCAAGCTTGATGGCTAATAATTCCCTGTTTCCAACATCATAATTTCTCTGGGCAGGGGAGAATTTTCTGGAAAAAAAAGCACAGGGATGAAGCTTGCCCTGAAGTCCTGAGCGTTGAGACAATACTGCTCCTACTCCAACCTCCGAGGCATCCACCTCCACTATAAATGGGTAAGCAACATCTACATGACGTAATATGGGAGCAGAACAGAATGCCTCTTTCAGAGAGGAAAATGCCACAACTGCTTCTTCTGACCAATGAGTGGCATCAGCCCCTTTTTTTGTCAAATTAGTAAGCGGAGACACCACCGAAGAGAACCCCTTGATAAATTTTCTATAATAATTTGCGAATCCCAAGAATCTCTGTAGTGCTTTAAGCCCAGATGGTTGTGGCCAATCCCTTACAGCAGAGACCTTCTTGGGATCCATGGACAACCCTGATGTAGAGATAATGTAACCAAGAAAGGCAATCTCCTTTACCTCGAAAACACATTTCTCTAATTTCGCAAACAATTGATTCTCCCTGAGTCTTTGTAACACATACTTTACATGTTGGCGGTGTTCCGTGATATTTTTAGAAAATATCGAGATATCATCTAAGTAGACGATTACAAAGCGACCCAGTACCTCCCTAAAAATCTCATTGACGAACTCTTGAAAAACTGCAGGAGCGTTACACAACCCAAAGGGCATCACCAAGTATTCGTAATGCCCCTTGGGAGTGTTGAATGCCGTCTTCCATTCATCTTCCTCCCTGATACGGATCAAATTGTAGGCCCCCCTTAGATCCAACTTAGTGAAAACAGAAGCCCCGGGAACCTGTGTAAATAAATCGTCGATTAGCGGTAGTGGATACCGATTCTTAATCGTGATCTTATTTAGACCCCTGTAGTCAATACAGGGGCGCAAACCACCATCTTTTTTCTGAACAAAAAAGAATCCCGCTCCTGCAGGAGATCTTGAAGGGCGGATGAAACCCTTCTGCAAATTTTCCTGAATGTACTCGTCCATGGCCAATTTTTCCGGGGACGAGAGGTTGTATAGGTGGCCCCTGGGTGGCATGGTTCCTGGTTTCAAATCTATTGGGCAATCAAAAGGTCTATGGGGGGGGTAATTGATCTGCTGCCCTAGGACAAAAGACATCAGCATATTCCTGATATTGTGGAGGTACTCTTTCCACTTGAATCTTAGTAGAACACAAAACTACATTCTGTATACAATGTTGTGTACAATAAGGCGACCAAGTAGTCAACTGCCCATTCCCCCAATCAAACTGAGGAGAATGTAATCGTAACCAGGGCAACCCTAGTATCACCGTAGAGGTAGACATCTTTAAAACGAAAAACTGTATGACCTCCCTGTGCAGAGCTCCCACTTGCAGCGAGAGGGGAGGTGTCTGACACAGTGGGGACTTTCCTTGCAAAGGAGTGTCATCAATCGCTGTAACATATAAATGTCTTCCTACCGGAAGTACAGGGATATTTAAACTTAAAGCAAAGCTTAAATCTAAAAAGTTAGCTGTTGACCCGGAATCTACAAATGCTGTGGTAGGAAAGTTCTGCCCTTCCCAATTTAGGGAACAGGGCAATAAAATTTTTTCTTGTTTTGGAGGTAAAACAATTCCGCTTAGGGTGGTACCCCCTACCACACCTAAGCCGAGGAGTTTCCCGACTTCCTACCACAGTTTTGTGCAATGTGGCCCTTTTCCCCGCAGTACATGCAAAGACCCTCTCTGCGTCTTCTTGACCTTTCCGCCTCCGTGAGGCGCCCGTGGCCTAACTGCATCGGCTCCTCAGTCTCAAATGCTGCCGAGCTACTGGCCCCAGAAGTCCTAGAGTACATGGGGTACCTGCCCTTCTTGTTGTACCTCAGACGCCTATCTATTTTAATAGACAGCGTAATAGCCTCATCTAGATCTTTGGGTTCCGGATGACTAACCATCACGTCAGTTACTGCTTCTGACAACCCATCTAGGTATCTATCCAAGAGTGCATATCGCTCCCATCTAGAGGACACAGCCCACTTCCTAAACTCTGACGCATATTCCTCAGCAGTACTGCGTCCTTGTCTAAGGTTTTTGAGCTTACGTTCGGCCATGGCGGCACTATCTGGATCATCGTAGATGACCGCCATGGCCTTAAAAAACTCCTGGACAGAAGACAGAGCAGGATGCTCATCAGGTAAGCCATAAGCCCACGTCTGGGAATCTGCATGCAATAGAGTCTTGATAAGAGTGACCTTCTGAGCCTCGGTTCCCGAGGACACAGGTTTCATCTCAAAGTAAGACAGCACTCTGTGACGGAAATTCTGGAAATCTGACCTTGTGCCTGAAAATTTCTCAGGAATGTTCATTTTAGGCTCGCTAAGAGCCGGGGGAGGTAGAACGTTAAGTGGTGATTGCAACCTTTGGACAGTCTCATTTAACTGAGTAATCTGAGCCTGCTGTGCAGTTACAGTAATCTTCAGCTGTTCTAACTCTGCCCTTACAGTCTGAAGCTGGTTTATCACCCCCTCCATCTTACTTCTTTATGTTCTGTGTTTCTGTAACGATTGGTGTCAGCAAGAGGCACAAATATCTGATTAAGTGGTGATATACAGAATCACCACTAATGCAGATATGTTAGAGTGAAATAGTCAGTATCTTCCTGATGGTAAATCAGCGGAAGGCTCACTAACACGGTAAGTGCCTGAAATGATCTACTCAGACCAGTGTCACACCCCGAACCTTGATTATTGGGGATCCGCAGTATCGCCAATACTACAAGGATAGACCCGATTATATAGCAATCTGCGGAATTGCTAATAATGCGGGTAGATGTAAAGCAGTGGACACACGATCAATATGGAAATAAACAAAGCAGTAAATATTCACAAAGTTGTGGAAATATCCACCACACGGCAATTCCTCAGAGGTGTGGTTACCTCTGAATGGGAACCCCGTGTGTGAGATCCCCCAAAGTGGCAGTGGAGGAATCTCGGCCTCTGGCAGTAACGGTCTGCTAGGGCCGGCGTCTCAGGGAGGCAAGCCTCAGATAATAACCCAACAGTGGGAGACGTTCCACTGAAGGTCAGACAGAAAGAGGTTCGGCAACAGTACAGGCGGCAACAGTACAGAGACGTGAGACGAGAGAATAGTCAGGAACCAAGCCAATAGTCGTTAACGGTACGGGCTGGCAGAGTACAGAATCAGGAAGCAGAAGAGAAGTCAAGACAGGCACAGAATCATACACAGAGAATCAATAACAATAATAATCTCCTAGTCTAGGTGTGAAGTCCTTGGTTTCAACACCTGGGATCTAGTCTAAGGTCTGAGTGCTGACACAGGGTATCGCAAACACAGACGAAGTGTGACTGAAAAGCACTTCCTTATATACTGCCTGGGAGAGAAGTCTCCACCCCAGGCAGCAACCAATCAGAGCAGGCTAAAATGTCAGCTGACCTCCAGGTCAGCTGACACGCTTTCTAAGAGTATAAAGGCGTGTCTGGCGTGCGGCCGCACCCCCTAGAGGCAAGATGGCAGAACCCTGGTGAACAGCATGTTGGTGAGTTTGGAGCAGAGTGCTCGGACGGGTGTGCGCAGCGGATGCGGACGAATTTCCGCATCCCGCGTTGGAAGGTCCGCTTGCCGGACTGGATGCGACCATATTTCCGCAATCCATCCGGCGTTGCAGATTTTTCGTTACACTCCCACTGTCTTTTTACCTTATCTTGTCTACATATTGAGACTTTACCCTCCCGCCTGCAGTATGGTCTGATCCACCTGCTGTAAAACGTGTGCTATTCTTTTACAGTGGGTCAGGGCCCATTCACACTGAGGCGGTGTGGTAAATTTACCGCACCACACTACAGCCTAATGCTACTCTACGGGGGAGTTCACACTCCCCACATTGCAGTACGCTGCACCTATTTAGTGCCCTATCTAACGCGCTTTAATACCTATATTACTGTGCGGCTCCTGTGGTGATCTGCATTGGGCCAGAAGTCATGTAAGTCTATGGCAATGCGCATGTTTTAAAAAAACCTGCTGCAGTTATCTGCATCGCACATGCGTGGAAGTGTATTTTAGAAATACACTTCCGCGCATGCCATCGGATTGCTGAATAGTAAGTGAGCTTCCTTTCCTGTTCGGCAGGATACCGGACAGGATTATAATGTACTAATCCTTAAAGGCCTGTTTTTGGTGGTGCGGTGACAGTGTGAAGCCGGCCTCAGTGTGAGGATCTACAAAGAAAGAGGAGGAGCACACTGTTATTTGTTAACCTTTCTATTGCAGATCATAGGCAAAAGAATTACTTTCACTAGATTAAAACTTTTTAAATGGCATATAATGCATGCATATCCCTCCTCTCCGGTATAGTGTCCTGCGTTCCCTCTGTGAGCCATGGTTGAAATAGTGGAACATGCAGGTACTGCAGGAGACAGTGCACTGGGTGTCCTAAAGGTAGCATGCTTGTAGTATCATTACATTTTTTTGGGCAAGACTCCGCCTTCATTAGATCTCTGCTATTTTCTCCGAGCTGCTGGTCATGGCCCACAGAGGGAATGCAGGAAGCTGTACTAGAGACGAGGGATCCTCATGCGTTATATTTCATTAAAAAGATTTTAATCTAGTAAGTACAATTATTTTACCTAATATCTGCAATAAAAAGGTTAACACACATAAGTGTGCTCCTCTTTTTAGACTTACAGCTACTAAAGACTTTCTGAAGGCCCTAGACAGATCTTTTGATCTCACCATGGTGTTCACTTTCACCTTAACAGTCTAGAGCCCATCAAACTAAATGTCTGAGTTTAAATAAGGCTAAATAAGGCTAACCTCCTTCAAATTCTGAGTAACAATGTTCTAATCATGTGCACCTGATGTGACACACTTGTATGTGATTTGAAGCATTTTAAGTGGGAATAAATGCGAGGTTGTCCTGACTTCGGGATTATTCAACACCAGAAATTGCATTTTTATAGAATTACAGTTTACGGAAGATTTTGAAAAGTATTTTCTTTGATTTTAATTGTTTACTGATACTACTTGAATCTCACTGCATTGTTAAAATTGAGATTAAATATCTGTATGTCCACAGAATGTTACGAAAACACACAGGCTTTAATAGGGTGTCCTAATTGTTCACATGACTGTAGAGAGGTGTTGAAGAATTAACAAGAAATCCATGGGCTGGAATTGAACACGAATAATTAAAGTTCAAGAAGTATTTTTCCTCAATCTCTTACAAAGTAGTTTTCCACAAGTGGCAACCATACCTTTCATGTGGGGCTTTAAAATCCAACAATAACTGTTATACAGGTGTGACATACCATGCATTGCACACACAGCGCCACTTGCATTATGTCCATAATGCATATGTTGCTTTTGGACTAGCAATGTATGCATTGTGTACATAATGTGAGTTGCATTATGTGTGCAACACTTTACATAACTTGTATAAACATTGGTAATACTCCTGTGTGCTGCCTCACATGTCATTTTTACCATAGTTTAGTGAGTCAACCCAAAGGTATGATACATTTGGATTTCAAAAGGCAATCCTTGCTACGTAATATAGCTGTTAAGTAAAATGTTGTCTTTAAGAGCTTATCATCTGTGGCGCACAGAGCACAGACATTATGAACTATGCAATGATAGTCTGTGCAACAGGACGGATATTGTTCCGGGAGAAACCTGATGCCCCAGCCCCAGTGGTTGGCACAGGACTTCCCAGGGTGCAGAGTCAAAATAACCACTTGTGTTCACCGGAGTGCCCCGCAAGGGACATTGAGCCACTACCGTTAGTGGGCTACTAGGCTGCGACCCAAGTTCACCCCACCAGAAATGAAGAGAACATGTTGCCCACAGTTGAAAGAAGCAGAGGAAGTCGAAGGCAGGCCAATATTCAGGACAGGCACCAATCAGGACTGGTCATTGAATAAGCCAAAAGGTCGGGACAGGCAGAAATCAAGGAGCGTCAGTAAACTAGCTGAGGTTGGTAACAGGAAGAGAAGAGCAGACGAAGTCAATAAACTAGCTGGGTCAATAACAGGTAATCAGGATAACAAGCTTCAAGCACTAGACAAGCAAGTCAGAACTATCAGCACTGTGCTTAGGGCAACTCAGGCTTATACAGGGTTTGAATAGGAGACACACCCACAGTAAACTGGCACCAAACACTTTACCTGCATAAGTCTGCGACCTGGAAAACAAAACAAAACAAAAACAACAAGTGCAAACGGACCAAGCGCAGATATTGTAACGGACATCTCCAAGGATCATTAAAGAACTACTTCAGACATGGACTTAAAGTTAATATGGAGGTTTGTTTTTTTTATTACTAATAGCTGCAAAAACCAGTTGGTGTAGAAACAAACCAACATATTGGTTAATAAAACGAAACATTTGGTCCAATAAAACCTAGATTTCTTTATTCTGGCCATTAAAAGTGATGCTGAAACTGAAAATCAGCCATGTATCAGCCAGAAATTACAGCTATAGTGGCTCTTAGTCAGTAATTTGGGCGTCGTCAAGAGACGGAGCCCAAATTATGATAAAAAAAACACTGTAATTTGGCTGCCAGCCATAGCTAGATAATTTTTCATCTTTAATTTTAAATAACTTCCCGGCACTTTTCAACTAAAAAAGTACCAAAAGGTAGGTGAAAAAGTACTGTCAAATTTATTTTGAGTATTTTCTTGCTTTATTGGCAAGGCATTTTATTGGCAAGTTTAAAAATATCACCTAGGAAAAAACTGAGACGAAAAAGTTGCATATGGGCCATTATGTCTTACACCACAGTCCACGGCAGCCTGGAGAGGGAATAGTAATTAACGCCACCAGGACTTTTGCAGGAGCAGGGTGACACTTTTTTGGCTTAACCCTGCAACCAAATTTCCCGGCATCTTAACCACTTCACCACTGAGGGGTTTTACCCCCTGAGCACCAGAGCAATTTTCACCTTTCAGCGCTCCTTCCATTCATTCGTCTATAACTTTATCATTACTTATCGCAATGAAATGAACTATATCTTGTTTTTTCCGCCACCAATTAGGCTTTCTTTAGGTGGGACATTATGCCAAGAATTTTTTTTTCTAAATGTGTTTTAATGGGAAAATGGGAAAAATGTGGGGAAAAAAATAATTATTTTTCAGTTTTCGGCCATTATAGTTTTTAAATAATGCATGCTACTGTAATTAAAACCCATGAAATGTATTTGCCCTTTTGTCCCGGTTATAAAACCATTTAAATTATGTCCCTATCACAATGTTTGGCGCCAATATTTTATTTGGAAATAAAGGTGCATTTTTTTCATTTTTGCGTCCATCCCGAATTACAAGCCCATAGTTTATAAAGTAACAGTGTTATACCCTCTTGACATAAATATTTAAAAAGTTCAGTCCCTAAGGTAACTATTTATGTATTTTTTTTAATTGTAAATTTTTTAATTTTTTTTTAATTACAAAAATAAAAAAAAATGGGGAGTGTGGGAGGTAATGAGTTAATTTTATGTGTAAAAGTCATTTATTTGTATGTGAAAAATGTGTAGGGTGTAGTTTACTATTTGGCCACAAGATGGCCACAGTAACTTTTTGTTTTAATGCGACCTCCAAGCTTCCTTCCGGAAGCTTGGAGGAAGTATAAGGAGGCTGGACACGTGAGTTTTTTCTTACAATGATCGCGCTGCCCATAGGAGAGCAGCGGATCATTGCGGGGCTTAGATCAACGAACGGGAATGGATTTTCCCGTTCATTGATCTCTGGGCGAGCGGGCGGCGGCGTGTTTACTAGCGGCGGGCGGCGTGTTTACGAGCGGGAGCGCGGACAGCGTCGGGAACGCGGAAAGTACGTATTTCTCCGTCCCTGGTTGTTAAAGGATGGAAAAAGGGGCGGAGAAATACGTACGCGCGGGGGTAAAGTGGTTAATTACATGAACACACCCATGCTGAGCTACCAGGGATATGACCAATGGAGTGGTATATCTGAGGTCTTTTTTCTTTATCATTAAAGAAGTTGCTGTGGAGAGTAAGCTCAATACAGCATTTTTGAGCTAGTAAGAACTAGCACAGCAAATTTTCTTTTTAAGTTTAGAAATACTTTAACCACTTGAGGACTGCAGTGCTAACCCCCCCTAAAGACTAGGCCATTTTTTACAATTCTGACCACTGCAGCTACAACTGTTTATTGCTCAGTCATACAACTTAGCACCCAAACAAGTTTTACCTCCTTTTCTTCACACTAACATAGCTTTCTTTTGGTATTATTTGATTGCTGATGCGATTTTTAGTTTTTATTATATTCATCAAAAAGACAGGAATTTTGTCAAAAAAATGATATTTTCAACTTTCTGTGGTAACATTTTTCAAATAAAGTAACATTTCTATACAAGTTTTTGTCCAAATGTATTGTGCTACATGTCTTTGATAAACAAAAATCCAATAAGTGTATATTTATTGGTTTGAGTGAAAGTTATAGCCTTTACAAACTATGGTGCAAAAAAGTAAATTTGCACAGTTTGAAGCAGCTCTGACTTTTCTGGGTACCTGTCATGTTTCTTGAGGTGCTAGAATGCCAGGATAGTATAAATACCCCCCAAATGACCCCATTTTGGAAAGAAGACACCCCAAGGTATTTGCTGAGGGGCATGGTGAGTTCATAACATATTTTTTGTCACAAGTTAGCAGAAAATGACACTGTGACAATTTTTTTAAAGTGTTTCCATTTCTGCTAACTTGTGAAAAAAAAAGTGAAATCTGCCATGGACTCACCATGTCCAAAATTGTGTCACTTGTGGGGTACTTGTACTGCCCTGGCATTTTGTGGGGGGCTAAATTGTGAGCACCCCTGTAAAGCCTAAAGGTACTCATTGGACTTTGGGCCCCTTTACACAGCTAGGCAGCAAAAAAAGTGTCACACATGTGGTATCGCCGTACTCAGGAGAAGTAGTATAATGTGTTTTGGGGTGTCTTTTCACACATACCCATACTGGGTGGGAGAAATATCTCTGTAAAGGACAACGTTTTCCATTTTTTACACTAAATTGTACATTTACAGATATAGTTCTCCCACCCAGCATGGGTATGTGTGAAAAGACACCCCAAAACACATTATACTACTTTTCCTGAGTATGTCGATACCACATGTGTGACACTTTTTTTTTGAAACCTAGCTGTTTCAAGGGCAATCAGAGATGATCAAAGGCCAATCAGAGCTGGTGACAGCCAATCAGATATCAATCAACCATGAACATACATTAGATGTCACTCACATGTCACTCAGAACTCACTCAGACCTCGATCAGAGCTGGGGACAGGTGACCAGTTGTCAATCAGACCTCAGTCAGATGCCTGTCAGGGCCAGTGAGGGGAGTAGTGGGGGTGATCAGCGATGATCGGCGGGGAGCAGGAGCAGGTTCAGTGTGGCTGTGTTACATTCAGGGCTGCCATCCTCTCTGGCGGTCGTCCGGGAATGCTGTGACCACCAGAGGAGGAGGCAGCCGGTATAATACACGTTGTTTACAAAACAACGTGTATTATACACTTTCTTTTGGGTTATTTAAATGATTGCAATTAGCGGCGCCGGCGGGCTGATGATGGAGGGGGTACGCACAGCATGCCAGACGATCGCTGGCAAAACAGTCACAAAGGACCTGAGGCCCATCGGCGTTAGGCGGTCCTGGGGCTGCCTTCCTAGGGCTGCCGCCGTGGCCATGCCCATCGGCGTTAATAGGCAGTCCGAGGTGGTTAATTGAGGCAAGTAGATTACCATCTGAATAGGTAGGGGATCTTCAAAATGTCCCTTATTCATCCACCTGGGTGGATGTGACTATCTGTTTGCGACATTAAGCATGCCTCCTCTATGTTACTGCCACCTCCTATTGGGATTATCTGAATAAGTGTTAGAAGTATAAGGGTTAGAGGAATAAGGGGTTGTAGAATTAGTTTTATGACGGTTAGAGTTAGGAGAATTAGAGTTACTGGAATTATGGTTAGGAGTACCAGGGTTAGGGAAATGACAAATATTTTATGGGGTATAGATGCGCTTCAGGAAATAATCACCTAAACACTTCAAGTAAGAAAGATTGCATAAATGTGGTGAACACTGCTGTAGCTTTGTGCAAGACAAACCATACAATAATGAACTGCGATCACAGTCTTATGAGTAAAATCAGAGACAGAGAACTCTCACTAAACTTGTTGCCAGTGGTGGGCCAAAATTTTGCATATGCAAAATTTCGCATCGAAATTCACATTTACGCATCGTAATCGTAATGTGAAACTTTGGAGAAAATCGTAATTGATTTCGTATGTAATTCATAATTTCGGGTAATTTTCTCGCAATTTCACAAAATTTTGTGCCGACTTTAGCGGTTAATAGCAAAGCCCCCATACAAAAGCTATTGCTACCAAAATTGGTACATATGTTAAGGAGAATATTAGGTACAAGGCAGAAAAAGAATTTTCAAAAAGACATTGTAGTTTTTGAGAAAATTGATTTTAAAAATGCAAAGAAAAATGGTTTTTAAACTGTCATTTTTCAAGGTTTGAAAACCATTTTTTCTTTGCAATTTTTTTTTTAAACACATTTTATTGAGCCAAATATATCAAAGATTTACAACAACGGTTTCCACAAATGAATTTTTTACATTCTAAGCAAGATAACACATAATATATTCTTATCACATGTAGAATTTGCAATGATAGCTTTCAGCTCAATTTTCTTAATTAACAAACTGTGGTTATCCTCAACCTGAGGAAACCCAAACAAAAACTACCAAACTGTGTATCATTGCAGACACCCACTTCCACTCATATAACCATTTCCTTATAGGTCCAAGATAAAACATTATTTCCAGATCCAGAAGCCCCCCTTATTTTCCTCTGGATCCCCTGACCTCCATGGGTTCAGGTTTCATATATATTTTACCTTAGAAGATATGAACCAACCCCAGATTTATTAAGTTCCAACATCAAATACTCCTAATGATTCATCAATGCGACCCAGAAGATACCATTTCGTTGATTTAAATGGTTCCATGAGATCACTTATTGCCGACCTCGAGATGTACTTTTTAATAAACTGACCCCATAATTTAAAAAATTTTGCTGTCGCCTTTGATTTGTTTTGTTCCGCTTCGAATTTATCAATATACATTAATGAGGTCATTGTATCTACTAGATTTTTCTGGGATGGGGGTAGAGAGTGTACCCATTGTCTCAAAATAGATTTCTTTGCTGCCATGAATATATAGTGTTCTATTGGTCTAATGAATTTGCCTTTAGAAGTATCTGATGGGTCACATACATGGAACAAGGCCTCCCATATAGTTAAATTTTTACGCTTGGGAATAATGACCTTACGCATTCTTTCCACTTTTTTCCAAAACCGTTTGATAGTGGGACATGTCCATAACAGATGACCCAAATCTGGTAAGTGAGCATCGCATTTTGGACATGATGTCAGATATTTAGCATTTGGAGGTAGATGTCTAAAGTCAAAGGCGTAGTAACCCTTGGTGATAATTTTTAGCTGCATCTCTCTCCAAATTTCTCCTTTAATCTGATTTCTCAAATCCATCCAACCTTTGTTCAATAATGGGTTCAGATTTTCTACAGTACAGTCTAAAAGTTTCGCCCAATATTTTAAATGACCCGTCGGGGGTCTCTTAGACCTAAAGAGTCTGAGATCATTGTATAGTTCCGAGATTGATCTATGGCTCTTCAGATCTCCCAACAGTCTTATTAAGTTGTCATGGTTAGGCAGCTGAGGTCCTCCCAAAACATGGGATACATATGACTTGATTTGAAAATAAAGAAACTTATGGGTATCTCTTAAGTTATATTTATATTTCAAAGCATCAAAGACATATATTCTTCCACCTTCATTTAATATTTGAGATAACTTCTCTATGCCTTTGTTTCTCCAGATAGTAGCCATAACATTCCACCTACCCCCCGGGAAGTCCGGAGAGGACCAGAGAGGCATATAGGGGGATAAGTGTCCCTGTAGGCCCAAAAATTTTCGCAATTCCCGCCATGCTACACATGTGTCCCTTACCAATATATTTGTTTTAATGTGTTTAGGTAGATCCGAAAGTTTAACATGCAGTATCCCAGCCAAGGACCAAGGTCTGACCAATTCTCCTTCTAGTGTCGTGTTAGTCACCACCTCCATTCCCCCCAGCCAGTCTCTGACATGACGTACAATGGCAGCTAGGTTGTATGCGTGTAAGTTTGGAAAATTAACTCCTATCTGGTCAATTGGGTTTTGAAGAATTCTCAGTGGAATTCTGGTTCTTTTACCTTGCCATAGAAAATCCTTAAATGCCTTGGTGAGTCTTTGATTATCCTTGTGTTTGAGCAAGAGGGGAAGTGTTTGCAGCGGGTAAAGGAGTCTCCCAAAACTAATCATTTTGATTAAGTGACATCTTCCCAATAAAGATAATGGCAGCTTCTCCCATCTTGATAATTCCATTATTACTTTATCTATTATTGGGGTTATGTTTAGTTGGTAAACCTGGGTGGCCAGTCTTGGTATTTTTATGCCCAGATATTGTATATAGTTCTTAGCTAGGTGGATTCCCAGAGTTTTAGCTCTTTCACCTCCCCCTCTCATATGTGCCCTCTCATCCAAAAATAGAATAGCTGATTTAGATCTATTAACAGCCAGACCTGATATCTCTTTGAATGTTTCCAAAAGTTGAAAGACAGTTTCCAGATCTCTCTCTGGGTTATCTAAATAAAGCAGAATGTCATCCGCAAAGAGAGAGCAACGGATCTCCTCCCTACCCACTTGTATGCCTTTAAAGACATTATTAGTGCGGAGAAATTCCGCCAGGGGTTCCACCGCCAGATTGAACAGCAGAGGTGATAATGGGCACCCCTGCCGGGTTCCCCTTCCCAGAAGGAGTGGATCAGAAGCTGTACTACCTATCAATAAACGTGCCCTAGGGTGGGTGTACATTAGATGTACATATTTTAGAAATAACCCTTCAAAGCCCATCGTTGTCATTACCTGGTCGAGCCATCCCCAGCTTATGCTGTCGAAGGCCTTCTCGGCGTCCAGCGACAGAATTGCCCCTGAACCCCGAGAAGGCCCACACACCCTGTGATTCTTCAGTACCGCCAGAACTCGTCTTATGTTCATAACTGCTGCCCTACCCCTTACAAAGCCCAGTTGGGAGTTTTTAACTAGTTTGGGGAGGATGTCTGCTAGTCTGTCTGCTAATATTTTTGATAGGATTTTAGAGTCACAATTAAGTAACGATATGGGACGGTAAGACCCTGGGTCAAGTAAATCCTTATCTTTCTTTGGCAATACCTTAATGTATGCTTCATTACTGGCCGGGGGGAATTTTCCTATTTCTAGTATGTAATTATACAGGGAGGTTAGGGTGGGCAGGATGACTGGTTACAAACATTTATAGAATTCTATTGGGTAGCCATCAGGCTCCGGAGCTTTCCCATTTAGACTATTCTTTAATATTGCTTTAACTTCTCCTAGTGATATTGGAGCATTTAGATATTCCAAGTCTTGTTCAGATAATTGTGGGAGGGAGATTTTACTTAGAAATTTCTGGGCTTTAGCTTGGTGAAAGGGGATGGGGTCGTATAATTTAGCATAAAATTCCTGGAATATTTTCGCAATTTTTTCTGGACTCGTATGGATCATGCCATTTTTATCTTTTAGATGTGTGATATGGTAAATTTTGTGTTTACCTCTTGCTAGGTTTGCAAGCAATCTTCCTGCCTTGTTACCATATTTATAAAAAGTCCAGTCTGTCTTCTTCCTCCAAAAGGATGCATATCTATTGTAGCATAAATCATAAGCTGCTTTGGCATCTATCCACGTTAATCTAGTAATGTCATTCATCTGGTCTATGTAGTCTGCATATGACTGTCTGGCTCGCTCTGAAGCTTTGTTATAGTCGTCTAATGACTTCTTTTTCCTATGGTTTATATATGATATTATCTCTCCCCTCAGAACAGCTTTTGCTGATTCCCAGTATAATATTTGATCTTTGGCATGTTTTGCATTGTTTCTAGCAAAGTCTGCCCACCACATCTTAATTTGTGCCAAGAAATCTTCATCATTCAACAATTGGGCCGGGAACCTCCAGTGTCTAAAGTTAGAGCTTCTGGAGGAGGTTAGGTCCAATCTTAGAGTGACGGGAGCATGATCGGAGATTACTATTTCTCTGATATCCGATCCTCTCACCTTTGACATTGTATACGCATTTACCAAGAACAAATCTATGCGGGAAAGAGATTGGTGTGAAGGTGAGTAGAAGGAAAAATCCCTGTCTAATGGATGTAAGAATCGCCATGCATCAGTGTAATTGAGAGTTTCTACAAATGAGGACATTCTCCTATCATTATCTAGAATTTTTGCTCGCTTGTCTGTTTTAGTAGTCTGGCGCCTGTCTTCTCTAGGGTCTAGCACAGAGTTCCAATCTCCTCCAATGACACATGGTGTTAAAGGGTCTAACTCATTTATCAAAGTTGTGATGCTGCTCAGGAATTTCCCATTTGATTCATTGGGGCCATACACATTTAGTATTACCAGTTGTTTCCCGTGAACATCCAATGTTAATTTTGCCCATCTCCCGTCTATTTGGTCCACCTGCTGATCTATGATTTGACATTGCAGAGATCTGTTTATGAGTATCAAAACACCCGCTTTTTTGTGAATTGCTGGGGCTCTAATCACATGACCCACCCAGAGTTTCTGCATATACTTGAGCTCCCCCGAGGTCAGATGGGTTTCCTGCAGCAGAGCCACATCAGTCCTAAGCTTTTTTAAATGTCTAAGAACCTTGATCCTTTTTTCCCCTGTTCTTAGCCCTTTCACATTCCAAGTTGTCACCTGGATCTCATGGAGGCTTAAATAAGAATATCGTTAACATGTTAGTTTTTGATGTAACTAGCGGAGAGAGATGTGTCCCAGCCGAGCACATCTCCCTCCTTACCTGAGTGGGGTCAAGAAGAAATGAGTGGGTGCCTGCAATGAAAATAACCACAACAATTAACACATTATAACCAGAACTTTTTGCAGCTGACACAGAAGGTATAACCTGTTCTCTCAGCTGACTTCCTTTTTTCCTCATGTATACCATGTAGAAACTTTTGCTTAATCTAGTGTTGGTATGTCTATCGATATATAATGTAGTAAAGCACTTATGGCTACCATAAAAGAAAATCAGAATGTACCAGAACATGAGGGCGAACATTTCCCCCCAGTCCTGTCACAGTTATTTCGGTCTGCTCCGTCCCAACCCCTAAAAGCAGATCGGATATAGTCTAGGTACTATGTGTGCGCCCCCCCGCCCACACCGCCCCCCCCCCCGCAAAGAGGGCCCCCCATGCGGGGGAGGGGGGACAGGGATCCGGGGGGCGCACACCTTTCCACTATGAACACTAAATTGAGCCCTCCCCAACACCCCCCCCCCCCCAAATCATGCAGTTCCCCTCCTCCTCAGTTTTTCAGTTATCAGGTGCCTGTTGGAGAACAAAAGACAATTCTCAAGCCAAAAAGTTTCTAACGTCTGACAACAGGTAGCAATGTCCTTATCGTCATATGCCAGTAGTATAACTCAATGCTCTGAAACACTCTTTGTTACACCTTTAAGTAACTACTGATGATAAGAGGGGGTTAAGAGTCTATCGCTTATATTGTTCAGTTCAGTTGCTGATTCGAGATAGTTGGGGGAGGGGGGGGAGGGCAAGGCATATATATTATTGAACAGAGACCCCTAAACAATACTACATGGGCCCGCGTTTCTCCGCGGATTTGATCAGCATTTCTCCCGCAGGAGATAACCAATCTGTCCCAAATAGACTCACACAAGGAAGACTTGAGGAATATTATGCCCAGCTACTGGCCTCTGCCGCTTGTGCCTCCTGCTCCTTCCATGATTCCTGTGATGTTTCAAGTCTAGGGGACTTTGGCGCTGGTCCCTTCACAGGGGAGTCAGGAGGGACTGTATCATGGTGCTCTGGGGAGTTTGCGGGTGAAGAGATCTTGGAACGAGGTGAGGTATTCCGGCGTTCCGATGAGATCAATTGCTCCACATCCAGTGTCTTGATATAATCCATGCTCTCTGCCGGGCTTGTAAAGGATTGAATTGGTTCATTTTGTAAAAAGATTCTCAGCACAGCCGGGTATGCTAGGGCAAAACGTATGTTCTTTTTTATGAGAAGCTGGCAGGAGGGCACAAATTCTTTCCGTGCTTTAGAGACTTCTGCCGAATAGTCTGAGAAGATCAGTATTTTGTGGCCCTGAACCGTAAGTGTTTTTTGCAGGCGATATGCTCTCAGGATTTGCGTTTTGTCATTAAAGTCTAAGAAGCGAGCAATCACTACCCGAGGCCGGTTGTTGTTTGGCTTTACTGGGCCTAACCTATGGGCTCTCTCTACTTTGAACGGGCCCTCAAGGCCTAGCGCTTCTGGTATTAGTCCTGCACATATTTCGGCCAGCTCCTCAGGCCTGTAAGACTCAGGAAAGCCTACGAACTTCAAATTGTTTCGGAGGGACCTATTTTCTAGATCTTCGATACGGTCCGCCATCACATACTGCTGCTTCTCCTGTAAGTCGCTTTTCTTACTGAGGGAGTCATATTTGTCTTCCAGAGTGCTTACCCGCTTCTCTACCTCATCCAATCTACCGGTGTGTGCTTGTACCTGGGCCGCTATCGGAGCCAGATGCGTATCCAGGGACTGGGTTATAACATTGGCCACATCTTGCTGCAGGTGCTGTGCTACTTCTGCCGCTAATCTCCCGTAGTCAATTTGAAACGACCTACCCGAGTCCTCTGTATCACTCGCGCTGTCCTGATCAGCTACTGCCGCCATCTTTGAGCGCGTGGTTGCTCCCGTCTTTCCCTTTGCGGTATCTTTCATCCGCGGAGCTTTGGCCACAAATTTGTCCATCTGTGCCTTCCGGAGTGTCTCCTGCGTCTCTTCCAGCTCTGTGGGAGTAAGGTGAGCGGGGTCTCTCCTCGGATGTACGTGGATATTCAGGGCTGCGGGACGGAGCTCAGAAGCATGCGTCTCCTACATGAGGCGCCGGAACCGGAAGTCTCCTTCTTTGCAATTTTAAAATAGATTTTCTCAAAAACTATATGGTCTTTTTGGAAAATTCTTTTTTTCTCTTGTACCCACTATTCCCTTTAACATAGGTAGCAATTTTGGTATCAATAGCATGTATGGGGGCTTTGCTATTAACCTCTAAATTCGGCAAAAAATGACACGAAATTTAGCAAAAATGATGCGAATTTTCATGCGAAATTACGAATGACTACTGTCACACGCCCCCTAGTGGCCAGACCACACAAGGCCTTCCAATCGGTTTCAGCACACAGACCATGCAATTGGGGTCGCAGTCGGTGCGCAGAAACCGCTGGGATTTTGGCAGCAGACCGACTAGAAGGGAGCTTGTGAGTTACAGTGATACAAATTACACACTATTTCAGGGTATAACTGCCACCACTCCTACAGAAGGGTAGGACACCTCTACACTGATAATAATACCTGCAAATAAAACGGTTAAACACACTCTATTTTATCTAGCTATCAACAGTAGTAGCGACTCTTCAGAAGCTAGGGTTCTGTTTGTGTGGCTGAATAGCAGGGGTAGCTGAACAAATAAATTATGTTTTAGTCGTTTATTATAAATGCAATATAAATTATTAATATATACAGAAAATCATTAAAATCAACAATTATAGAGACAATAATAGCGCAGTATGAAAAATAAAAGGGAAGAAAATACGCATACTTAAGGTCAGGTGAAAATATGTCCTTCCTGGGAAAACACGTGAAGTTTCTTTGTTTCAGTTCAGGAGCAAAGTTCAGACAAGATGGCCGCTAACTCCTCTGGCTAGCAGCAGCATGCTCTCGTGAAGATGGGATTTGGAGGACTAAGGGAGGAGCCCCTGGCAAGTTCTTTTGGATGACTCACATTTTTGGGTGGGGTCTCAGGTTCAGCCCAGGGGCTGGACAGGGTGCGGTTAATCTCTTGGGTGGGTTTCTTGTGCCCACCAAATATGACATTTTCCATATCTCAGCTTACGCTTCCCGCACACACATAACAGTCACAGATTCATATTCCTCAGAATATGACAGTTCATATGACATCAAACTTAGTTGCTCTCGCATGTTTGGTTACGAAGTAGCGGAATACCTCAGGTTCTGGGTATGTCAGTGTCCTCAATTTAATATTAAAATATTCACCAGATCCGGACCAGCAGAATGAGATAACTTTCATACCTCTCATATGAACGGTATTCCTTAAAGGATACCACAACTGACATGTGGCATAATGAGATAGACATGGGTATGTACAGTGCCTAGCACACAAATAACTATGCTGTGTTCCTTTTTTTCTTTCTCTGCCTGAAAGAGGTAAATATCAGGTATGTAAGTGGCTGACTCAGTCCTGACTCAGACAGGAAGTGACTACAGTGTGACCCTCACTGATAAGAATTTCCCCCTTTTTTATCTCTTTCTTGCTCTCAGAAGCCATTTTCTTCTAGGAAAGTGTTTTATAGTTGGAATTTCTTATCAGTGAAGGTCACACTGTAGTCACTTCCTGTCTGAGTCAGGACTGAGTCAGCCACTTACATACCTGATATTTACCTCTTTCAGGCAGAGAAAGAAAAAAAGGAACACAGCATAGTTATTTGTGTGCTAGGCACTGTACATACCCATGTCTATCTCATTATGCCACATGTCAGTTGTGGTATCCTTTAAACAGGCTGAAAATCATAAACTCCATGTATGTCTAAGGCTGACCATGGCTCCGCTGTGTCTACAGCCCTGCTGTGTGGGAAGGCAAGCGACTGGGCTCACCAAATGCTATCCTTTTCAAAGGGCATGTTCACACTTTGGTGTCACTGCCCATGAAGGACCTTCGTTTGATCAAGTTAATTTAAACAAACATGCCTTCACTGGTCAACAATGAGAGCCAGAGACCCCAGGCTCACACCCTGCTGTACCTAGACATAAGATCTTGATCTGGCATGTTACCGACAATCGGTGCAGCAAACCGATTGCAATTGCGTTCTCTTTGCTCTTCCGTGACTACTACGAAATGAATTTAGTTTGCAAATCATAATTGCGTATAGGCATAATTGCGAAAATTTCCGCAAAATTTTGCGAAATCGTAATTTTGCTGATTACGATCATCACTACTTGTTGCAGGATGACAGTTCACTCAATCAGCTCAATGAACCAAGGATCCAGAAGGTCCTCAGTTCTCCAATGACCATCATGGAATATGCAAATAAGATAGGCAAACATCATCATAGTGTATCTCTATAAACCATTAAGCCTGCCACCTGCTCCATACTTGTACCCAATCCAGGAAGTCAATGTGCCCGCACTCAGCCTGATGACTTCCTAAAATATTCAGTGGAAGAAGTAGAGCTTTAGGGGTCAAACATCCAGTGGATCCATAACCACTAAAACTCAAAAGAGGCTCCAATAGTATAAAAATGTCATAGTTTAATAAAGTGAGATTAAAACCGCACCTAGAAAACTTGCAGAGTTACAATCCATGCGACCAGCTAAGACCATTTGACATGAGATGTGCAAATCTGAAGCTGGAGGTTACTTCAGGTACCCTTTAGCTTGTAGATGTCTATGTGGTAATTTCTAAGGATACAATGTTCACCATTATCTAAAGAGCATTCTAGAAACACAGTTCTATAACATGAAGGTACCCCAAAACGTATTTCTTCTCTGGTGGAGATTCATTCCTGCAGCAGTCAATTCTGTACTTGAGCCTTCACACAAATGCTTGGATTGGGTATTTCAACTCTGTTTTAGAAAATGTTTAAAGGTTAGCATGCATTTTTACGATATTGTAACAGACACTGGTTTAAAAGGTATGCACTAACTTCCTAGTCAGCATTGACAAAGTCAGCTTGTTTACTATTCCACATAAGGAAACTCTCATGCAAGTTGGACAAAAAACAAAACAAAACTAGAAGCAACTCAATCCAATTCAGCATTCTCTACCTGAGTCTACCAGTTTCATTTTACAGCTCCTGGAAAGATGTTTGAAATACAATTATCAGTATTTGAACTATGTGAATCTAAAAATATACCTAGCTCATAAATGCAGGTGGGTAATGTAGTAAAGAAAGAGGAAAGGAGCATCAGTAAGCATTTGAACCTGCAAGCAGTGAGGCTTTGAAACATTTTGTGCTCCCACCTGAGGAGGGCAGTGTAGTATAAGTTTCACAAGGATGCGATGAGTATAAAGAAGAGAACATGGCTAAAGACAAACTGAACAGAAGAGTGGAGAGTAAGAGAAAATGTCTGTTCCATTAATTGTTAAGATTGATGTGTTCCTATCAATATAAATTGTATAAAACACAATATAAAGAAGCAAGCAGTATTTGGTAGGTAAAAATGGAAAAGAAGAGAACAGTGCTAAAGAAAAAGAGAAAAAGATTATATAAAGTAAGAGGAGCAGAGCAGACACACCAGTGATCCCTGAGTAGTTAGAGACAAGCATGCCCTTCCCATACATACTTTTTCATTGTTCATCACCCATCAAAGCAAGGAGACATTGAAGGTGCAATTGGTAAAGGAGAAAACAAAAAGGATTAGGTAATTTAATGTCAGGAATGTTCAGGAGGCTGTTTAGTCACCAGAGATATTTTATAACAGGATACCTCATCCTGGATTTGGGTGATAGGCGTGAAAGACAAACAATTATATCAAAAATGTAAGAAACACTTACGGTCCCCTGGATTCCCTTTTGGGTTAGGTCCTACACCTTTCTGGCAGAGAGAGAATTTATTTTAGGCAGAATAGGAATAAAGAGAAGGCAGGAAATAGAGAGAAGGAGCATAGGATAATTGCTTAGTCCTCAGACCCAAAATTAGTATCTCCCTTATTTTTGTTGGGGAGATCTAGCAGGTCTAACTTTGGGCCAAGCAAGGGACTCATTTATGGTGTAAAATAAGTCTGCTTGTTATCAACAACTCTGAGCTATGAAGGTAAGAGCATTGAATATTTGATAATCAGCTCCCACAATCATATCTTTTTACCTCATTAAAGTGTGTTTCAAGCTTTTGGGACGATATTTGTTCAGCTTTCCTATATATCTTTTCACCTGGCAAGGACTGGCTTAACTTGGTACAGTAAAACTTGTAAATCTCTGGGGAGTGCCAGGCATCATCCTTTAGGCCGAGGTCTGATTTCACCTCCTCAATTTTCACCATAAGGATATCCAGTGGACTGTGAAGATAGTTTTAGGATTCATATTGTCTTAATGTGGGTATCTGCCTAAAAATGTGTGTTGTCCAGGGGTGTCAACTGCTGGGGCTCTGCCCACATTGTCCACTTTAACATATTCAACAGCGCTGACATAGTAGCAGACTTTTTAGGAGACCCATATGAAGCCCAGAGATTCAACCCAAAATCCTTGCCTTTTATACCACTAGCTAGATGCCACAGGACAAGACATAAGAATTGCTCCCAAGTAGAGCTTAACGGTGTGCATTTTATTGAATGTCCACATACCTCTTTCTTAAGAGAGAAGAGAAAACCCCACTCTAAAATGTTATTCTCACATGTAGATTTTTCCATTGTGCTTTTGGTATCAGCATGTTTTGAGCATAGTTTATTCTGAGTTGGAGTTCAGCATATAGTTTTACTACCCAATGTCCCAGTACCCAGTGCAGCACATTGCAACATGCTAAGTTATCTCAGTTCTAACTGCAGTTCTCTGCATTCTACTTTAGAGAATATTACCTGGTGCTACATGTGGTAGTGGTAATTTACACAGTTGTACTTTGATAAAATGGAATTATTAATTGCAGCTAAACCCACTTTTTGATCATAAAACAAAGTTTTAATAAATTTTGATCATGACGTTCAACACGAAATATGTTTTTAAAATTGGTTTGTTGCCTATGTATTTATTAAGGAATACATCTCTGTTATGAATTCTCTTCATCTTCTGGGTGTATGTTAATCAACACCTCTACAGAGAGTGCATGAGGGTACCACAGGAAAAGTTTGCACTAGACCACCAAGTGTAAACATATCCATGATGGTTCTTTTTAAAACAAAGCAGGATTCATTATGACTGCAGAAGATAATAAACTGCCCTTTGATCTATTTACTACACTGAGCTCATAAACAAGTAATGATGCAAGCCAACCGGGCCTGTTTGACAGCCAGTCAGCTGAATAATAAGGTGTGAAATTAATTTGTTACATAGTTAAATCATTTCCTTGAACACTAGTTTACATCTACTTTTATTGCTTGCTTGGTGATACCTCAGTCTGCAACAAGTATAAAAAATGTTCTGTCTGGCTTAGTAATAATTATATTAAAATAATTTCTTGTCATTTAGAAAAGAAAGTGTCGTAGCATTTTTACTGTGCATCATGACCAGTATTATGATCCACTTTTAGGCACTATGTGAGTGGATGTATGCAGCCATTTGTGTGATTGTGTATATTTGACCTACGTACACTTAGCAGAAGAAAAAATGGATTTAAATAGAATGACATCGACAGTGTGAAAAAGCACAGACACTGTGTTGCCTGGGCCGCAAAGAAGAATGTGATCCCAGAGACCCACAGTGTCTCCTCATTATTAATCTGCCATGTACATAACACAATAATATCTAGGTACATGAAAGTTTTGTTTATGTGAAAAGTATATGAAAAATATTAGAAAAGAAGGGAAAATAACAAGTATGCTTAAAGGAAACCTGAGACCAAAGAGGTCTCCGGTTTTATACATACCTGGGGCTTCCTCCACACCCCCTTGAGACCGCTTGGTCCCTCGCAGTCTCCCTGGGCCACTCCTGTCTCCCTCTGGATGGCCCGGTACTGTGGCCAAGTCGTGAGTCATCGCGCAGTTGTTACAGAATTCTCCCTCCCACAGGAACAGCATGGACGGGCTGCGCCTGCACAACGAAGCGTGACTTGGTTGGAATGCCGGGCCATCTAGCTGGAGACAGGAGTGGCCTGGGGAGACAGTGAGGGACCAAGCAACCTCAAAGCAGCTGGAGGAAGCCCCAGGTAGGTATAAAACCTGAGACTTATGTTGTCTCAGGTACACTAAGAAAAATAGCTTGTTGGCCATATTGAACCACAGTGAGGGCTGCTCGAAGGTAGGTGAGTTACTATTACTTGCTTTGGGCCTGCAGTTGTATAGCTAAAGATTTTCTAACCCTTCACCTTTTTTAGGCTGTTGCAACTAGGGGTGTTGCTAGCCCCAAAGATCAGTGGCACGTGCAACGGATCTATTCTTGGGTGCCCCGGATTTTCCCCAGGCAGAAACAGAGCTGTGGAGTCTCAATGGGGGGTATGCTGGGTGCTGTGTTGCCTCTTTGGGAGCATGTTGGGTGTTGTGGTGCCATGCTGGGTTCTGTGGTGTCTTTATGGGGACATGAAGGGAGCTGTGGTTATTCTATGGGGGCATGCTGGGAGTTGTGATGCCTCAATGGAAAGCCCATGGGAGCCTAGGAGGTTGTCCACTAGAAGGTTAGGGAATGCTGTGGGAGTGCCCAAAAGTTCCCGGGTCTCTTAGTATCCTAGCAACGCCCCTGGTTGCAATTAGACCAAGTTTAGAGGATCAGGTACACTTTAATGGGTCAGAAACTTGCCAGCTTTTACTAATATGGTAATAGAAACTGATTTTGGCATTCTGGTGTGTTTAATGGTTTATTATTGTATCTGGTTTATTATTATTATTATATTTATGTATTTATTGTATTTATAAAGCGCCAACATATTACGCAGCGCTGGACATTAGTTTAGGTTACAGACAATATTTAGGGGTGACATAAAGCAATATGACAATACAGGAATACAAGAAAAAAACAGATCACGCAGCACAGTATGAGTACGAGGTAATGCTTAGTCAGTCACTGGATGGGAGCATGGAGATTAGGCAAGTAAGGTTCACTCGAATGCATAGCATGGGTTCACAGTAATGGAGGTGCATGATCAGGTAGGACACAAAAGGAGAAGGACCCTGCCCAAAGTCTTACAATCTAGAGGGAGAGGTAGGGACACGAAAGGTAGGGGACCAGAGTTCAGCTGTGGGTTTAGAGCATAGTTTCTCAACCTGTGGTACGCGTACCCCAGGGGGTACTTCTGAGGGTTCCAGGGGGTACTCAGGCTTGATATACTTAACCAAAAATAACAAATTTAGAGTTTTAGAAAATGATAAATCTTATTTAAACACCACCAAATTAGTATTTTAGCTAATTAAAAGCAATAGTAAAAGCTTGGAAATGGTTTTAAACCAATTATAATGTACTACGATTAAATATATATTTGTCAAGGGGTACTTGTGATAATGTTTACTATGCTAGGGGGTACTTAGTGAGAATATGGTTTTAAAAGGGGTACATACCAATAAAATGTTGAGAAACACTGGTTTAGAGCACTTGTGAGGGGTAGTAGGCCAGAGTGAAATGGTGAGTTTTGAGGGCCTTCTTGAAGATGTTGATATTACTTAGTATTTATATAGTCCCGACATCTTCCACAGTGCTGTACAGAGTATATTGTCTTGTCACTTAACTGTCCCTCAGAGGGGCTCACAATCTAATCCTTACCATAGTCTTATGTGTACGTATTTATCATGTAGTGTATGTATCACAGTCTAGAGCCAATTTAGGGGGAAGCCAATTAACCTATCTGTATATTTGTGGGATGTGGGAGGAAACATGAGTGCCCAGAGGAAACCCACACAGACACAGGGAGAACATACAAACTCCTTGCAGATGCTGACCTGATTGGGATTTGAACCGGGGACCCAGCATTGCAAGGCGAGAGCGCTAACCACTACGCCACCATGCTGCCCGGTTTATTACCAGATTTAGACTCTTAAGGCCGTTTTTTAGGGGAAAGCCAATTCACTTATTTGTATGTTTTTGGGATGTGAGAGGAAACCGGAGTACCCAGAGAAAACCCAAGCAGACATGGGTAGAACATACAAACTCCTTGCAGATGTTAACCTAGCTGGGATTCAAACAGGGGACCCAGTGTTGCAAGGCAAAAGAGCTTTCCACTATGCCACTGTGCTGCCCATACCACCGTGCTGGTTGATGCAGGCTTCCGCAGTCCAAATGATACCAGTGCTTGGTAGTTCAAATAAAAGTAAAGTAATTCGTTTAGGTGGCAAGGTATTGTCAAAAGATATAAGGATGTAGACAAGTCAGCAAATGGATACAAAAAAAAAATCAAAGGCTTTATCAATCATTAGGAGCACAGAAGAACCAATAATTAAAAAGTGGAAAGTATTTGGTACTACTATGATCCTTCTCAGATCAGGCAGTCCTTGCAAAGTCCATGGATGAGTATCTGGGGATCACTCCTTTAAAAGCCCTGCTCAGTTTTGGACCCTCTGCTATGCACGCTCCCACTTCTACTAACTGCGGTAGGCTTTTGGCACTCACATGTCCTAATCATCTTCATCCCAGCAGCCAGCCACCATTCATATCAGCCATGCAGAGTCTCTCAGCTTTCATGTCCGGACCTTTCACATTCTCCAATCACTGAGGAAGCGGTTGGGGTAGTGGAGGTACAGCCGAAATGAATACTGGCCTGCTGTGCTGAAGTTTATCAGGACAGGTGAATACAATCACCAAACCACAGACAGTGATATTGAGAATCTACGAAGCAGGGAGTTTAATCTTTTACTAGGGTCCTTTAATGTTTAAATTTGTAAACTCTCTATTATAGTGTTACGTCAATTTAGAGGACAATAATTCATTTTCCGGTATACTTTTTGGATACAGGAGAAAACCCGTACAAACACAAGGAGAACAAACAAACTTCATGTAATATTGTCCCTGCCAAGATTCAAACCGGGGAGTGCAAGACAAGAACGCTATGCCACTTTGCCTCTAGCTGCTGCTACACCAATGTTATACTCAATTTTGCCTGAGATGGACAATGCCACCAATTCTTTCCATGTGGAATGTGTTTTTTTTTACCTTTTAAGAAGATAATTTACAAACGTCTGAAATGTCCTAAAAAAGTTCTAAAAATTCTATAACTTTTCTGATCAATGATTCAATCTCTAATTTTCTATATGTCATTTTGTTTGCTTGCTTATATTCTTAAAGACAAAATAGTGCGCTTTATGTGTAGGGTTGTTAATATTTATTATAAAATATAATATATGATGTTTCTAAACTGTTATATGGCTTATTTAAATTAGTGTTCTTCAGTGAAATGGTTAAGCGCTCTTCTCTGCCTGTTCCTTCTTAAACACAGCGAATATGTCATATAATGAAAAAGCCCCCCCTTCGGGGAAAGACTCACCAGACTTCTAGGCCTCCAAGGCCAATGCTCGCAATCGGGGTATTGGCCACCCCGCAGCCTCTCCGGCAGTCCTCTCTCGGCTATTCCCAGTCAGACTTCTAGGCCGTCAAGGCCAATGCTCCCTGAGGAGTTGCTAGGGCAACGAAACGTTGGGCGGAGCCACGGAGTGACGTCATAGCGCACGACGCTCGCTGGACGTGGCGGGATTGTCTGTGTGCAGTAGGCTCGGTATCTTTTAGAGCACTAGCCAGTAAGATGTTGCGGAGAGGGACGCTAGATGACAGAGGCGTGCGCCTTGTCACAAGCTTAGTGCATCTCATCTCTGCATACCCCTGTACCTGGAATCAGGTAGCTTGTCAAACAAGGGGCTGCTGTGTTTCTTTTTCTTGATGAAGTTTTTTGACCCAATGAGTGGTTACACACCACTGATCTGTTTTTAACCATTTTTAAATAAACTGGTACGCTTTTACGCGATGTGGAATTTGTTTCTTTGATTACACAGACTGGGAATAGCCGAGAGAGGACTGCCAGAGAGGCTGCGGGGTGGCCAATACCCCGAATGCGAGCATTGGCCTTGGAGGCCTAGAAGTCTGACTGGGAATAGCCGAGAGAGGACTGCCAGAGAGGCTGCGGGGTGGCCAATACCCCGAATGCGAGCATTGGCCTTGGAGGCCTAGAAGTCTGGTGAGTCTTTCCCCGAAGGGGGGGCTTTTTCATTATATGACATATTCGCTGTGTTTAAGAAGGAACAGGCAGAGAAGAGCGCTTAACCATTTCACTGAAGAACTCTATTTTGATGGCTGCACGCATCTAGGAAGAGCGCTCCCACATGATAACCATTATATGAGCAAGGACACTATACATGTGGTTATTACCTGCCAATGTGTTTTATTTAGAATTTAGCACCTGTAATATGAATGTTTGATGAATGCTTGATTCATTATCTTTTATAAAATTTTAGAGGTGACCCACTTAACACCTGACTCAGCATATGAGCGCAGTATCAGGGTGCTGTAATTGTTGTGAATTATTTAAATTAGTGTTATTGGCTGGTAGGATACATGGGTATTCATTTGTAATGTATGTATTTTATGTAGGCATATGGAAGTCTGTACTGCAATACCGACATTCACCTGTACTGTATTGCAATATTTCATTTCAGTACACAATACAAATTCAAAATGTATACTGTTCACATTTGTAATTCTGTATTTAATACATATTTAAAACAATAAACTGAACAAAAAGGTAGATGCAAAAGGTTTTAAACAGAGGCGCCAATGTAAAGTAAAAACGTCTAAAAACAGTTTAAAAGGGGTAAGTTGTTGGACTTACCTACCTCAAGAAGAAACAGGCAAGTATTCATTATTTTGGTAATAAAAATAACATTTAATTGTAGCTCCAGTATGAAACATTTGCATAACTAGTGTTTGTATACCAGTTTTTAGCCCTCTGTCCTCTGATCCCTTTTTTCCCCAGTTCCTTTTCTCCATTGATTGCCTGATGAAGCGTGATTTTGCCCCGTGAAACACGTTGCATACTGGAGCTACAATTAAATGTTATTTTTATTACTAAAATAACGAATCCTTGTCTGTTTCTTCTTGAGGTAAGTCCACCAACTTACCCATTTTAAACTGTTTTTAGAAGTTTTTACTCTACATTGGCGCCTCTGTTTAAAACCTTTTGCATCCAGTCTAGTACACCCTTGGTGGAGGGGTCATATCCCTAATTCTTCCTATCTACAGAGAACAACTTCTTATACCTGAGTGGGGTCGGGTTATAATTCTCCCCACCTGTGACTTAAGTGGTTACCTGGCTGGTAACCTATACTTGTGAGTATATCCATTATTGGTTTATTTTTTCATCTATGTCAAAACTACTACACTATATTGGGCTTTCGGTTTCCTCCTTTGTTGTTTTACATGAACAAAAAGGTAGTGCTTAATAAAGCGTTGCTCATTAGAACACATGGAAAACAAAACAAAAACAAACTAGACAGACTCAATTCACCTACATTAGGCAAAAGGCTTAGTAATTCATATTGTCTGGTTTGTGCTGTTATCAGGTGAAACAGTAGATATTGATTGAAAACCTTTAAGTAAATTACTGCACATCAATGAAATTACTTTTTTCTTTTGTCAGGCTATATATGTTCTGAAATGCAGATAATATATATACTGTATATATATATTTTGTATTTTTAAACATTGCCTTCCTAACAGGAGTTGCTTGGAAGTAGCCAGCTCCTCTTAGGCAATGATCACACTTATCCATGCAGAAAACCATCACTTTTCTGACATGAGTTTTTCTGCAGGTTTTCCGGCTTTGTGTTGTTTTGGGTGCGTTTTATGTGAGTTTGTTATGTGTTTTAAATGAATATTCATAAGTCAAAAAAAACTCATCAAAAACACACATGACATCACATGAGTTTTTCATTTCCTATAGGAAAACATTGAGTGAGAAAGGCATGCATTTCTCACAACGCATGCAGGAAGAATGAACTTGCTGAGCGTTTTCTTCCAACACCAAAATACTCACTAAACAAATCACATAATTGAGTTTTTGTGTGGCCCATAGAGTAAAATTATGTGTGTTTTTGCATGTGTTTTTCACACTGTGGAAAAACGGACACAGGGGGACACAAGCAGTAAAAGGGTACAAAAGAAGTACACAATAATTGGGGCGGGGGGGGGGGGGGGCGACATTTACAAAATGCCCCTGCACTACAGACGCACCAGGTTTGATGTATTTTTCTTCTCCTGGATTTTGTCATCTAAACCTAGTCTTATAGTCCGGAGCGTCTTATATTAGAAAAAATACAGTATGTGGTACCATTATTCCACAAATAGAAGTGCCTGCTTAAAAAAAGAAAAAATATA
Source organism: Hyperolius riggenbachi (assembly GCF_040937935.1). Taxonomy (NCBI): domain Eukaryota; kingdom Metazoa; phylum Chordata; class Amphibia; order Anura; family Hyperoliidae; genus Hyperolius; species Hyperolius riggenbachi. Next base: position 136,634,697 of record NC_090650.1, on the reverse strand, counting down.
AACCAGTAACTTAAAATATACATGAGGCAAATGAAAGCAATGTAGCCTTATTTATTTATGTATTTATTTATTGCCAACATATTGCGCAGCGCTGTAAAGAGTATATTGTCTTGTTACTAACTGTCCCTCAGAGGAGCTCACAATATGATCCCTACCATAGTCATATGTCTATATCGTGTAGCACATGTATCATAGTCTAGTGCCAATTTAGAGGGGAGCCAATCTGCTTATCTGTATGTTTTTGGAAACCGGAGTGCCCGGAGGAAACCTGCACAGACATAGGGAGAACAACTTCTTGCAGATGTTGACCTGGCTGGGATTCGAACCGCGAACCCAGTGCTGCAAGGCAAGAGCACTAACCACTACACCACTGTGCTGCTGTGGCTTTACTTACCTGGGGCTTGCTCTAGCCCCTAAAAGTCTCTGTGTCCCTTGCTAGAATTCCACTGCCACACGTTATTCTTTCTCCTCTGTAGCAGACTAGGGGCTGGAGGAAGCCCCAGGTAAGTAAGGCTGCACTGCTTTAACCTCCTTTGCGGTAATCCCTAGTCAGGGTCAGGATGGAAATCCACAGCTCAGAGTGGTAATCCCATGCCTGAGTGAGTTATATGCAGGGGCTGCTGCAGATCTCTCTGTGGTATGTTTTTTTTTTTCTTGTTTTTATGGTCTAAAAGCTTGTGAACGACTCTAAGGCACATATGCAATTCACTCTTTCACCTGACTTTACTCCAAATTGATATTTTCACACCTTGTCATAAAATGCCCTTTAAACTACCAGCAAGCAAGAAAATATTCAAAATAATTTTGATACTAGTGCTTTTTCACCAACTTTTAGATACTTATTCAATTGTAAAATGCTTAAAAGTTATTTTAAAGAAAATATGAAAATTATCTTCTAGGAAATAAATCAGGAGAAAAGGAGAATTGCATATGGGCCTAAATCTGGTAATAAACTATGGTAAGACTATGGATTAAATTATGAGCCCCTCTGAGGGAGAGTTAAGTGATAAGACAATATATATTCTGTACAGCGCTGCGTAAGATGTCGGTGCTGTATAAATACATAATAATAATCATCATCATCATCACGCCAGGGAGGTTAATTCACCTCATGTATCCTTTAAAGCAAATTGACACCTTCTATGGAAGTGTTGTTCCAGAAACAAACATACTTATTTCCATCTCTCTCAGAAAACATTGTCCACAAGGCTCCTGCAAGCTGAGAGACAACATTTAGATATGCCTTGCATATACTACATTTAACATTTGCAGTGGACATTTGCTCCTATAACAACAGTAACTATTAAATTAGATAAAGCTCCATGTTGCAGTGTATTGTATACTTTTAGGCAGATCATAAATAGTTGAATAAAATATTGGATCATGTTAATAGGAGCTTACTTGCGTTTTACACAGTTGAAATACTGTATTGCATAGTCATTTTCACACAACTTAAACCTGCTCAGCATTAACTGACTGGTAAATATGTATTTAAATAAAACCAGAATGGAGATCTGAAAATAATACTGTCTTGTAAAAAAACAAATGTTTATGAGCGTTTAAATGTGTAGCCTGAACAATAAGGCAAAAAGGAAGAAAATGTACATAGACAATAGTATATACATCACAGAGTTTGTATTTATTTTGTATTTGTTTCCTTTTGGCACTTTGGTTTCTTCCAGGGATGGTCTTTCGAGTACTGAAGTACTCAAATTTGGGAATTCTAATGAAGATTAATTACTGCACCTGTGACTGCATATGCAACCTATGGGACACGTTCCACCACTTACTACCGCACGTCCACGTCCCCCTTCCGATGGAAGGAGGAAGTGCGAAGTGCGGTAGTGACTGGTAGAACTTGTTCCATAGGTCGCGTATTTACGGTGACACGCATAGGATCCATGGACCTCTGGGTAAGTTAACCCCCCCCATCCCGCGGTCACAGGTACAGTAATTAATCTTCATTAGAATTCCGAATTCGAGTACTTCAATACTCGAAAGCCCATTCCTGGTTTCTTCCCACACCCAAAAAAAGTATAAATAAATTAGTTTGCTTCCTCCTAATTTTGCCCTACACTACAAAGGACATATGACTAGAGTAGGAATTAGATTGTGCGCCCCTCTGAGGGACAGTTAGAGAGACAGTAAGTGAGATAACTATATACTCTGTAAAGCTTTGTGGAAGATGTTGGTGCTATACAGTCATATGAAAAAGTCTGGGAACCCCTCTCAGAATGCTTAATAATTTACTACACTGTCACCATAAAAGGTAACAGTGGTATGGCTTTCATTTCCTAGGAAATCTGTGTACCATGGTGTTTTCTGAAGAAAGGTTTTTAGTAAAGCAGTATTTAACATTGGAAATGATATCCTTAATCATAGCTAAGTGTTTACGCACTCATCCATGCCGCCTGCCGCAGTCTCGTATGTATGACGTCCCGCAGTGGCACATGTAATGAGAGGCATCACTGCCTCGGGGATCACCACTCTTCTGTACATATGCTGGCTGGGTGAGTGGGTGGGTGGTCCGGGGCAGCCTAAAGTATGGTATATTGCTCCGCTCTCAGGAAGGGTAGCGGGGAGAGAGGGGTGACCACGGCGCACTGCTCTAAAAATCCGTTCTGCACTCATTCTTTCCAAACTAGGGAAGGGTGGCAATCTATAAATGTAAGCCAGAGCATTTGGACATCAGATGTAGAGTGTTGTATTGTGACAGTTGCATGTCATATCTATTCCTCCATACCCTCTACCATACTGCAATGAGCTGGACTGCTACTGTTGAAATATTTGTTAGCTTAGAGCATTGTGTCAGGGAACTCAGACTCCATTTTATTTGTATACACACACCAATTTTGCAAAGGATATGAACACCTCAAACACCTCAAATTAGAGAAGCAATTGAAGTTTAACCACCTGTCATGTAGCTGAAGCTGCCACATTCAGGATGCTATATGACTGACTGATATCTTGTATTTATGCATTTTATATTAGGCATAGTAATCTTGAATGATTCTCCCCAAGTCTCTGCAGAGGTGGTGAACGCTCTGCTGTTGTAGCATTTCCTGCATCCCAGCTTATACTCGGGTCAAATCTTTTTTCTTGTTTTTTAAAGAAAAAGTTAGGGGGTAGGCTTATACTCAGGTTGGCTTATACTCGAGTATATACAGTATATCACCTCCTAAATGATCGTTTATCCCCTTCAGTGCCCGGAATCTAAATGCAGACATATCCCTCTTATGAATGTGTAAAAAGCAGTATTTATTTGTAAGAAATTAAATCAAATGCGAAAAACTGCCTGTGCAAAAGTTTAGATACCCTTGTAATTTTGCTGATTTGAATGCATGTAACGGTTTAATACTGATTGCTTGCCAAATAGTTTGGATTCGTTTGTTAAGCCTTAAACTTCATAGACAGGTGTGTCCAATCATGAGAAATGGTGTGTAGGGTGGCCAATTGCAAGTTGGGTGTCTCTTTGACTCATATCTGAAGAGTGACAGCATGGGATCCACAAAGCAACTCACCAAAGATCTGAAAACAAAGATTGGGCAGTGTCATGGTTTAGAAGAAGACTACAAAAGGGCTATCTCAGAGGTTTAAACTATCAACTGTAAGGAATGTAATCAGGAAACTGAAGGCCACGGGCATGGTTGCTGTTAAACTCAAGTCTGGCAGGCCAAGAAAAATGCAAGATATGTGGAGGATTGTGAGAATGGTTACAAATAACCCACATATCACCTTCAAAGACCCACAAGAACATCTTGCTGCAGATGGTGTATCATTCTACAATTCAGCATAATTTGCACAAAGAACATCTGTATGGCAAAGTGATGAGAAGGAAACCCTGTCTTAAATTATGCAACAAACAGAGTCAATTGTTGTATGCAAAAGCTCATTCAGCCAAGCCAGATTCATTTTTGAACTAAGTGATTTGGACTGATGAGGCAAAAAATGAGTTGCTTGGTCATAACAAAAAGAGCTTTGCTTGGTGGAAGAAGAAGAAGAAGAAGAATAACATAAAATAATAACTACCTTCAAATTTGGGAGCGGTTCCATGATGCTGTAGGGCTGTGGGGCAAGTTAAGTGCCTGGGGCCCTTGCTAAAGTTGAGGGTCTGATGAATTTAACCTAATATCAATAAATTCTGCAGGGGCTTGCTTAAAGGGTCTCAGAGCTGACAAAAGCAAAAAGATTTATACAAACCTAGTCCTACTAGTAATTAAAAACTAGAGTGGTTCTTTATGAAAATGAGCTTCAAACAACTTGTCCGATTCATCATGATGTCCTGAAAAGTAAATAGAAGCCACCATAATAATCACTTCTATAGATACTTTCAATATTGGTAATCATTAACAAACTGTTCCCCATCCTCTTCTTGCACCTCTGACACTGTAGTTGCCATTGGCAGGTTTAGGTGTGCCATATCAATTGTTATGTATAGAGTGCTTGGGGGGCTCCATTGTAACACTTGCATCGGGCCCCACAGCTCCTTAGCTACACCACTGATACTCACCATGTATTTCGCTCATGTAGTTTAATCGGCTTTTGGGTCATCATCTTTACTACTGGCAGACATGAAGCAAACAGACAACTCCAACTACCATTACAATAAGCAGGGCCGGCGCTACCATAGAGGCACAGGGGCAGTTGCCCCAGGGCCCCTGTGCCTGTAGGGCCCCAAATGAGTCTCCCCCAACTTAATCGTTGCTCCCCAGGGACCCTGCAGACTCTTCAGCATAACCATGGAATGTCAGCCCATGAGCCAGAAGTCCTGGGAGAAATTTGACTGCAACAAAGGGTCCCTACTGCAGCTTTTTGGTTAAGGGGTGTCTACTGCGGGCCCTCTGGTTAATTTTGCCCTGGGGCCCCACTGTTACTAGAACCGGCCCTGACAATAAGCACACCCACAAACAACAGGCTATATACAGAGGGAGATTGCTTGTCTGGCAGTTGGAAACAATCATTATTGCCCACAGTGCAATGAGGTTCACAGACAGGATACCGTCAGGGCCATGGCAATGACATCACACTGACTGGTGCTCAGCTGTCATTAGACATGGAATGGAAATAGGAGCTGGAGCACAGGTTGAAAGGAAATTGAAATGTATGCCCTGGCAGCATAGATTTCAATTATTTGAAAGAGGTTAAGGATTGGTGAAATCCATTGACAGGTTAATTTGCTACAGCCAGCTGGCCTTCACTAGTCTGCTGGCTGGACAAAGTAGAAGAGCAGCATACTGATGACTCCGACTCCTACTCAAGCAGACAGTGCCTGACTGACCAACCGCTACAATTCAGTAGGGGATGACTGACTCAGGGCAGAGGTCTATTTTTATCAGCGTAGAGTATAAAAAAAAATACTTGAAGATAATATGGATATAGATTTGTTTATTTATATAACTTTATATAACTGCACTTTGTGTTCTTTATTCAATATCTAGTATAACTGTATTAAAAAGTATTGATTTATATATGTCATGAGTTTAGCTTCAGATAACATAGTCAGGGGCCAGGCGGAAGCAGGAGATTTGGGCGCATGAGACAAGTGGACAAAAAGGGCGCCCCATTCACTCCCATTATAAATATCACAAAACTTATACAATTATGCGCTGCCTCACAGTCCACTATACTTAACAGAGCACTGTCAAGTCCCACAGATCCAGAAAGTTCAGAAATTTCTTCTGTCCTTGGAGCCGGAGAGCCTCATGCAAAAGAGAGGGGAAAAGAAAAAACAAACAACTTCATCGCATAGGCTGCCACGGCAAATATCAGTCCTTCACCAACTATGGCCCGTGCACAGTTCTATTGCGTATCACCACTCGTCGTGCAACACCACCACCCGTGGCTATTGCCCTCACCTTCTTCTCAGGCTGCCCAGACCCACAGACAGCTATAATGGCATATAAATCCAAACAATCACACTCTCATTTCCTCAGGTTATATTCCAATCCATGAACAGGTCTCTCAATAAAACAAAGAAAAGAACCTCATTGCGCAGGCTGCACTGCTGATATGGAAAAGGGAACACACCCACTCTCAGGATATGTCACCGTGTTTACTTGCGAGGGTCACCAATAGCATACTGTGTAACCCCCCACCTGCCGGGATTGTGCTCACCTAATAGCGCAGCTGCCCAGGTCACAGATGGGGGACTTGACAGTGCTCTGTTAAGTATAGTGGACTGTGAGGCAGCGCATAATTGTATATGTTTTGTGTTATCTATCTGTTAGTACTACATGATTAATTGTGCAGCATACCCACAGTAATTTCTAGGAGTAGTTTAGGAGGTGGTGCTCGCCGAGTTCTCAAGAATTTTTTATGAACCATTATAAATATCGTTTACCAGGCACCGAACAGGGAAAAAAAGGCGCCGGAGATTATTAACGTTTTAACAAACGGCGCCCGGAGATTTTTAAAGAGACTCCGTAACAAAAATTGCATCCTGTTTTTTATCATCCTACAATTTCCAAAAGCTATTCTAATGTGTTCTGGCAAACTGCAGCACTTTGTACTATGACAGTCTCTGTAATAAATCAATGTATCTTTCCACTGTCAGACTTGTCGGCCTGTGTCTGGAAGGCTGCCAAGTTCTTCAGTGTTGTGGTTCTGCTATGAACTCACCCTTCCTGGCCACTCTATGCACACTGCCTGTGTGTTATTTAGATAAGAGAGAAGAGAGAAGCTGCTCTAATCAGCTGGATAAAACGTCCTCTGAGCTGGCTGGGCTTTCACATACTGAGGAATTACAAACAAGGGCAAAGCTGTTTGCAGGAAGAAAAGAGCAGCCTGAAACTTCAGTGCATGGGGGAAAGAAACACACAAATGATCTCTTGAGATTCAAAAGGAATGCTGTATACAGCCTGCTTATGTATGGATGTATTTTCTATGTGTGGACATACTGTACATCAACCTACTTCCTGTTTTGGTGGCCATTTTGTTTGTTTACAAACAAACTTTTAAAAACTGTTTTTAACCACTTTTAATGCGGCGAGGAGCGGCGAAATTGTGACAGAGGGTAATAGGAGATGTCCTCTAACGCACTGGTATGTTTACTTTTGAGCGATTTTAACAATACAGATTCTCTTTAAGGCTTTATAACTATGTTTGTGATGATTCAACTTTACAAAATGAGCCCGTGACGAATAACGTTTATAAAGATACTAAATCACTATTTCTAAAACATTATTATTCACCCAAAAAAATTAATTAATTTTTTTTATTTACATTTTTTATTTATTAATGTCTGTAAAACATTATTATCTATAGGGGGTCGTAGGTTTAGGCACCAACAGGGGGGTCTTAGGTTTAGGCACCAACAGGGGGGTCTTAGGTTTAGGCACCAACAGGGGGGTCTTAGGTTTAGGCACCAACAGGGGGGTCTTAGGTTTAGGCACCAACAGGGGGGGTCTTAGGTTTAGGCACCAACTGGGGGGTCTTAGGTTTAGGCACCAACAGGGGGTCTTAGGTTTAGGCACCAACAGGGGGGTCTTAGGTTTAGGCACCAACTGGGGGGTCATAGGTTTAGGCACCAACAGGGGGGTCTTAGGTTTAGGCACCAACAGGGGGGTCTTAGGTTTAGGCACCAACAGGGGGTCTAGGGGTTAGGGATAGGTACAGGGAGGGTTTTAACAAACTTAAATATAAGTTTCAATTTACAAATACGGAAGATTAACGTTTTAAGAATTGCCGATATAATACATATTATTTAGTGATTTATAAATTCTTAAAACACTATTTCTAAACGAAATTCTACACAATATTTCAATAAACGATAATACTGTTTATTGTTTACACCACGCTCCCTTTTTTCCCGACGCCCTTTTTTGATGTACGCGGGCCAGGCACTCAGGACTCTGCCTATCTGAGGTTATCCAGAAAACATACACTATTAGTGGAGTCGAGAATAGGTCATTTATGTGGGCTGAGTACAGCTTAGAGGGTTTCTGGTCCAGTGGCTGCTATGACCAGTGGCCACACTGTGCACGGTGCAATTTTCAATATATTTCTTTTTCTGGAACCAATGTAATGGAAAACCATGTCAGGATAAAACTAAAACGTGTGAGGCCTCAGTTAGTACAGCACAAGTCAGACAAAAATCAATGCCAGACAAACAAACTTCTTACAAATAACAATTACAATCTTCTGTGCATTTCTTTTAATTTAATACACATCGATTCAACCTTCATTTGGTGCTGTTTCATTTAATTAATGAAGCAATCAATTTCTATAATAATGCAGATGTTAGTTATGAGAAAAAACGAAATTAACAATCTGTCTTTTTACTTACAGCTTAAATGTGGAATGATAAATGTTTGCACACATTCAAATGGGGGGACATTCCGGATGCAGAACCACGGTGAAGCATAGCTTTGCTCACAGCCAGTCATGTGCAGTATATGTGAAAAAATAGGATTTATCCCCCACACATAACTGGATGTTTGAAGTGAAGCCAGGTTTGTGTCACAACACTTTTACTGTGGAAAATCCCCTCCAACGTAGAATTTAAAGATAACCAGTCACCAACAGGAATTTTGGAAACGTCTTGATCTGCTCTTGATTCAGTTGATGTAACAGTGAATCTTTAGCTTATAATCATACAGAAGTAAATTACTAACTTGTCTTCTTGAGCCCATCAGGAGTTTTGAGCAGAAGAGGAGCCTTCTACTGACTTTATTTTGAGATGCACAAGTAGGTCCCTCCTTTTTTAAAAAGGTAGCTATCCACCTGGGATGGGATGAATGTTTGGGGGTCACCAGATTCCAAGATAAGCCTAATCATGACCTACTGATTCATGTGTGGGGTTGAGCTCAAAGTAGAGTGATCTCCTTGGCCTTAACATGACCAAGGTGGCTTAACTAGTAGGGTGAAAGATTTCTTACCCTTTCTTGCAGAGCTCCTCATACCTTGAATCATGCAGGCTGGTATTGCTCACCACTCTGTAAAATTATGTTTCCATTTTAAATTGCAGCCTGCTGTTCATGTTTTTAAGTATTAAATAAGTACTTTTATTGTTTTGTGTAAAATATATTCTGATTAGAATACCTCCCAGGAACTCTCTTCTTCCTACATGTGAGTACACAACAGGGAATATCTGTAGCAGGGATGCTCACCACGGATTAATCACGAGTAACCTCAGTGGTTACTCGTAATTCAAATTAGCTGTTGGATAATCTGGAGAAGTATCAGCTGTATTAATCACACCAAATACTCACTTTGCTTGCAAGAAGGCTGAGCTATGCAAGGTATACCATTTAAAATAATGTTTAAAATATCTCTTGTGATTTATAGACCTGTACTGAGTTTTTGTATCAAAAAGAGTGGAATTTTACTTCAAAAGAACAGAGGCAAAACAAGTAGCATGTGTCGGCTAATGAGTATAGAGTGGCAGGTTGACACAATTCTAATAACTGGAAACTGATGCCCTTTAACTAAAAAGAGGTTTAAAATCAACAATACAAGTATATTGCATACTTCACACAGGTGTTACTTTGAGTGATTTAAACAAAATATACACTTTTACTTTCACATTGCTCTCTGACTGCACAATCAGATATCTGTATAAAAGAAGGATTAGACAATGTTTCCAACACTTGCAGGCATATAACTCTAAACCAATGAGTTGGCATGCAGGAGCTGTTGGCAAGATTAAAATGATTTAAGATATGTACAAGCTCACAGCTAATTAATTAAATCCTTTTCATTACAAGCTTTAAGAAGACAAGACAGAATTTCACAAATTTAGATATAACCGTAATAAGAACACCTTGGTAGAAAATACTTATACTCAGTATAAATAAATGTTTAAGAACATTTAAATGATCGCTGTAACAGCAAATGAAAAGTTGCATTCACTATTTGGGACACAGTTGCATTTTGTCTTGGTGAAAAAATGCTTCAAATTATTTTAAGTTATTTAAATAGATTTGAAGTTAACATTAGATTTCAAGGGAACATTATCAGTGTGCATTCATAATGGGTGGTGGGGGGGCATATTTTAAGGGTGCACTTCAGATAGATAGCTAAATATTCAGTGGAAATCAATCATATGTTTAATGTCTTATCTGTGGAAATATTCAGTGGAAATCATAAGTTTATCTGCCATAAACTTTGTCCATAAGGGAGACTTGTATGTGTCTGCAGAGTGCTAACTTATTCACTCAAGAATCACTCTTAAGGCCCTTACCCAATATGCGATTTTTACAACAACTTTTTACAATTACTTTTACAACAACTTTTTACAATGATTTTTACAACAACCGGTGATTTTTTTAAGCAATGAGAGATCCTTTCCATAATTATACAAATGACGTTTGGCGATGTATAGAGGCTGAAGGAAGGCAAAAGATCTGCCAGGCCTTACATTTTGATTGTCTACAATATTTGGTAAAAACCATGCGTTCTAAAAACAAGGTTGAAACACATGTAGTGGGGAATGCACTTTAACTGTTTTCATGCAGTTTTGATACTTTGTAAAAATGTATTTGAGGTGTTTGTATAGATTTGTGTTCATTTATTTTTATGTGTTTGCATTTTTGTTTTTTTCATTGAATCAGTTCAATTGACTCTCAGTCTGCAGTATCTTCTGTTGAAAAATACAAGAGATGGGAGCAGACAGAACAATTTCTTCAACTAACTGTACATATTGTCAGCCTGATTTACTAAAAAATACCCAGAGATCACCACTTTGGATGTCATCAGTGATCCAGCAAACCTGGACTTGCTTAAAAAGAACCTGTACTGAGTAAAATTATTTAAAATAAACACATGAGGTAACTTCAAATGAACATTACATAGTTACCTTGCCATCAGTTCCTCTCAGAAGCTTACCATTTTCTTCTTACAGTGATCCCTTCCAGTTCTGACAACATTTTGTCAGAATTGAAATATATCAGTTGCTGTCAGTTATATATCAGTTGCTGTCAGTTACAGCTGAGAGGAGAACTGATGTGTCCATGTTTCCCTATGGCTCAAGTGGGCGATGTTACAGTTTAACAGTGTGCTGACCAGGAAGCTGTTATGGGGTAATAGCCATTTTGAAAATGGAGGACGGAGAATTCCATTGATCACAGTGGACAAACAGGATGCAGGAGAGGAAAAATAGATTGAGGAGTAGACTACACAGGAGGTAAGTATGACTTATGTATGTTAATTTTGACTTTTAATGTTCAGTTCAGGTTTTCTTTAATCACAAAATATCTTCTAGTAAGTGGTTATGATATGGCACCTTCACCTGGATGTCAAGCATAGTCAAGGGTACTAAGAAATTAAAGGTTTACTAAAAATGTGGGTGCGATTGCAGTCCTCACACAACTGCTAATATATCAATACTTTTAGCAGCTGTCATGTCTTAAGCTCCGTCTACACGGAACGATGTTCCTTATCAATCGAGCCGCTGATGCGTGCGGGGACGAGGGTGGATCGAATCCGACGCACGCGCGGGCGAGCGGGGATGCGGTGGGTACGCGCGGTGATGTGGAAGAGACAATCCGGCAGCTAATCGAGCCGCCGGATCGCCTCGTGTAGATGGGGCTTAAAAGTGCACTTGAAGTGGGGAGGAGGGAACAATTAAAATATGTACCTCAGCAGTTGGAAGCCTCCCGATGATCCTAGTAAACCCCACTATTCCGGCACAGGTTCCCTCTTGTGGCCAAGCCCCAACTGTGGACGAGTTCATCTGGATTGGGCATGTACAAGTAACATCTGCACATGCCCAGTAGAACAAAGCCTCTCATGCACAGATTATTTCCAATGTGCATGAGCACTTTGTTTTATCGGGCATCCGAGGACCCTACGCATGTCCAGCCTGGATCCACTTGTCCACTGCCATGCATATGGCCAGAAGAAAATGGGACATATGCAACTGACTTTTTCTCCTGTGTTTTCCCCAAGCAGATAATTTTTAATCTTCTATTTAGAATAACTTTTCTGCACTTTTCAATGGAAAAAATACCAAAAAGCAGGTGAAAAAGTACTATCAAAATTATTTTGAGTACTTTTTTTGTTTTGTGTTCTGGTGATTTAACCAGTTCACCCCCAAGGGTTTTTATCCTAACGGACCAGAGCAATTTTCAGTTGTCAGCGCTCCTCCCTTTTATTCCCTAATAACTTTATTACTACTTATCACAAGAAAATGATCTATACCTCGTTTTTTTCGCCACCAATTAGGCTTTCTGTGGATAGTACATTTTGCTAAGAATTTTTTTATTCTAAATGCATTTTAATGAGAAAAACAGAAAAAAAAAGAAAAAAAAATCATTATTTCTCAGTGTTCAGCCTTTATAGTTTTAAAATTAAACATTCTCCTGTGGATAAAACAAACACGTTTTATTTGCCCAGTGGTCCCGATAATTAAACCGTTTAGATTATGTCCCTACCACAATGTATGGCGACAGTATATTATTTTGAAATATAAGTGGTTATTTTTCTGTTTGTTCTGGCCATAATTACAAGCCCCTATGTAATAAATTAAAATTAATTTTCCCCCATAAAATATAGAATAAAAAAAGCTGAGTCCCTAAGGCAACTATTTATTTATTTTTTTTAAGCTGATTTTTTTTTTTTACAAGTGTTTTTTTTGGGGGGGAGGGTTGGAAGTGTAATTTTATTAATGATGTGTATATACTTGAAAATGTATGTATTTTGTAAGTGTAATATACTTTTTGGCCACAAGATGGCGCTGGTGAACACTCATAGGACGTGTTCACTTTTTTTTTTTTTTTTTTTACACACTTTATTAAACTGTTACATTTCCTGTTTATGTGAATGGACGCAGCCGCTGTTCGCGGTCACGTCCATTCACTCCAGGCACTGCGATTGGGTAGAGGACTGTTCAGTCCTCTTCCCCAATCGCCCAGCACGGGATCCCGACGGTAATGGCGGCGGTAGCGGCGGACACACGGCGGTAGCAGCGGCGGGAATGCGCGACGTATTAAAACGTCATGTTGCTGTTAATAGCGGTAAGCATGACGTTTTAATACGTTAGGATGGCGGTAAATGGTTAAAAGACATTTTATTGACAAGTCTGAAAATATCACCCAGGAGAAAATTCAGGAGAAAAAGTTAATTGCATATGGACCCCTGAGTCAAATAGTTATAGAAGGTCCCTGTGCTGGAATGTTGGACTGTAGGAGGATCCCCCGAGAAGCTGGCCATCTAGAGGCTGTGCACATTACTAAGCTAAGTATTCAAGTTTTTAAAGATAAAGTCTTTATCATATAAAAGAGAGTAATAATATTAAAGAGGGATTGTCAGCCACAAAATCAAATTCCATTTAAACACTGCACTGTGTTTGTAATGCTGCCAGGAATCGCACCTTGCTTTGCAAGTACTGAAATCTATTCAGAAATGAACATTCCTGCTCCTCATTGATTGGTCTGAGCACAGTTCCTTGTGACAGACTTAGGCTAAAGCATGACCCTGTGCTCACACATGTTTAGAAGCAAGTCAGAGATGGCACTGCAGATTGGAGGAGAAATGTAAGGGAGGAAATTACATCAGGATTTGTCTTCAATCTGTGGGAAAAAGACATGGAGACGGCCTGGAACAGAATTCCCTACATTTACTATATAAAATTCACTACAATACATAGTTACATAGTTATTTGGGTTGAAAAAAGACATACGTCCATCGAGTTCAACCAGAGAACAAAGTACAACACCAGCCTGCTCCCTCACATATCCCTGTTATGTAAGTTGATCAAGTATATTATCTACTTATATATGTGGTTTATTTTTTTTCCTGGCATAGTATGGCTGACCCTGCTGCTTTAAAAAAACAGTTCACGTTTGCAGGATCCCATAGTGGCATAGTGGTTAGCTCTCTTGCCTTGCAGCGCTGGGTTCCTGCTTCAAATACCAGCCAGGTCAACATCTGCAAGGAGTTTGTATGTTTTCCCCATGTCTGTGTGGGTTTCCTCCTGGCACTCTGGTTTCCTCCCACATCCCCAAAACATACAGATAAGTTAATTGGCTAGGGCTTCCCCCTAAATTGGCCCTAGACTATGATACATGCACTCACTACATGATACATACATATACATATGACTATGGTAGGGACTAGACTGTGAGCCCCTCTGAGGGACAGTTAGTAACAAGACAATATGCTCTGTACAGTGCTGTGTAATATGTCGACGCTGTATAAATAAATATGATTTTTTCCCATTGGAGATCTTTTGAGATAAGTAATACTGACATGTAAGTTCGTACCATGTACACACAGTTTTGTGCACTGTCTACTGCAGTCTGGTTTGGAGGTATGCCAATTATTTGGTGAATGGTAACACACCCTGCTGTGTGTTTCACTGTATGGATGCACAGTCGAAAGAACCACAACAGATGAATGTAAACAGGTCCATGTGAACGCTTTTGCAATCTGCTGTTTGCTGAGAAATAATATAATGCAGCAGAGTAAAAGCAGCTTGAGACCTGGAACCCACTAGACCATTTTTTGAGCAGTTAGGGAGCATTTTAAATCACTAGCGATTTCACCTAAACGCTCTGCCAATATAAATGGATGGGACAGATTCCACTACAGCGATTGTGATTAAGCAAATCACAATCGCAGGGCACGCAGCATTTTGGGAGGGTCTCCATTCTAATGAATTGTATGGGAGCAGGAAAATCGTTCCCAAAATCGCTTGCACAAATCACTAATGATTGCGATAGCGCTTTGCGCTTTCTAGTGGGTCCCAGGCCTGAATCAGAGAGACAGTGAGTACAGCATGTCTTATTTTTACATTTTGCCTGGAGTTCACCTTAAACAAGGCAAGTAATAAAAATAATGTTATTGGATGTCAGTCTGAACACATTAACAGCTGTACTGTAACGTTTCTGTGTCCTCAGATGTACTAGAGCCGATGTATGTGATCACAGGTCCAGTAATACATTGACTACAACAGGGAGCCGAGATTCTGAAATGGCTTTCCTCCTTAGTTGATTCCCTTCAGAAATTGGCTTTAGATTACGGTAGGAGCATATGACTATGGTAGAAATTAGATGTACTCCTTTGAGGAGTGTTAGTAACACAGTAATTTGTAAGGCATTCCATATGATGTCAGTGTAACCCTTTTTATCCTTGTGTTCAGCCCCAGCTGAGAGGAATCTACCAGACACTGACTTAAATGTGAACATCAAGAATTTATTTGTGAACTTAACAATGGTCCACTGGTAACTTCTCCACCAGCCCCAACTCTCAACACAAATACATATTCTTTTCACTTAAACACCTCAGTACAATCTTCTCCACTTCACAGCCGGTGCACCGGTAAGAAGCTGCAGAAGGAAAAGTTAGGTTACATATACACTTCTTACATACAAGTTTGAGCTACAACAGATCTTTCTTTTACAACCTCCAACCACCACTCAATACAACACTTATGAATCCAGTACCAAAGGCTAATGTGTATGGGCTTGGGAAAGGACAGATCTACTGAGCAACTTCAGTTCTACACAGTCTCAGTCCCTTGATACCACGTCCAAGCTATATTGCTCAGCAAAACCTCAAGGGGGGAGGGGGGGTTAACAAAATAAACAAAGAAAACAAATGCACCCAGGAACAGCACCAATCTTTCCCTCTACAATAAGAACACTTTCACTTGCTGTTAGGTCAAGCTCCAATTTGTGCAATCACAACACTTAAAGAGACTCCGTAACAAAAATTGCATCCTGTTTTTTATCATCCTACAAGTTCCAAAAGCTATTCTAATGTGTTCTGGCTAACTGCAGCACTTTCTACTATGACAGTCTCTGTAATAAATCAATGTATCTTTCCCCTGTCAGACTTGTCGGCCTGTGTCTGGAAGGCTGCCAAGTTCTTCAGTGTTGTGGTTCTGCTATGAACTCCCCCTTCTGGCCCCTCTCTGCACACTGCCTGTGTATTATTTAGGATTAGAGCAGCTTCTCTCTTCTCTCTTATCTTTTACAAGCTGGATAAATCATCCTCTGAGCTGGCTGGGCTTTCACATACTGAGGAATTACAAACAAGGGCAGGAAGAAAAGAGCAGCCTGAAACTTCAGTGCATGGGGGAAAGAAACACACAAATGATCTCTTGAGATTCAAAAGGAATGCTGTATACAGCTTGATTGTGTATGGATGTATTTTCTATGTGTGGACATACTGTACATCAACCTACTTCCTGTTTTGGTGGCCATTTTGTTTGTTTACAAACAAACTTTTAAAAACTGTTTTTAACCACTTTTAATGCGGCGAGGAGCGGCGAAATTGTGACAGAGGGTAATAGGAGATGTCCCCTAACGCACTGGTATGTTTACTTTTGTGCGATTTTAACAATACAGATTCTCTTTAAAGCACCAACTCTGTTTTCTTTTGACCTCTTTTCCTTATCAGATGCTGTTTTCCTTTGCACTGTAGTTCCTTTAGTGTCACAGGATGCAGTGTGTCATCAACACAGATCTTTTCCTTTTCTGCTGACAGGTTCACAGAACTTGTTTGTTTAACTGACAGGTTCTCTTCAGCCCAAAAGCGCTCTCTCACTCTCCTGCACAAATCTTATACTTAGGTAGGACAGATATCACTTTAAGATCTTCTTCAATATTCTGCTTTTATATATCTTAATGACTGCTGCAGGCTGACAGGCAAAATGTCTCTTTGGCCCAATGCACACCGAGCGGATCCGTCGGCCGCATCCGCCTGTTAATCAGCGTGGCTAATGTATTTGAATGGGATGGTGCACAGCGGCAGTTTGAGGTTTTTAGCAAACCGCAAACGTGCCTCCTGCTGCACATTTCTCGCTCTATTCGCGCGGCGCTTCTGGAAGGTTTCCAGCTTTGTGTACTCAGTCGCCTAGCAACCACACGTGCATGCGACTAAATGCCTGCTTACACCTCTCTATGCGCCGTTTTGGTTCCACAAGGCTAATTTTAAAGCGAAGTTTAGCCCAGCATGCTAAGTTTACCTTACACATGTTAATCACATATCTACATCACACTCCCCTCTCTTAAAGGGCTACATCAGCACTAAATACACACAATATCTCTCAAAATTGAGTACACCAAGGGCCCAATTTCTAGAAAAGTCACAAAGGCTTGGGCCTTGAGCGGCTGTAGCCAAAGACGGTGGCTGAACATGGAATGAGGCAGGTGGACATGCAAGAGGAGGATACAAATTGAAAAAGAAAGCTGTAAATGGGGAGCCAGACATGGAAGAGGGAAGCTGCTGCCCTAGAGAGCTGTATGTGAAAGAGGGGGGGCTGCAGTACATGGATAGTACACATGGAGGGGAGCGCTACTGCACCTGGAAGGTGAGCAACAAGGGAGTTGACCTAGGTGGTGCAGAAACATTAACCTCCTTAGCGGTATGCCCGACACTGTATCGGGCAACAAAAAAAAAGCTAAAAGCGGTATGCCGCTAAGGACGATTTCTACAGGTTTTTTCCCCTGTACTAAGTTAGCTAGCTATGGCGGTCCCAACTAAATGTATCTAGCTATAGGTACTATAGTAGAGGTGCCCCCCCCGCTCCTGGACCCCCTGCAATCTCCAGTGCCATTACTCACCAAGCCTCTCACCCACGGTGATCGCTGCAGCTCCGATCACAGCATCCCTGCCACACACAGCCCTGGTCTTCTCTGTACAGGGCGTCTTCTCTGTACAGAGAAGACCGAGGTTGTGTGCAGGGGGGATGCAGCAATCGGAGCTGCTGCAATCACCGTGGGTGAGAGGCTTTGTGAGTAATGCTGTAGGGGTGGGTTCAGAGGCTGGGGGGCACCTCTACTATAGTACCTATAGCTAAATACATTTAGTGGGGATTGCTATAGCTAGCTAACTTAGTCTGAGGACATTTATGCTAGCAATTTTAACTGGGGGCACCTAAACCTTGCTAGCCTATATCTGGCTACCTATATCAGTGGCACATATTATTCCTGGTTACCTATACTGGAGCACCTACACCTGGCTACCTTTACTGGTGCGCCTATACCTTGCTAACCTATACCAGGCAACCTTTACTGGGGCACCTATACCTGGCTACCTTTACTCGGGCACCTATAGCTCGCTAAACTATACTGGGGGCACCTATACTTGACTACCTATACTGGGGGCACTTATACTCACCATTAGCATGCTCATCCCTAGTCCTGTACCCCCGATAGTTCCCTGGCGATCAGTGTTGATGCTGCCATGGTGACGAAGTGTCATCAACATCTGGTGGCAAACTAATCTATTTTTTTTGTATTGAATACAATAAACTGTGAGGGATTCAGAAGACAGATGGGCGAAACAGGACAGGTAATGTATAAATGCACACACAGGGTACATTTATACACTAGGGGGCAGTGACAAGGCGGCAAACGCAGCCAATTCCCGGAGATGTCATGCTGTAATCAGATTCGATCAGAGAGAGATTTGTCTCTTAGCCGAATCTGCCCATCATCGCTAGATGTATGGCTACCTTTACATTCAAATTAGTGCAGGTTGAGCAGCTGCAGCTTGGAAATGTAAATGATCAAAGATTTTGGGGAGTCATTTTGAATTTGGTTTTGATTTGATTCTGTGTTTCAAGCTTTTATTATACTCAAAATGTATACTAGAACCTTGCTTGACACATTTTGGTAAATTACAGGAAAAAAGGTTATGAAAATTAATTGCATCACTTTTTGCATAGAAATCCAGGAAAACTGAATGCCAGGGAGGTTAATCTGATTTTTCACATTTATGTAAATATTTGAATATATCATTCAGGGGATGCGGAAGTGACGCGAATGGGAGCGGAAGTGATGCATAGCTGCATCGCATACCTTCCGCTCCTATTCGCAAATGGAAATGGGCCCTAAATGTCTGAACTTCTAGCAACAAAAGTGATACATTCCTAAGTGAAGAATGTCAAAGTTCTACCCAATTAGACATTTTCCCTCCACGAGGTCATGTTACTCAATAGTGTTACAAGTTCTCAGGCATAAATGGGGAAATTAATTGTAGGCTTGCAAGTGCTACAGGCTTGTTTTTAAAAAATTGTATTACATTTCTTATGCACAATATTTCATTGCTACTAACTAGCTGTAATGCCTGGCAGATCTGTTGTTTTCCTTCAGCCACTATACTCCAATCTAGTGCCGTAACTCTGAGCTTGGCCCACGGCCTTCACCTATATACAAGCCCCCACTTGAACAGGACATTGAATATGTCTCCTGACTTCGGTTACCCACAGGTCTTAAAGAGAATCTGTATTGAAGAAATGTTACAGTATATAAATAAACATATCAGCCTGTTCGTGGACATCTCCTAGCCCCCTCTGTGACATTTTCACTGCTCTCCGCCGCAATATTGGAGATAAAATAACAGTTTTATAAACTATATTCTAAACAGTAAAGATGGTCGCTGAAACAGGAAGTATACTGAAAAGAAACAGGATGTATACTGCCTTATGTTTGCAAAACAAGTTTATATTATTACACAGTGAATGCAGCCTTCAGATGTTTTGTGCAAGTTTAGAAAAAGTTTTACCTTCTGCCTCTGGCTCTGTACCACTGAAGCGTGACAAGAATCCTCAGACTCCTTTATAAACACAGCTGTTTCTTCTGAGCCAGGAGTCTGGGCTCTGCACTTGTGTCTGGGTAACAAATTGTCAGCATGTGACAGGCAGCTCCCTCCTCCCACAATATCACAGACACAGCTGAGACTGAGAGCAGGGACCTGTCTGTGAGTGAGAAATGAACAAAGCACACAGGAGTGAGCCTGGAGGGGGCGTGCAGGGGGGTGCATAATTTGTTCCTATCACAGCAGAGGCAGCTCCTTTCTCTCTGGGTCAAAAAAGCTTGACAAAGAAAAGAAGATAAGATATATTAGAGAGACAGTGCAACTAGAAAAGGCCTGCAGTAAGCCAGAGCACATTAGAACAGGTATTGGAACTTGTAGGATAGGAGAAATTCAAATAAGGCAGAACATTTTGTTACAGAGTCTCTTTAATGTGCAAGGTATAGCGGCTTAGGTTGGGAAAACCAGAGCACCACAAGAGCAAAGCAAGACTATGCAGCTGGGTGATATTAGATAATAGAGTGGAATGCCCTTGTGGAGGAGATTACACAGATCACACCAGGAGCTATGAACAAGGGAGCAAGATTGCTCAGAGTGACCACATCTCTGAGCTTCCAATAACTGCCACAATAAACAAGACACAATGGTTGCTCAGTGTGACTGCAGCACTGAGCATCTGATGTCCACCACACTGAGTAACAAGGACAGAAATCAGACAGACAGAAGGAATGCTTGCCAATCTAATCGCTGCCCCAGCGATAGCAAGCATCCATGCAGGCAAGGACAAGATAAACAAGTAGGAGTGTAACCAATAGCAACTGCTGCTATAGTTACGTACACAGGAACAACACCAGTAGGAACAGACAGACAGAAGGAATGCTTGCCAATCTAATCGCTGTACCATCGATAGCAAGCATCCATGCAGGCACGGACAAGACAAGCAAGTAGGAACATAACCAATAGCAACCGCAGCTATAGTTACATCCACAGGGACAAGACCAGCAGGAACAGACAGACAGAAACATTGTTTGCCAATCAAATTGCTGCCTCAGCAATAGCAAACACCCACACAAGTTCAGACAAAACAAACAGAAAGGAACGCAAGTAAAAGCAACCGCAGCTATAGTTATATCCACAGGAATACTACCAGTGCCCAACGTGGTGAAGGCAGTCTCCAAGCTATCAGGATAGGAAGACTTCACTGTACTCCCGCGGGTGCAGTAAACATCCAAACAACCAAAGCAAAGTAATGCAATACAATTCAAACTTCACACAAGGAACCCAGCAGTCAACTAAGGCAAAGCTGAGCGCTATGACGGGCAAGGTGTGAGAGGAGGAGCAGGCTTTTCTATGGACATCAGCCAATGAGAGCAGACATGCAAATTCCCACACAGCTGAATGGTAATTACACAGTCCTGTGTTAGGCTAATTGAAGGCTGCAAGCTGACTGTGAATAGAAAGGACTCCCGTTACAAATGCATGCCAAATTATGCAACAACATGCATGTAAGTAATCCAGAGCTGTCTGGCTGCAGTTCAACTGCAGCAAGCCATAGGTGGATTCATGACAACATCCTGAGCTGCTCTGAACCAGGCATGGTCGGAATAGCCCATTTCCGTTTCCGGCACAATTCCGCATTCCGTCATATAGAAATTCCGTTACCGTTCCATTCCGACGGTATACCGGGGCAGTTCCGCGGAATTTCCGACTTATACGGAATTCCGTCGGAAAAATTTTAAAATCTCTCTCTCTCCCTCCTCCTCCTCCATCCATCCATCTATCCATCCATCCATCCATATCATGCAGTAGGGAATTGCAGATTTTCAAAACAGTTTATATACCATAGCTGGGGTTTGAACCCAGAACCTAGTGTGTAGTAGGTAATGTCTTAACCTCTAGACCATGACCCACACTACATGCTAAAGCTGGCGGTAGCATAAACCATACTTCCATTATGATCAATTCGATAGAAAAAGTAGCATGATTAAGGATTTGTACTTTTTGAAAAGCATGCTTATATACCATAGCTGGGATTTGAACCCAGGACCTAGTGTGTAGTAAGTATCTGTCTTACCCTCTAGACCATGAACCACACTGCATGGTAGTAGGTATCTGTCTTACCCACTAGTAAGGCTGAGGCTGGAGAGGCTGCAGCCTCAGGGCGCAGTGTAGGAGGGGGTGCACAATTCATTCAGCTGTCATTCCCAATTGTGTTTGAAGCAGAAAGAAATAAGAAAAGGTGATACATGGCAGCGACTGCAAGCCAGATAAGTAGAGATTAAGGTGTTGGGGGTGGGGGTGGGGGGGTGGGGGCCCTGGGGCACCTCTTAGTGTAATAGCAATCAGTGTGTGACAGCTGGGGTGGGAGGGATGGGGGGGCGCACTTTGCTGTCTCAGCCTTGGGTGCTGAAGGACCTTGTCCCACCTCTGACCACACTACATGCTAAAGCCTGGCCCTAAGTGTGGTTGATGGTCTAGAGCAGTGGTCCTCAAACTAAGGCCCGCGGGCCGAATGTGGCCCCCTAAGGCTTTCTTACCGGCCCCCCACACAGAAAATGTATTGCTTATAAATGCAGTCAGCTACATCTTTAAATATTGGTGGTCCACATATGGAATAGCAGTGCAGCACCCCCCATCCACATGGAAGCCAGAAAGCAGAAATGTTGCTGGTTTCCAATCAAATTCCACATCAGGTGACACTGCTGTCCAATTGGCTTGCAGATTGTCACCTGGGTATGCTTCACTGTCTGGTCCGCAAAGACTTCTACATCATTTTATGTTTACTCCGGCCCACCAGCGGTCTGAAGTATGTTGACCCGGCCCTCAACCCAAAACGTTTGGGGACCCCTGGTCTAGAGGTTAAGACAGATACCTACTACACACTAGGTCCTGGGTTCAAATCCCAGCTATGGTATATAAGCATGCTTTTCAAAAAGTACAAGGGGGGATCCTTACACTGGCACACTTAGGCAGGGTGCACCCGCATGCAAATTCTGCTGCATAGCGTGAAATTGTGTACCATCTCACAGATACTGAAATTCAATTGTCCGCTTGCAATGTGAGATTTTTTTTCTTTTCACGCGCAGGAAATGCAAACAATATCATAGGTGATATCACACAGTCAAGTGTGGTATTTTAATAGTTATTAGGCTCCAGCTTTAGTACTTAGACTGAAGTAAAAAAAATCCATACAAGTTGTATGGAGTGTATAGAACAATTTTAATATTGGTTTGCCACACTAGATGCCAGTATTTGAAAGCAGCATAGATAGCACCAGACTATATATTCCTGTCCCATGAATTTAGCCCAGTGATCGGCTTACAAGTAAAGATGAGTAAACTAGACTACCACACAACACAGCTATCTCCTGCACGGAGCTGAAAAGGTTAAAGAAAGACTATTAAAGACATTTTGCCCTGTATTGTATCTGGATTTATTACAAGGTTCTTTTTCTACAGCTGTGTGTACTTGACTTCAATCACATAGTGTTGTTTTATTAATATTTTAGCAAACCTCTCTATAGTCTGAGATAATCAATGTAACAGGTTGCATATTTTTGACACCTTCTTCCTGAGTCTGTTTTATAATGTTCTTAAACCCTAAGGCTGGTTTCACACCAGAAACCAGCATCAGCGATAGGCCCTCAGGGAACACCGCGCTATTGCGTGGTGTTCTCTGTCTGTTCACTGGCCAAGCAGGAAGTGATGCGCGCTTGCCTCCACTTCCTGCTTCAGGTTTAAATACACTTCCACGCATGCGCGGCGTGACGTCGCGTCGGTAATTTTGAAAACATCCACACATCGCCACAGACTAACATGACTTCCGGGCCGACGCAGATTGCCGCAACTCAATGCAGCGCCACAGCGATACTGTACTGTAGTTATTCGGCGCCGGGGATGCGGTGAAAGCGTCACTTGCGTAGTATGAAAGTCTCCATTGACTTTCATTGCACAGCGGTAGGGTGCGGTAAAAATATCACACTGCCTCAGTGTGAAAGGGCCCTGAAGAATCCCTAAGGGCCCTTTTCTACTAGAAGTGTTTGCTATGCTGAATCTCAAAATCGCAAATCGATAGCAATTTTAAAATCGCTAGGGTTTGCTAAATAACATAGGAATTGCGGTAGGTATTTTCCACTACCGCAATTCAATTTTTTACAAAAGCGCAATAGCGATTTCTACTGCGATTTTGCTATGCAATGCATTGCATAGCAAAATTGCGGTCGCAATCACAGAAAAAAATTAGGGACTTGCTGAATCGCAATCGCTAGTGTTTAGCACAAGCAATAGTGATTTCTAGTGGAAAAGGGCCCTAAAAATCAGTCTGCAGTATGTAGGGAAAAATAGAGCCTTTGGGAAACATTACCATTACTAAAGATAGCAATGCCACACAGGTAATTTCAGTCACCAGTAAAAAAATAAATATATACCAATAACAGACAATAGTGATAATTATATTCTAGTGACAGTCAAGCAGACAGTAATAGTTAGATTCTATCGATGGATAGGCAGGTGCTTAGAGCTCTTGTCTTGTGACATGTGACTTACTACCAGCACTTCAGCTTCTTGTCCTCCTGTGGGCAGAGAACGAAAGGCGGCTGGGCTAAGAATGGTGCAGTATATCTCTTTAATCAACTCCAAGGAGTTTTTACTGTAACGGACCAGAGCAATTTTCACCTGTCAGAGCTCCTCTTTTTTATTGGCCAATAACTTTATTACTAATCACAACAAAATGATCCATACCTTGGTTTTTTCACCACCAATTAGGCTTTCCTTGGGTAGTACATTTTGCTAAGAATTTTTTTATTCTAAATGTATTTTAACAGGAATAATACGAAAAACATACTACTATAATTAAAACCCACATATTTTATTTGCCCATTTGTCCCGGTTATTACATTATTTAAATTATGTCCAGTCCATAATTACAAGCCCCTATGTAGTAAAACAGTATTATATTCTCATAAAATACATATTAAGAAAGCTGAGTCCCTAAGGCAAATATTTATGTTTTTTTTTTTTTCATTTGAAAACTGAATACCTGACTGGTACGAGCAGTGGGGGAAGGCGTTAAACCGCCATTAAGAGGCTCCAGCAAGACGTTGTAATGTGGTAGCTTGCCACTAAGTGGTTAAGAAGGGCACACCTCTAGCCTGACTGGTGGTGTAACACATTAGCCTGCCTGTCCCAATGTCAACAAGTGCAGCAAGAGACATAACTACAATTATCTCCCAAACCCCTTTTTTCATCAGGGGCTCTCTTAGCCCTTGCACCCCCATATTCCATCAGGTTCTCTCTCAGTGCTATCTCCCATAATGCATCATGTGCTCTCTTAGCCCTTACTACCTCCCATATTTTATCAGGTGTCCTCCCTTTTTTCATCAGTTGTGCCACTTACTGTGAGCCAGGCAGTCCGGGACTTATAAATGCATGGCCACAGTATATTGCACATCCTTGCAGGGGTTTTTGATCTTCTCTCCCTATCACTTTAGCCCCAAAAGGTCTGACTGTACAGTGTGGTGACATAGTAGGGAACAGTGTTTTTTGCCGTGACTGTTGATGGACCTCCAGAGGGTGGGACAGAGGACAGAGGAAAACCAGCTGAGGCCCGTTTGGCATTGCCACTGTTTGGGGCCCTGACTCTACACTTGTACTGCCCTGATGGCAGTATTTATCACAGGTAATTACTTTAATGCCTAGGTAGGATGGGTCAGCTTGAATGTGTGCATTGTCCTTCACTAGAACTGCCACTTCTGTGTTATAATACAGTTATCTCACACTGTCTCATAATACACTTGTAGGTTGTTCCCAGTCTACCACATTCAGCATTGATCACTTAAAACCTTGTACTCACGTGACACTATTCTTGGCTAGAGGCTGCCTCTGCCGACAATCTAGCCTGTGTACAGCAGCCTCTTCAATTAATCAGAGTGAAATTAGCCTGGAAGATTCTTTGTCAAGTACAAGCCAATATCATTGTTTTCTTGCTCTACCTGCCTGCTCTGAGCCGCTCCGTCAAGTGCCACATCATTGACCCTCTTCCCCCCTCTTTAGCAACAAAATGCATTGCTAGCCTGCAGGATCGTGATTAGTCTCTACAGACTTAAGGTGGCCATACACTGGCCCGATTCGCGGCCGTTTCGACAGCAGATTCGATCCTGGGATCGAATCTGCTGCCAATCGTTCGCGCTAAACGCACCCGCCGTCCGATTTCCTCCCGAAATCGGATCGGTCCGTCGATCGCGCCATGCGGGAAATTACCCTCGATCGCCCGCGGGTAGGGAGCGCGTCGCTAGTGGCGGCCGATCCGATCAGGTATACATTACCTGACGCTGGCTCCAGGGTCAGTCCTGGCCTAGATTTGCAGTGACTAGGAAGTTTAAATAGAGGGCGCTCTATTTGAACTTCCTGGTCACGGAGTAACACAGGAAGCGCCAGGATGGAGCGGGTGCAGCGTGGAGAAGATGCGGAGAAGATGCCCGGGAGCCAGCGTCAGGTAATGTATGCGCGGGGGGGGGGGGGGGGGGACAGGCGGCAGCGGCGGCTCCACAGATTGTAATCAGTTTCAGGCTGAAATCGATTCACAATCTGTTTGCAGTAAAGGCAGCCATACGATCCCTCTCTGATCAGATTCGATCAGATAGGGATCTGTCAGCTGGTCGATCTAATGGCAAATCGACCAGTGTATGGCTACCTTTAGCCCTGAACTGTTGCCTGGGGGATCAAATCCCAATCCCTGTCTGTAACAGTCTTTGTTTTGTTTCTTTGTTTTTTGTTGTCACAGTGGCGTGGGGGATAGCATTCTTGTCCTGCCGTACTCCGGTCCAAGGTTCAAATCTAGGCCAGGACTCTTTCTTATATCAACAAATCCAGAATATAGAGTATATAAGGTATACTCTCCCATCAAACAATATGTGTACAATAATAAAAAATCAAAAACAAAACAAACATAGACATAGAGGTTTAAAATAAGAAAAAAACCTGACCATCCTGGTGGTCTGCAAAGTTTTGTGCAACCCACTTTGTGAGGGTAACTGTGTTAGCCTTATTACTGTTTTACCAGCTGTGTGGGCAAATTACTGACAACGTTGTAAGATGGGCATATGCTACTACAGTATAATATACATATTTTCTGTTCTATTCACTTTTAGATCAGTATAACAATGGTATATGAAGTTGATGAGATTCCACATATAGATGAAATTCAGACTGTGAGAAGTGGCCTTTTCAGCCGCCCATGGCATTGTTTTTAAAATAACTGTGACTGTGTAAATGGCAATACCTTTCAACATTTTTGTTGTTGATTATAATAAAAGTTATGAGTATTTGAACTCTGTAGAGAACCCTGTTCTGTTTTTTTTTCATTTATATGGGATTTTTTCTGCATAAACTTTACAAGTTTTACCTTTGTATGATTCTATTTCTAGGTGTCCAATATTAGGTCTAGATCCATTTAAGACCTTTAACATATGTTATTCATAATCAGAGGTCAAAGCAAAGCTTCCAGAATACTGTCGAATAACAGTACATTTTCTAAATGCAAATAAAATAGCTTCACTGTAAAGAGACATTTAACAGACAAAAGAGAAAAAACTTGCACAACTGACAAAGGGTTAACGCTGCAAATGAAGCACCGGGGGTTCGTGCTCCAATAAGGGTCCATGAATAGAAGGATGACACAGGTAACATAACAAAGAATGCCCTAGGTCTTCAGCCTAATTGACCTAGGTCTCATTAGTCATTAGACTCATAAGTCCTCACAGTAGGGGCAACAAGTTTTCCAGGTAGTAGATATCAATGAGATTACTTTTTATGACTAAGAGATTACTGAGAAAGGAAAAGCAGATGTTCTTGGGGGTATATTTCTCAGAAATGATGGCGGTTCATTCTAGCATTTAAGGTGGCCAGTAGTGGCACTGGTAGTAACATTAGGCTGGGTTTTTTCTTAATGTAGTATGCATGATATAATTTGTTTAATCTAATATTTCAACATTTCTCAATCTGAATTTAATTTTTTTCTCCAAAACTGGATGTTAATTTTGTAGATTGCTACTGCAATGCTACCTGCTGGAACAATCTGGCATTGCAACAGGACAATCTTACTTAATTGGATATGGAAGTTCTAAGTTAAACAATACCTAATCCTTTCAGGTGTCCATTAATTAAATTGGTAAAGCAGTATTTATGTTCTATTTAAAAGGTTTGCTTTGTATTGTTGGTTTTTTTTCTGTTTTCCGTAGTATAGACAGCATTTTGTCATGACTAATTTGGTGCCTGTGTTTTTCTACAGAATGAATTGAACAAGAACAAGCTGAAAAATACAGCTGCAAATCACTGCCATCTGAGCTGGATTTCTAAAGGCTACAGGAGACATGAAAGTTATTTTTAGCCATATTCAATTTTGTTGCCTCTGAACCAAATGTGATTATAAAAATGTGTCTAGCTGAATTCTAATAGCAGGAAAAGTTAGCAGTCAGTTCTCCAACAGGAGTCATATGCTGGGAAATATTATCTCTTCTTTGAACCAGCACGTATTCCTTGCTGTTTCAGATACCCATGGATACCACCTTGCATCAGAATTTTAATGTATTCTGAAAAATGAAATAAGCACTAAATCGAAACTGCCCACAATGCAGTGCAGGAAATTGAAGTGAATGAGAGATAATGGCCTCTGCTCATTATACAAGAAGCATTCTGAGGACATGTGCAACACAAAGATAGTGTTGAGGCCATGTGAAACGATACATTCACTCCAATGCCTGATAGAGAGAACAATTGTACTGTCACATTTAAGAAAATATTTTATTATATAAGTGTGGTTAAAAAAGAGAAAAAAGAAAACACTCAAACAATTCTACTTAAAGGGAAGGTCCAGGAAGAATCAAAATAAAATATTCACTTGCCTGGGGCTTCCTCCAGCCCCTGGCAGCATCCTGTGCCTTCGTCGCAGCTCCGGTGGCTTCCTGTCACCTCGCCAGGTCGGCAACTATTTGCGTTCCAGCATGCGGCTCATGGAGTTGCACTGACATCATCCGGATTGTACTGCGCAGGCACAGCACTACTGTGCCTGCGCAGTACAGTCTAAATGATGACAGCGTGACTACGTGAGCCGCACGTTGGAGGGCAAGTAGGCCTCTTGTACTGGAGAGGACCTCAGACCGCTGGCGGGGAGCAGAGTTGCGACGAGGGCACAAGACGGCTGCAATGGGCTGGAGAAAGCTCCAGGTAAGTGGATTTTTCATTTTTAGTCTTCCTGGACGTGTCTTTTAAAGCATACATGTCAAACTCTGGCCTGTGGGCTGAATCTAGCTCGCAGAGCCAAATTTGGTCTGCAAGTGGTTTCCACACTTTGCATTATGTTTGGCCCACTCTAGACCACCAGGGAAACTATACTGGAGGTGAAACCCTAGATCAACAGGGAAGCCATATGGGGAAGTGGTGGAAGCACTAGATGCTAGAATTGGGCCGAACGGTTCGCCTGCGAACGGTTCCATGCGAACTTCCGTGGTTCGCGTTCGCGTCCCGCAGGCGAACCTTTGCGGAAGTTCGGTTCACCCCATAATGCACATGGAGGGTCAACTTTGACCCTCTATATCACAGTCAGCAGGCCCAGTGTAGCCAATTAGGCTACACTAGCCCCTGGAGCCCCACCCCCCCTATATAAGGCAGGCAGCGGCGGCCATTACGGTCACTCGTGTGCCTGAGAGTAGGGCGAGCTGCTGCAGACTGTCTCTCATAGGGAAAGATTAGTTAGGCTTAGCTTGTTCCTGGCTGCATACCTGTTCTGTGAACCCACCACTGCATACCTGTACTGTGAACCCACCACTGCATACCTGTTCAGTGAACCCACCACTGCATACCTGTTCTGTGAACCCACCACTGCATACCTGTACTGTGAACCCACCACTGCATACCTGTTCAGTGAACCTATCACTGCATACCTGTTCAGTGAACCCACCACTGCATACCTGTTCAGTGAACCCACCACTGCATACCTGTTCAGTGAACCTGCCACTGCATACCTGTTCAGTGAACCCGCCACTGCATACGTGTTCTGTGAACCCACCACTGCATACCTGTTCAGTGAACCCACCACTGCATACCTTTTGTGTTCAGTGAACCTGCCACTGCATACCTGTTCTGTTCAGTGGACCCGCCACTGTATACCTGTTCAGTGAACCCGCCACTGCATACCTGTTGTGTTCAGTGAACCTGCCACTGCATACCTGTTCTGTGAACCCGCTACTGCATACCTGTTCTGTTCAGTGGACCCGCCACTGTATACCTGTTCTGTTCAGTGAACCCGCCACTGTATACCTGTTCAGTGAACCCGCCACTGCATACCTGTTCTGTTCAGTGAACCTGCCACTGCATACCTGTTCTGTGAACCCACCACTGTATACCTGTACTGTTCAGTGAACCCGCCACTGCATACCTGTTCTGTTCAGTGGACCCGCTACTGTATACCTGTTCTGTTCAGTGAACCCGCCACTGTATACCTGTACTGTTCAGTGAACCCGCCACTGCATACCTGTTCTGTTCAGTTGACCCGCTACTGTATACCTGTTCTGTTCAGTGAACCCGCCACTGCATACCTGTTCTGTTCAGTGAACCTGTCACTGTATACCTGTTCAGTGAACCCGCCACTGCATACCTGTTGTGTTCAGTGAACCCGCCACTGTATACCTGTTCTGTTCAGTGAACCCACCACTGCATACCTGTTGTGTTCAGTGAACCCGCCACTGTATACCTGTTCTGTTCAGTGAACCCGCCACTGCATACCTGTTCTGTTCAGTGAACCTGCCACTGCATACCTGTTCTGTGAACCCGCCACTGTATACCTGTACTGTTCAGTGAACCCGCCACTGCTTACCTGTTGTGTTCAGTGAACCTGCCACTGTATACCTGTTCTGTTCAGTGAACCCGCCACTGTATACCTGTTCAGTGAACCCGCCACTGCATACCTGTTTTGTTCAGTGAACCCGCCACTGCATACCTGTTCTGTTCAGTGGACCCGCTACTGTATACCTGTTCTGTTCAGTGAACCCGCCACTGTATACCTGTTCTGTTCAGTGGACCCGCTACTGTATACCTGTTCTGTTCAGTGAACCCGCCACTGCATACCTGTTGTGTTCAGTAAACCCGCCACTGTATACCTGTACTGTTCAGTGAACCCGCCACTGCATACCTGTTCTGTTCAGTGAACCTGCCACTGCATACCTGTTCTGTGAACCCGCCACTGTATACCTGTACTGTTCAGTGAACCCGCCACTGCATACCTGTTCTGTTCAGTGGACCCGCTACTGTATACCTGTTCTGTTCAGTGAACCTGCCACTGCATACCTGTTGTGTTCAGTGAACCCGCCACTGTATACCTGTTCTGTTCAGTAAACCTGCCACTGTATACCTGTTCAGTGAACCCGCCACTGCATACCTGTTGTGTTCAGTGAACCCGCCACTGCATACCTGTTCTGTTCAGTGGACCCGCTACTGTATACCTGTTCTGTTCAGTGAACCCGCCACTGTATACCTGTTCTGTTCAGTGGACCCGCTACTGTATACCTGTTCTGTTCAATGAACCCGCCACTGCATACCTGTTGTGTTCAGTGAACCCGCCACTGTATACCTGTTCAGTGAACCCGCCACTGCATACCTGTTGTGTTCAGTGAACCCGCCACTGTATACCTGTTCTGTTCAGTGAACCCGCCACTGCATACCTGTTGTGTTCAGTGAACCCGCCACTGTATACCTGTTCTGTTCAGTGAACCCGCCACTGCATACCTGTTCTGTTCAGTGAACCTGCCACTGCATACCTGTTCTGTGAACCCGCCACTGTATACCTGTACTGTTCAGTAAACCCGCCACTGCATACCTGTTCTGTTCAGTGGACCCGCTACTGTATACCTGTTCTGTTCAGTGAACCCGCCACTGCATACCTGTTGTGTTCAGTGAACCCGCCACTGTATACCTGTACTGTTCAGTGAACCTGCCACTGCATACCTGTTCTGTTCAGTGAACCTGCCACTGCATACCTGTTCTGTGAACCCGCCACTGTATACCTGTTCTGTTCAGTGAACCCACCGCATCAGTGCGCATACCTGTGCAGTTAAGTGAACCCACCTACCTACGTGAGTGCACGCAGTGTGATATACCACTCCGTGCATACCCGATATGGACAAAACAGGTAGAGGAAGAGGTAGTGCCAGAGCCAGAGGAAGGCCACCCGGCAGGTCTGCGCGAGGTCGTGTAAATGTAATTTCGTGTGGCCCTGGCCCACAGTACAGTGCTCGGAAGAAGGCACGTCCCATCACCTCCCAAGATTGTCAGGACGTGGTTGAGTATTTAGCGACACAGAACACCTTATCTTGCTCAGCCACCAGCGCTACTACTAGCACCACTTCCGCTGCATTTGACACTTCGCAAGAATTATTTAGTGTTGAAATCACTGATGCACAACCATTGTTGTTACAGCCAGATGAATTTTCACCAGCTCATATGTCTGAGTTACGCGGCAACACTATGGATGTAACGTGTAAGGAGGATGAAGGACCTACTGATGGTGCATGTTTGGATTTGTCTGAGGCAAGCGAAGCTGGGCAGGATGATTACGATGATAGGGATCCTCTGTATGTTCCCAATAGAGGAGATGAAGAGGGGGACAGTTCAGAGGGGGAGTCAGAGAGTAGTAGGAGGAGAGAAGTTGCTGAAAGAAGCTGGGGCAGCTCTTCGTCAGAAACAGCTGGTGGCAGTGTCCGGCACCATGTATCGCCACCTATGTACAGCCAGCCAACTTGCCCTTCAGCATCAGCTGCTGAGGTCCCCATAGTGCCCACATCCCAGGGTGGCTCAGCGGTGTAGGAATTTTTTAATGTGTGTGCCTCAGATCGGACCAAAGCCATCTGTTCGCTCTGCCAACAAAAATTGAGCCGTGGAAAGGCCAACACTCACGTAGGGACAAGTGCCTTACGAAGGCACCTGGAGAAAAGGCACAAACAGCAATGGGATGGCCACCTGAGCAAAAGTAGCAGCAGCACACAAAAGAAAAGTCACCCTTCTTCTCCTCTTCCTCCTTCAGGTACATCATCTGCTTCTGCCGCTTTCTCCCTTCCACCTTCACAGGCACCCTCCTCCACTCCGCCTCTGCCCTTGAGCGCTTCCTGCTCCTCTGCCCACAGCAGCAGTCAGGTGTCCGTGAAGGAAATGTTTGAGCGGAAGAAGCCAATTTCGGCCAGTCACCCCCTTGCCCGGCGTCTGACAGCTGGCGTGGCGGAACTGTTAGCTCGCCAGCTGTTACCATACCGGCTGGTGGACTCTGAGGCCTTCCATAAATTTGTGGCCATCGGAACACCGCAGTGGAAGATGCCAGGCCGCACTTATTTTTCGAGAAAGGCCATACCCCAACTGCACCGTGAAGTTGAGAGGCAAGTGGTGTCATCTCTTGCGAAGAGCGTTGGGTCAAGGGTACACCTGACCACGGATGCCTGGTCTGCCAAGCACGGGCAGGGCCGCTACATTACGTACACAGCCCATTGGGTCAACCTGGTGGTGAACGATGGCAAGCAGGGCGCAGCGGACCAAATTGTGACACCTCCACGGCTTGCAGGCAGGCCTCCTGCCACCTCCTCTCCTCCTGCTACATGCTCTTCGCTGTCCTCCTCCTCCTTGGCTGAGTGGCAGTTCTCCTCTCCAGCTACACAGCCCCAGTTCCGCAGGGCCTATGCTGCATGCCAGGTACGACGGTGTCACGCCATCTTAGACATGTCTTGTCTCAAAGCGGAGAGTCACACTGGAGCAGCTCTCCTGGCTGCTCTTAAGAAACAGGTGGATGAGTGGCTGACCCCGCACCACCTGGAGATAGGCAACGTGGTGTGCGACAACAGCAGCAATCTGCTTGCCGCTTTGCATATGGGGAAGCTGACACACATACCCTGCATGGCACATGTCATGAATCTAGTTGTTCAAAGATTTGTGGCAAAGTACCCTGGCTTAGCGGATGTCCTGAAGCAGGCCAGGAAGTTCTGTGGGCATTTGAGGCGGTCTTACACAGCCATGGCACGCTTTGCGGAAATTCAGCGGAAAAACAACATGCCGGTGAGACGCCTCATTTGCGATAGCCCGACTCGCTGGAATTCGACCCTGCTCATGTTCTCCCGCCTGCTAGAACAGAAGAAAGCCGTCACCCAGTACCTCTACAACTACAGTAGAATGAAACAGTCTGGGAAGATGGGGATGTTCTGGCCCGACAACTGGACACTGATGAAAAATGCATGCAGGCTCATGCGGCCGTTTGAGGAGGTGACCAACCTGGTGAGCCGCAGTGAGGGCACCATCAGCGACTTAATTCCCTACGCTTACTTCTTGGAGCGTGCTGTGCGTAGAGTGGTGGATGAAGCTGCGAATGAGCGTGACCAGGAACCGTTACGGCAGGAACAGGCATGGGACCAATTTTCATCAGACCCAGCTGTTTCCTCAACACCTGCGGCAGCACAGAGGGGGGAGGAGGAGGAAGAAGAGAAGTCGTGTGCAGAAGATGAGTCAGACTCAGAGAATGATGAGCAAGGTGTTTCTTTGGGGGAGGAGGAGGAGGAGGGGACGGCGGCAGGAGAACACCCGCAGCAGGCGTCGCAGGGGGCTTGTGCTGCTCAACCTTCCCGTGGTGTTGTTCGCGGCTGGAGGGAGGAGGTTGACTTACGTGACGTCACTGAGGAAGAGCAAGAGCAAGAGGAGATGGAGGGTACTGGATCCGACTTTGTGCAGATGTCGTCTTTTATGCTGTCCTGCCTGTTGAGGGACCCCCGTATAAAAAACCTCAAGGGGAATGAGCTGTACTGGGTGGCCACACTACTAGACCCTCGGTACAGGCACAAAGTGGCGGACCTGTTACCAACTCACCTGAAGGTGGAAAGGATGCAGCACATGCAGAACCAGCTGTCAACTATGCTTTACAATGCCTTTAAGGGTGATGTGACAGCACAACGCCAGTAAGGTACCACTGCCACTAATCCTCCTCCCGTGTCCACGCAGTCAAAGACAGGACGCTCCAGCGATCTCATGGTGATGTCGGACATGCGGACGTTCTTTAGTCCAACGCCTCGCCGTAGCCCTTTCGGATCCACCCTCCACCAACGCCTGGAACGGCAGGTAGCCGACTACCTGGCCTTAAGTGTGGACGTAGACACTGCTGTGAACAGCGATGAGGAACCCTTGAACTACTGGGTGCGCAGGCTTGACCTGTGGCCACAGCTGTTCCAATTTGCCATCCAACTTCTCTCCTGCCCTGCCGCAAGCGTCCTGTCAGAAAGGACCTTCAGCGCAGCTGGAGGCATTGTCACTGAGAAGAGAAGTCGCCTAAGTCACAAAAGTGTTAAGTACCTCACCTTTATCAAAATGAATGAGGCATGGATCCCGGAGGGCTGCTGCTCGCCCCAAGTCTAAGTCAGTCTCCGCACACACAGCATCTCTGCCTGCACGCCGTGTGACTGGCTGCCTGGCCTGCCCCAAGAAGACTAAGTCGCTCCCAGTCCCCCCACACAGCATGTCTGCCTGCAGGCCGCTTGACTAGCTTCTCCGCCACCACCAACAGGGTCCGGGACTCCAGGCGGATTGCTGAATTTTTTAGGCCGCTGTAATAATTTTTCTGGTGCGTGTACATGACTGCCTAATTTTTCTGGCTGCACTGCGGGCAGCTGCAACAACAAAAGAAAAGGCATGTTCATGCACCCATTCCCCTTTGTGATCATTACCTTGCCGTGGTGAAGGGGCTTGCGTATCACAATGAAGCAATGACCGGCGCCTAGATGAGTGTCTCGGGGGGCACACAAAAGATAATAAGGTCGTTGCCTCATTGTGATCAGACCAAATTTGATCAGCTGGACAGTCACTGTTCTGTCATTCAGCTACATCAGCCAGGCGACCATATGGGCTGTAAAGCCACCAAAACCTGCACTCTCGCCATGGTGCGCACCAGTCCAGCACGGCCGTCACTACACAAACAGCTGTTTGTGGTGAGTTACACGGTGAGTTTGGTGTGTCAGTGGGAAGCAGTACCTTAATTACACTACCTGATTGATGTATACACATGCAAGATGTTTTAAAGCACTTTAGGCTTGCAATTTAGCATTCAATGTGATTTCTGCCCTTAAAACGCTGCTTTGCGTCAAATCCAGATTTTTCCCGGGGACTTTTGGCGTGTATCCCACTCCGCCATGCCCCCCTCCAGGTGTTAGACCCCTTGAAACATCTTTTCCATCACTTTTGTGGCCAGCATAATTTTTTTTTTTCAAAGTTCGCATCCCCATTGAAGTCTATTGTGGTTCGCTAACTTAAACGCGAACCGAACGTTCCGCGAAAGTTCGCGAACCCGGTTCGCGAACCTAAAATCGGAGGTTCGGCCCAACTCTACTAGATGCTAGGGAACTTTATAGGGGAGTGAGAGAAGGTCACTAGACACCAATGAACTGTATAGGGAAGGGCGAGGGGTGCCAGGGAACTGTAAAGAAGAAGGAGCCTGTACGCTCCAGGGACCTGAATAAGGGAGGGTGTGGGTCACTAGACACCAGGGAATGTAACAATTAACATAAGCAAAAAATTTAAGCCTATGCCACAAGTATTTCTTTGATGTGAAGGATGGAAGAGGAGCAGGGGAAGCAGGAGATTTTGGCACATGAAGCAGGTGGACAAAAAGGGCGCCGCCATTGACTCCCATATTAAATATCATTTAACAGGCGCCGAACGGGAAAAAAGGGCGCCCGTGGTAATTTATGTTTTCAAACTGCACCCATGATAATAAATGTTTCCCAACTTCACCAACGAACAGTAACGTTTACACATAAAATAATACTCATTTATAGTTTTGAGTTAAATTGTAATGTAATATTTAAATAATCACTTTTCATAAATCATTATTTTGAACATATAAAGCCGTCAACAAATAAATATAATAATATTATAATATAATCGTAATATACTTTTTTTTTATTAACACTATGTAAAACATGATTATCCACCAAATAAACTGTGCAACAACAAAATCATAATATATCGTTGTTCACACTTAATACTTATAAAACACTATTATCCATCTGATAAACCGAGCAATAGCTAAATCTGACGAATAATGGTTACAAACATACTAAACATATCTATCGTATTTAACTAAAACGTTATTTAAAATATTATTACTTACTCTTTGTAAAACATTATTATCCATATAATCAAGTGATCAGTAAGTACATTGTAATATATTTTTTACAGTCTCTAGTTGTAAAACATTATTATTCACACAATAAAGCGATCACTAAGGGGGGATTTAGGGTTAGGCACCACCAGGGAGGATTTAGGGTTAGGCACCACCAGGGGGGTCTTAGGGTTAGGCACCACCAGGGGGGGGTCTTAGGGTTAGGCAACACCAGTAATATTTACTAATGTTTTACTACAGTTATTACGAACGTACTTATATTTTTTTATGATAACATTTTTTTAAATATGTGAATTAAGTTTTAAGCTGTATTAAATGACTTTTTAAAGGTTTATCAATTTTACAATAAAAATGTATACAAAATATTGTTTAGAAACTTTATAATAGTATGAAATGTCCAGATATGTTTTTGGATCCTGATCTGATTACATCATAAAAAAAAAATAACAAAAGTACTTAAAATCCGTTTTAAATCATAATAATTATAATCATAATTGTGAATATACAAACATTATTGTAATTTTCCGTCTATAATTACAGAGAATAGTGTTTTACCAATACAACATTTTTTTTTTTTTTTTCAAATTCTTTATTTATTCATATATAGAAAAAATTCATATACAAAAAATTCCCATACAATTCCAAGATACATAATATATCCATTCATCATCTCTGAATTAGGTCGGCAGATATAATAAATCTTCCGAGCAGTATTAATTCACTATACATCTGCTTATAAGATACAACAGACCTCATGCCCACATTCCAATAATATCTAAATACCAATAAAGCAGAGATAAACTGTTTTATAACTATAGGCTCATCAGTTAATAATTACTCTTCACTTAACATTCCCCCACTGAATTAACACTTCAATTCCCTAAGAACGTCGCCTCGCCTATCTCATCCAAATATACCAAGAAGAGATGATGATATGGAATAAGAAAACAAACAAGCTCACATCCCCACTCTTACAAACATCACATTCATCCCTACTAGCATTTATTTCCTCTCATTTCACGACCCGGTTCCTATTCCCCTTCTAAAAACATGCTGTTATATTTAAACATTTCTATCCATCCCTCTCGTCTGTGGTCACGAAGAACCCATTATCCATTTGTATTCGTCTAATTTAGTAAATTCTTCCCATTTTTCCCAAATAGAGTTAAACTTTTGTTCTCTACCTTTCAGCGCATATGTCAATCCCTCCATACGCTGTATATGGAGGATCTCTTGGAACCATTCAATTAGAGAGAGCGCTAGATGAGACTTCCAGTTTCTCCCAATCAATATTCTCGCCGCATTGATCATATGACAACTTAAAGTTTTCCTATATTTATTCACACTACTCTCATTGAAATGTATTAAAAAAATAAGGGAGGTCTGGCGGTCCCAGATCCATATTTATAATAGAATCCAGCAGTCTTGGCAAGAGCAGTAGATTGGCATGGGAACCCTGAAGAGAGGAGATGGATTGACATTGAACAAAATATGGTAGAATTCCCATTAAATAACATATTATGGTACACCCCTCCTTATAGGAGTCAGCACCCAGCGAGTCTATTGGTGAATCACACAATAAAGATATTTAATACGTTTAGGGACAAAAACCTTTTGGCACCCACCCCCTCTCCATTTATGCCAATTATAGATAATCCAGATTTCAAGTTAGGGTGTAGTAAAACAGGGGGAATAGAAGGCGGGGATAGATTTGGAATTAGAGCAGGAGCACTATTGAAGGGTGAAGACTGGAAATCAATAACGGAAGTAAGGGAAGAATTTCCATCTTTTAATCTTAACTGGTGGAAATTGATGCAGTTTCATCACTTTATGATGACAAAGGGGAAGAAGGAGGAGTTCTCCAGAAACCTCACAAAAATGGAGCAGATGTGTGGATCAAGGCAGAGAGTCAAAAAGGTGATAACAAGAATTTATAGAGAGTTATTGAATAAAGAAGACCATACGATTCAATTGAGACAAAAATGGCAAACAGATTTAAATTGCTCTTTTTCAGACGTGCAGTGGAAGAAAATAATAGAGCTATCATATAGAACTTCAATCTCAGCAAAGATACAGGAGTCTGGTTATAAGGTACTCTCTAGATGGTATATGACACCGGTTAAATTAAATAAAATGTACGCAGATGTGGATAGGACCTGTTGGAGGTGTGGGGAGGAGGAGGGTACCTTCCTCCATATCTTTTGGGACTGTTCAAGGATAAGAGGCTTCTGGATGGCTGTTAAAGGGATACTGTAGGGGGGTCGGGGGAAAATGAGTTGAAGTTACCCGGGGCTTCTAATGGTCTCCCGCAGGCATCCTGTGCCCATGCAGCCACTCACCAATGCTCCGGCCCCGCCTCCTTTTCACTTCTGAAATTTCAGACTTTAAAGTCTGAAAACCACTGCGCCTGCGTTGCCGTGTCCTCGCTTCCCCTGATGTCACCAGGAGCGCACGGCGCAGACACAGACCATACTGGGCTTGCGCAGTATGCTTCTGGTGCCATCAGCGGGAGTGAGGACACGGCAACGCAGGCGCAGTGGTTTTTTGACTTTAAAGTCTGAAATTCCAGAAGTGAACCAGAGGCGGAGCCGGAGCATTGGGGAGTGGCTGCGCGGGCACAGGATGTCTGTGGGGGACCATTAGAAGCCCCGGGTAACTTTAACTCATTTTCCCCTGACCCCCCTACAGTATCCCTTTAAAGAATATATAGTTAAAATAACAGATGTAATAATAACAGATGATCCAGCTATTTTTTTAATACATACCAATGCAACATTTCATAGACATTATTTAATGATTTGAATGTGTAAAACATTATTCTAAACGAAATATTAAAATATAATTGTTTTATAAACAATATTTCAGATAACGTTTACACCATGCACCCTTTTTTCCTGACGCCTTTTTGCATGTACGCAGAGCAGGTAGTTTATTCCAATCTTACAGTAATAATGCTCAACCACAAATGGCACACGCTTGCTTGGGTGCACTGCTGGCACATGCAGGTTTGGCTGCTGCCTGGCTTGCCCCTTCTTCTGCTGTGCCCAAGTCTGGCACTTTCCCTGGCTCCCCTTTGAGACTGGCTTGAAACCAGTTATTGCTTGGGCAATACAAGAAGGTGGCCATTCCTTATTAAATTATAGTAATTGTGCTCTCTGCATATTAGCTTATTTTGTTGTTAATTATTATTATTTATTGGATTTATATAGTGACAACTTATCACACAGTGCTGGACAATAAATACAGTTAACCTCCCTGGCAGTAATCCTGAGCATAGCTCGGGGTAGGAAAAAGAAGTCAGGAGGGGTAAGCCCGAGATATGCTCGGGCTAGCTAAATGGCACGTGCCTGGTGCTTACCTGGGTCCCGCACCACGACTCCAGATCTCTCCTGCAGCCACCGGGATCACCATATCCTTCGCTCTTCTTCCTGAATCCCGGGGGCCAATCAGGGCTGGTGTGGTGGTAAGCTTGTGGCGTGATGTCAGCGGGGGGGGGGGGGCTGTTAAATTTTAAGTGGACCTAAACTCTCGCACAGAACAGAAGGAAAACAGAGAGAAATGCACCTGGTATGTATGCAGAGACTTTAGCCCAGGCATGGGCAAACTTGGCCCTCCAGCTGTTGAAGAACTACAAGTCCCACAATGCATTTGCCTTTATGAGTCATGACTGTGGCTCTCAGACTTCTGCAATGCATTGTGGGACTTGTAGTTCCTTAACACCTGGAGGGCCAAGTTTGCCCATGCCTGCTTTAGCCTGTCTAATTCCCCCCTCATCTGTGACTGGTTACTGTTTGTGAACCTAAACTCTTGCACAGGACAGAAGGAAAACACAAAGCAATGTGCACCCTGTATGTATGTAGAGAGTTTAGCCAGTCTAATTCCCCCTCATTTTTCTCTAATCACAAGTTGTAATCTCTACCCTATGTCACATGACTGCCATGGCAGAGATGGCAGATAAGCTCATTTGAAAGCACAGATTGTTAACAATATGGGAATTTAGTTCCCAACTGAATTTGTGCTAAGTGCTTCTGCTGATCTGTCTAACTGTTACAGATTTTTGCCTGGATTTTGACTACTCTCTGCCTGCCACCTGCATTGACCTCTGCCTGGATTTTGACTACTTTCTACATGTTGCCTGCACTGACCTCTGTCTGAATTTTGACTACTCTCTGCCTGCCGCCTGCACCGACCCCTGCCTGGTTTTTGACTACTCTCTGCCTGCATCCTGCACTGACTGCTGCCTGGATTTTGACTACTCTCTGCCTGCACCGACCTCTGCCTGCTGCCTGCCCCAACTTCTGTCACTTTATTGAGTATATTTCTCCCACTCCCCCCAAAAATGCACCAACCAGAATGTGTGTCGTATGCGGCAGCAAGACTAATAGCAAAGCGAAAACAGTACAAAAGGAACCCCAATTGTGATGTCCTCTGTGCCATTCCATGTTTCAAAATATACCACACATAGGAGGTGTATTAGGTGTATTAGGTTTATATACAGGGGTTGGACAAAATAATGGAAACACCTAACATTTGGGCATCATAATCTTTGAACATGTTTTAAAGGATACCACAACTGAAATGTGACATGATGAGATAGACATGTGTATGCACAGTGCCTAGCATACAGATAACTATGCTGTGTTCCTTTTTTTCTTTCTCTGCCTGAAAGAGTTAAATATCAGGTATGTAAGTGGCTGACTCAGTCCTGACTCAGACAGGAAGTGACTACAGTGTGACCCTCACTGATAACAAATTCCCCTTTTTTACCTCTTTCTTGCTCTCAGAAGCCATTTTCTGCTAGGAAAGTGTTTTATAGTTGGAATTTCTTATCAGTGAGGGTCACACTGTAGTCACTTCCTGTCTGAGTCAGGACTGAGTCAGCCACTTACATACCTGCTGTTTATCTCTTTCAGGCAGAGAAAGAAAAAAGGGAACACAGCCTAGTTATGTGTGTGCTAGGCACTGTACATACACATGTCTATCTCATTATGTCACATTTCAGTTGGGGTATCCTTTAAGCAATCAAAACTTGACATATGTTAATTTTTTTTGTTTATTATTTTTGTTATTTGATGTGTTTAATTAAAATAATTGTTTTTCTTACAGATAGTTAAACCAAAGTTGGTTATAATTTATAAAAATGGCAGATCTCTCAGACTTTCAAAGAGGCCAAATTGTTGGTGCTTGTATGGCAGGTGCTACTGTAACAGAAACAGCCCGAATGCTTGACATTTCAAGAGGTACTGTCTCAAAAGTAATGACTGCCTTTGAAAGAGAAGGAAAAACATCCTCAGCAAAGCACAGTTGTGGCCAAAAGTCGAAGTTGTCTGAGAGAGACCGTCGGACTCTAAATCGAATTGTTAGAAAAGCTCACAAGACCACGGCTCCTAAAATCACTGCAGAGCGGAATGAACACCTACAGAACCCAGTTTCCACAAAAACTGTTCATCGGGAGCTGCTGGAAGAACTGCAATTATAAAACCTCTGCTCTCAAAGACAAATGTTTCAAAGCCTTTAGAGTGGTGTAGAAACCACTAGAATTGGTCCCTCGAGTAGTGTAAAAATGTGATTTTCTCTGACGAATCATCGTTTACCTTATTTCCGACCTCCGGCTGAGTGTACGTTTGGAGACGGCCGAAGAATGGGCTAAAATTCCTTTGGAAACAATTCACAATTTGTATGAATCAATACCTCGGAGAATTGAGGCTGTAATTGCCGCAAAAGGTCGACCTACACCATATTAAAATATATTTTGTTGATTTTCAAGGTGTTTCCATTATTTTGTCCAACCTCTATATGTATAATCTGGTGCCTTATTTGAACAGTTTCACAATTTTTTTAAGTATATTCATAAATTTAATTATTTCAACAATTTTGTGCTCATCTTTTATTATACGCGGGATGTCTACAAGACCTTTATTCTGACATATTTTGGTGAGTTATGACTTAAGAATTGGAGGCCTAAAATTTTCGAAAAACCCATAAATGCAGAAAGAAATTAACCACCAGGGAGGTTAAATCAATACAGTTTTATATGGGAACATACTGTATACTTTAGCCTTAGGTATTTATTAAATAAATAAGGCTGCCTAATGTAACTTATAAGTGTTCAATGAAAGTATTGGATTTATGTCTAAACATTTGCATTTGTGGCCTGCCTTCTGTAACCTAAACGATTGTGTAATTTTTCCATCTTCAATGTATTGAATCCTGCGTTTTATCTGACCTCACTTGAAAGTGTTTTAGGTCAACTCTCAGAGAATACTTTTTATTGACGGTTATAAAAGCGAATACATCGATAAATATTTCCATGATTTGTCAAGAAAATAGTGTGCTGAGAACAGCAGCACTTGATTCTCTGGCCACAGGTACAAATTCTGTGAAAAGGTCATGTTTATATGAATGGTAATTCCCAAACAGGCAAAAGTTTCACAGCGGTAAATCTTCATTTTGCATTTATGTCAGGATTTGCTCAGTAGCAGTACTATGGTGCAATTTATAAAGTAACTGACTACAGAAATATAGTGCAGCTAGAATTTCAGCAGAGTAATTACCACTTTTCTCAGTCGTTACGGTGACTGTAAAGCTTTGTCCAGCTCATTCACGTCTCTCTATGCTTATTTGTATTTCAGTCCTAAAGCTTTTCATTTCCCTTTTTACAATAGCATAAGTACCTATGGTAACTGCATTGTCTGACTCTAACTAACACATGTTCAAGCTATAGCTCTTGGCTGTCAAACTTGAGACTTGCACTCATTTCATGAAATCACTGTAATCAGTTCTTCACTATCCAGCTGTTTCTGTGCTGCTTGTTTAGCAGAATACATCAACTGGTTATATGCCAGACTTTGTATGAGTATAACTTTTTTTTCATATTGAGGCATAGGTACCAATGCTGTCAATAATCAAGTGGGATACATTGGCTGGTATAAACTTGGCCGTACACTTAACAATTTTATGTGTCAAAACCTGTCACTCTGACTGAATCTCCTAGAAATTGATACCAGAATTGATGCCCAATTGAGTAATGTGCGGCTTAATTGGTTGATTGCTGTGGAAGGACAATATCACTCAATCAGAGACAAGTAGAGATGGCCCGAATGGTTCGCCGGCGAACGGTCCCCGGCGAACTTCGGTGGTTGCGTTCGCGGAGAACCGCAAACTTTTCCGAAAGTTCGATTCGCCCCCATAGTGCATCATTAGGGTCAACTTTGACCCTCTACAT
Organism: Hyperolius riggenbachi; assembly: GCF_040937935.1. Lineage (NCBI taxonomy): Eukaryota > Metazoa > Chordata > Amphibia > Anura > Hyperoliidae > Hyperolius > Hyperolius riggenbachi. Next base: position 136,590,797 of record NC_090650.1, on the reverse strand, counting down.
CACAGTCAGCAGGCACATTGTAGCCAATCAGGCTACACTCCCTCCTGGAGCCACTCCCCCCTTATAAAAGGCAGGCAGCGTCAGGCATTGGACTCACTTGTGTGCCTGCAGTAATTAGAGAAGGGAGAGCTGCTGCAGACTCTCATAGGGAAAGCTTAGTTAGGCTCTTGTAGGCTTGTTAGCTTGCTCCTTGCTGATTCTTATTGCTAAAAAAAAAAAAAGCACCCCTCAACAGCTCTTTTGAGAGCTAATCTTGTTCTTGTGATCTATTTTTTGGTGTGTGTGTGTGTGGCCCACTTGCATTATATACAGCCCTGTCAGTGAGTCGCAGCTGGCCTTTGGTGTAATTCCTACTGTGCCACTGCCAGGCCCAGCACATTTAGTGACTACCTGTGTGTGTGTGACACGCAGCTGCAGATTTGTAATCCCATCCAAATCACTGCACCTGTTCACTGTTCAGTGCACCTACCTACCTACCTACCTACCTACGTGAGTGCACGCATTGTTAATACCACCAGTCATTGCACCTGTTCACGGCCTGTGTGTGTGTGACAGGTGCACATTTGTAATACCCATCACTGCATATACCTACCCGTTGTGTTCAGTGCACCCACCTACCTACATGAGTGCATGCAGTGTGATATACCACTCTGTGCATACCTGTTAACTGCACCTGTGTGACTGCACATTGTATTAGTCAAGTCAGTGCATACCTTTCACTTCATCCCCCCAATATGGACAAAACAAAAGGCAGAGGCAGGCCACCTGGCAGGTCTGTTCGAGGTCGCACTGTCGACCAAAGTACAGTGTTCAGAAGAAGGCACGTGCCATCAACCCCCAATATTGTCAGGACGTAGTTGACTATTTAACACAGAGCACCTCATCTTTCTCAGCTTCCGCACTGAAGCGTGACATATCCTCCTCCTCCTGCTCTGATTCTGGCACCTCACTTAACACTCAGACGGCCGCCACCACCAAAGTGCCATCACCCCAGGGCTCAGCGGTGTGGAAATTTTTTGTGTGTGTCTGCCTCAGATGAGAGCAATGCCATCTGTACTCTCTGCCACCGAAAATTGAGCCGTGGAAAGACCAAGACCCGCGTAGGGACAACTACCTTACGAAGGCACATGATTACAAAGCACAAACTGCAATGGGATGACCACCTGAGGAAAAGCAGCACACAAAAGCAAAGCCACACACCGCAGTGGAAGATACCAGGCCACAATTTTTTCTCAAAAAAGGCGATACCTAAACTGTACCGTGATGTTGAAAGGCAAGTGGTGACATATCTGCACACAGCGTTGAGTCAAGGGTCCATCTGACCACGGATGCCTGGTCTGCAAAGCACGGTCAGGCCTGCCCGAAGACTAAGTCAGTCCCCACACACAGCATCTCTGCCTGCATGCCGTGTGACTGCCTGCCCCAAGACTAAGTCACTCCCCACACAGCATCTCTGTCCGCAGGATGGTTGACTGCCTTCTCTGCTACCACCAACAGGGTCCAGGACTCCAGGTGGATTCCTGAATTTCGGCCGCTTTAATAATTTATCTGGTGCGTGTACATGCCTGCCTAATTTTTCTGGCTGCACTGCAGCTGCAAAAACAAAACAAAAGGTATGTACATGTGCCATATCCCCTTCATGATCATTACATTGCCGCGGTGAAGAGGCTTGCGCATCACAATGAAGCAATGACCACCGGCTATATGAGTGTCTCAGAGGGGGGCACACTCACGATAATAAGGTCGTTGCTTCATTGTGGACAGACCAAATTTCATCAGCTGGACAGTCACTGTTCTGTCATTCAGCTACCTCAGCCCGGTGACCATATGGGCTGGAAAACCGCCATCACCTGCCCTCTTGTCATGGTGTGCACCAGTGCAGCACGGCCGTCACTACACAAACAGCTGTTTGCAGCCACTGCATACCTTTCACTGCATGTTTGACTTGCCCTCCATAACAGATTCTCGTTAAAGGTTTTAAAGTTGATTCATCTCATATACAGCAGGGCCTCGAAAGTCCTCCTGTATTGTTATTTTTGGTCACTACCTCGGGACGTGCATGCCATGCCTGCTGCCTTCCTTGGATGTGTGGTGGTGGTAGCCATTTCTTAGGCTCCCACTCCGGACCAGAATCGAACCAGGATTCCACGGCCATGGTCACCATGGTCACCATGGTACTGAGAAAGTACCATCAAACGTTTCACACAGTTGAATGAATGGCAGACTTGCCCTCCATAACACAACATAACTCCATAACACATTTTTGGCAAATGCTTTCGATCTTGCGCTGGGTCAAGGGTCCATCTGACCACAGATGCCTGGTCTGCAAAGCACAGTCAGCGCAGGTACATTACTTATACAGCAAATGGGTCCTTACTTGGCTGTGTGGTGGTGATAGCCGGTTCTCAGGCTCCCACTCCGGACCAGAATCGAACCCTGATTCCCCGGCCATTACCCGTGGTCACAATGGCAGACTTTCCCTCCATAACAGATTCTCGTTACAGGTACTGAACAGCCAGCAGAAAATGTAATTAAAAAAAATAGATGTAAGCTTTAACAATGGTAGAGAAAGAACCATCGAAAGTTGATAAGGCAGTCAGACATTACCTGATATCACTGAGGAAGAGCAATCTCGCCATGGTGCGCACCAGTCCAGCACGGCCATCACAACACAAACAGCTGTTTGCTGTGCGTTACACAGTGAGTTTGGTGTGTCAGTGTGAAGCAGTACTCTAATTACACTCCCTGATTGATGTATACACATGCAAGATGTTTTAAAGCACTTTAGGCCTGCAATTTAGCATTCAATGGGATTTTTACCCTTAAAACGCTACCTTGCGTCAAATCCAGATTTTTCCCCGGGACTTTTGGCGTCTATCTCACTCATCCATGCAAAAACTCAGATGTTAGACCCCTTGAAACATCTTTTCCATCACTTTTCTGGCCAGCATAAGTTTTTCTAGTTTTCAAAGTTAGCCTCCCCATTGAAGTCTATTGCGGTTCGCGAACCTAAAATCGGAGGTTCGGGCCATCTCTAGTGACAAGTTGAGAGCGCATAGTGACATTTGATTTTAGGATGACCGGCCTGTAGGGTTGGCAGCGGAGTTCATACTCACCTGACCACAGATGCGTGTCTTCTCTCCATCGCCGATGGGCATGTCTCCCTTTTTTCTTCTCTTCATCACCATGACAAACACTAGAGGCTGAACACTAGAGGCCTGGCGTGTAGGTAGTTACATAAGCTATGTGTTACAGGGCCTTGGGCTTCTAGTGTTTATCATGGGGCACAAGGGATGGAAAGAAGAGAGAGAGAGTGGCAACCCAAGTGGTGATGGAAAGAAGATACATGATGGCAACTATAAGCTTCACAGTTGGGGGAGACCTGGCGAGCCAAGCAGGCATTGCATGCTCCACAGAGTTTCCATAGATTTCATGCTGACAATCTGTGTACAGTATGTGGAAGGATTTGATCCCTCTCATGATCTTATCTGGTGGCCATCTATTAGTATATGGTCGCCTTAGTGTACCCGAGATGACATGTGACATGCAGAGATAGATATGTGAGTATATACAGTGGCAAGAACACAAACACCTGTGCTGTGCTCCTTTTCTTTTTTTTCCAGCCTCCAAGAGTTAATATCCAGCTATGCATCTGACAGTTTTTCTCCTGTCAGGACCCAGTTGGCTATAGCATTCCTCACTGATGACAAATTACAGCTATAAAGCACTTTCCTAAGCAGATTACTGGGCTTCTGACTGCAAGGGATAGGAAAAAAAAAGTCTATAGTTCATGTAATTTCCCTCTGGGATGCTTTTGATGCTGCAATTGAGCAGACAATAAAACATTAAATCTACTTTGCTGATGTTTATACATAAAATAAAACTGGAGATTTCAAAAAAGCCCTTTTTTTAGGCGTAGGGGGACAAATGAAATTGATTATCTCATCAATTTATTTTCACCCCAGGTTCACTTTAAGACAGGTTAAACTAAAACAACCTAATCTGGCCAAAAATGAATCACCGTATGAGTATTTTGAGGGAGATATATTGGATACAAAATGAATCAACAAATTACTTTTACATTGTATGGCTAAGGTCAGTTTTCCATGAATTTCTTCAGTCCACTGCTTGTCCTACAACTATGTACAACTAAATCTCCAAATAGTAATCCTTTTTGATTTTGTTTTCACCAAGTCCAGATCCAAGATTTCATTCACTACTTCTTAGCCTTAGTTTCCCACTTTCTGTCTAAAGTTTCTGTTGTCTTAAAATCTCAGTTGTCTCTGGATTGCTGAATCAGACAACTGAATACTTCTTTCTAATTCCTGAATAACTGTTAACTAGGCTGGCAAGTTTTGTTCTTAGTAACGTTTAGACAGGGAAGAAGAGACCTTTTTGAAAAATTCTGAAATTGTGCCAAATCCCAGTGTGAATCTCTATTGCTTCTTGAGAAAAGATCAGGCCCGAGGAATGTTCTTCCAGCTCCACCTCCTAGTTGTATTTTTTTCTTGGCCTCTTTTCTACTGTGTTTCTGATAAGTCTTTTGAGTTTACAGAAACTAGAAGAACAACCAGTTAAGAGAAGTAGTGAGGAAAGAGAACAATCTGACATTTTCTTAAATGACAAACCAGTTAAATCTATCTTTAATTACTTGGGGCTTCAATCCCCTCGAAGTCTTCTGGGTCCCTCGTCACAGTTCTGGCACTCACCAGTGTCCCTATAGCAGCCTGTAAGGCTCCCAGAACCAATGGCGGGTTAGCGCTTCAGTGCATACGTGGGTACGCGTGACCACTCACAAATGCACCCACGTCCCTGAACGCTCACTGCACCTGTGCAGACTACTGCAAGTAGGTGCTCATTCATAAAAACAAGTAACAATGTTACGGAAATAGTAAGGCTTTGTTGTAATGCACCTGCAGTTTTGCTCAATCTAAAATTGCACGTAATGCTGTTCAGTGGTGAAGCGCGCATTCGTTTCTGGCTGTGATTTGTGCGCATAACAATAATCAATTCCCTGGCCTGCCACATGAAATTTCAATGTGCGCATGATTCCCATAGACCGGTAGCAGGTGCCGACAGTCTGTGGTGGACAACACGCACACAAAAATGCACAAAGGATGCAAAAAAAAGTCCGCTGGAAAATACCTGTTTCCTACAGACACAAGTGTGGCCTCTCCCTAACTGTGCCTCTTTCACAGCAGTTGTATGCTACCTTAGATCTGTGTTCTGAGGAGACAGGATCTTCTTTGAGGGGTCACGTAAATTTGGGTGCCCTTGTAAAGCACCACTAATATCAGCTATAACAGTAAATTTGGGCAACAAAAGTGCCTGATAAAATAGTGTGCAATGGGACTGCACACTATAGAAGTGGCGGCTGTAAATATAGTGGCTACAAATATACAAATATTGGCCCAAATGTACTGTCATACCCACTATTAGCAACATTTTACATGGTCATGTATGGCAGGGCCCATTATTGCTAGGTATTGGGGAGGATTAGAGTCTGCATGGGGTGGCTAGGGTTAGTCATAGATATAGGAGAGTTAGTGTTAGGCATAGGAAAAATAATGGTAATAGGCATAAAATAATGGTAAGAGAATATCAGTATCAATAGTAGAATATTACACATGTTCAGTGTTGCTTGCCAATTCTTGCTAGTCATTTTCGCATTGAAAATTGTAATACATTGGGCTCGATTCAGTAAACGGTGCTAACCCAGTTAGCACGCCTAAAGGCTTTGGGCGTGCTAACCAAGGTGCTAAGTAGTTAGTACATACAAACTACTTAGCACCGTAGTTAGCACATGTAAACGTAGCACCGTAGTTAGCACATGCAAACTACTACTTAGCACCGTGCCAACTAGGGTGCTAAGCTCCATGGTTACATACCCCTGGTCTTGCTAATTATGATCTTGTAAAAAATAGAATATTTGGAAATTTTAATTTAATCTGAGCTCTATATTTTATGTGACGATCATTATATTATTGTTAAAGCGGAATATAACCCTGCATTTCAACTTTGCTCTAAAACATTATTTACAGTATATTATATGCAACCAGCATTTTTTTTTTACTAGACCAGCATTGGAAGGGTTACACAGGGCTTTAAAGTTCCTGGAGATTTTGCAGATGCATCCGAAGCTGACATAGATACATTTTGTTTACATAAATGTATCTAAGTGTTGAATGTGACTCACTCTCTCTGACTGAGAAAGGAGCTGGAGGACAGCCAAAGAGTGTGTAACATTTCTCAATAGATACATTAAACTAAATAGAATGTAACAATCTGAACTTCTGCATATCTCTCCACGGAACTTTAAACCTCTGTGTTTAACCCTTCCAATGCTGGTCCAGTAAAAAAAAAATGCTTTTTGCATATAATATGCTGTAAATAATGTTTTAGAGCAAAGTTGAAATGCAGGGTTATATTCCGCTTTAACAATACCTCTCATCTTCCACAGTGATAATTGATGCTGAAGCTACTGTTGGAAAAGTTAGGAGGCGCACTGCTACACTGCGTATTCTGTCATATGTTCCTTTTCTTTGTTGAATAAGCACTGATTTTTTTTAAAAAAACTAGGGTGCTAAGTAGTTTACATGTGCTAACTACGGTGCTAAGTAGTTTACATGTGCTAACTACGGTGCTAAGTAGTTTGCATGTGTTAACTACTTAGCATGTGCAAAGCATGTTAGCACATGCAAAGTGGCTTTTCACTGGCGTGCTAACACTTAGCACCCTTTTCTGAATCAAGCCCATTGTATTTTCGCAAAATGGTCAAAGGAAACACATATGTGAAAATTTGCGAAAAACGTTAAAAAATTATTTTCGCTGCGAAAAGTTGAGAAAAATGCAAACAAAAACAAAAAAATAACAAACTTATTGCAAAATGATTTTCAATGGCATTTTCGCTCAAAAGTCGAATTTAACATAATTTTCGTGAAAATTAATGCAAAAAGAATATCGCCATCTTCGCTCATCTCTGCCGATGCTCTACTATCACCCTTTGTGCCCTAACTCTCACCTGAGCCCTCCACTAACCATGCCTAATCCTAATCGACCCAACCCACAACTACTACTAACCTGAGCCACCCACCCCTACTCCTAACACTAACCACCCCCTATCTGAATGAACTGCAAAAAAGCCAAAGGTACACCTTGAGAATAATGGATTGTTGTGCATTAACTTTGTTATCAAATGACATACTGTATATGTGAACTCAGTTTAATCATAAGTTGTAAATTACATTCTGATATGTCTTATAACTTGGACCCGTGTCACATAAAAAAAGGCAGGGACAAACTTTATTAAGGCCCAGTTCACACTGGGCAAAAAAATGGTCAGTTTATTGGACTGTAACAGAATGGATCCTACTGGAGGTTAACGGATCCTATGTTAAATAATAGGATCTGTTCACATTGCTCCTTTTTGTTCGGTCAGTTCCACTGAACAGACTTCAAATTTGGGTCTGCAACAATTTTTCCGGGCCGACAGATGCGTCACACTGACTGCGTGCTAACGGAATGGAGGGTCACTGATGGAAAACTGATGCCTTTTAAATAATGATCCATGCCACGGATTCATTTTTACATGGATCAGTTTTCCATCTGTGCCAGTGTGAACCAGGCCTTATGGAGGAAAACATGACCGCACTTTGCAATTCCAGCAATCTCTGCACTGATCTCTGAAATCTGTGTGGAAATCTCTTAAATCACTGATCTCAGCCGAAATCTCTGAAAAATTTTGAAAGTAAAGAAGAGTTAACTTAAAGCCAAACATACCAGAGTTATACGATAACAACATGTGTAATGCCTTCACATGCTTCTTTTACTTCACAGGATTTACACAATTAAAGTTACATGGACCTGCTGAGAGATCAATGCAATGTCTCTTTACCTCAGATGACACTAGTCTTCTATTTGAAAATGTAATGATAAACAGACATGTACCTGATCCACTTTCGCCATTATGACACTGTCTGTGCAGCAGTTCCCAGCAAATTATGAGCCATTTATCAGACAGGAGACATTTTACACAGACATTTGAAACAAAAGAGGTTATATTTTGCTAGCTGGAAATGTTTTCGGCCTTTAAGCTCAGGTCAGTGCGTCAGAGCCGGAGAGTGGAGACATGAATACAAAATAGGCAATTTATTTTCAGTATGACAACTTTTTTCCCTTTATGTGACTGGAATATAATTTTGGTGTCAGCAAGTTGAAAGTTCTTGTAGCCTATCCAAACTAGCACTTACTAATCATGTAAAGTATGTTGGTTTTTCTTAAAGACCCTTATTCAGCCTCTCAAACAATGATGTTTCTACAGTATATAATAAGAAAAAGTGTATTGTATTATGCAGCATTTTCCTATTTAATATTTATTTTCATTTTTTTTTAAACTTTACAAATTTGACTAAGCAATACTGCTAACAGTGCTGCCCATAGTTAGTCATAACCCTTGCAAATTTAGACTTAAAGTTATTTTTATTCAACCAGCAAATCATTTTTTGACGGGAAATGACATAGGTGTCTCCCAGAAGATAATAAGACAATGTACAAGAGGCATTATTGTGGTAAAAACATTTCTCAGCTTTTATTCACATTTGAGCAAAAAGTGTCCAGTCCAAAACTATTCATACCCTTCTCAATAATCAATAGAAAAGCCTTTATTGGCTATTCCAGTAATCAAATGCTTTCTATAATTGCAGACCAGCTTTTTGCATGTATGCAGAGCTATTTTTGCCCATTCATCTTTAGCAATGAGCTCCAAATCTTTTAGGCTGGAAGGTCTTCTTGCCATCACCCTGATCTTTAGCTCCCTCCACAGATTCTCAAATGGATTCAAGTCAGCACTCTGGCTGGGCCATTCCAAAACGTTTAAGTTGTTGTCTGCTAACCATTTCTTTACCGCTTTTGCTGTGTGTTTTGGGTCATTGTTATGCTGAAATGTCCACTGGTGCCCAAGGCAAAGTTTCTCTGCAGACTGTCTGATGTTGTTGTTGAGAATCCTCATGTATTGCTCTTTTTTATGGTGCTATTTACTGTGATGAGGTTCCCTGGTTAATTGGCTGAAAAACACTGGCAAAGCATCCCACCACCATGTTTGACAGTGGGGATGGTGTTCTTTGGGTTTAAGGATTCTCCTTTTTTTACGCCAAATGAAGGAAACATCATTGTTACCAAACAATTTTTTCATGTGACCATAACATAGAAGACCAGAAGTCTTCTTTGTCCAGATGAGCCAAGGCCAAGTGGGCTTTTGTGTGCCTTATCTGGAGAAGTTGCGTGCTCCTAGGTCTTCATCTGTGGAACCCAGCAGTGTGCAGTGTCCGTTGCATTGTCTGCCTTTAGACATTGTCACCAGCAGAGCCCAGATTCACCAGGATGGCCTTGGTGGTGATCTTTTTCACCGCTCTCACTTTCCTTTTGGCCAACACAGGTGTCACTTTTGGCTTCTGACCACGTCCTCTGAGATTTTCCACGGTGCGGAACATCTTGTATTTTTTTATAATACTTTGCACTGTAGCCACTGGAACGTGAAGACATTTAGAAATTACCTTGTAGCCCTTTCCTGACTTGTGAGCAGCCACAAAATGCACAGCCGCAGGTAAGTCACTGAGCTTTGTTGTCTTAGTCATGACTGTCCACAAACCAACTGCAGAGAGCTGCTGTTTTTCACCTGTTGAGTTGATTAAAACAGCTGTTCCCAATTAATCTGGGTAATTAGGATGCTTTAGAACAACTTGGACTGTTTGGAATGGTATAGAACTTTGGATTTTTCCCACAGACTGTGACAGTTTGTGAAGGAAGGGTATGAACAATTTTGGACTGGACACTTTTTGCTCAAATGTAAATAAAAGCTGAGCTTTTTTTTCCCCACAATAATGCCTCCGGTACATCGTCTTATTATCTTTTGGGAGACACCTATGTAATTTCCTGTCAAAAAATTACTTGCTGGTTGAATGAAAGTAACTTTAAGTCAAAATTTGCCAGGGGTATGAATAATTATGGGCAGCACTGTATACACACATTGAGCTTTCATACGTAAAACATTATCAGATTGCTTTAGTTACAGATTGCCCAGCAAGCTAATGGTGAGCCAGAACTCTTAGGAGTGTGTAAGTGGCTAAAAAGAACCAAGAAGCCCTCTAACTAAAATACTATGCAAAACAGATATTTGCCTTCTTAAAACAGAAGGTATTTGCGATTACTCAGGTTGGAGTGTTTTTAGAAGACAAATATCTGTTTTGCATAGTATTTTAGTAAGAGGCCTTCTTGGTCCTTTTTAGCCACTTACACACTCCTAAAGGTGGCCACTAACGGTCCAATTTCTAGCGAAAAATCGTTCGAGCGATCAGAAATTCTGATCGGACGAAAAATCGTTCACTACACCATCAACTAACCAATCATTGCTTCCTATCTATCACGACCAACAAGAAAATCCAAATTTTGGTTTGACGAAAATTAAATCGGACGATTGCTTTAAAATCGTTCATTATTGATTGTGCCCATCAACTGAGATTATTTACAACCAATCCAATCAGAATTTCTGATCGATCGAACTATTTTTCGCTAGAAATTGGATCGTTAGTGGCCAGCTTAAGAGTTGTATTTCGCCTATGCATGCATGAAGTCCAGCATATGCTGTTTACACAGGCATGGCTTGTGTTCATGTGCATCGGACACCAATCTGAGCCCAGCCCCTTAAATGTAGCCCTCTTTGGCAGAACTCAGTACTGGTGGTTCTCTCTGTATTGCAATGGCTTTTGTTGGACCACCAGGTAATATTTTCTAATTCCCACACTACTTGGCATGCTCCTAAGGCCGAGCTAGCCTCATTCTGTTATCACACCAGTGCATCATATTGATTAAATGGTTGTGGCAACATTCTTTTGATTCATGTTTTCATTAGCTGCAAGAAGTCTAAATGCTAAAATTTAATATTACTAAGAAACTGAAAATTCATCTCTTTCTTTGAACTAGACAGCCCTATTCTATCTGTTGATGTTTTTTACTTGATTCTTGGCAGGCTGCAACAAAATGTGGTTTATGTGACACATCCATGCTAAATCACTCATTTTATAGACATGTAAATTGACTAGTTGAAAACAGATTGAGTGGGAAAAAGGAATCTCATTATTCTCCTGTCACTGAATTCCATATTTACTTTATGCACCGATAAACAATTCAGTTCACTCTGATCTTCTTTGCTTCACCACCAGTAATGGCTTTCTGCAGTGCTACTTCAGAAAATATCTATATGTTTCCAGCAAGATATACAAGACATTTTCTTTTGTAAATTACAGAAGAAAGTTCAACTGTGAGCAGAAAAGATTGATGCAATAGGCTGAAATGGTATTAGAAAGAGCTTGCGAAATATTGTAGCTGATAATACAATTCTGATCAATGTTATCTTTCCGTCAACAGACATTATTCAAGCAGATTATTCAAGCAGATGTGAATTCAAGAAAAGGAAGCAGTCCTGCACATTGCACAATCACAGCAGTGGCTAGTTGAAAGTTTCACCTTTTGAAATGGCACAGAACATCCATATTGTTTTAAATGTATCTATTCTTACCAATGGGTTGTGTTTGGGTGAGCCGAAAAGGGGAAGAAGAAAGTTTGTTGGGTAACGGTTTTTGTTCAGTGTTTACATTCGATTGGTACTGTAGTGCTCTCTTTAAGTCTTGGTTTATACTTTTTCCGCTCCTAGGCCAGCCTTCTTGCATCTCCCATCCCATGTGCAGCCCCTTTTTCCTTATGTAACATTAATCTACAGCAGCCTCCTTCAGATATATATCTCTTGCACCAACTCTCTATTTTCAGGCTTTACTTCTTCTTTGCAAGCTCTCTATTCCATTTGCCACCTTCTCTTCCATATGAACCAATCCATCTTCAGTGTCCTGTGTGCAGCTGCTCCCTTGGTCAGTTACTGCTGGCCAGTTACTATCCAAAGCCCCAGTCTTTGTGGCCTTTCCTGAAATCTGGCCTTTGCTCTCTGTACCATACGTGTTGCAGGGAAAACATTCCTAGCATTCACAGTCACCGTGCCAAAAGCTAAGACCCAGTTCACACTGGCGTTGTTTTGTGGACCGCAGCCGGACCGCAAGGTCCGCAGACGGAACGGACGATTAAGGTCCATTGTTAATCAATGGACCCATGCGCACTCGTCCGTTCCTCCGAATCCAGATCCGGATGTGGTCTGCGGTCCGGAATTTTCCAACCTGCTGCAATTTTCCGGACCGGTCCTCCGTCCACCACCGCCGGACCGGATCCGGACAAGAAATCCAGCTTAATAGGAACTGAGGGTAAACGGAAGTGCACAACACACTTCCGGATGAAAGCTGGACGCCCTGCCCCACTTCCTGTGGGGTTCTCTATGGTACAGGCGGCCATGTGGATGTACCCAGCGCCGGACAGCCCCCAGCCTCTCCACAGCCACCCCAGAACACAGCAGAGGACGGAAGGACCCGACCATCCAGACGCAGGGCCCTGCTGGACGAGGAGAATGATGTCTGCACAGCAGGCTCTCCCCAAGAAGGACTCCAGCGCTTTTCCAGACCTTCCAGGCCCTGTTTGAAAATGGAAACGGATCCAGGACGCATGAAGAACGGAAGAAGATCCAGATGAAAACTGAACGGATCCTGATGGCCTCCTGATGGCAAACGGATGTTCTCAGAATGGACCAGACTGGAACGGACCCGTTTCATCAAAACACAAGTGTGAACCGGCCTAAGTGCTAGTGCAGGACCAAGGTTGGGAAACATTCAAATCATTGGCTTCTGAAAACTGTGTACAAATGGTACACATTTGCATGCAATTATACAATACATCTGGCAGATGCTCATGACCAATTGACAGGTGTTAGTCAAAAGCTTAGCAAATGTAAGCAATGGGCAGAACCATTTCCTTATGGCAGGTGCCTCCTGACTGTGCTGCACTGCACATCATTGCATTTGAATTGTATGATATATATTATTGAGATACTATGATATTATGTTTATTATGTTGGTTTGGCAGTAGAACCACTACATGCAGCATTTGAAAAAAATGATTACACATAGTAGTTGACAATTCCTTATAACAACCACAGATCATGGTAAATACTGTAGCTAACATTAGGTCTCTTTCACTCAGGATAAAGTTAGAGAAACTGAGAGCCCAATATAGTGTAGTATGTTCAGCATAAATATAGTAAAGATAATTAGTAAGAAGAGTATACTCACAAACGTGGGTTAGCACAAAGGCAACCACTGTATAGGCAGGTGAGGAGATTAGACCTGTCCTCCCTCAGGATTAAGAAGTCGCTCTCTGTGGATCAGAAAAGGGGTAGACCACCGGCCACTGAACATCTCTTGACTGCAAGTTGATGCAGTTGCGTGGCAGCGTAACCCTACGTGTGTCAGCACTTGATACCTGCTGCTGTTATCCAGCAGCAAAAAAAAAAAAACCTGCTGCAGCTGCACTGCCGTTGCTGAGTGCTACATGAACAGCCAGAGCACGGAAGCAGCTGACATGCAATGAATTCCCTGCCTTCATACTATAGTACAATGTAAATGGTATATGAACTTCTTGGGCACCTATATTATGACACTATAAACCCATTGATTGTACATGAAAAACTGCAGAGTAGTTGTAGAAGGAGAAGAGGAGCTTGTCTGTCAGAAGGGCCAGAGCAAAAGGGGGGGGGGGGGGGAGAGAGGAGTGCAGCGGCAGGATCAGGTGCAATCAGGATGTACTGTAATGAAGTGTTAGTGTAGTGTAAGTGTCATTGCAGCACAGTATTAGTGTAGTGCAGTTTTAGTGCATTACATTGTAGTGTAATATGTAGTGTGTAGTGTAGCTTAGCTGCTGGAGCAGCAGGGGTTAGCGTAGTGCAGTGTAACTGGTGTTAGTGTAGTGTAGCTGGGCAGTATAGCTTAGCTTAGAGACATCTTAGGGGAAAAAGGTCCATAAGATGCCCCTGCACTATTAGCACACCAGGTTTAGCATTTTTTCCCTGATTTATGCCCTCTAAACCTAGGTGGATTTTATAGTCTCCAGAGTATTATATTCCAAAAAATACAGTAATTTATAATATCTTACCGGTATACATTTTGGGAAGGTTCAGGTGCTGTGAGTGTAGAGTTTCACTTTAAGAGAACAGTGCATACATCTTGAGAGAGAATAATGCTGTTAAAGAGGAACTCCAGTGAAAATAACGTAATGACCAAAAGTGCTTAATGTTTACAATAATTATGTATAAATTATTTAGTCAGTGTTTGCCCATTGCAAAATCTTTCCTTTCCCTGATATGCATTATGACATTTATCATATGGTGATATTTTTACTGCTGGCAGGAGATGTTATTTCCCAGAATGCAACAAGGCTGTCACAGTGTGATGTCAGCACCATGGTCCTGACATCACACTGTGGGAGGGGTTTCAACACAATATCAGCCATAGAGAGTCCCCTGATGATCAGTTTGAGAAAAGGTAAATATTTCTCATAGGAAAGAGGGTATCATCTACTGATTGGGATAAAGTTCAACCCTTGGTCACGGTTTCTCTTTAAAGAGAACCCGAGGTGGGATTTACTTATGCTAGTGGGGCACAGAGGCTGGTTGTGCACACTAACACCAGCCTCTGTTGCCCCTGTTTCCTCAGTTGTCCCATGGTGTGCCTCCAAGACCCCCCTGCGCGCCGCTATACCCTCCGCAGTGCTGGCGACACGCAGCGTGTCGCCAGCACTGCCGAGGGTATAGCGGCGCGCAGGGGGTCTTGGAGGCAAACCATGGGGCAACAGAGGCTGGTGGTAGTGTGCACAACCAGCCTCTGTGCCCCACTAGCATAAGTAAATCCCACCTCGGGTTCTCTTTAAGTTGTGGGTGCTGTTAAACCAGCATCTCTGAAGAGAGGAAATCAAGGAAATGAATGACCTTGCTGATAAGTAGGGATGGTTAATGAGATGAAAATAATTCTGAGTTGATGTAGCTTGACTAATTAATTAAAGGCAAGATTTGCATAATCCTGCATCAACTCATTGACTATCCCTGCTAATAAGTACTCTATTCAAGTCACTATTAGATGTAATCGATGAGGTGATAATTCATCTAACACATTTTGTTGCAACTTTTTGGAAGCAACTCACAATATAAAGTTTCTTATTTTGATTTATGTGCGACATTGCTTGTCTAGAATTAATGGTGGTTGCTGCTGTCAGAATACATTTATTCCTTCTTAATGTGAAGCTATACAAATAGAAATACTATTTTTTATGTACGCATAATGAGAGGGGAGAAAAATAAAGGAATGTCTCTTTTGTTTATACTGCAGATTTTTCTATTTGTTTATGAACATTAAGCGCAAAGCAATATTTCATTATATGTAAACTCATCTCTAATTACCATGTTTGCTATTTTTAATTTCTTCTCTATTTTTACTTATGAGGTTCACAGCAAAAGATCAAATATCCATAATCTTCTTCTGTGATCAACAGACCACCAGGTATGCAATCATTTGTGCTCGGGAGATTGCATAACTGGCAAAAGTTGGAGTTTCAGCACTTAGGGAAACTGGAGCCTAGTTGCAATATAGTCAGACTCTAAATTATGATTACCAGAATTGCTCTATCCTATTATATTTTACTACAGCAGCTAAAGTAAATGGTGTATTGGGATCACTTCTTAGTTCTTTAATAATACTAGTAATACTAATAGGTAATGTTCTGTGAATTGGCCATAAATATTCATTTAGCATAGCTCTGTAAAATACATTTGATGTGTACATTTCACACTTTTTGTATTACATTTTAAAAAGCTGTATTTATCAAAAAAAAAGAAAAGAAAAAAAAATGATAGTGATTGTGAACCTCAAAAAAGTCTGCACCATCCGGTGTTGGTTGTGACAAATACTCAAACTCAACGGCATACCTAAGGAGCTAAAGGGACCCAGTGCAAGTTTTTATTGTCCGTGGCTCAAAAGAAGATTTTTTTTTGCACAAGAAAGACAACGTGTTTCATGGGCAACAATCCCACTTTCTCAATTTTCAATAACCTGCCTGAATAGCAATAATTTGGAGCTCAGAGCACCTCTATCAAAACGTGTTGTCTTTCTTATGCTATAAATTCTTCTTTTGAGCACACAGGCTTAGATTTCCATCACTGGATAAGCAGTTCTTACCTTATTCTTTTATGTTTTATTCTTAAAGATTTTACACATTTTGGGTGCCTCTTAATCCCCCCATATAAGCACAAATAGAGATACTTATTACCAGAATATTATTAATGAAGAGATAATACAGTGGTGGGCTTCTCAGGTCCAGGGGCTCTGGTGTGGTCACAGCCACTGCTCAAGCACCCCATTCCTGCTTCAACACTCTGATATCCTGTGATTTAACCGTGCAAACCTCAAAACCCTGAAGTTTCAAATTGGCCCAGCTTTTCCTACTCCTACATGAACAGCAAGGTCTTGAAGTGGTGATATCAAACCAGCAGATGTGAATAAATGTCCCATTTGACATCTTATGCAGCCTGGTGTGTATTATGAGAATATGGGCACTTCTCATTGTTGGCTTCAGGTCCACTATAAAAGAACACCTCTTAATTTTCCTAAGTTAGATTTCATTATAGATTTGCACAATTTGCTTGAGTGCATATCATTAGCTGAATCAGTTTGCTGGTGTATAATTAATTACATTGAAAGATGGTGTGATTTGCTTCCATGAGATTGCATTGCTAATGTTACATGTAGACTTGCTGAGTGATGTCAAACATCAGATTATTTATAGACTACTAAACCAAAGTTCTTGCATTTTAGCAAATGAAAGTCTAAAATAGAATTCACTTGAAAAGTCAATTTGGTGGTGCAAAGGACATCAACATGACATTTCGTAGAATAGTGAAAGGCTGATAACCTCTAGATTACTTATCTTGGCTTTGTGTTAAACAAATACAGCAATAAGGAACACAATACGACATCAATAATTAAAACACATGTTGCTTGTTTTTGTGTCATTAGGTTACACTTTCCTCTAGAATGTGTCTTATTATTTAAGGTTTGCGACTCCGTAGATATTGAAAATACAAAGTAATTATGAAATTGACTACTAATATAGTCAATTGGAGAGCATAGCAGTAACAGTATAAACGCCGGACTGTCTCAGGTGCCTTATAAGCAATTAACACAAAGGATTAATTTGTTTTACTTCTTCATCCACATTATAAATTTATGGTCTTTGGTAGCAACCTTTCAGGTGAGGAGTGAAAGACAAAAGAAGTTCTGTGCCAGGAATGGGGGAAGTAAAATATCAATGTCCAGAAGATGTATGTATTTCTGCTAGAACAATGAGCTATACAAATTAAGCTGCAAACAATGCACGAATATTCTCATGACATAATCATGGCAAAAAAACACCATAAAATATATAAGAATTATCCCTTCCTTCATTGTATTTACTAAAATATATAGCCAAATTCTAGATCAATTTAGTTTCTTCTTGTTTACGTAGTTTTTAGGTTATTAACTGATACATTAAATGTAATCAATGCAATACATTTTTTGAACCCATCCTAACTTTGCAGCATTTCTCAAGTCTAAAACATTTACTCCTCTATTCCTGATTTGCACTGTTACTGCATATATTTCCCATGGTTATTTTTTTTATAATGTAATATTGGACAATGGGGACATGAGTTAATACAAAATACAGGTTTTATTAAAAATATACTTTATTTATTTGAAGGGTCCATGTAGTGAACACAAAAGTACACTGAGGGCCCCAGGTAAAGGGACAAAGGTACTTATGAATTCTGTGCTTCTTTTCCGCATACATGTAAAAAAGGCACCTGGAAAAAAGAGCGCAGGGAATTGCTGATAGTAAAATATCGCTACACTTAGTGATATTCTACAACTGTATTTTGATAGTAAAATATTAGTAACATTTACTGATATTTTGCTAGGGCTAAACCTAACCCTACTCTCACACAGAATCCTTCACTGGTGTTGCCTAATCCTAAGACCCCTCCCCCCCTCCCGGTGGTGCCTAACCCTAAACTCCTCCTGGTGGTGCCTAAACCTAGCTACCACTGGTGGCACCTAACCTTCAATCACCCTCCTAAAACTGATGGTCAATTAGCGGGAAGAGGGGGCAGATTCCAAAACCTAAGTTTTGCAGAAAAAAACATTGGCTTGTGGATAACATTTAGTTTAGTCATAAAAGCGAGTACAATGCTATTTCCGTCAATTTGCTGATATTCTTGACCCACTGTCGATTGACCTACATCAATTAACCGATCAATCTATTTGACTGAATTTTGGCCGAATGATCAATCAGAAATCATCGATTTCTAGCAGATTCGATCAGAGAGATCAGCTGAGCAGCTGTGACACTGAACATTAGAAAAAAACAGGTGATTCTTCTTAGTGACTGAAATAAATGAAAATCATCAAATTTTTTGTGCAAAAAAAGAAATCCTTTTAACAAGCTACTGTTGTTCCTCAAGCTATGGTGCAAACAACAGAAAATAAAATATATATATGTAAGACAATGTAGCTGAATGAATGAGAAGATCTGAACCTCTGCCCTGATGAGTTATCAGTAAGTAACAAACATTGGGATAAAATAATTATTCCAGTAATAATGGGATGAAAGATTAGTCATGAATTCTGCATTAAAAGGCCACACGACGCTCCATCTGATCTCCCAGCTTTTCCTTCATGTTTAAGTGATATGTAGTGTAATCTAATAGCACAGGTGCAACGCAGGCTGAAAATGAAAGGCAGAACAACAGACACCTCAGTCTCTGGGCTGCAGGTAGACATGGGGTACAAAAAGAGAAAGTTATAGAATGAGTTACCTGCGAAGCACAGAGGCACCGTAGCTGCTGGAGAGTGAGAGACAGAGAGATATTCTCACCACAAGAATTAAGGAAAGTACTTTACAGGCCGCCGCTATGGGGAGAAAGAAGAAAAGCCGTTTACAGATGATAATGGAGGATGGTAAGTAGATCAAATAATATGTAATAATATTTTTTGTTATTTTTTTCCAACATTTACTTTTATTTTAGGTGTATGAATGTTCAGTTTTGCTTCATGAGTAAAGGTGGCCTGTTCAATTAACAAAGATTTAACGATTGTGTATTTTGTTACTCCATGATATTTTATTGTACTCATCAGAGCATTCCTACTCTATTATAAGCTATGTAAATCACATTATTTATTGTAGACTGGCCAAACAAAAATTGAATGTATTTGTATATAATATTTCTATAGCAAAGCGCAGAGAGATTCAGACTAAAAATGATTATATTAACTCTGTAATAATAAACATACATTTTCATTGAATGAGGAGCTTTACAGATCTCTTGAGGAAGATTTCTTACCAAGTATGTTTGTGCAAACTGACAAATATATTAGAGCAAGTAGTATAATTACCTATTCTGTATATGTGCTCATGTTAAAATTTACTGTAAACTTTACTCTGGAAACTGCAATTTTGAATCATCTCCAGCAATGTCTGCAGCAAAATATCAAAAGTAATTCCTATGTTGTCTCATTCTTCCCCATACTACTAATATTATTAATGACGTGTAAAGCTCCAGCATATTCTGTGGCACTGTACAAAGTAAGAAACAAACATGTGGTACATAACACAGACAGAGGTATACACCAATATACAACATTGGTACAAAATACTATGATTGGGCTTTAGGTCCAGTGGTCTCAAATTGGAAATGTTGGAATTTCCTTTATAAAACTCAAGAAAACACAGATTTACCGTACTAAGGAATTATTTTAGGTTGTTTTGCTCCTAGTATTTGGTTCAACAACAAGTGAATGCACTTTGGGTGTTGTTTGGCGTCAGTAATGCATATGACAGAACCCCATGAGAAACTTGTCAGGCTGTCTAATCTTTCGTGAGGTCTATGCTGTTCTGAAACGGTAGCAAATAAAAAAGCACACTTTACTAATTTATTGAATTGATATTGAAGAGAGATTTTTTTTTTTACAATATACAACTGAATACTTTATATAAATATATTTGAAATGTACAATTGTTGGCTGCATGAGTTACATCTGTTCTACTGGGGCCTAACAAAAGCTACAAGGTCTATTATAATCATTGTTATGCCATTGAAATAGTTTATCATTTTTTTAGACATCTTCAATTTATTTATTTTATTTTGCTTGTTTATAATAGAACAAATGATGATGTTCCTGGAATTGATGCACATATGTCTCGGGTTTTATGCCCTTTAGAACACAGTAGCACAAGTAGTACCAGGGTAAGGACTGTGATATTAACATGAGTCAACCCACTACTTGGATAGATAGATATATATCTAGCTAAGCAGTTACAAATTTACCATGGTTGTTAAATGAAAAACAAAGAAACTGTAAACATAGATGGGTGCTGGATATTTAGTTTTGAAATCTAATGCTTATAAAAAATATCTTCACATTTAAATTTGCAAAATATAATTTTGGCTTCTCAAAACAGAGGGTATATACAATACGTGAGCAAGTGTAGTTTCCCGTGATGCATAACTTTGAAATATGAAATTAATTTCTTTATGCCTCTGAAGCCAGGCTCACATCCAGAACCACTCATGTATAGCAAATCTATAGCTTATACATTTACAAAGCCACATCAATCAAATATGCATGAAGCTGTTTCTGACTTTCTGGTCCTCGTCAGTGCATGGTATAAATTGATGTGTGCATGTTTTGCAGGCATTCTCACCTATGCACAGGTGGGGTAATTAATGTTTCAGCCACATAGAATTCACCTAGCTTAGACACTAATTACCCCACCTGTGCATAGGTGAGGTTGCCTGCAAAACGTACTCCATTGGGGAGTCACAAGGACAGGTTTGAGAAACGCTGCTGTATAGAATAGGGCTTGGACCAGTACTACAAACTACCCATACAGTTCATAGTGATGTAGAACCACTAGCAGAATATTGGGAGCTAAAAGAGACAGTTTGCAGTCAGTCAATGATTTCCAAAAGTGCCAGTAAACCTATATTTCTGTACTTTCTAACCTTAGCAACGGTAGTCTCTATACTTTGTTAAAAAAACAACTGTTGTGAGGAACTCTCACCTTGCTGCAGTAGTAATTAGCTGCACATAGCAGGAGCCTTTGTTATTTTATATTGTTATTCACCTGAATCAATCCATTGACTGTCAGTAAACACTGACACTCCTAACTGCTTGTTTCCACCAGTTCCTGTTAGAGGTATTGTGCAATTCTTATGTCTTATACACACAACAAAGTAAATATTAACAAATGTGTGCCATTAATCCTTTGACTATATAGACGCCAAATTAAAACACCAAGTTTTTTTGACAAGAAAAATGGAGTCCACCTGTAAAACCAAAGTGGCAACACAATGTTAATTCTTAAAAGTGTCTCCTTTCAAAAAATGTCCACACCATAAGCTTTCGTTTTAAGTGGATTTAAAGCACATCTGTACAGGAATTTCCATGTTATTGCGAGGCATGGACTAGTGTGTTTTTCAAACAGTTTTTATCATTATTGATTGTCATAATACACTGCTATGACATTGAAAGCTGTGAAATGTATAAATAGTACATGACAAAACAGAATCTTTATAAGGGAGGTTATTTAATGAAGGAGGTTCTTTAACCACTTAACGACCGCCCCCAGCCGATGGGCGGCGGCAAAGTCCGGGCCCAAACGACCGCAATACGCCCATCGGCGGGGGCGGCTGCGGGAGTGGCTATGCGGCGATCGCGTCATTCGTGACGCGATCAGCCGCCGGGGACTGGCTCCGCCCCCCGTTCGCCGTAACCCGCCGGCCGTTCGGAAGCGCCGGCGGGTTACTGGCATCCGGATCGCCGCTGCAACAGTGTATAATAGGCTTTGTAATGTATACAAAGCCTATTATACTGGCTGCCTCCTGCCCTGGTGGTCCCAGTGTCCGAGGGACCACCAGGGCAGGCTGCAGCCACCCTAGTCTGCACCCAAGCACACTGATTTCCCCCCCCCTGCCCCCTGATCGCCCACAGCACCCCTCAGACCCCCCCCCTGCCCACCCCCCAGACCACTGTTTGCACCCAGTCACCCTCCTAATCACCCATCAATCACTCCCTGTCACTATCTGTCAACGCTATTTTTTTTTTAAGTCCCTAATCTGCCCCCTACTCCCTCCTGATCACCCCCCCACCCCTCAGATTCTCCCCAGACCCCCCCCCCCCCGTGTACTGTATGCATCTATCCCCCCTGATCACCTGTCAATCACCTGTCAATCACCTGTCAATCACCCGTCAATCACCCCCTGTCATTGCCACCCATCAATCAGCCCCTGATCTGCCCCTTGCGGGCAATCTGATCACCCCCCCACACCAATAGATCGCCCGCAGATCCGACATCAGATCACCTCCCAAATCCATTGTTTACATCTATTCTCTCCTCTAAACACCCACTAATTACCCATCAATCACCCCCTATCACCACCTGTCACTGTTACCCATCAGATTAGACCCTAATCTGCCCCTTGCGGGCACCCAATCACCTGCCCACACGCTCAGATTGCCCTCAGACCCCCCCCTTATCAATTCGCCCGTGCAATATTTACATCTGTTATTCCGGGTAATAACCCACTGATCACCTGTCAATCACCCATCAATCACCCCCTGTCACTGCCACCCATCAATCACCCCCTGTCACTGCCACCCATCAATCAGCCCCTAACCTGCCCCTTGCGGGCAATCTGATCACCCCCCCACACCAATAGATCGCCCGCAGATCCGACATCAGATCACCTCCCAAATCCATTGTTTACATCTATTCTCTCCTCTAAACACCCACTAATTACCCATCAATCACCCCCTATCACCACCTGTCACTGTTACCCATCAGATTAGACCCTAATCTGCCCCTTGCGGGCACCCAATCACCTGCCCACACGCTCAGATTGCCCTCAGACCCCCCCCTTATCAATTCGCCCGTGCAATATTTACATCTGTTATTCCGGGTAATAACCCACTGATCACCTGTCAATCACCCATCAATCACCCCCTGTCACTGCCACCCATCAATCACCCCCTGTCACTGCCACCCATCAATCAGCCCCTAACCTGCCCCTTGCGGGCAATCTGATCACCCACCCACACCAATAGATCGCCCGCAGATCCGACATCAGATCACCTTCCAAATCCATTGTTTACATCTATTCTCTCCTCTAAACACCCACTAATTACCCATCAATCACCCCCTATCACCACCTGTCACTGTTACCCATCAGATTAGACCCTAATCTGCCCCTTGCGGGCACCCAATCACCCGCCCACACGCTCAGATTGCCCTCAGACCCCCCCCCTTATCAATTTGCCCGTGCAATATTTACATCTGTTATTCCGGGTAATAACCCACTGATCACCTGTCAATCACCCATCAATCACCCCCTGTCACTGCCACCCATCAATCACCCCCTGTCACTGCCACCCATCAATCAGCCCCTAACCTGCCCCTTGCGGGCAATCTGATCACCCACCCACACCAATAGATCGCCCGCAGATCCGACATCAGATCACCTCCCAAATCCATTGTTTACATCTATTCTCTCCTCTAAACACCCACTAATTACCCATCAATCACCCCCTATCACCACCTGTCACTGTTACCCATCAGATTAGACCCTAATCTGCCCCTTGCGGGCACCCAATCACCCGCCCACACCTCAGAACGCCCTCAGACCCCAGCCCTGATCACCTCGCCAGTGCATTGCTTGCATCTATTTCCCCCCTCTAATCACACCTTGAGACACCCATCAATCACCTCCTGTCACCCCCTAGCACACCTACCCATCAGATCAGGCCCTAATTTGCCCCGTGTGGGCTCCTGATCACTCGGCCAAACCCTCAGATCCCCCTCAGACCCCCTTCCGATCACCTCCCCAGTGCATTGATTGCATCTATTTTCCCCTCTAACCGCCCCCTGAGACACCCATCAATCACCTCCTGTCACCCCCCTAGCACTCCTATCCATCAGATCAGGCCCAATACATCCTGTCATCTAAGAGGCCACCCTGCTTATGACCGATTCCACAAAATTTGCCCCCTCATAGACCACCTGTCATCAAAATTTGCAGATGCTTATACCCCTGAACAGTCATTTTGAGAAATTTGGTTTCCAGACTACTCACAGTTTTGGGCCCGTAAAATGCCAGGGCAGTATAGGAACCCCACAAGTGACCCCATTTTAGAAAGAAGACACCCCAAGGTATTCTGTTAGGTGTATGATGAGTTCATAGAATATTTTATTTTTTGTCAAAAGTTAGCGGAAATTGGATTGTTATTGTTTTTTTCACAAAGTGTCATTTTTCACTAACTTGTGAGAAAAAATAAAATCTTCTATGAACTCACCATACCCCTAACGGAATACCTTGGGGTGTCTTCTTTCTAAAATGGGGTCACTTGTGGGGTTCCTATACTGCCCTGGCATTTTAGGGGCCCTAAACCGTGAGGAGTAGTCTAGAAAACAAATGCCTCAAAATGACCTGTGAATAGGACGTTGGGCCCCTTAGCGCACCTAGGCTGCAAAAAAGTGTCACACATGTGGTATCGCCATACTCAGGAGAAGTAGTATAATGTGTTTTGTGGTGTATTTTTACACATACCCATGCTGGGTGGGAGAAATCTCTCTGTAAATGGACAATTGTGTGTAAAACAAATAAAAAAATGTGTCATTTACAGAGATATTTCTCCCACCCAGCATGGTTATATGTAAAAATACACCACAAAACACATTATACTACTTCTTCTGAGTACGGCGATACCACATGTGTGACACTTTTTTGCAGCCTAACTGTGCTAAGGGGCCCAAAGTCCAATGAGTACCTTTAGGATTTCACAGGTCATTTTGAGACATTTGGGTTCAAGACTACTCCTCACGGTTTAGGGCCCCTAAAATGCCAGGGCAGTATAGGAACCCCACAAGTGACCCCATTTTAGAAAGAAGACACCCCAAGGTATTCTTTTAGGTGTATGATGAGTTCATAGAAGATTTTATTTTTTGTCACAAGTTAGCGGAAATTGATATGTATTGTTTTTTTTTTCACAAAGTGTCATTTTCCGCTAACTTGTGACAAAAAAAAAATCTTCTATGAACTCACCATACTCCTAACAGAATACCTTGGGGTGTCTTCTTTCTAAAATGGGGTCACTTGTGGGGTTCCTATACTGCCCTGGCATTTTAGGGGCCCTAAACCGTGAGGAGTAGTCTAGAATCCAAATGCCTCAAAATGACCTGTGAATAGGACGTTAGGCCCCTTAGCGCACCTAGGTTGCAAAAAAGTGTCACACATGTGGTATCGCCGTACTCAGAAGAAGTAGTATAATGTGTTTTGGGGTGTATTTTTATACATACCCATGCTGGGTGGGAGAAATCTCTCTGTAAATGGACAATTGTGTGTAAAAAAAATCAAATAATTGTCATTTACAGAGATATTTCTCCCACCCAGCATGGGTATGTGTAAAAATACACCCCAAAACACATTATACTACTTCTCCTGAGTACGGCGGTACCACATGTGTGGCACTTTTTTGCACCCTAAGTGCGCTAAGGGGCCCAAAGTCCAATGAGTACCTTTAGGATTTCACAGGTCATTTTGCCACATTTGGTTTCAAGACTACTCCTCACGGTTTAGGGCCCCTAAAATACCAGGGCAGTATAGGAACCCCACAAATGACTCCATTTTAGAAAGAAGACACCCCAAGGTATTCCGTTAGGAGAATGGCGAGTTCATAGAAGATTTTATTTTTTGTCACAAGTTAGTGGAAAATGATACTTTGTGAAAAAAAACAATTAAAATCAATTTCCGCTAACTTGTGACAAAAAAAAAAAATCTTCTATGAACTCACCATACATCTAACGGAATACCTTGGGGTGTCTTCTTTCTAAAATGGGGTAATTTGTGGGGTTCCTATACTGTCCTGGCATTTTAGGGGCCCTAAACCGTGAGGAGTAGTCTTGAAACGAAATTTCTCAAAATGACCTGTGAAATCCTAAAGGTACTCATTGGACTTTGGGCCCCTTAGCGCAGTTAGGGTGCAAAAAAGTGCCACACATGTGGTATCGCCGTACTCAGGAGAAGTAGTATAATGTGTTTTGGGGTGTATTTTTCCACATACCCATGCTGAGTGGGAGAAATATCTCTATAAATAGACAATTGTGTGTAAAAAAAATAAAAAAATTGTCATTTACGGAGATATTTCTCCCACCCAGCATGTGTATGTGTAAAAATACACCCCAAAACACATTATACTACTTTTCCTGAGTACGGCAATACCACATGTGTGGCACTTTTTTGCGGCCTAACTGCGCTAAGGGGCCCAAAGTCCAATGAGCATCTTTAGGCTTTACAGGGGTGCTTACAATTAGGCACCCCCCCAAATGCCAGGACAGTAAACACACCCCACAAATGACCCCATTCTGGAAAGTAGACACTTCAAGGTATTCAGAGAGGAGCATAGTGAGTCCGTGGCAGATTTCATTTTTTTTTGTCGCAAGTTAGAAGAAATGGAAACTTTTTTTTTTTTTTTGTCACAAACTGTCATTTTCCGCTAACTTGTGACAAAAAATAAAATCTTCTATGAACTCACCATGCCTCTCACTGAATACTTTGGGATGTCTTCTTTCCAAAATGGGGTCATTTGGGGGGTATTTGTACTATCCTGGAATTTTAGCCCCTCATGAAACATGACAGGTGCGCAGAAAAGTCAGAGATGCTTGAAAATGGGAAAATTCACTTTTGGCACCATAGTTTGTAAACGCTATAACTTTTACCCAATCCAATAAATATACACTGAATGTTTTTTTTTTATCAAAGACATGTAGCAGAATAACTTTCGCGCTCAAATGTATAGGAAATTTTACTTTATTTGAAAAATGTCAGCACAGAAAGTTAAAAAAGTCATTTTTTTGACAAAATTCATGTCTTTTTTGATGAATATAATAAAAAGTAAAACTCGCAGCAGCAATCAAATAGCATCAAAAGAAAGCTGTATTAGTGACAAGAAAAGGAGGTAAAATTCATTTAGGTGGTAGGTTGTATGACCGAGCAATAAACCGTGAAAGCTGCAGTGGTCTGAATGAAGAAAAAGGCTCTGGTCCTTAAGGGGCGAAAAGACTGTGGTCCTGAAGTGGTTAATATGCACTCAGACCTTTCATTACACTTGATTTTACATAGTGCACATAGTATTGTACATGTAATGAAAAAGAATATTATCAACAAACTAACCAAACAGACATTCAACTGCTGCTGTATTTATGTATTTTCTAGTTGGCATTGAGATTGATGGCCGCCTAGATACAGAGGCTGAAAGTGATGGTGAGTAATTTCTAGTTTAGTGTGTGATTGCACTGCCATTTATTTTCAAAGTTGCTAAGTATTGTTACTGTTTTATCAATTGTAGTACTAACAAAGTCAAAACAACTGAACTGAATGTGACACAACCTCTCTACTGTATTAATGGAAGTGTTCAGTCCTTATGGCATATTTTTTTTATTAATTCATTGCATTTAGCAATAAAAAAAATACACTTCCAAACAATAAAAAAAACATCTCTTTAGGGAGCTTTGCCTGCTAATTTAATGTGCAATGTTTTTGTAAGTAGAAAATATATCTGCTTTATTGGTGCAATAAGCAAAATTATAAATGTATAAGACTTGGTAATTGATTAGCCCTACTCGTCTCTATGCAGTTACTTTACATTTATTATACTGTGGTGAAACGTATCATTTTTGGTAGTCTAATGACTAGGTGGAGCTTATAATGCATGTCAAGTTGTCATTTGTGAATTTAATATTTTACTAATTAAACAAACTTTACGGTGGAAAATCAACACAGTTCACTGTCCTCCCAAAAAAAATCATACCTACAGCAAAGCATGGTGGTTATAGTATCCTGTTGTGGGTAATTTTCTACAGCACGGACTGAGGCATTTGTCAGGGTACAAAGAGGATGTAGTAAAATACCAGAACTCCGAAATACCTAAATTCTTAAAGAAAACCTGCTGCCCACTGACTGAAAGTTAATTGGAAGAGAGTTCATCTTCCAACATGACAATGACCAATAGTACACAGAAAAATAAATCACACAATGGATCAAGAAGAAAAAGAGGACTATGCTTGTGTGGCATAGTCAAAGCCTAGTGTTAAGGTCTACTAAAAATCTGTGAAATGAATTGAAGATAAAAGTCCACATAATATCACCATCCAATTAGACGGATCTTGAACAGTGGGCAAATGTTGTACAATCTAGATGTGCAAAGCTGGTAGAATAGTATCCTTGCAGACACAATGCTGTAATTAAGGGAAAAGTACCCACCTTGTACTAGTACAGGAGGTGATTCTTAATTAATCTTAGTGATTCTGTTTGTTTCTGAATTGTTACTACAATGTATTAGCTTCCACTGCTATAAAATGCATTGAATAAACCTGGAAAAATTAGTGTGAATGTGTGCATGTGTTTAAACCTATATACTAAATGAAGGTTCTAAGTATGCGTGGACACACTTTTGGGTGGCAGCTTACTGTGTGCAGTGCAGTTGTGGGGGACTACTTAGTGTGGGTGGTGTCTTAGTGTGGCAGTTGTGGTGTGTGTGTGCGTGCATGGTTAGGTATGCACTAATGCAGCTGTGGGCTGTTGCTTAGTGTGGGCGGCATCTTAATGTGGGTGGTGGCCTAATGCAAAAGTGGCTTCATGTGGGTAGTGGCTTAGTTTGGCAGTTGTCCCATGTACTGGGGAGGCAGTTGGATAGTGCTGTTCACTTGCTGAAGTCTCTAGTAGAGATGGCCCGAACGGTTCGCCGGCGAAATTCCATGGTTCGCGATCGCGGAGAACCGCAAACTTTTCTGAAAGTTCGGTTCGCCCCCATAGTGCATCATGAGGGTCAACTTTGACCCTCTACATCACAGTCAGCAGGCACATTGTAGCCAATTAGGCTACACTCCCTCCGGGAGCCCCCCCCCCCTTATAAAAGGCATTGGACTCACTCGTGTGCCTGCATTAATTAGAGAAGGGAAAGCTGCTACAGACTCTCATAGGGAAAGCTTAGTTAGGCTCTTGTAGGCTTCTTAGCTTGCTCCTTGCTGATTCTTATTGCTAAAAAAGCACCCCTCGACATCTCTTTTGAGAGCTAATCTTGTTTTTGTGATCTATTTTTTTTTGTGTGTGTGGCCCACTGACATTTGTGTTGCATAGACAGCCTTGGTAATTCCTACTGTGTGTGCCACTGCCAGGCCCAGCACATTCAGTGACTACCTGTGTGCGTGCCAGGTGCACATTGTAATACCCATAACTGCATATACCTACCTGTTGTTCACTTCAGTCAGTGCAATTACCTACCTACGTGAGCGCACGCAGTGTCACTGTGCCTGTCCGGTACCTGTCTGTGTGTGACAGGTGCACATTGTAATACCCATCACTGCATATACCTACTACCTGTTGTTCACTTCAGTGCACCAACCTACCTACGTGAGCGCACGCAGTGTCACTGTACCTGCTCGGTACCTGTGTGTGTGTGTGACAGGTGCACATTTGTAATACCAGTCATTGCATAATTGTTCACAGTGCCTGTGTGCTCACACGCTGTGTAATATACCACTCCGAGCATACCTGTTAACCGCTCCTGTGAAACAGCTGCACATTGTATTGTAATACCAGTCACTGCATACCTTTCACTGCATCTGTGACTGCACATTGTATTATACTTGGCAGTCAGTGCATACCTTTCACTTGAATGGATGGCAGACTTGCCCTCCATAACAGATTCTCGTTAAAGGGTTTAAAGTTGATTCGTCTCATATACAGCAGGGCCTCGAAAGTCCTCCTGTATTGTTATTTTTTGTCACTACCTAGGGACGTGAATGCCATGCCTGCTGCCTTCCTTGGATGTGTGGTGGTAGCCGTTTCTCAGGCTTCAACTCCGGACTGGAATTGAACCCTGATTCCCTGGCCGTACGC
The DNA here is from genome assembly GCF_040937935.1 of Hyperolius riggenbachi. Lineage (NCBI taxonomy): Eukaryota > Metazoa > Chordata > Amphibia > Anura > Hyperoliidae > Hyperolius > Hyperolius riggenbachi. The sequence goes on along the minus strand of NC_090650.1, from coordinate 136,560,832 downwards.
TTTCATTAACAATGGTAGAGAAAGAACCATCGACAGTATGAGCAGCGATGGACTACTGGGTGCGCAGGCTTGACCTGTTGCCAGAGCTGTCACAATTTGTCATCCAACTTCTGTCTTGCCCTGCCTTAAGCGTCCTGTCAAAAAGGACCTTCAGGGCAGATGGAGGCATTGTCACTGAGAGTAGAAGTCGCCTAAGTCACAAAAGTGTTCAGGACCTGACCTTTATCAAAATGAATGAGGCATGGATCCTGGAGGGCTACTGCCTGCCCCAAGACTAAGTCAGTCCCCACACACAGCATCTCTGCCTGCACGCCGTGTGACTGCCTGCCCCAAGACTAAGTCGCTCCCCACACAGCACCTCTGCCCGCAGGTTGCCTGACTGCCTTCTCCGCCACCACCAACAGGGTCCAGGACTCAAGGTGGATTCCTGAATTTTTAAGGCCGCTGCTAGCAGCAGCCGCAACAATATTTTTTCTGGTGCGTGTACATGCCTGCCTAATTCTTCAGGCTGCACTGTGGCTGCAACAACAAAACAAAAGGCATGTACTTGTGCCAATTCCCCTTCGTGATCATTACCTTGCCGTGGTGAAGGGGCTTGTGTATCACAATGAAGCAATGACCGCCGGCTATATGAGTGTCTCGGGGGGGGGGGGGGGGGGGCACACCCAAGATAAAAAGGTTGTTGCTTCAATGTGGACAGACCAAATTTGATCAGCTGGACAGTCACTGTTGTTCTATCATTGAGCTACCACAGCCCGGCGACCATATGGGCTTGAAAACCGCCACGGCCTGCACTCTCGCCATGGTGCGCACCAGTCCAGCACGGCCGTCACTACACAAACAACTGTTTGCGGTGCGTTACACAGTGATTTTGGTGTGTCAGCGTGAAGCAGTACTCTAATTACACTCCCTAATTGATGTATACACATGCAAGATGTTTTAAAGCACTGGGCTTGAAAACCGCCACAGCCTGCACTCTCGCCATGGTGCGCACCAGTCCAGCACGGCCGTCACTACACAAACAGCTGTTTGCTGTGCGTTACACAGTGAGTTTGGTGTGTCAGTGTGACACAGTACTCTAATTACACTCCCTGATTGATGTATATGTTACGGCCAGAACCCAAAGTTTGGCCACTTCGCGTTCTGGCCGGCCACTTCGCGTTCTGGCTGGTCAATGTGCAAAGTGGCTACTGCGCTGCGGCCAATGTTAGAAATGGAATGTTTCCTGTTAAGATTAATGTATTTTTTGACCATCTCTGGCCAAATGTAGCAAAAGTTAGTTAGTTAATTTAATGAAATGAAGCCGGCGGCAATGTAACGGATGAAGCCGCCGCCTTCCGTTCTCTCTCCTCCCCCCTGCCTCTCTCTCTCTCTCTCCTAAGTGCAGCCGGGGGACATGCGTGTCCCCGAGAGTCATTCCTGGCTGCAGGGAAGCAGAGCAGGGAGCACTGCAGACATCGCTTCTGCCAGCACCCGCTCTGCAGGAACAAACAGCAAGATTGCCTGCCGCCACGAACGACTCTGGGGTGACTCTGGGGGGACACAGCATTGGGGAGGGGAGGAGAGAGAACGGAAGTTGGTGGCTTCATCCGTTACATTGCCGCCGGCTTCATTTCATTCAATTAACTAACTAACTTTTGCTACATTTGGCCAGAGACGGCCAGAAAATACATTAATCTTAACAGGAAACATTCCATTTCTAACATTGGCCGCAGCGCAGCGGCCACTTCGCACATTGACCGGCCAGAACGCAAAGTGGCTACACTTCGGGTTCTGGCCGTAACATATACACATGCAAGATGTTTTAAAGCACTTTAGGCCTGTAATTTAGCATTCAATGTGATTTCTGCCCTTAAAACGCTGCTTTGCGTCTAATCCAGATTTTTCCCCGGGACTTTTGGCATCTATCCCACTCCGCCATGCCCCCCTCCAGGTGTTAGACCCCTTGAAACATCTTTTACATCACTTTTGTGGCCAGCATAAGTGTTTCTAGTTTTCAAAGTTCGCCTCCCAATTGAAGTCTATTGCGGTTCGCGAAAGTTCGCGCAAACTGAACTTTTGCGGAAGTTCGCAAACCCGGTTCACGAACCAAAAATTGGAGGTTCGGGCCATCTCTAGTCTCTTGTGGTTAGCCAGTTTTAGTGATGTCCTGCTATGAGAAGGCAACTAATCTATACTGCCAGGTGTTCATACATTGCTGCTATATTCTTTGGTCAGTAGGTGTGGATCATTTTAGAGTCTGGTGCTCTTCACACTTTTGACCTTTTGTTAGATGTCTGACATTATAATGGTGACTGGTTTCTTGCTGTTGGAGATAACTGTGGTTTGCTCTAAGATCCTGCAACTAGTTTGCACTGACATTACGTGTTGTCTCTGTCTTTGAGCTCTGTTCAGTTTTGGATGCTGATGGCTTTGCTGTTACCTGTACTGTCACATTGCAGCTGATAAATCACTCCAGATATTTCCTTGGAGAAAGGGGCATTTATTTTCCTGTCCTCTGCTACTCTAGTTTATCTTAGTTTCTCTCCCTCTCTCTCTGTCTCTCAACATCTCTCCATTTACTAAGGAAACCTACTGTTTACAATTTATTCACACATTAAAATGATAGTGTTGCAAAGCAAACCTATAGTTCTGAGAGAATATGACATGGTGGATGTAATGCTGTTAAAGTAGATGGGTTGGAACAATGTATGGATAAATGGAACACATATTGTTTGATACACATATTGAGGCTCTACCTCTGACACAGAAGACTAGGGTTCAAATCTCAGCTTTTCCTCTTTATTACGCCAGCATCTATTCAATAAGGAGACCTTAGGCAAGAGTACCTAACACTGCTACTGCCTATTGAGCGTGCCCAAGTGGCTGCAGCTCAAGTGCTCTGAGTCCGCCAGGAGAAAAGTGTGATATAAATGTTGTGTGTCTTGTCTTGTTTTCCAAGCTGCAAACACAGTATTGAGTGTTGAAGTGACATAAAGTACAGAAGTACAGAAGAAGTAGGATGAAGCTGTGGAATGCTACACTGTGCTTCACAACAGTGACAGACTGATATCTCAGTGGAACGCAGAACTGTATATTTTTAATGTGACCAGATAGCCCTGTAAGTCCTCCCTGACAAACTTTACCTCCACCTTCTTTGGAGCACAGGGAGTTAGGAAAGAGCTCTTTGCCCTTGTTCAATTCACTTTTTCTCCTACGGTTTCTGCTTGGGAATATTTTTACACCTTATAAACAAAATGGCTTTGAAGCCAACAAGTAAGAAAATAGAATAATATTGACAGTACGTTATTACCTACATTGCAGAGTGCTGACAAGTTATTTTAAATAGAAGATGAAAAAATATTTCCCAGGAAAAAACTTAGGAGAAAAAGAAAAGTGAATAAGGACTCATTCACACTACACAACGCATACACAAACACGTTTTCGTGCATACGTCGCCATCGCACGGTCAACGCACAGAATGCACGTCGGGGCGCGCTAAGCACAGACGTCGGCAGCTGTACTTAGCTGCTAACGTGTGCGATAAAATGTCCCCAAATGTGTTACATCGTAACGCATGAAAACGCACACCTGTAGTGTGAATGGTAACATGAAAGTCTATGGACTGTGCACAATGTGCGTTGCTTCAAAACTGACAGCGCAGCTCATGTGTGTGAATGAGCCCCAAGGGTCTTTTAGTCTTAATATTGGAACAAGGGTGCTGTGCAAAAAAAAGGGGAGGATGTCTGCCCCTTTGCAAGATATTCCCAGTGTTAAAAGCTGTAACGGTTGGGTGCAGCAACTCAGAGTCAGATGTCTGATCATATGGTGATCTGCAGAATCACCAACAATGCAGATGCTATACCTGATTATGTGGTGATCTGCAGAATCACCAATAATACTAGTATAGCTTCAAGGATGATATGAGTGTAGTGCTTGGTGCAACCGTAACTTTAATAGTTTGCTAGGCCTTACCAGAGGGGCTGGTAAGGTACTATCAGTACACTGACTGTACAGCTTTGAACAGACCTTCCCAGAGGACTGGAGAAGGTACTAACAAGAATACAGAAAATAAGCTAACTAGTCCATATCAGAGGAGCTGGCTAGGGACTACTGACGAATAAATAACGAGTGCTCATCAGTGGAGCTGATGAGCCTCAGAACCAATAAGGCTAGGCCTCTCCAGAGGTGCTGGTGGGCACTAGCTGCGAGAGCACTGATAAGTACAGCCAGACCTTCCAGAGGGGATGGCTACGTACTATTAGATACAGTAACTGTATAACTTGGCTAGACCTTCTCAGAGGAGCTGGCAAGATACTATCAGTTACAGAAAACGTAATAGAGTACAGTAACTAATAGTTTGACGAGACCTCACCAGAGGGGCTTGTGAGGTCCTATCAGTACGTACAAGAGTACATCCCCAGCAAGCTGGAGATGCAGATACTGTGGAGATAGAATCTCCCGAGGAGCGGGTGATTCAGACTGTACTGCAACCTAGTGATTATCTAGGGAGCAGGTGTTACAAACCATACTGCAACGAATGATCACCTGAGGAGCAGGTGATTAAGACTGCACTGCAGCCTAGAGGACACCTGAGGAGCAGGTGTTACAAACAATACCGCAACTAATGATCACCTAAGGAGCAGGTGATTAAGACTGTACTGCAGCCTAGTGGACACCTGAGGAGCAGGTGTTTCTACACTAAAAATCCCTCACCAGAGGCTAGGCCCACTGGTAAAGACAGATTGGTCAGACAGGCAAAGTTCGGCAACAGAGAGGACAGTATCAGTACAGAATCGTGAGGCAGGAGGATAACGGGTAATCAGGCAGAGGTTCAGCAACTTGTCAGATAGGCAGAAGTACAGAATCAGTGAGCCAATGCAAGGTCAGAGTATAGCCAGAATCATACACAGATTATCAATAACAATATAACAGTTTCCTACTCTAGGTGTAAAGTCTCAACACCTGGGATCTTGTAACGATTGGTGTCAGCAAGCAGAGAGAATCTGATTATTGGTGATCTGCAGTATCACCAAGAATGCAGATATATACCTGATTATTGATGATCTGCAGAATCACTGATAATACAAATATATTGCTAACCTCTGGACACCTATGGGTATGTGAGTGTTTGGGTGTAACAGTAGTACTTTGAGTAATGCACCTGCTGAGCAGGTGATCATAGGCATTAAAGGAATACTGCTCTTGAGGACACAGGAACCTTCCAGCAGCCTGAGACTCTCCAAGGGGTGGAGTCAGGCTGGAGATAGGAAGGACCAGAAAGTGAGTGACACCTGAAGGTAGATGTCACTATCTGATCTGGAGACTATCTCTTAAGAGGAGAAATAGCTCTCGAGGTCGGGCACGCCTGGTCGGTAACACACGGACAGATAAAGTACAAAGACAGAAGACAGAAGACTGATTCAGTATCCAGGGCAAGCCGGGTTTGGCAACGGAGTAGCAGATATGCGAGGTACCGAATCAGAGGACAGAGGAGTAGTCAGGAAAGCAATAAGTCATAACAGATATCAAACAATGCCTAGTCTGGGTGTGAGGTCCGTGGTCTCTACACCCTGGAATTCCCAGGTCCACCTGGTTCAAACACACTGTTGGATCTGACTAAGGTCTGAGTGCTTCCACGTAGTGTTCACAACGGCAGTCAACTTGCAACTGGCCAGCAGTAACTATATATGGAGTAGTGCTCTCCAGCACCACCCTTAATTGATCAACCAATAGTATCCTGCTCTGGAGTCAGCTGATCGGCGTGATCAGCTGATCTCTCCATGCCCAGTATAAGAGTTCTGCCTCTCAGCGTGCGCGCGTGTATTCCTAAGCCTGTGTGCACTAACAGACTCAGCCACACCAGACACACGCTGCTGCGTGCAAACCGCCACGCTGGATGCGGAACCAGCCGCCTTACTGTTGTTGCATGCGGCGGCTTTTCCGCGTTCTGCCCTGTTACCAGACGCACGCTTCCACGTGCAAACCGCCACATTGGATGCGGAATCAGCCGCCTCCTCAGCAGCACACGCGGCGGCTTTTCCGCATTCTCTCACAGTACCCCCCCCCCCCCCCGAGAAGTGGACTCCGGACATCTCCTGCCCGGTTTTTCAGGATGCAAATTATGAAACTCCCTTTTCAACTCCTCTGAGTGCATGCGACATTCTGGCACCCAAGTTCTCTCCTCAATGCGCCATACCCCTTCCAGTGCACTAAATATTGCACGGAGTTCTGCACAAGCCGGGGGTCTAGAATCTTCTCAGGTTGGTCATCAATCAACACAGGGGGGGGGGGGGGGCGAATCCACGTGCACTGCCGGCTTGAGCAAGGACACATGGAACGATCTCACACCTCGCATGCTGGTAGGGAGATCAATGGCATAAGTGACATCATTGATTTTCCTGGTCACTGGAAACGGACCCACAAATCTGGGACCTAACTTGGGAGACAGTTGCTTCAGAGCCAAATGTCGTGTGGACACCCAGACCAAGTCTCCTGGAAGGAATTCCCACTCTATGGAACGTCTCTTATCAGCCTGTTTTTTCTGACTCTGAAAAGCCCTCCTCAAATTTCTTTCTACCATTTCCCAAGTCTGCTTTAAGGACTTCTGCCAATCCTCCAGGGCTGGAAATGGAGTGGCAGCCACTGGTAATGGGGTGAACTTAGGTGACCTTCCTGTCACCACCTGGAATGGGGAAAAACCCGAGGAGCAGCTTTTCAAATTGTTGTGTGCAAATTCTGCAAATGGCAGGAATTTGACCCAGTTGGTTTGAACGTCTGCCACATAACACCTCAGAAACTGTTCCAGAGACTGATTGGTTCTCTCGGTCTGGCCATTAGTCTGTGGGTGGTAGCCTGATGAAAAAGATAGCTCCATGTCTAACTGATGGCAGAATGCCCTCCAAAACTTAGAAACAAATTGGACTCCCCGATCTGACACTATATTTTCCGGAATACTATGCAGCCGGAAAATATGTTGGATGAAGAGATCGGCCAACTCCTGGGCTGAGGGGAGTCCTTTCAGGGGGACAAAATGGGCCATCTTGCTAAATCGATCGACTACCACCCAAATGACCATCATGCCCTCAGACCTGGGGAGTTCGCCCACAAAATACATGGACAGATGGGTCCATGGCTAACTCGGGACTGGCAATGGTTGTAATTTTTCTAAACAGGTTCCGGACGGGAGGGTTTGCTCCAGCACACACTGCACATTCTCTTACATACTCTTTGCAGTCAGTTGCCAATGATGGCCACCAGGCACATCTCGCAACGAGGTCCTGAGTTCTGGTGGCCCCGGGATGTCCAGCATTCTTGTGGGAATGGAACAACTGCAGTATTTGTAGACGAAAAGGCAATGGTACAAACATGACCCCCTCAGGCTTCCCCTCTGGTACATCCTGTTGGAACGGACCCAACGTTTCTGTCCAGTCCCTCCAGGTCTCAGTGACGGCCAGAACCACTTTCTGAGGAAGAATGGTTTCTGGGTCTGAGGGCTGTGCTGTCTCGGGCTCAAAACATCTGGACAAGGCATCAGCTTTGATGTTCTTACCACCAGGGGTATACGTGATTACAAATCTGAATCTCGAGAAAAATAATGACCACCGGGCCTGTCAGGGGCTAAGTCTCTTAGCACCCTCAATGTATTCCAAATTCTTGTGGTCAGTATAGACAGTAATGGTATGTTCTGCACCCTCTAGCCAATGTCGCCAGTCAAAGGCCAATTTAATGGCTAGAAGTTCCCTATTGCCTATATCGTAGTTCTTCTCTGTGGGTGAAAACCTATGTGAAAAATAGGCACAGGGGTGTAATTTTCCCTGCAACCCAGAACGCTAAGACAGCACAGCCCCTACCTCTGAGGCATCTACCTTCACGATAAAGGGGAAGGTGGTGTCGACATGTCTCAAAATGGGTGCAGTACAGAACAACTTCTTCAGAGTGGAGAAAGCAGCATGGGCCTCAGGGGACCAGTGAAGAGTATCTGCCCCTTTCTTTGTGAGACTGGTGAGAGGTGAGATCACCGTAAAGTACCCCTTTATGAACCTCCTATAGTAGTTGGCGAACCCCGGGAACCTCTGGAGAGCCTTCAGTCCCACAGGTTGGGGCCACTCTAAAACAGCTGAAACTTTCCCAGGGTCCATAGAGAGACTGGAGGTAGAAATTATGTACCCCAGAAAGGCAACAGAGGTCACTTCGAAAATGCATTTCTCCAGCTTCGCATAAAGCATGTTTTGTCTCAACTTCTGTAACACAAACTTAACATGCTTTCTGTGCTCTGAGAGGTAGGACGAGAAGATTAGTATGTCGTCTAAATATACTAAGACGAATCTGCCCAATACTTCTCTAAAGACTTCATTAATCAGCTCCTGAAAGACGGACGGGGCATTACACAACCCGAAGGGCATCACCAGGTACTCGTAGTGCCCGTCGGGCGTGTTAAAGGTCGTCTTCCATTCATCACCGCACAAGGTTGTAAGCACCCCTTAAATCCAGTTTCGAGAAAATCTTAGCATTGGTGACTTGAGTAAATAAATTGTCTATTAAAGGCAACGGATAGCGATTTTTTACTGTAATTTTATTTAAGCCCTGATAATCAATGCATGGACGGAGGCCTCCATCCTTCTTTTTCACAAAAAAGAACCCTGCCCCTGCCGGGGACCGAGAAGGGCGGATAAAACCTTTAGCTAAGTTCTCTCGGATGTATTCCTGCATGGCCAATTTCTCTGGCCCAGATAAATTATAGAGATGACCTCTAGGGGGCATACAACCAGACCTGAGATTAATGGGGCAATCAAAAGGACGGTGTGGAGGAAGTTTATCTGCCGACATTTTGGCTGTGCTCACAATGCCATTTGATTCATGATTCTCATCTCTTAATTCAGCTGGAACCTTAGGAACATGTTGCTACAGATAATGTAGATGTTCACGCTATTTTTCCTGGATCTCCTTTGACTTATTAGATAAAAAGAGTTTTTTTTTAAAAATGTTGGTATGCTTCTTGCCCACTACACCTTAAAGTGAACCAGAGACGAAGCACCCTCATGTATTTACCATCTATATCATTGGGAACATTAGAGAAAACACCTACCCTGCTCTCTGTTTCATTCTTCACTGCTCAGCCTGCTTGTTAACAGCCCTGATAAAATCCCAGATTAAGCATTCAGTCTGGCTTTGCTTAGGAATCATTAAGCTGAGTCTGTCTTCTCTGGTGTCTTTTTCAAGCCCAAGCCTGCCCCCTTCTTGCTCTGATTTCCTGCTCTGTATATTTGCAGCATCACAGAGAGTTGTGATGAGATGGGAGGAGCTGCTAATGTAAGGGTATATTGAAAACTTTTTTTTATCTATATTTATTAGTTATAACAGGTTTTTATAAATGGTGATTTCCTTTTGCACACAGACCCAGAGCCGGATTAAGGCCAAATGGGGCCCTAAGCAAAGTAGACAATTTGGGCCCCCCTCGGAAAAAGTAAAGTGACTAGTACAATGAAAAAGTACCAGCGAAGGCTACTGAGAATCCTCTATAATAAAATCCCTGTGTCCCTGCGTTCTCTCCTGTCCCCGTATTTCTGCGTTTGCGCTACTGCACAAGTGTGGCACGCAGGCGGACGGATGCAAGGGGCAGCATGGGCAAGGTGGTGGTGAAGGGGGGGGGGGGGGGTGTCACGACTGAGCCCTAGCACCTGTTATAAACGGGATGGCTTATGCCTAGTAAAGAATAAACTAACTAGTGCACAGATGTAGTAAAGTGCTGACAAAAAAGTGACAGGATCATGGAGAAAAGACTCGGGATAAGGTGACTAATGCTCTTCAACAATTAATTTATAAAGATTATACAGTAAAATCAGCAATGAATGTGATGCACAAATCAAATAATCCTCAATTATGATCTAACCATATAATCCAATTCATGTCACATGACCTCAACTACAGCATCTATCCTCATTTCAAACAACTTCAATACAATAAATTCATATAAATCATTTGTATGATAAATTCATATGCAGCAGCAACACATCAAGTAGTGGATGCATATGAGGGAATGAAGTAGTGTTTGCACTTGTCAGTATAGGCTGCAGAAAATGAGGTTGCCTCTTCGATCTGTGCCTGTGCACTGGGGGAGGGAAGGATCAGATACGGCAGCTCAGGGCAGGAGAGGAGACACAGGATCCAGACTCTACAGCCTGTCACTCGCTGCTGGTTTGTTCTGCTTCAGGTGAAAAGTGCAGAGCTCTGGGGGAAAACACCTCCTGTTCGGTTTTTCCTCCCACTGGCCACAGCTAGATGTAGTGACAGGCAGTCATACAGATAGTTCTCCCTGTTCATCCTGACACTTTACAGTGATTACCTGCTGCTGTGTAGAACAAGAGAATGGATGAGCATCCCTAGCCCACACTGACTGCACTCATGTCATGTCCTGCACGCTACTCGAGTAGGTTGCCGTCCCGGGCATATGTGGGCGGGCTCTTGGCCGCCTCTCTCTTCACTCATTGGTGGAGAGTGTAGTGCAGATGAAAGATGATTGGAGGGAAGGAAGGACAGAGGAGGACGGCAGGACACATGACGTTACTGGCTCAGCGTCTGAAAACCAGCCTGCCCTGCTTGTGTAGCAAAGCACAAATGCTCATTCGGATTCGCAGGGCCGGCTGCCACGCACATTTTGCCGGTGACAAGTATCAAAAACGGATGGTTGGCAACCCTGATGGGGCCCCAAGCAGGTGCCTCTGTTGACTGGTCGGTAATCCGGCCCTGCACAGACCACTATATAATATGCTTCTCTGTTGAACTATGTTTTGCATGGAGTTTTAGTAGAAAAACACAAAAACAGCAAACTAGAGCGGTGAAAATACCAGGTATAGTATTTATTTTGTAAAATCTATCAGGGGATATGTTTGTTTTGTGCCAAAGCGTTCATCTCTGGTTTCCTTTAAACGTAATATTGCCATTGCACGGTCTGGTTGAAAACAGGCAGATCGTCAAATACTGTAATCATATGTTTATGGGTTACACTTGACCTGTACAGACCCTTCAAACTGACTAGGCTTGAGTTTTTTCATAATGAATCACTAGTATTTTCTGATAATGGAGAACTTGCATGAGGAATATTTTGTATATAATCATTTTAAAGAACAGTTACCGTATATGGAACATAGATGTTGCCATCTAAAGCTGGGACAAAACTGAAGGCACACATGAAGTATTAGGCACACTTAGGCATTATTCCCTCAATCCTTTAGTCAGGCCTGGATTTACATCACAGGAGCCTACAGATGTCCTGGCACCTGTTCTTCACCCTCCACGAACCTAGAAACCCTCGCCGAACCAACACTGCAAGTGTGCTGGCTGGCCCATTTGTCACTCCTCCCTTGATTCTCTTGTCTGTCATAGGTAGCTACAGGTGCCCCTTAGTGTTAGGTAGCCCTCGCTATTAAATAGCTAGAGGTGCCCCCAGGTATTACGTAGCTAGAAGAACCTCAGTATTAAATAGCTAGAGGTGTCCCCAGATTATGGGAGAACTGGTTAGTGGAATGTTGAGACCCAGGTGAATAACCTCTCATTTACACTCTCACGCCTTATGGTAAATCCGGCCCTGCCTTTGGTGCATGGTGAAAGTGGTACTGAGTTTCCTAAAAGCTACTCTGAAAACAAATAAAAAGTAGACACATTAAGATTTACTGCCTGATTTTGTATTGCTTTTCCAATAGAGGAAATCAAATTTAAAATAACAATGAGGTGAGCAAGTATTGTCAGTAGGCTAATATTTTTTTTACCTTGTTTGGGATCCACTTAAGCTGTAGATTTTATAATGAGTCAGATGCATTCATTTTGTCCTCCCTGAGACAACTCTCTTGTGCCACACCCTCCCCCATTTCCCTGACCAGCTTTTCAGCCATATATAGCAGCCTCCCCTACTGTGGGCAGTATCCTCCCTAATACAGTAGAAGACCCCATTCTATATGTTGTCACCATTTATAAAAGCCTCCTTCCTATTTCAGGTGCAGTTCAATCTTCCATTTAAAATCACCAGGCTCAGCATCCCCATCCCTTTTCTTCATGTACAGTATTTCTTCTATATGCAGCCCCTTCTTAGCAGCTCTACTCTTTTATATCCAGAGCACCCCATAAGCGCTGCCACCCCTGGTGTTCTACTTTTCTGCCATGAGGTTATGACCCCTGAGATTGCCCCACCAATGATAGAGAGGACAGGAAGAACCATTAGGGAAAAAATGAACTGGTAGCAGACCAATATCTGGAGGTATATGAGACAAACTGAATAATAGTCTCAAGGGGTAAATCAGATCACGGCTACGTGGGGTTCAATTGTAAGGAAAGACAACCCAACAAGCTCCTTGTGAACCAGAATGCATAGGAGTGTGTAAGGGGCTACAATGGACCAAAAAGCCCTCTTACTAAAATACTATGCAAAACAAAAGTTTGCCTTCTTAAAACAGAAAGTATTTGCGATTTTAGTAAGAGGGCTTTTTGGTCCTTTGTAACCCCCTTACACACTCCTAGGAGTTCTGGCTCAACATGAGCTTGCTAGGTACTCTGTAACGCTGGGTGTACCCCATAGAGCCACATTAATCCTTGTTTTGCAAATTGCACAAAAACGATAGACTGTAAAACATTTCAATTGCAGTACATTTTCATTAGTCTTTGCGATGTATAATGGAAACAGGCCCTTACATAATTTGCCTCCCCCCTCTACAACTTTCCATTCATCAGTGAGGAAAGGGGAAGATAACAAGAGATGTAGCAAGCCTGAAACTTCACATGTTAGTGTTCACCATAACCCCGCCCCCACCTAGTGTTGCCAGCAGGTGTGTAAAGATAATAACTCGTTTTAGAATAAGGAGTGTAATGAGAAAAATGTAACTTTCTATTCTAATGTGTACTGGGGCCTGTGTCTTTATTGTGAATATCTAAAAGTATTATACACTAGCTGGACGCCCGGCGTTGCCCGGGTATGTATTTGGCTAGTGTTGGCGCTGCCCACTTTTCCTAACCCTAACACACAGTTACTTAATGACCAAGTATGTGAGCTTTGCGGTCTTTGGCATCAATAATTTGCAATGAAATAAAATTAATCTGATTGGATATGGCTCCACTCCTTTTCTGAATTTGAACCCCAATCACCCAATGGCCAACTATACCAGGTACAGGTGATTAACAGTGCAAGAATGGCAGCAATTAAATATTCCCCTTAAAAATCAATAGGTGGATTTTGATTGGTTTGTTTAGGCTCCACCCACTTTTCTGAATATTAATCCCAGTCACCCAGTGACCAACTGTGCAAAGTTTGAGAATCCTGCTATTAACAGTGTAAGAATGGCTGCAGATTACATTGCGCAATGAAATTTGTATTTTTCTCCACCCACTTATTTCCTAACATTGTTCAGATATGTATTTGGCTGGTGTTGGCTCCGCCTACTATTTCTAACCCTAACACACAATTACTCAATAACCAAGTTTGTGAGCTTTGCGGTTTTTGGCATCAATAATTTGCATTGAGATTAAACAAATCTGATTGGCTGTTTGTGGCTCCACCCCTTTGTCTGAATTTAACCCCAGTCACCCAATGACCAACTGTACCAGGTTTAAGGCTTGTGCCATTAACAGTGCAAGAATGGTAGCAATTACATATTCCCTCTAGAAAATCAATAGGTGATTTTGATTGGCTTTTGTAGGCTCCACCCACTTCTCTGAATATTAATCCCAGTCACCCAGTGACCAATTGTGCAAAAGTTTGAGAACCCTACCATTAAAAGTGTAAGAATTGCTGCAGTTTACATTTTATCAGTGAAATGTGTATTTGTCTCCGCCCACTGATGGCCCAGCATTGCCAGATTATGTATTTTGCAGGTGCTGGCTGCGCCCACTTTTCCTAACCCTAACACACAATTAATCAATTACTCAATGACCAAGTTTGTGAGCTTTGCTGTCTTTGGCATCAATAACGTGCATTAAAATGAAACAACTCATATTGGCTGTTTGTGGCTCCACCCCTTTTATAAATTGAACCCTAGTCACCCAATGATCAACTGTACCAGGTTTGAGGCTTGTGCCATTAACAGTGCAAGAATGGCAGCAATGAAATATTCCCCTGAAAAATCAATAGGTAATTTTTGATTGCCTTTTGTAGGCTCCACCCACTTTTCTGAATATTAACCCCAGTCAATCCACACAATTCCCATAAGGAACTCGACCCTCAGCGGATACTTATCCAACGATGATCATTTATTAAAGTGTTACACGAGTATACACAGCATATCACTTCCAGCACAACGTTTCAGGCAAAATGCCCTTTGTCAAGTGCTCCTGGTGCAAATGCCCTTTGTCAAGTGCTCCTGCTGGCTGGTGTTGGCTCCGCCTACTATTTCTAACCCTAACACACAATTACTCAATAAACAAGTTTGTGAGCTTTGCGGTTTTTGGCATCAATAATTTGCATTGAGATTAAACAAATCTGATTGGCTGTTTGTGGCTCCACCCCTTTGTCTGAATTTAACCCCAGTCACACAATGACCAACTGTACCAGGTTTAAGGCTTGTGCCATTAACAGTGCAAGAATGGTAGCAATTACATATTCCCTCTAGAAAATCAATAGGTGAATTTTGATTGCCTTTTGTAGGCTCCACCCACTTTTCTGAATATTAATCCCAGTCAACCAGTAACCAACTGTGCAAAGTTTGAGAACTCTACCATTAACAGTGTAAGAATGGCTGCTGTTTACATTTTCCCAGTAAAATTTGTATTTGTCTCCGCCCACTTATGACCCGGCGTTGCCCGCTTATGTATTTGGCTGGTGTTGGCTGTGTCCGTTTTTCTAACCCTAACGCACAATTAATTAATTACTCAATTACCAAGTTTGTGAGCTTTGCGGTGTTTGGCATCAATAATTTGCATTGGAATATAACAAATCTAATTGGCTGTTTGTGGCTCCACCCCCTTTCTGAAATTGAACCCTAGTCACCCAATGATCAACTGTACCAGGTTTGAGGCTTGTGCCATTAACAGTGCAAGAATGGCAGCAATGAAATATTCCCCTGAAAAATCAATAGGTAATTTTTGATTGCCTTTTGTAGGCTCCACCCACTTTTCTGAATATTAACCCCAGTCAATACACACAATTCCCATAAGGAACTCGACCCTCAGCGGATACTTATCCAACGATGATCATTTATTAAAGTGTTACACGAGTATAAACAGCATATCACTTCCAGCACAACGTTTCAGGCAAAATGCCCTTTGTCAAGTGCTCCTGGTGCAAATGCCCTTTGTCAAGTGCTCCTGCTGGCTGGTGTTGGCTCCGCCTACTATTTCTAACCCTAACACACAATTACTCAATAAACAAGTTTGTGAGCTTTGCGGTTTTTGGCATCAATAATTTGCATTGAGATTAAACAAATCTGATTGGCTGTTTGTGGCTCCACCCCTTTGTCTGAATTTAACCCCAGTCACACAATGACCAACTGTACCAGGTTTAAGGCTTGTGCCATTAACAGTGCAAGAATGGTAGCAATTACATATTCCCTCTAGAAAATCAATAGGTGAATTTTGATTGCCTTTTGTAGGCTCCACCCACTTTTCTGAATATTAATCCCAGTCAACCAGTAACCAACTGTGCAAAGTTTGAGAACCCTACCATTAACAGTGTAAGAATGGCTGCTGTTTACATTTTCCCAGTAAAATTTGTATTTGTCTCCGCCCACTTATGACCCGGCGTTGCCCGCTTATGTATTTGGCTGGTGTTGGCTGTGTCCGTTTTTCTAACCCTAACGCACAATTAATTAATTACTCAATTACCAAGTTTGTGAGCTTTGCGGTGTTTGGCATCAATAATTTGCATTGGAATATAACAAATCTAATTGGCTGTTTGTGGCTCCACCCCCTTTCTGAAATTGAACCCTAGTCACCCAATGATCAACTGTACCAGGTTTGAGGCTTGTGCCATTAACAGTCCAAGAATGGCAGCAATGTAAATATTCCCCTTGAAAATCAATAGGTTAATTTTGATTGGCTTTTAAAGACTCCACCCAATTTTCTGAATATTAATCCCAGTCACCCAGTAACCAACTGTGCAAAGTTTGAGAACCCTACCAATAACAGTGTAATAATGGCTGCTGTTTACATTTTCCCAGTAAAATTTGTATTTGTCTCCGCCCACTTATGACCCGGCGTTGCCCGCTTATGTATTTGGCTGGTGTTGGCTGTGTCCGTTTTTCTAACCCTAACGCACAATTAATTAATTACTCAATTACCAAGTTTGTGAGCTTTGCGGTGTTTGGCATCAATAATTTGCATTGGAATATAACAAATCTAATTGGCTGTTTGTGGCTCCACCCCCTTTCTGAAATTGAACCCTAGTCACCCAATGATCAACTGTACCAGGTTTGAGGCTTGTGACATTAACAGTGCAAGAATGGCAGCAATGTAAATATTCCCCTTCAAAATCAATAGGTTATTTTGATTGGCTTTTATAGACTCCACCCACCTTTCTGAATATTAATCCCAGTCACCTAGTGGCCAATTGTGCAAAGTTTGAGAACCCTACCATTAACAGTGTAAGAATGGCTGCTGTTTGCATTTTCCAGTGAAATTTGTATTTGTCTCCGCCCCCTTTTTGGTTATGGGAATACAAAGTATCCTATACTTTATTCCAGGTAATGTACTATGTGTGTGCCAAATTTCATTCAAATCCGTTCAACCATTTTTGCGTCATCGAGTAACAAACATCCAAACATCCGAACTTTCCCATTTATTATATTAGTAGGATAATGTTACTTGGCTCAGGTGCCTTTTATGAAGATGGAATGCGGCATATAGTGCATTGGAAAAGAGGTCACAACTTAGGTGAGTTAACCCCCATATACACAGCTCATGTCCCCCCCCCCCCCCCACACACACACACACACACACACTCCCACACTACAGGACCATTCCTGTAAATTGTTCTCACTCATCCATAATGATGGGGATGTATGATATAGGCAATATGTTCTTTAGCTCAATATAATTTGATTGGTTTTGGATACATTTACACGCCTTATAATGTGTGTGTACTGCAATGAACACAGCATGCGTTTTAACACAAATGTTAATTCAAAGCCTTCATGCAGCAAGTAAGAATAATGCGCAATCCATTACAATGCAGCGATGTGAACAGGCCCATAGAAATGTATGGGCAGGGAGTTCATATGCAGAATTTCTGCAGTGCAGTGGATACGGTGTTAATCCACCCTAATGCCGAATGCACAATGTTGCCGTCATAGATTATCCTGAGTGGATACACTGTGCCCTGTCACGTGTCAATCGCTTCGCTGCTGCTGCCATTGAAGGTCTCTGCTGCCACTGTTGTTCGAATCCATTTCATGGGACAAATCCTGGTATATACCATGTTTTTGGATCATTAGACGCTCCTGACCATTAGACACATTTAGGTTTAGAGGACAAAAACCAGGGGACACGCTGCCCCCCTTCTGTCCCCTTTTGCCCCCCTTATGACATCCTTTGCCCCCCTTGTGACCTTATCTGTGCTCCTGTTTCCCCTAGTAGTGGTGAAGCCCATCTGGGTGCCAGTGTGGGGGAGCACACAGCTGTTTCCACACACAGAGTGCTTCTTTCACTGCAGAAGAGAATGGCAGTATGCCTCTCTAGGATCCCCTTGGGCCTTGATCATGGCCACTGGCTGTTGTCACATCCCTCCCCTTCCACCCCCCTGCCTGACACCTACCTTCCACCGCAGCCAATCCGAGCTGATGTGGTGGGTGTTGAGCCCTGGGACTGGGGTGTGTAACGATTGTGGAATTCTCTCCGTGATCAGCGCACAAGACGTGCGCTGACACTGCGGAAATCCTCCACAAGCGTGTAATTTGAGGGAACCCAGCAAAAGGTGCAATGCACCTGTAGAGGGAAATTCCTGTCGGCAGGAGGAGCTGTGGAGTGCAGAGGAACAGCTCCTCTGCCCTGCCACAGACGCAAGACAGGAATTGCACGAAGGGAAGAAATGCAGGGCAAGATAGTCCTGAAGGAGAGAGAGCAAAGCGACAGAGGGTATGTGTGTGCACCACTCTAGTCGCCAACCCGCGACAGTGCATACACAACCATGAAGAACAGGAGAGAAGGCAATCGCCAGAGATGGCGATTGCTAACAGCGACACAAGACTGAATAAGCACAGATGAGGAATGTATGTATGTCCACCAATCTAGCCGCCAACCTGCGACGGCGGACACACAACAAAGGAAACCAAGTGAGAACGCAATCGCAAGAGAAGCGATTGCGAAAGAGAATGAGCACAGGGACAGATTGTATGTGTGTGCACCAAACTAGTCGCCAACCCGCGACGGTGCATACACAACAGCAGATATGAAGTAGGAACGCAATCGCGAGAGAGGCGATTGCCAGAGGTGACACAAGGCTACAGCAAGGCAGAGCATGAGAGTAGCAAAGGCACAGCAAATAAACAATGAGAAGATAAGGAAAACAACAAACTCTAGCTAAACGCGAACACCGCACTCATTCGCAACAGTGCACGCGTTTATGCGCGGTCTCCGCGTGATAAGCACAACAGAGACAAGCACGCCTAACTAACCACCGACAGACAAACATGAAACAGAGGACGCGAGCGCTTGCTTAACGGTTACCTCACCGAGCCTCCAGCAAGCGTTCGTAGCAGACAAAGCAGACAAGACAGATACACGAAAACAGGAATAAGTGAGAGATAGGATCCACAGCACTAGCGCAAGAGGCTAGTGCAATCCAGGAAGACAGGACAGAAGGATCCACAGCACTAGCGCTAGGCGAGTGCGATCCAGGTAAGACAGATCAGATGGGGCTACCAGTAACAACCGATGTTCCGGTTAGCACCCAGGCACACAGAACGATTTCCTGTCGAACACCGCTGGGACAGGACAATCACAACAGACAAACAAAACAGATATGCAATCCTAACTGCACTATAGAAACTGCCTAGTGCAGTCCCAGGAATTACTCTAGGCTAATCTTCAAACAAAGAGCAAGGCTGACACTCCAGGAGTGTTTACACAGAACTAACCCTTATGACCAGCAAAGGACTCTGGGAAACATAGCTCTTTATAATGCCAGTCATCAAAAGAGGCAGGTAGGGGATTTGCATAACGAGTGTATGCAAATTCCTCAACAGCAGAACAGACCAGAAACTTGTAATGGAAAGACAGGTCTCTCTTGCAGAGACCTGCAGCCCACAGACTAGAGGAATGGTCAAACAGCTGTCTGCCAGTGCATCCAGCTTAGCGGATCATTACAGTACCCCCTCCTCTAGGGTCGGATTCCAGACGAGCCTCTAAACTGATATTTGCAAAAGACTCTAAGGCCAGAAACCCACTGGGAGCGCTTTGTAAGCGTGAGTGATTTGAAAAAGCTCTTGGTAATGCAATGCTATGGGGGATTTTTATAAAATCACATCACTCAAGTGGGATCACACCCATAGCATTACATTAGCTAGAGCTTTTCAAATCACAAAGCGCTCAGAAAAGCTCTCCTAGTGGGTTTCTAGCCTAACTGAAGACTCATGAAGGTCAGGGCAGCCCGACAAGGCCCAATTCCAGAGTCAGCCCACCCGAAACCGACCTCATCGGAAGGAGAAGCCACCGAAACATGCCCATCAGTACCACAAGTCTCAGTGTAACACCCATCAGGACTGTGAATGCCAGAGAAGAAGCCATCGACGCCCACCACCTTCCAAGGACCGTCCAAAAATACCAAACCTGCCACAATACCCATTCGAAGTGTCCCTTTCCACAAAGCACCCACTGCTGATCTTATCCAAGGTACCAGGAAATATTTCTCCCAGGATCTCCCAGAACACATTGAAGCTCCGCAGAGATCCCAGGAGGGCAGAACGATCACCAGGCTCACGCGGAGAACTATCAAGAACCCCTATGGAACCAATGACAATTCCGGATTCAAAATTACCAGGACAAGCATCAAGACCAGGGCCTTCAGGGATCACCTCTGGGCATGCAGGCAGGCAGGCAACATCAGAACAGGTTTCCACCGAGGAAGCATCTGTGCAGGCTGGCAACCGAGACACACTTGGGCTTTCTGGGTCACAGAACACATCGGGGTACACTAGCCCAAGGGGAACCTCAGGACACGTCGAGGAACTGCCAACCTCAGAGTCTGTCACGACAAGACCAAAACCAGAACCGGGCAGAGAATCATCACGAGCAGTGGTCACAAGCACTGGACTTTCAAAAGAAGGCTTGGACTCAAACCTAGAAATCTCTGTGACAATAATATCATCATTGACTACATATGAGTGAAGCTCCACCAGAGCTGCAAAGGTAGTCAGCACAACGGCAATGCCTACTGAAGTAGGCAACACCTCAGAAGGACTTGGGGGGCAGGAGACATCCCCTACAAGTTCTGCACCCTTTGGGAGGAACTCGGAGGTCTCCAGGACATCAGACAAGACCTCAGGAACATCATTTTCCAAGTTTTCTCAGAAGGATTCTGAACTATCCATGTTACAGGGCAAAACTGGAACTTTATTTTGTGGACAGGGTAGATGTCCCAGGGAAGGTTCCACCATAAACTGAGACTAAATTTCATCATCATGAGCGGAATGTACAGGAATATTTACTGGAACACACACTGACTCCCTAACTTTAATCTCACTGCACCCAGAATTCTGCGTAGCAGTCAAACTAGCTTGCAACTCCAAAACTGCAGAAAAACAGGTGAGTATAGTAGCAATACCTAGACGAGCCTCTAGGGACACTGCAGGAGACTCTAAACAAGGCCATATTAACTAATCCAGAGTACAGGGTGCAGAATCAGCATTTTCCTCAGAACAAGAAAGGGACTCACAAACGTCAGTGCGAGTGGAGATCATGTTTTCATTCATGGTACAGGGCAGATTCAGAGAAAGCTTCTCTGGGCAAAGCAAAGAAGCTTCAGCATCAGATTCTCAAAACCGAAGCGCTGTCTCACTCTTAGATTCGGCTAACAATGTCAAATCCGAGGAGTCAGAACGCAAAACTTGCGAATCAAAAATCGCTTTAGGTTGTGAAACTGACGCTTCTATAGCGCAAACCTCCGCGATCTGCGGGGCAGACTGTAAGGCATTCAGGACAGAAACACTGGAGCAACTGTCACCAGGCAACAGGCCCTTACAGGTGTGAACAGGGTGAGACAAAGGCGCATTTGCAGTAGAAATAGCGACAACATCAGGAAAAACTTTATTAGACATATTAATTTTACTTTTGATGCTGCATAATTTAGGAATTTTCCCCATAGCAGGATCACAGATGGAAGATCTTAAAGATCTGTCTCTAAATTACAAGGGGTCCCACACATCCTTGAGAAAACTGGCACATTCATGCTGATCACAATCTGCAGGAACATCCGAGAAACAGGCATCAGATCGCACAGATTCAAACTGCACGCAGTCAGGAGAGAATCCTCCAGGATTCTCACAGGAATCAACCACAGTGGTACACCCATTCATTTCAGATCGCACAATGTCAAGACTCACATGCTTTACCCCAGAAAGGCAGGAACAATCATCCGACAACGATGTCTCTTTATTGGAATCAATTGATTGGTGTGTGTGCAATAGTGTTGGGTGAACATCTAGACGTTCGGGTTCGGGCCGAACAGGCCGAACATGGCCGCGATGTTCGGGTGTTCGAGCCGAACTCTGAACATAATGGAAGTCAATGGGGACCCGAACTTTCGTGCTTTGTAAAGCCTCCTTACATGCTACATACCCCAAATTTACAGGGTATGTGCACCTTGGGAGTGGGTACAAGAGGAAAAAAAATTAGCAAAAAGAGCTTATAGTTTTTGAGAAAATCGATTTTAAAGTTTCAAAGGGAAAACTGTCTTTTAAATGCGGGAAATGTCTGTTTTCTTTGCACAGGTAACATGCTTTTTGTCGGCATGCAGTCATAAATGTAATACAGATAAGAGGTTCCAGGAAAAGGGACCGGTAACGCTAACCCAGCAGCAGCACACGTGATGGAACAGGAGGAGGACGGCGCAGAAGGAGAAGGCCACGCTTTGAGACACAACAACCCAGGCCTTGCATGAGGACAAGAAGCGTGCGGATAGCATGCATTTTGCCGCCATGCAGTCATAAATGTAATACAGATCAGAGGTTCCAGGAAAAGGGACCGGTAACGCTAACCCAGCAGCAGCACACGTGATGGAACAGGAGGAGGGCGGCGCAGGAGGAGAAGGCCACGCTTTGAGACACAACAACCCAGGCCTTGCATGAGGACAAGAAGCGTGCGGATAGCATGCATTTTGCCGCCATGCAGTCATAAATGTAATACAGATAAGAGGTTCCAGGAAAAGGGACCGGTAACGCTAACCCAGCAGCAGCACACTAGATGGAACAGGAGGAGGGCGGCGCAGGAGGAGAAGGCCACGCTTTGAGACACAACAACCCAGGCCTTGCATGAGGACAAGAAGCGTGCGGATAGCATGCATTTTGCCGCCATGCAGTCATAAATGTAATACAGATAAGAGGTTCCAGGAAAAGGGACCGGTAACGCTAACCCAGCAGCAGCACACGTGATGGAACAGGAGGAGGGCGGCGCAGGAGGAGAAGGCCACGCTTTGAGACACAACAACCCAGGCCTTGCATGAGGACAAGAAGCGTGCGGATAGCATGCATTTTGCCGCCATGCAGTCATAAATGTAATACAGATAAGAGGTTCCAGGAAAAGGGACCGGTAACGCTAACCCAGCAACAGCACACGTGATGGAACAGGAGGAGGGCGGCGCAGAAGGAGAAGGCCACGCTTTGAGACACAACAACCCAGGCCTTGCATGAGGACAAGAAGCGTGCGGATAGCATGAAATTCCTGCTCCAACTCCAGCTGTTCCTCCTCCTCTTCTTCGTCATAGCTGCTGGGGCCAGCGTTTCCTAAAGCAGATGGCCTGATGTTGGTATCATCACGCTGATCGTTTTCTCCTTCAGATTCTCCCAGTTGCATCATGACAGCTGTTTCCTTGATTTTCAAATTTGACTTCTTCAGTAAACACAGCAGTGGTATGGTAATGCTGACTGAAGAGTTGTCACTGCTCACAAGCAACGTGGATTGCTCACAATTTTGGAGGACTTGGCAGAGGTCCAACATGTTGGCCCAATCGGATCCACAGACGCTTGGCAGCTGTCCGGATGCGCCTCGGTACTGCGCCATCATGTACTGGACCACTGCACTGTTCTGCTCGCAAAAGCGGGCTAGCATGTGCAGCGTAGAATTCCAGCGCGTAGGGACATCACACAGCAAGCGATGGTGGGGGAGATTGAAGCGCTCCTGCATCTTGGCGAGTGCCCCCGAAGCAGTACTGGAATTTCTACAATGTTTGGCCACTCGTCGCACCTTCAACAGAAGATCGGCCACGCCTGGGTATGTCCTCAGGAACCACTGAACTACTAGGTTCATCACGTGCGTCAGGCAAGGGATGTGTGTCAGCTTAGCCAACCTTAAAGCGCGAATGAGATTACTCCCATTATCACACACAACCATGCCCGGTTTCAGGTCCAGCGGTGCCAGCCACAAATCCGTCTGTTCCTTTATTCCCCTCCAAATTTCCTCCCCTGTGTGCTGCTTATCCCCAAGGCAGATCAGCTTCAGCAATGCTTGCTGATGCATGCCAACAGCTGTGCTGCACTGCTTCCACGATCCTACTGCTGCTGGGTTAGCGTTTCCGGATGAGGTACAGCTTTGAGATGCGTTGGAGGAGAAGGAGTCAGAGAGGTAGGTGCTGCTGTTGTTATCCAGTGGGAGGGACGGCGGTGCAGCTGTTTGCGGCGTGGGCAACACCCGCTCCGTAGCAGGTGAGGAATCGCTGCCAGGCTCCACAAGGTTCACCCAGTGCGCGGTAAGGGAGATGTATCGACCCTGGCCGAACGCACTCGTCCAGGTGTCAGTGGTGAGGTGAACCTTGCAGGCAACGGCATTCTACAAGCTTCGGGTTATTTTGCTGACCACGTGCTCATGCAACTCAGGCACTGCAGAGCGTGCAAAGTGGTAGCGGCTGGGAACCACGTAACGTGGGATGGCCACTGACATCATGCCCTTGAAGCTGTTTGTCTCCACCACTCGATATGGCAGCATTTCGCAGGCCAGAAGCTTGGCTATGCTGGCTGTTAGTGCCACGGCCCGGGGGTCATTTGCTGGCAATTTCCTCTTGCGCTCAAGCATCTCCGAGACAGACAACTGAACCGTAGGGCTGCACACTGAACGGCTGTTGGTTGTTGTGTTTGATGAAGACTGGGAGACCTCAAGAGCACTATTCCGGAAAGTGACAGTGTCAGCGTCGTCTGATGTTTGTGAATGTTGTTGTGAACCACGCAATGGCTGGGCTACTGCTGCTGCTGAGGAGGGTCTGGTGGTGAGTCTGGTGACCCCAAGAGAGGCAGTGTTGCTGGTACCCTGTCCTGGCGCCCACAGAGTGGGATGTTTGGATACCATGTGGCGGGTCATGCTGGTGGTGGAGAGGTTGTTAATATGTTTCCCCCTGCTCAGGCGGGTCTCTTGCACACCTTGCAAATCACCATGGTACCATCCTCACTGCAGTCTTCAAAGAAAGGCCAGACTTTGGAGCATCTGCCTTGCTGGTGATTTCTGTTTGCGCCTCTTTTGCGTCTCACTTGAACTTCCACGCTTGTGGTGCCTGAAATTTCGCGCTGCCTACCTTGTGGCACAAGGCGAACTGGTGCAACAGTGGGTTCTTTAACAGACTCATCTGTGCTGCTACGACGGCGATGTTCTCCTTCACATACAAAATCTGGGTCTCTGTCAACATTGTCCATACCCTCCTCCTCTTCCATCTCCTCAAACTCGTCATATGTGATTGTGGGCCGCCGTCGTGGAGTAGAGCTCCCCAGAACAACCTCTGCGCAGCTCACTCCAACGTCGTCTTCCAGATTTTCTCGACCGACCTCCTCCCCAACTTACTCTGGGATTTGGGTTTCACAGTCCTCGGACTCGCCTTGCATTTCAGTGTGCGGTGCATTTACCACAGTAAATGGTTGTGAATCCGGGCACAACATTTCTGGCTGTTCCATTGACCTTTGAAAGGTGGAAGTTTGTTGGGCTGGGAATAGCTCCTGCGAATACCCCATTGTGTCCTGAGAAAATTCTTCGGACTGGTTATTTGGCAGTTGTGTGCGTGGTGTCGCTGCCGGTTGTGTCAGCTTTGTGCCCACTGGCTCCTTGTAACTGGCTGAGGACTCGGACCTCGTGCGTGATGTGCTGGTGCTGCTTAACCCACTGCTGGACGCTTGAGAGGTCATCCAATAAATTATCTGGTCCTGTTCTTTTGAGTGGGTTTTCTTCGGTGCTCCACTGTGGCCTGTACGTGAACCGTCAGGGGAAACACCTCTTCCCTTGCCCCTCCCTCTTTCACAGGATTTCTTCTTCATTTCACTTATCCTTAAAGTACACGCTGACTGGCAGCAGTACAGTGGCAGTACAGAAATGCTATACAGTGGTGGGTGAGCGGTGTACTACTGTTCCCAGCAGCGACACAGAGCACAATGCTATACAGTGGTGGGTGAGCGGTGTACTACTGTTCCCAGCAGCGACACAGAGCACAATGCTATACAGTGGTGGGTGAGCGGTGTACTACTGTTCCCAGCAGAGACACAGAGCACAATTCTATACAGTGGTGGTTAAGCAGTGTACTACTGTTCCCAGCAGCGACACAGAGCACAATGCTATACAGTGGTTGGTGAGCGGTGTACTACTGTTCCCAGCAGCGACACAGAGCACAATGCTATACAGTGGTGGGTGAGCGGTGTACTACTGT